>NC_133218.1:36322417-37593281 GCF_040436345.1 Pagrus major
GACCTTTACACTCTGGAGGTGTTTTTTTGTCTTGAGAGCAGGACCTTCCTGTTTACCGACCATGTTGGAACAGGGTAAGCTACCAATCCAAGCGCTCCTGGTGACATACTGCAAAACACGCCAAGCGGAGAAAAAACACATGAAGAAGAGAAACAGGCGAAGAGAACCGCCTCGAAAAATAAAGGAGTCGTGCAAATGTGGTGACGTAGAGAGGAGGGAGGGGATCTCTAACTCTGGGTGGAAGGAGCTCAGTCTGCAGGAGCTCAGTCTGCAGGGACTCAGCTTGGGGACTGTAGGACTGCTGATTCTCACTCAGACCATATATAGAGTGAGCTAGTTCACCTCCTGAGCACGGCTGAGGTGCCCTTGAGCAAGGCACCCAACCCCTGGCATTCATACGGGGCAGGATGTGTATGTAAAAGAAATAACAACAGAGTGAAACAACTGAATTTCTCTGTAAAGTACTACTTCTGGACTGGAAGTCAGCTATGACAATGACGATGCTTACAGCAGCTTAAAAGGTGCTATTTGTAAAAGTTGATTTTTGAGCCTCGTTCCCAACTCGTCAAATAACAATGCTCTGGGATCCCAGAGCGAGTTAGGAATGAGACTAAAAAATCAACTTTTCTTACAAATAGCAGAGTCCTCTGAGTAGACCATCATCATCATCATCATCATCATCATTCTCAAAGCTTGTTGATTAATTTTCTGTTAACTGACTCACTGATTAATCAGTTACTCATGTCAGCAATAAAGAAACAAATCTGCACATCTGTTAAAAGCATTTATTTAAGGATAAACACAAAACTTTCTAATGCCAGTGTGCTGTTTGCTAAAGAATAGCATGTGTGTGTGTGTTTCCTTGTTGCGTGTCATTGTGTATTTGTGTTTAAGTATGCATGTGTGTGTTTCTGCACGTGTGTGTGTGTGTGTGTGCAGAGACACGTGCAGAAACACACACACATTAAAGAGAAGCAGCAGAGATGAGGGAAGTTCTTATCATTGCTGCAAAAAACTGTCACCAGACTGTTTCCCTACACTGCAATTACAGAGCAGAGAACAGCGTGCATTATTTAAGGACAAATGTGCGTCGTGTAGGCAGACAGAAGCAGAAAAGGTCCCGAACCCACAACCCTTAATTACCTCACAGTGACGCACAGCAGCGCCCCTGAAGGATGCTGGGCTGACAGAGTGAACTTGTCCAAGTGTATGTTATTTACCGATCCAGCGAGCTGCAGCTTTGTCCTGAGGGTTCAAAAGGAAAAGGGCGGAGTAAGGTACTTTTCCCTCATGAATAGTTTATTATTCAGCGTGTGTCTTTATTATGTCTCTTTTTTCAAATTCTCTTCTTCAGTATTCCTTTCTTTCAGTTCATTGAAGTTCAAATATTTATCCCAGCGAGGGAAGATCAAAGCTGCTTCATCATCCCTTTTAATACGCTTGAAATGCTCTGCGACATGACAGACAGTTTTAAAACGGACTTCGGCTGCCCACGCCTCGAACATCCTGCGTCTTCAGTGTGTGGCGGGCAGCCTTCAAGGGGCTTAGCATTATGATTTAATGGCAGGTTTTTTGCATTAATCATCTCCTCCACCCACACAGGTTGGAAACAGATGCTTTTCTTCCTCCCTACGTGATAATGATGCAGATTGTGTCAGATCAAACCAGGAACACTTAAAAGGAGAGTATATAAAAAGAAAAACAGAATATCTGACGGATCAAGTGAAGGGATTTATTGTGACAGGAGGAAAATCAGCAGCTGCTTGAGCGCGTAAATTGGGCCGGAGGCGTCTCACCAAAGCTGGTAAAGAGCAAATAAAGACAGAGGTGAGAAAATTTGTTTGGGGGCATTTTATAGAATCTAAAATTAATATTTAATTTTGGGATGACCCAGAAGGTTTGGACTGGAGTGCTTTCAGTCGGGTCTAATTGGGCGTCTGTTGTCAATGTTCAAGGTCATTGAAACAGAAAATCCAGAAGCTGCTTGTCGCAGGCCGTCTGTCAATCAGTAAATCACTCATATAATCATGACCACCGCCTCCTGCTGCGTTAAACACACCTTGCCACACCTGGATGCACTGCTGATTGACTCTTGACGGCCTCTGCAGGATGCTCTGATTTATCTCCAATCATCATCATCAGCTTCACGGGCAGCACAGAGCGCCACCACACCAACATGTAACCTAATCAATACAGAAACCTCCTTATATTGACCGCAGGGCTCGTTGTTTCACACCTGACCGATCTTCTCTTGTTGTTCTGTGATTGTTAAATCGTGGTTCTAAACATGAGACCGTTAATTAGATGGTAAAGTGAAGCTATAATGACTTAAGGGATGTTTTTAAACCTTCAATACCTGATTTCTTGGCCACCCGGGTGCAATAGAAACAAGACACAACACTTCACAATGTGGCAGGTCACCATTAAAGAGGCAATTTGTAAGAGAGGGCCATCATTTTAGTTTAAAACATAAAAAAGGAGCTATCATTATCAACAGAGTGTGTAGAAACAACAGTATTGACGTTATGTAAGAGACATCTATGTATTATGTTGGGATGTATACTGAAGTTAGCATGCTAACCAGCTAGCCTCAGCCCGACCTGTCTCTTAATACCACTTTGTTCCTCAAGAGACGAGCTTCAGCTGGGAGATATGCTAGCCTAGCTGTTAGCTTTATAAATGACAAAATCATCTCACTCATGGTTTCAGGGTTTTGGGTTAGTTATTGTTTCCTGTTTTATTTTGTAAGGTTCATCCTCATGTGTCATGTTGTGTTACTTCCTGTCTTTGTCTTGTTTTCTCTCCCTTGTGACTGAGCTTCCTGTGAATTTGGTCCTTGTGTTTTTCCTCCTCTCTTTGTCTGTTTTCCCGCCGTTTTCCCTGCTCACCTGTGTTCAATTAGTCATCACTTCCTGTGTATTTCAGTCCTGGTCTTCCCCTCTCTCTTTGTCAGTCCCGTGTCTCCTGACTGCTTCTTTGGTTTGTACTTGATTTCGTTTTTGTATTTTAATACTTCTTTAATCCTCAGATTTGCCCCTGCCTGCTCCTTCTGTTTTTGTTGTCTTTTGTTGTCAGCGTTTTTTTGACTGCCTTTTGTATTTGGATTTTGGGATTTTGGGTTTCAACCTCAGCTTTGCTATTAAAGCTCATCTTTTGTTCTTTCACCTGCCTGCCTCCTCATGTCTTGCGAATGAGTCCTCACATTGTTGCAACACTCACCAGAACAGTGTTGGTTTGTCTCCACAGTCACCTCTGGTTCGGTCCAAATAAATCCTCAGTTCACAGTCAGATGTGAAAATATTCTGGCTCTACACGCTGCTGATGTCCGACTCTCTCTGTCTCCTCTCCACCTCTGTACTGTATCCTCTGTCTCCAAACTGGTATCTGTCCAGTCTCAGAGGTTTAGTCCCAGTCTGGTGTCCACTGTGCTCACTGGAAGGCTGGTTGCTGAGCCCCTTTACCAACAGGTCCTCCCGCCATCATCAGAGGTTGCGGTGCAGGCAGGCTCCCTCAGCTACCACTTAGCTTCATCTGATCTAGGCAGCTATTTTCTCCAGCCAAAGAAAGCTACAGCATAATATTGGAGCTACCTTCGTATTCTGGACATTTCTTACAAATTACACCTTCAAGCTGAAACATAATCTTATAGAGTGCCACAGAGACGAGTCCTAAAACCCTGAAACAGTTTGCATTTTGCACTTCTGGTTCCCAAAAGATTTTTACATTTTTTGTTCTACAACATAAAACACATGATTGCTAACAAGTGGCTAAATGAGAAGACAGATTAAATGATAGCATGTCGAACACGGAGACTCATCTTTACAACTTTACAACTTATAGATCGATCAATTTGTAGCACGTTGTAGTCGGAAAGCTTCGTGGTGGTGATGTTGAAGTCATGCGATCGTTTATCACCAAACGTTAGCTTTTTTCCTTCTGGCGGTTTCATTTACAAAAATCACAAAAGTGGTGTTCATCTGTGAAGATTACTTTGCTGAATGAAACATCTCAGTATCATAAACTTGTGTTTTGCCACAGTGCTTGATTTCTGCAATAATCGAAAATCTAATGGAAAAATCCTGAGGGCTGTTAGTGGAGAGGACCAGGGCGATGCTATCTGCAAAACGTCATCCCTGCAGCACTCTAATAGTGGCACTAATAAAGCCCTTTCTTTATAAACGCTTTATGGGTGCATTATTGGAAAGTGATACAGATAAACTTTATTGATCGCACGCAGGGGAGGTGGAGCATCACAGCAGCGAACGTCTTTGACACGATGGCACGCAACCTGAAATGATCTGCAGCGGAAGTGATCTTCTGTAGAGATATCTGCTGGGAAATGTTTTCTGAAGTAAAAAATCACTCATTTAAACTTTATGTTGTTCAGGTTGAAAGGGAGGAAGATTGACAGAAACACAGATGACTCACTCAGTCATGAAATTAGAGGTGACAGCCTGCTGGTGGAGTCAAACTTAAAGAGGCTGCTTCATGTTTTTAAACTTATATCACAGTTTCTTGACACCAGTACAGTAATGATGCTCATTAATCACCGTCTTATTTCACACAGATGACTCGTGAAACTCGAGATAGAGCAATTAGTGATGAGTCACCACTGGAATTAACACCGACCCTGGTGGTTCTTTGCTGCGGGAGCCCGGCTGGTACGCAATCTGATGACCAATCAAAAAGCAGCACTGAGAAGACATGCTGGTGTGTGTGTGTGTGTGTGTGTGTGTGTGTGTGTGTGTGTGTGTGTGTGTGAGGGGGAGATACAGAATAGCTCTGACGTGATCCTCTTATGTCACCTTCTGTCCTTCCTTCCCTCCTCGTCAAGTCTCAGTTAGAGGTGTTTTCCAGAAAAGGAGACGCTCTTTGCAAACAAGGCGGCTCAGCGGCGGTCGTATCGGTGTGATTAAGGCCGGGCTCTGCAAATAATCCCCCCCCCCCCTCAATCTGCTGCCTCACACTCTGCATAAAACTCCCAATTTATCCAAAACAAGATCTCAATGGTTTGGAGAGTAATTATGCCTCTGGGATGCAACATAACACCTACAACATCTAATGACACCACCTGCAGTACACTTCATTTTTATGTTTTTTTTTTCCCTCGTCATGATTGCACATCGGTCCGCCGTCCTCATTTTGGACTTTTAGACGTGCGGAGAGGTTGCAGGTCTATTTATAGCTCCTGACTGAAAACATTTTGGGGATGTGAGACCACAGGACGAGGTTTCCGTCTGATGCCAGAGAAATGGGTGGGATGGCATCAGCAACCGGGCCAGAAACAAAAAAAAACAATGAGCCCGGCGCTTTATATTCAGCAAAAGCATGCACATAACAAATGCACACACACGTTGATTAGATGCCTCTTGAACTAAAAGCTGTTGGAGATATTGGAAACAGAGAACTCATTAGAATTGGTGTCAATTAATTCACTCCGGGTAACAAATGTACAGGGCAGCATGTGAGCTGATTAACCTGATGAGGGGAAACCACCGAGTCCAATGTTCCAGTGATTAAAGGAATAAATGAGTGGAGGAAAAAAAAAGCTTTCCTACAGGGCACACAACCCACTCATGAGACTGAAATACTGAAGCATTGAATGTTGAAACTTTGTATTTCTTTACGTTCAATTTTATATTTTAAGGTGACAACGTTGTGCTCATGCTCTGGTTAGGTTTAGGCACAAAATCCACTTGGTCAGAGTTTGAAAAAGATCATGTTTTGACTTAAAATCTCTGTATCTCGTGCTCCTCACCAGCCTGATTTTTCCCTCCACACCTGTCTTGTATCTGTTTAATTAGCCCCGCCCTTTTACCTGAGTTCCTCACTCAATCTGCTTTCCCTCCACAGCTGCATTGCGTTACTTCACTCCTTCCAGTGTTTTTCCAGCCTTTTCCAGCCTGTCAGCCCCGCCCGTTTCTAGTGTTTTTCCATTCATTTCCCTCACCTGTGTTTCTCCACCTCACTCCACCTGCACCTCATCCCCTCATTAGTTTAGTTTGTGTTTAAGTCCAGTCTTTTGTTCAGTCATTGCCAAGTCATTTGCTGTGTTTCCCTGATCCTGCTGGTCCTGTTCCTGTCTGTAATCCTGCTTCTGTCTAGATTCTGTTTCCCTGATGTTCCTGGTACTGCCGGGATCCAGTTAATCCTCATCCACTGCCTTCCTGCCTTGTGTCTCATGCATTTGGGTCCACCAGGGAAAAAGGAATAAATCTCAGGCAGATTAACAGTTCCTGCTGTCAGGACGGACAGACGTGTTATAGATGACGTATTTGCACAAACATATCAGAAGTAAGATTAAACTAAAGAGGACAAGAATAAGAGTAAATACAATATATGATGACTGTGGTGTCATCGAAGGCAACAGACTTGAAGTGAATGTCTCTGATGGATGTATGAAACATCAGCTCAGCATTCAGCTCCGTCCCAACACATCTGTTATTGCTGTTTTTGGTTCCTGCTGTTTGCTGTTAGCAGAGCAACAGGTGGGCTGAAACTGCTGCAGGAGATAACTGAACTCTTCAGAGACAGAAAAAGTGGGCAAACAACAACAAATTTAAATTCAACTATCAGGGAGTATGAAATTAATATTTGTTTTGGCGACTTGCCGTCAATCACAAAGCTGGAAGTTTTAATCTCTCTGTGACATCCGGGCTTCGTGATCTGGACCTTTACTTCTCTTTAGATCACAGTGAGCTCACGTGGTTTATCTTTTGGGTGTGTGCAGATCAGCAGGTTGGCTTCAGCTGACAAATATTATGTGCAACCTCATGTATAAGATGATACTCTACTTATCTGGTTTTGCCTCCACCGTCCAGTAACCTGCACGTCAGGTTAAAAGGAAACTCTGGAAACTTTTTGCCCAGATATCTCCTGGTTGCTCCAGCACAAAGGTTTTTCCTCCAGTTAAATTGAAACTCTTACAACTGCCTGTAGGTGTAAATGTTATATTCCAGTTTTTATTAGAAAACTGTAAACTCTGCACAGGTGTAAATGAGGGCTCGTGTTCCTCTACGTGTCTTTCTGAATGTTAATAAGATTTGAATGAATTATTTCCCCTCAGGACAAAAAGCCAGTCAGACTCAAAGTGTCTGTGGGATTTTTTTGATAATTATCCTCACTGATTTCAAGCTGGATCAACTGATCAATAAACTCTCGAACAGTGGACGATCGGAGGGACAAATCTGTGAACTTGTTGAGGCTCCGCTGCCTTTTGGGGCAACTGCTCCAAATTATTTGACTAAAAATAGAAGAAAAGGAACAACATGGTGAACTAGTGAACAAAATGAGAGCTGTCAAAACCCAGTTTCAAATCTTTCACAAGTTACACTTATCAATGTACAATGAAAAAACAGGAAGAGGAAGCTCAGAGCGATGCACCTGTAACAGTTACCTTCAGCTCTACGGAGCATTTTAGCATCTTTCAACTCGTTCTTTTGGTTTTACAGGCAGAAACGTCGCTGTTTTGATTAACTCTCACTGGAAAGCTCTGATAAACCTGCTGTCCACCTGCCAAGCACCAAACAGTAGACAAACACAATCTCCATTTTTACACCAAAATATGCAGGTTTATTTTAAACGTAGGTAAAAAGGTATGGTATGTCTTGTTCAGGGGTCACAAAAGCAGCATGGAGGTCAGCCTGCTCTCACTCACAACGCGGCAAATACAGCAGCCTGGTCAGCGGCCTGACGCTTTAAGGTTTGATGCTGTAGTTGCTTGAAGCATCTTTTTAGTGCAGTAGCATAAAGAGCAACAAGTGTCCAAGTTGGGATGGTTGGATAGGTCATACGCTGCGCTTTCCCAGGGCAGACAGGTTTTCACGTCCTGTTTGTGACCAAGAGTGTGGTTATTTTAGGGCAAAGTACGATCTTTTCTAAACCTGACCACGTTTTCTTTGTGCCTAAACCTAACCATGCCATGACATAACATTAAAAAGTCATACTATGTCCCAATATGTGGAGTGTTTGTCAGCAAGCTTTAGTTTGAAAAGTCTAATCAGATGTTGCATATTTATTATTGCTAACTGACGCTAGAGAGGAAGGTAGAGTCATATAGTTCGATGTGACCGAGCTGCTGTATTTGCAAACTTGAGAGTGAGAGTGTTGTGGAGGCCGGTGATAAGATACTGTTGCCACTATTTCTTTTTTCTTTTTTACATCTTTTACTTCAGTCTCACTTTCAAACTTTCAGCCAACTGAAACAGAGACAGAAAAGTAGGCAAACTTAACACATTTGAATTCAACTATCAGGGGTTATGAAATTAATATTTGTTTTAGCGACTTGCCGTCGATCACAAAGCTGGAAGTTTTAATCTCTCTGTGACATCCAGGCTTCGTGATTCAGAGCTGATTTTTCAACTGGATGATGGAAAGACAGATGAAAAAATATTTAAGCGCCAACATCCAGAACTTGAACACAGATCATGCCACTGCAAAACGGAGCAAAAAATAGCTGATATTTTTCTCAGGAGACCAAAACGGAGCTAAAAATGAAACTGAATAGTGGCCTTACATTCATCAGGCGAACAGAAACAGGGATAAATGAATGCTAACGTTCCTCTTGCTGACACACTTGCCGTCCCAACTTTATAAGGTGATGATATGTCAGTTGAGGCTTGCTGTGCTGCCCCCAAGTGGCCAAAAAAATCAGTGGTCACAGGTTTCCAAACTCTTTTTCATGGACATGCTCTGATTGTTTGTCCCACCAGCTTATAAATGAAGTTTCTGTGACCGAGGCGTACGGTTTATTACACCTTACATTTATTTAAGTGTTGAGTCAGCGAGCTCTAAATATAATTTGTTCAGCTACACCGTTGTTATTCATGCTTGGTACACAATCTGAGAGCAGATTGAGCCAGAATCCCCTGACGTCCTCAACACAACACCGAAACCACCCGAGACACAAATCAGACGAGGCGAGTGTCTCCGTGAACTGTGAGCCTTCGGCAGATGACTGTCAGGCATATTGTGAAAAAAAAAAACTAATGAACTAGTGGCGGTGAATGGAATCGCCTGGTTGTTGTGAATGAAATGTTAAATTGGTGTCTCACTCATTAAAAAGCTGAGAGAGAGAGAGACATGAGTCATGCAGCCTGGAGCACAATCAAAGCTTCCTGCTCCTTCGTCTCCGTCTCTGCTGACGGACCCGAAACCAGCGATCAATGCAGTGAACCTGAATAACTCCGGCACAGGATTAAATACACAATACATGCAACAACAGCAGTCCATACTGTGTGTGTGTGTGTGTGTGTGTGTGTATACATTCATCCTTTGCATTATCACAGTGGGATCAGTGGTTGCATAAGAGGTAAAATTATATCATATTGTGGCCGAGGGGCGGAGAACATGTTCAGTGCAGCTGATCATATTTTTGTTTTGCTTTGCAGTTATTCTCACTTCCACCAGCTTCTACTTCCTGACATCATTTATCACTGATACGAAGCTCAGAGTAATTATTTCATTCATTTTCTTATCATTATTAATTATGATGCTATCAGAGATTTACTGCACAGAGACTAACAATTAGATTCTTTATCATTCAGCACAACACTTTGTGTTTTGAAACATTATATATAATAATTCTAAGAGAAAAAACAAGCAATTTTGACCTTTTTTCAAAATCTTGGCCAGGGAGAGTCATGTTTTCACCTGTGTCTGTTGGTTTGTCAGCTGGATTACTCAAAAACTACTCATCCATGGACGCATTATGAGACCTGAATACAGCATTAGAGATGGAGAGATGGAGCCCTGTTCATTCCTATAAAAGTTGCTCAGTGGTGCTTGAAGCCAAAAAAAAAACTTGACTTCCAGGGAAGACTACAGACTTCCCCCGACCGAGCCGGCTAACTTCCAGTTTAGCTCCCCGCTAACTTGAATTGCACCTCTAGACTTTCCAAATGTTATCGGAGCGAATGGTCCAAGCTGCGACAGTGAACCGAGTCATTTTGCATTTTGGGTTGTGATGCTCACGTGTCTTTCACATTGTTAGCTTTTTGGGTCTCAGAGTTTGTGTTTGTTCCCTTGGAGCCTGGTACAGTTAGCCCCTGTTAGCTGTTAGCCACTGTTAGCTGTTACATTGTCTCGATAAAATACGATGTTAAATCGGTGCACAACGTGACCGTGGACGTGATCTCAAATGGTTAAAAAGGCATTTTTCATTCCAGCTCGACTTTATCAGTGCTTCTCTTCTCTATTATTCTTCCACAACACAGTGGAGATTATGAGGGCAGTCGAGTCTGGTGTTGGATTAGGTTTGACTGAGTTAAAGGGGACTGGTGTGCCCTGGTGGAGGTATGCGCTCTACTGAGTGCCAATGTTGTTGCTAGAGGTCACCTGCTGCACAAATGACTTCAGTAGTTTGATAAATCAGCCTTCCCCTCTCAATGATCGCTTGATTGCAGCTGGTAATCACGGCTCAGCCCTGCACATCAGATAAAAGGTGAACTCTGAAAGTCAAAACTACTTTCAAGGTGACAAACCTGTAAAATCACTGAAGGGAGAAAAGAAGAAGGAGGGTTTTTAACACCAGCGCTGTTTGGTTTCCTCCATCATTCACAGCAGAGAGGACTGAACTGCGTCACAGAGTTTAAATGCAGGAGAGGCTGCAAATGTCATTCTGAGGTAATAATGGAAAAAAAAAGTAATATGTTGTAAGTTACTGCTGCTGCTACAGGGAATACTAAGTAAAGCAATGTGCTCAGGCATCACTGCTGTTAGTTAAAGTGGAAGTGAATCCCTGAGGCTGTAATCCAGCAGAGATTAGCAGTCCAAGAGCTTGTAATGAGTAAAATTATAATCTCATAATGACAACAGTGACAGATACAGACATCAAACTGCATCCAGCTGATTGTCTTAATGCTCAGCACACTGCATATAGATGACCTCATCAGTTTAAACCCTCCAATCAGCGTCTAAGTAAGGAGTAATCCATTACTTCACCAGTAACGACCCCCCTGGCAGCGCTGCTGTTGTTATTGTTGACTTTTTTGAGGCATATTTTGCCCAGCAACTTTTACGGGATGACTCACCCAGGGCGGCTGTTACGCATGACAAAAAGAAAAAATCAAAGGATAAGGTGGAGCGAGCAGATGGCAGGAGTCAGATAAAAAGGTGTTTGGCGCGGGGGAGCGAGCTATTTGAGACGGGGACAAGGGGACACATGATGCCGCGCACCGGGACCATGCAGAGCTCCAGGCTGCTCAGCGGGGCGCTCCTCTGCGCGCTGCTGCTGCTGCTCTCCAGCGTCGCTGCAGCCGAAGTGGTGGACGCCGAGTCGGAAGAGGAGCTGAGCCCAAGAGCGCTGCGGGACTTTTATCCAAAAGGTCCGAACCTGACCAGCGAGAAGCAGCTGGTAAGATTTACATCTGCGTTGCATGCATGCATGCAAAAAAAAAAAAGACTGTGCAACTTCCAGAGAGAAATGATTTGCATTATTTCATCACATCATGTGAATTATTTTTGATTTATTCTTTTTTAACATATTTTGCATGTTACTTTGAGATTCAGTTATGTTGTGTTGAATAAATACTCAAAATGTGGCCATTAAACTCCAGTTTGTGACCATAATTATCAACCAAACTCCATTCAAAAATCCATGCATTTAAGAATTTTGCAACATAACTTCTGCTCTAATGAGATAATGATATGTTCGATTTGTGTCATTTTAAACAAAACCTGTAACACTTATATAAAACAATATGATGTATTATTATATAACATTGCATACGTATTTATTTTATGTAATCATTCCTTCAGTGTTTTCGTTAATTAGCTCCTCAGATAACACTTTTCTGAAATAACGAGATCACGTTCATTTAGCGTCTGTTTGTATTTTGTGTCCTCGCAGCTCGGAGCTCTCCAAGAAGTTCTTGAAAAGCTGCAGGCTAAACGACTGCCTTTATGGGAGAAGAAATTCGGCCAAGTCCCAACGGTATATATATATCATACATTGTGATACACACCGTATTGATTGATGCATGTGTCAGCAGGGAGAAATGAATCGATCTAACCCTCCATCTGTCGCTTCTCCCTCAGTGTGATGTCGGGGAGCAGTGCGCCGTGAGGAAAGGCGCTCGGATCGGGAAGATGTGCGACTGTCCCCGGGGAGCTTTCTGCAACTTTTTCCTGCTGAAGTGCTTATGAGCCTCGCCGGATCGGATCTGAATGTAGCGTTGCTGATGCGGGGAGAAAAAAGAAGAAAAAAAAAACTGTCACTTGATTCCTTTGTACAGTAATTACTGTTATATTTTTTATGATGCAGCTGAGGAGCAGGCGCGGTGACTGCCCAACCCTAATGATTACTATAGTAGTTCAGTATGAGCAGGGCCGTAGCCAGGAGGTTAGAAATACTGAGGTCATGCCCCCCTCACCTCCACCTCCACCTGTAGTATAAATCGATGCATTTCTTTGCATTTTGACTGGACCAATAATCACTTAGAAAATAATATCACTGCAGCACATTGATGGAAACTGGACTCAAAATCCAGCAGCAGAAGAAGAAGAAGATAAGTAACAATGACTTAAATGCATTAAACTTATTTCTTTGCTAAAACGAAGAGCAACACTTTATAATAACCATCGTTAATAAATGGTAAATTTAAAGTTCATGAGATTTAGTTCACTGTTAAGAGTCAATGAAATGATTCATAAATCAACTGTAAATGTTAAAAACATCAGTTTCAACTCTCTAATGGCGTCTAAATAATGTTTATACATGAACTACACAGTATTTATTAACCACTTACAAAGTATTACAAACATCAGTTGCAACTTTCCAGCAAACAGTTGTGATTAAATAGTTTATAAAGCATTGAATTGCTTGTTAACAGTGAAATAACTATGAACTAAAGTTTGATTAACTATAAATTTGTTTATTTTAATGATATGACAGATATTATAAAGTGTTCCCGGATGACCTCAGTGTCCTCGATGGTAGCTACGGCCCTGTATGATAAGTATTAAAGCATATTATATCACAGAAAACTGTAAGTCTCTGCAGGATATTATGGTGATGGACAGGAGATGAGAACACCACAAAGAACCATGAAGTTCCTGTAAATATTCAGATCCACTTTATGTCTGTGAAACCACAAAAAAACATTGTTGTGATGTAATAGGAGCTGAGAAATAACCCACAATGCACAGTACACTCACACACACACACACACACACACACACACACACACACACACACACACACACAGCACTGCAGAATAACGGGAGTATTATAGTGATTCTTCGTCTGGGCAAATCCAAAACCTGTGTTATGAACTTGAACTATTTTTGTTTCAGATGAATGTTTGTGTATGAGTCATGATGATAAATAATAATAGATAATAAACTGTGGATCATCTTGTTTTGTAAAGCAGTGGAGTGGCCTCTTGTTCTTTTAAAGCTGGTCCAGTGCGCCTGGAGTCTCTTACATAACACTCATGTTTTGATTTTTTTTTATTTTTAAAAAAAGATGATGTTCAGTCAATATTTAGTGAGGGACGTGGATGTGACAGCCATCTGTGACGCCACACCTGCCAGGCCGGGGGTGGAGGGTGCTTAAAATGAAACCTAATCCAGCTGCAGAGGAAGTAGTTATGAGGCAGAGAGTGACTGTCACATCTGTCGCCGTGCCAACAGCCTCCCATTCACTGTCAATAGAGCAGCTGATGACGTCACGTGCACGCATATGAATTCAGATTAGGCGTGAAATGAAAACAATGTACAGCTATTTTTTGCATGGCGCACACATCGCTAGCAAACTTTAAAGGAACAGGTCAGCAGTCATTATCTCCTCACCCATGCAGAAAATCAGGTGAAGTTTGAGTCCACGAAACAGCAAAACAGTGATGCAGCATTCTGTAAACACGAAGTAAACAAACCATAAAATGGCTCCATACAGCTTATCCAGAGTAATCCAAGTCTCCGGAAGCCCCGACATCCCATATCGATTTGAAAAGACTTTATTTACACCCTTATTTAAGCTCAAATCTTCACTGCAGCTGCTTCATTAAAAGTGTTGGCACACTGACGTCTGAAGTGGGTGCATGAGCTCAAACGCGCATAGAGGTTGTAAATAACATCTTTTTAAAATCAATTTCGGATCTCAGGGCTTTCAGAGACTTGCGTTATGCCGGACAAGCTGTAGTTTTTCACTTGTTTATGAGAACGCTGTGACACTGTTTTGCTGTGAAGCTCCAGAAATGTTTTGTGGACAACAAACTTCACTGACTTTCCATCTTCACGAGAGTGTAGATTATCACTGAATTTTCATTTCTGGGTCCCCAAAAAGTCAAAGTCCCCAGTTCATGTAAAAGGGAAACTAAAGAAAAGAAAGTAAAGTAATGAAATGACCAAATAGAAATATTTACTTTTCACCTCTTATATCTTCAACAAGAATTCATGTTTACGTTTGTTTTGTTTTTTTCATTTTGTATCGTGTGTGTGTGTGAACGAAATATTGTTTTATCTAGAAGATATTTATTTTATTTGAACAAGATCCGAACGTTGTGTGCACGAATTTAAAATAATTCAAAATTGGGGAAAATCAACTATCATCAAATATGTAAGATTTCTGCATTAAGATGTTTGAAGAGAACTAGATCTTTGTAATATATTTTGTTGAGTTGTGTACTCACATTATCCCAAATGTTTCCAACAATGTTCAAACCAGAGAAATAAACAAGTTTACTCAAAGTAATGGTGTGTTTCATGTGGTCACCCATCACTATAATTAAAGTCAGCGAACAACACTAAATTTACCATGAATAAAACTTTGAAACAACAACACTGTCTGAGTCATCTGATAGATTTTCATCAGCAGTGCTGTTTATTTAATGGTGTGGTCGTCACCAGTGAGTGAGTTTGACTGCAGGATCATTTGAGCACGACTGAAATAATCAGATTACTTCACTGTATATTAGCTGCAAACTAGCAAACTCCGGCACAGGATGCCCACTTGTTGAATTCAGGTCAATCACTGAACTCTGCACCCACCAGAGATTCTAGTTCTCTTTCTTCTTTTCCCCTCTCCTCGCTGTAACATAACGCTCATGAAGTAAAGTTCAACACCCGACAAAGACGGATCACTGCTGCAGTCAGGTTGATAAACAGGAGTGAAGATAAATCCACTTTTTAATCCCAAAATTTTAAAGTAATCTCTGAGCTCTCCTCTCGTCAGTATACGGCTGAGGATCAGAGCAGAATCTGATGTGACTCCAGGTGTTTATTCCTCCAGAGGGTCTGGCTCTAATTCAGACTCTCTAGCCGGATCCAACCGGCCCTCCGCTCAACACTCTGTGTTGGTCTCTTGTTCTGTTTTGATATTGAGCCCCTCGCAGCAGAAGTTACATATTGTACGTTTAATAGACACATATAAACTTCTAGCAAGCTGTGCAAAACTTGTGCTCATTTTTCAACATGCTTCGTCAGATAAACAACTTGTCCACACAAGAAAAATCCTTCTTCAAGACTTTTAAAGGTGCAATATGTAAGAATTGTCCACTTGTTGAATTTCTACTCACAACAAATAGGGGGTGGCATAAAACCAGAGTAACTGCTAACTGCTGCCAACTGTAGCTGACGTTAGATAGTTAGCTCAGTTAGCCGTGCAGATAGTGGTCTGGGCTGAGAGCTTGGCGCACCAGAGAAGTGTTTGTGTTTACACTGCTAGAACAGTAGCTTTTAACCCGGACGGGCTGGGACTAGCTGGTTAGCATGCTAAACATTGCAACAAAATACACAAACGTCTTCCTGTCACCTCTTCTTGTAGTTGGTCATGTGTCGTCTGCAAAGTGAGAAGAAGAAATCCTTGCTAAACCTTTTTGCTGTTGAAATGTAGAAACTCCTATCTTGGCCATTTTTACATATTTTAAATTCAACTAAGAGGGATTGAATGAAAAAATCTGTCACACGTTGTAAAACCACTGGACAAACAGGAACATTTTCGGTGGTCGTGCCGACAAAGAGACTGTTTATCTGGCACCTGAACAGTAATACTTTCTCCAGACAGCGAGGGATTTGTTATTGATTCCTCTGGGAATTACCTCCAATTCCGATAGAGAGATTGCATGTGTCTGTGAGGGCTTTTTCTTTCACACGTTCAGACAGTTCGAACCTGCAGCAATCGCCCATCGGGAGGAACATTTGTTTGTGTGTGATAATTTGACAGAGAGGCAAAGAATGAGTGATAGAGATGTTGACAGAAACACCGCGAAAACAGACAGAGCGACAGAGGCAGAGGCTGATTGAGAGCATGATGGATGGAGAGACGGAGCGGGAGACAAATGATACAGTCTGAAATAGAGATTGCTCTCTCAGAATTACATTGTTGGGTGTAAACCGCTCAATATACGAGCTCCAGACAAAAGCTCCAGGCAGTGAAGCTGATTTATAACACATGCAGATTAACGTGTGGACAGGCACACAGAGCTCTCCCTGTGTTTACTCTGCTCATGTTGTGTGTCAATGACAAACAAAAGTATACAAATGCAAACCTCGTGTAACGTGATGGCTGTGAGTGTGATTATCACTGCTCCTGACAGAGGAAAATAAATTGTGACTCAGTGGAAAAGATGTACAACACAAATCTAATGTTCGTGGTTTGAAAGTATTTTTTTTGTTGGTACTTTGGTCACCTCTGTAGATGTGGCATTTGTTTCTTCAACAAAGTTTATTCTGGTTGTGAAACTGGTATCTTTTCCCTGTAGTTTGCATGTTGGCTGACGGTCGGGTTTCAACAGGTTTGACTGTATTTTACTGGTTGTAATAAGTGACTCTGTAAACCTTCTTTTGAGGGTAGCAGGACCAGGTCATCAGCATAGAGGATATATTACTAAGCATATTCTCTCTCTCTCTCTCTCTCTCTCTCTCTCTCTCTCTCTCTCTCTCTCTCACACACACACACACACACACACACACACACACACACACACACACAAAAAGGCAGTCCATTCTTTAAGTTCAAAATCACATAAACAGTGCTGCCCTCTAGTGGTGACACCTGAGACCAACTATAAAAAAAACAGTATATTATGAAAACACACAAATAACATAGCAGCAGTGGTGGAAAGTACTCAAATAATGTATCTAAGTACAATTTTGAGGTACTTATTCTTTACTTAAATATTTCCATTTTATGCTACTTTGTTCATACTTCTACTGGAGGCAAATAAATATCGCTTAGTGTTATCGTACTATCATACTTAATGCCCTCTACATGTATTTGTTACTTGTTAATGTGCAGACTGAGATTAACAATACAAAATATAAATAAACTAATACATTATGATATATTATTAAAAGTTAAGCAAAACATGAAGTGATGAACGCGAAAATCCACTGATATACATAGATATGGTATATACTGTATATGAAAACACAATTCTCTGAAATGGCCCATTGTGCATAATGATAATAAGAATACTTTTGGTAATCTGACTGTAGTACTTCGACTGTAGAGTAACAGAGTATTTTTACCCTGCAGTATTGCTACTTTAGTTGGAGTAAACATCTGAGGACTTCCTCCACCACTGCAGAACTGTGTATCAACTGTTTTTTTTTGGAGCTCGTGCTTTGTTCACTTTCCAAATTTCCGGTTGCAGGATGTTGAAATCGATGCAAAATCAGCCCGAGCTGCTCTTGAATAAATGTGACGTGTCAACCTGCCACCACCGCATGTGAAGCAGTTTATTTTAAGCACACAGATCATATCAGCGCACGAGTTCAGATTGTCTAATGAAGTGAAAAATATCTCGGTGCACTCATGTGAACGCAGTCCGGTCAGCTGTGTTGATGAGGCCGAGGGCATCCTGCTGATATAAACAAAAGCTCAGTTTCAACTGTGGGTGGGAGGTCAAGCCTGAATGTCACTCAAATCGCTGAGAGTTTATAATTATTTGATCGTCACTTCTGGCGTCTCTTTAACCATCTCTAATGAGGAACTGGGTCATCCAGTTCAGTCTCAACTCGCCAATTATCGCTAATGAGAGGCAGAATGTGACACAATCCGACGTATCGATTCCAAGAACTGTTTTTTTCCTTTGGTGTCAGTTTCCCCAACTGAGATGAGATCATTAAGTTGTAATAGAAAGTATTACCGTCTGTTTTCAAAAAGGCTGCTGGACACAAAAACTCCACAGTTATGAAAATGCTGAATGTTGTTTTCTGCAGGGAGAAACCAAATTACTGTTTTACTCGGTTAAATTATGTTTATTTAAAAATATATAGAAACAGAACCACTGTAAACGTACAGTAACACAGAACAGTGTGGTCACGCACACGTCAATTCAACCCTGTTCACCTTCAACCAAAATAAAAATCAATCACAGCAGCACTTTACCCTCAAACACATCAGAACTGTACACGCTGTATCCAACTGTGTTCAAAGGAACTTTATTAATTATGACACCCCAATATTTTCAACAAAGCCAGCGGGTCAGTGTTTTTAAATCAGTGAGATTAAATAATGAAACAAAATAAAATCATCTCCTTTAGTACTTCTGTGTAAAGTACAACGGCTACTGTGGTTGGCCAAGAATTTCAGAAGAACACAAAAACTGTAAAGTACAGTCGATTCTTTGTAGCATTTCTTCAAGTGCAGAAAACATTTTGTTTAAATCACAGCTGAACTCAGAACTGGACTGACTGGAGCCCTCTGGTCACCATTATACCAACAGTATTTGGAGCGGTTTATGTGAACTCATTTTGGACATTTTACTACTTAAACTAGCAATAGACAACTTCTTTGCTATAACTTTAATCATTCTGAAGTAAATACGGCTTGCACAGTTTAATGGCTGTATGAAAATGACACCATTCACGTTAAGATTGGTTGCAATTGGCCTGGATTTTACCAGGAAAAAGGTCGAATTACAACAGAAAGGAAGCGCGTCTGCCATTTCTCTAAAACAACAATACTGAAAACTGAAAGAGGCGTTGTTTTCCCGGTCACTATCCCCAGATAACGGTGGAAAAACTGGAATAACTGTGGGAGGTGAAGAGGAAGAGAGATAGAAACCAAGGTAAAACAAGAGTTATCAGACGGGCATTCACTCGATGGAGAGCGCGCCGGTGTGAAGAAAATAACAAAAGCTGCCGTGTGTCTTAGTCTGCCTTTTCATAACACTGAGATCAGGATTTCATGGGTGTCCAAATAACTTCAGTGAGGTCCAGTCCTGCTCAGCTTAAGTGCGTGTCGAAATACAAATGCAACCTGTTACAGAAACAATGCCAGGGTTAATGGGTACCGTTAATACAAACAAATGTTGATATCTGACATGACATCTAAAAGTCACTTATGGTTTAAAAAACTCAAATATCAAATTAATGCCTGGATTTACACAAAACATCATTTTCAACCTGTATGAACACTAAAGCCAATGTCATCATGTTCAGAAAAGTCACAGTGACTCTATTTGTATTGTACCCTGGCAGAGGAAACAAACAAAAAGAGACAAGTTATTGGTTTGTCCACGTGACTGTTGTTTCCCTTGTAAATGAAAATCTACACAAACAAAAGAGCAACAACGTGAGGATAGAAAGGAAGAAACTGTTGGTGTGACTGCACAGGTTACACTCGTGAACACAGCAGAATAAAACCCGTCACGACAGGAATGAACAAAGGGGAAAAATACATACACGACAAATAATCACAGCAATATAGTGCGATACATTCTCCTACAATATCAAGGGTGGCATTCTGACATTCCTTGATTTGGACTTAAACTGTTTTGACTTCTGGTTGTTTGAGGCTGTTTGACTTGTAATGATGGCACACAATCCAAAGCACTTCAATACACTGTTCACCGTCTATAAAACTCTGTAAAACTAAAAGCGGTTGAAAATGCTGTCGATACAGTAAAAGACTCTTTTTTTGTTGTTTTGGAGATGTATCCCAGATATTCGTTATTCGATATTTGTGTGTCACCTCTACTATGACCTATGCCAAAGTAGATTGTGATGGTTAAATTTACTCAGTGATCAGTCTACGATGATGTTCAGCTGCATAACAGTCTGGTCCCGACACCATCATGATTTTTTTCAGTAGCTCCATTAATTGTCACTTCTCCAGGCTTCAAACAAGCATCACAGCAGGGCAAACGTTACAAAGTGTCTGCTCTATGAGGAGCCGTCTTCCAGCTGCTCGTCCTGAAAAGGGTAGCTGAGTGCAGGAGGAAAGCCCTGACTCCGAGGCTGTTCATCCAACAACATCAAATCCTCCACATCTCTCCCTTTGTACCTCCGTCTGCAGATCTTTACAGTCACTTTTCGCCCCTGAAAAGCTTTTAGGGCCTCTTTGGAAGCCATGGCTTTGGCAGCTGACTCATCACGCCCATATCCTGTCCCCATGTAAACAGTCTGACAGCGAATCTCACACACGTGGCCTTCCTTCTGCGTGCGACCTGCGGGGAGACCTGCAATGTCCTTCAGTGGCACAAACACACAGGACAGGGTCTGTTTACACGACTCCACGCAGCTCCGGAGTATTTCAAAATGGTCCAAGTTGGGGCCGAAGCCCCCAGCCGACACCAACTTCCAAGCCACTGCCTTGTAGAGGCGGTTGAAGAAGGGCTGGTGCTCTGCTGGAGCCTGAGGAGGAGGTCCTGATTTTTGACCCGCGGCCCGTGTAGCTGTCCTCCCAGCAGGTCGACTGTCGAGCTCATTAGGCCCACATTTGGCTTTCTTCACACAGCTGTCAGCATCGGCCTCTGCAAACAACACAACAGGAAGGACAGTGATGACCGCACAGAGAAACAGCGTTAATGAGGAAACAGACTCCAGCCTCCAGCCTCAGGTGTGGGTGTGTAAAGAAAAAAACCTGCATGTAGGTAATTACACTGGGACCCTGCTGCAATAGAAAACAGCCCTGACACATGGTGGTGGTCCATAACAAGCTACAGACTGTTTGTTTGTATGCACAGAGTACTTTCCACTACTGAACTTATTCATAGCTAATCACATCATTTATAAAGGCTATTTAAGGTGACCATGTCACTGGAATCCTTACATTTCTTCTGGCTGAACGGCAAAAAGATGTTTAGTACAGTGAGGTTCAAAAGCCTGAGACCACATCTAAAATATTGTTCTGTCGCATAAACCTGGACGTAATCAGAATGTTTGTGGTGGTGCTGGATGGCACCATGTTGAGAATGTGCTTTTATTATTTTGTCAACCCACATGTAAATATATGTTGGTGTTAAGGCAATCTCAGGACCAACTGGCCTCACCTTGAGTGTCCAGGTACTGTATCATGTATGCAGTTAGATGCCCTACCAATTGCCGATCGAACATAGGCGAGGGAGATTAACACCGATGTATTTTGTAAAATAAAAAAATATTTCCTTATACTGTAGCAAATTAGTTTCTGTACAAAAGCCCCATTGGCTATAAACAAAAAAAACAAGGGATCTTGAAAAAAAACAACCTGATAGACTAACAAATGAGTGTGGTCAAAGACTGTGTTACTGCTCTACCTGGGCTACCTGCGCTCTGACAACCTCCTCTAATATACAGTCGGAGAGATCATGGGGCACCATGTGAGAGCTCCATTACAAAATATAACAAACCCACAAGACAAACAACTTAATAAACTTAACATCTAATGGGGTAATAAAAATACAACTTTCACTATACTCTGTTATATTTTGTTTCCTGATTGTAAGAGCCAAACCACTCTTTACAAACAACTTTAAACATAATACAATACAATACCACTATTAACCACAATTCTTACTTTGGTGTCATTTTCAAGCTAAAATGATAGAATGTCACAAAAGCGCTGAAAGTAAATACAGTCTACTTTATTCAAACTGTGCAGTGTGTTACCAGTCGTGGCGCTCCTCTTTCCTTTGGCCATGACTCCATCCATTGTGGTTCTGTGAGTCGGGGCATCTATGACAACTATCCCCTCACCCATCTCCTTGATCTTGTCCATCACAGCCTGAGGATAGCTGAGGGATGAAGAGAACAGAGACAAGTTGAATCATCGTCTGCACGCATTGATATTTGCAATCTGCTCTGTCAGTGTTTCTTACCTGCAGCCCAGGAAAACGTTATTGGCCCACACCATGGACAGAGACAGCAGCCTGTCCAGACTGCTGCTGGGGACTCCCGGCTCCACAGTGGGGAAAGTCTCCATGTTCCTCAGGATGAACTCTCTACGAGCCACCCACTGTTTGTTGGTCTCACAGTAGCCCCTTAAAGTCTCGACCCACTGGGCCAGCTGCGGATTCTGGCCCAGGTAATCTGAAACTATGTCCTCTCCGCTCCTCTCCCCCGCCATCCCTGCAATAACAATAACACGTCAAACGAGAAGCACAGAAAACCCACACTTGTTCATTCCTTTAAGTGGCAAGTTAGTACAGCTAGCTTGAATCAGGCTAACTGGTCTAATTAAACCAAGCAACTCTATAGATTACTTGCTATAGCTGAATACCTACTAATTAGCATGTTTAGATCTGGTGTTTTGTTGCTAACTTGCCTGATAGTAGCCCAGTTAAGCTAACCGTGTACTGTTTTCAGGAGTGCCACTGACAAACTGACTTTAGCAACTAACGTTAACTTAAGCCAAGCGGCTAGCTAACTCTCAACAGCGCCGCTTAAAACCACACTGATACATTTTACCATCGAGATAACAAGATTAAAATAAACGCGAGTGGCGTTAATATCCAAATCTTGCACGAATAATGTGTGAAGTAATCATTTTGACTGGTAACTACGACATACCAAGCTCTCTCCGTTGCGAGGTGTTGCTAGCTAGCTACATGACCGAGTGATGACGCAAGATTGACGGCGCTACGTTCGCACGGAATGGACTACATTTCCCAGAAGCGCAGTACTAGCTACCGGTTGCCCAGCTAACTTTTTCTTTATTTGTTTACCCACATAGCTTATTTAAGCCCTTGACGTCGTCTCCAGGATCACACGGACGACTAATAGCCGCGTATTATATTTGTGACATTTTAAAATTCAAGTAAAACGATAAGCAAAAGCGAGCGAAGTAGCAAGCAGCCTAGCTCCCGTGATGCTTTGCGTCGCAACGTCACCAACCCGCGACAGCTCGGGCGGCAGTTTGTTTTGGTTGATGAATGAAGCTCGCCGCTGCATGATTGTCAAATTTTAGTCATTTGAAGTTGAATTATAATGATTCACGAGCTGTTACTCGCGTTAAGCGGCTACCCGGGGACGATCTTCACATGGAACAAACGAACAGGACTGCAGGTAAAACTGAAAGACTGCGGCTCTCCGACTATGCGACGCTAACGTTAAGTTGCATGTTAGCTAGGATGTTTTCTACTTGTCAAACCCTGCTGCTTCTGCTACACAGGCCAAACATATTGAATTATATCATTGCGTTTAATGCCAGTAACGTTATAGTTATACATTTGTTATAGCTAGATAAAATTCAGCAATTACAAGTGATACAGTACTGTATACAGTCCCAGGCTACAAACTGCGCTGTTGACTTTTTATCTGCCTCAAATTATTCAGAACAACCAGGGTAATTTAGAAATGAGGAAACATTTGAATTAGGTTTTATTATAGCTACCTGCAGAAGAGAAAATAGAGCCTATAGTGAACTATAATAACCTATAGAGTTACAGATTGTATTGCTAGAGCTCTAAAGGTGTCAGACATATACAGCAAGCAATAAAAAGGCTCCAGTTCACCTAACCAGCTGTTTTTGGATTGTGGGTGGATCCAGTGCAGAAGAAGGGGAGATCATGCTAATTCAAAGGGGCATTATGTAGTTTTGGAGAAGAAATTTAAACTCAGAATCTTAATATTAACAATATTAATGAGGTAATAATACAGACTTTATATGTGGCAGGGTCCGCCACATGTAAACAAAGTAAAACAGTATGAAATTGTGTTGTCCTTTAAGGTCAGTTTGTTTATTCAGTCATTAAAACAAATAAAGTTTGTTTATTTAGTTTGTTTAGGCAGAAAAAAAAAGATTTTTCTCTTCTGACAAAATTTTTTTCCCGAAAACTACAGAGTGCACCTTTAACACTGAAAGTGAGGTGACTGTATCATAACCAATAAACAAGCAAGCAATTATTGGTGAACTTTCTACAGCCTCTTCAGGCTCTGATACAGCATCTTCTTATAAATGTATCAAATTAAATAAGTACAGCAGTTAAGTACGTTGTACTTAGTAACATTCAATCACTGGTTAAAGAAAATTTTGACACTAAGATTTTCATTTATGCTGCAAATGAATATTGGCTCCAAATTTTGGTTATTGGTCACCTTCATTTTTAATAATCGGTGTTGGCCTGAAAAATCCATATCAGTCGACCCCTAGTTTGAACTTGACTAGTCGATAGGCAGAGGAAAGAAAGCATTGTGGTGTTTTGTACGCCACAGTAATCTTTGTATATCAGAGGCACATGCTGTTCATTTATTTTTTTATTTATTGTTTTTTTTTTTGTTTGAACATAACCACTTTGTTTGACCCACAGGTGTCACAGGACCTTCCCTTCCTTCACCCCAGTGAGACCAGTGTCCTCAACCGGCTCTCTAAACTGGGCTCAGATTACATACGCTTTACAGAGTTCATAGAACAACACACGGGCCATGTGCATCCACAAGTGAGTGAATTCCTTATTAGATATTAAGCTTGTAAACATTTTAACTCTAAAATGACAATTTAGACATGCATCTTTTTAGGAATCCTGACTATTCATTCAATGTAACTTTTTAGTTAAACTTAACTATCAATGTTTGGCTGCATTTGTAGTATTGTTGTTCTACGAATATATACAGTCATACCTTGACTTTTCTATCTACTACAGGGTTTTTTCGTTTTTCATAAAATGAATGCATTTTACATTTTTTTTCAATTTGTTCTTCAGGAACATCACACAAACCAGCCCAACCAGACAGGACTTCATGGAATTTACTTGCGGGCTTTCTGCACAGGGCTGGACTCCATGCTGCAGCCGTACAGACAGGCCCTGCTGGACCTTGAACAAGAGGTAAAACGATGACGCAGCTAGAAAGAGTAAATGTTGAGTAAATGTGACAGGATGCTCATTTAACTTGTGTGTATGTTTCAGTTTCTTGGAGATCCACATCTGACAATATCTCATGTCAATTACAAGCTTGATCAGGTACATTTCTGAAGAGATCATTTAAGATTTTACCGTTGAAAATATACTAAAGAAACTCTCATTGGAAAGTCTTTCCACAGTGTACACATCTGTTTGTCTAACACTGTACTTTTCCATTTGTAAAGTTTCAGTTGCTGTTTCCTTCAGTGATGGTGGTGGTAGAGACTATAAAATCACAGAAGGTAAGGAGTGTTTATGAAATAGTTGACCAGGAAATGTAAATTCAGTTTGGAGCACAGTGCTGCTAGATGAACATGATTGGGAAAGGGGAAATTGCTCAACTGACTGATTACGACAGGCTTCACCAGAGAGCCGCAAAAAATAAAGAAAAACACACCAAGAGACCAAAGTTATTCATCGAAAATTGAGAACAAAAAAAATCTTATTTGGTGGGAAGCAGCAGTGACATACCAGCAGAGGTAGCTCTGTGGGAGCTTCCTGAAGAAAATGACTAGAAAACTAGATCTGTACAAAAGGTAACACCTGGGTTTACAGAACTGACAGTTGTGTACACTTTGTCTTGTGTGTGCTACTTTAGATCCATGGCTGTCAGATCCTGGAGACGGTGTACAAGCACAGCTGTGGGGGGCTTCCTCCTGTACGCATGGCCTTAGAGAAGTAAGTCAGCCCACTGTGGGAAAGACTTTAATCCAAGATTTAAAGTTGTGTTTACGTTGTTGGAGTAAGCTGTAGGCTGTTCTATAAAGATGGACGACATGACAGCTCCCCAAAAGTGAAGCCAGAACATCTCGATCGCCCCCTGGTGGCTGGCTGCAGTATAAGTCATAAACCCTACCCATCTGCTAACACTCCATGTTCGCAGATGGGACATGGTGCAAACTAAAAGCTCAAACGTACAAGGTAAAAAAAATGTGTCTGAAGAACAGAATAACAAGTAGTAAACAAGTTGTATGTATTTTTTTATACAAAGTTTCCATTCTGAGGATTTAAACAAGTCATTATTGACATCTGATTCCATAGTGGAGTCAATGAAATGCTTCACCAAACAATTCTTATTCTGGACAGTATGATAATAGTAAAGGATTCATTCCTGCTTTTTACTTTGAACCGTTGTTTTACTCTACAATGAATGTCATGAAGTTTAATATGTCACACCAAGATACAAAAACATTTTTTGTGTGTCTTTGTTTTGTTGTTTTCTTTTACACATCCTGCAGGATTCTTGCTGTGTGCCACGGTGTGATGTACAAGCAGCTAGCAGCCTGGATGCTGCACGGATTGCTGCTGGACCAAAGCGAGGAGTTTTTCGTGAAGCAGGGGCCCAGTGCAGGAGGAGCTGCTGCCAACCAGGAGGAAGAGGAGGAGGACCTGGGGCTGGGAGGCCTGAGCGGGAAACAGCTCAGAGAACTGCAGGACCTGGTGAGAGCTGAAACCCCGACACTCGACAGGAGCTGAGTTTGTGTTGAGGAGTCTTCATGATCTCTGTGTTTGTTGCGGTGCAGAGGCTGATCGAGGAGGAGAACATGTTGGCTCCGTCTCTCCAGCAGTTCTCACTGCGGACAGAGATGCTGCCTTCTTACATTCCCATCCGAGTGGCTGAGAAGATCCTGTTTGTTGGAGAATCAGTCCAGATGTTTGAAAACCACAACCACAGCCCATCTAGAGCTGGTAGTCTACAGTGCTATGATCTAAGCAAAGTCTAGTTTTTGTCTTTATCTCACCAAGAGAATCCAACACATGGTTGTTTTGTTGATTTTAGGCTCCATACTGAAGCACCAGGAGGACCTGTTCGCTGCAGAGCTGCACAGACTCAAACAGCAGCCTCTCTTCAGCCTGGTGGATTTTGAAAATTTGATTGATCACATCAGGAGCACAGTGGCAGAGGTGAGCTCAGATACTACTGTGCAATAGATAGTTAAGCTTCCACGCTCAGTGTGACTAAATGAAAACGTCACAATCTGTCTAACTTGCAGCATCTGTGGACGCTGATGGTGGAGGAGTCAGACCTGCTGGAACAGCTCAAGGTACATATGAATCACTCCTGGCTCTGGCTCACAAATCATGAAGTGAGGAATAAACAGTATTAATGTTTGTATTTGCTTCCAGATTATTAAGGACTTCTACCTGCTGGGTCGTGGCGAGCTCTACCAGGTCTTTATTGACCTTGCGCAGCACATGCTGAAGACGCCTCCAACAGCCGTCACTGAGCACGGTAAAATTTAATGTTTAGACCTGACTCAGATCTGTGAAGTTTCACTCAGGCTCAGATGTTTAGTTGATACAGAATCATTCTGTAGCTGTTGCTGCTCCCATTTTCCCACCGATGACAACCAGCAACCACAACAGTCGAGTCATATTGACCCAATGGCATCACGCTACATATGGGGATGTTATTCGTGCTTATATGTTTTGCAGGTGAAAACAGAGCAATAGGCACAAACTACTGAGAGAACAGTGGTGGCTTCATATCAGCCTCTGATTCACTGTTTCACTGGTTTTGGTTCTTTTTTTAAGGGAAAAAAATGTTTTTTTGTTTTTTTGATTTATATTACTGAAAGAAATAACGAAGTATCATAGTTAGGACTATCAAAATAAATGATTTACTGTTAAACTGTTATTATATAACATCCCCAAAACAATCAGCATGTGATGTGCAAAATAAATGACTGTTAAATGATGTTGTATATATGAGTAAAAGACAAGTCAAACACATGAACTCAGAGACAAAGTGATGTTTATTTTTATTATTACTGTAGAACAGTGTTGGTAATGAGTAGCTAAAGGTTTACATTTGAAGTTTGATGTTTCCTCATTGATGTTTTGCATTTTTAAGCAAAAATGTCAAAACATTTACTGGTTCCAGCTTCTTAAATGTGAGGATTTGCTGCTTTTCTTCATCATTTCTGACAGTAAATGAAGAGTCTTTGGGTTTTGGAGCATTTTTCCTAATTTTCCAACATTTTATAGAGTAAATGATAATTCGTTAAAATAATCAGCAGATTGATTGACAGTGAAAGTAGCCGCTGTCAGCCGCAGTGACAGCGGTCATAAGAAGGAGCTGTTTGTGTTCTGATGTGTTTTCTGTTCCTCAGACGTGAACGTGGCCTTTCAGCAGGCGGCTCATAAGGTGCTGCTGGACGACGACAACCTCCTGCCTCTGCTGCACCTCACGGTCGACTACCAGGGCAAAGACAGCAAAGGTGTGCTGCTGACACACACACGCGCGCGCACACACACACACACACACACACACACACAGCTCACTGTATATGTTCATGATATAAAAACAATTCAGGAGACTGAAGGACAAGTCTTTATTTAGGAGTTTTTATTTAGTGTTTGGCGCCACCCAGTGGCTTTATGATGTAATTATAAACGGTTACACCACAAACAGAGCAGCTGGGTCATTTCATGCCAACTCACCCAAAATTCAGAACTTTTCCCCGTTCATGTTGTGAATTTTCTTTTTCTCGTTGGAAGTTCTATCAAATCCCACAGCTTTACTCGAAATACTTTTTGAGTTATGAATTATTGAAGTTTGGCGCTCTGAGCAATTTTTCAGCATTTTTAGTGTTTCTTTGTGTGTTTTCTAAACCTCACATATCGCTTATTTTTCTATGGATTGGGTTGAAATTTGTTCTGAACATCCAAGAGACACTAAAGAAACTTGGCAGCATTCCAAAGAGAGTTGATTTTAAGGTCTAACCTGACCATGCCGTAACAATAAAGGCAGTTTAATAGTTTAAAAGAGAGTACCAGGAGCTGGACGAGCTGTATGGAGACATTTTTATTTTTCCCTGGTTGTTTTTTTGTTTTTTTTTTAAACATTTTAAATCAAGTCCCCATCTACTTCAGCTGTTTCGGAGATTGTGGACTACAAAACTTCACCCGACCCGAATCAGACTAACTTTCTGCTGTCTTCCTTCTCTTGATCTCTGTAATGTTGTCTGATTTAGTAATCATCATTATTGTATGTATGTATTTTTTCAGAGTCGACGGGCCCCAGAGACGGAGCCACTCCTCCACAGGAAACCTCCCCTCGCGAGGTCCCGCCCACAGGCTGGGCGGCTCTCGGTCTCACCTACAAGGTTCAGTGGCCGCTGCACATCCTCTTCACTCCTGCTGTCCTGGAGAAGTGCGTTCTCATTCGGTTTCATATTTACAGCATTTATTCAGTTGTTTGTTGAGTGCAGCTGTTGAGCCTCCTCTCCTCTCCTCTGTGCTCAGGTACAACGTTGTGTTCAGGTACCTCCTGAGCGTTCGGCGGGTGCAGTCGCAGCTGCAGCACTGCTGGGCTCTACAGATGCAGAGGAAACACCTCAAGTCCAGCCAGACAGATGCTGTTAAGTGGAGACTACGCAACCACATGGCCTTCTTGATCGACAACCTGCAGTATTACTTACAGGTGATAAAAGTGAAGGAGGCACCACATGTGTAGACAATATGTGTGAGTGCGCATTTCCCAAAGACAAACCAGTGTTTATAAAAACAGACGGAGAGTACAGCAGAGCAATCTTGCTCCAGTTCGCTTCTAATATCATCATCAGGAGATTCACAGATTTAATACTGCTGCTGTCTTAAAGGTGAGAGAGAGAAACTAGGATTGCCAGCGGGCCAGACCGTCTTGTTTTAGCTCAGGCAAGTGTGTCTATGGGATTATTTTCTTATGATTGAGTCACAGCAGAACAAGCCCTCTCATCAACAGAAATCTCACCCTGGAAAAGCCACCACTACTTTGATGAACATTTCTTCACACTGTTATGGTACCAGTGCTTGGAGCGGCCAAAAAGGATGAGAGTCTCACATCACAGCAATAATCCGTCACATCATGATTCAGTGAAAAGTCTTATTGAATGTGACATCACCAAATATATTTCAGTGAAACCGTTAGTGGCAACGTTATCTGGCACACTGACAATCCAACATTTGACACTCACATCTGTTCTCAGAATATGAAAAAACAAGCCTCTATTCATTTCTGTTTTCTAGTGATTTAGTGAAATAGAAAATGAAAATTAATTCTTTAAATTTCTGTCATCCCTTTTTGAACGTTGAAAAGAAAAACGCCTTCAATTTCCAATTTTAATTTTTTGTATCTTTAAAATGAGAATTAATTAACCACTCAACTGACTAAGAACTACACAGACTGCATCAACTGAGCTGTTTTCCTGTTGTGTGTCTCAGGTGGACGTGCTCGAGTCTCAGTTCTCTCAGCTGCTCCAGCAGATCAACTCCACCAGAGACTTCGAGAGCATCCGTCTGGCCCACGACCACTTCCTCAGTAACCTGCTCGCTCAGTCCTTCATCCTCCTGAAGCCGGTATAAATCACTCAGTCAAACTATATTGGAACTTCATCAACTGCTAAAAATAATCTCTTGTTTCTAACTAAGACCGTTCGTTCACTTCTGTCCTTCAGGTGTTTCACTGTCTGAACGAGATCCTCGAGCTGTGTCACAACTTCTGCTCGCTGGTCAGTCAGACGGTGGTGTCGCTGGACGAGAGGGGAACTGCTCAGCTGGACATCCTGGTCAAGGTTAGTCGCTTTTAATGCGACTCCTCATCTGTGTAATGACGTAAAACGTAAAGATATGTTTTATAATACCACCACGTTTAAATTTCAGGGCTTTCGACGCCAGTCCTCCTTACTGTTCAAAATCCTCTCGAGCGTCAGGAACCATCAGATAAACTCTGATCTGGCTCAGCTGCTACTGCGACTGGACTACAACAAATACTACACACAGGCTGGAGGCACCCTGGGCAGGTAGGACAGACTTTGAACCATTATCTTCTTATTTTAACAATGAATCTAGTGATCCTCTGTGACTGTTATGTTTGGTAGGATAAAATGTCCAGGTGCAGATTATTCACAGTACCCGGCACCTTTTTGTAGACTGCTCCTATCAAACAGGCTCAGCATTAATGCACATATTTGATTTTTCTTTCTTTTTAGTGTTTAAGACGAGCGCCAAGGATTCAGATCTGTGTCCATCTCTGCTGAACTCTCACACTGAACAGAAGAAACTCCCATCAGTCTCGTCCTGCTTTTGCCTTAACTAAAATACTGCAAGTGTCGCATGTCTGTAGCAAATATCTTGAAAGAGTCAGTTCACCCACATTGTTCAGTCATTTTCTGACCTCAGCTCCGGTGTTATCCAGCAATGCAGACAGTTTTTGGTGGACGGGATTTCGTTTGAGGAGCTGACAGCAAAGAAAAATGATAACAGCAAATTGTTTGTTCAAACGAAATGACCTGACTTTAGTGAACCAAATTTTCTTTGGTTTTATAAAAAAAAAAAAAACACTTTTGTTTGACAAACACGTTTTGGCTTGTGGTCGTCCTCAGGCTCGTCCTTCATTAGTTTTCAACTGTCACTTTCAATAGTAACCTACAGTAGGCCAAACTTATTTACATGTGCTTTATAACCCTGAGGTTTAAGTAAGGATTTTTTTTCTGGTGATCCATTTTCTAAGTCTGATCTAAATTCTTTTCTCTCCTGTGTTTATGACTGGAGAACTGGTGAAGAAAGGTTTTGCTAAGATGACCCGAAAATGCTTAGTTTTTTTTTCACCAGGATTTTTTTTTTCTTGTGAAACAGTTTAAAAAGGAAAAAAAAAAGTCAGGAAGGAAATTTATTTCACACATGAAACAGGTGATTTTTTCTTCTGTGCCCTGGTGGGAACTCAAGTGAACTTTTTTTTTTTTTTTTTTGTTTTCATTTTTCAGAATATTTTTTTTTCTTGTGTGAAACGGTAAAATAAACTTCAGGAGAGAAACATTTTTTCATGCTTGAGACAGATTTTTTTTTTCCTCAGCAGAACTTTTTCTTTTTTTTTTTGTAAGGCTCATTTCGACCACTATACCAAACTTTTTTTTTTTCCTGCCCAGTTTCACATATTTATTTTTTACTCCTGAAAAAAAAAACGTTCTCATTCTGTTTCACAATAAGAAAAAAAAAAATGGGAAAAAATGTTTTCACAGATGGAAAAAAAAGGGGAGCTTTGATTATCCTGGCCAAACCTTTTGTGTCCACCAGTTCATGAAAGTAAAAAAGTATAAAAGTATATTCATAAACACAGTAGAGAAAACAACTTAGATCAGATGTAGAAAATGGATCACCAGAAAATAAAAACTCTGCACATGAAACATTTAATTGCTGTTGAATTTTTAAAGACATATTTTTAAATTCTGAGAATATAACACACATTTATTCACTTCAGTGTGTTTGGCTGGAAGCTCTTCTCAGACAGACCTCTGCACGTACACCTGACACTGTCTGCAAGCTGTGAGACAACGACAGCTGAGTGGGGAAATGTTTTCTGTATCTCACTGTTATTGTATAAAGTGTAAATATTAAAACCTTGTATGTACCATCTTCTGTAGAGAAAATAAATCATTTAAAATGAAACAAGGGTCACAGTTTATTATCCCATAAAAACAGACAGGATAAAGGTATATACAGCAGAGGCATGCAACAGAACTAATGCTTAACTACGGAGACCTCTAAGGCTCATGGTGAGAATTTTTTTAGGACTACTTTTGCGTTACCTCAGTAATTTTTTTTGTTCCCTCGCAATGTTTTTTTCTTTCAGTTCTTTCTGAGCTGCGTCATTATGCATCAAACACATCGACCTCTTCAGCCTCCTGTCAGGGTCTCTCATCCTCCGAGCCGCTCTTCACTGTCAGAGTGTCTCTGGGCTCGTTAGGTAGAGCGTACAGGCTGGCTGTTTGCTGCTCCCCCCACCCAGCCTGTCTGCTGTACCTAACGAGCCCAGAGACACTGCAGCCAGCTTGTTTTTTACAAACCAACCCCGAGAAAATCACAAGCACAACCTATGAACACCAGACAACCACTGAACCCACAGTTAGGAAATAGCACACTTGTCTCTCACTTTATTTTTTTTGTAAAAAAATTGACAGGAAAGCTTGAGAACAGGACGAGGCCTCTCTCTGTACATGGGTCGCCCACACACAAGGGAGGGAGTCGTGGTCCACGATGAATTTACTGTTTAATCCCTCCACAAAAGAGACAAGATTTAGCTGTCTGACATTTCCTAACTGTGTGTTTCAAAGTACAAGGTAAATGTATTGTCATCTTTTAAATCACTCTGATGGTGAGGAGCAGCAGAAGACCAGGGGATGGGGCTGAAGAGGTCGATGTGTTTGATCCATAATAACGCTGCTCAGAAAGAACTGAAGGGAAAAAAATATTGCGAAGGAACAAAACATATTTGGAGGGAACACAAAAGTAGCCCTAAAAAAATCTGCACTATGACCCTGAGGGGGCTCCGTAATGAACATTTAACATGGTCGAAGGCATTTTGCACGTGTGGAGTCGGATTATGACGAGTAGTCATGGCGATACTGAGGCTTGCTGTGGAAACCCAGGCACTCTCCGCGGATGACACTCTGGATAAGCCACTCGGGAGACACCAGCGGGACTTCCTGTGACGTCACATTTTTCTCTACCAATGGTGGACAGGCACGGTCTGTCACCACGACGTCATACTTGCCAGCAGGAATGTCTGCAGACGGAGGGAAGAACAAAGTCATTAACAAAGTCCCAGCACAGATGATGTGAACGTCGTGTGGTGCAGTCTGTACCTGAACTGTCCTTGTCGGCCTGGAACTGTCGGACGGACGAGCCTCCACCCAGTGTGATGAGCTGCGCCCACAGCTCCACCGGCTTCTCAAACACCAGCAGGACCCGCAGAGCCTTGAACGGGCTGCAGCGGGGATGCCTGATCGGAGAGGATAATATGTTAATAATATTCAGAAGAACAAATATTTAGCTCTTTGACTTAAATGCTTATAAAACCCTGATTAGTCCATACAGTGACACTATAAACATGTAAAGCACCATGAGGTGGAGCTTGATCCTACCATTCTACGATGGCTTCATCCGGCCCCACACCAGCAGGCAGCAGGTAGTTCCTGTAGTTGAGCAGCTTGTTGTCTCTGCAGCAGTCTCTCACCCAGATGTGCGACACACACGGCACACCGCTGGCCAAACACAGCAAATACTTTCTTGTACGACAGTGCTGGTCTGCGATGAGCAGACTCTGGTAAGCTGCCTTACACTGAAGAAGGAACAAACAGGGAAGAAAGACACACAGAGCGCTTTATTAATATACTGGAGCTTGAGCTCGGTGTTTTAGATGTTGAACACAGAGAATAACTGCCGATTGACAGCAGAGAAAATCTGACTTCAACATTAATTCTACACAATATCAGCGCTGCAAGTAATGATGAGTTTACAGGAGCCCTGAGGGGCGAGTGAAGAAAACATTTTAAGTGATTTTTTAAAAAATGTTGATTTTTCCCAGGTGAAAAAAAACGTTTCCACACGTGATTTTTTTTTTTTCCTTCCTAAATTTTTTCCCTCACTCAGCTTCATACATTGGATTTTTTTTCTTTTTTAAAAATCAATTTCACACACGGGGAAAAAAATGCTCCATGATTTTTTTCACCATGTGTGAATCAGAGTTATTTTTAAAAAAGAAAAAAATTCCAAGAAGGAAATCTTTTTTATTTTTCTCTTGAAATTTTATTTCTACTCGGAGAAAAATAATTGTTCCATGAATTTTTGTTGACTCAGTTTCACACCTGAAAAAAGTGATTTTTATGTTTTTTCCCCCTGAGGATGAAAAAACGTTTCCACTGTTTCACAAATGAATTTTTTTTTCTTCTTCTCGGTTTCACACATGGGAAAAAAAATTCTCCATGAAATGTTTTTTCCACTCAGTTCCAGAACTATTTTTTTCCCATGTGTGAAACCAAGTGAATTTTTTATGATTTTTTTTTCCCCAGGAGGAAAAAAAATCCACAGTTTCACAAAAATATCTCTGGAAATTTTTTTGAACTGCAGACAACAATTCTTTAATGTTTGTTTCTGTTTCACACATGAAAAAAAATGTTTTTGACGGGATATTTTTTCCTGTCAAACAGGTGAAAAAAATTCTCCTGAATTCAAAAACAACAAAATTCCAACTCATAAAGATATCTTTTTTTTTCTCCTGATTTTTTTTCCCAATAAGTGAAGAGAAGTAGAAAAAAAAATTCAGGAGAAAAAAAAAAGATATCGTTATGAGTGAAACAGAGTGACAGAGAACAGAGTTCCCCCCTTAATTTTTACTCAGTTTCACACCTGAAAAAGAAAATCATATGTATGAAACAGAGTGATTTAAAAAAAAAAAAAAAAAAAACATTTTTTTTTTCCCCACACAGTTTCACACATTGGAAAAAAATAATTCAGGTGTGAAGTGAATCTTTCATAAAAAAAAATCCCAGGAGGGAAAAAAAAAATCCATTGTGAAAAAAGTTGTTTCTCCTGAAATTGTTTTCCACCAAATTATCCTGGGATTTTTTTTTTTTTTTTTTTACTCGGTGTCACTCTAGATGTGATTAAAATGTCCAGAATGTTTTTTTTCACATGGGAAAACAATTTTTTGACTCAGTGTCACAGCTGAAAAAAAAAGAATTTTTGAATTTTTGAGGGGGAAAAATCCTGATTTAGTTTTTTTCAATGTGTAAAAAGAGTGAATTTTATGTTTTTTCCCCAAGGAGGAAAAACATTTTCACTCGGTTTCACACGTGAAACATTTAGTTTTCTTCTCAGTTTCATACATGGGGGAAAAAATTGCTCCATGAAATGTTTTTTCCACTCAGTTCCAGAAATATTTTTTTCCCATGTGTGAAACCAAGTGAATTTTTTATGATTTTTTTTTCCCCAGGAGGAAAAAAAATCCACAGTTTCACAAAAATATCTCTGGAATTTTTTTTTAACTGCAGACAACAATTCTTCAATGTTTGTTTCTGTTTCACACATGAAAAAAATTTTTTTTGACGGGATATTTTTTCCTGTCAAACAGGTGAAAAAAAATCTCCTGAATTCAAAAACAACAAAATTCCAACTCATAAAGATATCTTTTTTTTTCTCCTGATTTTTTTTCCCAATAAGTGAAAAGAAGTAGAAAAAAAAATTCAGGAGAAAAAAAAAAGATATCGTTATGAGTGAAACAGTGACAGAGAACAGAGTTCCCCCCTTAATTTTTACTCAGTTTCACACCTGAAAAAGAAAATCATATGTATGAAACAGAGTGATTTAAAAAAAAAAAAAAAAAAAACATTTTTTTTTTCCCCACACAGTTTCACACATTGGAAAAAAATAATTCAGGTGTGAAGTGAATCTTTCATAAAAAAATCCCAGGAGGGAAAAAAAAAAATCCATTGTGAAAAAAGTTGTTTCTCCTAAAACTGTTTTCCACCAAATTATCCTGGGATTTTTTTTTTTTTTTTTTACTCGGTGTCACTCTAGATGTGATTAAAATGTCCAGAATGTTTTTTTTCACATGGGAAAACAATTTTTTGACTCAGTTTCACAGCTGAAAAAAAAAGAATTTTTGAATTTTTGAGGGGGAAAAATCCTGATTTAGTTTTTTTCAATGTGTAAAAAGAGTGAATTTTATGTTTTTTCCCCAAGGAGGAAAAACATTTTCACTCGGTTTCACACGTGAAACATTTAGTTTTCTTCTCGGTTTCATACATGGGGGAAAAAATTGCTCCATGAAATGTTTTTTCCACTCTGTTATATTTTTTTCCCATGTGTGAAACCAAGTGAATTTTGTATGATTTTTTTTTCCCCAGAAGGAAAAAAAAATCTATTGTGAAACAGAGTGGAAAAAAATTCACTGTTTCACATTATGAAAATTTTTTTTTTTTCTCCTGAAATTGTTTTCAACGGTTTCACGCACGAGGGGAAAAATTATCCTAGGATTGTTTTGTTGTTTTTTTTACTCTGTGTCACACCTGAAAAAAAATTTTCCTTCTGAAAAAAAATTTCCACTCGGTGTCAAACATCGGAAAAAAATTCTCCTGGACTTTTTTTGTCTCCTGAAAATGTTCCCAATGTGTGAAAAGGGGTAGAAAAAAATGTTCATCTCCATGCGTGAAACAGAGTGACAGAGAACAGAGTTTTCCCTGAATGAAACAGAGTGATTTTTTTTCTCAAGGAGGAAAAAACATGAAAATATCATTTTTATTTTCTTCTGTTTTACATGTGGGGGAAAAAAATTATCCTCGGAATTTTAAATTTTTTTACTTGGTGTCACACCAGGAAAAAAAAATCTCCACAATATTTTTTCACTGTTTCACACATGCGAATACTTTGTTCTTCTCTGGAATTTTTCCCCGACTCTGTTTCACATTTTTTTTTTCTACTCAGTGTCACACCTGAAAGAAAAAACTAAGGAACTTAGAAAGATTATCCTGGCAAAACTTTGTTGTTGTTTTTTTCTTAAAAAGGTTGACGATTAATTTAATATTTAACATCTGATCAGAACAATTCAGGGTTATAAATTACTGTCGGCAGTGATTGTATATGAGATTTTTAGGCATTAATCCTAACTTGTTTTATCCACCAGGAGTTTAAAGTTTCATATTCATGTTGTTTTCTCACCTGTTCTTCATTGAAGTCTGGCAGGATGAAGCCTCCACCTGCCTGCAGCTGGGACTCTGTGTATGTTTTGTTATACGGACCTGTCTGCACGTAATCTGTTGAAAGAAAATATGTAAAATAATTATCTATCTATAACAATTAAAGGAAATGGTTTGGTTTGAATGATTATTGTCATTTTGTCATTGTACAACTCACCCTCACCCTCATCCTCCTCGTCGCTGCTGAGCTTGTTGGTCAGCCGGTCGCACTCGGACGAGGCGGTCAGCATGAAGGCAAAGCCCATGAAGAGAGACGTGTTCTGGGGCAGCGGCCCGTGAGTCTCTGCCACGTCACAAGACCGACCGGGGAGATCTGTGCCGCTGCCGGAGGTGTTACACACGCCGACCCGCTGAGCTGAGGACAGAAATTTGTGTTACAAACTGTAGGAGTCAGATTAAATGATGGATGGGCTAAAAAGGTCCGTTCACCCAAATGACAGCAGACTGTTTTAGTTTTACCTGCTGAGGTTTTGAGATTATTGAATTGTTTCTATTAAAGCTTCTGACTGGTCTGCGAGATGATGCAGAGAAACAGGAAGACTGTTTCTGGAAATCTGTCATTTGGCTCAACCAACCTTTTTAATATCAAATATCGATTCTGGCTGAATTAAACAGATTCAAGACCAAATACACCCGTGACTCTAAAGAAGCACACACTGTATCGTCCCTCCACCTGTGGACCAACACCATGGTGATACCGGTGCATGTTATTAATTACCAAGTCAGCCTCAGCAGCAGCAGCAGCAGCAGGCAGCAGGCAGGACGGACGGACGGACACAGACCACATGCAGGTCCAAATGTCTTAGTTATGTTTGTACAAAAATCACATATTACTGACAACTGAAACCTGACAACTATCACTTCATCAGTGCATCAAGACATAAAACAAACAAGATTTAAAACCATGTATGGTGGAAGTTATGTAAATGTGTTACAACAGCAGATTCTAATAAACATTAAAATCGTTTTCATCTGCAAAGTGTCGAGCCTGACTGATATATTTTGCCATTTTTTCTTTATAGAACATAATAAAGTACACTGATGTCATTTTAGACGATAACATTTGTTACACTATAAAATATCCTGCCTCCGTTACATAACGGTGTCACAAGTCTTCCATATTTGAGGGATCATTGCAAAAAAATGTGTGTTTATGTCGATACTGTGTGATATAGGAATTTTTTCACAAAAGTATCAGTCGTGATATAATGGAGAAAAAGATGCTTAAAATAATGTAAAAACTGGTTTTCTAACAGAATATCAGCCGATATATTTTTTACTCCCTAATATCGGCATCGGGCAAACATATCGAATACCAGTCAGTCTCTAACAAGTGTAAACTAACAACCACTGATGATGAATTAAAACCTTAAATACGTTATATTAAAGTATATTCACACAAGATTAATATATTATGTTTAAAATCTAAAAAAAATAAAAATAAAAATCAAGTAAAAAAATTAATCTCAAGGCTTCATTTTGGAGTTTTCCAGGTAAAGAAAATGGGAAAAACAAAATCCAGACATCAATTCATGATTTAAAAATAAAAGTCCTTAAGTTAAAATACTGCAAACTATAAAACCCTGATATAAAAACAGACCCCCCCCCCCCTTGGTTCAGATGCAGTCATGGTTTCGGCGAGCGTGGCTCTGTACCAGCTCTGGCGCCCGCGCCCCTGCGGCCTCTCTTGGCCGGCGTCCTGTCGTCCTCGGAGCTCATCAGTTTCCTCTTGCCGGAGGTGCCGGGGGTTCGGGGGCTGCTGGAGGAGCTGCGGTTGGGAGTGTTCTCACCCCCGGGGCCTCCTCTGCGCCTCCTCTTCCCCTCCACCAGGTTATCTAAGAAGAACATTAACATTTAATTAACATTTCAGAAAATGCTTTCGATGAAACAGAAATTAAAAACATCTGTCTGTGTCCAGCTGTGGCGGTCTTACCCAGGCTGATGTCGGAGGCCTTGGCCAGGGGAGTGGAGGGCTCGTAGGGCCCGAGGCTGTGCTGCTCCCTCAGCTTGTTCCCCTGCTCCAGAGACAGGATGACCGCGGTCCGGTTGTACCACTGTTTCTGGCCGTCCTTTTCCACATTGTAGAACAAGTCCTGCCCCTCAGTTTTATGGCCCCGGACAACACCTGCACAGACGCACACAAGAAGATCAGCGATTTGTTCGGTTTGAGACATCAGACAAATATTCTGTACGAGCCTTTCTTGTGTTGAAGTAAACTGTTCAATTCTGCCGAGTTGTCCTGTTGATTTCTTTGTTTTGATGTAAATGAAGATGAGGGAATCATCGGAGTGTCAAGCTAAGGCTTCTTTCATTGAAACTCTACAGAGAGTCTGGAGAAACTGCGCTTCTAGATTCATTGTTTTTCTGACTCTGTATATGTAAAATATAAAACATTAGGCCCATCACCCGATGAGAGAGAGACTCAGTGCAGCAGAAGCTCAGCTGTCTCCTCACATGAACATCCTGAATATCTTTTTGCTGACAAAAAAAGACCAAAACTGTCAAATTGTAAAATATTAGAGAAGAAGACAAAAGTATCTGAGGTTATCACTGAGCGCAGAGATCGTTTTAACCTCACCTATGCTGAAGTACTCGTCCTCCAGCAGAGCCGTGACCTCCGTCTCCAGGGGAATGGGATCACACAGCAGGATATCCTTCCCCGCCACCTCACACTCGTAGCCGTCATCGAACCGCAGTCGGAATCTCCCCTCGCCGGCGTCTTTGATGATGCGGCCCGAGTAGAAGTAGCCATTGGACGACCACTTGGCCACCACCCGCAGGCCGACGAAGCTGCTCCCGGCCGAGCTCGCCTCCTCCGACGATGACCTGAGGAAGTCGGAGTGGCTGGGCAGCTCGGCGTCTGTGGGGCTGATGGGGAGGCGCGGGGGGAGCATGCGGGTGAAGGGCTCGTCCTCCGAGGAGTAATGTGGCGGACCCCCGCCGAGCCTCTGCAGTGAGCCACCGCCACCTCCACCTCTCCTTAGAGGGACAAACAGAGAGTCTGTGAGAGGCAACGTCAGACGAGGAATTAAAAGGTTCCTGTTCTGAGAATTCACTTTTTAAATCAACGTCTATCCATTTCTAGAGATAAAGACAGAAAATGTGTCTTCACTGGAAAATGTTTTGATCGTCTGCTTTTACTACATAATTGTTTAAGATGTCCAATCAGGTCAGTTTGCAGCACCTGACTGGAGAGCCTCCACTCAGCAGGTTTACTCCATTTGAATTAAGTGTTGGCAGTCAGCCTTACAAAACATCACAGGAGGGCTGGTAGAAATATGTTTGAAATGTATTTTGACTTTACTTACTTACTTTTATCGAGACATTTTGAAGACTGTAAAAGATTAAAGCTGCTACTTTAAACTCCTGTCCCATAGTATTCATTTTATCTTTCTTCTTGAGATAAGTATAAACTTTTATCAAACAACCCCTAACCCACTCTGGGGAGGGTCCATCCTCGGCTCAACTCTGCGTGGTAATACTGATTGTGGGAAAACAAATCGTTGCAGCACAGTTTGACTCGCAGGGGCCGAAAAAAGCAGGTGAAAAGCTCCAACTGTAAAGTATCTGCAGACAGGTGATGTAAACAAAGTAACAAAATGTACCCAAGTTATCTTTGAATGCTAACTCGTCCTCACTTAAGTACTTAAGTACACTGTAAAAGTTTTGTTTGATTACTGATCATTTTTAAGGTTATTTATCACAAATATTCTCTTCCCTTCCCAAATGTTTTTTTTTTTTACACATCAGTATAAACTGATTATCTGGACTGCTGGTCAGACAAAACTAAAACAGAACAATTCATGGATTAATTGAGAAAAACAAATCACTACTAACATTAATGGTTAGTTGCAGCTCTGAGTGAAGATTAGGTAGCAGAAGGTTAGTTAGAAGTGTTATTAGAGACAGTGTAGGCAGTGTTGGTTCATGCAGTCTGCCTGCTGTTATTGACTGCTGGTCCGGGGTTTCTGTGACTGCGGGGCAAGCCTCAGAGAGGACTCACCTGGAGAAAGGGGAGCGGGACGGGGGCCGGCCCCTTCTGGCCCTTCCTCTGGGGCTCAGTGGGACGAAGGCCCGGGACCCCAGTGTGCCGTAGCCTCTGTCCATTGCGAACACTGACCCTGCCCTGTGACCCCTGTGACCCCTCTGTTGATGCCCGCCTCCCCTCCTGGGACTGCAGACACACAGAGGGGACGAACGGAGCCGGTCAGGTTGCACAGGCACTGATCTGAGGCCACTCTCAAAACCAAAGACACCCCACTGGATGAGGGGTGACCGGTGACCCCAGACTCGTGCCTGTGAGCAACCTGAACCTGAAGCAGGCAGGGATCAGTGAATCACTGAGAAATTAGGGTGTTAGAAAGTCAAAGAAGGTGAAGGAGTGACACAGGAAACAGCATGCGGCTAGTACAAACAGATAAAGCGGAGAGACTTCACAGACAGGACTGAGGAGAAAGCGAGAATGTGATTGGTCTGCGTGGAGTTGGAGGCAGTACCTGAGGGATCTGGCCCCTCGGCTGGGCGGCATGATGAAGTCCGGCCTGCTGAGGCTCATGCTGCCGCTGGTTCCTCCGGAGCTGTGCTGCAGGCTGGACGCTTTGGACGACAGAGAGCTGATGTCAGCCAAGTCACCGGAGGTCACGGAGCTGCTGCCTGTGCGGCACGGAGAGATGTCGCTGTCCAACACCTGGCAGTCCACCACTGGCTCCTCGCTCTCCTGGTAACATGACAAAAGAGAAGTGAGAAAAATGTTTTAAAAGTTAAATATGTAGATTTTAAAATTGTTGCTTAACTAGTTGGCTCAGTTAGTCGTGCAGCTAGTTAGCTCATGTAGCTGCTGCAGCTAGCAGCTGTATCAGCTAGCTGACTCGGACTTTGAGAAGTGTTTACACCTGTAGTAAAAGAGCTTTGGACTGCCAGGAGGAGGTGGTATTCAAGCCAAAGTCGTGATAGGACCACTAACTGCACAACTAACTGGGCTAACTAGCTAACAGAAGCTTCTACAGAGGTTACTTCTAGCAACAAGTATAGCTATCTGTCTATAATAAAAATCAGAGAGTTAAGGCAGAACAGCTGGACGACGAGTGAAGAAAACCAGAAAATAACAAGAGAACATTTTTTCCAGAAAGTTAAGAAGACGACCAATCAGTGAGCTGTCAAACGTGTCATCAGGTCATCGCGACAGCAGAAGAAACCATTGGAAACGTAGTATTAGAGCAGTCTGAGAGCTGAGCTTTATTATTTGAAGCTTTGGCCACGTTTAATATGAACATCCAAAACTGTAACACTGTAGAAAATAAGATCCGCTTTGATACATTTAATAACTGTGCTACACCAGAGGAATGAATAATCTGTTTGTTACCTCCACGACTTTGCGATCCACCTCTTTGCCGTCCTCATAATACACGTCTGTGATGATCCGTGTGGTGGTGGTCCGTACTTCCTGGATGGTGCGCACGTGTCTGCGGTGGGAGGGGCCTGTGGTTCTTCTATAGGACGGAGACTCTCGCTCACCCTTTAAGACAGAATGCAGTCGTGTCACCTGGGCAATATTCACAGACACGAGCATAATATACCGTCTCTATATACGCCTGTACAATCTGCGTACCCTGCCAGCTGGGGAGCGCAGCCCCGGAGCATCGAAGCTGGTCTGCTGGGAGACTGTCCGCTGACGGAGCTGAGACACACAGGACAGAGTGATCAACACCACCTCCACATGTCTGCAGTCACCTCGACACCCTGTGCCGGCACTTACGCCCAAAACAAACACCTGAGCACCATTGTTAGCGGATGTTAGGTTGTTTAAGTAGGATGCACTTCCACTAGTCTGAGAGTTTTAAGGCTGTTTTAATGGTGAACATTTACAATTCAATATTAAAGCAACATTATGTAACTTTTTAACCTCAAAATAACAGCAGTTTCTGCTCTATGTTCAGTGAGAGGGTCGGATCACAGCGTTACACACGTTTACTTCACATACAAGTTTTTAACACATAACATTGTTACGACGTAATGAGTTTTGTTTGTAGTTAGCACCTACAGGTCTGACAAACTGTTACCGACCTGGTGTTTGTGTTTACAACAATGGTGTTAACAATTTGTTATTAAATTCAAGTTTTAAGTGTAATTTTATTGTTGTTACCTGCGTTCATAATTTACTAAGTTGGAACGATAAAATTCAATGTAATGCTGTAGAGATTAAGAGGTCACTGCCATGGGGGATATTTCAGGTCATAATTCAAAATAAAAGTCCAAATTAAAAATTATGGGGGACCAAATTAAAATTATTATTTTACCGCACTACTAGAAATAATGGGGCCATGAACTTCAACTAAACTTTAAAAAAAATTATAAAAAAAGGAAATTAAAAATGAAAATTTTAAATGTCAGGTAACAATGAAAATAGTTAAATTTAAAATGCTTGAATCGAAATGCTGAAAATTAAATCTTAAATCATGAAAACGAAACTGAAAATAGCAAAAGAAAAAAGGGAAAAGACAAAAAAAACCATCAAAAACAAAAAGCTTTATCACTTGGCGTTTGACCTTTTGATTATTTGTGGATATTCCCAGTAGTGTAGTAACTTCTCAGTTATCTCTCTTTAAATTTTCTGTTTGAACTTTTTATTTGAATTCTGGCCAAAAACTCCATAGCACAATAATAATGTTCAGAATCCCTCCAGCATGAACAAATCAGCAAAAACTCAAAACCATTCATCTCCACGTTGACCTTTACTGATCCTCTGTGCTGTGTGCAAAACAGCTGACTGACCTTGGACGGACTGGAGCTGATGCTGTTGTCAAAGATCTGCTGGGAGACCCTCTGCCTGGCATCTGTCCTGACTGCGTTGGGCTGCTCTGGAGCTTCAGGTGGTCCTCGCCCATCCTGCGACTGCTCTGCAGGGCCCGGAGGATCCTTGGGGGTCTCCTGCGATGCAGCCAGCGCTTCCTGTTGCGACGGCTCTGATTGGCTGTTCGGAAGGCTGTTGCATCCCAGCGAGGACGCCTGGGAGCTCCTCTGTGGCGAGGCGAAAAGATCCCCTCTGCAAAGATGTTGAAATGTATAAATGTGACGCTGTGGGACGTCTGACAGACGGCAGACAAAAATATCTCCCCTCAACTTAAATTCAGTACCAGGAGCCATGTTTTAATTAGATAACCCTATGGCCTCTCCTCTGGCTCCACCATCAGGACACCTTAGATTTTTAACCAGTTTTATTTATTGTGTGGGTCAATGATTTAGTGAAGAAACAAGTGGATAAAACTCCACTGCAGGACATGTTTTGTAAAATGACCTCACTGTGTCACAGCAGGAGGACAAAACTCCACCTCGCTGCTCCTCGTGTCCCGAGAGAACGTGCAAAAAATAACCATCCATCCAACCGCCAGGCTCAAAAAGTAGGTCTCTCTCTCTTTCTTACACACTTACACACAGCGGTAGTCCTATTTCTGTCTACTAAAATACAACAGGGGAAAGCTATTCATACTTTCCAGGGTCAAACGGACGTGTAAAGCTCGAGCAGGTCAGACTGTGGCGATCTCAGTAAAACATGTAAACTACAAACTACTGGGAAGAACAAACCCTCCTTGTGAATTCTGTATGGCTTTTTCAAATCCTACACATGGCGGTGTTACAAATCTCGACTGCAAAGCTGATAAAAGTGGGGCAACACTGACAGGTTCTTCCCCTGGTACCTTGGTACAACATTTGTTTGAAATTTGCCTGAGATTTCTGCTCCACTATGATGCCATGTTAATGCTGCGGTACAAAGTGTAGGCAAGATTCAAATGAGAAACTGCAGGAGAGCTGGAGTGAAAGTTTGGCAGTGGAGATTCGTCAGTAACATTCTGGTTTTCACAACCACAGTTTTTCTACGGGTTGTGTTGTGATGGTGACCTTACATTAGGGCTGTTCCATATGACCTACAGTCTATCCTACAGTATTGTTGTTTCTATTGTTATTTGTTATTGAATAAAAATACATTTTCCAAAAGGTTTGGTGTGTTTTATGCATGTTTGTAATACTAAGCAGTTTGGTTAATAACAGCTATCTTGAAGTTCGGCTACAATTGGCAAAAAAGCAGCTTCTGTGTCACGGTCACTCTCACTCCGACACGATGAAATAAACGATAGAACGGGGCATTACACAAGTAGATGCACTCCTGCAGTGTCACAGTGAGTGTGCTCACCTGACAGGTGTGCTGTCCTCCTCTGCATCCTGCTGTCTGTGCACCTGCCTGACACGGCTGAACACTGACGGGCTGCTGGGACACGAAACACCAGTGTTACACTTCAACCAGCACTGAAACTGTTTCCAAACATTTAAATAACTCATTGATCTGTCAGCGTTAACTTGTGTGTCAGGAGTCAAAGAAGTGAAAGAAAAGCTTGAGATGCAGCTGAGAGAGTCAACAAATGTGCTCCACCAAAGCTAAAGCTGAGGCTAGGCTGCTAAAATAGAGATTAGGTTTTATCAGAGTTTAGTCAAACCAGGTTTAAAATGAGTAAATCCAGATTTTAAATTGTTTATTACCCAATAAGCAAAACTTTGTTAGCTCTGGTTCTTCAGGAAGGGAGAGTTTTTACAGTATTGACAAAAAAGGCAGTCATTTTAAAAGTTATGTTTAAAGTTAAAACTGGATCACAGTTTAAATTGGAGTTTAAACTAGTAAAGCTAGTTTTGAAGTTTGGTGCAACATAATTTAAAGTTGAACCATGATTCAATCAAGTTTAAAAATATGTTTTTTGGTAATAATAGGGACTTGGAACGCTTCAGCTAAAAAAAAAAGCCCATCAGATGTTTGATTATGGGCTGAGGATGAAGAACAGCTTTTAATCAAGAGCACTAAAAAAAATCACTCTTGTGGTGGAGAAGCTGGAGTCTCACAATATCAAGTCTGAACAGAGAAACTGTACATTTTTCCAGCCTTTCTTGTTACTCAGCCAAAAACACACACACCAAAACTGATACAGCTGTGATGAGCTAAAGCAGCTGATAATATCTGTCACACTGATGTATCAGTTGGGTTCTCAGTACTAGAACAGGAGTGTTTTTCATCAGGAGGACTTTAATTATCCATAACTCTGAATGCTGAATCAGCTCACAAGACACTTAAAGAATGTCCTAACACATCAGTGTAATATTGTATGAAGCTGAAGAGGAAACCAGCAACACATAATAAGAAGGAAGTGCTCAGAGAGAGTGTCAGGTTACCTGGTTACAGCCTTTGCAACAGTGGTAACCTTGACCCCAGATCCAACCTCCTCTGATAGTGCTGGCTCTGTGGAAAGAAATGTATTACTGAGAGGGTGATGAGTGCATGAAGAGTCACCATGGATACCGTCTTCAAGCACATGCACACTTCCAGGGTCGAGCATGAAAGTGTGAGAGCTCTTACTCTGCAGGCTGAAGCGCTCCGAGCTGCCCTCTTCCACCGGAGTCACCAGCTTCATCCTCAGACTCAGCTTCCCGTCTCCCTTCTCCACCGTGTCCTCCCCGCTGTCCCCCGACGTGATGGCGCTGGCCGCCATCGCCACATCTGCAGACACGTCACTCGTCACATTTGACTTATCAGTGAAGGAAGTGATCTCTGAGAAAAGAAGAAGCTTGGCATCAGATCATGTCACAATGCCTGACATTTAGTAGAGAAACGAGCTCCAGTTCGTCCAGCACGAGAACCCACCAATGGGAGTGCTGTGTCTCAGCGTCTGCTTCAGCTGGTTGATAAGAGGGGGCGTGGCACCGACGACAGGACCAATCAGCTCGCCTTCTTTAGGAAGTGTGAAGTGGAAGGAAATCTCTGTAGTAGGAGATCAGAATTGGGATTGAATTAAATCTATTTCAGTGCAAGTTTCCTGTTAAAGCCAGACATTTACAGAACAATTATTACAACAACAGAACTAATTTCTATATATATGTAATCAGACATTCATTGCTGCCTTTTCTTTGTCCTTTATGACAGTGAATGAAGAGTCTTACTTACTGGTTGGACAAAATAAGCTGTTTAAATATGTCACTTTGTTCTCTTATAAGCATTTTTCATTTCAAGTTTTTGACATTTTAAAGACCAAACGATCTAACGAAGTAATCATCAGAATAAGAAAATAATCGTTAGTGGCAGCCCAACCCACGTGATTCCTCTCACGACCTCTTGTACTGGGTCCAAACCCCCCCAGGTCAGGAACCACTGCTTCTAACTAAGTAGTGGATATCACACTCATGCTTTCGATGTCCAGCTTACCTCCCGAGCTGTCACTCAGGCTCTTATCTTTGAGCCCCTCTGGTTCAGGTCCCGCCTTCTCAGTCTGAGAGAGCCTATCAGAATCCACGTGCACCTTCTTCCTCTGAGCCTGGGACTCGTGGCCGTTAGTGGAGGCGGTCACTTTGTCTCTGATCGGCTGGGAACTGACGGTCTTTGACTGCGGCGTCACATCCTTCTGAAGGATCTGGGAGTCTCTCTCGCTGTCTGTGACAACGATGACACTGTCCTCTCCTCTGTCCTCACTGTCCTCCTCCATGGGCTCAGGAGACAACAGCTGGCTCTGGGAGAGAACCAGAGCCATTCCTGAATTCCTGCCTCCCACTGTGCTCTCCTCCTCCTCCATCACCTCCTCCTCCTCCTCCTCTTCTGCTTCACCCTGCTCACGCTCGTCCTTCATGTCTTTGACTCTTTGACTGTTACCAACAGCTCCACACCTTTGTGAGGACGACTCTACAGACTGACTCTTTGCTCTCGACTCTACAGAACTCTTCACCACATCCACAGCAGATGTCTGAGAGATCATGGACTGAGAGGGCAAACTGCAGGGCGTCGTGTCTGAAGGAGTCTCCTGCACACAGCTGTTCACAGTCAGATCAGAGGAATCAAATTTTGGTTGAGAGCAGGATACAACGTCAGCAGAGCTCGCCTCTTTTCTGTCTTTTACATTCACATTTTGTACATTCAAAGAAGTCTTTTTGTGCACGTCAGACTTCTGCGACAGGTTGGTCTTGGACTGCTCGTCCTTGGCACATTCGCTGCGATGCTTTGGTGTTTCAGCAGAGGTGGAAGCTTTGGAACTGGTGGCAGTTTGTGACTCTGAAGCGACACCGTTGCTCTTGCTCCTCTGATCGCAGCGTGAAGTCACAGAGTCGCTGGTGTCGGCGCCGGGCGGCTCCTCCAGTTCCTCTATCTGCGTGGCCTGGCTGTCCTCCTCCTGCTGTTGGGAGGTCTGCTGAGCTGGACTGCTGCTCTCAGTGTTCACAGAGAGCTGCAAAGGCAAAGTGAAAGGAGCCGACTCAAGACGCTGAGACTGTGTCTCCGTCTTCTTTTCTGACTGTTGTGGTGCCTCCTGGCTCTGCGTTGGGACGAACACGTCCTGAGAAGAAAGAAAAAACACTAGATGATGCAACTAGATGATGTCATTATAGATGAACCTCTTGAAGGTTCATTTATAATTAACTGATTAATCAGCAGTGGTTGAAGAAGTAGTCAGATCTCTTACATAAGTGAAAGTAGCAATACCAGTGTGGAAATACTCTGTTACAAGTAAAAGCCCTGCATTCTTTAGTACAAAAGTATGGGAATAAAAATATACTTAAAGTACCAAAAGTAAAAGTACTCATCCTTATGCAGAATGGCCCATTACAGAATCATATATATTACATCACCGGACTGTAATTACTGATTCATGTATGTGTAAACATCACTTGAAAGGGCAACTTCATAGGCTTCTGAATCATTTCTGTTTTCGTCAGAGCTGAAAATAATAACAACACTGGAAAAAAGTTTATTTAATCATTTAGTCGATGTAAGTGATGGATGGCCAGTTAACCTTCATTTTCCCGGATGACTTGACTATTTTTTTTATCAGATTCATACATGCTGGGAAGCTTCGGCTATATTAATATCACGATTCATTTGTGACTCAGATCTTCTATTAATCATCTGAATCTGGAAAGTAACCACAGCAGTCAAATAAACAGAGTGGAGTAAAAGGTATATTTCCCTCAGAAATGTTGTGAAGTAGAAGTAAAAAGTGTTAATTAGAAATACTCAAGTACAAAAACCTCTAAATTGCACTAATTGTACAGAACTTAAATAAATCTGCTTAGTTCATTCCCGACGCGTTTTATCACGTTTATATTTCAACCTGTTGCCTCCAGTCATAAAAAATGAAGCAAGTAACAAAAAATTTTTAAAAAATCAGCGCTGAAACGATAAGTGGATTAAGTTAGTCGAATTTATCGAGCAAACACTCTGATTCTCGTTGGACAATCAAGAGGTTTTGCTGATTTTCTCTGTTTAACATCGTTGTTTACTGGATGTTTTGTGGTTTTTGACTGTTGGTCAGAAAAAAACAGGATATTTAAAGTCATCAACTTGGGTTCTTTGAAATTGTGATGTGCAATTTTCTCAATTTTCTGACATTTCACTCAACAATTAACTGATTAATTATAAAATTCATGAAACAGAGAGTGGGTTGAAGCTCTAAAACAACTATGTAAATGAATAGGCTGATACATACATGGGAGAATTCTGGCTGGGACGGTATCGAGAGAGTTCGCTCCAACACAAAACCAGGGGAATTCTGGGATACGGGAGTAGAGGCGGATGGGAGTGGCTTAGAGGCGGCCTCCGTGTCCATCGGTTCTTCCTTTTCCCCTGCTCGGTCTTCAGGGGGCAGTGAAGTATCCATCGGCTCATCAGCACCTGACAAAGGAAATTCATTTTACCTCTATTTAACAGCTGACCTCCTCTCTCAATTTATATTCACTCGTTAAAGTCGGCAAAGTCATTTACCGTGTTCATTCTCCGCTTCGGTTGGTGAGCTGGGAACAATTAAAGGGGTGTGGGTGAAGTTGTCTGGGGTGGGGGCGACGTAGTCAACAGAGCTCCTGGAGAAAAGGGAAAAGAGAGCAGAATATCAGGTCATTTTCAAGGTTTTCTCGCTTGTGTGTGGAAAAGATAACTCATTATAAAAGGTGCCAACTTGTGACTCACTGTGACAGACTCTCCTGCACCAGTGTTCCCTGTCCAGACAGCTGCAGCAGTCGCAGAGTGTTGGCCGGTGTCGATGTGGGGTGACCCTGCTGCTCCGGCTCAGACACGGTGCTGTCGACTGCAGCACCTGAGAGAGAGAGAAAAATGAGATAAAGGAAAAAATGACACCACTGTAAGCTGCCTGTACAGTAGAAAGTGTCGATAGCACATATGTATATCTAAAACTTGGAGATTTTGTTTTTATTAAAAGATTGTCAGTGTTCTTTGTGACGGACTGCTGAGCTCAAGGACCAAAACAAGATCGTTTCTACACCATTACAACTTTCAAATAAACATCAGCGTGAAGGTTTTTAAATGAGTTTGCTTTTCTTTTCTTTTTTTTTATGTGTCACATTCACCATCACAAACACGCTGGAAAAACAGGAAAGCAGCAGATCATAAACCTCATCAAACTGCATCTTGAAGATGTTACACTTTTATATAAATAGATATAATATCTAAATATTCTGATTTAGACATGGGTTTTTCCAGAGCTAATAATGGAAGTGGCTAAGGAGTGACACGTCTTGCTTTTTTCTCATCTCTATTGAAAGCTGACAGGGCTCACGTAGTGACACAGAAGCCACTGACAATGAAACAGTGGTTACTTTTTTCATATCTTTACATCAGTCTCTCTTTCAGACTCAGCACCGACTTAAGGATGTTCGACCGTTTTGTCCGGTGTGGAAGGAGTAAAGGTTTTGTTAAGCTGGGGGTCAACAAGAATCTGTGTGATTATGTGTACAGTGCAAAAAAACAAAAAACAGCATGGAGTTCCTGTAAGTACCCACATCTGTATGTGCTTACCCGTCTTGTCAGTGTCAAACATGTCCTCCTGTGAGGACAGGATCTCACAGTCCTGCTGGTCCTGCTCGGAGGAGGCCTGGAGGCCTTGTGAGTGCAGCAGAGCCTGAACGCTCAGCTGCCTGCCCGACTGACCCGGAGACTCCAGTGAGCTGCTGGAGCTCACCTCCGATCTGGAGGGTGACAGAACAAACAGTGCTCGTATCAAACCAGTGTGTGATCTCCACTGAATGTTGACTTTATGACACGACATGGAGCTGTACCTCACTGCTTTGTTGTCCCGACTCTCTGAAGTCCTGGGGCTGATGTTCTGCTCCGCTGCTGATGAAAAGTAGGTATAAGTTAGACTGACTCTTTAAACCATTTACTGTCAGTATGAATGCTTTGATCAGGTACTGAATAATGAACTATTACACCCAGCTGTCATGCCATCATTAGATTAAACTCACACACAGTGTACATGTATGCATTTCACCAGCAGCAACACAGTACAAGACAAGCTATGAGTGGTTCCCCTGGCGCAGGTAGAAATGTGTTTAAACCCTCTTTATAAGTTCATCTATGCATCTTGAGCTGTTAAATAGTTACCAGAGAGCTAAAAAGATGAACTGGAGCCACTGACGAGTGACAAATTTAAAAAGTAATACCGACATGAAGTGACTTATTAAGGTGTTTTTAACTTCTAGAACATCTTCAGCTCCTTGTCACAATTTCTTCAAGTCTCAAAACATTTTCCTAAAAGATGTTCCCTCATTTGGAGATCTGATGATGATGGTGAAGAGCATTGTCTTACATGTCCGTCAAAAGTCTCCCGTAAGTGTTCAGGTGAGATCTGGTGGCTCTGAAGGCTACAGTATATGACTCGCATCATTTTTACACTCAAACTTTTCAGTGACCTGAAGGTTCCCTGTATGTTACACTCATTTATTCAGCATTTTCCTTTTATTTGTCACTCGCCAGTAGATTTCAACTGAATTCATTCTATTACCCAGGTACGAGGCCTGACTGCAGCCTTTTAACAGTGGAAATTCAAGATGTTCAGGTCATGTTCTCTGTATCGATTCAGAGCAGATTAGAGGCCTACAAAAGAATCAACTACAAAGAGCATCTATAAATAAAAGCCTTTATACCTAATTTGCTGCGTCTCTCACTGTCTGGCTGAGGTACAGTGTCTTCTTCTTCCTCCCGACTGTTCACCACTTCACCACGCAGATCCTGACTCTGAGAAAGCTCCAAACCAAAACCAAACTGAGAGCTTCCCTCTGAAACACAGACACACAGATGTCACTACACTTAGTAATAGATGTGGGAATGTTTGATTCTTAAAAGGTTCTCTGCTGGAGCTGGATGTGAGAAGAGCTCCTACCCTCAGACTGAATGCAGTGTGTTGTAGAATCAGCTCCAGACTCCATGTCCGTGTCCTCTGGCGCACACCTGAAAGAACAAGAAAACAAGAGTAAAAACACGTCATCGTTGTCCGTCATCGCTCAGCAGAACTGTCAGGTCCACACGTACTTCTTCTTGTTCGGAGGAGGGCAGATGTTCAGAACTTGACTCTCCTCCTGGAATGCTGAACTGGGGTCGGCAGCCACGAGAATGCCGGGGTCAGCCTGGTTGTTACTCTGGGAGCTCTCCGATTGGCTGTCAGTCTGAGAGTTTCTGCTTCCAAGTGGGGAGGAAATCAGCTCCTGAAAAAGGGAGAACGAAACTGTAACTACTTTCACAGAGCGACATAGTGACATAAAAAGAATAATTCTAGTTTTGAAGGGAGCAGCAATTCAGAGTACCTTTATTGTACTGGTGGGGCGAAAGAGGAAATATTCTGATTTATAAGGTACCAAACAAACTTATTAAAGCAGCTACAGCTAATAAAGAATGACAGTGGTACACATCGATTTAAAGGGGGTGTGTGGATGCTTTGTCTCCGTCACTACAATAAAAAAATTGTCACGGTGTCAGAAAATACCATCAAACCTAAAAGTTAATTAAACTGTCAACAGAAAACTTGTTTGCTTTAACTTATAATTCTGAAGTAAATACTGATCCCAAAGTGTACAGGCTGTAGAAAAATGATGCCATCTGCGTATGTACTGCTTCCCTGTAAACCTCGCTTCCACAATGCAATGAAAAATAAAGGTTGAATTAGGGCACAAAGGAGGCGCATCTGCGACTGTGAAACCAAAACAGGAAGAGGCATTGTTCTCCCCGGTCACCATCCCCAGGTAACGACGGAACAACTGGAATAACTGTGGAAACTCTACGCTGTTAAAGGAAATGGACCCCGTGAAGAGGAAAAGTGATAGAAACCGAGGTGAAACAAGAGTGAACGGACAGCATTCACTCGATGGAGAGCGCTTGTGTGTTGTGTCACTTCTGTTCCTACTTATTAACACAACAGGGTGTTTAGCACTGAGATGAGGGTTTATAGGTCAAATTGGAATTCTTGCGGTTGTTTTTTGAGTTGGACAGTAGCCAGAACGCTATCAGCAGCCATGTTGCCAACAGTAATACCACAGGGAAATGCTAAGAGGGTCGCGGGTGGCTGGAGCAGATCCCAGCTGACATTGGGCGAGCGGCCACCCTGGACAAATCACCAGTTCGTTACGGGGCTGACATGTATCGGCAGTAAGCAGACAGTTTTTGCACTTCAATTTGTTATGAAGGCAGGAAAATCAACAACAGTTCAACAACAAACCTTATCTTGTGATAAATTTGACTTGGACTCTACAAAGCTACACCGGTTCAACACTTGGGGGCACAAAACAGATACTTAAAAAAAAAAAAACACACAAGAATAAAAGAAATACAGCACAGATAGCATCAGTCAGTTTGTTGTTTCATGCTGCAGTACAGCCTCTACAACCTCTGCTGATTTTAGGCTGTTAAAACTCCAACTGGTAAAGGTATATAAGGTAGGAATTCTTAATTGATTGCACCATTGTGATCTGCATCTCCTGCTTAATGGTAAGAGCTCATACTGAGAGTACAGAATATGAGACGGTCTCCGGCCTGTTCACTGAAACAGGAAACTTCTCTTTTAGCGCAAAAAATGATCTCAATCATCTTTTTCTGCATTATCATCTCTGAAAGAAAGATTTTCATATTGGCACATAGCGGACAACATATATGCTGACTGTGATATGAAAGGCAAGTTCTGGCTGATAATATTCGCCAACCAATATTTCTGTCAGGCTCTGCTGTCATCCAGAATAAAAAACATCAAGATGTCTGGCAATTTGTCCCAAATGTCTGCTGTCTCCTGGCCTCTCGTCCAATCTCATCAAGTGACTCTGAATAATGGATGGATGGATGGGGCCATCTGTGGACAGACTGTGTGCAAGATGGGGAGGAAAAAGCCAAAATACATTTGTGGAAAAGTGTGTGGTTGACAATTGTGGCTAGAAATGAAGTAGTCAGATGTACTGCCGTTACCCCCCATGGATCATCAATCTCTTCTGTTTTTCTATCTGCTTATATCTGTGCTTCTGTAAAGTTAGTTTATTTTGGCCTGCTCCTCCTGGATCCACATTCTTCATTTATATTTTATATAATTTACTTGTATCAGATATACTGTCAATGAAATTTGAAAACTGTGACTTTGTTCTGTACATGCGACATCTAACGCATGTCTGTCCGACCTGGGAGAGGGATCCCTCCTCTGTGGCTCTTCCTGAGGTTTCTTCCATCTTTTGTACCCTGTTAAGTTGTTTTTTCTTCAGTATGGGAGGTTTTTCCTCACTTGAATCGACGGCCTAAGGACAGAGGATGTCGTTCACTGTACAGAGCCCACTGAGTCAATGTGATTGTGATTCTTCTGATGTAATTAGATACTATTTCTGCTTTATGCTACATTTCAGAAGAAAATATCTTACTTGTTTTTGACAGCAATAGTTATTTGATGTATTTCCAGATTAAAAAAGAAAATTAATTTAGCTCATAACAATTATATTATGTTATCTCATATGATGCATTCAGAGGAAAAAAAAAAAAAACAAGAGCTAAAATTATCTCCATTCTAAAAGGCAGTGAAAGCTGTTTAGACAATAATAATATAATAACAACAATAAGGGCTATTTTGTCTGCATAATGAGTACTTCATACTGCTGATAATACTTCTGTACTTTCCCTGATGACTAACTTGGCTGCAGGAGTTTTACTTGTACTGGTGTTTTTCTGCAGGAAGGATCTGGATGCTTCATTAGCACAGTGACTTGTTTTGTTGTGTGTCCTACATAAAGCACATTAAACAGTCTCAACATCATCACCGGAACCAGAAGCTATAAAGCAGCCCTGGGTGTCGGTCAGAACAGATGTAAGCCTACCAGAACCGGGCTGCGGGCGGTGGGCTGCAGGCTGGACAGGCGACGGGCCAGCAGAGCTCGGTAGCTGCTCTCGGGATCGTCCTCCAGAGCGACGCTGTCCGGCTGGGAGTCCTCCACGATCAGACACGGGTTCTCGGGCTGAGGCAGGCTGGAGTCCAGTTCACTTCCGCGGGGATCCATGAGGTCGGGGCCGAGGGGCAGGAGACGAGCTGCTGATAGCTAGCCAGGCAGCAGAAACACAACGGAGGCAGGCATGTGAGTGTGCAGCCGGTTACCTGAAGCTAGCCGAGATGCTAAAGGAGCTAGCTAAAGTTAAAGGCTACAAGCTAACGCTCCGCCCAACAACAAAGAGTTTCAGCCCGCTGAAGAGTGAAAGTGCTCCGGACAAACCCTCAACACGCAGCCGGAGCCGAGTATCTTAACCAATAAGTTAATGAAGTATTAATTCATATCCGTATTTATCCGGTTACAGGTCATTTTGTCCAACAAACACACAAACACACAAACACACCCCTCACCTCAGCTCAACTCCGCTCCTCGCGGCAAAACCACCCAGGAGCGATTTCATTGGTCCAGTTGGGCGATGACGTCACATGGAAACGCTCATTAGTTTTATGGTTGCAGGATCTTTTTCCTGAAACTTCTGCCTGGCTGTGTTTTTGATCTATATTTATATTTATCTCTTTGTTTTTGTTTGTTTTTGTTGTTGTTGTTTGTTTGTAATAGCTCTTCCATATGTCCTTTATGTAGACATACATTTATTTCGCCTACGTTTGATCTGTTTGTGCTGCAGTTGTTTTTCTTTGTTTATTTTTCTTGGTGGCAGGATCTTTATATTTATTTATATTTAGAAAATAGGTGATACAGTATTTTGTACTATAATTTATTTTATATATTTATTAAATATATTTGTATTTGCTGATATTTGTAAAACTGGAAGATGTCATACGTTCTGTACTACAATGGTGTCTTGTAATCCTATGTGGGGACGGGCCAGATATTGTAATGACACAGAAATAAAAATTAACTTATTTTTTTATTTGGTAATTGTTAAATGTCTTTTTTTAGCTATTACTCAATATTGGCTCTACATAATTGACTAATCATATGTTTTATATCATTTAGAATGATGAATGCACCTTTTATCTGGCTGCTGAAAGTTGTTTATTGACATGTTTTTAAATAAAGGTTTACTATTTCTTGTATTTTATTACATTTTTTCTTTTTAATTCAAATATCAGTATATTGTCATTTATATATACGCACTGTGTACACCTAATACACCTGCACGGACACATCTGAACCTTTACAGTTATGTATTTTTATACCTGTATTGTATTTGAATCTCCTGTTTTGTTTTTCTTTTCTTCTCTCTACTTGTAAATTAGTATGTTGCTATAAACACTTATATTGTCACTCCCAATTTCCCACATTCATATGTTTACAGGTCTTGTGGAGTATGACTGCATATGTGAAAAAAGTAATAAAAAGTATTTTGTGGGTCCATTGGCAGCTCCATGTAATCTAATAAAGTACCTCCAGTGATGTCACTCAGTGGCTACAGTGCATTGTGGGTAATGTAGGAGCAAGTTTTGAAAAGGAAGAAGAATATGTGGAATAAAAATGATATCTTTGGTTCTGCTGTATCGATTTTGTTTAATTGTTTTTAAACTGTCCATAATGAGTTCAACAGTGTTATAGGAGTGCAATGCTAGCCCAGTGAACTGCTTTTTAAGTCTGGCACCTACATTACCCACAATGCAACTTAGCCACTGAGTGACATCACTGGAGGCACTTTATCAGATTATATGGAGGCTTCATACTACTTTTTCCTCATAAGCAGTAGAACTCCCCTGTAAACATACATCACATCTTTATTGTAATTTAATATAAATCAAACAAATTGCAAAGTGATGATGATGTAGTACATGTCATACAGTCTGTAGTCTTTTGTCACATTATTTCGTCCTTTTGCGCTCACAGTATTAAAACCCCTTTCACTATACTTTCTTGTATTTTAAATGTTAAAAGATGCCTCAATGTGTTGACATGTTATAGTAAGACGTTTTACAAAGGCAAATCACATGAAAGAGGGAAATCTAGGCCACTGTGTCCCTCACTGGGATCTCAGAGACCTTCAGAGCACCTTGAGGGGCTTTCAGGGACTCCAGCAAAAATGAGATATAGGTTGACTTTCACAATCACTTCCCTCAGCTGAGACTCACTGAGTTTGTCTGCGTGTTATATCGCAGATTTCTTTCTCCCTGCTGTTACCTTCCCTCCTCCTGCTATCTAATTTCACATTTTAATCATCTCTGAGGCAAGTTTCAAAGAAAGAAGAGAGGGAACTTACAACACAATCATGTTGGTTTAAGGTGAAGTGGATGTGCATCTGAGCCATTCTTTGATATTAAGGAGCACAAAGACTGAATTACCAGTTCAGAGCAGGTCTATCTGCCTCATCCTTCACAGTTTAAGCACCCTCTTCTTCTCTTCTGGAAAGTGTGATATCTGTGTTCCTCACAGATATAAATCTCTCTCCGAGAGACTGTGGGGATTTTAAAACATTAAAATTAGATGCATGCTGTAATGAGCTTTTAATGGCGTGATGCTCACAGTTTAGAGGATTAACAGGCGGCCTTTCAAATATTAACATCACTTTGTCATCCTCATTTGACAGCCTCAGTTTCCATGGAGACACCACATTTCCTGTTACAGCAGCAGTCTATGCAAATGCAGATCACAGAGAAAACTGGCAGAGAAAGTATAAAGCAGCAATCATTGGACTGATTAAGGCTGCCGGGGGGAGAGAGCAACACAGCCGAGGAACCGAGGGGGTGAACTCACACTGACACTGGAGAAGAAAATCACAGGTTGGATTGTCTCCTCACCTCAGAGCCATCTTGTTCAAGAGATAAGAAGACCCTGAATAGGAGTCATTAAAGCACAATGAATACATGTTCGAAGGGCTTTTGAAGGATGCTTTGAGGTATCAAATGATGAAATATCCCAGCCCCAGTGATGAAACACCACCAGGCAGCATGAGGTCATTTGAATTCACTACAGGCAGACAACAACTTCTTATTGCATTATTTTCTGCAGGTTTTCACAGAATTCAAATCTGACCGATTTCAGCTGAAGGAGGCTCGTCTCTGTGCAGCTGCTGGGTCTTTATCTGTCCTGCCCCAAGTCAGCTGAAGGTGTTCCCTGCCAGACAGCAGCCATGGGCCTGGTCACAGCTCTGCTTTACAGGAAAGCAGCAGCAGCAGCAGCAGCAGCAGGGATGTTACTGAGCAGCATTTCATTATGAGAACAGTGAGGTGGAGACATCCTGGCTGGGAACAATGCAATAATGAACACCTGCTTCTGCTAAAATGAGCACTCTGCTTCCATCCTGACAACAAAAGACTGGGGAAATATAATTTCCAGCCCCCTCTTGGATGCATGTGGCCATCAGCCTCCTGCAGCCAGCCAGGCTCACCGGCTGGCACCGCAAAGTTCAGCGTTACGTCGTCATTTCTGCAGGTCGGGCTGACACCCACATTAAGAAATGCGCAGCCACTACCCAAAATGTCTAATCTGAGCCACCTCTGCTGGCTGACAGACACAGAAAAAACCCAGGCTGGAAGCATCCGCCGCTCCGCGTCCTCATCACCATCAACCATCCGTTCTCATTTCAACCGCAATGCAAAAAGAAACATAAAGAGTTTCTTACCTTAGGAATCGATACGTCAGCTCTCGCGTCTTCCAATTTCTTTCACCGTCCCGTCGGTTGCAATAATAACGCGTCCAACATCGCTCAGTCCTCCCTTGCCTCTGTTTTGCTGAGAGTCAGGGTGTGGAGTACACACGCATGGCACGTAAAGATGCAAAGGCATTTTTTAATGTAGATCCCATGCTCGTTTCCTCTGGAGGCACACACAGCTGCTTCACTCAGAGGATGATCCGGATCATTTGACTAATTTAGAAATGCAAAATTAAGATTTTTATTTGGTTACCACAGTGTACTTTAAAACAACTTTTCAGATGAAGCTGACAACGTACAGTCCGGTGTGTTTTCAGGGTTTAAATGTGATAAAATTTAAATGTATGTTCGGTTGTTGCAGTTGTAATGGATCATTCAGTTCTGTCAAATCAATGTCAAAAGCTATAATGTCACGTTTATTCAGTGGTTAAGTGGAAGTGGAAACCTTTGCAGATCATTCAAACCTACTCTATCTATTGAACTGGAGCGTGGAAATGTATCTGTTGGGAAACAAAGAAATAGTGCCAGACAGACTTTATAAAAGCCTTTTGTTATCATGTGTTTTTAGACTAAACTGAGGACTTTTAAATTAAATATATAGTTTGTACAATTCAAAAAGGTTTCACAGGTTCATTTAATCGTAAATTTACAACATCAGGGTTGACAAATGAAGTGCAAGTTGTAGTCCCTTCATGCAACAAAAGATCAAATATCTTCATGGTGGACGTTGATGATGAATTGAGGAGTCTCACAGCCGAGGGAGTGAAGCTGCTCTGTAGTCTGGCAGCAGATACGTCTGTATCTATTACAAGCTACAAAGTAAACGTAATGTCATTTTTGAAATCACAAGGATTTTTAAAAAAAAAAAACGAAACAATGTTTGAGTGCTTTGAGTCCTGCTACATCTATTTTGAAAATTGAGTGTTGATGGTGAATTGAGGAGTCTCACAGCCGAGGGAGTGAAGCTGCTCAGTAGTCTGGAGGTACGGCAATAGATACTTCTGTAAATATATTGTCATTTTTTTAAATCACAAGGATTTTAATAAAAGTGTCCTGCTACATCCGTTTTAGAAAATGGGGTGTCGATGATGAGTTCAGGAGTCTCTCAGCTTGAGGAGTGAAGCTGCTCTGTAGTCTGGTGGTACGGCAGCGGATACTTCTGTATCTGTTGTCAGATGGCAGCAGGGTGAACAGACTGTGGCTGGGTGGGTGTTGTCTTTTAGTATCTTTGGGCTCTGTGCAGAAATCTCACTTCACCGATGTCACTGATGCTCTGTAGATGGTACCAGTGATGTTCGGTGGTTTTAATCACCCGCTGTCGAGCCTTTCTGTCCTGGGCCGGGATGAACCATGCCAGTTTGTGATGTTTCCGGTCAGGATATTTTCTATTTCTCCTCTGTAAAAGCTGACCAGAATTTAGCTTTATTAAGTTTCTGTAGGAAGTAGAGCCTGTCCTGTGCTTTTTCTCTTTTTTCTTTTTCTTACCAGAAAATGTATTAAAGCTGCTACAAGCATTGTCGTCACTTTAGCTAACTTCCAGTCCGTTTTGCAGTCAACATTCCCCTCCCTCCTCTCTACGTCACCACACACGACTCCTTTGCCTCTTACTTTTCCTTACTTTTCTTCGCTTGACGTATTTGGTATTACCTGTCACCAGAAGCTTTCCCTGTGCTGTCATGGCCAGTAAACAGGAGGATCCTGCTCTCTGTATGTTCACGAGCAGGCAGGACCGCCTCTTTATGACATTCTCGGTCCTGATTGGATAAAGTAGACAGGGATACCAGAAAATGACTTTTCTTTTTTACTGCATGAACAGTAAGAGGATATACATGGCTTACTAACCAAACACTGGAACACAGAGCCCTTTAACACTTATTTTAATAAGAAAATATCACTTACTGCAGCTTTAAATTCATTCACAGCTGTTAAAAGTCACAAATAGTGTTGGTTTGTTCAACTGTTTTTACAACATGCATAACGTTTCTCTAGTGTCTGTATTAGCTTCGTTAAATGATATATATTTGTCTGTTTTGGTTTTTGTCTTTTATGAGTTCATTTTTCATAAAGTTAGCCTCATTTTATTTGTCTTTGTATCTATCATTTCTCTGTTATATGCTTTTACAACTAAATGTATCACAAAAACTTCCTTAATCTTTAATCTATAACAACATTTCTTCTGCATTTCAAAAGAAAACTGAATTAATTCTCAGTCAAATTGTTCGAAATTCCTGAAATAATTTATTTGCATTTGGGTTCTTGGGTTGCAAGCGCTTGAAATGTGATAAAAGCAGCTCCCCTGTAGCTCCATGTCCTCCCAGCAGAGGTCAGTGGACACTCTGGAGTGTCTGAGAGCAGAGTGCTGACTCACTGCTGCCAAAACACAACTTCCTGAGCAGAGATTTAAACAGAGAAGAGACAAATTAAAGCCCACAGTGATCCATCAGCAGGGCAGGAGGTGTCAGCAGCAGCTCAGCCTCTGATCTGGAACATTCATGTGAAGAGAAACCTGTGATGACGGGGAGAGAGGAGGATCGCTGACCATCGACTGATAACTAAAACATGACTTCATTAAGAATTTAACACCACATTATGATGACACATAAAAATGTATTTATTTTTAGTACAGCTAACAACATTTTCTTCAGCTAATCACGCACACTAGAGTCTATTCAGCACACCCAGCTGAATGTAGTCAACACAACAGTCTACTTCCTGGTATGAAACCCATTATATCACTCTATAACCAGACGATAAAACTCACGAGATGGCACCATTATCATTTCTTGAAGAACATAGTAGGTTCAGCTTCGAAAGCTTCATAAATTACTGTAACGCACTTTCATCGGGACTAAGTATGTGTTGCAATAAACATTTAAAGGGTTACTCCACCAATTCTACACATTAAAGTGTGTTTACAGGTCTTGAGGAGTTCTGCTGCATATGTGGATGGGAATTTGGTTTTATTATCATCATCATTATTATTATTATTATTATTTTTGTGTGTGTAGGGTAGTTGTATCATTGTTTAGTTTTCATGTGGTTCTTTTGGTTTTGTCTTATTGGTTCGTTTTTATTGATGGTATTAACTGTAAGGTATCTGGTTTACTATAATTGATCTGTATTTTCTGTAACCTGTGCAGCAGTGGCGGACTCCGCCCAGGGACTGCATATGAAAATGAGTTTTAAGCTACATCTGGTGCGATACATGTATTGTGCATTGTTCCTGCTAAATAAACAATAAATGAATGAAAAAAATAATGTGAAGAAAGTAGTCTAAAGCCTTTTGTGGCTCCAGAGGAAGCTGTATGTAATCTGATAAATTGCATCCAGTGATGTCATTAAGTAGTTAAATTGCATTGTTGCTAATGTAGGCGCCAGATTTTGAAAATAATGATACGTTTTTCACAACTTCCCTACTTTAGGCTAAAGGTAAAATGTCCCAGTTGTGTTTTGAGCTAGTTCAGCTTAGTGTCTGCTGAGTTGGGCCGGTTAGAGCAGCTGTCCTGATAACACAGTCTTTGTCTCAGAGCAACCAAGACCAATAGATATGACGGCTTGTCTGGCCTCAGACTCTTACAGGCAGACAAACAGTCTGTTAATGTGTTACATGTGACCCGAGGATCACTCAACGTGAATGAGGATAATGTGAGAAAACATAGTTTCTTGTTTAGAGTAACTTTATTTGGACACTTAGTCTCGTAGGTCTGGTGCGGGTCGAATACTCCTCATTCAGAGAGTAGCCTTCAGAATTAGTCTGGTGCTACACAGTGTTCCCACTTGTAATATTTATAATAGATGTTTCAGTGTAATACATCCAAGTCTCCTGAACCTTATTCAGTGATGAGTTCAGCCAGTTCTCAAGAATTCCTTCCAGTTCCCGCAGCAGAAAAAATGTTTCGATCCAGTAACAAAGATAAAACCAACACAGGGTCAAACACCCCACTGGTACTGAGTGAAGTTCACCCATCCTGGGTCAAGTTTTACCCCCGTGATGTTTAGTGTGTAGTTTTCATTAGACTTGCATCACCCACGTGTTGTCAATATAATGCCAACTTTCACCTTTTGTGCTGCAGAATGAGCTCATTCAAATGTCTTATTAAGCCTAAAATAATATTTTTTCTCTGCAGACGTCGAGTCTTTGTTGTCAGTGTTGTCTCTGCACAGCTGAAGCCTTGTTGTGCTCACGACGTGAACAAAGAGGTGTCAGTTGAGTATCCAAAGCACATTGCCTGGTACTCGCAGTGACACGGATATAAATAGAAGCTTTGTGTGGCACAAATGTCTTATTTTCAGCCCCTTTTGTCTGGAAGGGTCTGACAAAAACAGAGCAGCACCAGGGATACTGTAAGTGGCATTGATTACACTGAACAACCCAGAAAATCATGCTGGAGACAAATGTTTGCTGTAAGAACTCACTGCTGTTTTATAAATGTAAGTGCACGTAAGTTAATTATATTCACTTTGGGAAATATGTCGACAATAAGTCCTGATCAATATGAAATAAGATCTACAGTGAGCTTCAGCAGTGTCATATAAGAAATATGATCAACATAAATTCTCATATCCCTCTTTTCCTTTCGTCCAATGAGATTCTGTGACGTCAAATAGCCACATAACCTGCGATCCAATCAAAAATTCACCATCCGAAGAGCCACACCCACCGGTCCTCCCCGCTCGTCCTGCACTGTCATGGTGCTCGATCCGGATGCAGTTGTCATGGAGATGGAAAAGAGCTCAGCGTCCACTGGTGGCACTGTTACCATGGAAATCCCCATCGCAGCAGCGGAGCGAGCAGAGCCGGAGGAGTCTGTTCAGCACCATGGACAGCACACGACAGGCGCTGCATCCCAGCACAGAAACTATCGCATGCTGATTGTGATCGGAGAGATTTCAACTGGACTTCACCTGGACGCTGCCAGGAAACAGATCACACAAGGTAAGACGACCTGCTGCTGCAGCTGACCGGAGTGAGGAGGTGACTGTGTGTGAGCCTCGAAACATCTCACTGTTCTGTAACCTGCTGTTACGCTCACACTGTACTTTCATTTAGGGACGTACAAACAGTCAGTCTGTCAATATTTGTAAAAAATAATGTGAAGGACTCTTTGAGAGTCTCATATTGTCAGTAAAGAGCTTCAAATTTCATATTACCTGTTGAGTGGTTGATGTATTCTCATCATTAAAGGACAGAATTAAAAATGTTAATATGTTTAATGTTACGTAAAAGTCACATAACAGCAGAAAACACTTTAAATGTGACTGTATTAAATGAACTGTATCGTGGACAATTACAATTAATACATGTAAGCAGCATTTAAATGTTATAGTTTGTTAATGAAGGTACTTTAAACACTACTGCGTACCTTAATATTATAGTACTGCATCATATTTTCCAAGATCATCATGTAAAAATCTTAATCTGAAAAGTAAAAATAGGTGTAGTGGAGTAAAAATTACAATATTTCCCAAATGTGGTTGAATAGAAGTATAAAGTGTGAATGAAAAAACTCAAATAAAGTACAAGTACTTGAGTAATTATACTTATACTAACCCTAACCCTATATGAAAATCTGTAAAGATCTGTAAAGTTCTTTTGTGTTTTTTTTTGTGACAAACATGCAGTAAGTCCTCAATATTTGTAAAATATTACAATCCTTTAGAGTCTGTCAGGAAAGAGCTTCTGTTTCTTATTACCTGTCCAGTAAGTCTCATCCTTTAATGAAATACAAATACAAATACCATGAAATACTAAAAATACTACTTCAAAATGTTGAATAAGTAGAAGTTAAGCACCACAAAGTACTTTGTATATCAAAGTAAAATTACTAATTATGCATAATATTTCAGTTTCATATCAAACTGTATATCGTCTATTATTACTTCTTAATATATGTAAGCAGCATTAAATGTAAATAAAATACTCATATTTGATAAGCTTTATATACGTTATTAAATCTTAGTCTGAGTAGACACCCATAAAAACAAGCTTAAAATAAAAGCAGTCAAGTAAAAAGTACAATGTTAAAATGAAAATACTCAAATAAAGTAAAAGTACTTGAATACATCCTGATCCTCTGTAGCTGTAAAAGAAAATTGACATGTTGATGAAGTAAAAGTTAAGTACCATCAAAAAGCACCAAAAGTAAAAGTCTGATTGATTACTGATTAATACATAATAAAGCAGCGTGTGATGTTGTAGTTTGTCGATGTAGATACTTTACACACTACTGGCTGGTTTAACAATAAAGAAGCACATCATATTGTATAAGGCATATCAAACGATTTGCATGTTAAAGTCATTATCTTTAAAAGTATCTAGTACAGATACGTTTCAAATAAATGCAATGGAGAATGAAAATATAGTCGAGTAATGAGTAATGTATAAATAAATACACTACCAGTACCTGACATTAAATGTACAGGACTTGTGTAACCGACTCTGTAGCTGTAAAAACAAATTCACAGAATATCTTCGGAGATCTGTGCAGTTGAATCTTTTGGACAGTAAGTCCTAAAACTTTAAAGATGTGGGAGGAATGTGTTAAAATACCAACTAACAACTTCAGCTTCTGATTGTCTTTTTTAACAACAACAAAATGTCTTTAAATACTCTGCAGTCAGTGTTTGAGATACATGTTGAAAATCCAAATCCAGATCCAGTGCAGTTAAAGTACTGACAGAAACAGAGATCTACACTAGCAAATATATTGCTGTCCTCACGCTGCTGGTTAGTTTGCACATTGTAGACTGTACTGTGGTTATTAGTTTCAGAACAGTACGAGGGGTGATTGATAAGTTTGTGGTCTAAGGTAGAAGGAGTCAGCTTCAGAAAAGTGAGCACATTTATTTTCAGCATGGTCCCCTCCCACATTCACACACCTAGTCCAGCGGTCGTGGAGCATACGGATCCCTTCTTTGTACAAGTCATGTCTTGGACCTCCACAAAGTGATGCACAGCAGCGATTACCTCATCGTCACTGCCAAAATGGCGACCTCTGAGCTTCTTCTTCATCTTGGGGAAGAGGTAGTAGTCTGAGGGTGCCAAGTCAGGTGAATAAGGCGAGTATTGGATGAGTTCAAATTTCTGGATGGTCGCTGTGAACTTGTGGGGCTACCTGAAACAGAAATATCAAAAAAGATACTGTATAATCCCTCAAAGAGTTAAACTGAACATGGAACGAGAGCTGTATAACTCATCTCCTTCTGCATTAGGCCGTGAACTAATCAATCAGCCCTCACACGTTCACTGCTGACGAACATCATTCACACTTTCCTTTCTTTAACAGCTTTGCGATCTTGGAACGTCGATCTGACTGTTTGTGACCTGAACAAGGAGCTGCAGCTGTTTGAGGCCAGACACACCGCTCAGTTCTCTTCACAGGTCAAAGGTCAGTCTGAATCCTTGTAAATCACAAACTGTACAGACACATTAGAGGAACACGTGCATCCTCACTGTGCTGCATTATTACATAACTATGATGCTGTTTATCCCTGGCATTAAAATGCATCTTTGGTAATCTGATCAGAGGGGGACAGCTCTCTCTAGTGACCACTTGTGATCAGAGCTCACTTCCCGGCTCTCCTACATGCTATTAGACACGTACATCACTGGAACAAAGGGACACGATGTTTTGTTTAAGATAAACATTTACGCCGAATTTACGAGAAGGCCCAAATAATTAAGAGTTTATCTTTGACATTGTTTCACAAAGTTTCTAAAGTTCCTCTTAGCTCAACAAATCACAAAATTGAGCGACTTTGTAAGGGAGTCTGGGGAATTTCTCTGCCTCTTCATCTCCTTGCTGTTGCTGCCTGTACTTGCTGTACTTGCTGTGCCTGCTTTGACCTGTAGCGTGTTGGTGATGGTGTTGGTCTGCTGTAATGCAAAGAGCTCTCAAATTGTTTTAAATTGTTGTTAATAACAGTAACATAGAAGTTGTCCTTTAAATTAATACAAAAAACATGAATGTTGCGCACCATTGACGCACTCCCTGTAACTGTGACCGACTTCCAGTGTCGCTGTTGTCATCAAGTGTTTCTTTAAATAATCAGGAGCTGACTGATGAGGCCACATTCCCCAATACAAATACTTTAAAGGTGCACTATGTAGTTTTTAGGGAGACATTTGATCCAAAGAGAAATAAACTCTCTTTGTTTTCATGACTGAATAAACTGACCAGAGTCTGACTCTGAGAACAGCTTGTTTATTCACTTATGGAAAAAATACTTATATTTAAGTTTGTTTTATTACCTCATTAATATTGCAAATATTTGAATTTATGAGTTTGAATTTCTTCTGGTGCACAGTGCCCCTTTTGAAAGTCAACAGCAGCAGGCAAAAGCAACAACAATTCCACTATACAGAACTATAAACATCCGTTTCAATGAGCGATTATCTCTTTCTGTTGGTCGGAGACAATAATCAGCTCTGAGTTGTGATGGTATCAGAGTCTAGCTGGAGGGATTTAATGCCGATCATCTGATCACTCATGTGTTCCTACAGTACGCAGCCAGTGTGCAGACGTGACTGCAAAGGACAACAACACGTCCTTTCTTCTCTGCATCTCCTTTGTCCTCTGTCTCCACACATGCATGAGACACTTTGTAGGGATAAGAGGCTAAAAAGCAGCCTGTATTGATCAGGCACACATATGCAGACTGCATGTCAGAGTGGGAATCAATAAGGGCTGAGAGTGAGAGTGAAATCTATCTGCAGGGGGAATTTAAGATCAGGTGAATGGAGCCAGTGTTTCTGTGAATGTGGCCGCTCTCTGGGTCACTACTTCGTATTTACAAAGCAAACGCTTGTGTCAAACGCATTCATAATAAGTATTCAGCGTTTACTGTAGCTTAGCGAGGTCAAACAAACAGCTGAGAAGAGAAGATGCATGGGCTGAATAAAAGGAACCGAGCTTCACTGAGCAGCGATTAAAAAGAAAGCAGTTCAGATCTCGGTGCATCTTTTCTCCCACACACTTCTGTGGCTGCTGGCGTTGTTACGTAAAGAGCAGAAATAACACACCTGTTTGTTGACATCACTGCTGTCAAACAAACAAACAAACAGCGTCCAACCATTTCATGATCAAACCATTTTTGATAGGAATTCATCTTGCAGGAAAACTGCAGTGATTTACTGTTGAACTTCTATAAAGTTGACTTATGAGAGACACATTTCAAAAAGAATGGCTAAAATTAAGCAACAGTCATGGCCGGGCTTAAAATACCTGTTTTGGTCGCCACAAAAACGTCTGGAGATGGTCCAACTTCCTGTGAAAAACACCTGGTTTTGCTTGACACATAGACTGTCTCCTACGTACAAGGTGCAGGCTAACTGTATAACCACACTTCCAGCCTAAGTATGAAGCCAGAGCTGAGATCTTATTAGCTTAACTTAACTTACACAGACTTAGCTTATGGGCTGAAGTATGGGGAGACGGTTCACCTCGAACAAAGGAGGATAGATGCTGCTCCTGGTAACATCGAAGTAATTATCATGCTGTCTCATCTAACTCTCTGTATCAAACATGCAGATATGTTTCACAGAAATGTTGAACTATTCCTTTAAACTGGAGTGCGTATTTGGATTTTTAAGCATATCTGAGTTTGGAGAATGACATTTTATAAACTGCAAACTTTCATGTTTGCTCAGAGGTCAAACTTTTGTCTCTTGAGGCTTCAAGTTATTCGACGCTCGATCGACTCGGCTCTGCATAATTGCACATTACGTCATCGTCTCACCATCACAGTCAGCTCAGGATGCACAAACCCTCAGCCTCCGCTGGATCTCACACTGCCGTTAACACCACACACCAGCATGTTTTCTCTGTGTATCAGTTCAATTCACTTGGAATATTTAACAGCTTCATCACCTTTCTGCCATCTTTAATGTGGCAGCCATCAGAGCGTGTCTGTGTTGCCTCTCCTTGCTGTTTTCTAGCTTTCCTGGCAGCACCTGCATGAATAATTCGTCATTCTCCATTAATTATCTTTTTTTTTTTTTTTTTAACATTTTCTTACTTTCCTTCTGTCTCACCTCTGTCACAGTCATCCTGTTCCTCTGCTGTCTGAATCCCTCGCCTCCCTGTCAGTCAGCACACTCTTTTTATTCCTCATCTCTCTCCTCGCCCTGCTGTATTTCTCTCCTTCCTGATGTGGTGATTTCACTGAAGCACAGAAAGATGCTCAGAGCTGCGATGGCTGACAGGGAGCATCATCTTGGCTCCAGCCTGAGCAGACGTGCTGCAGGGCAGAGTATTTCTTCTGCTGGTGGAGTTAACCCTGCTACAGTCATACGTTCATACCCATTTATAGCTCGTAATCCAGTGGCGTGTGGCTGTATTTTCATTGTTTTTTGTGTGTTAGAGAGTTATAAAACTTTCCACCACAGGACTCTAACTCGTTGCAACAAGTAAAGATGGTGTAGGCAAACAAAAAAAAGCCTTGTATCGATGTACTGCTTGGTTTTAGTTGTAATTGTCGTACATCAGTATTACATATTGACATATTACCAGAGGTGGGAAGTAACGCAGTTACAAATACTTTGTTTCTGTACTTAAGTAGATGTTTCAGGTATCTGTACTTTACTTGAGTATTTCTTTGACTTTCCCTCTCTACGTCTGAACACAAACATCTGAACTTTCTCCTCCTCACATTTTCAAAACAGGCTCGTTACTTTAGTTTGATGCATTTGAGGGGAATTATGGATTATTGTTATTTTGGCGTCATTGCACCCTCAACCTATCAGACGCAGCGAGAAGAAACAAAGACGTAAGAAGACGTAAGAAGACGTAAGAAGACGTAAGAAGACGTAAGAAGACGTAAACAGACAGAGAGGGAGGCTGGAATGGGGAGAAAAGGCGTGTTAGTGTCTCGTATCTGCAGAGATTTTCTTATTTTCTCACTTTGTTGCTGCTCGGGACGCTTTACCAACCCAAAATGTGGCTATTTGACGTCCTGGGAATGAGACTCAACAATCAACTATCTTTGTGATGCGTTCAGGAACAGCTGGGACAAATCCTACTGACTCTACCTTTAACTTTAATAGTCTTTGAATTATATTAATATGGCGTGAGCTTCAGTTAGCTTTGACCACAAATGTCCTTCAGAGGGAGACTTTTTACTCTGATACTCTGAGTACATTTCAGAGCCTGTACTCTATTACTTTTACTGGAGTAACTAGGTTGAACCAGAGTTGTTCTTTAACATAAGTATCTGCACTTCTACTGGAGGAAAGGATGTGTGGACTTTTGTCACCTCTGACGATACATACCCATCTCAGAAACACACAAATGTAGTGCGAGAGAGTTAAAAATAATATATATCAAAAATAAGGATAATGAGGTGATTCATCTGATGCTGACCTGCTGTGTGTAAATGTGAGTTTTAGCAGTGCACAGATGTTGTGATTTGATTGATTGTTACGTTGTGTTTATGTGCTGAAGGATAAAAAAACATTTCTGTTGCAGAGAGCGAGAAACTCTATAACACAACCAGCTGCAATTCACACTGATTGCATCGTGTGGTGCTCGATCACAGTCACACACAGATGCTATTGATGCTATTGATTACCCTCTCTCTCTCTCTCTCTCTCTGTCTTTGTCTTTGGCTGCTGGTTGAAAACCGTTCACTCTGCCTCACCGCTCACACAGACTAGAATCTCCTCCAGCAACAGTCGGAGCCCACTGCAGTAAACTCTGCGGGCAGCGGCAGAGATGGAGCATACAGAGATGTGTGCCTAAAGCAAACAGTACAGTGTGTCCCTCAGGACCACCAGACTGCTGCAGACATCTACTCTGCCTGCTGAGGCCACACACACACACACACACACACACACACACACACACACACACACACACACACACACACACACACACACACACAGCTACAGGATTGCATTTCAGTAATTTGCAGGATTTGTCTAGACCGCCTGTGGACGAGCAGAGATGTAAGAGATTTTCTGTGTGTTGCATGTTCCAGTAAATCACATTATAGAATCCACTCTGCGCTGGTTTGTGTGCATTCAGTTATTACACCGTAGGTAGTGTCTAGTCCTACGATGTGTTTTTTTTTTTACCAGCAGTGGAAAAATACATATTCTGTGCACTGATAAACTGAGTACAGCTCAACTCCTCTGTGGATACAAGAAAGCTCACAGTGATGCTCGCAGCCCAACATTAATTTATTCTAACGTTAAGCAAGTATGTTTACGATGTTTACCATCATAGTTAAGTGTGTTTGGATGCTCATAACTGCTGATTAGCACTATACACAAAACACAGACGAGTTTGTTTTGCAGATATGTCGTCATAAACCAAAGTACTGAACACATTGAAGATTTGAGCCAAAACCACCAAGAAATTTAATTGAAAAACTCTGTAGATTTAACTGGAAAATAAGACATTATTTAACAAGACAAATGTGCCACATTTATACTTATCATTCTCAAAATAAATGTTACACTTATTTGATAGGAGTAAACTCTCGTCATCGTGTTTTTTACTTTTCGTTTCCCTAAAGGCACAAACGAAAGTAAAAAATTCAGCTCAGGCTCACACTAGAGGGAAATAAGAAGGCACAGTAACAGCTCAGTTAACTGTGCTAGTCTCAGCTGTGAATGAAATTTAGGGAAAAAATAGAAAACCTGCTGTATAATTTCCCCTGAGTGAACACAGGCTCTATACAGTCAGTCTGTCTCTAAAAACAGGGAGCCTCTGACTCTGGAGCGTTTTGTTATTTGACAGCAGAAGCAAACAGAAACAAGAAAAATGTTTTTATTTATACATAAAATAAACTGAAGACGGGACGTTGTGTGTGGAGTGAGCTGGAAATTCACTGAACCCCTGACAGTGAGATTTAAAGGCCACGTTGCCCGAGGCGCAGACTTCAAACCGGCTAACATCAAGAAACAGACCCAGACGAAATGGCAGCACCAAAGTCTGACTTTCTGAAAGGAAACGACGAGTGCTGTCCTGCATGTTTCTGTCAGCAAATCCCATAAAAAGACCAAAATACGTGGTGCCAACTGCTCGAGGCTTTCTAACTTCATATCCTGTCTTCGGCTCTGTCTGGCGCCCATTTCATCTCATTTCTTCCGTCATTATCTCCTCACCCCCATGGTGATGGAAAGTCAGGTGAAGCTCTGAAGCCCACAAAACATTTCTGGAGCTTCACAGCAAAATAGCGTTGCAGCGTTCTCATAAACGACTGAAGTAGCTGGAGACTAAAATGTAAAAAGCAACTAAAAAAACATAAAATGGCTCCAAACAGCTCATCTGACGTAATCCAAGTCTCAAGAAGCCCTGAGAGCACAAATTATTTTGAGCAGATGTTATTTACACATGTTCAATGTAGCCGTTAAGCTAAAAGTGTTAGCACGAGACAAGTCCCCAGCTACTGCCATTTTTGTAGGAGAAAGCTGCGACGCTGTTTTGCTGTGAAGCTCCTGAAATGTCTTGTGTACTACAAAACTCACTTTCTATCAGCATGGGGGTGAGGAGATAATGTCAGGATTTTCATTTTTGGGTGGACTGTTCCTTTAAAAACGTGCCACAAATATATATTGTTTCATTTTAAAAAAAGGAGGAAAAAGTGCTGTTCGTTGGGGACTATTTTCAGCGGTGGATTAATCCACAGTTGGTGCTCTAGTGAGTATTTGTGGCAGCAGGAAGGTGTGTTTGTGTGTGTGTGTGTATAATTGAGTCTAAATAAACTACAGTGTGTGTGTTCATGGCGATGAGGTCACCCTGTGCAACAGTGATGTGTTTATAATAGTTTTTGGACAACAGTGGAGCTCTACGGCTCAGATGAAGAAGATATATATCAGGCTCTGAAACACACACCGTACTTGTTTGCAGGATCAGTTCATTACACTGCAGGAAGTCAAAATCTTGTGAAGTATATTTGCCTAATGTTTAATCAAGAATATCTCATTACACGAAGCATTTCAGTCCGATAACAGAACTTGTTTTTAGACGATTTGTGTTCACCTTGTATTCATTTCTTAAAACTTATTTTTGAAGTGGCATTTCTTTTTCAAATAACAAAATAAAAGATCTTCAAGAATTTGGCATTTTCTTGCTTGAAACCATTCGATGTCCGGAGGCGATGTAATGATTTGTAGGCTGCGTTCCCAGAATCACACTGGGTCGGTTCTTATTGACGTCAGCGGTTTGAATAAAAATGAGTGAGCCGAGACGGCGATCAATTTTCTTTGCGGCAGGAGAGAGCGGGGGGGAGAAGGTGCACCGGATGCAGGGAGGATAATACTGGACATAAAGGCGCCATGAGAGGCTGTGAGAGATACTGTGTGGCCATTAAAAGATGCTTATCCCTGTTAAAACATTTGATCCTGCTCTGTCAAGAAATAATTTTGATGCTCTACTGGTTTCTATATCGCTTACAAGCCTGACTGCATCTGGATTGAGCTCAGGGGGCTTCACAGTTCAGCTGGTGGAGGGTCGGGTGGGATGAAATGACCGTGCTTTGTGTAGCTTGCTGGCATTGCAAAGGTCACATTGGAAAATTGATCAGCTCCAGGCAGTAAAAACTCTCCGTTCAGACGTGGGTGGGTGTCGTCCAGGGACTCTTTTCATGCTCAGAGGGCTTCAGAGATTCTCTCCTGATTCGTATTTACCTCTAAGGAAAAACCTCTCACATCACCCTCGACATGTTTGCAGGATTGGCTCGCCTGAGTGTATTACTACGGCTCCTCCTCGTCTGTGCCTTGAATACTAATATGCTAGTCGGTGGAGGAGTGCACAGTCACCATGGCTGACAGGCTCACCCAAAGAGAAAGACGACCAAGATGACAGGGAGGCTTCTGTGATCGATCAGGACCAACTGGCTTCAGGAGAGAATGTAATCTGCTCATCAGCAGGGAAGCACATATTTAGACACAGAAGAAGGAAATGTCTTTCAGTTCCTCTATAAAGTGGAATTACTTCTTCAGCCATGGTGACATTTTTAATTAACATCTGACAGGAGAAAGACCGGTTGCAGGAAAATAACAGCATCCACTGTGTGAGTGTTTCCCTCCAGACTCGAGCCCCTCCGATGCCAACGTGGAGGAGCTCAGGCAGCCAAAATGGCAGTGACCTCCCTGATGGGTGGCATATGTGCTGAAGGACAGCCAGCACCCTCGAGTCTCACAGGCATCCCGACGGCCCCGCTCTGCCTCTATAGAGCTGGTGTCTAAGCTGCCTTAACACACAGATACAGCACAGATAACAAGATACTCAAGGAGTGGACGAGGATGTGAGGAAGTGAGAGCAGGTAGCAGCAATCACACAGGGAGATATCCTGTATTCAACTGCTACAGCGACATCGACACAGAATAGATCAGATACAGCCCTGTCTCCAGGGTATAATGTTCGCAGTTAACGTCTCTTTAAGTCCATCATGTTCGCAGTATTTGTTTATTAGCTGACTCCCACATCAGGAGGTGGAGGGGACGGTGGTGGTGTTATTAAAGCCAACAAGGCTGCTGAACGGCCGACTGCATTTCAAGTCACACCAATGGATATTTTTAAAGGACACCTGCGGACATTTCCAGCTGTTTTTGGGGCAAAAAACCCCCCAAGTATTTAGATGTTTTCCTCACCCTGACCAAGAGGTTTTTGTGCTTAAACCTAACCAGAGCATGAGCACAGCGTGATGACAAGAGAGAAACAGAAAATCCAACATATACAAACATTTTCAACATGAAGAAACGTTCAGTTATAACTTCTCTGGGGTTTTGCAGAGACGTTTTTTATTCTGGAGATTGGATCATCAGATGTTAGTTCACCGTGAAGACACATCGGATAGTAAAAATGTCAATTGTACTTTATTGTGTAGGCTTGAGGGGAAGTCTTAGTATTGTAGGAAGTCACTAAAACCCTTTTCACACTGGACCAAAAACACACAATCACCACCAACATGTGGCTTTTTTCTCCAATGGGAAAGAGTACAATGGGCATTAATTACCAGGTCAAAAGACGGCACATATGGCCAGATGTCTGCACTCCTACTTGTACATATCTTTATTGTTATTTAGTGTGTTATTGTCTATTCTATATTTTCTGGTTTTCATCTCTATTTATATTTATATTTTTATTATATCTTTCAATTAAGTTTACTGACTTTAATGAAAGGATTCAGATTCAGATTCAGAATAAATGTGAGATAAGTACGTTTCTGCACAGATAAGTTAAAACTGAACGTTAGTTGGTTTTAGTCGCCAGTAAACCAGCTGGAAACATCCTCAGAGACTCGAACTGTGGCCGCCCGTTTGGCAGCCTTGTGGCTTGTAATAACACCACCTCCGTCCCCTCCACATCCTGTTGAAACACCTGTTTTGGTCGCCACAAAAACGCCCGCAGATGATCCGACATCCCCTGAAAAATAGCCAGTTTTGGATGCCAATAAAACGGCCGGAAACGTCCCCAGACACTCAAAACATTGCTCGTTTGGCAGCCTTGTTGGCTGTAATAATCCCCTTCACTTGGCTATTGTGTTGAGACTAGCTGATTAAAACTGCTTATGGTCAGAAAGTAATAACTCCAGAGGTAAAAAGTCAAAACACTCATCGTGTTTCTCAGAGTGTCACTTAAAATCCCAACATGTCAGATTTTACAACCCCTCGTGGCCTCTTTTTTTGTCTCCCTGAGGACGCTCACAGATTCCCAGAGGAGCCGTACATGTTGACGTCCTCTTAGGTCTGTTGCGTCATGATGAAATGGATACAGTATGACACATCCATCACTGTATGTCCATTAGTGTCCCAGCCCTCAGCTTCCTGATTGAGTGATGCAGACGCAGGGACGGTCTGGCAGCACGAAAAAAGATCAGGTTTCATCCCAGGAGAGGAGGAGGAGGGTGGCTGTAATGGTCTCCATGAATGCAGCTGTCGCCCACACGGTGCAATTAATAAAGACTCAGTGGAGCTGCACTGCAGACTGATGGCTGACAAACAAAACCTGGTGGCATCGCAAAGCCCTCAGGGGAAATGTAGTCAATAGTGGGCAGCAGCAATAATTCAATATTAATGTTTAATGTCCTGCAGTGGAATCATACCAGATGATTGTGTTGTGCTGTCACTTAGCTGTCTGCTGTAATGCATTAAAGTCTTTATTGCCTTGAACAGCAGTTTGATTATTTTCTGTATAGATTTCATGACAGATAATGACACTGAAAAAATACTCTAATTATTTTTGTGACATTGATTTCATCCAGCTGCAGGTGACGAGTAACTAAACTGATCACTGAGACGATGTTGTAACCTTTTTATGATGTGTATCTTGTGTTATGCACGCTAACTAGTAATTAGCCCTGTTTAATCTCGTAAATCTGAATACAGTCTACACAGGACACATTAATCACATTTGGCAAAGGAACCCAGAAAGCAGCCAGTGTCCATCTGTTGGGATGCTGCTCAGCCTCGAGTTTAATGATTTGGCAAATTTTAAAATACCCACTTGTTTCAGAATATGAACCATTTAGCACCAAATGAACCAAAATGATTGGAGCATTATGACTATTTTTTTTGTCACTCAGCTCCACAACATATAATATTCTAGGTGCTGTATCGTAGGCAACTGGACTTGTTTCAGTTTGTTGAAGACGTTTCACCTCTCATCCAAGAGGCTCCTTCAGTTCTTACTAAGTGGAGGGGAGTCGCAGACTTTAAAACCCTGTGTGGGAGTGTCCTTACAGAGTCATTACAGGGCCACTTCAACCGGGCTTCATGTGGGTTGTTAGGGCTAGGTGAGCCCAGGTGTGAATGGTTGTTAAGCTGTCTGGGGAGGGAACTCAGTACTGCATCGTAGGTGGGTGATAAGTAACATCGTAGGCCACCTCCTCTGTTCAAAGATACATATAAAATCATCTTGTTTAAAGGTACCCTGTGGAGTTTTTGGAACAATGTGTTGATGAGCAGGTACCCGTGTTCACGTCTGGTGCTCTCCTAGCATGTGCAGAGGATGCAGCTGATGGTTTCACACTGTTGTGGCAGAAGTGCAGAAACGTGATGTACCAGCAGAAAGAAGGAAAGAAAATGTTCCCAACAACAATACTAAAATGTTGATGTTAAACAGGTAAAGTGTTTGCTAACTTCTACAGCTGAGGCTGATGGGAATGTCATTAGTTTTGCTGGTGACCTGATGATGGCACTAGATCAGGGGTCTTTTACATTTCTCTTGCTTGAGAAGAAGGCAGATTTCTAACAGACCAACATTGCCATCCCCAGAGCCAGAAAACACAAACAGGAGACGCATGCAGTGATGTATGCATTACAGCATGTTATGAATAAAGGGAGTGTTCACACTACCTGACTTCCCCATAAACACACACCTAAAGTCTGAGTGGGTGTTCAGAGGGCGTGACGGACGTAACAGCAGGCTGAAGCTGACAGGCAGAGACAGAGATGAGTGATGGCTGCAACCAAAAAGAGGCTGTCGGGGAAGCTGAGCAGCAATATTAAAGACCCTCCACACACACACACACACACACACACACACACACACACGCAGGTATAATCTCCACCGCTTCATTCTCCTCACGTACACACATCAGACATGTTGGCAGGGAGACAGGAGGGAAAAAGGGCAGAGCAAACAATATCCAGAGTAATGGAGGCAGATGCATCATGAGTGGGCAGTAAAATAATGTTGCAGTGTCAGCAAGTGTACTTCCTGTGTGCGACAACTGCATTTACACTTTATAAACTACACTCACAGCTCATGTAATGCAATATTTACGTTTCTCTTTTATTCTCTTTTTAAGTTTTTCCCAATGCTGATCCCCACAGATGAGCCTCTCTCACACTCACACTCATGCTCGTCTTACAGTAATCTGCTCCTGCATTGATTTCCGCCTGTGAAAGGACTCAAATACACAACAAATCACAGAGACGTGCTTTGAGAAAGCAATACGTGCAGGTCACACGCATGAACAGGAGCATTGATTGGTATGGTTTGGAGGATAACCCGCGGGAACGACGTGCAATCTGTGTCATTGTCAGTTATCTAATCAGTAGTTAAAGTTTTTAATGACACGCCTTCATAATATCAAGCATTTTGCTCTGGGCGCGGCTCAGGAGAACGTGAGCTGATTAATAATTCAGCGGGCGTTTATTGATCCGTCCCTCAGCTCCTCTGCAGTCAGGGCTGTACATCAAGAAGGAGGGTCCCCCTGCTCCAGAGCCTTTCATCTGGACCTGGCAACACACATGTGTGCACATGTGTGAGCGCACGCACACGCACTGGAATAAGTGAAAGACGGTGAGATTACTGTAAGATGAGCCGCACCGTGAAAGAGGAGCGTCTGCAGGGATGTTTGTAATGGAGTGGAGTTTATTAGGTGCATCCACTGAGTCTGCTGCAATCTGGTTCAGCAGCACTGCAGCAAAGTCACTCATCTAGAGGCTGATCTGTTTATGTTGATAACAAATGTGATTAAGGACGTGTTAGAGGTCGTAGTCACTGGTGGTGGTGTCAGATTGGATAATGTGAAAAGGTGCTATAAATTCCTTTTTGTCCCCTTATATAGGCTAAAACTTATTTAAATTTTCATCACTGATTAATTATTTTTATGTCAAAGGGGCACTATGTTGTTGGAGAATAATGTACAATATTAATGAGGTAATAAAACAGACTCTGACGTGCAGTCTGCATATGTGAGCCTGATCAATACAGGCTGCTTCCCCCTCTCGTCCCCACGAACTGTCTCCTGCATGTGTGGAGACAGAGGACAAAGGAGATGCAGAGAATAAAAGGACGTGTTGTTGTCAGAATCACACTGAACCTGATCTGCTGCTTGCACTCACATCGGCACACAAGAGTGATAAGATGATGGGCTGGTGGCAACACATTAAAATCCCTCCAGCTCGACTCTGATACCATCACAACTCAGAAAGACTGTCTCCAACCGACAGAAAGAGACAATCATGGCTCCTGGAAACGGATGTTTATATATGTGTGTGTGCTATGTGTAGTTTTAGAGAAGAAATTCAAACTCAGAATTTTGATATTTACAATATCAATGAGGTAATAATACAAAATCAGAATTATTTATTGTTTCCATAAGCAAATAAAGAAGCTGTTCTCAGAGGAAAATAAGGTCCAAGAACACTGTTTGGAGCTAGAAAGGTGGCAGGGTCCGCCACATGTAAACAAAGTAAAACACTAAAATTAAACCATCAATCATTTGGTCTATAAAATGTTATAAAACAGTGAAAAATGTCTGTCATCACGTCTTCAAATTGCTCTTTTCGTCCAACAAAACTATGAATTAAGAAATGCTGCAAACACCAAAACGCTTTAACAAACGAATGTTTTGTATTTTTGCACAACAGATGATCCAAATGATCAATTCCTGATCCAAACTGCTGTTCATTACATTTCTGTCGATTAATTGACTTTTTGTTTTGTGGTGTTTTCTTCAGTCGACAGTCCATCCATCAGTCTGGGGAAGTTTTGACAATAAGCTACAGTAATTGGCCTGAAGGGAGCTGAAGGCTGATGCACATAGATTTTCAGACTGACACTGGCTTTAAAAAGAACAATGGAAACATTGTGTATTTTTAGTGTTTTAACAGGCCTTGTCTGAGAATTTGCTGCTGTAAGACTGTTTTTGATGTAATGCAACTGGGCAGAAAAAAGGTGAGAGAAGCTGCAACACATTCAAAACCAGCCTGGTCTCATTCCCACAGCGCCAAATACTGACGTTTTGTTTCATATCTGTATGATGAGCAAACCAGCCACAGCAAAATCAGATGATCGGATCACAAAATTCAAAATGGCCAACTTCTCGTTGGGTTTAGGTCATGGCTGCAAGAGACTTGTTTGAAGATCTAGGTTTGATACTCACGTGTGCAGAATTTCATGGATGGATGTCAAACTAGCCGCCGGGGCTAGCACATGGTGGCGCTGGAGGAAACATCAGAGGATCATTAAGATTCATCCTCTGGGGACAAATGAATTTCTTACAAAATGTTGTGACATTTTGCAGTTCTTGTCATAATTTGATTGCGGCTTGGCCCAAGGCAAGCCTTTACCATAAATGTGCGGGACATACAGTATTTACATGCCTTCTCTGACCTTGGGTTATAAAACACTTGGTCAGAAATGTAGGTTATATTTAACAGCTCGGGCTGATGAGCTGCTCCCCTCAGGTCACAGAGAATAGAGTCCGTCACGGCGGAAACACTTCAGTCTACAAATAACAAGACAACATGTGACCTTGACCAGCTGCTGTATGTGTGTGTTCCTCAGTGTGTGAGAGAGTTGAGGGTGATGTAAGGAGTGGAGGAGGGAGGAGGGAGGAGAGGAGACGAGGAGAGGAGGGAGGAGGGAGGAGAGGAGACGAGGAGAGGTGGGAGAGGAGGAGAGGAGGACTGGAAAAGCTGAGACAAACGGCACGTCTGGAGAGAAGGGCGCGGCCGGCCGGGCGTCCGAGCTGCACGGCTAACAGCTGTCTGACATTTAGAGGAGACTGCCGGTCATCTGAGATGATGCTGCATCAGTGAGTGGATGTGATGCTCTTGAGTTTCACTAACAGGCTTTTTACAGAGGAGGTTAAGATACCAGAGCAACCCCAGGCATCACTCTTTCCAAAGATCTGTTTTTTTTTCTGCACATAAATCTCAAAGTTGATCAGTGACAGTCTCACCACATTTCACTGTGTTTCTTCTGCCCTGCTTCGTGAGTTATTCCTGTACCAAAGAAAATCATTTTCTGTGTGATCCAAAAACAGTTATTTAAGGGACGAAGTGATAAATGTGGAGACTATTTTTTGACGGGGACGGCCTGTCTCTGTGAAAAGCTTCAGTCTTTCTGTCTGTAAGTTAAATGCTGTGATTCATAGTTTACAGGGAACAAGTTTGGCAGAGCTGAGAGTCTATTTTAGTTTGTCTCTGTCCCACCCAGCAGCTGCTGTTTGAGTCACAGCTGTTTGAAAAGTCCCCTTCTCTGAACACACAATCCACTCGCTTCCCACTCGATCATAATAATAATAATAATAATGTCCAGATACTTAAAACATTCATGCATCATCACTTCGCTGCCACAGTAAACTTTGTATGTGGGATTGATTTAAAGTGATTCATGTTGGTAAGTATTGTTGAGGGTCAATGACAAACTTTAACATCTTTCAGATTTTCTGTAAACCATGTTTTTGTCCAGTTACCTGAAGATTATTAAATGATTTGTACTTCATCACAGCGATGGTTTCTGGTTTCATTGAATCTGTTTGGAAGTCAGTTTGCAGAGACTTGAGAGAGGTTAAACTCATTGTGCATGCTAACAGGCTAAACAGCAACGTCACATGCAACATGCTAACATTTAGCAGATTTCCATCAGCAGTGTGAGCTGTTTAACAGTGAAGACAACAACTCCCATGATCCCACACTACTCACATTTTTTGTTTTGTTTAGATTTGTTTAGCATGCTAACATTTAGCATATTGTCACTCTAAATGTTCGCATGCTACTGAGGCTTCAACTAATGACTATATATATTATAATCAGCAGATAATATTAATGACTAATTTATAATTTTGACCATAAAATGTCAGAAAATTGTGAAAATTACAGCTTCAATAACTCCTCACACAAGAGGAAGAAAATCAGAAACTATTCGTATTTTAGAAGCTGGAGCCAGTTTAATTTTTTTGGCATTTACTTGTGATTTTTGCAGATAAGACACACAGTATGTAGTTTCTGCCACTAGGGGTCTCTCAATCAAAACAAAACAACAGACTGAACAGCGTGGGATCATGGGAGTTGTTGTCTTTGTTGTTGCCGGTAGATTCCACTGGGCACGTCTACGTCGTGTTACGGCTGCGACACGGTCACCGGAGCCGAACATTTTAAACAGGGCTGCACAAAGCTGATGGAGCCAGGCAGGAAGTCAGACAGCGGAGTGGCAATGTGCATCCTGTCAATTTTCAAAATAAAACACCCGGTGCAGACTCAGGATCTACAGCACAACACAAGTCAGAAATATCAGCAATAAAAACACAATATGAAATGACTGAAATGACAATCTGTCTGACGTGACTGTTATTCGTGTTCATTTTTAGTCCCGTTAGCCGACTTCCTTCCTTCCTTCCTCACACTCCGACTCTCCTGGAAGTTATTGCGTCAGGCGACCAGATAAAACGCACCGTTACTTTGAATAAAACACAGAATTTTCCGGTTTCAATATTGTCGGAAACATTTGGGATGATGAGCAGCAGGACAGAAACAGAAACAGTGTCATTTATTTCTGGTGTGTCGTGGGGGGGACTCATGCCTTCAGTATTTCTAACATACTGGTTACGGCCCTGGATTAAGCTGAAGCTGTCTTTTCCCTGATTCAATTGAACGCTCCTGGATCACTTTTGCTCCATCTGAAACTGGAGTGTACGACTGGTCCCTGAATGCAGCACAAGGCAGCAGATAGAGTGTAGGTGTTGAGCTGAAGCAGGCCGACCCTGCCTTCATCCTCATCCGCAGCAGCAGCAGCAGCAGCAGCAGCAGCACCGCCCCTCCCTCTGCTCCATCCTCTGCTCCATCCTCTGCTCCATCCTCCGCGCCACTGACGGACGGTAAGACTCCTCACTGACCGTTTATTGTCGCTGTAGAGCCGCTGACAGGCTGCAGACAGGGCGCTGGACAGCCGCTCCTTCGAGACATGTTATAAAACCAGGGCGCAGGGAGGTTTGGAGGCTGAGCTCAGCCGGTGGTTCTGGTCGGGCTGCTGGTTTTATAACACCGCATCGTTAATCTGGAGCGTCGCTGTGCGTAAAGACTGAAGGAATCTGACTGCGTGAAGGCAGTGTCGTGTTTTCAGAGGCCGTGGACGAGATATAATGTGAGTAACATCATGACTCGTGATGATCCACTTCTCTGCAGATATATAGAGGTCTGTACTGTTTCTATAGATGGTGTCAATGCTCCTTTAATTCCAGCATCCATACATGCATGTGCTGCGGTTTTCGGTCACAGTATGTGCCTGCTGGTTAAAGGACAGCAGGCAGGATGTGAGAGTCCACAGCACAACCTGCTCAGCTCGTTACAGCCCCAGAGGAGAAGAGGTCATTTAGCTTTTTATTACATTTAAATGTTAAAGGAGCAATCTGTAGTTTTAGAGAAGAAATACAAACTCAGGATTTTAATATTTACAATTTAAACGAGGCGATAATAAAAACTCTAATAACTGAATAAACAAACGAATTCACGATAACGATATTATTGCGATATCTATAGAAATGAATTAGCAATCAAATCGATCTTTACCTTTATTTACTGTGCGTTCTGTCTCTGCGTCTGTAACCGTAAAAAAGTGACTAAAAAGAAGAATTTCTACCAACTTCTACAGTTACTAGTGAAACATAAACAATAGATGCACATCATCGACAATATTTATCTTACGTGTATTATTAAAGGGGCGCTGTGCAGTTTTAGAGAAGAAATGCACACTCAGAATTTTAGTATTTGCAATATTAATGAGGTCATAATCCAAACTCAGAAATATTGATTGTTTCTAAGAGGTAAACAAGGTCCCAGAACACTGTTTGAAGCTAGAAAGGTGGCAGGGTCCGCCACATATAAACAAAGTAAAACAGTATAAATTGTGTTGTCCTTTAAGGTCAGTTTGTTTATTCAGTTTAAAACTACAGAGTGCTCCTTTAAAATATCCTCTCTGTTGATGTCAGCTCCCTTCATGATGGACTAAATGATGCTTGAGAGCCTTTTTCACGATGTCAGACATAAAATTCAGGTGGAGAAGTAAGAAATCCCTTTATCTTATTGTTATGACTTTATGTTTGGCCTAAAAAAATTATGTTTATGTGTAATTTTAGGATGTAAACATCTTGTCAGGTTGTCAAAACCCCCAAATTAGTGGTTAGTGTGATATGACGATACATCGATGCTGAATATTTGAAACAGTTGCAATCAGGGGCGTCGCGATGTTGTGATAACCGTGACTAAAAAATGTAATATTGATACATCGTGTTAGAGGTGCATTCATTGACTGAACGATTAAATAATCAAACGCTCTTTGTTTTCATGACTGAATAAACAAGCTGACCTTAAAGGACAACACAGTTTATACTGTTGTTTGTTGTTTATATGTGGCGGACCCTGCCACCTTTCTAGCATCAAAATAAATATTCTGAGTTTGTATTATTACCTCATTAATATTGTAAATATTGAAATAATGAGCTTGAATTTCTTCTCTAAAACAACATAGTGCTTCTTTAATAATTCATACGTGATAATATCGTGTGAATAATCCAGCGATGATGTTCGGCCTTCTGCATCTTTTGTTTATGACTTCATCTTTTTCACTGGTAATTGATTGATAGTGATTGATCATGGTTACAGACTCTCTCTCACCTCCCTACACTCGTATTATGAGATACATTTATTTTCCGAAAAAGAGACAAAACACAGAGAAGATAAAGTTAAAGATAGATTAGATTCATGTTTAATTTCTATAGATATCGCATTGATATCATCACGAGAATTCGTTTTTTCTGCAGTATCAGTACAAACAGTCCTGCTGCAGCTCTCTGCTGCTCGCCAAGGAGAGTTGTGTCTCGTTCTCGTGTTATAACCTCGTTATATTGACATTTTATTAAAACATCAAAAATTTCATGCGCTCAATGTCAATTTCTCTCCGTGGTATTGAAAACATAATTGAATATCGATATTTTCCAAGGTTTTGTATCGAAGTTAGACATTTCAGTATCGTGACATCACTACTCCAAATTACAAAAAATGAGAGCTGCAATGATTAATTCATTCGTTTATTAACTATTTTTGATCATCGATGAATTGGTTTGAGTCCATTTTTAAAGAAAAATAAGTAAAATTCTTTGATTTCAGCTTCTTAATTGTGAATATTTACGGTCTTGATCGACGTTTTTTACCATTTTCTGAAGTTTTATCGACCAAACAACAAATCGATTGATAATCAACAGATCAATCGACCGTGAAAACAGTCGTCAGTTGCAGCTCCATCAGAAACAACACTCAGCATCATGAGCTCTGTGTTCTCAGTTGTAGTCACGTCCCTCTGTGGCAGAGCTGAACTCTCTTATTATGAATCAGGATGATTGTGCAGTTTACAGTACTGAAGTGACAGCAGGCCCCTCGGTGTAAACAGCTTCACTGACTCACGTTCACATAGTTTGTGGTCATTTGTCAGTGCACTCGCTGCTCTCAATTCAGTCGAGTAAATTCGGGTGACCTGATTTTGATGGTGGAGGAAAAAATAAAGCGTCTTCTGACCTGAAGGCAACAGCTGAGACTCACAGCAGCAGCAGCAGCAGCAGCAGCAGCAGCTCATTCGATCACATGAAACACTGTGTAGGGACGATGTGGATCAGGCTTCGCTCTCCGAATAACCCCGAACTTATGCAACCGACTAGACAAAAATGTCTAAAAATAGAAAGGTACACAGAGACGACTGACAGCTGCTTTAATCCAGAAGCCTCGGCTGCAGATGATGTTAATCTGTCGTGTTTATTTAAACCATGGATGTGGGGTTTCTTCAGAGGTCGCTGGCACAGATTGACTCATGTTATAAGTAAATCAGTTAAAAATAACATCCAACGCCCAAAGATATTATGTTTATGATCCCATATGTCAAAGCAAAGCAACATTTGTGCTTGAAAAATGACTTAAAGATATAATATGGAAGGATTCTGGGTCAAAATGTCTAAAACTACTGGACCGTTGTGTACTTACATTAACTCAAATGATCCCAACAATGTTGAAACCAGAGAAATCCACAAGTCTACATTATCTGTTAGCTAACGTTAGCGAGCAACAGCACACACTGATGATGTGTGTGACCGTGTCCTGTCGGATCAGAGCAGAATCTGATGAGACGGGTGTTTATTCCTCCAGAAGGTCTGGATCTGCAGCTGACTCTCTCCTCCAGAACTGTCCATCACAACACTCAGCAAACGTCTTTTGTTTTGATAGAGCGCCCCCTAGCGGCAGAGATTACATAGTGTGTGTTTACCTGATTAATAATGATCAAATTGTTGCAGATGAAGTGTTTTTAGCATCTTGTTAGTTGCAGCACTCGTACGTTACAGTACGTTATAACTAAATCACACAGTTAACCAACCGGTGGTTTATTGTAACCACCCTGACTGGAGTCTGTCTTTGAAATGTCCTTCAGTCGGCTGACAGGGTTTGGACGGAGCGGAGCAGCTCGGCTCGTCTGTAATCATGTTTCACTCTCTGCGCTTCATAAAGTCGACTGAATGAGATCAGATTGTATTCTTCGTATTATCAGATTCTCCTGTACACACAAAAACCCCGTGCATGAATCCTGCCTCCTCTCAGAAACACCCCCACACGCACCACCCTGTAGTGAACTCCCATCATGCCTCAGGCAGGGTGAGGCAGAGTGCTGAGCTCAGCAGGATCGGGCAGGGTGGAGCGTGGAGACAGCAGCAGCTCAGATACTCCTTTTCTTTCTGGTTTGGTCGAGGTGTGGCCATCTCAGGCTTTTCCTCATGAACTGATGGTGCATCTTAATTCCTGTTGTTGCAGGATTTGGTGTCAGAAGAAGATTTATATCTTGATATTTGTTCCATTATCTAACTGAGATGCTACTTTCTTGTTAATTGTGTCATATATAGAGTGTGATGACATACTTTATGACCAGAAATGAGACAAATACACTCGGTAAGATTTCGATTTTTGTGCAGTGTAATTCTGAATTTAATGAATTGATCCCACTAACAAGTATTGTGTGTGTATCACCACCTCGTTAATCTTCTTCCTCTGAGACATAGAGCTCCATTACTGTTCAAAAACGATTAAAAACACATCAATGAGCCACACAGTTGTTCCTCCATCGCCACGAACACACACTGTAGTTTATTTAGACTCACTCCCACACACACACACACACACCATCCTGCTGCCACAAATACTCACTAGAGCTGCAAATGTTGGATTAATCCGCCGCTGAAAATAGTCCCCAGCGAATGTTTGATTACAACTACAGTGAGCAGCTGTTTTTTAGGGAGTTAAAGACGAATGTCTTCAGTAGGAGCCGATGGACTTTGAGCTGTTTACTACAGAGATTCAGGAAGTCAGAAAGTAATGAGAGGCGGACTAACACCAGTCTGTCCCTTAAGATGCTCCGTGCAGCACTATAGGTGACAGCACATACTGTATGTACAACACATGGTGTCGCCTTCACTTGTGTTAATTGGTTTCTGATGCTGCTAACAGGCTCGTTACCCAAGGAAAGGTTTTTTTGCAGCAGGTGACAGAAGTGAAATATCCTCAGAGCAACTTGGTGAGACGTGTCACTGTGATATTTTAAGATACAGTAAAGTATTAATGGCATTTATTGAAATCTAGGCGAGTCTGAGTGTCTGCAGCTGTGATGGATCACCCTGAAATTGTCTTGAGTTCACCCGTCACATGAAGCGCAGCCGGTAAATGCTCATTTAATCAGACGTGTTCGTGCTCAAGAGGTCCTTAAGATGATGATTCTGAGCAGATCTGGATGCATCAGTCAAAAGTTGAATTAAATGAGTTAAACTGAGGAAAAAAATTTATTTTAAAGATTTCTTTGAACACACAGGGGCTGTTTTAATAATTAAACTGAATGTCAGATTAAGATCACGATTCATCAGTTACGTTCAAACTTCTTTCGTGTTCAACCTTATATTTTGGAAGATTTAGTAAAAGAATCCCAGCAACCTTTAAGACAGGAAATCATCTGACTTCAAGACAAAGATTATAATGTATTTTCTACCAATCGTCAATAAGTTTCAGGCAAGAATGTTTTTTTATTCGTATCCAGAACTCTCTTATGTTCTTCCAAATTAAATTCAGTGAACTGATTGTAAATTGCAACCTGATGCCACTTATTCATGAGTGGCTGCTTCATCTCATCTTCATCAGCATAATCAACAGTCCTAATACACGTGTTCCACAAAAAACCCCAGACAGAAGTAGCACAAGATTTACTTGTCGAATTAAACAAATTCAAGTAATTCTCGTCAAGTTAGGAAAAAAGTAATAAAGTCTCAAGGGGATTAAATTATGTCCAAGGGGCGATGTGTAAGATATGAAGCAGAAACTGAGTTTAAAATATAAAAAAAATTAGCAGAACAAACTGATAAACCATGTAGTTTCAGCGGGAAGATGTAAAGGCCAAAACAGTCACGGTTTTGTCTCCACAGTCACCTCTGGTTCGGTCCAAATAAATGCTCAGTTCACAGTAAGATGTGAAAATATTCTGGCTCTACACGCTGATGATGTCCGACTCGCTCTCTCTGTCCTCTCTTGTCCCCGCCTGCCGTGTCTTCTCGTCCCCGGAGTCATAGTCCTGGTCAGAGCTGCTGTAAATCACCTCTGTATCCCCTGTCTTCAGACTGACCTCTGTCCGTCTCAGACGATGTGTTCGCCTGATTAAGCTAAGCACTGTTTCCTGTGCTGACTCCCTCTGTTGTTCTGTGGTCCTGGTCCAGGACCACAGAACTAGCTAGCAAAGAGAAGCAGGTTGTTGGTAGATGTGGTGATCTGCTGCCTCCTTTGTGTGGAGATACCTTTGAATTCTGACCATATAATAAAAACTGCACCTGTAAGAAGCTGCAATCAGAGAATTCTCAAACTGATTAATTGATTATAAAAAGAGATTGATCAGTTGTTGCTGCTGCAGTCATACCTACATTAATTATATCTTTACAGCATGTCCATACTGATCCTTTATGTGAGCCAGCTGGTTGCAGCAGTCAGGTAGTTTTTAATATCGCTGAGCCTGCTGCTGCACCACAGGCGCTAATTCAGCCCTTTGATTATTTCCCTCGTGACTCACCTGCAAACTGCACCAGTGTACAAACATCTGACGGAGCGAGCAGCAGGTACAAATCACCTGCAAGTCTCACCGTTACGTTCCTCTAAGGACATGTACACTGGAAGGATTTTTTTTATAACCCTGTTGGTCCGTGTTGGACGCATGATTCACTTTAATGTTTCCGTCCCTGCAGTTGCAGCTCTGCTCTGTGTTCTGAACAGTTTGATGGACGAGGAGTTAATTGACGAACCAGGACAGAGCTGTGATTTACTGATGCACCGATTAATCATATTACCCTGCATGTAGCTGGTGTATTCACTCTGTTAGCACCGCTGGAGAAGACGACTTTTCACACCATCAACCACAGATGGAGTAAAATCATTTAGTAGTCGCACGCATGAAGTTGAAAACTGAAATATGCAGACTCACTCAGAGATCACCGCTCGTTGTGCAACATGAAGACAGCTCGCTGAATCGCTGACTGCTGAAGAGAAGGAACACGAGCCACGTCACATGACTGAATAAATGAATTTATTACAACATAAAATAGAAGATCACTTATAAAATATAGATATTTTTATTTATACAAGAAATCATTTTGTTGGACGTATTTTAGACTCAATGTAGTGACATTTTCCAGCTGCTGGGGCACCAACGACATCTACTATCTGTACTTAGTACAAAAAGTAACTAGTTACATGAGGAGATTACTCTTTATAAAACTAACACTGAACTTAAATTAACTATATCAATATTTCACTTTTTAAGATCATGAAGTTACTTTCAAAATGCAATATATTACATATTACTAGTTACCTTCATTTTAAAGTAATATATTACTTTACAATATTACTGTCTGCGTAGAGTAATATATTACTTACACTACTTCTTAGTTACTTTCAACAATGAAACAGCCTAGATCTTGTTTAAATAAATGAATGTCCTTGGTCCCAGTGATGAGCAGACAGAGGATCACAGTCTGATATATTATGAGATAGGAACAAATATTTTTAATTTCAGGCTCAGTCTTATGAAACACAACAGACCTATAGCTTCTATAATGTCGCCTATAATGACACGACGAGACAAACATCTCTTCTTCCATGCCTTTTTATTTTTAGTCCACGGAACCAGGAATGCATGGTGTGATTCAAGAATGTAAATTAAAGTGCGCTCGGAGGATCAGGCTTCATCATTAGTCTTCATCATTAGTCTTCATCATCAGGCTCATTTCAGTCACTACATTTCAGACTAAACAAACAACTTATAGGCTCAGTAACATGGATTGTAAACCGTTACGTGACATAAGTGTAGTAATATACGACTGAAATATTATTGGTAACGTGTTATATTATTCTGTTACCTCTAAAAGAAATATATTACTGTAACGCGTTGATATCTCGACACCTCTAAGCTTCTTCTTCTTTAAAAAGAAGAATTTGGAAATGTAAACATTTGTCAGCACATAAAAAACCAATGATCTGTTGATCTTTACATGTCAGGACTCAGTAGTCCAACAACAGCACAGTGCTGAATAAAAAATGTTTAAATCAAATTGTGGACCTGGAGAGTCGTGACACGTCCGTCTGTGACTGAACCCAACCAATCTCACTTTGGTCCAGACTGAAATATCTTTCAGAGTGCTCCTGTAACAAACAGTAATTATGTGTTAATAATTAGAGCATGGCCAAGAACTCCACTCATTATCTCCACATTCAGCTTTTCCCTGCTGTGACTAATAACCCTCTTTAATGGGTCTGACCGGTCATAACGAGGCCAACTTAATTCTTTTCTTATGAAGGAGCGATATCATTCATCATGCTGCCGCTCACACTGAGCCGGCCTATAGCTTATAAACAAACTGAGCGAGCAGCGAGCGGCCTTCAGAAGAGGCTGAACTTCATTAGTTTGTTCTTCAGAGCGTCTGAATAGCTTCGACTCTTATTTCGCTTTAGAAATCATTCTGAACTCTCGCTGGATAAACTGAGATATAAGTCACTATCAGCTGAGATGTGAGGTGAAAATAGCGAGTTGTGTTGGTGAGAGTCAATATTTCATGTTCTCACTGAAAATGCGGCTGCAGAGTTTTTCAGGCCATATCTTCCTGTTGTATTTTGAAGCACGGTGGGTGAACAGCAGAAGAATCACAACACGTGAACTCACACAGACCGACATATATGAGACATGGTCTACTTTCACTAATAAACACACAGCTGACGTCCCTCTTGGCCTCAGGTGGCATATGAAGCCTCAGACTGGCAAAAACTGGGCAGAAGAACGAGTCGCTGCAGCTTCGGGTAGTAAGCGGCTGCTTCCCATCATGCACCAGAGGCACGAGTGTGTAGGCTCGCTCTGCTTTCCATTTATTCTTTAACGCTGTAAACACCCACTCACTATCAGACATCTCACTCAGATTATCGGGTGTAGAAGGAAGCTTTTTCTTTCTGCACCATCTTATTTAGTAAAGCTCAGTGAGACAAAACGAATTAGCTGGAGGATTATGAGCGTCTGTGTGCACTAATATGAGACAGAGGAAGTTTATTCATGATACTGGCAGCTGACAAAACAACATTACCACCGATTTAGCAGCTGAAGCTCCTCACAGCGTATCAAGACGCAAACACCGTGACCTCATTTACTCCTGGTGTTAAAATGTGACACAGTAACCAGGTCAGTCATCGGCTCGCGTCGTGTTCAGTTCTTCAGTTGGTCTGATTGATTACACTGGACTGACTTTATTTTTTAGGGCCCCCTAACACACACACACACACACACACACACACACACACACACACACACACACACACAATATATATATTTAACTTATTTCCATATAACAGTTCATTTAGTAGAAAAAATGAGATTAACAAATTCTTACTACTGAACGTCATGAGGTTAAATCACTGAAATACTTTTCCCATCACATCGCTGCCGGCGTATAAATCTGCTCATATTGACAACTGCAGTTCTGTGGAAGGAGAGCTGGTTCTGGTTCAGTTCTGTGAGCTGCTGATATACAGGAGCAGCTCTACAATGTTTAAGTCAGGAGACGACGTCACTAACGACACTGCTGGCTGTGTCGTCTTTATAATGACGTCACAGTCTGATGTTTCAGTAGTTTGAGGTTGAGCAGCTCCTCCTCGGTGTGTCTGTAGGCCTGAAGCTGCTGAGTGAAATCACTTCTTCCACAGGCGACACCGACCAGTCATTATATGATCCGGTTGTTTTTGAGTCACTTCATCCCTCAGAGCCAACAAACAGGGTGACAGAGGGTCACAGCCGTACTACAGCAGCACTCCTCCCTCAGTAACTGGTCCGTGTGTTCAGCCTGGTGAGAGGCTCGCAGGTCCAGACTACATTTTGTTTCCATGATAACAGTCTGAGTGATGTGTGGGCAACATAAGTGGCATTACAGGAGATTGTCCTTGGACATTTTAATAACTTGAAATAGGAACCAGAAGAGCGAGGCGGTTAATGAGCTTCTCAGACATGCACAGCGTTTATATGAGCTTATTGGAGAGGCAGGATGTAGTTACAGAGAGGAATCATGGTCCAGCCTCCAGCTCTCATCTCATCTGCACACCAGCGTCACTCCATCTGCCACAACCTGAGCTCAGCGATCATATTCACAGACACACCTCAGCTCTCGTCTGTGATATATAAAAACAAACTCTCACCACAGTTTTCCTCTTCAGAGGCTGTGGAGGGAGGCAGCGTTGTTTCAGTCTGAATGACTTCAATGTGATTTGATTATTGGTAGAAATGTGCCGCCTATAAAAGACTTTCACTTTAGTTTTTAGCTATTGTTTCATCAGAAGTATTTTTTAAATCAAAATGACAAATATTAACGTACGTCTAGATTCTCAATTGACAGGATTTGTTGTTAATTTCTGTAAAATAAATATCTTTTTGGCTTTCGGCGGCCCAGTCACCAGAATTAAATGCTGGCATTGTACATTTTCTGCAAACCAAGTGTATATTAAATTTGTTCTTTTTATCCATGAATATTTCTACAAAACATATCATATTCCAGTCAGATTATATGTATATGAGCCGTCTAGTGACAGACAATTGCTTTCTGTTTCAACCAACAAGACCAGGTCATTTTAACGAGGCGTCGAGGAAATTTAAGCCAAAAGCTGATCTTCACAGAAGCCTGAACTTGTACTTTATGTTCCTAAAAGTAGCCACAACAGCAAAATGTAAAGAAACAACTTTCAGCATGATATCCGATGTCAACATCTGTTGTGGCGATATAGATAGATGATAAAGATATTTGTCATTGTAAAGTCAAAGTAATTAATCATTTAGTCAAGAAAATAATTTAAAAAAGATTAAACAGTAAAGAAAATAAATGATAGTTGCAGAGGTTTAAACTATTACATGTCAGTTATGGTTGTTTTATGGTTTTCTGTGTTCAGAGATGATTCAACATTGTCACATTGAATGGTTAACATATCTTAAATTTGTAAAAAAGTGTTGTTTTGGTCTATAAAAATGTCAGACAACACTCAGCTCAGCTCAGCTCGACGTGCAGGTAAAACTGAGTCCAGTTTAAATCCTGCTCGTCTCAGATAACAGCAGCTGTGTCGTGTCTGTGAGACACTTTTATTAAATCTCGTGTCAAATCCAGAAAAGACTGAAATAAAAGTCTAAGATCTACAGATGAGACCTACAATACAAACAAAGTGGGAAGAGTCTTAGATTAAACAAACTCCTCCTACACTGAGACATCACGTTTAATGTACGTTACATCATCAATCCATGACTTTTAATCAATAAAATGATCTTCGCTTCATTTCTTTTTATGGCTCTGCTGATCAACAGTGAGAAGACAAAGTGTTCATACCGCACAATGTGAAGGTCGTAGAGAGAGTTTATCTTGTGTTCAGCACTTTGTCCTTCACATCTCCTCTCCTGGTGTCACATTAATGTGATGTTGGAACAGTTTCAGGCACTAAGAGGCGAGATAATGACGACACGTCAGACACATCAGTCAGTCCTCCTGAAACAAAGCTGAGATTCTTGTAAAAGATACTGAATATTACTTTTATATCAAAATGTTATGAGAAAATGTGAATCAGTTTCCACAGTAAAAGAATAGATAGACATTTAACACAATCCAGAAACATTAAGAATATCCACTTAAACATAACACAACACTTAAGGCACATTTAATGAATACTGAGGCGATTGTGAATATGATGAGGTGTGGTGAAGCACTGGGCCAAGTGGGACCGGGTCTGGTTCAGTCTGGGTCAGTTGATTTTCTACAGTCAGCTGATAATTTTTTTTAAAGCTTGATAATGATATTAGTTTGGAGCAGGAGATGGGAGGCAGCCGATTAATCTGACCAGCTTTTTACACACAGGAAATAAAAGGAAAGGAAAAGGAAATAAAATCAGTAAAAAAAAAGCAAAAAAACGTCTACAGCGAATTGAAAAGATGAATCACAGAGGGTATAAAGACTCATAGCAGTTCGCTTCACAAGCAGGTTAAACTTAACGACGTCCTGATGGCAACAGAGAAACTTCACTGGCAAGAACATGTCCTGAAGAAACTAAAATGTCGCTTTCTGGAAGATTTGTTTTGTGCAAAATGAGGTCGAGTCCTTTTGTTTCACTCCTGTGATCTAAAACTCTTTCAGTCTGTCAGTGTCTGAAACCAGCAGATACATGAGAAATACGGGAGGCTCTAAAAGACTCATTATCAAACTTAAATAAATCTACAAATACTAATCTGACCCAAACATGAAACAAACTTTGTATTTTTTTATCTAGTCTGCGCAGCTATTGGAGCAAAGTTCCACCCTCAGTAACATCTCCTCCAATCAGTGCGGATTAATCAGCCAGACTAATTAATCAGCCGGCCTCTAGTGTGTGAGATGTAAAGAGTCTCATCTGAAGCACATTAATCATATAAACAGTGCAGGCAGCTGGTTGGCGTCCATGTTTGTTTTGGTTGGAGTTCCTCTGAGATCTGCAGGATCGTCTACGTCCAGATCTCCAGCGGTGACCCACTCAACTGTATGTTTATACTTCCTCCACTGTTGTCTTTGTACAGCTGTGCAAGACAAACAGCTGAAGTCTCTCTCTACCTTCTCAGCAGTCTGTCCGACGGTGAAATAAATCCTTGAAAATGTCCAAATGAAACACAAAGTTCCAACATTTAAGTGGTTCGCTCGTTCTCACCCTCCCTCAACGTGGGGTGGGTGTTCAAATTGTTGACCGACTCTGCAGCTACTTGACCATCATCACAATCACTGCTCTATCTGATCATGTTGGTAAAACACACCACAGTTTGGACGGCCTCTGCCACACTGTGTGCTGACTGGAAGTGACCACAGCTGCAATCATTTAGAGACAATCAGCCGGCACTTGGCACATGGAGCCTAATATTCTGATTATAATCGGTTTAAAAGCCCAAACAGAATAAAAATGCTCCCTAAACACCTCAATCAGAATAAACTGTCCCATGTAAATGATACAACCTGATTACTTCCCGGCTGTGTTACTACAAACTCTCAGAGAACTTAAGATAGACGGTGATAGATATCCGTCTTCAGGACAGGAAGCTGATCAAACACAAAGAGATCAGATATCCGATGACGAAGAGGATTGCATGACGTGCCATCACTTTAACTCCTGTCACACACCTGTTCTGATTAAATGTGTTGTTGTATTTAAACACCAGACCCTGTACATCTCACCCCCTGCAAACAATTGATCCGAAAACTTTCAATCAGAATGAGGAATGAGGAAATATTGTCCATTTAAAAACAGCTGCTGAAGCGTGAGCGCGGTCCTGAATATAAATTAACGAGCCTCCAGTCAACATAAAAAACATGAACGTCAATATTTACCTTGTTTCTGTCTCCCAGCACTAATTCATAGATTAATTCATATATTCAGTGTTCCTGCTGCAAACAGTGAATGTCTTTGTTGTTTAATAAAAACAGCCATCAGTTGTTCTCTACTTGTTTAGCTGAGCAAATACAGATTGTGAACCTGTTTCAGGCAGCAGAACAAAACAACAGCAGATCTAAACTGGGCCACACCGTGTTGACTCTGTAAACACGCTGCCAATCTGATGTTGGCTGTTAGTTTGCACAAATTGGCTGATGCATCTGACTGGGACACTGTTGCTATTAAGTATCTGAATCTGATCTTCTCTGACCTAACATATAACCTCTGACTATCCAGGCGTGTAATTTTTCTCTCCAAGTGCTGCATTAATGTTTTCCCCCTCATTGCCCTTGCCTCCTCCTTCGTGAGGGAAAGGAGAGACGAGCACCCCGTGTCAGCTCCTTCGCAATTTTTGAGGTGGAGGACGAGCCAGCAGCATCTTTTGATGCTAAATATAGATCCTCCTGATGAAGCGCCTGCATGCTCTCAATGCTGCTGCTGCTGCTGCTGCTCTGGCACTCGCCCTCACCTCCTGTACTATGTGATGCTGCGTGCATACACTCTCATGCAGTACGAGCCTCCCCTCCCTCGCTCAGAAATGCTGCAATGCGTCTCCCTCAGCCAAGACTGGGTCAGTGTAACTCAGCTAGCAGCATACAGCCGGAGAAGCGTCCCCATAGCAACAACCAATCCAGCAATCGTGGCTGAGGGATTATATTTTTTGTGTTATTGTTGCGACTGTATGTGGACGGAGAGTATTTCCAGGATTAAAGTCGTCGAGGGGGCTTTAGTGAGTGCTGGTGGAGGAATGAGATGGCAAGTGAGCAGAAGAGGAGCCGGGGCGGGGTTGAGGATGCAGAGTAATTGTGTTGGCAGATGCTGGAAGTGAGGCCGTCGTGTTGTGTATTGTCAGTAAATGGCAGCTCAGTCATATAAAGTGTTTGTTATTGGAAAATGTTCTATTATAATATCCGGACGAGAAGCATCACGGCATGAGTAAGCAGATGTTTTATCAGGGAGGCCGTATCAAAAAGCGAAAGAGGTAGTTTGCTGATTGATAACATCGATCTGTATTTAACGTTGACTGTATATAAAAGTGGAAGCTTCACGAAAGTAAAGTCAAAACATCTCCATCGCCTCCTGCTGGCTGGCTGCAGTAGAGGTCATAAACCCCTCCCACTCCATGTTAGCAGATGTGCCCAACTAAAAAGTCGAAGTACACATCAAATACATTGTTCCCAAAGATGGTTTCGCTCATTTTAGGTAGTTTTCATCATTCATGTTCTCCACAATATGAATGTAATTACTTAATTTCGCCCCAAAATGAAAATTCAGTCCATTATCTTCTCATCCTCATGTCGATGGACAGATAGAAGTTTTAAAGTCCACAAAACCTTTCTGGAACAAATGGGAAAAAAACATAACCTGGCTCCATACAGCTCGTAATCGAAGTTTTGCTTCACTTTTAGCTTAGTCACAGTCTAGCTTTCGGCTGTAAATGGCGTAATGTAAATCAATTTTGGGTTTCTGGAGACTTGGGTGACTTGCTGGTGACGTCGCCGTGGCTCTTTCTCTTTTTCCTGGCCTCGGCGATAATATTCAGCATACTCTTGTGTCTTATGTAAAGTTTCTTTAACCTCTGTTTCCTGTAGGCCAGCGGGTGCTCCAGTATCAGAGTGATGTCCTGGAGACAGTGGTGTTGGTGAATCCATCAGAGGAGACCGCCACCTCAGAGGTGAGTCACACCCAGACGACTCGGTCAAAACACTACAGGGCGACGATCACCAGATGCTCTGACTCCCACAAGACACCTGGAAATGCTTTGTATTTGTTTTTATATCACATTACTGAGTCTCAGGCCAAAGTGTTCAGTCTGTTATGAAGCTGGTTTTGCGACGGCAGCACCTGCTGTTCAACATTTAGGCCCAATGGGAGGTCCATGTCTCTCCAGTTAGCAATCATCACTTTGTTGATTAACAGGAAAACACTCACTGTCACTGTCAGTCTCAGCTGAACTCTACAGAGTGAGACACAAACACTTTTTTGATACTCTGAATGTAAATAAATCCAATCTGTCAGCATGACAATTAGTCATGTATTAGCTTAGCCTGTGACTGCTGGTGAAATGTAAACATTGAATGAAACAAGCTAACTTTCTTTTTCCAATGTAGTACTGTGGCAAGTCAATTTCTCTGTAATACACCAGAACCTGAACCTTCCAAGTTCATTTTAGTAATACTGTACTACGCTCTGCACTGTACTGCTGCAGTTGACCTAATTCTCAATGCTGCAGCAACTTTAACTACTCAGTGAGAAACGAATATGTGAAATAATGTGTTTCGAGAACAGATGAGAACAATCTGTGTTCTTATACGGTGGTTATTCTTTGTTCTACCCAGACTCGCTCTCTGATCACTGACCTTTCTGGGAATAAGTTGCTGATACTGAGCGGCCAGAGCTCTGAGCAGGGAGGTGACGTCCAACTGCAAGGTGGACCCTTCACCTGGCAACACTTCTCCGACATCATCTCCAACCCTCAAGTAAGCTGAGTGCTGTATACGTGCTTACAGTGTACATGTATGAATCACCAACAAAGCTCACATAGGCACAGTTATTTTACGTTTCTTTCACTGTCACTATGTTCTCAGGTGATTGAACTCCTGTCCAAGGCTTCTTCCGAGCAGCCGTCCAGGCTTACAGTTTCCTGTCAGGGAGACGGGGGCTGGAGCTCCCTGGGCCAAAGCCAGGAGCAGCAGTCGCTCCAAAATCTTCTGGAATACCGTCTGAACCCCGAAGCCCACCTCCCCGACATGGACGGAGTCACAGAGTTCACCGAGTATGTCTCAGAGACGGTGGACGTGCCGTCATCCTTTGACCTTCTGGAGCCCCCGACCTCTGGAGGTTTTCTGAAGCTGTCTAAACCCTGCTGCTACATCTTCCCTGGAGGCAGGGGAGACTCTGCTCTGTTTGCCGTCAATGGATTCAACATCCTGGTGGATGGAGGATCTGATCGGAAGTCTTGCTTCTGGAAGCTGGTCCGCCACCTGGACAGGATCGACTCTGTTCTGCTCACCCATATCGGTGCAGACAACCTGCCTGGCATTAATGGGTTGTTCCAGAGAAAGATTGCAGAGCAAGAGGAGGAGCGTAACCAAGGATCTGGCTCCAGCAGCAACGGGGACTGGATGAAGAACCTGATCTCTCCTGAGCTCGGGATTGTGTTTTTCAACGTCCCGGAGAAGCTTAGGATGCCCGAGTCCACACTGAAAGTGAAGCGAAGCATTGAGGAGGCATCTCTTACACTTCAGTACCTGAACAAGCTTGGTATCACACCAGAGCCTCTTCACAGGGTGGTCAGCAACACCATCGAACCTATCACACTGTTCCACAAACTTGGTGTGGGGAAGTTAGACATGTACGTCTTGAATCCTGTAAAAGAGAGCAAAGAGATGCAGTTTCTCATGCAGAAATGGGCTGGAAACAGCAAAGCCAAGACAGGGATTACGATGCCCAATGGGAAAGAAGGAGAAATATCTGTCCCCTATCTGACATCTGTTACCGCTCTCATTGTTTGGATTCCTCACCGTCCAACAGAAAAGATAGTCAGGGTGCTCTTCCCAGGAAATGCACCACAGAACAAAATCTTCGAGGGCCTTGAGAAGCTGAAGCACCTTGACTTCCTGCGATACCCAGTGGCTACCCAAAAAGACATATCGTCAGGTGCAGCTCCTCCCATTATCAAACAGACTAAAATGAGATCAAGAACTGACAGCAAAGAGAGCCTCAAATCTTCGCCCAAACCACACTCTAAAAAGAAGGATGCTGGTGGGCAGGAGGAAGAGTCCAAAGAGAATAAAGTAGAAAAGAAAGAAGAGAAGAAACCCAAAAGTGAAAGTCTTAAAGCCACCAAACAACAGAAAAACAGTGCAGTGGCCCCTGCAGCAGACAAAAAGTCAGAGAAGAAGAAAATATCCAAGGAAAAAACTACTAAGCAGGAGAAAGTCTCCAAGATGGATGAAAAGAAAGACAAAGAGAAAAAAGAAATAAAGAAAGAGAAAGTTAAGAAAGATGAAAACATAAGAAAAGAAGACAAAAAAGAAAGTAAAGCCAAGGAGGATAAAAAGAAGGACCCAAGCAAACCTGAGCTGAGGAAAATAACTAAACCTGACCTGAAGCCGCTCACCCCCGAAGTCAGAAAAACCCTGCATAAGGCCAAGAGTCAGGCTAAGCCCAAGACGGACAAGAATAAAGCAGTTAAAGATGAAGCAAATGAGAAAAAGCCAGTCCCAAAGAACATCCCTGAAGAGGTCGCAGCAGCAGCTTTGGCTGACAGGTCCATAGTGTCCTCACCAGAGGACCTCACTGAGGACTTTGAGGCTCTGAAACAAGAAGAGATTTCCAAAGTAAAGTCTGTGCCTATCCAGAATGATGTGATCTCTGGGCATTCACTGTACACAGATACTAAAGTTTCTTCCTTAGTTTTCCCTGATGAGAAAGTCACATCCACAGCCCCTGAGATCAGATCTGCTTCACCCAAATCCCCCGTCAAACTGGAAGACAACTACAATGACAAGGGCGCATCTGAACAGATTGCAGCAAAAAAGGAAGTAAGCGATGGCTTTGACAAGAAGTATGAAGAGGAGAAAATGGAGAAATACGACAAATACCCTGTAAAGGACGACATGAAAGACAGATCTAAGAAGAGTGAGAGCTCAGAGGAGGAAGGTGATGTAATTGAAAAAGCTGAATTTGAAGGAACAGAAGATGACGAGGTCCTGAAATATAAAACAGAGGAGGCGAAAAAGGAAAAAAATGGAAAGGAGGACGCCAAGCCAACTGAACAAAAACCTTTTTCAACCGCAGCACAAGTAGCAACCACGGCCTCGGAGCAATTCTCCTTCATCCAAGACGAGACCATACCCGGATACTCCGAGACTGAACAGACCATCTCTGATGAAGAAATCCATGAAGAGCCAGAAGACAGGATCCCACAGCTGCGCTATGATGTGGGCTCATATGACATCTCTGTCCCTGATGTCCCCGGCACCTTTGACTCCATGCATGGTATAAAAGAGATGAAGAGCTCCGTCGTGTCTGATGTCAAACCCAGAGCCTTTGGGGGAGGTCACGAGCAAGAGCTTGCACCTTACCCTGCCATCATCGCTGCTCCTCTTGCAGAGGAGGAGCACATCTCCTCAGCAACATCCATCACAGAATACGACAAACTGTCGTCCTTTGCCACGTCTGTAGCTGAGGATCAGTCGATCACCTCTGTGACAGCCCCTCAGACTGAGGATGTTGGGAGGAACTCTCTCCTGCTTGACACCATCAACAGCATCCCCTCACGTGCTGAGGCCGTCCAAGGGAAGGACTATCTTCACTCAGCAGGAACCATCTCACCCACCTCCTCGCTGGAGGACGACAAATGCTTTAAGTCTCCTTCCTCTGATGAGTACCAGCCCAACATTGCTGAGATGGAGGGCGATGCAAAGATCAAATCAGCCCATGAAGAAGAAGATGATGAGGAAGACGAGGACGAGGATCAGACTCCGAACGTTGACATCCCTCTGGGTAAACTCCAAGAGGGCTATGAACACGCAGCCTCCATGATGCGCCAGGAGAAAGAGAAATCCCCCCCTGCCACCTTCTCTCCTCCTTCCTTCTCCACCACTCAGTACTCTCCCACACAGGCTGTCAAAGAAGACCAATCTCTCTTTAGCACAGAGGGATTTAAGACTGGGACTGAAATAAAGCCGGCTTCACCCCCTGCATCTTTCTCCCCTGGGTTAGAGTCCCACTCCAGGCAGGAGAGTGAGGAAAGATGTGTAAGTCCAGATGACAGCACCATGAAACTGGCCTCACCTACACAGTCTGTGCCTACGAGCAGTGGCTACTCTCCAACAGAAGAGAAACAGTTTAAGGTAGACTACAAAGACGAGGCAGTGACTGATGTTAAAGCTGACTCCCAGCAAACAGATAAATCAGTCACTCTCACAGACAATACATCCTTTATCGGTGTGCGAAATGAGAAGACAGCGCTTGAAGACTCGGAGGAATCCACTGAAGACAATGAGGAGGAAGATGACTATTACGTCAAAAAGGATCTACAGCCTACTGTTAAGGCCAAGCTTATGGAGGCAAAAGAAGGGTGCTTCCTGGACGACGACTTTGAGTCCAAAAATGCAAAGGCAGAAACAGAGGTCAAGGCCTCGGACAAGACGCAGGTGTCTTTTGTTGTGGAGGAGAAGCCAAAACCTCAAGTGATGTTCTCAGATGAAGATGAAGATGAAGATGAGGATGAGGATGAGGATGAGAAAGTTGATGAATTCCCAAGTGGGGTAGGGCATTTATCACCTGATCAAAGCAAAGTAGACAGCAGCAAAGAGAAGACCGATGCTGCTATGAAAGAGGCTGAGAAGAGTGTTCATTTCAGTCTCTATGATTTCCCAGAGAAGGACACCAGAGAAAGGGCCATTTATATAAGACAAGACACGCCCTACGTGCACGGCAAAACATTCTCTTATGGTGACGTTTATGACAGTAAAACGAGCTCAATGGACTCTGATTCATATCGTCAGGAGTCCTTGGATAAGACAGAAAAGGACGGTGCAAAGGGTGAAGTGGATTTGCAGAAACAAAAGCCGCCATCCCCGGTGACTGCCACAGACAAGATGTCAGAGAAGGAGGGAATTACCATCTCATCCACCTCATCGTGGCTCGACTCCAAGAGCACTTCTGCTGTACCGTCATTTGAAAAAGAGGTCAAAGGAAATGAGACATTCGACTACAGCACAAGTAGCCGATTCCCCTCAGTGGCTGATAGACCTGAGGCCTCATCCACTTCTTTATCATCAGAAAAAGATTTCCCTTTTAAAAGCCAGACTGACGGCACAAAGCCCCAGACGTACTCCTCAATGACAGCATTCGATGTAGACAAACCTGCTGCCACAGGCTACGGCGAGAAGGGAGCATGTTTGGAGGTTGATATGAGAAAACTAACAGCGAGGGACGAGGAGGACTACGATGATGATGAAGTTATAGATGAAGACGATGACGAGGACGAAGACGAAGAAGAGGAGGAGGAGGAAGAGGAGGAGGAAGGCACTGTTGATTCTGAAATGGAGAAAGGTGCCAAAGAGAAGTCTGAGAAGGAAGTAAAAAGTCCAATCAGTGAAATGTTTGGCTCAAACAGGCCTGAGTTTATGGTTTCTATGGCTGGTTACGGCTATAACAGTCAGGGGAAGCCGAGTACAAAAGAAAGCAGTTCTAGCTCAGTCACAAAGACTGAAGACAAGGCTAAGACCGACTCCTCCTCCTTCAGTGGAAAGCCAATGGATTTAGGGGCTACAGGTTTCTCTGGCTACTCCTCAGGGTTTGACTACTCATATGGAAGTGGTGAGAAGGACTCATTTTCATCAAGTCAGACCACAGACAAAGGTAAAGAAGATTTCACTGTGAAGTCAACGGAGGACAGTTATTTCCAGAATGACGGAGCTGATCCTGATTATGACAAACAGAAGACACCAGATCTTCTGAGTAAGAAATCACTGGACACGAGCTTTCAGTACACCACCACCGCTGCCCCTGGCTACTCCTCCTCATCCGCCTACAGCTACTCCTCCTCCACCTCGGGCTCCCTCTCCACCAGCCGTCAGTTTGGAGAGGAGCTGGAGACGCCTGCCGAGCCTCTCTTTGAGTACTCCTCCTTTAAAGATGAACACTCACCGGTCACTGAGTCTCCATTCTCCAGCTCTGCTGCCGCCAAAGACGACTATCTGGAAGTGTCTGAAAAACAGATCCCCGCTACGACCACGGCTGAGTCCGCCTCCAGTTTAGCCCGCTTCTCACCCCTCAGCCCGTTCGGGGAGGTCAAATCCTTCCCCTCGCTCTCCTCCTCTGCCTTTGCTGAGGACAAGAAGGAGCATACGACTTCATTAAGTGGAGTTACGGACAAAGGCCCTCAGTCAGACTGTTTCTATAAGCCTGATTGGTCTGCAGGGTCCAAGCTGGAAACAGCTATTGGATATGGAGCCTCAGCAGGACCGTTCTCTCAACATTCAGAGCTCTCCAAAGACAAAGAAGCAGCCAGCGCCGCTCTGTTTGGCGTCACTTCCTCACCACGCCCTGACATAGAAGGCAAACATTACTTTGAGGAGACTGACAGCAGCGAAGAAGAGGATGAGGAGGCCTACATGCGTGAGATGACTCGAAGGTCACCCTCCAGTGGCCTGGCTGGTAGCCTCTCATTTTCTGACAAGCCCGTTGCTCCAGCTGTCAGTGAAAAGACAGGTGGTGCGCTCCCCGATGTTCTCGGCTCCTACATGCCATCTTCTCTCCAGTCCAGCAAGCCAGACACAGCCAACGGCCCCACAGAGGTCGGCTCAGGCTCCACCCTTCTTGCTGGAGCAGCAGCCATTGGTGCATCTTCAGGCCCAGCCAAGGTGGAGCCCAGAGAGGGAGCCACGGGTTACAGGAGCTCTTATGAGTGGGAAATGTCGAAGCCTCAGATGGGTATGGTACCAGGAGACTCCCCTCCCCATTACCGCCATGATGATGAGTTTGAAGAGGAGTGTGAGATGGAGCCAGAGCACCCTGCCCGCCCACTTTCACTCTCCTCAACCGATCAACCATTTCGCTCACCGTTCTACGCTGAGGAGTGCAGCCGAGGAGGGCATGATGACGACGATGATGATAGCGATCAGGATATTGTTGGTGATGTGCCCATGGGAGCCACCTCCTCTTACACCAGCCGCACCTCTCCTGGATATTCCTCCTCTGACTGCAGGCAGCGCAAAGAGGACCTCTCGCCTTCCTTCATCAACCCGAGCATGCGGCAGTTATCTAGCGACGAGGATGATGAGGCGCAAGGGCACAGAAGTGACCAATCACAGGGCGATGAGCACGATCTGTCGGTCAAGAGAAGGGCTCACAAACAGCCCCATCATCCCCAGTCCCACAGCAGCTCTCTGCACCAAACTGGTGGCATGTCGGCAGGGCTCGGTCTGGCCACAGAGGACACACCGCCCACTTCTGTCAGCGAGTCTTTAGCCTCTCAGTCAGACTCTGAAGTGCATCCAGGCACTGAGGATTACCCTTCAGTCACTGGGGAAGGTAACATGGACTCAGATGAGGATGCAGACTATATGCCTGTTGATAAATTATCTGCCACGGGAGGCGGCAGCCATCATTCCTCTAGGAGGAGCCATGACCCTCCTCCTGCTCCCCTCATGGACCGCTACCCTCACCCTCCACACCCCGACGTTTGCATGGTGGATCCTGAGGCTTTGGATAACGGCTCAGTGAAGAAAGAGCAAAAAACCAAGACCTTAAAGAAGACTTCTGGGAAAACCAAATCAGCATCCCCAGCCAGGCGCAAGAGGTCTCCCATGCCTGTGAAACAGACGGCGTCTCCTCGCAGTGCCTCACTGAAGAAGAAGGAGGCCGACAAGAGCTCACGTATGTCTCGTCTGTCGGACGGACAGGGCTCCAAAGACGATGACCTCTCCAGGTCGAGCTACAACCCTGGCAAGGGGCTGACTAATGGTGTCAAGAGCAGCTCAGGTGAGCAAAAATGATAATTGTATGACAATGAATATTCTACAAAACAGTTTTTTCAAGATAAATGATTTTGCACGTAGTGACAGTATGGCTTGTTTCCCCCTTTCAGGTTCCCAGAAGTCTGGCTCTTCAGCTGCCACTGGCCTTCCTATTTATGTGGACTTGGCCTACATTCCCAACCACTGCAGTGCCAAGAACGTGGACCAGGAGTTTTTCAAACGCATTCGCTCTGCGTACTACGTGGTGAGCGGCAACGACGCAGCAAGCGGTGAACCAAGCCGAGGGGTCCTTGATGCGCTGTTGGATGGAAAAGCTCAGTGGGGCTCAAACCTCCAGGTAATATTTCCAACTCTGATTAGTTTGAGGTGAACTTGTATTCTAATATTTATTTATATTCTGTTTCCGGGTTTCAAGTTACCTCCTGCTATATAGTTTAGTTTTTATGTTTTCTAAGACAGGTTTAACTTTGACTTTGAAGTGTTTGGTCTCACTTACTGTAATCAGCTCAAATCAAAGTTAGACAATAGCTATAAAAAACATAACAAGGTTTGACACAGGTAACGAAAACACTTTTATTTCCTGTTTCTTCCAAATGCTTAATTTTACCGAACATCACAAATTCCTGCACTTTTCTCGCAAATTGCCATGATGGTCCTGGATCAACATGAACAAATCACCGTGGATCAACACTAGCAGACATTCCTGTTTATTTTAATTACAAATTATGTTGACCACAGTAAAATCAGTGCTCTTACATCATCTTTACCCTTTGATGTTAGTGAAAAATGGTCTAGCTTATTTGCAGGCTTACTTGTTAGCACAGCCTACCTAGTTAGCATGCTATCTTGCTAACTCCGGAGTAGCCCATATAGCTACCGCTCTAGTTAGGTACTAGATGAAAAAGATGAAATACTAATGACTTAAAGACATGCAGTTAAGGGCTTTGTCCAGTTTTAACTTACTTGAAGTTGGAAAACGCAGCTGAGCTTTGAGAAGCAGCACAATGATGATGTCAGAGGGCTGTGATTGGCTGATTGGTCCAGGAACACGATGTGAGATGTTGATCCCATAGATTTTAAATAGTACAAGATATCGAACCCAAAGATGGTGCCCACTCAGTCCAAAGTTCATTTACTTCTGTAAACTAAAATCACGTCACTGTCTTGGTGCTTAAGATGAATCTAATCTAATATAAAACATTAAATATTGAAGCAAAATGTACATTTTCAAACAAAACGTGACAGTTTCACAGTTGTTTTATCGCCTCCGTCCTCTCAGCTGTGTCAGTCCTGACCGATCTCTCGTCTCCCCCCTCAGGTGACGCTGATCCCCACCCACGACACCGAGGTGACCCGTGACTGGTACCAGCAGACTCATGAGAAGCAGCAGGAGCTCAACATCATGGTCCTGGCCTCCAGCAGCACCGTCGTCATGCAGGACGAGTCGTTCCCCGCCTGCAAGATCGAGTTTTAAGATCCTCGTTTCCTCTCTCCCTCCTCCTGGCCTCCCCGCTGTAGATCTGTTTTTAATTGCTCTTCTCTTATAGCCTGATATGTAAATCTGTCTCTGCTGTGGACACATGACCCAAAGCAGAGACAGATCTGGATAACTGTCTATTTTTTTCTAGATTTTTATTAATTTATAAGCTTGTCGTGGCTATCACCATTTGTATTACAAAGACAGTGATGTCCTCCACTACATTATTATTACTCAGTCCTGTGTAAAGGAGTTTTTTTTCTTTTCCTTAACTCGTCTTTTTTCCAAACCCTTCGAGACAATTCTTTGTTTATTGGCTGAGACAAAATTCACATTGTATTGTTAAAAAAAAAAAAAAATACAGGAAGCAATATAAAATGTGGTTGCTTGCCTTCTAATTGGCTGAAATCAAAGCACAAGTTTTGCGCACCTTAACGCCAGCAACAAACTGGAAAATGAATTTCTTCCACTGAGACACGAAGCCTTTCACAACACAGGCGATCGATTCAGTACATTTGCTGACAGAAAGTCGTCATTACGGGCTCGTTTTGATCCGTTTTACTTCCCTCTGCTCTCCCTTTCTGTCCGTCTACTAAAACAGCGACAGTCCCGGTGTTGAACTCTGTTCCTCCTGCTGACATAGCGAGATAGAAAATGTTCACGTCCTTTTCGATATGTCTTTTTGAGTATATTTGCCGTAGCATAGGGAAGACCATATTCGAAGATCTGTATTGTAGTGAAATATGATATTTCTATTCTCAAAAGTGAAAATCAATCGTTACAGTAAGAATTTCTCGGTGGCTGTTATTTCTTACGGTGAATTTGACGAATACGTTTCTCTCTATAATTGTTTCTGTAGTCTTTGATGTATTTTTTCAGTGTATTTCCAGTTAACATATCGTTGCCGAGGATCATGAGGACGCCTGAAGGCAGAGGCGGTGATGACAGTGACAAAACATCACCTGTTTATATCTTTACATACAGAACAGCACTCTGTTCAAAGAGGGGAGAAGACAAACCTCGTATCAGTTGCTGCGTCTTAAAGCTCTTTATACAAACGGCTGTGTTAAAGAATGAAGAATGTAATCCACTCCAACAATAGGAACATGTGGTTTGTGAGGAGAGATTGTGTTTGCCTGGTGATTGACGATGTGATGGTAGAGGTTAGACAGTCACCCACATGTGCCTTTCTGTCCTGCTGTGCTGGAAGGGAAGTGAAATGTGTGTTTTCGTCGTAGAAGTGTTTCAGTGTGCAGTACATCCACGGCTCTGCGGCTGAGGCTGAGGCTGAAGCTGAGGCTGAAGCTGAGGCTGAGGCTGAGGCTGAGGCCGAGGCGAGCTGGTCTCCTCTGTTGTTGTTGAGTTCTGTCGGTGAGAACATCAGTGCACAAAAAAACAAAAAAGGTCCGAGTTGTACATATTGAGCATAAAATGGCACTTTTAAAGCACCAACTCAGTATTTCAGTCGTTGCATTTTAAGATTTCCTGGAGCTGCCACTCGAAGAAGCACAAACAGTAACCAGTGTGCAAAACTTACAGCCGTTTTTTGTCTTGTTTTTGTGCTTATTTTCAGATTTAGCAACATAAAAATGTACAATTACAGAATTTACACTGATATTTTTTCTTGTTCATTTTTAATTATCGCAGAAAAATATAGTTTGTCTTGAAATTGATTTTCAGCCACAATCACCTGAACATCTTGTTTTTGAATCACTTTTCTTTCCTTTCAGTGGTAAATCAGTGGATGTTTTTAAGTAACACTTGAATAACTTAATAGTATGTGTAGATGTGTTTTAATTTGATATTGATGATTTTTATATTTTGATAAGTTTTGAGTAATTTAATAGATTTTAACCAGGAAGAAAAACCAACTAACACAACAAACGACAGGACCAACACACTTCACAAGGGTTGCTATTTTATGATCTGCAGTAAAACTCCAGATGTTTCCTCTGTATGATATTTTAATCCCTCGACATCATAGTGATGCATGTACAACAGATGCATGTTCAATAAAGGCTTTTTAAAAAACCAGAGGGCTGCGGGGAGCGGAGGCCGACCCTCAGCGGCTCCAGCTGAATGTGAAGATGCAGATTACCTTTACGTTCTCCGTGGAGGACATTCGATCTCCTGGTTGCCTTGGTTACTGTGCATCATAACGGTGACTCATCGGTCACACGCCGGCAGTAACCACCTCTTACTGTAGCCTGCAATACATCCCGACTCTGTGCAGGGAAGAAAACTTTGTGTGCAGATTAAATCCACCAGTTTCTTTCTTTGGCTGATGGGAAATAAATAGACCGTGTTCACACAGCGGCCATTTTTCCTTTGACCTCACGCTCAGGGCGGGAAGATCAAATTGTTTTCATCTCACTGCTTCTTGGTTGCTCTTAAAAGACAGCGGACATCAGGCCATATTTCAAGGAAAAACAACATGTCTGATGGACCTTTAGCTTCTGTTCGACAACAGCTAATATTAGCATTCAACTATTTTCTTGCTAACATTACCGTTTGATAGTGTTCCACGATAGGAAAGGTGTAAACTCATTCTCAACTATCAGCACATATCTTGGACACATTTATTTAAGCTTGGAAGTAAACCGCACCGGATGTAATCAAATGGCAACGTTAGCTAAATTTAAAAAAATTGTCAGCATCGTAGCAAATATTACCATGCTAACATGGGACGCTAGGCTATATTTCAAGCTAAATCAACGTATATGATAACCGGTGGGCAATGTTAACAATGCTAACAATGTTAGCTAGAAAGTGGTCGAACGCTAACGTAAATGAGAACGTTTTGTCAGATCGCAGCAGCGGCGTATTCGTGCTATCCACGTCCAGCGTGACGTCAAAGGAAAATGGCCACCGTGTGATTACGCTCTAGTATGGTTATGATTTGTGTCTGCAGATTAAAATGTTGTCAGTGCGATAAAGACGTTACAGCCACATGGAGGAGACAGTGATGTTGAGCTCGAGGCTCCTGTTTCCTGCTGAACAAAAAAAAAAGATCCATTAACAGCTTCTCTGATGAAACAGGGTTAACTGTGATGTCACCGTTTTTCATGTTAACCCACTGAGTCAGTCACTGACAGTGTAATCTGCATTCATATTTACTACTGCATCACTGTAAAGGCTAATAACAACAAGACAAACATCACTCGCATACGAGCAGACCACTTAAAAACCCAGACTGCCAGACACGAGGGACTCGGGTCACTCTTGTCGATACATTTTTATCTATAGAGGATTTCCTATTATTCACACTTTTTCCAGCTTAATACACACACACACACACACTCACACTCACACTCACACACACATAACCGCTGCATTTTCGTATCGTGCAAAAAGAAAATAAAAAATAAAAATATCTGTGGCATCAGACTCATCTGCCGTGAAACAAATCATAACGACTGTTGGTTTTCAGTGAGCCCTGCTTGTACGTGCATGTGTACCTTTTTGAGTTCTCCTGTATTGTAATAGCTGAAGAAAAAACTGACTTAACATAGAAACGCTATTTTAAAAGATGTATATTTAAGAAGCTAAGCTGTGCGGTACTGAGGAGGCACATGTAACCTGGCTGTGCTGTGCTGTAAAGAAAGCCTCGTGATCGTTTCTTTTCCTCCTTTCTGCTTCATGGTTCTACTTTCATCTCTTGTTTTAAGTGCAATATTCTCTTTATCTCTCTTCAAATGCTTAAAAAAGGTAAAAAATAGAAAACAGATTTATTGTTAAAAGGGAAAAAGTGTGGTGAAGACCAATAAAAACATCATTTACTGAAGAAAAATGTCTCTTTTTTACTTTTTGGGGGTCATTATGTCACATGAATGTTTTTATTTAGTCTTATTTTAACTTATCTAACTGTTTATAGTCAAGCGAAGCCTGGTCGCCTGCTACCCTCCTCACCGGTTGCATCTACGGGCACGTTGACCAAAGGGTGATTATCCATGTTTATTGTATTTAGAGGCCTGAGGAGCTAAAACGTTAGCATTTTAAAAACAAGAATTCACAGACACAAAAACAGATCTGTGAGCGCTTTGAGCTAAAGGCTAACGTCATCATGCTAACATTCTCACAGCGTCGGTGCAAACATGTTGAGCCGTTATGCTGCTGTGTTCCAGGTTGCAAGTCGAATACATGTTTGACAAACAGCTGGTTAATGTTAACTAGGGAGTGGCTGAATGCTAACGGTAGCTAACAGGTATCAAATATGTTGTTTTACCTTGAAATATAATTGAAATATTAGACTTTGACCTGCTGATGGCACTAAATGAAAATTTTAATGCTGATATCTTTTAAAATTCTGACCCTGTTCACTGGTAGCAACTCCCTTTGTGACAAAACAAACATGTTTTGCAGAAGAAACTCTTCCTCTGATCTTTTTGACCCGTCTGATTTATCTCCCGACCCGTTGCGGTGTCCCGACCCGCAGGCTGGGAACCTTGAAGGCCTTGTGGACACCAGTTTTCCTTCCTCGCTGCCTGAGAGTGTGAGGATGATGTAATCCAGTCGGGGGTTGAACCCCACAGAAACATCCAGACAGGAACAGTGTGAGCTTTGTTCTGGTTCTGTAAACCCTTTTTCAACAGTCTGAGGGTCCAGAGATCTGCAGGCTGAGCGCGTCGAGGCCCCGCGCTGCTGCTGTGTGAGCCGTTTGTCATGCAAAACCAGCCGAACAGAGGCGCCAGTGATCGGTGGAGAATAAACTCCATGTTCCTGTGGCACTGTTCGGTCTTTGTGAAGCTGATACCGGGCCGGAGGACGGAGCGGGCTGGAGGCTGGAGGCTGGAGGACAGGCCCTGCTGTGAGGAGCTGCTGAATGGAGGCTGCGATGACATCACCTCCTGGGTCACATGATCCGGGTGGAGAACAGCACGAGCAACAGATGTGACGGTTTCCTTTTCTTTAAAACAAAGTGCATTTATTCAAGTAGAAAGCTGAGCACTCAACATGTTCGATACAAGCACTGATTCACAGTGATACTTAGTTACTTTCAGGAATACCATGGTGGAATGTAACTAAGTACATTTACTCAAGAACTGTACTTAAGGACAAACTGAGGAAGTTTAAACTAATTTACTCCACTCGATTCAGAGGGAAATATTATACTTTTTACTCCACTACATTTATCCAGCAGCTGTAGATACTCTGCAGATTAACATTTTACATTAAATAAACTGTGAGCTTGTAAAATAAATTGTATTATTACAGTAAAATGTAGATTAAAGAGGAGATGAGATGACAGGATAGTAAAATGGTCTCCACCTCAACCAGCTACATTAAGATGCCACTTAAAGGAGCACTCAGAAGAAAAAGATCTTCATTGAACTAAAGAAACACAATTTCATACTGTTTTACTTTGTTTATATGTGGCGGACCCTGCCACCTTTCTAGCTTCAAACAGTGTTCTGGGGACCAGCTTGTTTATTCACTTATGGAAAAAATACGTATCTCTGAGTTTGTATTATTACCTGTTTGAAATTCTTCTCCAAAACTACATAGTGCCCCTTTAAAGGGTAAAGCATCAGTAATAATATTCAAATAATAGTTATTATATATTGATAAGAAATAATAACAGTGGATGAGGTTGTCCAGCTGCCTTAGACAGTTTTATTTTGTTGTGAATCTGAATAGTGAATCTGAATAGTTCTTCCATCACTGGAGGAATAAATCTAAACACAAGCAGCTAAATAATAAAAGAGTTTAAAATTGGCAAAATTCTGATATTGATTAATCATCAAACTGAGCTGCTGTTTGATACTAAATCCAAATATCGGTTCGGTTGGTACCAAACAGTCCTGCAGTCCAGCTCTGACGTGGTGAGAGCGTGGACTTTTCTCCTCCGCGTCTCCGAGACATGAAATATTCTCCGGTGGAGCCGACAGCTGGAGTTACTGGTTACGCTGCAGATTCAGGTTTTACATTCATCAGAAGCTCATGAAATATTTCTCTCCTCCTGAACATCATCAGTCTCACTGCACAGCAGCGACCTTCACTCCGACACTGTGATAACGCCGAGTCCAGATTTACTCCACAGAGCAACAGCGCTGTCCGACTCCAGGCGTGATTCACCTGCTGAGTTTTACCATCAGGTAGAAAAACACGTCTGTTGCCTGGAGAGTCTTTTTTTATGGTTTGGACTCTTCAGTGAAATCCTACAGAATATTGTGTCAGGATTTAGATTTCCAGTTTATGTCGTGGACTTTTTTAAGATGTCACAAATGATGATGACTATGATTAATATCTTCTCCAGACACAGGAAACAAGATGACATCATCTAGTACGCCACAAACCAATCAAATTTCCTAAACCGTCCTGGGCTTTGCATGTCCCCAAGAAGACTGATTGGTTAAAAGAAAAACAAAAAGCTTTGACGACGGCGTTCGTAGCGGCCGAACTGTGAAATTACGTCTCGTGACGCACCGGTGCCCAGAGACTTTTTCCCGTAAGCTTACATTGTGAAAGAAGCGACTGTGAAAGTGTAAATGATTCGTTTTTTGAGTGTCACAGCCACCTGCAAAATTTCATCCATTCGTTCCATTAAAATGTGGAAAGTCTATCGTTTTCTTCCCATTCGAGTCGACAGACGTCGTGTGCACAACATGGACGATTGGGTTGTTTTACACCCAGGAATTCGAGCTGCTTTTTTGGCTTCAGGCGCCACTGAACTGGACTCCACCTCCAGGACGGGCCCATTATACGTCCGTGTGAACACCAGAATGATAATAGCGGCTGCAGCCAGACGCTGGTCGGCGCCGTGGAGACGACTTCAACATCCTGAACAAACAAAACCAAAAATACAAAATAAAAGACTGTTGGGATGTTTTTTATTTCATTTGAGTGAATTGACCCTTTAAGCAAACATCTGCTGCACAGAAGCAAACAGCGCTATGATGTGCGCGCGCACACACACACACACACACACACACTGACAGGCTGACAGGTCACAGTTCTGTTTTCACCTCTACAGTACGACGAAATGTAACATGAGGTCCTGCTGACATCAGCGAACTCTTTCTACCTGAATGACTTCCCAAGTGTGTGTGTGCACTCCCCCTCCCCTCCCCCCCCGCCCCACCCCCCACACACACCTGCTACATTACTGCTCGCCACAATAAAAGCACATTTAATGTAATATGCCCCTCCTGTTTGTTCAGTGATAACACGAGAGATTAGCTTTCAGATTTTCCCACATCATGAGGTGATTTTACAAAAAAATATACAACAGCTATGGTACAATTAAATATCTGATGTGGGTATCAAAAATATCAGACCTTTTTTTTGTTTTTCAAGATGCAATTTCAAAATAAATATTATTTTCTCTTTCTATCAATTCCTACTGATTATATTAAATCTTCAATGAGGCTTAAGGACTTTGGCAGTAAGCAGTGCACACACGGTTTGACCTGGAGATTAAACACTTTATAATTCGCCGGCAGTAATCAAGATTCAGCTGCTGTCATTCAGCTTTTGTTTTGTGTTTTTAAGATCACAGATGCAGGAATCAACTTATAGCGCTACAGAAGCTCAGCACAGGACAGACGCTGGCGTTAGGATGAAGAGCAGAAGTGCCTCAGACTGGATTTTGTGTCTTGCACTGCGAGTCACTTCAAAAGAAAACAGAAAAGCTTGTGCTTCCACGGCGATGATAAAAGCACGACTGCCTCGGTGGCAGGTTATCAGGTCACCTGACTGTGATGGATGATACGAAAGCTGTTAACGCGAAGGCTGAAACTTCACTACTGCAGCTGTCCAAGGTAAAAGAGACGCCAGACAGACTTTACACAGTTTAAAGCTCCATTAATGAACATCTTCACGGTCACAATGAACCAACTGAACACACGAAATGTGAAATATTTTCTTTTCGCCTCTGTTTTCTTCTTATTTTAGCACATTAAGACTCAACGCTCTCTTCCACCCCTCATAAATCCTCTGTACACCACCTGCCCGGCACAAAATGGCAGCCCGACAGAACACAGTGGAACGTCTGGCAGCTGAAATGTCAGATATTCTCCTCAGGATTTTGGTGGGGCGCAAACCAGAGCTACAAAAGGAGAGTGAATCAAATCATGGGATTATGATCTTGTTCAGTCTTGGCTGTTGGCTGCAGCCGACAATTATTATTTTCATTATTGATTAATCTGCTGATTATTTACACGATTAATCGTTTAGTGTATAAAATGTCAAGATCCCTAAGCGACCTCTTCAAATGACTCCTAATGTCTGAACCAACAGTCTTAAACTCAGACTCTTCATTAACTAAAATAAAAAAAGAGAGGTTGGACTTGCACTTTGCTTTGTGATCAATAAGTCATAACGAGGACACACGAGGCTCTATGTAACACTTTGTAGTAACTAACATGTATAAATCACATTTTATTGGTCATATGTGAGCAGACTGTAACATGATGTCTCTCTCTGTCGTCTATACGAGACGGCGGACAGTTTGTTTCAGGAGTTTGAAGCTGCTGGACTGTGGATCTTTGTGAAGGACTCGGGGCAGATTTCCTGCGACGGTTCACAGAATGTGACTTTATGAACGTTCTCGAGTGCCTCGTCTCAGAGCCGCTCTCCTCTCCTAACAGCGGTTAATGTCAGTTTAGAAATGGAGTCCGCTATCTGAAACCAACGACCGGCTTCCAGCACAACACAGAAGGTCCACACAGAACGTTTACTGAAGCTGTGTGCCTCGGTATCTTTTGGTTATAACTTATTGATCACAAAGCAAAGTCACACCTGTCGTCATCTGTCCTTGGATCCAAAGAGCACCTGGTTTTTGATACCTGCGTTCGTGAAGCACTACTCCTCTGCCACTCTATTGGCAATTGCTCTTCATTTAATGTCGATAAAGAAAAGCTGCAAATCGTCACATTTAACAAGCTGGAACCAGGAAATGTTTGACTGAAATGATTAAAGCTGCTGTAAGTGTTGTTTTAGCCAATTTCCTCTCCGTGTATAACAGTGATTACTGCTGGGTTACAGAGCTATTTAAAACCAATGTATCACCTACAGCAGCTTTACTCAACCTTCAAAATAAATGGCAATTAATGTTCTTTAAACTGACTAATCATTGCAGCTCTACAGTTTTTAAGGTGTCTTATAATAACAGGGCACGGCTGTGGGTCTCTAGGAGTTTTTGCCCCCTAGTGGCCAAACATGGATTGACACAGCTTTAAGGAAATTGTTTGTGCAACAGTATGTAAGAGACAGTAACAGATAAACTTGACAATAAAGCTTCACCTTACAACAAGTGGCTTCCTACACGTTAACAGACAAGATGAGCTGAACCAGTGGACTCTGGGAGGAGGCTCAGTGGTGTCACTGGTGGGTCACCAGCGTCATTTTAAAAAGGCAATGAACAGCTTGAGGGGCGCCTGTCACATGTTTCCCCAACACGGAGCCGAGTGTGACGATCAGCTGCCCATTCAGTATTACTCAACACACAGTCACTGAGCTGGAGGAGGCGGGAGGTCAGGTCAGCTGTAGCTCAGTATGATGCATCATGATGATGTAAAGTCAAGATAATCCTGGAGGAATTCAGTTTTAGATGTAACCACAGTAGTTTCTGACAGATATGAGTCTCTGCGGCCCTACGGCTCTGCTGTGTGAGTGGCTCCGACCTCCAGAGGCGTCTCAGGACGGGGGAGACTCTCCGGACTGTCCATCCACAACTCCATCGACTCCTGAGTGTCAAAGAACTCGTCAGGTCCCTCAGGAGACTGAGGCGTCTGGGAGCTGGAGCCCGCCTCACTGCCGCTCTCCCTGAGCTCCAACAGCACAGGCAGAGATCCTGGGAGGCAGTAACCCTCCATCCGACCCAGAGTGAGCTCAGCTAACCCGGAGCAGGGCGGTCTCATGCCAGGATCTGAAACGATCCCAGTGGCAGCGTCCACCGTTGCAGGAGCCACCTCTGGCCCTTCCTGTGAACATTCAGGATTGCCAGCGACAGCGCAGTGCTCAGCATCATCCTCGGGTGAGTTGTTTGGAGTCAGAGGGACTTCACCGGGGTTTGGAAGAGCAGGGCAGGTCGGGTCGAGGACGGCGGGCACCGGCTGAGAGGAAATGTTTTGAGAGGAGTGAGTTTCCTCGCTGCTCTGAGGGGTGAGGGAGATTTTATCACTGAAGCTGAAGCGTGGGGAAGTGTCGGCTGTGGTGGGAGAGGACGGTCCGGCGCTGGACACTGTGCTGGAAGGACCGCTGCTGTCTGTAGGAACAGAAAACAAACACAGTGTGAGAGGGAAGTTTTTATTATATATATGACTTTTATTATTATCATCATCATCATCATCATCATCATCATCATCATCATCATCATCAGGTCCATTGCCCACACTTCTGCCCTGTGTTGTTGGGTATGTTTGTTTTTGTTATGTTGCTGCCTACAACATGAAACTGTTTAGTTTCCACCACAGGACAGCCACTGGAGTACAGCAAGCGCTCGCAGCTTAGAGGGAAACTGGCTCTTTCGTGCATCTTTGTTGCCATTGTAGAACAAGCTGTTAATGGCTATCAACAAATTAGTCACCAACGATTTTAGCCAATTATTTTCCCTTTCCAACGATATATGGGTGGGTAGTTTGGTTTCATGGGAGCCAAGTTATTTCAATGCGTGACCGTGCAAAGACCGGCGTCACAGACTGCTTTAGGCCCCGGTCGGACAGACACCAGATTAATCCCAGGTTATAGTAGTGAAACAAAATCACCCCCTCTACTCTCAGTTTAAAAAGCTGAGTCATACTTCTGCTGTTATTCTGGTAAAAGTAACACAAAAGTATTGTAATTAGTAATGCTTTACTCTGACAGTAATAATGTAAAGTAATATATCAAATGAAATATCTTGATGTGCTCGTCTTCCTGACAAAAGGGCACATGAACCAGTTATTTATCAAAAACCAGACGACCTAACACTCTACACTCTACTGGGGCCAAAAGAACGTCAGAGCACTTACGTATATTAAAAATATTAAAATATTGTTCATTAAGAATATTATCTTCCACATGTTTTTGTGTTTTTTATATTTAAGATTGAATCTAATGAGTCAGGTTGATCAAATATCATTTACGCCCTCAGTCTGTCCCTGAAAAGTAGCACAAAGAAGCAAAACATAACAAGGTTTCATTTGCAAGAAAAGTGCTGCGTGTTGGTTCGTTGGGTTCATATAGAGTCTGAACAGATGAAAGATAACAGTAACACAGACTAAACTGTGAGACTGTAATGGACGACTTGTATTCCATAAATAATCCAGACGTCTGAAAGTGAGACAGTCGAGGAGGCCAACCTAGAAATGTCAAATCTCTGTGCGAACGAGGAGACGCTGTGATACTCACACCAAGGAGGCCTGTCAGAACGAGATCTGAGGGAGATGGAGGATGAAAGGACTCTCTGAGGGATGTACGAGTCCACTGACGGCTGGTTGTGTGTGTCAAACATGGCTGACAGAGCTGCGGGGATAAAACAAGCGGGTCAAGTAAAATGATGAGGATCATGATAATAATGAAATGAATGTGTTTGTTTCTAACCTCTGGTGGTCCTCGTGTGTGGGTCCCCTGCGCTCTCGCACACGCCGGCGAGGAACTCGTTGACCTGTTTTAGCGACAGCGAGTTGTGCAGCGTTTCCAGAGGATAGATGGACGGCACCATGGAGCAGCCTTCGAAGCCTGCGGCAGAGGAGAGACACGACGCCCGCAGGCACATCAGCCCTCAGTTAGACCAGGCAGTCAGAAGAGGAGCAGGCAGAACCACTTCACCCGACACCACCGCCCCAATGTCACCCATCCACTACACCTCAACACGGTGCTCCTGTCTCTGAACCGGCCCTAACCCGCTGTGAACTCCTGCCAGCCTCTACGCTTCATTTCCACGCAGGCAAGTTGCAAAAACCATGCTGGACGCCAAGACAACATGACACCATATCAAACGGTAACACATCTCAAACGTCTCAAAAAGCAGATCTCAAAAAAAACAGCACCGTTCTGGTCAGTCCCAACAAACACAGAGAAGCTGCAGCTCACAGAGGTCAAATCTGTCCGGACTGCAGCTCCAGGTCCAACACGTGTTATCGAAGGCAGTTCATCCACTGTTAGTCCAACCAAGCCACATGTCACCAGAGCCGCTCACAATCACAAAGCGTCAGACCACAGCTCACCTCCATCGTCTAAAAACCTCAGTGTTTACTGCACCCACCTGCACGCAGTGTGAGTACGCCCAACGTACAGCAAACAAGCAGGAACCACATGCTGGTTAAAGTCAAGTAGGAATCTAATTCAAACAGAGCAGCTGATCCCAAACGTACAGTCGAATGTGACGTGTATCTGTATGAAACATGGACTATCAGGCTGATGATAGGTTATCTGTGCAGAGCTTTTATCTTCAACTGAGACAGATTGATGTCAACATGAAGCTGCTTTGTCAGCAGCAGCAGCAATCTGTTTCTGTGTCGACTAAACAAGTAAATATTCATATATTACATGTATGTCGTCACTACGAGCAATATGTTGATTTATGTGGGGGAAGGTGCCGATAACGTACACGTTTCTATCTCACAGAGTTTTTAATATACTGACACCAATAGTTTGAGGAACGCAAACAAGATCCCTCACAACAACTGCTCCGTGTTTCATATTCTGGTCTGAACAGAAGCAGCCAAAACAAAATACAGTCCAAAGTTTCCTGATTTAGATGAAAGAAACAGCAACAAGACTGAGATTGAGACAAAACATTTGATAACTTTTGAAACTGAAAGTTTGATATTTTCTGCTACAGACACTTTTCAGGTCTGATTTTACCAGACGTTGGTGAAGATGAATTTCTCTGCTCCCATTTTCTTTGTAGCCTTTATTATTGTGCATTTGTCGTTGTGTTAACTAATCATTGTGTTCCTGTCTGTTGCTGCTGTGATGATTTCTTTTTCCTGCCAAGAAAATAAAGTGTCAGGAAAAATGTAAATTATGCGTGTTCTTGTGTTTCTGTGTTCATGTTCACAGAGATAATCCCGGGTTTCTTGCCCTGGGATATTAGATTGAACTGCTTCTTGCAAATTCACAGTGCACAAGCTGTTGTTAATGAGCTCGGTAGTATTGACATTGGGGAGAGTATGTGTTCCTTTTTTAACAGCGAGTGACAGGAAAAAAGAAAGTGGGTCAGACCAGAACACAAAGTCTGTAGTCAGAACCTGTGAGGTTTCAAATGTTGGTAAAAATGTGTGTTTGAAGTGTGAGTATTAATAACTCGCCTCCCAGTCGTCACACCGGGTGTCTATCTTTGTATTTTGTTGTTTTCAGTCTTTCAGTCGAAATGTCATGTTGTTTACTTTAATCATTACAGACACAGTTTGAGGTATTAAAAAACGTTGGCAGACTGCAACTTACTCAATACCCCTCGCCTAAAGCCTCCCCTACAGTGGCTGCTAAAATGCAGAGTACAGTTAGTAGCAGTTAGCAGTTACTGACATGATGCTCCTATGTTAGGATGAGTTCAACAGGTGGTCAAATCTTTCCATGTTGCACCTTTAATCCCCTTAAATCCTACACACTGGACCTTTAAGTCAGGTGCCAGACTTATATAAATCTTTTTTTTTTTTTTTACATTACAAATGTAAACAATTACTCATTTAATTGTTTAAGTTATTAGCAAAAGTAGGAAAAATGTACTGTTCCTGCTGCTCAAATGGGAATATTTAGTGGTTTTCTTTGACCTCTATGATTGTTAGACGATATATTTGGGTTTTGGATTGTTGGTTTGACAAAACAGGACATCTGAAGATGTCAACTTGGGCTCTGGGGAGTTGTGATGGGGATTTCCTCCTTTTTCCTGGTATTTAATACAACAAACAATGGATATATCAAATAGTAAATCATTGACAGATTGCTCAAAAATAAAAATAGTTGCTAGCTGCAGCTCTATCTTTTATACGCCGTTACAGTTAAATTCTACTATTTACTATGGCTTTTATTTGATTTCGTAAGGTTTAAGAAAGGGTTCACAGTTTGGAGAAAATGAGGGGAAAAGCTACTGACACCACTGCAGAGAGGGAGGATTGTAGTGGCAAAAATGGCCCAAAAATCCCAAACAGCTCAAACCAGTCCAGCTTGCAATCTGCATCACCACAGAAACAGGCAAACATGCAGAAACATCAAGAGGCAAAGCATGAGGGTCAACCACAGAACAAGCACAGTCCCAAACTAAACCGTGAGCAGTGGTTGAACAGGGCGTGAGGCTGGGGGGGGATGGAGGGCGGGGCCAGGGGCTGACCGTAGAAGTACTCTAGGGGGTCCTGGCCGGAGATGAGCCAGTTTCGGAAGAGGCGTAGGTGGTAGGAGCACTGGTGGAGGTGGTGGGCCAGCGCCCTGTCCAGAGAGAGGTGGCGGCCCAGGCTGAGGTCGGTGGAGAAACGCCTCAACAACTGGGCCACATGGTGCTCCTCCAAGGGCTCTGAGGAAGAAGAGGGAGAGCGAGGAAGGACAGAGCAGTGGAGGAGGAGGAGGAGGAGCAGCACAAAAGACATGAAACGATAGGATATGAGCGAGGAGGAAAGAAGAGAGAAGGACTGAAGTACGTTACAGGAGTTTGGAGGGATACAGGGAGAAGAAATAGGAGGGAGGAGAGGTGTGGTGTGTGCATGAAGGTGGTGCTGTGAAGGCAGGAGGCAGCCAACAGCCCGTCCTGGCTGCCAAACAGCCACAGATCAGAAGCAGCAGCGAAACATCTCAAGCAACTTTCTGTGATAAAAATCATCCAGAAGCTCAGCAAAGCTCAGAACAAACACCGAGGCTAAAAACATCATGTTGCTCCTCTGCAGCTTCTCAATTTTAATTTAAAAGTCTAATTAACGTTGAACCCAATTAAGAGAAATCAACGAAGGAGCAAGTGTAACACAAGACGTTTACAGGAAGCGGTATCAGGCTCGCAACCACCTCAAAGAAACACTGCAGAAGCTGTTCAATGTGACATTCACTTTAAATCCAAATGTCCACATTAAAAAACAATTTGAACAACTGATGTGATTTTATGACACAGTTCACAGAAAGCTGCAGCTGGACATTTGGTGCCAACACAAAACTGCGTCACTGAGGGCCGTCGTACCTGCCGCAGTGCACCAGACAGGTGGAGCCACTGCTATGGTGGATGTGTCATCTTGTGTTCCTGTGGTGAATAATACATATCAGAAAAGAACAATACTCATATAGTGTGGGGAGGTTACACTCAATGTATTTGCATGGCATCATCTCAACAGGAAGTGTTTATTTTTGGAGTAACTTGAATTTTGAAGGTGGTGATATCTGAGTGTCGTGTTCACCTGTTAGTGCTGTGTTCAATGACTCAACTCTAACAGAAACTCACTGAAACACTTGGTGAAACACTTGGTGAAACCATTCTTTCCTTCCCAATACCTGAACTTTGTGTATTGGAAGATACCATGTACAGATCTGGTACCAGTGTAGATTATTTTTTTGTAACAGATTAATACAACAAACCCCATTATAGATGTTATGTTATGGATGTGCTTCTAATTACACAAGTCACTTGTCATTTATGGATATTGGTTACTTTGAGCAGTATAAAATATGGTTGTATACAGGTTTATGAGATTCTGCAATGGATATAATAACGGAAATGTGGATACAGCGCCAGAGACGGAGCTCTGTTCATTCCTTTGTGGCGCATGAAGCCAAAAAAGCTCATCTTCCTGAGTACAAAAATACCCGGACCTGTCAGAATGTCATAATACAGAGCTAGTTAACACTTATCTTAATTATAAAATATTGCTCACAGCAGCATTAATCCTGCGGCTCTTCTCAACCTTCTAAATTTTATCGGACCAAATGGATCAAATGCTGATTAAATGGGTCATTTTTGCAGGGGATGACGCGCTCAGAACAATGTATCCACCATTTTACGCTGTCACTGGGTTGCAAAGACCTTGCTGGTACTTATAGCAGCATTTCAGGCTGTACTGGAGGCATTTCCGATACCTGTATTAGTATCCAAACAACCCTCGAACGTGGATGAACATTTTCACCAGTCAGACCAGTTAAAACTTCCAAAACAACACAAAACTCTTCATATTCATACAAAGCAATCCAGATTATACAACCCAGACACAGAGATTCTACACGAGAAGATTTACAAAGTCACGACTGAAAAAATCTTCCCTTTTTAATCCATTAAAACCAGCCGATCGTACGGATCACATAAGTGGTTCACAACAACGTTCAGATCTTATCGTCTGTGCTTCTGTCTGACCGTCCACAAATAATCCTGAATCAACTAAAGTGGAGACATTCAGCTGTAGCCACAAACATTGTCATTACACCTCTTCATTAATAATTGAATATTTGCCCTTTTTCAAGTCTTGAGCACACTGGACAAACACATCTGTGCACTGAAACATTGACAGGCATGTGTGTGTTTATGAGTCAAAACAAAACTGACCGATGTTTCACAGGAGAAGATGGGATGAACGATGCTTTAACCCTTCCTCTGTTTGTCAATAAGAGCTGATCCAGAATCTGTCAGCTGTGATTGAACCGTATTCATCCTTTAATCCAAATAACACAGGAAGCTCTGTGGAAGAAATGATCACTGAGGGAGTCGTGAAGGTCGGAGGAAGGGTTAAACATTCATGTGCTGTTGGTGGCGTTTGAACAATGAGCTCGATTCACATCCTCTACAATGATGGCAGCAGGTGTGGATTTTATGTAGGTACTCTGTTCACACACACACACACACACCTATCACATGCACACACACTCACACACACACACATACACACACATCTATCACATGCACACACACTCACACACACATCTATCCATTGGGAAAAAGAACATACTGAATTATTGGGTAATGGTGATCAATTTACAAACTGTATGCAGGATGTTAAACAGGGTTCCCACCCTTTGTTCAGTCTGAAAATCCTTCATGAGGCTCTTTACATTGTTGTGCTGCTTTTTATACATGAAACAGTGACCGGGGGGGTTAGGGGCTGTTATTACAGGTCCAAAGAGAAACACTCAGGGTTTACTCGTTATTATGAGTGTCAGTTGTACAAAATAAAAAGGAAATCTGCAGATTTTAACAGATTTTCTTAAGTTGGTTTATCAGGCACAGGAAGCGTCTACTCAGCCGGTGGAAACAGTTGTCTAATGTCTCCTGTGGCTCACGGTAAATCTGCTTGGAGACTAACTTCAACAGGAAGTCTGCGTAACAAACTAAGGACGTTTAATGCAAAACACTACTGAGTTGCATTGGCAGAGTAAGAACCAGTGTTTTGGGACTGTCACCCACATCAGGGACTAAAAGTCAGGATATGTCAGCCGCTGCTGTTTCCAGTCTGAACCTTCTTTGTCTCTTGCAAGTCCCCAAACTTCATGAAAGAGCAACACTAATATAAAATGGCCCTTTAATAAATGAGGACTGATATTAGAAAAATCTTTGACATTCACCCTCAGAAATTATTTTTCGACTGTAACAAAACAGTTAGCTGAATAAACTCTGGAAGTCACGGGAAGGACACAAAACAAAATGCGTTGACAAGAATGTTGTTTCAGTTTTGATCTCTCAGAAGAAGTTGTGCCAGAAATAAACTAACTTTAACTAGCTTCCAAACAAGACAAGGTGACACAGAGCCAGTAATGACCCTTATTTACTAAATAATTCACTATTGAAGGAAAAAGTAGTGTCTGTACACCAGGGTTTACTATTATCTGTTAGTTATCAGATCCTTACCCGCAATATCTATCTAAAGGCCTTCTGAAAGCTTACGGATATGGACCAATGGTGCAGCACCTCCGGTAGTCACACTGGGGGGGCAGTGTAGCAAATAGTTCAAGCAAGACACGACCAGGACGAGAGGAAGACGTTTTAAAAATGGCGAGAGGTTATTTTAAACATCTGTATGATGTTACTTCGCCCAGGCACAGAGACAAACAGTTACTACAGAACAGCTGGGAGGAGAGCGGACGGCGGTGAAGGTAAAATGGAGGTTCATGCGAGACCGATTTGACTCAGAGCGGCGCCCTCTAGTGGTCTAGTGATGATTAACGGCATCATTAGCGTCTGAATATGTGATGTGAAAGACATCGATATATCCCTTTCTGCAGTATCTGCACGCACCACTACAGTGCCCACATGGCCTCCCACTCTTCCGACTATGGTCAGAATTAAATTAAGTTAGATGCTGTTGTGCTTAACACACATTACACAAACGTTCTTATATTTAATACATAGATTTGTTTTTGTTGTTTCTGCGATGTGGCATAAAGGGACTCAAACTGTTTCGTTTGGCAACCCTGGTGTTGGAAAATGATAAATAAATGAACCTTGCTTTATCTTTAATATAAATCTGTACCTACAATGTTCTGTTAATTTGGTTTCAAAGATGGTATTGAGTATTGAAGTTTTAAAAGGTATTGTATCAAAGTCAGAAATTACAGTATCGTGACAACTACTGTGATTTGATTGTAAGCTCAATAAACTCACATGATATTTAAGATTTTCTCCCGTTTGTCTGGGATAGTGAAATCTTCCAGGACAAGTGGACTGTGTTTCTGTATGTAAACCCCACATTTAAAGGTGAGAAGTAACTGTTATGCGAGTCTACGCCTGGCAGTGAAGACGCAAGATGATGATGATGATTAGTAAGTGTCCAAAACTATCAAGAGATCAGGCGGGGAAAATCTGACACGCACTTGATGCACGCTTGTGTCAGCCTCTAATTGCAGAAAATACAAAGGGAAGTCGACGATCGTGAGTCTGATTTAAACTGGACTCAAGTGGAAAGTAGGGAACTGCTAGACACTAAATAATACTACTGACATGTATCACAAGAGAACAAATAGACTCCAATAGCAAGGGTAAATGCAAGTTTTGCAGTAAATGTTTGTGAATTGTTGACTGGCACAACAGGCAAGCAAAACGTTGCTTTGAGGTACCTTAAAGGCAGCTCAGGATGAGTCAGTTTATTAGAGTACTTATATGTTAACTCTCTGTTGGTTAGAAGAGAAGTTCTTAGACTAAACAGGTAAATGACTCCCTTTTATCCCTGCAGACATCTGGTGTTTTTAATAGGTATAATCAATATGAAGATGTCTATATTTTTTGCTACACTATGAGGCCTTTGTAAAAGTTTGCTGACATTCCCTGTCTCTTAATTTCTTGAAATTTCATAAAGTCAATGACCAGTGGGAACCCTGGTTAGAAAGAGAATGTCAGGTAGTGTTAGAAAAGTAAGAGTCCAAAGCATATGGGTAAACAAACAAACAAAAAATAAATTAAATCATTAGAAAAAAAATATATAAGGGAAACCTGGAATGCTGGAGGGCCATGTGGAAAAAAAAAACCCAAGGTCAAAAACAAAAGTTTGAAGACATGCAAGACAAAGGGAGGTGGAGTGGAAAAATACTTGAAAGAAGCAGACGTACCATTAGTCGGATACTTTGCAAACGACACAGAAAATCGTTTTACTGCCGGCATAGACAACAACTCTGAGGAAATAAAAAAAAAAAAAATTCACTAGTGTTACTTGGAGCCACAGTAACTTGAATATCATGTTTTGTCATTTCCCTGTTCTTCTCTAATGTGGGAGCGCAATCGTGGAAAAAAACCTACTGTACACAAAAGAGTGGTTGAAGAATCAGAACTATCTGTTCCAGTTTATAAAGAGGCCCTGGCTGAAGTTAAAACAGATATCTGATGTTTGTGAAGTGTGAAGATGTTGGATGCATGGATGGATGGATGGATGGATGGATGGAACATCTTCTGATGACAACGTGATATGAAATGTTTGAACTGAGGAGGTGAAGAGTACACACCAAGAAATATAAAACTATGAAAAACAAGCCCAATATTCAGGTCTAATTCGCTCTTCCTGCTACAAAAAAAACAACAATCCCAGTAAATAATTCAGCCTCTCTGTCATGTACTGAGACAACAATGAAATACATCAACTGGTGCACCTGACCAGGATTAAGATGCTTCAGCATGGAAATGTTTTTCACCAATATGAAACTCACGGAGGAGCATGCACCGAACCGGCACAATGTGTGCGTATTTGACAGCATCGAGACGAGAACGCCTCCTTTGAATCTTGAGAATGAGGTGTAACAAGATGGATGACAAGGACCAACAGCAAGGCTACATGTGAGACAACCAGGAGGATGGCAGCTGAGAGGAGACTGTGAGTCTGTATAATACAACAGTGACACCTACTGGACAACATGACGACAGACATCAATGTCATCTACACAATCAGGGCCAGTTATAGTGGCCATGCTGCATCATTAATGTATTATCAACCGTCTATAATTTCGTTTCACATATTATCTGTTAACACTCACAGCCCTTCGCTTTCTACCTTTCTAATGCAATCAGAAAAGAATAGTGAGGATGAGGATGTAAAACTGCTGTTTGATTTCTGCTTTGAGTCACATTACATGACTGAGTTTAAGACACCAGATTATTATTATCATTATTAGTTTCTCTTGGAAGTATCATGTTTTCTTCTGGCTGTTTGTATTGTATCCATAACCAAGTTTATCTTCAGTGTGTAGATTTCACTGTAATCATGTGAGCACTGAACAGACTGTTACAGGAAGTCAGTGTAGGCATGGACCATGCAAAACAAACATGGGGACATCATGATTGTTGAGAATGAGGGGCATTCAACGGACACGTACTGATGAACAGTTGCTTCATACATGCAGTACTTCTAAAAGAAAATCATATTGTATGCTGCTCAGAATGAAAAAGCCTGGAGTTTGATCTCTGATTTGTCTTAAAATGACAAGTGTGATCTCCACTGCAGCTGACAGAAAGAACAGAATCACACACAGAAGTTAAGAAGAAGCTGGAAATGAACTCAATCGATTTGTGAATCGATTCTGAATCGTTGGAGATCAAGATTCAAGATTCTCATGTGAATCGATTTTTTTCACTCACCCCTAGTTTGTTACATTTGCTTCTCTTGGTAAAGCTTTTGGCTTTTGCAACATTTCCGGTTGTGTCTTCACCACATGTAACATACAGTCTAACGTCTGATCTAAATTCTGTCTTGCAAGTTTTAATGGGCCTGAGGCAGCATGTATACAAACTGCGACAAAGCAAAACACCAATTTTACTCAAAGTTGTGGTGTGGTGGAAAAAAAAAGATGAAATAAATCCAGTGGTTTTGGTGGCTACAATGAATATGGAGTCTAAAAATACAGAAATTACTAAAAACATAACTATAAAATACATGTATGGGCATACATGATTTTTATGCCTCACTTCTCTCATCGAGCACATACAGTAATCTTCCATCAAGTTCTCCTGCTGCTATTCTGCATTTTCTCCAACTACTCTACTCAACACTTCTTCATACTAAACATACCTACAGTACACATTTCTACCTCATATGTTTAGGTGCCCAGCTTGCCCAACAGGGCGTCGCTCAAATTATAAAACTAACAATATTATTAGGACTAAGAGGATGTGTGAGACACTGATCTGCTGTTGCCCTGTGCAGGTTAGTGAAGGAGCGCCGTCTCAAACACGTACCGTCTTTGTAGGACAGACTGCCGGTGGAGAATTTTTTGCGATGTGCGCGTGCGTAGTCCTGCAGGTTAGGGGCGCTAGAGGACCCACCTAGGACAGTGGTGCTGAAGAGCCCGGCGCACTGAGAGCCTGCGAGGGGGGCGGGGGGGTTAGTTACCACTACATATTCATGCTGTTACTTAAACAACTAGCCAGAGAGGGACAGCAAGAGAGAAAAGGAGACAGGAAAACAGAGAAAAAGACAGCAGAAAAACAGCAGAGACAGGCAGATACAATGACCCAGAGGAGACCATGCATCTCGTAACATCATCTCTCTCCATCTCCTCACAGGAGGCGTGGGAGAGTTTTTAAAGTTTAGCCACTTTGTCAGGCTACGTGGCTAAAAGGAAACAATATGAACAATATGTGACATATTCAGTGTTCAAAGAGGAATTCTGGTATTTTTAAACATAGGTTTACGTGTTGTGGTGTATAAATGATTCAAAGGACCAAAGGTTTGGGAATAAGAGGCTGCAATAACTGCAACATAATCCTTTGGTGCAACTCTGATTGTTGAAGTGCTTGTTTTTGTCTCTGACAGGCTGACGTTGTTATTGTGTTTCTATGGCGAGAGACCTTTTTGTTAAAATATAAGATCCGTTTTGTAACAAGACAAGTCTCAAACAGTCTCAAAGTCTCTGTCTGAAATATGAGACGTGAGTTGTCAAAATCAGTTAAATATTCAGCCAATAAATTCTTGCTGGCATTCCCTCTATGTAAACTCTTCTCTCCAACTCTCACTCATGTTTCCACTGTTGTCTTCTGCAACAATTCACCTCTGGCGAGATTACAGAGCAACACTTTTGTTTTTGGTAATAAAATGTTTTTTCTTATTTCACAAAAAGGTACATCTCTGTTGGAATGACTTCATGATGTTGTCAGAGAATAACGACCTCTGCCAGTCAGTAGCAAAAACAAGCACTTTAACGCTGACGTTGGCGTTCCCCCAAAGGATTACATTGCACCGTTTGCAGCCAGCTGAAGGGATCTACTGGACCGATTTCCAGAATTTTGGCATGTATGAATCATTTTCACACCATAACATTCAGCTGTGGGGCCCCAGGTTGTAAAAATACCGGGATTTCCCTTTAAATGTGATTTTGTTTCAGAATTAGGATGTCCAAACAGAGAGCATAAAAGAGTAACACAGAAAGAGAAAATAGTAAGAGGCAAAAGCAACAGAATGAGAACGTTCTTTGTGACTTTTCTTTGAAAAATTTCTTCCTGTTTGACTGTTGAACAACAAAAACAAAAATGGCAGCTGCTAAAAGAAGTGGCTGTTTTTAATTTTCAGGGACTGAAGCCAAAACTGGTTGTGTATCTCTGAGACTGCACCACTGTATGTGCTTAAAATAACTCAACACACACCCCATGACAGTCATGAGAATCACTAACCACCAAACAACAAAACTGACCCAGCAATGAAACTTGGGGTGGGTTTTTCTTTAAGAAAAGTACATCAGAGCTGCAAAGTCAGTCCTTCAATCAGGATTACATTGAAGGGGGAAGGATCTGAGGCTTACTGCGACGGAAAGAGGAGGCAGTGAAATGTTAATCTATAAGGAGCTATGTAAAGGTTAAAGCTTAAACGCCTCAGTAGAGTATTTGAACATGTCACTCGTGCCAGTATTTGATGGTTTTATTAACATTTAACTCACATGAATGGAGTGGAAGAAATCACACTATTAACTAGCTTCTTCATGCAGAACAAATGTATGTTGAGACCATTTTAAAAACACCGGGCTCATCCTCCAAACAGTGATGGCCTTAAAACAAATTTCAAGTGGAGGCTCTCCATGCAACACACAGTTTATTCCAGGAGGATTTGTTTGTTCTGGAAAGTGGACCATCAAGTATTTAAAGCAGCTACTGGCTGAGCTTTGTCGGATGTCAAAATGTTTTGCTGAAGACCGATTTAGATAAAATATAGCGGCCATTTTATCAACAGTTTTCACCAGTCAGTCCCTTTGGAGAGCAGTTTTCGTTACAAACAAATGAATGCGTTAACAAACACATGTATATGACATGTACAGCACATCTCCATCAGGAGAAACAAGCTGCCTGCATGCATTTCAACACAAAGCGAAAACCACCCTCCGAGTGCGTTATTTACATCAATAGCAACGTTTCCACTGAAAGTACCTGGAACGTTTAGTCCCAGGAACTACTTTTCAAGGAACTAAAAAGGTTCCCTCAGCTTGATGTTGTCTGCTTTTCCACTGTGAATATGATGTAAATTATAATGCTGATGTATTAAAAAGTGACAGCTGTTTTCACTCAGTGTCATCTGTAGTCATGCACAAAAACTATGTCTGGCCATCTGATGTTTGCATTCTTCTGTGAATCGACGCTGATGTCTTCAAGCACAATGAACACAAAACATACAGGTTTGCGGCTTCAGATGTTTTAAAATGGAGGCTGGAATAAAATGCTGCAAGTGCTCGACCAATCAGACATGTTCAGCACTGCAAGCCCCACTGCCAAAGTTCCTGTACTTTTGAAAATGACTCCCCCCGTGAGGAGAGACATTAAATTTAGACCCTGGTCACTGGGGAAGTTCCTGTGGTGGAAACGCAGCTGTTGGATGATAGTGGCCTCCCATAACAAAAGTCCTTCACTGCAACCTGTCGCACACTTCATCTATACACACAGTTGCCATGGAAACAGGGCATTATGACACCTACCTAATCCACTCTGTTTCATCTCAGGGGATTGTCGTGAGCAGAGCGAAAAGAGTCGATAACTGCCTACTTTGGAGGATGATGTCTCAGATAGAACCTGGTGGATAAAATACACACACGCGCACACACACACACGCACACACACAGACACACGCACACAACAGGGTAGTTTGAGACCACTTGATATTATGTACCAGGCTCCATTGCAGGCTGCCAGTTTGCAGAGTGAAATATGACCTCGTACAAGAGGAGAGAAGCTCTGGGTTTATAAAACACACCGATTACATAAGTAACTCAAACAATACAGCAGCTCTGTGGAGGCTAAACAGACTAAAGAACCGATGTCTGAGAGTGTTTTCATGGACAAAATTGTAGATGGATTAATCTGCCTCACCTCCATGGATCCAGTCTTGTGATTGCGTATGAGTGGGGACCTCCTCTGAATGGTGATTGGCTCAGACAGCGGCACGGCACGGTCGGTCTCATCCCGTGAGAGGTCCTCCAGGCTGCCGGGGTCCGTCTGTTTCTGCCCGTTCTGAACGAGCAGAGAAGAAGAAGAGAACATACACATTCAGCTATCTGCAGAACAGAAACATGGTGAAGATATTTGGATGTGATTCTACCTGTCGTGCTACCTCTGCAGAGGCGGGCCTGAAGCCGAAGCCAGTTGGTGCGTTCTCCTCCTCCTCGACACCTTTGACACCAGGGCTGAAGTGGAGCTCTACATGGAAGCGCTCCTCTGAGGAGATGTCCTGCAGGGGGAACAACAGAGATGTTACAATGATACCGTCTCCAGCAAGCTCCTCGTCTGTGCAATGATCTGACTGAGGAACTACCACTGGCTACTTCAATATCTTCTTTTAAATCTCTTTTAAGACTATTTTTTTTATCAAGTCTATCTTATAAAAGTGATGTTTAAAGCAACATTATTTATCTTTTGTAACTTAAAATAACAGCTTCAAAGTCATTTTGATGCTACAGTGTCTTGTTATAGGGTGAATGGTGACTCTGTCTCAGCCACTCCGGCCCTGTATAACTTGTTTCTGCTCTATGTAACTTCAGTGACAGGGTAGGATCACAGCGTTACATACATGTTCACTTCAAGATACTACTACTACAAGATAAGCACTGCTCTTTATCAAGTTGCCAAGTTTATGCTTCAAAAATTCTTACAAAAAAATGGCAGCGTATGACAAAAATAAACTAAACACTACCTTATTGTTGTCCTCATACAGCATGATGACAATCTGAGTCATATAGTTGAGTTCAGAGACAGCACTGAGGTAATCCATGGCACGCTTCCACTGCTGGTCCTTCTCCTCCTGTCACACACACACACACACACACACACACACACACACACACACACACACACACACACAGAGATGAAGACACACAGACACACACAGACACACACACACACGCGCACACACACACACACACAGAGATGAAGACACACAGACACACACAGACACACACACACACGCGCACACACACACAGACACAGACACAGACAAAAACTCAGGTTCAACTTTCACCCTCATCTGAAAAACATTCAAAAGATCTGTAGAATTGATGTTTGGTTTCTTACATCGAGCAAACCTCCGTAGCGGAAAATGCTGAGCAGGGAGTGGACGTGACTCTCACTGGTGAAATATAAACGTGTCCTGACGTGGCGCCCTGGAGACATCACTCCTCGAGAGTACCTGCCAACAAGACACCAGTGTTGTGTCACTACAGCCAGTCCAAACACCTCGCATCATGTCTTTCCTTCAAATTTAAATGTACTCACAGAGGGTGCAGTTTGTTGACAGACTCATCCTCGTGCGTCCTCTGCAGGTCCAGCTGGATCTTTCTGACCAGTGGGAGGCAGTAGGCGTATGCTATGTCCAATTTCTCCACTTTATTTATGCCATATTCCTGCAAAAAACAGAAAAATGTGCTAAAAAGATACACAACTTCTGAAGTGGTAATACCTCTGACTACATTTGTGTATCAATTCCTTTTCATTGTATATTAAAAGGGTTCATTTGTCTCAAAGTAGCAACAAAACTTTATTTTAAGGTCCAAGAGAAGAGTTCAGATGTATCAACACTTAAACTTCCAGGCTTTTAACTGTAAATACGTATTACTTTCATTTGCAGCATCACTTTTACATTTTCATGTGTGTAACAGTAATAAACTACCTCTGATGGAAAGATTTCATGGAATAAAAGAGAGTACAGAGAGAAAGTTAATTTTAAGTCTAGCAACTGTGCTTCTCTCCTGATTCTGAGTTTTCTCATTAAAGAACAGAGAAAAAACTGGAACTATCCTCAAACACAAAAAGCTTGTAGTAGAAAATATTTCCCTGCAGTAGTCTGAATGTAACGCTCCACCCTCCATCCTCCTCTCTTACCTGTGGGATGACGATGTCAGCCAAAGCTCGAGAGAGTCTGAATAGCTCCAGAGTGTCCTCCAGGCCCAAAGTAGCATTGTGGATGACATCATACTTCACACAGTCGTAAATGTCCGGTATTTTACTGATGTCGTAGCGGCCGTTCTTCATGCGAAAGTCACGCTCAAGTTTGGACCAGCGCTGCAACATCAGCTCCAGTGTCTCACTGTGGTACAGCTGCAGGTCTGGTGAGAGGTGAGAAGATTACTTTAACATTTTCACTGCATTTACACCTGAAAGAGGCGTCATGATATTGATTCTATAAAGACTGTGCTGCTGAGTTTTTCTAATGTCATGTTTCAATGCTCAGAGTCACAAATTATATTAAATTCATCTAATGGAGGAGAAACAAAAAAACTTAAATCTTAAAATGCGTCCACATCTGTACACAGCTGTATACAACTGGTGGTAAGTCTTTTTATCTGACCTTCTAAATGCAGTAAAGAATTAATAAAAATAAAAATAAAGGTTAAAACCTTGAGATCATTTAAAGTTGATGGAGGATTTTGCTCACCAGCTGACTTGGGGTCCTCCATCCTTTTGCGGATTTGGGAAGTGAGGCTCTGAATGAGGGCGTAGACCCGGTCACATGTGCCCACTGGATTCTGGACTATCTTCATTGAATTCACCAAAGAGTCACTACAGGTCGGGGCCAGCTGTCACACACATACACAAAGCACTTTCATTAAAAAGACCAATTACACAGAACAAATGGATACTGACTGCTTTCACATTACAAAGACCTCAAAAAGCCAGAAGCTGCTAAACCTCACAAAAGACTTTGACTCAAATGAAGAAATATAATCAATCTGCAAACTGTTAGCTCAAGAAATCCCATCCTTCCTGCTTCCATTATGACAGGTTAGTAATCCTCTGAATGATCAAAGGAGACTTGGTCACAGACAATTAGTCCCTGTGTCTACATGTCAGCCTCCAAGTCGAACAAATACTGTGGGAAACATCTGTCAAAAAACAGACTTGAATTCATAGATTAAGGAGTGTTAATATATTACAATTTAAAGCTACAGTTTTGAGGGAGTAAAACTGAGTAGTACAACATTTTAAAAATGCATAAAAAACATACGCTTCCAGTATAATCACAAAACAGTCAGTAAAAGTCAGGGGAATAGTGCCTCTATGGCACATTCACTGCAGTGAGAATTAAATGGCGATGTAAACAAGTGCTCACATTAAATGCTGGATATCTAAAGAATCAGAATCATAAACAGCCATCTTGTTTTACTGCTGTGTCCCAGGTAAACATTTCACTGCATTGTTGCTTTTTCTACTTTTAACGTCCTGGGGTCTCTGGTGGCAGAATCATTTATTCAAAGAAGACAAAAACAAAGAAGAAGAAGAAGAAGACGTTGACAAAGTAGAAGACAAAGAAAAAGAAGAAAAAGGTGAAGAAGAAAACAAAGAAGAAGAAGACATTTTTTACACTCTCTGAGGCAGACAACACGATTGCAAAATTGCAATACATGTCCTGACACGGTTTAGAGAGGAAGGATAAAGTCTCAGCCTCTCTTTAACTTCAGTTTAGGAACTTCTTTTCACCATACAAAAATGTGAAATAATCGGCTTCTTGTATCTTCTATCAGCAGTGAGAAGTTGGTAATCATCAGTTATCATATCGACTGAAAAAAAATTCATATCGTGCATCTCTACTTAACTTATTTACAAAAGCAAATCTCAAACCACAGCTCCCTGTGAACTACAGACAGATCTCTTACTTGAAGTTAACCTGGAAGTTGTTGTACTGTAGCTGATCCTAAATGCTGCAGCCAGGGTCTTGAAAAATAAAGGTGCTTCCTGTGTACAAACCAGCGGCTGCACAGAAGATGCACAGTCTACTGATTTACAACAGTGTTTCTCGATGTTGTTTCCTCCTTCCCTCCTCAGGCCCTCACAGAACAGACATATATTCAGCTGAGAGTGTTAAATACAGTTGACTAATCACCCTGTCGAAGTCTTCGTCGGTGAAGTCTCTGTCCTTCTGCAGAATCTCATGCAGTCGGGCCTTAACTCGGTGCTGGCAGCTGCTCAGCGAGTCGCTGTCGTTGTCCAGCAGCCCGTTCATGTTGGCACTCTTCACCATCTGCACCAGGATGGGTGTCAGCTCCCCCTCCAGAGCCAGCAAACCCTGCTCACACAAACACACAGACAGAATGAAGTGGTCATCTGTGATTTGTTTTGGCAACATCTTTAATGCAAAGTGATGATTTGATAATTTGTCAACAGTGTGCCCAATACTTTGATATCTCACAACAAGCATGAGCTGTTGTCCTGGGACATAAAATATCATGACAGACATGAGACCGTTGTTGTTGACACTGACGGTCATTTCTACACTGTATGAATACACTGTAAAAAACACATTTTACCAAATAATGTGGTAGCACTTTAGCTTCACAGTTATTAGATATTAACAGCAGGCAGTACTGGACATCACTTAGTATTCCTTCTTCATCTGAAGAAGCTGTTAATCTCTGAAAAAGTACTAGTCTGGGGAGGTTGGATTTCGTTTCAGAACATTCATTTACAATTCTGCAGGTGGCGCTCTTTTCTTTCTATTCAACTTAGACGATGGAATCTAAGTTGATTCCAGCTTTATTTAACCACACAGTATTCTCCATGTATCCCACACTCACACAGCTGTTGACATTTCTGTAAAGATTTACATCCAGTAAATGAAACAAGTAACCGTCTGATGACACTTATAACATAGGTCAAAGCTTTCATCTGGCCATAACTCTGGTCCCTTAAGTTTGTATCAGTGGTGACAGACCAACATCTTGTACAGAGCTTTTTTGAATACTAGATCAAAACAAACCTTAGCGAAGGCTGCGGCCGTCATCTGCACCCTGCCTTCATCAGACGCATATATCTTCAGGTCATGTCTGTAGGTGCTGTGTAGCCGCAGTAATCCACAGCCTGGAAAGCCAGCATAGTCTCCTACAACAACACAGTGCCAACAGCAACATTAGTGATTACACAGACACAGAGCCTACTGGTATAAAATGTCAAAGTAAACTTGCTGCAAAATAAATTTGGCCTTATTTTGCTTAACACAGCACAGTCTGTGGCAAGATGTCACCATCTTTGTATTAAGGGACTCTGACTTAGAATCTCTTCTTTATTAAACCTCTGCTGGCCTAGATAGATGACCTCTTTGCACCCCAGCTGCCACTCTTACTTCTTTCCCACCAAATTAGCTTTGGTTCTTAAACCGGTTGGAGATTCTTAGACTCCCGGGGCTATCAAGGGAACAAGTCTGCAACAAAGTGCTTCTTTTTGATTACAGCTTGGAAAACATTTTTTGGGTTACAAACCAATTTATTTATGGTTCAAAATTAGGTGTGCAAATCTAAAAAGAAAAGGGCCTTCTGTTCCCTGTCTGCAACTAAACTAAAATATTGTGTGTGTATTGTATAGATATATATATTGTGCATTTTTTTTCTCTCTTTCCTTTGCAGCAAAGGTTTGATTGCTTGACTGCAGGTTTGTATTTACTTTGGTTAGAATCACTCCTTTGATCTACAATATGTGCACACCTACTGTCCTGGACATGTTAAACCAGACAGATGAAAGTAAATAATGAGAACAGCAGAGAAAAGGAAGAGAGGGAGACACAGAGAGAGAGAGAGAGAGAGAGAGAGAGAGAGGCAGTATTACACAAGTAAAATGGTATTTTTGACCCCCTTTAACGCCCCTCTTCCCGCCTCTTGTTCTGACCTTTCATATATGGATCAGTGGCTGCTCAGTGTGGCGGCACAATAAGTAATTCAAAGTCTCTCAAACATGAGGCCACAGCCTCATACTGCAGCAACAACAGCAGTCATGGTGGTTAGCACATTTCTGTTTATGTGCTTAAGATCATTCTGAATATATTAGTTATTAAATATTTGACTTAACTTTTTAACACCTCCTTAAACAACATTAATCACAAATATATGAAGTTAATTTTCGATCAGCAGGTGAGTAATTATTTGTGTCCATAATAAAATTCCTATGAGAGAAATGAAACGCTACATGACGTGTCTTCAGTAGGAAACCCTGCTGTGAGTCTCACCTTGTCCTCCGGGGTACATACAGCGGAAGGCCCTTCCCAGCTCCTCAGCCTGCACTCTGCCAGCAGGAGTCAGCTCTCCTCCCCACTTCAGCACCAGCAGCAGAGACGGACCTTCCTTACGAGTGTCTGTAAACAGAATCCAGAGCAACGCAGTTAACAGTCACTTAAGTATTCTGTATAGTATCTAGCTTGAGCTTGGCGACACATTACTTTGAGAAAGAGATCAAAGAAGCGCCTGAACATCTTCCTACCTTCTTCCTCACTTGAGGTTTTTGGCTGCCCATGGGGCAGGTAGGTTAGTTGCACTTTTCTGTTGATCCCCGAGAAGTGGCCATACCTTTATTGGCAAGAAAATAAAACGGATCTGGAGTCATTAAAAGCCAAAGCTATTTATGGATAAACATGGTTGGATGTCTTCTTCCACCTCTGATAACAAACTGGGGGGGGGGGGGGGGGGTTGCCATTACTTGTAATGTCGACGAACAATGTGGTGGTGACTAGAGTAGAAACAGGATCAGGATATGCCTTTCCTGTGAGTGATATAATCTGTCACACTGAGCTGTAAAGATCCATAATATGTGTTTTTAAGAACACACAACTGAAGTTGTGCTCAATTGTCTTCATTTCTCGGTATCCAGGCTGTTTACAGGAAAAACACTGCAGCTGCAGCACATCTTATGCTCTTGGTAGTTGTGTTTGGCAGGAGGTGACCTTTTAAAAACTCATTTGTCATAAGCACAGGAGGAAGCCAAGGACAAACTGCCCACACCACTTTTAGGATATTTAACATGAAGTTGAGATTCAGGAAGTTAAGGTTTCCATATAACTAATTGTTGTGGAAATGTGTCTTATTTGTGAGATATCCATCAAACCAACACCTAAATCCTTTAATTGTACAGTTTACTTGAACATACGTTGGCGTTCTGGCAAAGTTTCAAGGTTTGCAAAACAACCTGTATGGATTAAAAATCTGTAATTCCTTTTTGCAGTCTATCATGTTTTAACACAATTTGCTGAGGTGACCTAGAAAAGAATTAAATGAATATGGGATCAGGGACTAGTGGTTAAGAGGGTGACCCAGTTTACTCGTAACTCACATTTCCAGAACAGTCTTCAGCTGCTCCAGTTTGGACTTCTTCTCTTCTATCTCGCAGTCATTGTGCTGTCCTAGTTCTGCTAACAACTGCCGTGTGATGTCCAGCACCTCCTGTTGAGGTTCAGAGTAACAAGCTGTCAGAATTCTTACAGCAGTTCACACAAAGTAAAAACACACACACGCTGGGAGAATGTTAGTGAAGTATTACAAAGTAAAACCTACTTAACTGTTTCTTTATCTGACTTATTGTTACCTGCAGTTGTTTTGGCTTCTTCAGCTTCAGTTTCCCCGTTTTGTATCCTCCATATTTTTCAAATAGATCAAAGAACCTGCATGAATCAAAGACAAATTTCTGATTCATCGAAAGTCTTTAATCTTTAGCTGCAGCACAAATGAAGGCAGTAACAGAGACAACCTACATGGGGTTGCGAACTTCCATCTTCATCTTCTGTTTGGGCGTTCGGTCTCCATGTCGGATGACAGCAATGACACAGCGGAGCTCCATCCTGAAGAGTGTCAGGATAAGTTAACATCATCAGTAACATCTTATAAATGGACTCCTCTTCCATCAATCAGCACTCTGTTAATTCACTGGGGTTGACAATGAAAACATCACAGCTGTCGGTTATATTAGATAAACTGTACAAAGAAATAAAGAAAGAGCACAATCTTACTCTCACTGCAGTTAGAAAAAGACAATACGATGAGCACAATTTGCTAGATTAATACTGAATACTAAAATATTGACACAATAGAGCGACTGAACACAAGTTAACAATATCTATGTCTACATTAAGTCGCTTAAAGTATACCTAATTACACTGCTTATCCTCATTTAAGTAGTTTACATTATATGACCTTGTCTCAGGTTCTAGACTGTGAATGTTCAGGTACAGCTGAGGAAATCATTTACGGCAATTATAATAATATGCATGATGATAGTTAAGGAAGCAAGCATACTGAACACGCCTGTAACGCAAACAACATGCCAAACTGGTTTGACTACTGTTATAACTCACATGGTCCCTGACGTAGTGGGAACAATAGGGATGTCCTCTGCCTCAGTTGGGATGGACCAAGGAATCTGAAACTGAGGAGCCAGCTCACGCATCACGATGTTCCTAAAGAGCCACAAAGAGACACAAATTCAATCAACAGATCTGAACCATAAATCAACTAAAGCAGAAAGGAAATGGTCCAATTGACAGGAATGATAAAAAATAAACGTGGTACCCGAGGATCTTGGCACAGTCGTCATAGTACTTCATCGAGTTCTTCACGAAACTGAAACCGTTGACATCACACACATAAGAGTGTCCATTGGCACGGAGGAGATCGAAGCCACACACAGTTTGCTGCAGTAACAGGAGAGCAGGACACGTTTCGTTTTACTCATGACGAGATGCGACAGTATCAGTAATGGGACAAACCAGACTTTATCGGGACAATGCCATTGCTTACCTTGAATGCCAGGCAGACCTTTCGGGCCACCAGTTTCTCCATGGCTGAGAGCATGACGGGGTAGCGGACCTCCTTCCCCTCACTGTCTCGCTCCACCTTCCCGTCCAGAGCAGGAGACTTCCGAGCCTCAGCGTGAGCATAGTCTGGCCCCACTGTGTACACCTGAGGTCACATCAAACACCCACCATAAAAGGGACTGTATTTATATAGCACTTCTGTAGTCAGGTCACTAATTGTACATTTACTGATGAAATGCCTTTTGGGAGTCAAGCTGACATCACCTTCCATGTTTTTATGACCACAGGCTTTTCCCTTTATGTTTTTTAATCAAAGAACCAGATGTTTTTAACACAGTTGTTCATCTGATGAGTTCAATGCCGATTAAATAAATGGCTATTCTACTTCAATCAATCAAGGGCACCCTAAATGACTCCTTCCTTCTCATACAATCTATTTATCTGTTAAAAAGTAATAAGTGTCAATAAGAAGTACATTTCAAGTGCCTCACATTCCATCCCAGAATAGGGTCATACCTATTTCCTTTCATAATAATCAATACTCTACCTTAACATCAGTTCCATCTGTTGGCATGAACTCTTCATAGATGTAAGAGCCGGTCTTCCTCACACTGCTCTCTGGTGAGTACACACTGCTCCGGCTCCCAATCTACACAAACCACACAGCGAGACAAATGTTGTGATTCTGAAAACACTGCTGTTCAACTCTGTATAGTCTCTCCAACATCCATCACGATCTGAGTTAAAGGCTGCAGCTCCATGTTTGAAAACGGTGTCCCTAATTTATGGTAATGCTCTTTCTCTTGCAGAGCAATAGCCTCATGTACAATGACAAGAGAGGCTATTAAGTGGTGCAGGTTAATGCCTGGTGTGTCCTAGTCTGTCCAGTTGATTAACAGTGGCCATTATTACTGAACGAGATAAAAGGAAGGTGTACACTGAAAATGTCAAGAGCAGCCATGGACCTCTAACACTTTTCCAAATATAACATGTGCGCCGTTCCTTTAGGCGCATAAGTGCACTCTAAGAGGGGAAAAAAAGGGCTCGAGTGTAAAAGCAATTTCAGATCAAAGCCTAACGAGTCAGAACCATAAATTAGAGTGAAAGGATGCACTGATGAGTCACTGTCTGTGCAGGAGCAACTAGTAATGACCAGTCTGTTTTAGCTGCAGCATTAACAACCAAGTATCAGCATAATGGTTGTGAGAGTGGTCATTAAGGCAACAGTAAACAGGTGCTGTCAGGACAATGTCAGGATGTTTGGAATGGAATTTTTGAACACTGTTGGATTTATAGACAAAAAACAAGCCAACACAGCAAAAATCAAAGGACCTTTCTGAAGAGTCTCTGGCTGCCACCACCAGCCGACGTGGGGTAGTAGATGTAGACGTTGTGGTCCTCAGCGCAGACAGGCTTCTCAACAAAAGGCTTCTGGAATATCTCTCCGTTCACCTCCACATGGTCCTCTCCTTCCACCAGGTTACACTCTAAAACAAAAAACACACACAGCAAATGAGTCAGTGCACCAGGAAGCCCCCTCTCATTACCTCTTTTAATATACACAGATGACACTTCCCCCCCCCTGAATGTTTACTCTCGAGCCCTGTGAAGCAGCTCTGCACTCTGGACCATGTGATGTTCATCAAAAACAGTCGTTAGTGTCAAGGAAGGTAGAGACGTAAACCATCTGATCACTCATCAGTGCAGGGACCCTCTCCACGTCACTGTGTAAAAACAGGCTTTGAATGACAGATCCATCATATCACAGCGCTTAAGTATGGTACACTTGCAACTGCTTCACATTTGATACTATATTTATCCACAAGTTGAAATAAAACCAATGCAGTCTTAAATCAATGTGTCATGACGCTGCAGGGACAGAAGCTAGGATAGGAGGAACAAAAAGCTTCATGAATTAAATTAAAAGTGGAACGTAGTCAGCTTTCTATTGAGTTATCCCCATGTGATGTTAAACAGGAAATGTAACCAGCTTTCTATCACTACATTGTTGGTAGTATTTGCAATTCTCTCCATTTTGCTTTGTTGCAGGTTTTCTACTTTTCAAGCAAAAGAAAAGAAAATAGCCCATATTTCTCAGTTTTCTCTGGTCATGAAGCAACAATTTCAATAATATCCGCATCTTTTTACTGCATAAACAGCCCAGTTTTATGCAAGGGCCATCTTTCAGCGGTGAAATACTTTTTTCTACTGAAGTTAAAGCAGGTGAAATATCATGTGTTATATTTGACTGTTATTATATTTCTATCCTAGAAGGAGCTACTGTAACAAACTTCCCCCTCAGGGAAAGTATTACTGATTCTGTAAGTGAAACAAAGATGCAGCTTCTTTTCAATGTTATTTTTCTTTTTTTAAACACAGCTGTTTGCAGGATGAGGTAATTTATCTATTAACTATACTATCACAATGATGGGACGGAAAAGCTATCTTTGTTTTAGTATTGTTCATACACCTATGTTTTTATATTAGCTATTTATACACATATATATACTTGGTACTTCATTTCAATAACATTAGATCATGTTATTTTGCAATAAACAACCAAAATTACATTTTGTGGTAGCGTTCTAAAGGATAACTAAAGAGTTTCATGTTTCCAAATGTGTCACCTGTCTGTAAGTAGACTTGGCATCCTATTTAACTTGGTTTAGTCGATATAAGATGATTTATTATGTTTCACAACCAGTTAAAAACTCTTTGTGGTACGTTGAAGTAAAAAAGATACACGACTCAATAAGTCTACTGAATATCACTAATGAGTCGGCAGACTGACCATCTGGATTATCTGGATCACGGTTCAGCACAGCATAGCGTGGTAGATCTATCCCCTCCTCCTGCAGGATGCGATACACCTCTCTCCTGTTTGAGAAGAAATTAACTATGGTTGTCATATTATAAAGCCTCACTTTGCTTTGCATGCATAATTTAATCCAATACTGGAATTATAGAGCTGGGGTATGTTGACGTACCTGTCCTGTATGTAGTACTGCATGTTCAGGTCGTTGATGAGCAGAGGGTTTCTCAGTTTGGCATAACTCACTGCCTTATCCAGCGGGAATCCTGCAGGTTCACATGCAGAGAAAATACACACAGTTAGAATTTGTATGATGTTACCAACAGAAGGAAAACAAGTTGAGAGTTATGTTTGCTGAGAAACTGTTAGAAGATGGAAACACTTAGAGATACTGCCACATTGTTTTAAAAGATGGCTGGCACAATAGTTGGGCAGTTGATGAGAAGCCCATGTGGTCTCACAGATGCACACAGGAAATAGAAAATTAGCATGTGATTGTAGATTTATTTCATTCTGTATTATGCAGCTTTAAAATCAAGACCTCTGAAGGAAAGATATTAAACATAATTCATATATAATACATTAAAAACCCGTCTGCAATCATGTGTGCTTGCTTGTGTGTATGCGTGTTGTACCCTTGGAGTGGAAGGAGATGAGGCAGTCACACAGAGGCCATTTGTCCACGGGCTCGTTGAGGATGGCATCCTCTGGGAAGATGACCACAGTGATGTACTCAAACCTGCACAGCCTCTCCAGGATCTGGGTCATTGGCTTTGACTTGGACTTCTTCATCATGCAGCAGATCCCCACCATGATCTGTCGCTCCGGGGGCTGAACGAGGGAGAGGAGAGCAACATGTCAATGACCTGTCTGAGGAAGCAGAGAGACACTGGCAGCTCTGTCCCATATTTTACCCATAACCTCATATTGAAAGGTTACTGCAGGGCATGTAGACGTATTCAGCCTAACCTGGTTTCTCTGAGGAACTGTGATGACACCCAGCCGAAATGAAATAATTTGGTCCCTGTCAAAACCACTAAAGATATTAACCATATCTGTTCTTTTTGAGAAAACCATGCTGCTTTTGAGAAAATATTTGTGAGTTGTTCATATATACTTTCATCCAAAAAGTGATGAACCGGCTGCCAAGGGTGCATAATGTTGAATAAAAGCCCTCTACTGGTGACTTATCTGCAAGGTTACCATTTACAGATAACCTGATGCTTTTAATATGATATTCTAGAAAGGTCATTCCAGCTATCAGCAGCAGCTTAGTGGAGGAATATATTAAAGGAAACAAGTTATGTAATTTGACATAAATCTCGCACCGAGTCTGTGTCTTCGTCGTCCTCATATAGCTCCATGTCTGTCCTCATGCTGTCTTCCAGGACCTCGCTCTCATCGTCCTCGCAGCCCACGAAGAATCTGGGAGCGCCACGCCGGCTCTCGCCCGGGCTGTTGGGCTCTGACATCACAGTCCCCCGCGGCAGCCCTCAGCGTCCCACCGCGCCATCGTACACCAACACACCGCCAGAGCGGGCCGCCGATGGGAGGGCGCAGGGCCTGGGGAGAGGGACGGGTCCACTCTGCCTCGGCTGGACAGCAGAGCTGGTGGATGAAGGTGTGTGTGGCAGTAGAGCAGAATGAGACTGAATGAGCAGAGCTCAAAAGTAAAAGTTTCTGTGGGAAATGACGGTGCTCGTCAGTCCTCTGCAACAATGTTGTTACTCAAGTTTCTCATTCTTCTTTCAGCAAATTCCTATCTCACATGACATCTTCTCAAGAGTCTTTAGCAACATGGAGGCTACAGCTCCAATTATCTCACGACAGTCCTTTCCTCCATTTGTATTCAATACCGACAGTCCTACAAGAGAAACAAAACAATACACATTATTTATGCAACTTTGCTTCATGTGTTGAGTAATATTAATTTGCATGCCACTAATCAAAGTCATAGTCTCCCTGCACATCACAATAGACACATTATAAAAATATTTTACACACGTCATTCTTGTCTGTGTACCCCTGTGCACATGTTGGTGCATTTTACCAAAGTGGGCTACAGGGGCAAGCCTGTCATGTTAAAATCCTTTAAGCTGTACAAGCATTATTCTGCTGCATTCACATGGATTCAGACAGACAGACAACACTTTCTGGACAGTACAGGTGAAACAAAGTAAATACTGACAGAATGGCAGAACAGCAAAATGAAACCCGCTTCTCCTGTTGTGTGAGAGGCCTACAGAACATCTGGTTGTAAATGTCACCGCAGAGGACGGCACAAATCTAAAACATCTTAACTCTGGTCTGCACTGTCTTGTGTTGTTATTGTGTTCGGTATTCTCTGGTGGCCTCACCTATTTTTACCATCCTGCTCTCATCCATTTAAAATGACATCCAGTTTGCCTTCTCCATCTGAACGCATCAGGCAGAATTTTAACACATTTAATTACCTTTCACTGCTCCTATTTTTACATGTTAGTCAGAGTCAGGCTGCAACACGTGGGTGCAGAAGCATGGTGAATTATTGTCAATGCTTTTGTTTTGAATTCTCAACTAGGCACATGATGTCACAGTAGGTGGAAGTGACCTTGGTTACAACCACTGAGTTGATGAAGAACTAGTGAGTGGCAACACTGTTAATATTCATCAAGTACTGTAACCTTATCGTTCAGCTTGAATGCGACAATTTAAAATGTCGTGTAAATTGTACATAACATTACAGATCCTGCCATGTGACTACTGCACATGCACACATTGCGATGTCTGCTGAAATATTACACATCATTGTGCAGCTGTATATATTGATCCTTTGTGTGTAAAACAGTTAAGCCATTGAATCAAATTACTATAAATATAATATATATACATTTATATATGAATCCTTCTGCACTAAACACTAAATCAAAAAGGGATTAATGAATGCAGACAGACTTCAAATCAATAAGGAGAATCACTCAGTGACTCTAAATTGATAAAACCGTCTCAGTGCTCATCTTTCTTCCCGGATGTCCGCTGGTTTCTTTCCAACATTATGTCTCATTATGCCAAACTGGGAGGGTAATTTTGGTCTTTAAAGTACATGGTAAAGAAAGAACACCATGTCTGGTACTGCAAATCTCAGGCAAGATACCATCAGTTTAAGCAGAAATGTCTGTGTGTTTGAGCAATAATTACCTCCAACACTTACTCGACTGTTACACATTTAACCCTGACGCTGCAGTCTGGTACTGCAAAACAGCCGGGCCATCAGCCTCTCATCTGCATTTCCATCATCACCACTAAACATTAGCCAGTCATGGAGACAGGACAGGCTGGAGACAAACCACAACTGCTCATTACTCTCTGGCACGTTATAAGACACCCATCTGAACAACAAACCGCTTCACCATCGGGCACAGTCACTCAAGGGTCAACACTGACTATCTGCAGTGAAAAATTATGTTATTAGCATAAGCAGCCATGAAGGGGTCCAAATGAGAAAAACAACCACACCGCTGTCCAAAGCCTTGGGATCTCAAGCTGAGGGAACACAAATAAAACTGAAAAAAGGCCAAGTTCCCTCTACAGAATTTGCTTGTTTAGCTGAAGGTCCCCGTGACCTTAAAGACAAAGTACTCAGCTTATCTTCCTAGGATTAGAAAAACAGCTAAATTCACTATTTTCTTTGTCTTCTATGATGGTTTGAGACTCTTTTTGGACCAAAAACATGCAAAATAAATATGTTACTGGGAACTTTTTGGAAATTGTGATGTATGCTTTACTGTTTTTGGACTTTTTTTTAAAGATAATAAAGAAAGCAATGCACAGAAAATCATAAATATTGAATAAACATCACTTTAGAGAATACTTTGTGTGACTGCAGGAACGGCTAATCCTCCTGCTGCCTTCCTGGTAATTAAATGTTCTTTGGAAAGTGTCATTCAAAAGGGGGAAATAAGACATGTAGTAGACAGTTGGATTTGATAGATGTTTGTGAGGACGTCATTTTTAAATTTAAACACAGTTACATCTGTGCACACACATTTAAGGCAACGGAAGTTAGAAAACACGGGTTCATTCCAGTCGACTCTGTAACTGTTCAGTATAACCACATTAGAAATGTTTAACTGCTGCCTGGTGCACATACAGAAACTCATTCTTGGCCCCGAGTTGATTTTAAATAAACTCCGTCCATGCCTAAGTGGATTAGTGTTTCAGAGCTTGAGCATAACAGTTAATCTCTTCTATCACACCTGCTTACTCAGGCTACAAGCACGGCCATAGCTCCCACTGAGGACACGGAGGTCGTGTTCTCTTTATGTTTTATGGGGGTTTAGGAGATCCGGGTTGCAGTTCACATTCTACGATTTCATGCTACACGTGGCAGTATTCCCACTGCATCAACTTTTCAGGAACATACTTTAAAACATGGATTGTTTTAACCTTGATCAAAATATATTTTCACATAATCCAATTGGTTTTAATGAACTTTCGATACTTTCAATTCACAGTGAGGTTTTCAAATGCCTTGTTTTGTCAACCAATGGTACAAAAACCAAAAAAATGTATTTACAATATATAAAAACAGAAAAAGCAGCAAATCTTTCGATATGAGAAGCTGGAAACAGACAATGTTTGGATTTTTTTGCTTACAAAATGACTAACAGTTAATCGAATATCAAAATAACTTCTGGTTCCTTTAATATCATAAGACTAATCAATTAATCAACTACTTGTTGCAGCTCTAAAGCCAAAAAAAGAGAGATGCAACTGGGCAGTAAATGCATGCTGCTTTTGCTAAAAGCTGATACGACAACATAGAAAATCACCTGACGATCAACTCTAATTCACAAGTGACAGAATCAAGGCTAAACCATTCAACTTTAGTCCTGCCTCTCCTCCTCCCTTTGACCTCTCACTTAATTTCATATATGTAATCAGAGCCTCTCTATTGCACCACTTTCCATTAAATGTGCCCTTTCCCTCAGTTTCTGCCTTTTCTTGTCTGTCAAACTCCCACCTCTACCCAACCTTGAACCAGATGACTCAGGACTCCTTGCTGGGGCAGGCTCAGACACCTCCTGCAGAGCGCCATGCCAGGATCTGCTCCAGGCAGGGCTGTGGGGCCTGAGTCTGCGCCAACACCCGTTTCAATAAATCTATTTTTCATCTCCCTCACGGGTGTCACAGTCATGTTTACCTCTTGTTTATTAAGGAGTCACAGTTTAAAAATATTTTAGGTGGCAGTTAGAATTGATACCTTGACACCTAACCAGACTTGCAGAGTGAAGTGGGTGTGTAGGCGATGATTTATTGCCACTTGCCTTTAGAGATGCATGAAAAATGCTTTTAGATTCTTTGCACTGTATATCTGAAATAAGTTAAAGTGAACTTTGTGTCTCTTTTTAAAATTTGTTTTAATTGCATTATTACTATTAATTTTCTATTTATTGTGTTATTATTCTGGATTTTATTTATCGACTATCACGTTCCTATTTTGGTATTATTTTAATTGTGAGATTTGATTTTGTATCTTAAACTGTATGTTTCTGTTTAACTGATATGCTTACTATGTAATCAGGTATCCTCTGAAAATGAGATCTCATTTAATGGGACTTGATATACAGTATTAATTAAAAGCAGTAAATCATTTTCTGCATTCAACTAATCCACTAGTTATCTAATCGACTTAGCTCAAACTGAGTAAAGTTGTGCACAGACCTGAATTATTAGATCCTGTTTGGTGGAGCAGAGAGAGGAAGGTGGAGTAAAGATTTTAAATAGGAAACTTGGACTAATGACCTCCCTGTTTCCTAAATCCTGGCTTTGGACCTGGTTAACAGGCTAGCAATGCAGTACAGTGAGCTTGAGCATTTTCTTCCATATCTTCTGATGAAAAATCAAAATAAAATCCAGTGTCTGCAGATGCTACAACATACACACAAATACACAGATAGCTACCTGAAACACATTACAGCTGCACCTGATGCTCCAGGTGGAAGGGGGCCTGACAGACTTAGCTGTATGAATTTAAAAGACACAAAGGCGGGATGTTTAACTGAGCTAAATAACCACACAGTAAGCAGCGCTGGTTAACGTTAAGCTAACTATACAACATATTGACGGTTGATGCTGCTGTTACATCGGCAACAAGTTCATTAACCTTGAGTGCAATCTGCAAAATGGATGTTTGAATACGAAGACGTAGTTATTATGAATCCAGATTAATGACGCTAAACACTTGTGAACGGATTCTTGTCTACCTATCACGATTGGTTGACTTCAACAACAACAACGTTATTTGTCGAATAAACCGCCGTTAGCTCTCGTTAATTTAATTTAGCTAATGTTGGCTAATGTTAGCATCCAGCTATCCAGTACCCCGGCTGTTCGGCAATGTAAACAAGTCTTCCAGTGCCATTTTGTCCGCATTTGAAGCGAATACCGAATGTCCGTGCGGGTATTACTGTTAGCGCTTAACACAAGAAGCGTGTCCATTTTAAATTTCCAATACCAGCGAGCAACTAAATAATGAACTCACAAGTGTGGCTGGGAGGTTTACATCGCTGCCATCCGCTCGCTTCCTTTACTCTTGACAGTTTGCATGTGAAACCAATCTTGTTTTTTTCAGTTTGACGCACGGATGACCAAAGTCCCGAAACAACCAATGGGAGAGGAGAACGACTCAGAGGAGGCGTGACCGAAAAAGCAAATGAACCAATAAGCATCGACCAAAGCCAGTCCGGGTGCAACAACATAAACCCGAAGAGGAGAGGAGCGTCAGCGGCCTCTAGTGGTGAAACTGAGAACAGCTGTTTTCACAGAAAATGCGTCAAAACAACATGATTGTAGCGACACAGACCATCTGCTGTGTTCATGTGATACTTAAAGGACAATTCCCACATTTTGAATGCTAGGCTTTTAGTTGTAAATGGATATTTTTGGTATTAATATTCCTACTTTTACTGAGGCTAAAGAGTCTGAATGTTCAACCACCTGCAGTGTTTTAAAAAGTACCTAAAAGTCATATTTGAGTAAAAGTAAAGATATCGTGTTAAAATGTTACTTTGAAAGTCACCCAAATGAATAGTACTTGAGCCAAAGGGGTAAAGTATCTGGTTTTAAATATACTTAAGTATTTATTTTCTGGATATAAAATGTGTACTTAAGTATCAAAAGTACAAGTACACGTAAATTATACATATATTTACATATATACTGTATTCTACGGGTCGATTATGCGATCAGATATTGAGCATTTATCTGATTAACAGAATCAGTGGGTTATGTTTTAAAACCAGATTACCATTTAAAAATACTCTGGCTCCAATGCAGCATGTAAAGTAACTAGTTACTAGAGCTATCAAATAAATATAGTGGAGTAAAATGTAGTGGAGCGGAAGTGTAAAGCAGCAGAAAACAGAAATACTTAAGTAAAGTACAACTACTTAAAATTGTACTTAAGTACAGTGCTTGAGTAAATGTACTTAGTTACATCCCATCACTGACCCCCTGTTGCGTTAGCTTTAGTAGCAGTAATAGTTATAAGGCACCTGTATGTGTGTCATGCAGCTACAAGTGCCCAAGAGGATGTGTAAGGCACCAAAAACACTATTTGCAGAAGAAAAACCAAGATCAATAATAAAAACGGATAATAAAAAAATTCATACATAAAGGTCAACAGACTTGCATTTCTATAGCGCTTTTCCAGTCTACTGACAGCTCAAAGCGCTTTAGTACAGTTGTCACATTCATACACTGAAGGCAGTTGCTGCCATGTAAGGTGCCGAGCGGGGTTCAGTTTTTTGCTTCTAACCACTTCTATTGCTGGAACACTTCATTGATTGTGAGTGTTGCATGAATCCAACAACAGGAAGTTCAGTGGTGGGCTCTCCTACTCAAACTCAGCGTTTTTTAAAAGGTGACCCTGCCCTCCTTCAATAGACTCAGCAGAGCAAACCGCCCGCCTGCTGCTGCTGCTGATGTAAGAGCCAACACTGATGTCAGCGTGTCTCTGAGCTTCCCTGTGCCACCCTGACCGTTACATACCTGTGTGCAGGCCAGATGGGGCTGCTGTTAACTTAGTGGGGTCATTGTGGGCCACTTTACTGCTTATGAAAAGAGCATTTTATAAACAGCAGGGTGACCAGTGTGCAAACAAGCCTCCTCTATATTCAAACTGAACACGGAGAAATCAGCCAACTATTTTCAGCACAGAAATGAAAATACCTCGTCCCTTTTGGCATCAACATGGTGTTTGTATGCACTTGAAACCACGTATAGATTGTTTCAGTCGGATTCATCTAAACGCTCCCCGTCTCCTCCTTCACCACCTACAGCTCCTGTCACAAAGAGCCTCTGTGAGGAGGCCCTCTGCTGCCCTCTGCCCTCATATGGCTTCCATTTGCTCAAGTCAGGGGTGTTACACTCTCTGTAACTTACAGCAGCAGGTCAGACTGGGACAAGGAGCCTCATTATGGATCCAGTTCCAGGATCTGTACTCTGCTGAAGCTGCTTCTCTCTCTGGGAGCTGCTGGGTCTCCAGTGTTTGTGAAGTGCTATCAGCCACTTATCCAACTCCTGGCTCGCTGTTCAAACAACCAAGTTGTTCCTTAAACAGCCCAACTGATAAATGTGGACAGCAGCCACGTAGATGAGACCACCCTCAACTCGGGCGATAAAGGTCCAGTGTGGAGGATTTAATGGCATTGAGCAGTGAGGTTGCAGATTGCAACCAACTGAACACCCCTCGTCTCATCCTCCCCCACGAGAAAATGCTCTCTCTAAAGCCAGTGTGTGGTTTGTCCGGTCTGGGCTGCTGTAGAAACATGGCAGAATCCTTGGACAGAGGTGGAAAGTAATAAAGTACAAACACTCGTTACTTTAGTTTGATGCATTTGAGGTGAATTATGGATTATTTTTATTTGACGTCATCGCACGCCGCCTTCCCAACATCACAAGACTGATTTCAACCTATCAGTGCACATCACGCATGGCAGACGTAGCGAGACGAAACAAAGACGTAAGAAGACGTAAACAGACAGAGAGGGAGGCTGGAATGGGGAGAAAAGGCGTGTTAGTGTCTCGTATCTGCAGAGATTTTCTTATTTTCTCACTTTGTTGCTGCTCGGGACGCTTTACCAACCCAACATGTGGCTATTTGACGTCCTGGGAATGAGACTCAACAATCAACTATCTTTGTGGTGCGTTCAGGAACAGCTGGGACAAATCCTACTGATTCTACCTTTAACTTTGATAGTCTTTGAATTATATTAATATGACGTGAGCTTCAGTTAGCTTTGACCACAAAACAATTCAGAGGGAGACTTTTTACTCTGATACTCTGAGTACATTTCAGAGCCTGTACTCTATTACTTTTACTGGAGGAAAGACGTTTGATGTATTGAAAAAGCCTTCAGGCTAGAGATTGAGATCATAATGTCATGATGTTCATAAACTGTTTACTAAGGTAATAAATCAAGTGATAAGTTGGGTTTTCTCATAAGCTTATGTATAACCAGACTTCTTTTTGAAACCAGTGGAGTCGCCCCCTGCTGGCCAGAAGCTCAGTCTATATATTTTATACACTCGATGTTTTAAGTTCATCCTACATACACTGTCCTGCTGCCCACTAGGACCCAAAATCCACAGCTGAAAACAGTCCCCACCAAATGCTTTATTCATTCCTGTTTAAACAATGTTTGCTAAAAACAACGGTGGCCGGATGTTTTTAGAGCCTTTATTTAGAGTTTCAGTTGGTTCACGTCTCATCAGATGATGACAGAAAATAACTGTTTTGTTGTTTGACAAGCAAAAATGGGAAAGAGCTAAAAAAATCTGATTTCCTTTTGACAGCAGAGAAATAGATTTTTTTCTAAAAACACAGCAGACAAAGAAAGTGCAAAATTCATCTGGATCACATTTCACAGCCGTCCTGTTGTCTAAAATACTCATATTGTGTGATCAGATGCATTGAGACATAAAAAAAACAATCACAGGCAGTTGGAAGCGAGCTGGAATGGAGAAAATTAATTTTCAGGGTCGACTCTGATATCAGCTCACAATCAGACACATTCAAATTGGACTCAGACCGGTTTTTTTTATCCTATATCTCACATTTATCACAAATTTACACGTCTTCATGTGAAGTAGCCTGAAACACATTCACATTGTATTTTTTATTTCCACAGATGGGGAAGTAATGTGTTGTAATGAAACACAAAAGTGCTCCTTTCAGTAAAATCTTTGCTTCTACAAACAAAAAGTGCCCACAGAGGGTGCAAATTATAACAGCTAACTGCATTTATCAAGGAGCTACATGTTGCTTAAAGTTATTTTAACACTTAATGTGAACATGTCCTGTTGGACCAGTGCAGTGTGTATGGTGTCTGAAAGCCATATAAAACATGTACAAGACTCCTTTCAGAGGCTGAAGGCACGTGTCACAACACCCGAGCAGCTATGTGAGTAACGTGGCGGTTAATGACTCCGGGTGTCGAGTAAACGCAGGCTGGCAGAGGTCTGGTCGACGGTGGACGTCGTCTTTTATCAGCTGTGTTTTCAAGCTCTGCTCGGCGAGAAGAAAGTCTGTTCTGTTCTCTGCCGAAAGGAAACACTGTTCAGTTCTGTCAGAAACAAGTATTTATTCTCATTCTGACAGAGAAGAGTCGACATGCGTGAACACACTTACTCAGGCATATTGTGGACAGGAAAACTGTAACTGTACCTTTTTACCTGCCGTCAGTCAGAGACCACCTGGGTTAGAAAACAGCTTTCAAAACCCAATTAGAAAAGAAAACAACAAATGCTTAGTCATCAAGTTTAAAACGAAAACAAAAGAATATTTCTACATCTTATTAAACAGAAAAATACAACTTTACACCTTCTGAATTAAAGTTCCTCTCTTTTACTGAACCAAGACGAGCTTCATTGCCAAAATATTCTTGGTTTGTCTTCCCACAATCTGGTTGAAACGTCCCCAATTCACAGAGTAAGGTGTGAAGTGATCCTACATGCTCTTATCGTCAGCTGCTGATGCCTGACTTAGTTAAGCTGAGCCCTGCTGCCGTTGTGACTTCTCCATCTTTTGAGATCGCGATCCAGGCAGACTCCTGTAAGCTAACAGGGCAATTTAGCTTCATGGCTAATTGAGCTTAGCAGCAGCTAGTTGTTACAGCGTGAGATAGCTGCAGCAAAGAGTATAGTGAGCAGCAGCTAGCAGTTATGCTGCCCCCTATAGTTTTGGAGCTATTTTTACAAATTACACCCTTGAATTTGCTTTAAACTTTTAACTACTGCACACTTTACTAAGGCTAAGCCTGGATCAAACAGCTGTCAGAACAGTTCATAACCGTATGTTGTGATATATGTAGATTTCCAGTAGTTTTTTTAGGATATGATTAACCCAATCTCCAGAATAAATGTTGGCACTGAGCGTTCTGCTGACCACGGATGTTACATTTTTAAGTTTCATATGATTAATTTGTCCACATCTTACGTACTGCAGTGGATATGTTGCAACTTTATGTGTCAATTTTCAATTTCATGTTGTGACATTGCTCAGCTAATGCTCTGGTTGGTTTGAGGCACAAAAACCACTTGGTGAGGATGAGTAAAAGATCATGTTTTGGCTTTTGTTGGCTCAAACACAGCTGGAAAAGTCCTGCAGTCTCACTCAGAACACCTGCTGAGTCACTTCAGAAATGTTGATATGAAAAGTACAACTGTAACATATCTGTGGTTTGCAGAAACGTTTCATGCAAACATGATACAACAAGAGTCTCCAGCCGTGCCAGCAGCTCCGTGTGGCTGTAACGACTGCAGACGACTCTAAGATGGATAAAAGTCGGCATCAAGCAACGACCCATTTCTGTCCCTACAAAGCTAATGTCGCTAAAACTGTGTTTTTCTTAGATACCAGAATTGCAGAGAAAATACGCTGTGCTATTCAACTCAACCCGTATAAAGAGATTATTGATTACTGCCTGAAGCTTGTGTTCCTGTGTTAAAGTAAATCTATGCTAGTATTTGTTTTCCCTCTTTACTCTGATCCTGTCAAATCCAAGATGCCTCCACTTCTGTCCAAAGTAAACACCCTGCAGATAGTTTGTTTTATTGGTCCTGTTTAGTTTCAGACTCAGACACGTTGTAGATAGTGTACAAGCAGGAATCAGTCTCCAGGTGAAGCTGCAGACTCGATCCTGCTCTGCACACAGCAGCTATTCATGTAGTTACAAGGCATGAAAAAATAAACACACTCTGCTTTCAACAAATGTTCTCCTGAGAGGTTTTCCAACTAAATCCTTTCAGCAGAGGAGAGCAGACTTCCCGACTGCAGGGAAGCTTCAGCTGTCGGAAAAGTTTTTAGTTGAAGTTTCTTCACCAGCTCGGAAAATCCCAAATCACCAGACAGAACAATGAACAGTGATGATTTACTGAGTAAGACAGGTGAGCTTCTCCACAGGTTTATCTTGTAGATGCAACAAAAGGCCAAAAAGTTTGAATTCAAAAATGTTTCAGCAAAAACCACAGATATATTAAACATTTCTACAAAACATGTCATATCACATTCAAGTTACACGTATGTCAGCTGACTGTCATGTCAGCAGGGGGATGATGGGCTGCTGGTGGTGTCACAGCTGAACAAGACGGCTGCCGAGTGAGAATGTTTGAGATGGAGCTTCAAAATGTGTTCTGGAGACTTTTGACAAGACGTCGGGACAGAACCAACGTGATCTTCTCCTCACCCTTACCAAGTGGTTTCTTTGCCCAAACCTAACCAGACCACAAGCACAGTGTTGTCACAACACATCTCAACATATCTGTGGTTTGCAGAAACGTACAATGCCGACATTTATTCTGGCAGCTGGGTTGGTGTAACTATTCCTGTAATCTGACTTTTGACTGTGTTACTATTATTATTATTAATCCCTTAAATATAATGTCACAAACAACATTTTCATACAATCACCAGAATACCACACTGGTGTCTAAAACTGAAACTCCCCCCTCAAGCAAAAGCAAACAACCGCCCTCAGTGTTCATCGCTGCAGCTCTCAGACAGCGGTCCCGTTCAGAGAGCGGCCTTTGTTGTGAACGGAGTGAATAAAGTTAAATGTCTGCTGATCCCCGAGGACTCAACTGAAACTCTGTCATTGATCCATCACTGTGGGTCACTTCACTGCCACCTGATTAAGGAAACTCCAGAACCAGCGACACAAATACAGTCTGCCTCAGACGCCCCATGAACTTTAAAGTTTACCGTTATTTTTGCATCGTTGCAGAACAGTTTTCCTTTGTTGACAGTTTGCTGAGTGAAAATGTGTTCAGTTAGTCAGACACTCAGTCATTACACCCGACCCTGCGTCCAGTATAAATAGCCCAGTTTGCAGGCACACCCCGACCCAAAAATCTCAGGACAAATATTCCAAAAGTGGAAAAATCCAAACATGGCAGTGGAAATATGGGACAATTGCTGGCACAATCTCGCAATAAAGGAACAGTGAGCACAGCCCGAACCACCCACCCCCACCTCCTCCACCCTCTTTGAAGCCTGGTCCAGGTCCAGTTACTGTACACTATTCAGGTTTAAATCCAGCGAGGCCGACACACAGAGAACAAGTCCACCCTGTACCGCTCAAAGTCAGCATTCTCCCCATTCCTGCATCCCTTCAGCCTCTCAGCAGCGTTCATGTAGAGATGGAGAGACAATCAGAAGGACATCGAGTTGGGTCAGTGTTTAAATGATGTTTAACTAACTAACTCTGACCCAGCGCACCCTGTAACTGACCCAAGCAAGGAGCAGATCATCTGAGGCTTGACCTGGTGTTAACTGCTGCCTACTGGCTTATCCCTTTAATGCCACTCAGTAGTGAAGCTGTCATCCCAATTTATCAGCTCCACTAGTTACAACTAGGTGAGAAAGCTGCCAAGCCAGACCACTGTTCAAGATGGCATTTCAACATTTGTAAGAGTGAAACCACTGGGTATTTTTGAAGAGACGTTGGGAGATTTTCCAGACTATTTGGGGCAACAGAACCAGATATTTTCCTAAAACCTAACCACCTAACCAAGCTTAAACTTAACCAGAATCCATAAGCACAGCATTGTCACGACATAAAATTTAAATCTGAACAAGAAAAGTTTCAACATATCTGTGCTTTGCAGAAAACACTTTTATTGTGGCTGTCAACCACAAGTTGTGCACCTTTCCATCTCACACTGCTGCCACACTGTAGTAAACCATGCAGCTGAGAAACATCTCTGGAAGTCCTGAAGATATTCCCTCACTAGTTGTTTGACTGTGTCTACTTTGATGAACAGTAAACTGCAAAAGAACCAAATGCATTTCCTAAATCTATGAATCCCAATTGTGACATGTCTCTTCTCTCTCTTTGCTAACTGAATTTTTATGCCAGATCATGCTTTTGTTCTCCAAGCGTCCAGAAAACCTCCCATTAAGACTCTCTGTACTGAGGCATCGATCGGCTTGCAGCTTTCTTAATAACTAGCCAGCCTCTGAGCCAAGACGCTGAGGAACATACCTTCCTCACTGACATGAGACACAGACCCAAACTGTGAATCTTTCATTTTAGGAATAAAGATCCCTTCACCTCGTGTACAGGAGAGTTCAACGAGGAATCGCTGAGCATTAAAACAATCAGGCTGAAACCTTCTTTTATTTATATTTCACTAAAAAAGTACTAAATGATGTGGACAGAAATTGTGCAAAAACTTAAATACCTAAAAAGTTAAATGCACCATGTGCTGCAGTTGGAAACAGAGCATTACTCTCATTATGTGGCACTTAAACTCAACCTGGACTCCCATTATAAGCTAAGTGGGGTTCATTTGTATCCGTAGCAACAACATCTTTAGGCGTGTGAATACTGTGATTACACATGTTGCCGTTTCCTGCCCAGCGAGCGCTCAGCGGTACCTGACTGAAAGAGCAGCTTTGTCTCCAGTTTTTGGAGGCTTTTTTTTTTTTCTATTCACGAGTGAAAGCGAGCGGGAGGAGAGAAGTTAAAGGGGCGAGGCACGATACTCTGAAAACGTTTAAGGAGCCAATGAAGAGTCCAAAGGTGAGGGCAGGACAGCAGAGCAGAGGATCATGTGACATCTGTGGCAGCTTTGTGTCCAAGTTTTTATCATAAATCTGGTGTTTTGTCACTAAAATTAAACAAAAAACAAAACTTGTGTAGCAGGTCTTCTGCCAAAATAAAACACATTTTTGTGATATGGTCAGAAAGATATGAGACCATCACTTTTCAAAGGCTACAAGGTGTAAGGTTAAGTAGATTTTTTTGAGTCATCTTACTGAAAGTAGAAGTGTCATTTTGAAAGACCTTAGACCCATTTTTGAAACTGTTAATGATGTTACTACATTTAAAAACATGTGAATAAGATTGTGCACTGATTCAGAAGATCTGTGGTCTTCAGGTTTCAAGCTAATAAAAACCGGATTTTCTCTAAATTGAGCAACAACAACAACTGAGCTTAAGAAAAGTGTGTCGGTACACAAACTCACTCATGTCAGTGGTTCAAGATTTTAAAAAAATCTGAGAATCAACTGAGGAACGTTTGTGTGTGCTTTTATTTTGAAAGCAGAGCAGCTCAGACTTCACTGTGAGCAGCTTGACTCCGGTGTTTCCCTCTGAGGTTTGAAGGCTGACCTGGTCCCAGTCTCTTTCCTCTGCACACAGTCGAGCATCCTGAGCTCTCTGCTGCTGCTGCTGCTGCTCACCGGGACTTTTAAACTCACAACCTGGAGCTCAGCTGACACAAAAATACGCCACTGAAGAAGAGTCTGACTTCAACAGGAGTGAAGAATCCTACAACAGGTGGGTAAAACACTTTTATACACTTTGTTGTATAGTTAAGTTTAGTTTTGGTCAAATGAAATGTGGAAGTAACGAAGGAGACGAGGCTGCTTTCATATGACAGATTTGTTAAATGTCTTAAACTCTTAAATATCCCCTCAAGTTTTCATTTAGGGTTCTTCCAATTTATAAAATCTTCACTGAAGCTTTATGACACTTTCAAACCCAAGTAACCATCCTGAGACACATTTTAGATTTCATGTGCATAATTTTATGCAAAAATTCATCCTTGTATTATTTATATATTTGGTATTTACTAGTTTGTGTGCACAGCATGAGAGGCTGGCAGGGTTTAGAAAGTTAAAACTGTGTATTTATGAGTTGTTTTTTGTTTTATTCACATTATTGATTTCAGCTAATTCACATCTTTGTGATTTTAAGCTGAATAATCTGCAGTTCAGACGAGTTTAAACTCCTCAGACTCCACCTGTGGATTAATACTCCATCGTCTCTCTTTTTGTTCATTATGGATTTTAGTTTTTTAAAGAGGAAAAATAACTTTAAAACTAAGTAAGTGACTGTGTTTTTTTTACTTGAAACCAGGTCTGTTTTTTTTCTACCGGACAAACAGAATCTCAGTATCAGTACAATTTCATGATATTTAATCCACCCTAAGACACAAACAAGACAGAATAAAAATGTTTAGAATAAAAATGCATTTAATATAATAACTTAGATAAACTAAAAACAAAGCTTTCATTTATTTTACTTAATACTGACAGGTGTCAACAGTCCACACATCCTTTCCTCCAATAGAAGTTCAGATATTACTAGTACTGATTCAACTTCTTTACTCCAGTAAAAGTAATAGAGTACAGGCTCTGAAATGTACTCAGAGTATCAGAGTAAAAAGTCTCCCTCTGAAGGACGTTTGTGGTCAAAGCTAACTGAAGCTCACATCATATTAATATAATTCAAAGACTATTAAAGTTAAAGGTAGAGTCGGTAGGATTTGTCCCAGCTGTTCCTGAACGCACCACAAAGATAGTTGATTGTTGAGTCTCATTCCCAGGACGTCAAATAGCCACATGTTGGGTTGGTAAAGCGTCCCGAGCAGCAACAAAGAGAGAGAATAAGAAAATCTCTGCAGATACGAGACACTAACACGCCTTTTCTCCCCATTCCAGCCTCCCTCTCTGTCTGTTTACGTCTTCTTACGTCTTTGTTTCATCTCGCTACGTCTGCGTGATGTGCTCTGATAGGTACAAGCCTGTTTTGAAAATGTGAGGAGGAGAAAGATATTTGTGTTCAGATGTAGGAAAAGTCAAAACTTGTCCGAAAAATAAATACTCAAGTAAAGTACAGATACCTGAAAAATCAACTCTACAGTACAAGTACAGTATAGTATTTGTACTTTGTTACTTCCCACCTGGATTCTGGAGAGATAAAGTACAACAGAGTATCTTAAAGTCAGGAAACTCACTTCTTCTACCTTTTGATTTGGCTCTTGATTTAAAAAGAGATGATGTTGGAGAAAATACTGCAGGAAGCCAATAAATCTATAGAACTGGACTTCACCAAGTCACCAACATAGTAGGAACATCAGTGACTTCTTTCCATTAGGGAGGTGTGTCTAATGTACCCGGCAGTATTTCTGTAAATCATCACACAATGATGAACCTGAAGTTTCTAAACTTCTGAGAAATGTGCGTCATGTAGAGAGCATGTTCTACAAAACCCACGTGAAGAAACAGGTGAGGGTCACAGCCCGGTTCTGACCACACCTCCACTCCTCCCATCACGTCTCACTTTTCCACCTCTCCTGGCTGAATGTTAGCAGTGTTGAGACGTGATGGAAAAGGCAGGACTCTGTTTACATATACGCCCTGGTGTCGTCAGAGCTGCTTCAGGGGGAACAGATCTGGTCTTATGGGCCCAGGTCTCTCTGGGAGTGGACCTCAGCAGCAGCTGAATGAGCTCAGTGTGGAGCCGGCCACCAGCACGGCTCACACACACAACTCAGCTGCTATAATGAACTGTCACTTAGTCCAAACAGCGCCGCTCGGTCCTGAGGAGACACTCCCTCCAGGCTTCTTTACAAAGTGTCTGAAGGAAGTTAAAGTTTTTGATTTTTGAAACTATGTGTAGTTCAGAGAAGAAGCTGGAAAACGTTAGTTAGAGGTAGGGACGCAAATTTTAAGGAATTTTATCGATAATCATCTGCCTCAACAACTGATTATTGGTAAATATTTGACATGATTGATCTATGTTCAATGCAAAATCAGAGTAAACTACATCAGGAGTTAAAGGAACAGATAGATTAAACACCAGGTTACTGGAATGATAAACAAAATAATCATTTTAATAGCGGCGCTCCCGTCCACCTTTTTGTATTCTAAATATTAAAATTAACTTGTATTTAAATGAAATACATTTTCTAAAACAGCAGTATTCTGTATTTTATTTTGATATATTTAAGAAACAAGTATTTCCAATTAGTAACAGGATACTTTTTTGATGTATGTGTGCTCATCTCTGATTGTCAGTTAATACATTTTTAATGTTAGCAAGTGGTGCAAAATAAACTCCATCAGTTCAAAATATGAAAATTTGTCCTAAAGTCCTTTTATCATTCAGAGCACATTATTGGATTATTATTGCTGATGACATGCACGCAGCATCATAATGTTACATTTTAATAACTTCATTAATCATCTGATGCACATTTTAATCGGAAAAGTAACTCTCGTAGCTGTAAATCAATCAGTTCTGGTGAAGCAAATTTGTTTGCTACTGTTAAACTCTTCAGTTAATTTAGTTTTGAATCTTCAGTGTCATTGAGAAAATACTTTAAAATGTATCTTGTCCAGGCTGAGTCCTGTTAGACCCCCCGACCACTCAGCCCCTGGACCTGTCACCTCTGATGATGTGAACAAATATACAAAGTGAATCTGGGGAGAGTATTTGCCTGTCGATGGAGGGAGGAGCAGGAAGTGTTCCTCTGATGGAATAACAGCAAATATTTACATTTGAAAGAACTGCTGCTCCTTGTTTTCCTGTGAGAAAATAAGAGGCGTCTGTTAGAGCGAGTGAGTAATCACTGAACATTACAGAGGTGTGTGGTTGTTGTGTGTTACTCCTCACTGTGGAGGGAAACTGGCATCGTGTCTGTTTTGGGAATGTTTCAGACGTTAAAGGTGGAGATGTGGAAAAAACAAGGTGGACACATTTGAAAAAACCTAAATGACTTCGGATCTGAGTCTGAAAAAATGTGACTGAACAGACATTCAGACCAAAGTTCAAACTGCAGCATCACTGGAAAATTCAGCATCATGTGTTCTGAACAAACAGATGTAACTTTCTGGCAGGTTTTTAATGTGTTCAGTCTGTGTTTGGAGAAAGAAAGAAACAGCTGACTGAGGGTACGTTGTATGAAACATTTCATTTCATGGAAAACAGACACATTCCCTTTTTTCACTTTTAAATTCACAAGATTTGTTAAAACATTTGGTGAAAGTTTCAGGTCCCAAAATATTTTATTTCACATCTTTTACTGAATATTGAATATAACAAATATTCAATAAATATTAAATGCAAACTGTTTTTCAATGTGGCAGTGATGAAAATGACAACTTTCACATCCCATCATCAGTAATCAGCTGATGTCAGAGGTTGAATATAAGGCCTGCAGGAACATAAAATATCTCTACACTGTAAAGCATTTCATACTGGTTTAACTTGAAAATGCAAGTTAACTCAACTTGACATTCATCTTTGTTTCAACTCAGAAATTAAATTCAATAAAGTTGATTTAACTAGAATGTTACAGTTGTCTCAACAGTGTTTATCACGTTATGAAGTTGACCGAACTTTTAATCACTTGTTGTTTCAACTTGATACTGTGAGTTAAATAAAGGATGATTTTACATTATCAATGTGAGAAAAACCTTCATAACCTAGTTGTACAAACACACATTTTTGCATTATTGTAATTCACAGTTTCAAGGTAAAATAACTTAACTACATTTATACAACTTGCCATTTCAAGTTAAGGGGATTTAAATTCCAGATTTGTTTCAATTTACATGTATACGTTATCTTGACTAATAATTGCAAGTTTGCATGTTGTCTTAAACAACACACTGAATTCTTGAATCTCAAATATTTATTTAAAAGTAGTATGAATGCACTTAAACATTGGGTTTTAGTACATTTTAAACATGCCTTCAGACCAGGGATGGAAATTAACTTTTTTGCCCACCTGCTACTGTGGCTGGTAAATTCTATAATCTACCAGCCACTTTTATATTTAAGTGTTGATGTGTACAGTACAATGCCTAGAAACATATTTTTCTTGTACAAGACATGCACATAGTATTTCCCAATCAGTACTTGTTACCAGAGTTGATTATTCTGTAATTATGTGATACCAATGAATGATTACAGGGGTGAAACTATCCAAGGGTCATCTACTAGGTCGTGAAATAACAGGAAATGAAGTCTGAATAGACAAAGCGGTTCAAAATGAAGGTTAGATGGTTAGAAATCTATATCAATATCTCCCTGCAACTACAGGAATATACAGTAAGCCTACTTCAACTTATTTCATATGTTCAACTGCACTGGACCCACACAAAGGAAGTGGAAATTGCATCATTAGGTGATTAGAAGGTTAGTAATATATAGCAATATAACTGCATATGAAAAACAATACAAAAAGATCTACCATGTTAAATCAGGTTTATTTAACATTTAATTTCTTTTCATTAAATGTATACATTAGGAATTGAGGAAAATATCAACGCTTACAGAGAAAATATAACACTTATAACAAAAAGCAGAGAGATCAAATAGCCAACATGTGGCGGAAAGTAGGTAATTTGGGGCAAAAATTATCAAAGTAACCAATTGGACATGCAAACAACAACAGAACTCATTGACAATGTGCTTGACAACTGTTCGATTTTGTACCCGCGGGAACCCTGGGGTTGTAGACAGACGGACAGACAGAGACGGTGGGGTTGTAGAAGAGGGTGGGATTATGGACAGAGACACAAGGCAAGGTTGTAGACAGAGAAACAAAAGGCGGGGCTATAGAAAGAGAGACAGACAAAGGTGGTGTGGGACTGTACAATGAGGCAAATGTCAGAAGATGATAACCAGTTCATAAAAATCTTGATATAACAAGAACTATGTTGCACATTGATGCGTCTTAAACATGCCCGAACCAGAACATTTATATAAAAACACCTTATTCACATTTCAACTTAAAACAAGTGAGGGTAGTATGAAATGTGTAAATAAAGTGTCTTACATCACACATCCTGATTATGTTGGAGGACTTCTCTGGAAGATAGCGTGGAAGACCAATCAGGGCAGCTGATCTTCTGTTTTGGTTCGTGTCCTACATAAAACAAAAACAGGCAAGAGTAGGTGGCTTTAATAACCAAATATAATCATCATTTTAGTACACATTAATAAGAACAGACCTGCAAACTCCTGAGTGAAGAAGGTGACAAGGTCCGAAACCAAACCAAATATGCACATTACGCTTTTTGGAGCGTTTTGACACTAGAATTTCTGTGTGCAAGTAGATACATGGCTCTTGCTAGGCACATAGTATATCCATCCATCCCAATTACAATCCCAGACATATCCCAGACTCCCAGTTAAAGAGAGAGCAAATCTCTCGGCTTTGAGAGAATAAGAACACCTCACTTTCTTTCTTATCTTATATCTTTTTATTTTTTAAGTCTCTTCGCCTGTACAAGAATTTTGCATGCACGTGACTGACAGAAAATCAATCAGCAACTATTTTGATAACCAAATAAGGAAAAAATGCCAAAATGTATTTGTTGTAGCTTCTCAAATCGGATGATTTTAAGCTTTTTTGTGTCATACGTGATAGTAAACTGAATATATTTGGATTTTGGACTGTTGATCAGACAAAATATGACATTTGAAGACATCACCACGTGCTCTAAGAAATTACAACCAACTATTATAACTATTTTCTGACATTGTGTTGTGTTTATTACTTATTTCTGCTTGTTTCACATCAGGTTTAATGTTTTGTGCCACTGCGCACTGTATATCTGTAAATACTTGGAGTGGTCATTGAACACTTGCGATTGTCTACTTTATTATTTATTTTATTGTCTACTTTACTATTTTATTTATATCTTTATCTCTTATATCTATTTCTACTTTGCACAAAGAAGATGAGCCTGTCTGCTCACAACGTTTTGTCCCTAGCTTAAAACAAGCGCTGCATTATCCTAAGTAATTATTATCAGCATAAAATCCACTATCAAAATAACTTTAATAACTACTTTAATAACTTTTTTGTTAAGTTAGCCATCCAACTAACCCTTAAATATAACACATGAGGATCAACAGAGTAGCCCTAGCTAACTTGGGTGGGGGAGGGGAGGGACACCACACAAATTCGCACGACGTCAGGTTCATAGTTTGTGGGGAAGTGGTAGCATAACATCAAGACCACAATTTAAGACTTAAGACCAAACTAAAACCAACGTGACACACATAGTTAACATTATTACAGTAAAGACAAAAGGAAGATGAAACTTTAAACTTACCAGATAGCGCTGTAGCTCCGAGGAAGAAAAGACAGTCACCGTGGTAACGTGACGTTTCTCCTCGCAATCACTAATGCCAGATCCCTCCGCCTCATCCGCCCCCAGCTTCATCGGCCGTTGCGCAGCACATAGACTCCCTCCGCCTGGAGCAGTAGTCCTTTCTTGTTTACTAGAAAGCGTCTATTATTTAGTCGGAATGCGAATCTGTTACTTATCTGTAGTTTATAAGTTGCCCATGGTTCAAAATAAATAAGACAGTTTCTCTCAAACCCAAAAGTCGTGGCAACATTTTTTCCCTCGTTTTCCCTCTCTCCCATCCCGCCACCCGCCATTTTGTAAATTTCGTTTTGTTCAATCAACGCAGACAGAAGTGGCAAAAGTCAAAGAGTAATGTAAGTGGACATAACTAAACAGGGGTGAAATGTTTTACAGTGTATGATTATTTCTTAAAGGGGCGATTTGTAAGATATGGCCTGAATTTTAGATTTAAAAACAGTCAAAAAAACCCATTATTGAGTCTGAAGAAATAATACTTTTGACATTAAGAAAGTTAGCATGCTAACAAGCTAGCCCCAGCCTGTCTTGACTCTGCAGTTTCAGTTGGGAGATGTATCGCAGCAGACACAAAGATAATCACAAAATAGACTTTCAAGAGAGGAAATATTTTTACACCTTTTTTTCCTTGAACAGAAAAATAGCGGTTGAGCTGAGCACCCTCACCTGTGGTGGCTCCCGTCAGCTACTGGACACTTAGCTCCACGGCTAACTGAGCTACTTGCTAACGTCAGCTAGTCGCTACAGACAACAAAGAGAATTGTGAGCAGCAGTTAGCAGATGTGCTGCTGCTGTCGAGTTCTGGCTATTTCTTACAAATAACACCTTTAAAGTTTCGTGTGATGATGTTACATGAAGTTCATAATCATATTTACTTGTGTTTTGATCATTTTCCTTTTTTTTATATTTCAGGTAAAATATGATAAGGTGGATTGTGTTGCTGTCGTTGTGTCTACATGTCACCTCAGCATCATTTGATTACATTTATGAGGAGCACTCCTTCATGGGTAAGAATCCATATTTATGTATACGTGTATCTAATCATGTCATGATGAAGTGGAGCTTAGTGAGGAGACAAACTCTTTGCTGATCTCGTTCACAGACCCGGAGGACGTGCTGAGTGTGAGCATCCCTCTGGAGGATCCACAGCGCCCTCTACTGGGAGGGTCGCTGGTTATACCATGTTATTTTGAGGTGGGTAATTATGAGCTTTTAATTAAATGTCAGTTTGTCTTGAATACCAGTCATTATCTGCTGTATTCGATATTCACAAAGGATTTGTATTTGTCATACACTCAGATTGTGGACAAAGCCAGTTGAAATAGTTTAGATATTCAACAATCAATTGAAAATATGTATTACTTATATTAACACTGAATCTGACTACATGACCGATGAAAGCGGTTGTTTGGAGTTACAAATCCACAGAGAGTTTTAACCCAACTGCAGCTCTAGAGGCTCTTCAGCTCATTGTTTTTCACATTAGCAAGCAGCTGATTTTAGCAAACAACCTCTGACAAACCAGCTGTAGACTACCTGCCATCATGTTTCCAACAATGTTCAAACCCAGAGAAATTTGTTCTTTGTTCAAGGTAACTGTGCACCTTCACATCAGATGATAAGTGAATGAGAGAGGAAGGAAGTCAGCAAACACAAAGAACTTTAAAACATAACGTGTTACGTGAACAGTTCATCAACAATGATGTTTTTTATAACACTGAACTCCCACGCTACTTTCGTGTTTTTTAAAAAAATTTGATTTAGAGAACCCATGAGGCATAAATTGCATTTTGTGCATTTAACTTGTAGCTGGTGAAGAAAGTCCAGCAGCTAAAGAGCCACATGCTAACTCAGGAGTTTGTGGAGACCAAGACGGAGATACTCCACATGATGATAACGTTCTCTGTCTGCTCGATGTGTTGAACTGTGTACTGATCACCTGTATACATAAGTTGTAATTCTGCCTTAAAAGAAGCTTCAGATGATTGCATTTTTATTTAGTTAACCCAGGAATCAAATTGGAAGTAAATGGTGATGTTGTTTTCTCATGTAGGACCACACCGTCCCAGACCCAGGAGCTCCCACCATCACTCCCCTGTCTCATCGTATCAAATGGAGCCTCGTCACCAAAGAAAAAGTCACAACCATCCTCGTAGCCTTGGAAGGACAGGTGCGTATCAGCGAGAGCTACCTGGACAGGGTTCATCTGATCGGCTACCCCGTGACTCCTACAGACGCTAGCATCAAGATATCTGAGCTGCGGTCTACTGACTCAGGAGTCTACCGCTGTGAGGTTCAGCACGGCATCGAGGACAACCACGACATCGTCCATGTGCAGGTTCAAGGTACGCGAATGAGTCGAAGTGTCACATCAGTGTCACATAATGTCAGTGAGGCAACGGGAGTCTGAATATTCAGGAAAAAAAGTTTTATGCTTTGTAATATTACACACTGTCAAATTCTTGCCATAACTCTTGACAACTACATTTAGAAGACAGGTGCACCCATCTCCTCCAAGTCTGGGTACTTATTTCAATATTTGTTTATCTCTCTAGGTATCTTGTTCCACTACCGAGCCATCATGGGTCGCTACACTTTGACTTATGAAAAGGCGAAGGCGGTGTGCACCCAGAACAGTGCGGTCATGGCTTCACCTGAACAGCTTCAAGCGGCCTTTGATGACGGATTTCACCAGTGTGACGCCGGCTGGCTCTCTGACCAGACAGTCAGGTCAGTTTGTCACATGACAACAACGTGGCAACAACTCTCTTATACCCCAGTTGTTGTTTTTTTAAGTTAAAGGTGCACTATGTAAGAATTTATTTGAAAATAATTTTAAAAAACACTTAAATTACCAACAGAATGTGAAGAAATAACAGTTTTGAGATCATGACGTCCATGTATTGTGTTGAGCAGATATCTGCTTTAGTTAGCATGCTAACCAGCTAGCCCCTGCCCCAGTCCAAAGCTCCTGTCCTCGTGGTATAAACACCAACACTTCCCTGGTGTTGTGAGCTTCCAGTCCTGACCGCTAGCTGCACGGCTAATTAGTGGAGCAGACAAATGCATAATATAGCCCGAATTGTTCACTTTGTGATAGAAGCATGACATTTGGTACATATACTCTTCAAACCCCGCTCTTTTAAAAAATCACATTAGCCACGCAAAATTCCAAGATGGCCACCCCAAAATCCAAGATGTCCGCCCGAAAATGTGGTTTTTCTATTATAGCTCAAAATGCCTTGATTTTAAGCCCCATAAATATATTAGACTTGAATATAAACTTACATATTGTGGACATTTTGGTACCTAGTACATCTTTGTATCCATTACGGTTCTTGAGATACAGCATATAGATAGTTGTATAGAATTGGGAGAGCGAGAAAATTGTAACACTGATTGTTGTTACGTGCATATGGTTTTATGAAAACATAATTTCCATTATCTATTATTTTCACTAGGGTTATATCATGAAATTCAAAAACCAAGATGGTGTCCAAGATGGCTGCCTTTGCCTTGAAGTAATCATGAATTCAGCAGAGATGAATGGTGTGTGTGTGTGTGTGTGTGGGTGGGTGGGGGGGGGGGGGGGGGGGGGGGGGGGGGGTTGTTGGACGTTTTGAAGACATTTGTTTCGCGTAAAGGGTAACTACTCTCTGGCTACTTGCGGGGGAGGCCACGTGGAGGCTGTCTTCTTCTCCCCCTTTTTTTTTTTTTTGGTTTTTGTTTTTTTTGGGGGGAGGGGTTCAACTATATACAAACCTATCTAACATTGGATAATAGATACTGCATATTTACTGTGAATTACACTTCACAGTTGCAACTGCACAGAGCTGTACACATGAGACCCAATTTGTAGCACTTGCACCTGACACAACAGCCAGATTTACAACCACATTTGGTGAGCTGCTCGCATGCCTTGGCTATTGGAGAGTTGGCTGTCCAGAAGACCTGCCATTCCTCACCAACCTTTTGCCATCCCCAGTCTGCAGGGTCCTCTGCTTCTGGCTGACACTGGATTGCCTGGGCCCACACACAACCAGCCTGATAGGCAGCACGCCTGGTGTGTTGGAGTAGAGCTGCTCTGGTTGGTGGGATAGACTCATAGGGCCTCTGCTTTCTGGCAAACAAGTCAAGCCTGGCCTCATCCACAGTGGCAGCTGTGCTGGATCTGTCATACATGAGAATGACAAACTTCTCAAGCTACTCTATGTCACAGTCCTCCACTGTGGGAGGGTAAGTACCCAGTTTGGAGAATACAGGCAAGGCTTCTGGACATATGCCCCATGTCTGCCAAGCCGTTTTCTTCCCTTTGTTGCGGAAGGCAGACACGGTGTCACATCCTGTAAAGGCATGAAAGAAGAGCATGCCTTTGACCTTCTCCTGGCCAACATGCTGAAAAATGTCATGCACACTAATCCAGCGCAGAGTCTGGCCTTGCCCAAATGCAAGCCACATATGCTGTAGGCCAGCCTCTTGGAGACCACCGAATACACTGAGTGCTAAGATCAGAACATCTGTGTCATTTGCCTTGATCATGATGGATTGGCTACCATGTTCAGTAGCATGTTTGGCGTGCACAAAGATGCGGCTGTCTGCTTCCTCGTGAGAGCATTTATCCAGTCCATCAAGACCAGTTGCATGAGTGCTGAGGACAGTAGGACCCTTTGTGACGATGATGGTATTTGGGGCAAGCATTTGTGTAACCTTGTCGGCAAGAAAGTGGTACAACTCTGTTTTGTTGTCATTGTGCCTCAGGAAGTTATGCCAGTTTGATGGCATGGTGTTCTTATTTGTTACCTTGCGTCTTCCCCCCTCGCCACGTTTTGACATGGTCTCAGCTTTAAGGCTTGATGGGTTGTACACATCAAAGACCAGATGTGTCATTGCGAACTTGCTGGAGTACATGTAGATCACAGGTAGGAAGTCGAGAGCTGCATAGTCCTCAAAAGTCTTGGATCTTTTTGGTGGCAGGGCATGGACCAAAGCTGACCCATCTACAATGAGAACGTCTGCCTCAGGTTCCTTGTCAACTGGTGGGACATAATTCTCAAGGATAGAGGTCAGCTGAGACTTCTGGCAAGTATACAATTTTCCACCCTTGCTCAATGCCACAGGGAAGGACTGGTTCTCATGCTGAAAGAACTCCTGGAGGTCACACTCTCGGCTCTGACAAGAGATGAAAAGCTTTGAGAACAGCTGACAGTCCTCCTTGAGAAGTTTCTGCTTTGAGGGATCAGCAGAAGTAGAGTCCTGTCTGAAGAAATCAGATTTGTTCTTCTTGATTGGCTCATAGAAAAAGGACGGATTGTTTTCCAGGGCCTGTGAAAACTCCTGAAATTTTGCCTGACCTCTCTGCAAGTGAGACTGCAGAAGTTCTGCAGAGTCGGGGTGAGCAACATCTTTGGTGTCAAGTGAATACAGGTCTTTACTGTCTTCCTGAAATGGGTTGCCGAGGTCTTTTAGAGTTTGGGACAATTTATCAACCCTCTTTTTGAAGGTTTTCTGTGCCTGTGAAGTTTGCTCATGGTGGCTTCTGTGCTCACTGGCCTCTTTGGTTTGTGCCTCCATTTCATATTGGGACACCAAACGACTGACCTCAGGACCAGCTACCATCCATCTCCTAAGTGCGGCTGGGTCTTCAGTAAGCCCAATGGCACCACCATCACCCTTGATGATGGCATTTGCCTGCTCGTGAGCTTGATCAAGGGCAAGGGCAGAGAAATCCCTATTGGTTTTATGGACAACAAAGTTGCCATTCTGGAACTCTTTGGCCAGTTCTGGGTGTGTGTTCTCCAGAGTGAGCATGTCCCTGAGGTGGATAGGGAGCCACCGTGCATAGTGGGTGTTGTTATTGGCAAAGAAATATGGTAATAACTCACTCAGTGCCTGGCAATAGAGTGCAAAGTTGGCCTCACGAAAGGACCTGATGAGCATGAAGATGACTAGCTCCATAGAGAGCACCATGTGCCAGAACCGGAACTGTGGACTTTTCTCTTTGCGAATGTCACACCACTCCTCAAAGCTCAATGTGCCATCAGTGGTATCTGTTCCATTTGCACAGCTGTCATTATATGCAGATTTAAGGAGCTTGTAGAGACTGCAGGCTGTGACCTGATGCATTTGCCTCGTCCTGGTCACATTTGCAGCTGATAGGAAGGATTCAGCAGTGCCCGAGGATGCTACATCTGCCTCCACCAAAGCCCCAGTCCAACCACTGTTGCAGAGAAGTGTGCCCAGGGACTTCATGGCTGCCATCTCAATATGGAGACCACCAAACATAACAAGGTACTTGTCTTCCCCATATTGTTCAGGCCATTGCCACTGCACCTGCTTTGCCAGGGCATATATTGGCTGGTCAGCTGTGATAACAGGAACCTGGCCAGGGTTGAGATTTTCCACAACATCACGCACTTTATCCATCACATGCTTGACAGTAGCAATGGAATGAGCTTGGTCTCGTAGCAGAGGAAGTAATGCAGTAATGCTTACTTCAAACTCTGGACTTCTCTTCATTGATGCATGGTGTGCTGACCATGTCAGGTTCACGGCACCATCAATTTCCTCAGTCACCATCACCTTCTCAAGCCACTGGTACTCAAGTGTGATTTGGGTCCCAAAGTCATCTGAATGTGGCTTAGGTATCACACGTTTTGGTGGAAGGGGATTCTTTGTTTTAAAGGATGCGGGGCGGATATTTGTGAATGTGTCAGGCAGTTCTGGGACTGACTTGACTTTCTTTGGTCCAAAACAGATTTGCTGTCGCTCCTGCCCCCGGTTCTCCTTGGTGGGATGCTGGAACACAGAGATGCTTGTCCCATGGAATGATGATGTAGCAGTTGTTGCAGATGGGTTGTGATCAATGTTGTCCATCACTGCAGTGGTGAACAACCCTTTACGCAACACTGATGGGCAGACCACCCCCTCTTCAACGTACCTACTTACTGTAGCATCCCCCAACTGGGCTGAAATCTCCAGCACCCTGTCATACGAGATGCTGAGACCATGCTCATTCATCAATTCTACAAGGCTTCTCTTTCTTGTTTTTGCAAAGACAGATAGCCCCATGTAGATCGGAAATGGGGTTTCTCTGTCCTTGGAATGCCTTTGGAATGCAACTCCTTCTTTATATCGAGAGTAGCAGTTGTACTGTAGTAATTGGGAAATAGCCTGGTCTGACTTTGAAGCTCCAAATTCCAGCTGTGATTTAATATCTGCTCCGTGTTCAACCATACTGATGAACTGAAGAAGAAGGGGAGGTGTGGCATTTTGAATAGCACCTTCTGGAAATGTGCCATCGAAACTAGAATGATGATCTAGTATGGTTTTCCTTAAAATCTTTGCTGCTTTGGTAATAAGGAGTGCTTCTGAATATGCAGAAGACGGTGAAAGTGCTGTACCCAAATCCTTTTTGAACGTAAGCATCACTCTTCCTGTTTCCCCATCTCTTCCCATTTTATACGACTCAAGTTCTGGAATTTCTTCTAGCAATCTCTCTTTTAATCTTGTGGAGTTGACAGTTGGTGAGTCAACACCTAGTTGCTCCAGACGCTGTCGGTACATACGGCTCATATCTGCAAGGAGAAATTTGGTTGGACCTTCCGAATGGATGCTTGTTTCAACAATGTATGTGACTAGTTCAGAGAGAACTAGTGGGGAAATTTCCTTCTCATGCTTAGTAGCACTTGCACCTTCCCCAAGTTTTCTCAGGTGGGACCTTTCCCTGTTATAAAGATTAACTAGACAGGCAGCGTGGTACTTGAGCTCTTGGGCAATGGCATCTCCACCACCCAATTTGGCAAGAAGCTTGCCATCATTAAGTGTATGTGCACATTCGTGCAACCTTTGGTTCACCTTCATTGTCATAACCTGGCAGAGATCAGATGCAGGTGCTACTTTCTCACAGAAAATGCAGGCTTCAACATCACAGCTTTTCCGCCGCTGCTTTGTGCTAACATCCTCAGGCTCACTGCTGGGGCCAGCCGATCTGCGTTTCCTTGCCCGATCCAATTTGGTGTTGTTAAACAACAACCGGCAGCTCAAGTGATATTTAGCCTCATTTCGTCTTAAAGTAGCATCAATACCACCACCTTCATCCAGCCTTGCTGGATCCAGGATCAATGGCATTGCCTGCATCTGATGAAACAAAGGTATGTTTGTAGCAAGATTGGCATAGCCATCATTTTCAAGGGAGTAACGAGTTGAAGGTGCTGATAAGTTTTTGTTTGGTCTGTCTTTTTGACAAAGACAACATTTAGACCAATCAGTTTGTTTTCTTGTAAACATGGACTCTGCCATTTTGGGTTTGATTAAGGCCGAGGGGTTATCCTTTTACCACATTAATCAAATAACACATTCCTGTATGGGATACAACTAGGTTCCGTTTATTTTTGGGTAAACCTACACCTAGCCTGATCATTCATCCAGTGCCATTTAAGTCCCGTGTGATCTGTACACCATCCGGGTAACTGAAGCCCCGTTACCCTTGGCTCGGCTCTCCCGCGCTGGCACACCCTGTCAATTCAGGTGCGGCTACCTAACTATACCTACTAACTATCAACCGTGATTAACTAGCTAATGGAATTGGGGCTGTTAGACAGCATTTGGGACACTAAACTAAATTATACTACAACTATACTACAGTCTAATAAAGCATAAGTTGTGACCACAGGTCATATACATGTATATACTGTAGATTAGCTGACACTGAACCCCATGCTGAGTTACACAGCAGTGATATCACCAGTGTGCCCTGGTTGTGTGCTGATATTCACTCTATTAAATCTGCAAGCTTGTACTGCATTAAATGTCTAAATGGTCCCATTGGATGGATACACCAAAAACATGTGCACGCAAATATTTTAATAGTCACTAAGATTGGATTACTTCAAGGCAATGGCAGCCATCTTGGACACCATCTTGGTTTTTGAATTTCATGTTATAACCCTAATGAAAATAACATATATTACACACATAACAACAATCAGTGTTACAAATTTCTCACTCACCCAATTCTATACAAGTATCTATATGCTGTATCTCGAGAACCGTAATTGATACAAACATGTACGAGGTACCAAAATGTCCGCACTACCCAACTTTATATTCAACCCCAATATATTTATGGGGCTTAAAATCAAGGCATTTTGAGTTATAAAGGAAAAAACACATTTTTGGGCGGACATCTTGGATTTTGGGGCCGCCATCTTGGAATTTTGCGTGGCTAATGTGATTTTCTTAAAGAGTGGGGTTTGAAGAGTATATGTATCAAATTTCATGCTTCTATCACAAACTGAACAATTATCTCCTTGTCTGCTCAGCTAAATTGAGCTAACTAGCAAACAGCAGCTACAGTTCAAAGCAATTAGTGGTTACTCTGGTGATGTTCAATGAATGATAATGTAATTTGGACATTGAAGACATACAGTATTTCTTGTTGAAGACACCAAAGCTTATTTTCATTTCACCAAAGGTACCCAATCCATGATCCTCGTGTGAACTGCTACGGAGACAAAGAGGAGCTGCCTGGGGTCCGGACGTATGGAGTGAGAGACCTCAATGAGACTTACGATGTCTACTGCTTCACTGAGAAGATGACAGGTACACTGCAATCATCAATCAGGATTACTGTGGGAATTATCTCACCTTCTTTTATTGTTTCACTTTAACTTAATTGAACCTCTCTTCTCTGATACAGGCAGAGTTTTCTACACTGCTTCAGCAGAAAAGTTCACCTTCTCTGAGGCCGTGGTGGCATGTTCTAATCAGGGAGCTCGGTTGGCCACTACTGGTCAGCTCTACCTGGCCTGGCAGGGCGGGATGGATGTGTGTAACGCTGGCTGGCTGGGAGACAGAAGCGTCCGCTACCCCATTAACATTCGTCGGCCACAGTGTGGAGGAGGTCTGCTGGGGGTGAGGACTGTTTACCTCCACACAAACCAGACGGGATACCCACTTCCTGAGTCCCGCTATGACGCCTTCTGCTACACAGGTAGTCCGTCATTTACACAAAGAGTGGAGATACTGAAAAGTTGCTCTGCTTATCGTATACCAACACCAATATTTCAGATTGTAACGCCAAGAGATTGACCAGAGCAGCTTCTTTCAACAACTTTAAATTAATGCTGTAAAAGTTTTAGCATTATCTAACTGATCTCTCTCCTCAATCATCTCCAGAGTCGCCTGATGAGGAGGGTTCAGGCATCATAGAAGAGGGCAGTGGTGTGCTGAGTGTTACCACAGTGACCCAGAGCCCAGAGGTGTTCTTCAGGAGGACGACCACAGAGAGCGAGGCGGTCGGGGAGGTGGAGACTCAGCAGCCTACTGTTGTGGATTTCACCTATACGGCGAGCCCGACTGAGCTGCCGCTGCCTCGGCCGCCAAACGTTACTGAGTTTATCACTGACCTGATAGTGCCAGCCACTGCCCGGCCCGACGTAGGCAGGGAGCCCAGCAAAGACTTTGTGATGCCTCCAACTGGTCAGTGAAAGAACTACTTGTGCATGATATGATGAAGTCCTCAAACTAATGCTCCTTATGAAGGAAACATGGCTCCACTACACAAGAATTGCCCTTGTTTTTCTGTGCAGGTGTGGTCTTCCATTATCGCTCAGACTCAGGTCGCTATGCTTTCACCTTCGTTGAGGCGCAGCGGGCTTGCCAGAGTGTCGGAGCCTCTATTGCCACGCCAGAGCAGCTGCAGGCAGCATATGAGGCTGGATATCACCAGTGTGATGCAGGATGGTTACTGGACCAGAGCGTAAGGTAAATCTGGAATGCATTTTCAGATCAAGTAGAGAGATTCCTGTCCAAAACAATACGTCATCAGGTTTTGCTTTTTTTTTTTTTAGGTATCCCATTGTTTTCCCTCGAGATAAATGTGCTGGAGATCTGGGGGATCAACCAGGTGTTCGGTCCTATGGTTTGATGCCAGCAGATGAAAGATATGATGTGTACTGCTACATCGAGGGGCTCAAAGGTGAGAAAACACTGTTAAAGCAAAACAGCTGTCTATCGCCAGTTTAAAGTTATTATATCACCTACATGATATCTCCTCCTCTCTGCTCCACAGGGGAAGTTTTCCATGTGCGCTCTGCTGAGGGTTTCACCTATGATGAAGCTGCTTCTAGCTGTCAAGAGCAGAACGCCGTACTGGCCTCCACCGGAGAGCTCTACGCAGCCTGGAAAATGGGTTTCGACAAGTGCCGTGCAGGCTGGCTGGTAGATCATAGTGTCAGGTATCCCATCAACAAACCCCGCACTGAGTGTGGAGCTGGAAAAGTAGGAGTACACACTGTGTACGCTCACCCCAACCAGACAGGCTTCCCTGAACTTGGCGCCAGATTTGATGCATACTGTTTCAGAGGTAACTGCTTGATGCTTGACTGTTATCTAACGGGCTAATTCTTTATTTTTTATTTTCATTATCATTGATTATGCTTTCATTCTTACAGCGGACCTTCTACTTATTGCAAATGAAACTGGACTTAACATCACAGAGATCCAGGAGGCCCTCCTTAACATATCGTCCATTACTGATCTGTTTAGACATGGTAAGATATTTTTAAATCCTGAACAGATTACAGGACATTACAGTACAAATATCCCTTTTGTTTCCCATGTCCCTCACTTTTTTCTATTGTCCATTTAGCTGTTCCTTCTGTTGTTCCTCCCATCCCTGTGGAGACTTCAGGCTCTGGTTCAGGCTCAGCAGACTTCGGGTCAGGGTCTGCCTCTGGGGATAACTCTGGAGACTCATCTAGCTCTGGAGACCTGGCTGATTCTGGAGACCGGGTAATTTCTGGAGACTTGTCAGGCTCTGGAGACTTGTCTGGTTCTGGAGACCTGTCTGGCTCTGGTGACAGGGTAATCTCAGGAGACTTGTCTGGCTCTGGAGACATGTCTGGCTCTGGGGACCAGATAATCTCTGGAGACTTATCTGGTTCTGGAGACTTGTCTGGTTCTGGAGACCTCGCCGGCAGTGCAAGTGCTGAGCTGCCTAGTGGAGCATCAGGTTTCAGCAGCACAGATGCTTCTGGATCAGCTCTCAGTGGAGAAGGATCCGGCATCACTGTTGTTTTTTCGGGCATCGACAGTATTGTTTCTGGAGAGGGCTCAGTTTCAGGAGAACTCCAAGAAGCCGGAGAGGGATGCACAGGTGTCCTCATCTTCCCTTCATCTGGAGAAGGCTCTGGAGATCTCAGTGGTAGTGGGGACCTGTCCGGATCTGGCAGTGGATCTGGTTTCCCCTCCATGGGGAGTGGCTCTTCCATTGACAGCTCTGGGGAAAGTGGACAGTTTTCTGGCATGTCGTCCGGTTTCATCAAAGGCCAGGACTTTTCTGGGTTCAGCGGTTTCCCGTCAGGATCCTACTCTGGCAGTGCAAGTGGACAGTCAGGAGAACCTTCAGGAAGTGGAGATGCTAAGATCTTACTGATAGATGGCGAACTGATCGATGTTTCCATCCGTACTATCAACAAGGAGTATGAGCTTGGTGGAGGCCTATTGGCGTTCAGTGGCTCTGGAGACATTTCAGGATCTGGGATTCTCAGTGGTGACCTCAGTGGCTCTGGAGACATTTCAGGATCTGGGATTCTCAGTATTGACCTCAGTGGTTCAGGCTCTGGAAGTGGCACTGAGTTCTTCTCAGGCGTGACCTTTCTAGGGTCAGGGTTCACTGAACTTACAGGGTCTTCCTCTGGAGAGCAGGAGGCCTCTGGGTATTTACTCTACAGCTCTGGACAGGGAAGTGGTGGACATTTGTCTGGATATGGAGGCTTGATTTTCCACTCCGGGTCTGGATCGGGAATGTCCGGATCTGAGTCCTCAACGAGTGGAGAGGAAGGCAGTGTTACATTCTTGACTGGGGATTTTATGACAGAGTTATCCGGAGACACTACACCGTCTATGGAGCTTGGACAGGGGTTAGTTGAGTACAGTGGAGAAGGAAGCGGCAGCGGTGGTTTCTTCTCTGGCAGCGGAGACAACCGCTTGTTCACAGCCAGTGGTACTTCTTCAGGAGTTTCCTCTGGAGATCTACCATTGGTGGTGTTGCCGTCTTCATCCAGCGAGTGGGCACTGACTGAGAGCACCACAGGACCAGAGGAGGCCCTGAGTGGGACTGAACTGTCACAAACCTCTGGTGACATCGATGAAACCTACGGCCCTGCACCTGCCCCCGCAGGACTGGCTGCTCCTCCCACAGCAGCTACGCCAACCTTTGTGCAGGCACCTGGCACAGCTACAGAAATGGATTCAGTGGAGGGTAAGTCAACCTATTCTCTCTGAGACATTGGTTGTAAAATAATGACTTTTGTACTCTGTTAAATCAAGGGATCGAGTGTGTGGGGGGAAATGGAAAGCACTGTTTGTTCAAACCTGGGATTATGCATCCCTGGGTAGGAGATAACTGCTATAGAGGTGTAATCCTTCGCTGATTAATCAATTAGACGATTGAAAGATGTCATTTTATAAGCAAAAATGCCAAAAGTAATTGGTTCTAGCGTCTAAAATTTGGATATTTGCTTTTCTGTGACAGTAAACTAGAACTATTTCAGTTCAGACTGTTGGTTGAACAAGACAAACAATTTTGAAGATGTTACCTTCAGCTTTTTTCAGTAAAAGAGTTTTGAAAGGACCATAAAACCAAATCTCTGGCCACTGCTCCTACCACTTGACAACTACAGTTATTTGGATTTCTACAGTCCACTGATGTGCTTTAAGTCTGCACAGGGTTGACTCTAGTTATTTGGGTGCCCTAAGAAAGATTATAATTTGCTTTATTCCAAAAAGAAACGGTGAATGTCTGGCAGACACCCTCTTCCATCGTGCTCACTACAAGTTTAAACTTAGAAGACTGATGCATGTTTCTTCAAAGTATTTTAAGTGTATGTCTATCAGTGGGAGATCATTTGTTTGTTTGAATCATTTACCTGACTTTCCAGGTGTTTTTAACCCATGTAAACCCAACCCCTGTGGTGACGCGTCATGCACAGTAGAGGATGGGGTTGCTCTCTGTCATGGTAAGTCCCCAAACAGTGACACGAGTGACATTTTTATACCCTTCTTCTTTCTTTGTCTGAATTCAGTATTGTCTGATGATGTTTTGGTTTGACAGACTTTGCCAGTATTCCTTCTCTGAATGTCTTTGTTGTTGTGGAATTTGCATGTTTTATATTGTTGGTCTGCATTCTGTTTATTAATCAGCTTGTCAGTATGTACATATTTAACTCATTGTGATTGGATGTACTGTTTACAAATCAGTATCACTAGACTTACCAAATCTTTTATCTCTCCCTGCTGTTCTGTCCTGGTCTGTTTTGCATCATAATGTTTGCCATGTTTTGTGTCTCTTTGATTTCTTTGTGTTCATTTTGTCTGTGTCTGGCTATGGGTCTCTGTGTTTGTGTCGCAGACTGAATGTCACAGTGCTTGTTCAGTATGTCTCAGCTCTGCTCCGAGGTTGCACAGCCTCTGTGTCACACGTGTTACCACAACTGTCTTCAGCCTGTGTGTTGTTTTTGGTGTGCTGTGCCAATACGCTGCCTCCGCTCTGCTGTAAGCACGCTAAACTCTTGGAAACATATGTGCTTACTGGCATCATATGTGTGCTGAATACTGATCTTCTGCTGCAACCAACCCAAGATTCAAGTTTACTGCAGATTTTACAATTACTATACTATAATTATTGTCTTTGCTTTGAACATCAACATCAAATGAACATCAATGATTCAGTGTGCAGTAAGTCTAATATGGATCAGAGGTTGCAGCGACGACAGTATTGTTCACTAACTTGTGTGATAGTCCTCCTATCACAGCTTCAAAACCTTACCTTGCTAGGCAACCCTCCCATCCCATCCCCCCACGCTGAAACAGTAGTGTCACCCGCCCCCTTTCTTGCAGAGGTAGATGTGTGCCATTCCAACCCTTGTGCCAATGGAGCCACCTGTGTGGAGAGTGCAGACTCTTACAAATGCTTATGCCTACCCAGCTACGGAGGGGAACGCTGTGAGATCGGTATGAGATCAGCTTCAGCTAATAAATACTAACAAACAGCCTCTCAAAAACAACTGAAGCGAGAGATGCTAATCTCCACCAGCCAATAGCATCAGTACTCGCTGTGGCTCTGTGAAAATACAAAATACAAAGTCATGAGGAGGCCTGGTGGTCCAGAGGTTGAAGATGTACAACATGTAGCTGCGGGTTTGTAATGGGACCATGTTTCTCTATAAAAGGTCATACAAGTAACTAAAGGGTCAGTTCACCTCAATCACATATGCATATTTTGCTTCCCAGGAGCAGCATCTAGTAATGAAGTTTAATGTTCTCTGCTCAATATATTGAACTTCAAACCTAGGAGTGGACACGTCCTCTGTCTTCTGTTTTCAAATTAACGGATGAATGGAACTGATTAAATGACCGGAGTGCTGAAAGTTATAACACCATCTCTGTTCAAGGAAAGTCTTTGGTATCACATGTAAATGGCCTCCTTCATCTTTATCCAGACGTCCTTCTGGTTGATGACCTTTGACAAGTTCCCAGTTGATGGTGTGATCAGTTTTTTTCATAGGCTGGTGTCTGTTTCCAATGTTTATTCGGTCTCTTGTTCAGGGTCCTTGCTGCTTCACCAATGTAGTGTTTCCTATAATAGTTGCATGTGATAACACCATTCCAGGTTTGGTCAGGGGTGAACATTTCTATGGGGTGTAACAGCAGAGATCTTAGGGTGTTGAATGGTGGTGAGTGCTGACTCCTCAGCAAAAGTCTCGCCAGAAGTTTTCACAGCCCAACCATCTAAGAAATCTTACAGATGGATATCTTGCAGGACAAATAAAGCCAAAGCTATCTCGCCAAAGCTTTCTGTGGGAATATAAAAGTATGTCTTTATGTAATTTGGCTGGACTGACCCTTTAAATAAAGTCATTAAGGAGGAGCAAGGGAATGAATGAAGCCTTTGAATGTAACAGTAAAAGGAAAAAAAAAATTAATTCACAATTACATTACTGTTGGGCAGGGCTCTCCCAGCTGAAGTGAAGCATTATGTGTAATTTTCCATTCTGCATTGGGACGTTTGTTTTGTACGTCACATGGAAACACTGTCCATTGTCAGATCTGTACTTGGATGCCAGACCGACTGAGGGTAGTGCAGCAGGAAAATATGCTCCTCACTGACTCACAAGTAAGAATATGAACTGAAACACACTACATGGGTTGTGAACATATCAAGCACTTTATCAGCTGCTCAAACACTGATACCACACCGACAGCATAAAGAATGATAAGAATACAGAACAACTTCTCATCATCAGATGCTGTGCTTCAGTTTTCCAACCCATTTGTAGCTGTTGATGAGGACGGATATTTAATTTATAAGTGTTATTTGAGACTCAGAGACCCAGAAACGTTAAATAATTCTGTAAATGAAGGTGAACGTGCATTGAGAACTACATACACTGAATGAATGTCGACTGTTTGGTGTTGCGGCTGCAGATGAGCAGCTGTGTGAAGACGGTTGGACTAAGTTTCAGGGGAACTGCTACCTACACTTCTCTGACAGAGAGATGTGGCTGGACGCAGAGCAGCGTTGCCGGGACCTGAACGCCCATCTGGTCAGCATCATCACCCCGGAGGAGCAACACTTTGTCAACTGTGAGTGCAGAATGTGGTGTGTGTGTGGGGGTGTGTGTGTGTCCATAGAGATGAAGACAAGAGAGGGAATGAAAAATATGTATTCAACACTTTTGTCTCATACAGCAAACGCACAGGACTACCAGTGGATCGGGCTGAACGACAAGACAGTAGAGCATGACTTCCGCTGGACAGATGGCACTCCACTGGTGAGTCAGGGCATTACACCGGTGTGTTGTTTCTGTTACAGGCAGAGTATAGGAAGGTACAGCACAGTGTAATATAGTGGCTCCCAACAAGTTTTGTTTGTAACCCCTTAAGACAAAGTTGCATTGGGACCCCTTGTCATAGGTTGCATGCAGTCTAATTACACAGAGATGCAAAGAGACTACAAACAATCACAACAAGATATAAAACTACCACAGAGATACTCAAAACATCTACAACGAGATGTAAAATTACTAAAAGGAGGCACAAAATGACAAAGAGACTAAAAAAAACTAAAAAGAGACACAAAATTACTACAACGAGATGTAAAAAAAACGTACAAAGAAGGCAAAAAATTACTGCAGGTGCACAAAATGACCACTAAGCTATACAAAACAACTAACAAGACATACAAAACTATGACGAAGAAATGCAAAAACACTACAAAGACATTCAAAACATTTAGAAAGAGACTCAAAACAACCGCAAAGAGACACAAAATGACCACAAAGAGATGCAACACGACTACAAAGAGACTCAAAACAACTAAAAAGAAACACAAAACTACAAAGAGGCACGAAATCACCACAACTGTAACTTCAAACAACGTCAGTTATTACTCTGTGTTTATATGAGATGTCTCACGGGTGCTAATACACAACACATTGTGATAGTTTTAACTTTGTACCAGATAAACAATCTTTGTTTCACATGCATGAAAAGCTTTCCTGTGATTTTGGAGAGGCGTGTGCGTTTATCTCTGCCAACTAAAGCACAGAAAATAACTGAGGAGCAGGTGAAATGTTGCCAAAAAAATAAATAAATAAACACCAAAATAGCTCTGCAGCACCTGATCTGCATAAACACAAGCTCAGCTGCACCCACCTCAACACAAGTGGGTTTATTTAAAGGCAACAAAAAAAAAACTAGATGCAGGCACCAAAAAATGTACTTCATCACCAGGTGTTTGGATGGAAAACAGTGCTGTGTGTAACTTTTATCTTCTTATCTTTATCTTCTTTATCTTGAAGCCAAAATGCTGCACAGTGTTGAGCCAGTTTTAACTTTCTCGCTGGACGACCAACCTTTTTTAGTAAAGTGTGTTTCTACTTGTCTTTGTCTTTGTCTTCTTCCTCAGCAATATGAGAACTGGAGGCCGAACCAGCCAGATAACTACTTCAACTCTGGAGAAGACTGCGTGGTGATGATCTGGCACGAGAACGGCCAGTGGAACGACGTGCCCTGCAATTACCACCTGCCATTCACCTGCAAGAAAGGCCCAGGTGTGTTGCTTCAGACCGAAACATTTTCCTCTGCTCATTGTCTGTCTGCTGTTTGGTGCTGAGGAGCGAGCGTACGATGGACGTACGAAAGCTTTTTGGATGAAAGTATGAATTCAAGCGACGTAAAAGAGGCCAGAAAGCTTCATATTACACATGACTGTATTATCATTGCACTGTTGAGTACACTAACATTCAAAGCTGGGTGATGGCAACAGCTGTTTACTTATATACTCAATGCACGAGACACATGTCAGTGGACGGTTTGATATGAAGCCCTGTGGCCTCTGGTTCTGTCCCCAGTGTCCTGTGGTGCTCCGCCCGAGGTGGAGAACGCCCACATGTTTGGTAACAGGAGGGAGGAGTACCCCGTCAACTCCATCATCCGCTATCAGTGCAACCCAGGGTTCACACAGCGCCGCCCGCCGGTGGTTCGCTGTAAAGCAGACGGGCAGTGGGAGAAACCTCAGGTGGAATGTACGGACGGTGAGTGAAAACCCACTTATTCAGCTTCAGCTTCATTTTTAGTGAAGTTTGTCTTATTCTTTATTAATAACTCACTCTTGTTGTGTTTTTGTCTCGCCGCAGTGAAAGCCAGAAGAAGAATACAGCGGAGGAGCAGCGAGCTTCACTAGAAAGGAAAAAGTGGAATTTATTATTTTAAAAGAACATTTGAAGAAGAAACAGAAATCCATTTTCCATTTTCAGTGAAGATGATCTGAAGGTTTAAATTGTTGGAAGGGTGCTACAACATGGTAATGTGATATTTGTCTGTTCTATCCCCCCCCCGACCCTCATAATATATTTTAATTATATATATATAATAATTTTATTGTTCTGAGTTTATTTTTATGGTGTGCATTGTAATATGATTTTGTTTTGAGAAATAACCGGCGGGATACTTTTGTTCCGCGAGTTTAACATTAAGAAAAAGCAGCATCTGTCTGGTTCACTGCAGTCTGCTGTCGGTCTGTTAAAAGCTGCAACGATCAGTCGATTTATTGATTAGTCAAACGAAAAAGAGAAGGAGTTGCCAAACATTTTGGTAACAGATTAATTCTTTCAGTCCATTTTCTGAATTTGTGTTTTTTTCATCATTTATGACAGTAAATGAAAAGTCTTGTTGGACAAAAGAAGCGATTTGAAGACGTCACTTTGGGCGACTTTACATAATTTTCTGACACTTTATAAAATCTGTTCAACTCATGTTTCCTTTGCTCTGGCAGATGCGACTGGCCACCCTCCCACTCAGACAGATTCCCTCAGATTTGGTTAGTGACGGGCCAATCACAACTGAGTTACGACTGATATGATTGGTTCTAGGTCTGTCCAATTGTGTTCACTCTGCAGGTTAAAAATGACTTGAGAGGGACACGACTAAAGGTAATAGGAAACAGGAATAGGAAATATTGGTAAATGTATCAAAATCTTAGTATTGATGTTTACATTTTTAGGATTACTGGATGTTAAATGGGATTATTGGATTATTTCATACATTTTAAGTGGTTTTATTGGACATGATGTCTGGTCAAAATGACCTCCTTAGATAAGTGGAAACAAGGAATGAACAGACGTAACTTCACTATAGAAAGAAAGCCAACAATCCAACTCACTGTATAATCTGCTTCAGTGTCTCGTAGTTTTTAAGCAGAGATTTTGGGTCAATGTGAACACACAAGCCTTTATTTATTGATTTCACACAGTGACAGAGTCTCTGCTGGACTGAGCCAGTGATGTTATATAAGAGAGATTCAGCACTGAGACTACAGCAGCATCAAAGCCACGCTGAAGAAACTTTTACCAGATCAATTCTTTATATTTAACCTGTAGCGGATGTTCCCCCACAGTTTGTCATGTCGGCCTGTTAAGTCTTTTGTTTTCTGTGTGTTTTAGTTGTCATCATCTTCCACAAGTCTGTGCAGTGCACAGTGTCTCTGTGGAGCGAGTGTCGGGATAATGAACCTGTTTTATTTCATGTTTGTAACCTCAGAGGAAATAACCTCACTGTTAACATTTCAGTGTGCAGCGCCTGTTGTTGTTCTGTTTTATTTTCACACTTTGACTGCTTTCATTCGTGCACTTGTTGTGTGTCTTTGTTGCTGTATTTGGAGGCTGCGCCTCCTTCATACATACTGTCACCTGCTGCATGATAAACCAAAGACTGAGATTTACTTTTGAAGCTGTACATGTGTCTGCTGTAGCTCTGTTTTATTCTCTAAGGATTCATCCGTTAATGTTCTCTATGTATCTTTTTGTCAACAAATCACATGAAAAGACCGAAACCAACAATGAATCAATCTCCTGTCTGTGTATCACAGCCTGATATGTCTTCTTCATCTGTGCCATAGAGCTCCATTGTTGTCCAGAAACTATTAAAACACATCACGGTTGCACTGGGTGACACGTTCCTTCATTACCATGAACACACTGAAATCAATGCCAGCTAAAAAAGAAATGTGGTTGTTGCCTTCTGTAATAGATTCAGGTTTCTCTTCTCACTGTGCTGCTCTCGTCTGTGTTCACACAGCACAGCTACATTAAGAGTTTGCAAGTTTGAAACTCATATAATTACCAGAGTGCAGAGATCAGTCAGCCCTCCATCATTCCAGGAGGGTCACCGCCCAGATATTCCAGGTACAGACAACAACCACGTCTTTCACCTGCTGTCTGCCGCTCAGTGAGCTCAGTGTTTCTGTGGCAGCAGCCGAGGTAAATAGAAAACTGCACTGACTCACTGGAATAATAAAATTACGGTAAATTTGTATTTGCCCAACGGGGTGGGTTAAACATGGCGTCAGCATTACCTTGTGACTGAATGGGGTCCTTTAAGGATCCTCTGTACTCCACCCTACACACACACACACACCGGTTCACCTGGCTGCCCCGGGCCTCCGGATGAATCGACTCTCTCAGCATATTTTGCACTTGTTAATTGGTAGAAAACAGAAAATGTTTGTAACCTTAAACAACCTTAGTTCAGTATGTCCTGCTGTGAGAAAACGATGACCACTTCAGATTACATCCAATTAGAAACACTCACTTTGTGTCAGAGGCACCAGAGTTTATATTCTGCTGTTTGAGATCAACATAGAGCTTGAAACTAAAAACCAAATCAGGAAAACATGACACAAATAACTCAATAAAATAAGAGCATTGTGTTAGGAAGGTGCTGGATTTTTAAGACTCTGAACAGAATAAAGAATAAATTGAAGACACCTCTGAATCAAAGTAATCCAGGAATAACTGTCTATAAAACCATGTGTTCATTACAAGCATATCTAAATACTTTTAATGGTTTCTATTTGCCAAAATGTAAACAATAACTGGCCAAAAAAGCAATCTGTTTTTTTAATTCAAACAGTTTTTATTTTAAAACATTTTTAATTTACTAGGATTTAAATTATAGGAGGACAGGTAAGTTTGCCAAACAAATGCAACTACTCAGGTGTGGTTGAAAACTGGCCCACCAACATGCTCTGGGCAGGATGACTGACCAGCACACATAATATTCAAATCACCACACTAACTAATCCCCCTGATAAATAAATCAAGTCCAAATGGAGCTTAAGACATGCTTACTTTTTCTTCCTGTGTCAGAAAGGCACCACAGTCTAACACTGGAAATCAACTACAATGAAGAAGAAACTCAACTAAAAAGCCATCCAGTACATAGTTCAACTGCTGTTTGCTTATGTGCCTATATTAGACTTTTCTTTAAATTATGTTTTGTTTCCCGTTTATTATAAATTTTGACCCAAGTGTCCCTCAAAAAAGACTCAAAGAGTTCTCCTTTAACTTCGAAATTAAATAAAATACATTTACTTTACTTTTACATACACAATGTAAATAGATATATTCATATTAGTGACTGATAACAAACAAACTAACTACTGAATGACATTTGTGGCATTTCACTATCTTCCCTGTGTGCGACTGTGGAGCGGAACCAATAATACAACCTAACTCTTTTTCCAGCCGGACCATAGACTACACGGACTTCCGTTGTTGCTTTTACTTGCTGGATTACGATGGCTTTCCCAGAGTTTATATCGGCATAATTAAATTTAAAACAATCAATCTAAAACGCCGAGCACATCCGAAGTATGTACACAGTTATTATGATTATTAAAATGATAAATAAAATATTTTACGACAGATTTTTGCCGACAAAAGCCACTTAGCTAACCGAAGCTAACGCACCGTTAAAGTTGATAGCTGAGAAACATCGACACACACTGTTCCTGTTACCGCATTTAGCTAACACTTCGCATATTTTATGATTAATCAATAAAAACCACAACACTCAGTGTCCATAATAGGACAGTCCTTTAGTTTAAATATACCCAAAGAGCTCACAGCTAACAAGCCGGTGTTGTGGTGATTGTTGTTGGCCAGAAATGCATTTGCCCTGCGTGAGCCTGAAGTCAGCCAGCCAGGATGCAGCTGCTTTAAAGGGGTTTATTGATAATGTTTAATATAGTCGGAGGTCGAAATAGTTTACTTCATCAGAATCTTTGTTACTTGACCTGAATATTGTGAGAAATTGTTATAAAAGCTAAATATAGCCTCATTACAAGTTAAAAATATAGTGTATTTAATGTATTCAGTATGTTGTGCATGTCTGACCAGTATCTCACAGGTTATTATCTCATCTGAGCATTGTCATAGAGAAATGAATCCCTTATGACTTGAGCCTGCTGAAACGTGTTTCTCTGTGATGTGTAGGTGCATTTACAATGAATGCACATGTCAGTTGATAAAAATCATAATCTTGTTTTATTAGCAAGCATAAAAAGAATGTGTCTTGGCGTAAGGTCCACAAAGGCAACGTGGAAAATAACAACAACAGAATAAAAAAAGAAAAACTAAATAAATGTTTTGAAATGAAATATACAAGTTTGAAGTGAGATATGGAGTTTGTTTTGGAGGTAGAAGAGAGACGTGTAACATTTATGAAAGTGACGAAAGCAAAATTGAATGACACATGGAGCTAAAATTTCACTTCAGTAACAGTGGAGTTAAAATCTAATGTACAATGCTACATTTAGTGTTAGGGTTAGATGAGGCATGTGCAACCAATAACCAACAGGAGACCTGCTTTCAGAAAGAAGCTGTTCCTCTGTCTCCTCATGGAAGTTTTTTATGAGGGCAGAAATTCAAAGTGTCCAGGTGGGCTGGGTCGGAAATGATGATCTTGCCAGCAGGCTGCTTGGCCCTGTTGGAGTCCAGCTGATCAGTGGTTTGCAGCCAGTTATCTTTTAGGCTGAGAGAATGATGCGCTGCAGCCTCTGAATTTCCTGTTGGTTTGCAGCACTGTGAAGGATGATGTGAGGATGAACTCAAAGACAGCAGTTTAGCCCTACATCAACACTGTCTGTAGCAGGTTGATGTCCCAGTTAAGATCCTTGGTGGTGGTGTTGCCAAGAAACTGAAATGAATCTGAAGCCGTGACTTTGTTGTTGATGTTGAGTGGGGGGGTTGGCTGGGTGTAGCTGACCAGGATGTTAGCAGTACCACTTCCTGTCTGAATGTAGACTCATCCCCATCCTGAATCAGACCGATGATGGTCGTATCATCTGAGCTTTCTGTCTGTGTAGACACTGGAGGATGAAGTGCAGGCCCAGGTTGACTACATCGTCCACAGTCCTGTTAGCCCAGAATGCAAACTGCATGGGCTCCATCACCTGCATGGCCACAGGGCCTGTGGTATGCATGGGACGATATGAAACTTTCATGTCATGATTATCATGTCGAACATAAGTTTGCATCACAGAGAGGACACACATCATTTTAAAGTGAATAACAATGAATCAAGGAATCTAAAATAGGTCATTGTAAATCCTAACTAATCATCTCGCTCTTGTTTTATAGTTTGGAATCCGTAGTGTACTTAACAAAGTACGTCAGACTAGAAGAAAAAAACAAAACGCTCTGCAAATTAAATAGGACAGAAGATAAATTTAACACTGCAGATATAAAAATAGGTCAAAGTTTGTTTAAAGTAGCAGCATGATGTAAAATAAAAGGTGTTTCGTTGAGTCTTCTGGTAGTTAAATGTGCAGCCTGGTGGCTGAAGGTAACTTCATCTTGTTTAGTCGTCTTTCTGCCTGTAACCTGCTTTTTATTTTCCTGTACAGGTTGATGGACAGCCTCGATCCTTCCATCCCGGATGCACTTGCCTCATTTCTCTCCTCGTTGCTTCCCTGCGGCTTCGCCGTGGGGCCTTCACGGCTCTGTGAGGGCAGACTGGGGCTGTGGTGGGTCGGCCGCTCGCTGGAGGCGGGATCCCTGCTGGGGAGGAAGGGGGACACCGAGTGGGCATCCAAGCGTCACACTGACCCGATGACTCACAGCCGAGACGATGAACTCACGGCAAACTCTGAGTCCAAAACGGGCCAGACCAGCAGCACAGAGGCACAAAAGGTAAAGTGAATGCACATTTTAAAAATAAAGAACATTAAGATAGATACAGACAGAACCACTCTGAACATTTTAAATATGATTTTTCTTTATTTCAACTGTAAATTTGAATATTTATATCATGGAATTAACTCAGTTTTGTTTTTAACTATTCAAAATGTTTTCGGTGGATTGCAGTCCGACACCTCAAAGCAAGATGCCACTAAATCCTTCACACTGGACCTTTAACCCGTGGAAACTGCCCAGAAAATACACTTTTTGTTGCCCACTACATACATATATTACCCTCATATTACCTCAGACAGTCACTTATTCACGTCTGAGTGTTTCCATTTTTGCCTTTAAATTCATTCAAAAGTCAAACACCACTTTGATCCACCAGGATGCAGCTGACACATTTTATTTTTTAAGTGCACACACTTAGAAAATAATTGTGTTTAAATGCCATCTTATGTGACTGCATATGATAGTGGAGGTTTTCTCCGCATGCTTAAACTTAATGGTTTCCTTTTTCATGAGTACCTGTAATTGTGCATCTTCAAAGATACCGGTAGTCAAATTTTTGCCTCTGCAACCTGCAATTATCATATGTCTGCTTCTGAATCACAGCTGCACCTGAACGAGCATAAAGTCATCGAAAATCAGTACAAAACACAGCGAAGAGCAACAATAAGGCTGTCCAACTGGAAAATAAGTTTTATAAGCATTTATCTGATTTCGTGCTCAGCTGAGGCCTTGATGCAACAGAAGTCGTGCGATATTCATATTACGATTCAAAAGGCAGCAGTCAAGCATCAATCCACCAGAGTTAAGTCCCATCCATCCTGACTGACTGATACAAGGACGTCTCATCTTTGTGAGATTATTCACCATGATTTTTTCATCAAGCGGCAGCAACTTATTTAGTTTGAAACCATTTTGTCAGATAAATGCTTCTCCGCTTAATTAAGTGCCGACCCTGTGGGCAGATAATGAATCAGCCCTCCTCGTTTCCACCAGCTCTCTACAGGAGAAACAGATCAAAAGATGTACTAATGATAATTCACGGGGCGCTGCGATCAATAACATATCTACCTCTCTGTTCATTTTTATTTTGTAGTTAGTGGGACTGAGCCAGACATGGACACATTAAAGGAGCAATTTGTAAGATACGGCCAGAATTTTAGTTTAAAGCATTCAAAAAGTGAACTAAGATTATCAACAGAGTGTGAAGGAACTACAGTGTTGATGTCAGAGACGTGTGTTGCAGAGATGTTTACTATATTTATTGGACATTTTTTAATTGTAATGTAAACTTCTGTGTTGTGTTTTGTAGGTCTTAATGGAGATAGCAGCAGATAAAGATGCTTCACTACAAAGCACCGTCTGGATCAAGTAAGTTACCTTACACACATCCCAGGTTTATTGTCCCGGGTCTTCTTTGTCCAGCCGAAGATATAAACTAAGAACTAACAAGTGTAAGAGACAACAGACATGCTAGCAGCTCTGTGAGGTTACACCACACTGGTGCTTTTAGCTAAAATGCTCACAGCGACAATGCTAACATGCTGTATAGCAGGTATAATGTTACAATAATGTTTAATATCATGTTCAACCACCCTTAATTCAGCACGTGAGCATCTGAAGCTGACGGGAATGACATGAGCTCTGCAGGTATTGATTCACAAACTAAAGTACTGGACCAAGCAACATTTTAGACCTGATGATGGCGCGAGATGAAAAGTTAAAAGTTCACCAAAGTTAACAGGATTTATCTTCTAATAAAACATGAACAGCTGTACAGAGTTTCATTGCAGTCAGTCGAATAGTTGCTGAGATATTTCAGTCTGAGCCGAAGTCGTTGACAGAAGTTTTATGACTTAATTCAAGAAAATGCAGTCCTGACACAATAAAGATTCTGGGAGGAATAAATGAATAAAGATGTCATATGAAATATTAATGTTGTCTCACCATTCTGTCAACTACTTCATACATTACTGAGGAGCCTCCCTTCCTTCTCTCCCTCCATGGTCGAGGTTTTTACCATATTGAGTGTGTTGTGTTTTGTCAACACTGTCGTTTGTGTGTGTGCACTTTCTTGCACTGCTGGCTGTGTGTGTCGAGCCAACACTGCGTCCCGCTCCAGGCTCTGTGCTGTGTTGTGTCCTGATTAAAAACTGGCCTATTTTTCTCTCCAAGAGAGTGAAACTGGAAAAAATTGCACCGTCACTTGCTGCCACCGAGTCTCTCCGTGATGAGGGGACGGTCGCTGCCTTCATGGCAACTCCCCAAACAATCTGTCAGTCATCCTAATTATCATATAGCCCTTATTTTCAACTTCATATTTGACCTCATGTGCATTTTATGAACCTCGAAGGTCTTTTATGGTCTAAATCTCTGTGTTGCATTCACACACGCAAGGATGAAACCTGGCATCATTCTCCAGAGGCTGTCTTCCCCTCATGTCAGATGTCCCCTTCTGTGTAACACAAAAACTCTAAACTGCATACTGAGTGGATAGCACATATTAGATTCAGTATAATATCGTTCCTTATGCATGCATTTGTGTTTATTTCCCCCCTAGATTTGCCTGCCAGGCACAAAGCAGAGCCCAGCAGAACGTGGCAGTGCAGTGTGCCTGCGGAGAGGTGTGTGAGGGCGAGTGTGTGGACGTGTGTCTGCGTGTGTTTCAGGACATCCAGCCAGGAGCAGAGCTGCTGCTGTACCGAGACACTGTGGGGAAAAGTCACACACCAGACAACCCCGACGCACAGGGCGAGACCACTGGACGCACAGGTGAAGGCTACAGACAGACAGACCTGTCTGGTTATAGATGGATCAGCCAAGAGATAACATTCAATGAAGTATTCATTCATTAATACTAGTTTTATACCCTGGAAGGACGAGGGACTGGGATCATTTTCCAGCTTCTGGTGTCAGAATCTGTCATGCAGAATACATAATGCATTTCCATCTCTAGAAGTTGCAGTTGAGTATTTATTTTATATCATCTGTTTAAGTAACTTGCCTCTCCGTGTAGCTGCTTTTCAGAACTTGGCTTCAGGCTTGATGGATTATTTTAAAATGGAAATCAACACTTTGCTTCCAGGCTGCAGTTATAAATGTTAGCATGTAAGAAACTACAAAGATGTCTCACTCCTTCGTAACTTCCATCATCAGCGTCGGAAAACAAACAAACATTGTGTCTGATTCAGAATATTATTGATTAATACTTTAACATACAAACATACTTTAACATCTTCTAGGTGTAGTCTGTAGAGGTATATGATCTGCTGCTTTCTACTGTTCCCTGTTTTTTGCGGCGCGTTCATGATGCTGAACACGACACACAAGTGAAAGAAAAAAACAGACAGGGAGTCAATCGTCAAACGTTACAATATACGGTAAAATATGTATGAATTTTAGTTTAAACCATTAAAAAACAGAATGTGAAGAAAGATGTATTGTGGTACAGAGATGTCTTCTGAAGTAGCATGCTAACCAGCTAGCCCCTAGCCACTTTTTACCTCATAAGGTGACAGGCCGATAGTAAACAACCAACTCTCCCCCGGTGCTCCAAGTTCCCAGTCCAGGCAGAGTCGACACTGGCTGCACGACTAGCTTAGCTAACTAACTAATGGCAGGAACAGTTAACAACAAGTCTTGTTTACTCTGGTGATACGCTGCCCCCTATTTGTTTGGAGTATAAATTCAACACAATTCTTACATACTGCACCTTTAATTCGTGTTACCCCATTAGCTTGAATATTTAATACTAATGAAGATTAGAAATGTTGAGACAGTCTTCTGGTGGTTACATTTTTCTCAAACCAGTATTTTGTATTTATTTTGATATATTTGATAAGCAAGTGTTTGTAATTTGTAACACGATACTTTTTGATGATTACTGAGTTATAAATGAATTATAATGGAAGGACGTATGAACCCTTCATCTAGTGGGAGCAAACAGGCCCTGATTGATGTCATCAGACTGCGGTCGGTGCTGCCTTCAGTCCACTTTATATTCATTCACAGTCTCCACCTGGAGGAGCCAGAGGGACATTTAACTCCAGCAGACTCAACAACAGTAATGACCCCAGAAAACCTCATTTACCAACCTGCTTGATAATTACAGTCTCAGTTATAGCTAAATGAAATGTATGTAAGCACAAAGCTCTCACTGAAAAATCCCTCATCAGAATTATTTAGCATCTCTGACATGAGTTAGTTTCTGTGGAGAGCTTTGTGAGTGGAAACCTCTCGTCAGCTGAAAACTCTCCAACAGAAGATGAAAGCTGGAGATGAATAATTAGAGGACAGTCGATTCTGACGAACACTAAACACACCAGTTAAATGGAAACAACAACCTAAAAACCGAAAACCATTAAAGCTCATTTGTTTTATAGGAATAATTTGCTCTCCAGCTCGGCTAATCCTTTATTATTTCTGGTGGTGGAGCGTTTATGTGCGGTGATTGATGGCACATTAACGAGGACCTTCATGCAGAAAACACCCAGCAGCAGCAGACTGCGGCGGCGCTCTAGATATCTTATTAAATGTTTGCTCTTTTAGTGCGCTGAGTTAAACAGATTGAGCCAATAAATCATAAATGCATCTCCAAAACAATTATGAATACTAAATGAAAGATAATAAGATAACTGTCAATTGATCCCTGCAGAGAAATTCAGCTGTAATACATGTGAGAAATACAGTAATGAGAAGATCAAATAAAATATAAAATGAACAAAAAGAAAACCAGGCAATTAAATCGAATATTAACACGCTGAAATCCTTCAGGAGCAGAAACAGCGAGCAGATGAGAAATTTGTAATAAACACAGAACAAACATGAATATAAGTAGGTAGAAGGTGTTCGTACAGAACATGTATAGATATAAAGATAAGCATTTATACATTTATCTGCTCTTCACAAAGTCGTCTGATTGCATGTGTTGTCCAATCAAGAGTCTAAAACCCCAAAATATCCAGTGAACACAGATATAAATAAAGGAAAAGTATTAAATCCTGACAATTTGAGAGGGTGGATACATCTTCTTTCAATCATCGAACCATTTCAGACTGTAATCTTCTTTGTTTGACAGATTGCACAAAAGAGATTGCGGCTACAAACACATCAATCAATGAAGAAAAGGAAGAGGAGACGATGGACAAACAGGAGACAACGCAGGAAGAAGAACAGCACAGCAAACCACGCAGATGCATCAGGAGGAGTCACACAACAACACACACGAGGAAGAGGAGAGCTGAGAAGCTGCTGGACTGTCGCACCGACAGAACAACTGACACATCCGGTCATGACGACGCAGCAGCAGGTGGACACACGGACAGTACAGGTGGCGTCCCAGCTGATTGCGCGCCTCCTCCCGTCCGCTGCAGCTCCCGCCTGGCTGCTAAACCACGACGAGTTCACCGTCTGAGCAGCCGGGCGAAGCAATCCCCCGCCAGGCCCGACCCGCCCGCACAGCCCGAAGGTCAGAGCTCCGCCGAGGCTGCCGAGTCTGAAGCAGAGAAGGTCTCCGTGAAGACAACACAACCTGACGCTGAGGCTGCTGCAGCGGCTCACACGTGGAGTCCAGAGGTCAGAGAGAGGCGGTACAGATGTTCCAGCTGTGGCAAAAAGTTCTTCCAGATCGGACACTTAAAGAAACACCAGTTCAGCCATACGGAGGAGAAACCCTTCAGCTGCCAAGAGTGCGGGAAGAACTACACCTCTGCAGAGAGCTTCAGAGCCCATCAGGTGGATATGCTTTCTGTCTTTCCTTCCTTCTGTCCTTCTCTGGCAGGTAAGACTTGATTTAGCACAGCTGCTCTGTTGTTGTTAGTGGTGTTGACTCAGGCGTGTATGAGCTGACCAATCAGAGCAGACTGGGTATTCAGGAGGAGGGCCTTAAAGAGACAGGAGCTAAAAACAGAGTGTTTCAGACAGAGGGGGGATACAGAGCTGCAGCAGTGAGCAGTATGAGTAATGTGTTTTTTGAGCATTAAAGAGAAGACAAACTGACACAAACATATCTCTTTATGTATCGGCCAACATTAACGCCGATACCATCAGATAATATTAATTTCTTCCCTTTTCTTCTCACCTTCTTTGCTCCTCTCTGTATATTTCTTAACGATGCCTCCTTGTATGAAGTTTATGTTGAACAAAGCAGCTTTTCTCCTTTGATTCTGGTGACTGACGCCGAAAGCTGATCTTTACAGTTGGTAACATTCAGAAGATTTTCTGCTTATCAGAGTTGTTAAAAAAAAACACTTGACAATAAAACGGCCACAGAAAAAACAAGATACGTCACCGTCGGCTTTTTTTAAACAGAGGGTACAGGGAGCTTTTCCTTTACTGACTGCTCCCTTGTTGGCCACGAGCTTAGTCATCATGCAACGTAGCAATTTACTCATCCCAGTGAACAGAAACAAAGGCAGTATGATAATAGATGTTATCTCAAATTATAATGGTGTGATTTCTAGATGAATCACCGCGGGGAGCGTCCCTTCTCCTGTCCTCACTGCGAGAAGACCTACGGCCTGAAGCGGGACTTGAAGGAGCACATGGTCCTGCACACCGGAGAGAAACCTTACGTCTGCGAGCACTGTGGCAAGGCATTTGCACGCCGCCCCTCCCTACGCATCCACCGCCTCCTTCACTGCAGCAGGATGATCTACTCACAGCCTCCGAGGGTAGGGAGCTGTTTTACTTCAATTGTTATCACCTCCCCCCATACTGATGGAAAGTCAGGTGAAGTTACTGGAGACTTGTTTTAAAATGTGAAAAACAACTGAAAGTAGAATGGCACTCAGTAGATTGCATACCTCTGCCAACAGACAACAATGTGTAACTGCTTAACCATAATTTAAGATCACCAGATCTACGATCTGCATCAGATTGTTCTCACTCGTAGACACCAGCCACCTAAAGACACCTGATGTTTTGATGTAGTTGAGAAATTAACCAAAATGTTGAAGAACATCCTACCTCGCAATGTTAAAGAAAGTGAGAAAAGATTCCTGGATCTGCACCAAAAGTTAATGGGGTCTATTCTGGGCCGAGACTCATCCTCCATCAGAATATCATGAAGATCCATTCAGTAGTTTTTGTGTAATCCTGCTGACAAACCAACAGACCAGCCAACATGGACATTGGTAAAAACATAACCTCCTTGGTGGTGGTGAAGAACACAAAAAATGGCTCTGTACAGCTCGTCTGGCGAGTTTTCAGAAGATTGAATATTTACACCCTCGAGCGCTTTTAGCTTAACGACACAGTGAAGATTTCAGCTATAAAAGGCTGCAAATAACGTCTTTTCAAATCAATTTGGCATCTTGTCTCCATCTTCTTCAGCTGTTTATCAGAATGCTGCAACACTGTTTTGCTGTGAAGCTCCAGAAAAGGTTTTGTGGACTACGAGACTTCACCTGACTTTCCATCAGCATGTGGGTGAGGAGATGATGACTGGATTTCTCAGTTTGTGGAGCCCGGGAACACTCATGTACACAGTCCTACCAATGGTTTCACACTGTTCAGCCTCGTTCAGACCAAATCAGGCGTTGAGGTGAAAACGCCGGTCCTCCCATTCACTGTGAGTGTGGGTAATGTGTTCAGGCTGCGGTGGTGCGGACCACAGAAAGAACATGACATCTTCACACTGCGCCGACCAATCACATAAGCTGGCGATCAGAGAAAATAATATTTCTTACCACTATAATACTTATAATGGAGTTTTCCATGCAGCAACGTCTGTTTGATCTGAATGAGGATTCACACTGAGCTACAGATGGAGGTCACAGACCACGTTATGCTGCAATGTGCCAGATAAGAAGAAGATAAGAAGAGTGAATGCTGGTAAAAAGTCTGCTTTATAAATGTTTCATGAAGAATACATTACATTTAACACAGCTGTTAACGCTCGAGGATTCAAGTGTAGGTGACACTGAATGCAAAGTGCTTGTTCACTCGTGTGTTGACATTTTTAAATTACTGCTGTTCTTAATAAGGAGGGCAGTGGGCAGCTTCATTGATTCATTTTTCTCCTGAAATCCACAATCACCAGGGAGACATGGTCTTAAATTCCTGCTTCCTCTGTTCACCTTCCCCTCAGCTATTTCAGACAAACACAATTTTCTTAAAAATGTTCCGTCTCCGCATCGCTCAGCCCGTTTTAAAAATCTCTCACGTAACATCTTTAAATTTTCATGCAGGTCTTGTTTTTTTCTCCCTGAACTGCAGTTTCTGAAGTTAAAGTATTTAAAAAGAGGGGGGGGGGGAAACAGACATGCTGCATTTGATTTTGTTGTTCTCTCTCAGGTGCAGTGTACAGTCTGCTCCAAGCTGCTGGCTAACTCGGGCTCTCTGAGGAACCACATGAAGCTCCACACGGGGGAAAAACCTCACATATGTCAGCACTGCGGAAAGTGCTTCAGTCAGAAAGGTAACGTCAGAGGTCCGGTTCTGATCCTGGAGCTGCAACAAGCTGTTTAACAATCCAAAGACATGAAATAAGTTCGGTTAATCATTACTCTACATTGTCTGTAGGTGTGAATGTGAGCGTGAATGGTTGTTTGTCCCTATATGTCAGCCCTGTGATGAGCTGGCGACTTAATCCAGGGTGTACCCCGCCGTCGCCCAATGTCAGCTGAGGTCGGCTGCATCAGTTAATGACACATTAGTCTAACTTTAGTCCAGAGTTTCACAGGATAGGGGCCCCCAAACAACTTTTTGCATCAGGCCCCCCCAAAAGTTAAACACGGCCCTGGTCATCTCTGGAACTCCCCCCCCCCCCTCGTGTATCGTATGAAAGCATCTGCATTTTTCATGTTCAGCACAAAGACTAAAAGCAGGAGTAATAGCTGAGTAAAAAAGGGTAACAAACACACACCCTCCAGAGGACGTCCTGTTTACATGCTGTGTCTTGTCAGCAAACACTAGCACAAACACACAACATGTAAATATGACACCTCTGGAGTTGTTAAAATGAAAGAGGACACCGTTGACAGAGCGAGGCTAGCTGATTCCTCTGGTTGAGCTAATGACGTCTCCGAGCCGCCTCGCTACCGAACACACAAACGTGGAATTAATATTGATCCTCTCATCTGGCCTTCAGTAACAAAGTAAACATATTTCCCAAAATGTCAGCGTGTTCCTTTAACTGTGAAAGACAGAAGCCATATTGTTGTTGTGATCACACTGATGAGTTAACTTGAGTATTTTCAACAAGACAATTGCACGGCTATTTTTGTAACACTCAGAGGATGTCGAACGTCTCCCGCTGTGATCAATTCCTACAATTTATGCTTTCATTTGTCAAAGTGACAGCATCAATTTTGTAACAGAACCTCATTTTCACACATTATTGGACAAATGCATATTCACGCTGCGACGACTGCCTCCCCCATCGACAAGTCAAACCTCCGACTGTCTCTGTCTCTCGTCCTGTCTGTCTCTCAGGGAACCTCGAGTGCCATCTGAGGATTCACAACGGAGAGAAGCCGTATCCCTGCGCCGAGTGTGACCAGACTTTCTCCCAGAAACCAGAACTCCGTCGGCACATGTTTTCCCACACAGGAGGAGGTTTCCTCTGTAGCTACTGTGGAAAATCGTTGAGGGACCCGCACAGCCTGAAGTCCCACGAGAGACTGCACACTGGCGAGAGGCCCCATCGCTGCCCCGTCTGTGGAAAAGGTCAGAGGAAGAAATTGAAATTTAAAATTGTGGGAAAAAAACATCAAAGAAGGATACAGGCTGGGGATAAGTCCTCTAATCTCTCCAAGATAACTAATAATACTGTGACGGATCTGTGCCCCCATTTTCTATCCATGTGGGATGCCCTGTTCCCTCTGCTCCGCACTCCTTATCAGTGGCAGCGAACCACAGCGTCTTTATGATATGACAAAGTCAGAAAGTTTAAAATTTCTTCAAAAAGTTGCTTAAAACATAAATTTTCTTTTGGGCCACTCAGCAAGCTTAACAATCTGTAAACACATTCAATTCGAGGCGAGTTCATGCACATCTGACAAATATAAGTCCAATATTCACTCTTTCAGCTCCTGATCTTTTTTTAATTCAATGGCCCGCATAATTAGGAAGTAAACCCTGAAGCTAGAAAACTTTTTGACATACGCAGACCTGCCAACCCTGAAGAAAGTGTTCGAGTACCATCTTATGCCGAGAATGTTTTCAGTTCATGTTTGTGTGCGTTCGTGCTGTGATTGTGTGCGTTCGTGCTGTGATTGTGTGCGTTCGTGCTGTGATTGTGTGCGGTGGATTGAGAGACTGAGGACAGAACAGATTGAAATTTGGCTTCTCTGCATGTTTACGTGTTTGTGCTTGTTGAACAGCTGTATTGATAAGAAACTGGCTTTTTGCTCGAGAAGGTTTTGTTGCACTTTGTGGTAAAAAGCGGCTCCTCTCGACACAGACGGCGCTGGGAGAGCAGAGGAGTGTGCGTCAGGAACAACAGCCCACATTAAAGATTAAAAAGCCGATGACGTCAGAGCTTTTTAATACTAACGTCAAAGTCTTTAACAATTTAGCCATGATTTAGCCCCAGGGCCCATTTCATACTGTGTTTTTGTTACCCATTCTTCTGCCAGGCGGCTGGAGAGAGGAGGGGGAACGAGAGGGATGACGTCAATGTCAAGAGAGTTGCAGTCGGCTTGTGGCTCCAAGCGAGTCTTTTGAAAAGACATTGGCAATCATCCCCATTTGCAAGTATTTGTTCTGTAGCTGGGTGATCGATCAAGCTCTTCGTCGTCTTTTTTGGTTGTCGGCAGGCTACAAAGGCTGCTGCCTCCTGCTGTTAGACATGAGCAGCACTGCTCAGTTGGTCAAATTCACGAGGCGTCACCAGCTTTTTGCGTACTCTAGTGTGACAAAACGTACCAGCGTACCTGCTACACAAAATACGTACAGGTTGGCAGGTTTGTGCTCTGTATCACCTATGCTTGTGCTAATAGCAGCTAATGTAACCTGGAGCAGCTAGCCTCAAGTAGAAGTGCAGAGCAGCTACAGACGTCTGATAAACTTCAACGACTTTATACAACTTTTTCTTCCACGTTTCGGTACTTAGACCTTCATCAGGTTATCTCAAGATAACGAGAGGAAATACAGAGAAAAGAGGAAAAAAAATTGAGAAAATTAAAAATGTTTTAACTCATAATTTATCATTAGCTATGCATGTATTAAAATGTCAGCATGTTTGACATTAAAATAGGAGATAAATCATGTTTTGCTCTTTACAAAGTGCTCCCATGGCTGAAGTTTGCTTCTGTTATTGTGTCGCAGAATAAGAGGAGTGAACAAACAAACTGCAGCTGAATGAAAAAGCCAGTCAGCCACAGGAAAGTACACGCAGGCCAATTCCCCTTTCCAAGCAGACGTATTTGTCTCGCTCAGTGCGCTGCAGATGTTCGGTCCTGCATACAAGCACAAACTGCTGATTACAAGCTTGTCCACATTTACTTTTTATGACGTGGTAGAAAACTTTTGTACCGAGTTCAGTTGTTGCATTATTGATGAAGTCAAACTTTTTATAGACCAAAGACGTGTCGTTTTATCCCTCATGACTGACTTACAGGCACACGTCATGTTTCTCTTTTATTATTCTTGTCAAATGTGTCTACAAGAGGAAGTATTGATATTTTTGGACTCCATTCAGTTATATTACAATATTCATGAACTGAGGCGGTTTGTAATGGATTTGCATGTAATTTACTTTTAGGAAAAGTCTGGTGAGGATCTTTAACACTGTAACACTGTTTTGCTGTGAAGGTCCAGAAATGTTTTGTGGACTACGAAACTTCACCTGACTTTCCATCAGCGTGGAGGGAGGAGATGATGAGTGATTTCATTTTTGGGTGAACTGCTCCTTTAACTGCTTATTGATGGCAGAAAATAGAGAATAATGTTTTATGAACAGTTGATTTATTGAGGTTCAGGTAATGATTTTCATTTTTTTCCTCAGGCTACACCTTGGCGACCAAGCTGAGGAGACACATAAAGTCCTCTCACATGATGGAGAAGCCGTACAGCTGCCACTGCGGCGCCGCCTACACCGTGAGACAAAGTCTGCTGAGGCATCAAGCTCAGCACAGGACTGAGGGAGGAGCTCAAGAGGAGGAGAAGACGGTGGAGTCGGAGGGAGGACATGGAGGGGAGGCGAACAGCAGCAAGAAAGAAGTCGTGCAGGAGTTCGGCTCCGGTCACACGAAGCCGATCAGAGGCCGACCCAAGAAGATCTCGCACCCTCAAGGAGAAGGAGAGAAGGAGGCGGGTCAAGTGAAGCAGAGGAGGGGACGAGGAAAAGGGGAGGAAAAGAGGGCGAGGCAACAAGGGAGAGGAGGAGACAGGGAGACTCCAGGTGACATCCAACACGCCGTCGTCTACGTCCACACAGACGACCTGTCCTCACCGAGCTCCGCCCCTCTGCTCCTCGCCTCGGAGAGCTCGCTGCCGGCAGGGACGGGGCAGGAGCTGGTGGAGGTGGTGATATCAGAGGGCGCAGAGCAGTGCATTGTGGTCCACGGGGAGCAGACGGTAGGAGAGCTGCTGATCTTACAGGAGGAGGGGAACGGACTCTGCTCGGTGGCTCAGACTGTGGAGATAAACACAGTGTAGGTCTCTGGTGGCTCCTACGGGACCGAAGATATCATCGATTCATTTTCTTCACTACATCTCGTTAACTCAATGACGTGTTTCCGTTGAACCCGCCTTCCCTTCAACCTGCCTCGTCTACATTTCCCTCAGTTTATTATCATCTGCAGATCCCTGATTGCCTTTCGAACAACCTCTGCAGAACAGACGGAGCTCATTAGGTGTAATTAGCTGCTGGAGGGGAGAACAATACGAACAGCAACTGTAACGTTTCCCAGCCGACAACCAGAGAAGTAAAAGTACAATCATTTGCAAACATGAACAGTTTTCATGAAGTGCTCCTGAGGCCGCGTAGTAAAATCCTTTTATACAATCATGTGTTTCACAAGGTGGAGAACGACTCGACGATGTTCCTTTCCAACCCAATCATGATCCAATCACCTGTTCAATGAGCCTGTTTACCTGTGAAACGTTCCAAACCACAACTTTCACTCTTTTGTTGCTCCTGTCACAACTTATTTGAAACAAGTTCAGAATCAGCATATGTTTCCAGAAATGAATAAAGTTGAAGTAAATATATTGTGACTGTTTTCCAATATTGTTTATGCTTCACACAGCGTCTCAACTATTTTGGAATCCAGTTTTGTTTCCTCGAGCGTCTTCGGGGTTGGATTTTCGTTGTGATTGCTGAACATCATTTCCGTGCTGAAGATAAAACAAACACTTAAGTTGTCAGAGTCCATTGAAGTTGTACTAGAAATATCTCAACATGACAGGTTGTTTTTCTGCGCTTAGCCAGATATTTACTGGAGTTAAACAAAAATAAAACAGCACAATACATCCAGAAGAATGCAGCGCAGTGTTAGTGTGTCTCTGTAGTCTCTCACCTCCTCTGCTGTTTGTTGTCAGGCAGGTTGTCTGCAGGTATCAGAGCTGTTTTCCTACTTCTTTGCTCAAAACAGCTTCCTGCGACCGAAATAATCACAATAATGAAACAAAACAGTATAAATGTATAAAAATGACTAGACGTTTGTTATATATTGCAGTTTTGCAGAGTCGTGTGGTCACATTATACCAAATGTCTCCAACAATGTTCAAACCAGAGACATCCACAAGTGACGTTTCATTTGGTCGTCTGTCGCTACAACTAAACACAACTCGACTTAAATTTAACGTTATCTCGTCCTTGAGTCACATCAGATAGATTTTCTTGAGCATTGCGCTGCTTCAGAACATCATTAAACTACTTTCCTTTGTTTTTATAGTTTTCATTACGTGACCCCTAGTGGCAGAATTAAATACTGTACGTTCAATATGAAAATACAGTTTAAATGATCGCAGCTTTATGTCGGCGATCTTGTCCGATTTGAAAAACTTGGTTCTGAATGATTCTGGTTTTAAAGTCGATTCCTCTGTTGGGAGTGAGAAAACAAAGCTGCTCTGTGGAGGCCGTGATGATCGAGACACAACAACATTTCAGAAATCACAGCGTCCCCGAAACCGCAACGCCACTTAAAAAAACGCCACATTTTACAATTGTCTTCTGAAATGTTGTGTTTTTGAATGTTATTGCCTTTTGACCCTCAGGGCCACCGTAGTGCCTGCTATAATTGCTTCTCTTTTACCAACAGGTTTGTTGCAGCTTCTCAAACACCTGTTGAACAAGCAGAACGTACCTTTACACACACACGATGTGAACTCCTGGTCCAGTCTTCATCCACAGGACATGTTTCACAGAGCTCACAGGGAATTATCACGAAAGAAGATAAAAAACGAACCTGAGCGAACTGTGTGAAGCTGCGTGGCCTCATTAACCTCATGTCTCTGAATCCTTCACATCCATCTGAACTGTCTGAAAGGAACCAACAAGCAGTATTGATAAAATCCTCCATACACGACTCATTCAATTTCTGTTGCGTAAAATTGGCTTATTGAAAGGTTAGGCAGATTTTAGGGGGCACTGAGCCGGAGACCTTTGTTTAATGTCATCACCTCCCCTCTCACTTCCTGTTGTCTCTCTTTGCTCTAATAAAAAGGCATAAAATACCTTCAAATGTATGTTTTGGTACCAGTAGAGGAGCCTGTTCCTTTGTTTTAAAGTGGGTTATGTGCTCTGCCAGCGGATGGAGACATGAAACACTGCAGAAGTGTTGAGGGAGCAGATTTCTGGAGGCAGCACACAGAAAAACTTCACCGTCAGACAGTTTCTCTGCTGTTTGTCTCTGCTGACGTTATTTAGAGAGAGTCGATGGTGAGGCTTAGTCATGTTGTTAAAAAAAGAGAAAGCCACTGGAGAGCCACGGGATGATGCGATAGAAATCAGCATCTGTAAAAAAGCCCTCCATACAAGCAGATTTCAAAAGATGCGACACAGCTGACGCACACCAAGAAGAGATAATTCACAGACTCAAGAAAAATAAATCAATTCATTTTATTTTGCTCAGTGGAGGAGAAATCCAGCCTCAGATACAGACTGACGAGTGCCTCTCTCAGCTCGAGCAGAGCGCCCTCAAAAGATATTTGTGGTTTCCTTTTTCTGTCTTCCATTCAAAGTCTGAAGAGCAGAGTAATTAGAAAAGTCTGGCAAAACGCTGCAGTTGTATTGAAAAGTTTACGTTGGAAGATTGTGTGAATCCAACATTAATAAGTTCACAGACTTCAGAGATTTGAGTCGTCACAAATAAATCCTCCACGTTTCTGACGGCCTTTTGTTGGACTGTCGGAGCTGAATATGTTTTTTGTGCCTCCACCAATTTTCCTTTCTTTTGACGTGTGGTTGTTCAAAGTTGGTGGAAAATCAAGAGAAGATGTTCTGCTGTCGGACTCTATTGGACCGGCTGGACGTACACAGGCCTTTCCTTATACCTTTTGTATAGACTGTGGGTCAGCAACCTGCAGCTGTTCTGCTCCTCTGCAGTGTTTTTCTGTGGCTTTAATAAAAAGTTACATTTTTCCATCATCGTTGTTGTCGGCCTGGAGAGATTCTCACAGTCTCTGATGGTACCACTGTGCAGCCTGCAGGCTATACACACAGAATAGTGTCTGTGTCGGCGGGCTTTTATTTTGTCAATGAACTGAACGACCCTCAGCTCATACCGTTGTGTTTTATGCTCCGGCCTCAGGGCTGGTTTCTATACATGGCTGAGGACAGAAATGAAAGTTTACCTCACACTGAAATGAACTTCAGTCAAAATGTAATTGAAACTAGCTGATGTTTTTTCTACTTTTACTATTTTCAAAGCTAGGCCGACGCTGTATGTTTTATTTATATCGATGTAGGCTATACGTGTGGAGAGCTGGAATGTCCATGTCAATGAAGTGAGGTCCATTTTAAAAGGCACACACTGGTTCTGGAGCAGCTCTCCTGCTGGAGCAGATAAGATGAACCCAAATGCAGGAAGACGGCAGGCAGGAAGATCACTGGCTGAGGCTTTATTTAGAACGGCAACACAAGGAAACAGGGAAACACCACAGATGACTCGACAAAGACTGAAGTGAAGAGTGGAGGAAACGAGAACGGGGAAGAAGCTGACAAGAGGAAAAACACGCAGCCTGAATCCAGATTTCCACCCTCGGGTTTAGCGGATCGAGCCCCTGTGGGCTTCAGTCGTACGCACCGTGACGGGTTCACTGTCATCAGGTCAAGTCTGAGTGCGTGAGACTGCAGACAGATATAAGCCACTGATAGACAGCTCTACAGACTGCAATAATAAAATGTTCATTACGTCTACCATCTAAACTTCTACATGTTTCTGCACTATGATGTGGGTTGATAGTATTTCTAGCCTACATGATTCAAGTAACATTATAATAAATGAACTGCTTTACACAATTATATTAAGTTCTTCACTGTCATGCCCACGTTGCAATGAATTGTGGGTAATTAATCCAGTGACGTCTGCAGCCCAAGTGGACTCTCTGGAAGTCTCTGGAGAGCTCTTGTGGACCGGATGAAATGTTTGGACAGCCCTCAGGACTCTCCATGTCCATGAGGTGTGACATGGTGAAGCAGACAGAACCAGAGCTGGTCTGCAGCCAGCTTAAATACAGGTGTGCCATATTTCCCCTGACGAGCCCGACAAGTCCCCCCCCCCCCCCCAACATGTTAGCAGGAAATATGCAAATAGCACTCTGACAGTTTTGTGTTTTATTGGTTATAGCAGTAAACAGTTTTCTTTATTGTAGGATTCAATAAATGCGTAATGAACTGGAACACCGACATCAGTGTTTGATGCTCGTGTGTCTGCAGGTTCATCTTCTGGTGGAAACACTGAGCAGAGGAGTGACAGCTGTCGTCCGTCTGCTTCAAACTACGTGTTTGTCTGATGGTCGAGTAACCTCCTCCCCTCCTCCTCCTAAAAGCCTGCCAACTCCTCTCCAGAAGGAGCCTCTTGGATGAGAGGAGAAACGTCTTCAAGAAGCTGAAACAAGTCCAGTTTCCTACGATACAGAACCGAGACTCCTCCCCGCTTCTTTCCCTCGTCTGAACATCCCTGTAAATTTCTGAAACTAACAATCCAGCGAGCAGCTTCACTTCCTGCAGCGACCGGCCGGGTGTGCTCAGGTGAGATAGTGTGCGGTGTTTGAAATCCTCTCAGACTCTCTTCTTCTTTCATTCTCCACACAACCACTTCTACAAAGTGTTTGCAGTTATCCCCGTTTAAACCATTAGGACGTCTCTCCTCTCTGACTGCAGCGTGGCCGCTCAGAGCTATAAACCCTTTTCTCTTTCAGACAGCATGTCATTAAAACTCGATTGTCAAGCAAAGCAAAGCTTTTAGGGAATCCACATCCATACAATCAATTCACACTCAGACTGTGAAGCTTAATTTTGATCCAGATACAGATGTTATATGTGAAAAGGCAAATCAGTGGCTGTTCTTTTAAGGAAAGTGAGTAATCCTGTCTGTTCTTTCTTCCTCTATAATTCGCTGGTTTGGCAGTCTTTGTCTTAAAAATTGTGAAACTGTGCCACAGATTACTGTTGTTACCCTTCATGATGTTCAGCACTGTGATGTTAGGGCCACTTCAAAGGCACACACTATTGTTTTGGACCCTTTCAGGTGTTTTTATCAGGGCAGAGACTCCCCAAAGGCAGCACTTGTCCTGCTGGAGCAGATAAGATGGACCCAAATGCAGCAGAAGGCTGGCAGGAAGATCACCGGATGAAGTTTTATTCAGAACAAGATCAGGCCTACACAACAGACGACTCGACAAAGACTGGACTTAAATACAACCCAAACTAACGAGGGGATGAGGTGCAGGTGGAGAAACACAGGTGAAGGGAGGAAACAAGAGAACGGGGAAGAAGCTGATAAGGTTGGAAAAACACTGGGAACCTAAAAAAGAAGGAAGGATCGTTACGTCACTGAAAAAACATCACGTGTCTCGCAGACACATTGAATACAACATAAAACAGCTTGTCACCCTCCTGAAGATAATAATCTTCCACCGCTGACAACACGTCCATCTTCTTCTGCTTCTGTTGAGTTTAGTGGAAGTTGACGACCGTTAAGTGTTGCATCACGGCTGTTTGCTGGACTCTCCCGTTCCACATCTAGTCCAGCATTACCATGGAGTGTGTGAAAGAAGCAAATGTTTGAGAACGTAGCTGCAAGTGTGAGTAGTAAAAAAAAAAAAAAAGCACTCCTGGTGCCTGGTTATCCCAGTAATTGTGTGAAGGAGGTTTTAAAAATCTAATGTTTACACCCACAGGACTCCAGCTGCTCTCAGCTGCTGCCGCTCGCTGCCAGCGCTGTTGTTCACGCTGCTGCTCTGTGAAACATCTCTCCGGATCATTCAGAGCATTTCTTCTGACCTGAAGAAGTTTGTGAATAAGTCGCACATAAAGACGACCTGAGCTTCTTCCTCCTTGTAGTTGATATTCTATCACTGCTCTTCTGTAATAGTTGATATTCAAAGGCCGTGTTCCTCAAATGTTTTAATTAGCTTTGCTCCCTTGACAAGACTTAATTTTCCCAGTCTGGCGTTGGGCCTTCAAAAAAAGGGATTTAAAACCTCTTTTGTGAGATATCGGACATTTTAAAAGTCGATAGCCTCAGAGAAATTGCGTTGGCCTGCAGGTTTCTCTTTCTGTTTGGTCTTTGTGTTTATCTCCTCTCTATACTATCTGCATTTCTCTCTCTCTCTCTGTTAACCTGTCTCCCTGCCTCGCTCGCTCTTGTTCTCAGATATGACTCACTGAGAGGGTCCACAGACGTCACCCCTCTCCTCACTCTGCAGGCTATTAACTGAAAAAAGAGAAATTGGAGAGTGGGCTTTTTTCCAGGCAGGTTCTGAGCTCCATTTTGAAGTAGTTGCCGCAGAGCTGTCAAACAGGATTCGGGCTGTTTTCCAAAACCTCTGCTGCAGCAGCAGCTCGGTGAAACTTCAAGAGTGATTTAGCGGTGCGGCGGCGACGGGCTTCCCGCTGTAATGCATCACCACAGTTTCCTGATTTGAGACATTCCTGATTTTACCTGCACAGGCCTGAGATATGGACCCGGTTTCATTCTTTCCTTGAATACATAAATACCTCCATATTTTCTGAGGCTGTTGCTTTTGTCTCTTAATGTGTTGATCCTAGAGTTGTCAACAGTTGACCGGGGAGAATATTTTTACCTGTTGGGGCTCATTCATGCTCCCTTTATGTGCGAAAACAGGTACGTCTGTTTCAAACGATAGAACCACCACTGCCCACATACTTCCATGTGTCCTTAACGTTGGCATGAATGTTACGCAATACAACCACCAGAGGGCGCCGCTCAGAGTCAAATCTGTATTGCCCGTACCTCCACTTTTCCTTCGCCACTGTCCAGTCTGTTCGTCTCTGTGCCCGGGCGAAGTAACATCATACAGATGTTTAAAATGACCTCTCCACAGAAGGTTTCACCATTTTTTAAACTTATAATTCTGGCTTGAACTATTAGCTACGCTGCTACACTGACCCCCCCACAACTACTGGAGGTACTGCTCCATGCTAAGCTTTCAGAAAACGTGCAGGAATACGGATGAAATAAACGCAGATGAACGTGTGGACAGAAGGCTCCGGCCTAAAGCACTCTGAGGTAAAAAGGGAAGTCAGTGTCAGTGTGAGAACATTTCCTCCATGACGGCCACAAAGTCAAATTTAAGTGAAAATGTTGATGCTCCTCTTCAGTTTAGTACGATGCAGAACGAAGCAGCCTGCTGCCATGTCTGACTGACAAAGATCACATCGTCAGACCTGAACAGGTTGATTGTGAGCATCTCCCAAAACAACACGACTGTACTTTGCACATGTTTGACCTTTGGTTAGTTTTAGGCAACAAAACTACTTGGTCCTGGTTGGTCCAGGAGTTTCAGGAGTGAATATCAAATCAGTGAACGTGAATCATGCATTAAATATATTTATATATACAGTTTTGGCTTTAAGTCTATTGCAGAGAACAGTATTAAAACTAGGAGACCCTCTAACACTTGTGAGTAAGGTGAAAATGATTTATTAAGATTAGCTTGAATGCAGAGTTGGCTAGATCAGGAGGGCGTCTCAACCTGCACAAGTATACAAACAAATGTGTGTTAAACCACCGGATCGCCTCAAATCAGAGCGCCTTCGGTTCTCAGCTGAATCTGTTGCTTCCAGGTCTAGTTTGTGTCTGTTTGTGTATTCGTGGTGTGGGTCTGTTGTGCATGGTTTGTGCCTCTTCATTCCCTCCAGGGGAAATGTTAACGCTGCAACATATGGTGTGTTAGAGCAGCTGTTCCAAAGCTGCACTCTGAAACACTTTGCAGGAATTTAGTGTCATAAACTTAACTTTTGTCATGAACTTGATAAAAAATGTATATTTTATTCTCACGTATTTAATTTGAGGATAAAGCCCCTGAAATGCACCGTTCCACTCTCAGGAGGGTCCTCAGGCACAAAAACATGGAAATTAACAGACATTTAAACAGAAAACAAATACATGAATTATAGAAATGGTGACAAATTAAAGAACCCAACGGCACAAAGCAATCAATATAGTGACATCAACAAGAAAACACACGTGAGAGTTAAGCCAAAAATCCCAAACTACACACACACACACATCTGGTTTAAGTCTCATCTGCACCAGATTAACTAGAGATAAAATAAATGGTTAAAACAAGAAAGAGTAAATTTGCAATAAACAAGCAGAGAAGTCTTGAAGTCATGAATAGAAGCAATCGATCTGCTGGTAAATTATTCCCGTCTGCTGCTTTCAACTTAAAAGCACGACTCCAAGTTGAATTCATTCAGTCAAATCAACTTAAACACGTACGATGGAAACTGTCTTGATGTATTAATGTCACGGTTGTTACTCTCCATGATATCACATCAGCCACAGCGCCCTTCAACATGTTGACGCTCCACACTGCCGCCTTCAAACTCAACTTTCATTTTAATCTGAACTAGACACGAAAACAGTTTCCCACCTCTGAGGCCTCAAAAGCTCCTGGCACAACAGGTGTCTTCAGGACGCGATGGCACTGATATCAGATTTTTACTACACGGTTATGGCGCTCAAACATCTTCACGATAATGATGTAATAAATTACACTCAAAGTATGAGTGTTACTGGACGGTTTTACTTCTTCAGGTCTTTAAAACTGTTAAACACAAAACGGTCTGAGAAGGAAAAAATCATATATTTGATGCTCTGATTAACTCAAACTGCACTAAGAACAAACTATGATGAGAGGAATGAAGAAAATATTGCTTTATTTCATCATTAATGAGCCAAAAAGCCATGTATTTAGGTATTCAATAAGTTTCCACACAGTTAATTTATAGTTACTCCAGTTTGAAGAGCAATGAGGGGCTATGCAAACATTTTTAAACTTTTTCTGCCATTTAGATAATTCTTAATTGTTTTTTTTTTGGCTCCAAATGTCAATCTTTGTTTCCTGTTCTCCTAAAGCTTTTGGTGCATAGATAAATGCAGGAACACACTTATCCACCGCAGCAAACAAGCTGCAGTAATGAACCACAAATTAATTGATTTGTGGTTATTTGAATTTTCCACTAAAAACTCTCTTTCTGTCTTTTGTAATTTTGTTATCATAATGTATGGCAATTATTGCAGCCGACACAGACAATAAATTATTTCTCTCAGATTTAATAAGATACAGCATGACAGAGTAAATATTCCCAGACAGGCTTTTTAAATTAAATTAGATTGTGCTTGTTCTGCTGTATTATTTTTATATGCAAACCCCACAAACATGACTGGAAGGCTGCAGCGAGAGTTTCTGAGCAGCCTGTTCTCGGCTTAGTCCTCTGGGTTGGAGAGTCTGGAGAGATCAGTCTTTTAAAAATACGACTCATGTGCCCCTGAGCGAAGCCCTCTCTCATTTATCTGCTGACACCCCTCAGAGCTCGATACTGTTCCCCCTCTCACTACGTGTGCAGTTTGACTAATTAGTGTCCAAAACCAGTAATATAACATAACTCCTTCACAGCACGGGAGGAGCATGAGACCTACTGATTTTAACAAGCAACTCAGCATCATAAAATAAAAAACAATCTCAAGGTTTGTGTGAAAATCCACCAAACACATCCCACCACAGGTATGGTACCTTCAGGGAGCCGCCCGGTCCAACCACAGCCGCTGGCACCTCCCACACACAAGCTAATGTTAGAAGTAGATCTGGTCAAACTGAATCCTAAAATCCCCCAAATAAATAAGAGGGTATATGTTCTCTGAAAGTTAACAGGTATCTACTGGGAAACAGTAGTGATGGACCCACAAAGAAGTATCACCCAGCTCTGCAGCTCTACAGAGCTCTTTTTAGTGTAAATCTTAGTTTTAATCTTCTGTCTAGTCCTCTGCAAAAAAAGCTCAGATAAACCTGGTGTATGCAACCTGCCCGGCGTCACTCGCTCTCTGCTGTTAGTGATGTGTAACTGAGATAAATGCTGAGTGGCAGTGGTAACGTGCACCCAGGAATCTTTTCGTCTTTTAACGAGAGTCAATGAGCAAAGATTTTTGCTCCCTGGTCCGTCACCCATCATTATCTTTAGACGACTCTGAAAATCTACACTTCTATGCAGATGATACATTTTACTCACCAACTATATTACATTTACATTCTTGAAAATATAGATCATGAAGTAATTTCTTCAAGTTTTATTCAGTGAAGATCTCTGTGATTCTTCTTTATGTAGGGAGAGGAACTACACACACTGTAGTTTATCTTGACTCAATCTTAACGCACCATCCTGCTGCCACAAACACTCACTAGACCACCAAGCTATTGTAGTTCATTAACCATCTATTTCACCTTTTTCAGAGTATAAACTGCTCCTCAAAAGAGGAATATTTTTCAGACTGACACAAGAGTCGATGGTCCAGACCAATCAAGCAACCTAGCTTTAGACAGCTTGTTAACTAAGTTAGCTACTGTTGTATACCCTAACCCTAACCCTAACCCGAGATCATCAGTGGTAGGCTCACTTATGTTTTGGTTGGGTGATTTGTCATGTATGCTGACATCTTAATGTAAAAAACACCTACAGTTTGTAGGTAAGACATGATACAGATGGGAGGAGAGCTCAGAGATTACTTTTTAACTTTCGGGATTAAAAAGTGGATTTATCTTCACTCCTGTTTATCAACCTGACTGCAGCAGTGATCCGCGGAGGTGACCTCCATTGTCGGGTGTTTATGTTCTGTAATGTTGACTGCTGAGTGGAGCTGGAGCTTCATGAATGTAACGTTACAGAGAGGAGAGGGGTACATGAAGAGAGAGAACCAGAGTCTATAGTGAGTGCTGAGTTTAGTCAGAGGTTGACCTGAATTCAAACACAGACACACACATACCCTCGGTATGTGGCGTTGCCTGCTAGTTTATAATCTAAAGTGAAGTAATCTGGCTATTTGGGGGAAAAAACAACAACAACCCTTGCACGAGTAGCGTGATTAAACACATGAAAATCTATCTGATGTCTCAAGGACGAGGTAATGTTTTAAAGTCTTGATCACGGACTCTCTTCTGGAAGTTATAGCGAGAGGGGACCAAATGAAAAGGACTGATACTTTGAGTAAACTTGTGGATTTCTCTGGTTTGAACATTGTTGGAAACATTTGGTATAAAGTAAATACGCAACTCAACAAAATATATAACAAATGTCTGGTTGTTTTTAGACATTTGAATGCAGAAATCCTACATATTATATCTTTAAAATGTGACCTGACTGCTAGTGATTAGTAACAAATATATTGCGTACCGTATGTTTCTACACACTGTTTAGCATAAATGATGATGTTTCTGGGAAGTGTTCCTGCGACTGAGACGCTGCCCTGCTTCACAGCTCTCAGGCGTGTTTGTTTATTTGAAGAGAGTTGGAGGAGCACTGATTTGATTTGCTCTTTTATCCTGTTAGCGAGCCGGTCATTATCACCTCACATGCTTTAATACAATTGGCGGTGACGTGCAGATTTTCTGGCAGCGAGCAGCTTCGCTCCCTCCGACCTAAAGCCCTGAATGCTCTTTAGGTTGAATAAACAGCTGCTGGTGGGAACGCTCCCCTGAGGAAGCTCGTTGATGTTTATTCAGCGAGTGTCACTACAGTAGGAAGACGTACTGTATCCTCTCACCCAAATCGGTTGTTAAGTATGCCTACAGGCCGCGGCGTCACGGGATTACCTCCCCGCCTCGATTCATGTCACCTGGGCTTTCTGTGAAGTCAGTTTTAAGAGGTCGTTTACCTCTGACGCTGATCTAACAGGCGTGTGAGTGTCAGTGTCGTGGGCCGGCTGCAGTCAGATCCAGGAGGAATGAAACCACACTGCAGGCAGATTGTGGTTGATCTGCCTACATGTCATCGCTGAGCGCCAGGCGGCTAAATTAAGAGCATCAACAGCTGATCAGATAAAAGGTTGCTCTCTCTCTCTCTCTCTCTCTCTCTCTCTCCACTCATCTCACATCAGATGATGACCACTCAAAAGTTAATGTGTGTGTCGAGATAAAAATTCTCTTTTAACAGCTTTCTTTCAGTCTATCAACCCCCCTCGTCTCCTGCCTTCCTCTTCTTTTGCATTTCGTTTTTTTTCCCTCTCCTCTCATCATATTTTTTACTTTTCTCTTTTGTCTCTTGTCTTCTTCTCATCAGGTCTCCTTTCACTTCTCTCCTCCTTCCCTCTCCTCTACCTTTGCTTCCTCTCCTTTCCTCCCATCCTAGTTTCATCACCTCTCCTGTCTCTTCTTCTTCTCATTTCCTCTCCTCTATCATTGTTTCCTCTCCTGTATTCCTTTTGTTTTCCTTTCTTTTCCCTCTCCTGTCTCCCTTTCTTCCTTTTTCATTCCTTCTCTTCTCTCCTCATCGCTGTATATCTCTTCTCTTTCTTATCATCTCCTCTTCTTCTCCTCTATTTCCCTTTCTTACCTCTCCTCATCCCTGTTTTATCGCCTCCCTTTTTTTCTCTTTTTCACCTCCTCTCTCTCACCCACTCCTCTTTTTCCTCGCTCCCTGTCATCTTGTCTTCTATTCTTCTATTTACCTTTCTTTCTTCTCCTCTTGCTTCCTCGTTTTCCTCTTCTCCCGTCTCCTTTTATTCTCCTTCCCTCACCCAACATATCTCCTCTCTTTGTTGTCCTCTGTCATCCTTTTCTTTTCCTCCCACTCTCTCTTTCTCTCCTCATCTCTCATTTTCATTGATCCTCTCTCCTCTACTCCAAATATCTCCTCCATCCTCCCATCTTCTCTCTCGTCTCTTCCCTCTCCTCATCCCCTTCCCTTCCCTCCACTCTTCTCCCTTTCTCTCTCTCTTGTATTGCCCTCCTCTCCTGTCTATAACCTTCCTCCTCTCTTATTAAATATCTCCTCGTTCTTCAATCATTTCCTCTCTCATCTCGTCTTCTTCAAGTTCCTCTCCTCATCCCTGTCCCTCCACTCTTTCCTCTCTTTCTCCCTCTCTTGTATTCCCTTCCTCTCCTCTCTCATTTCCTTTTCTTTCCTCTCTCGTCTTTAAGTTCCTCTCCTCATCCCTATCTCTCCCCTCTTTCCCTCTCTCTTCCTCCCACTCTTTCCCGTAGTGCCCTCCTCCATCCTTCATCCACTTCTCCCTCTCTAATTTCCTGACCCTTTCTATCCTCCTCTTCTCCTACTTCACATTTCTCTTCCTCTCTCCATCTCCACACGTCTCCTACTCTTTTTCTTTCATCTCCCCTCTCTGTTAGTCTCTCTCCTCCTCCTCCTCCTCCTCCTCCTCCTCCTCTCTCTTCCAGCGGTAGAGAATCACTGAACAGCGGCGGCAGCAGCAGTGTCACTCAGCACGCCGACGACTCGCATGAAAGTGAGGACCTCTGTTTTTCTTTTTCTTGCCTCGTTTGTTTGTGGTTTTTTTTTTTACATCTCCACCTCCTCTTCCTCCTCTTCCTCTTCTTCTTCATCTTCTTCCCATTCACTAATTTTTCCTTCATTTCTTCTCTACTTTTCGGTCCTTTTTTCTGCCTCATTGATCTTTTTTTCGGCGTGCAGCAGTATGAGGGTACCATGCATTACAAATAGGGTTTCTGTCCTTGCTCCAGCTTGAGCATGTAGCCATATGCTTTTCTATTTTTTTTTTCTATTTTTTTTTTTTTTTTGCATCTCATTGGAAATAAGTAGGCCAGTCTCGTAGCTTTAACACAGAATGTCAACCTCTGGGCTCAGATGTGCTTATGAATGGATATTTTAACAGGTATGACTTTTTTTTTTTTTCTTTAAATCCTAACTTAAAACATGCAAATCCTTCTCTCAGTTGCAGATGTGTTGCAGCATGAAAACTGAGATGAAGCAGCGTGTCTCTGAGCACAATATGATGAAATATTGACCATAGCTGTGGTGCTGTGGGGATTTGAGACACACACACACACACACACACACACACACAGATAGTTATTTAAAAAATCAGATATTCTGAAGCTGGCGAGGATATTATTGGATAGTTTCTTCTGCAACCAAAGAGGCAGCTTTGAATGTTTTGGCAGATTCTTTCTCTGGCTTTTTTCTCATTCTTGTACTTTGTGTTATTTTCCCACTGGCTGCCATAAAGACACTCTGTCTGCAGTGAAGCACTGGAGGTAGAGAGAATAATGGGGACCATAACGTCAGTGATTTAACCAGGATGGATTTATCGGATGTATTCACGTCCGTAATGGCCACGATGCCGACCACTTTACCACCAAACTCTTCTTTGGAGAACGTCAACCAGACGTCCTCTTCCTCGCCGAGGTCTCCTCCTCTACCTCCTCACTCGCAGGTGGCGTCGGTGTTCATCGTGCTGGTGGTCACGGTCATCATCCTGGGGACCGTGGTGGGTAACGTGCTGGTCGTGGTGGCGGTGTTCACCAGCCGAGCCCTGAGGGCGCCTCAGAACCTCTTCCTGGTGTCTCTGGCTTCTGCAGACATTCTGGTGGCGACGCTGGTCATCCCGTTCTCCTTGGCGAATGAGGTGAGGACACGGTGTTTTCAGACTCTTCTCTGAGGCTTTGTTCAGACTGTCAGACCAAATCTGCCTTGGGATTATCCAGATTGATTTTAGGAAGTCTTGACAGCAAAAAACGACACACCTGTCCATATTTGGAGGTGGTTTGAAATGTCATTCAAATCAGATTTCTACTGACGCGTCAAGGCTCAATCCCATTTCCAAGTTTTACTCCTACCCCTTGTTGCCCCTCAGAACAGAGTTACCAGTAGTAGTTGAAATTTCCCCTAGGGGAAAGGGACAACCCTTCAACCCTAAAACGTCATCAGTAGTCATCAAAGGACGCAACCGGACATTTCCAATATCCAATATCGTGTCATCAGCTGTGGTGATTTCTCTTCCATCATGTATCTGGTGGAGACAAAAAAGCATGGACGCTTTCAATTCATTCACCACTTTAGTTCACACTAGAGGTGCTTTATGGGCTAACGTTAGCAACCCGTGCTCCTACCTGCCAGTCTGTACTGATATTAGAGGAGCGGTACCAACTGCAGCAACCTCACTGCTGGACTTTTTTGGCCTTCATTTGTCATCAAGAGGAGAAAGCGACATTGAAATATGTCAAAATAAATAAATAACAATGTTATGTTAGCTAGCTGGCTAGTTAGCTACTGAGACATCAGCAAACTAGTAGCGATAGTTTTATGCTTGCTTTAAAACAACATGGTTCTCATAACTCTCGGTTTGAAGTGTACCTCTGAAAAACCTTCGTTTGGAGGGCCATGTGGCCTACAGTCTGTTAGGTGACTTGACAGTATGATGGTCTGGAGGGGGAGATGACGTAGACCTATCTCCATTTCTCAATTTTTCCATGTTGATAAAGCCACGTCATCAGCGTACGTAGTGACTGATGCCTACATCGTTACCACAGCAACCCATGGATGTTTGGACTCAAAAATCTGATCCAATCACTTGCAAATAAAAGTGCGCTAGTCTGTCTTAAAGATCCGATGTGAGGAACAAATCTGATTTGCCTGCAGTCTGAACAAAGCCTAAAGCTCCATCTGAAGCTGTGCATCTTATCTGAACAAGGGAAAACACTTGTTAGGCTGTGATCAGATGTCAGCCAGATGTTACTGGCATCTGTACATCCAACAGATAAAACAGATGAAGAGTCTATAGCTCTTTGAGGTTATATTGATCACTGGAAAGAAGAACAAACTTCATGAAACCAAAGTATTTGACAAATTGAATTCAGACCAAATGATGCTTTAGATGAAATGTCAAGCATCATCAAACTTCACAAAGACCATGAGTGTCTGTACCAAGTTTTATGGCAATCCATTCATCATTGGTTGAAACACTTCAATCAAAACATAAATATAAATATCAACCTGCTTGTGTCAGGACAGGAAAAGTGAGAAGATCACCAAAATCATCAGGACACATCCTCTGGGGACCATGAATATCTGTACTAGATTTTAGTCTGGACCAAAGTGGTGGAGGGTGGTGGATCCAACAAGTTGAACTCCACCTCTTCCTGCTGTCTTCCTTACAAGCACAAATCCTGAATTAGCATTGCTTTTCTTTCTTGTTGTTCTTCAGACTCAATCGTAATGCAGGTGGCTTGAATGAAACAGGGTCGAACTGATGCTTCTGGTGTTGGTTTCAGTTTGTTTGACAGCAAGTAAAAACTGTGGCTGTGGATCAATGAAATCCACTGGTGACAAAACTTTACCCACAAGTTTCATACGTTGAAAACTTTCTGCAGCAGGTGATGGAATTTGTACAATTTTTGAAAGTTTGAAGGACATTACCCATAAACCCAAAAACCTTTTACACAACTTTTACACAAAAGGACCCAAACGCAAGACACACAGAGGCCGGCGACAAAAGCCAGGCAAGGGAATATACAAAAGTAATACACAAACAGGAACACAGGACTGACAAGAGGATGAAAACAGATGAACCAACAAAGAGTGAGGGAACAACACAAGCTTAAATACAAAATACTAAACTAACGAGGGGATGAGGTGCAGGTGGAGAGACAGGTGTGGGGGTGAAATCAGGCTGGAGACGAGCACAGGAACACCGGAGGGAAACAGAAGAGTGGGAACACAAGTGAGCAGGAAGTAGAAAGTGACAACAAGACACAAAAGGATATTACTACAAAATAAAACAGGAAATCAGCAAACCAAAAAAACCCCAAACCCTTTCACAATCAAGACAGTTTAGAACGGATAAGAAAACATTTGAACACATCACAGATAACAAATTTGGTGGTGATGGTTAAATTAAAATTCACTCACCTCATGCTTCTGTGTTCTTATTCAATAATCAATATCTGCGTCAGCTCACAGTTTTGGTTTCCCTGTGAGAGTTAGTTTTTCTCCAGTTGAACATTTTCTTGTTAAAACCGCAGAGTTCTCCCCTGAGAGCCCGACAGATGAAGGCTGTGAACATGTGGACTTGTTAATTGAAAAGTTCTGGACAATTTAATCACATGTTGTCCGAGCTGGAGGGTGTCCGTCTGATATATAGCTGCTGTTTCCACTCAGAGGTTTTCTCTGCACCCCTCGTCTCTGCTTTTCCTCAGCCGGTAATACCTGAAATCCACCTGGAGCTTCTTCCGTCTTTCATTAGTTCTTAGACACCTGTTGTGTCTGTAATTGTTTCTTGTCGGATGGGCTGGCTGATACTTTGGGTTCATCGAGGTTGCTCTTCCTCTCTGCAGGATAACTTTTTTTATAGATTTTTTGTTCAGAACACAGCCAGTCTGGTACTTTGGGTCATCCAGGTCCTTTTGTCTGGTTTACTTAACATCCTACTTACTTGAACTGACTGTGATCCGCGTCTCTGTTTCTCCCGATTTACAGCTGATGGACTGTTGGCTTTACAAGTTTAGCTAAATGAGTGGAGTCATTATCAACTGCTGCGATGAACTGAAGAAAAAGATGAGAGAAAACTTTGCCCAAATCTTTACTGCAGTTACAGGTCAACAATAAATGATCAGTCCAGTATCTGTCGGTACCAGACCGAGCTCTTGCATGATGGATTTCCATAAATTTCTGGTCCCAATGTTGACAATCCCAGCAGGATTAGTCAAGGCTACTGATTTTGGTGATCTTGACTCATATTCCTATCAGCTCAACTTTGTGTTTCCTGCTAATGATGTTTGCATGCTAACCTGCTAAACAAGATGCTAATCATGGTAAACATCACACCTGCTGAAATAAGCACTTTACCAGCTGCTTGCACGACTGTTGAGGAATGAGGAACAAGAAGTGTCCAACAGTTTGCCCAGATAGAAACAGTGTCTCCTTCTGTCTCCTTTGCCAAGATGATCCATCCTCCTGACAGGTGTGGCAGATCAAGATGCTGATTAAACAGCACCACTGAAATATGGACTCTGGGTCACAGTCACCCCAGCCTCACTTCCCACGGATCCAAACAGCGTCTCCTGTGTGAAGTTTCCTCGTCTGTAGTGAATTTGACTGCACTGTTTATTTGCAATGTTAATAGAGACCGGTACCAACAGTACACTGCTTTAACTGTTGTGTTAGCTCCGCCTGCTCTCTCCAGCAGACCAACCACAACACGTCAGTAACTGGCGCCACAGAAACCCAGTTTGTAAACATGCAAATGCAATTTAGTGTGACTTAACAGGCATTTATTCGAATAATAGTAAATCTTTAAAACTAAAACTTAATCAAAGCCCTGTTCGTGGACTTCGTAAGGCTCTTCTGCTCTCTTTAAGTATGAAAATAGACACGTCCGTTTCAAACGATATAACCGTCATGGCCCACGAACTTCCGTGCATCTACCACAGGAGGGCGCCGCTTGGAGTCTAATCAGTCTCGCTCAGACGTCCACTTTTCCTTCGCCACCATCCGCTCTCCTCCCAGATGTTCTGTAGTAGCTGTTTGTCATCATACAGATGTTTAAAATAACCTCTCTTTAAAAAGTTCTGCCATTTTTAAAGCTTCTTCCTCTTGTCCTGTGGTCGTGTCTCACTTTTACTATTAGCTACACTGCCCCCCATGACTACTGGAGGTACTGCTCCGTTGTTCTGCATCTGTAAGATTTCAGGAAACGTGCAGAAAGACAGACAAAATGACGGCAGAGTACGGACAGAAGGCTCCATCTGTATCTGTATTTGTATCTAATGTTGAGCCTAAATGAGCCCTTAAGAAAACAAAAGACTCCAGCTGTTCCATCTCATTCTTCCTCTGATCTTCAGCTGCTCCTCGTTTCATATAAACTGAGACTGAAGCTCTCCAGAAAAGCCACTGCAGCAGAAAATATGTTGTCTGTAGCCAAGCAACTGCACTGCAGCTCAGAGTCCAATATTTACGTCTTCATCACCTGCCAGTGAGGAAAATTCAGGTGATGAAGAGGAAAATGTTGGACTCTCTCGGACATTTTGCCCGCAGAGCTCACTGTGGAGGAACGTGATGGATATTTTAGTTTCTGTCAGCTGTGAAGAGGTTGTCGGCTCAGATCATTTACGAGAGGGCTGATGTGAAACCACGGGGGCCGAACTCACTGAGAAGTTCTGCAACAAACTAGATCTATTTTCAGCCAACACAGCTGTAATGAGATGTTGAAGGAGTTTCTATTTTAAGGTGAAATAGTCCTTTAGGCGCCTGGCTCGAAGCCTCCCTGACCGGAGAGTATAACACCTTTTCTTTCCCTCTGCAGGTCATCACTGGTGCTTGATGAATCATTAACATATCTTAATTGGTTTCCTCTCTCCAGGTCATGGGCTACTGGTACTTTGGTTCCACCTGGTGCTCCTTCTACCTGGCTCTGGACGTCCTCTTTTGCACTTCCTCCATCGTCCACCTCTGTGCCATCAGCCTCGACCGCTACTGGTCCGTCACTAAAGCCGTCAGCTACAACCGCAAACGGACGCCGAAACGGATTAAAGCGATGATCAGCATCGTGTGGCTCATTTCTATCGTCATCTCCTCCCCGCCGCTCCTCATGACGCAGAAGGAGGAGGATTTGGGGACGGAGGAGGAGAACGACACCCGGAGGCAGGAGTGTCTTCTCAATAACCAGACGTGGTACATCCTGTCCTCCTGCCTCGTGTCCTTCTTCGCCCCGGGAGTCATCATGATACTCGTTTACTGTAAGATCTACCGTGTTGCCAAGCAGCGAGCCTCCACTGTGTTCGTGGCGAAGAACGTGATGGAGCGGCAGCCGTCACAGTCTGAGACCTGCTTTGTGGGGGCCGCCAGGACTTGCCAAAGACAGGGAGCCGTCTGCTGTAAATCTCAGTACGAGCTGGACAGCCCGCGGCCTGCGATCCGACACAGCTCCTCCAACACGGACAGCAACAGCAACGGCATCAGGAGAGGAGAGCTGGATGATATTGACTTGGAGGAGAAGAGCTGCGAAGTGGACGTAAAGACGTCCTCCTCGTTTTCCGCGGCTCTTCGCTTCCCCAGGAGAGCCGGCGGAGGTGTGAAAACAGAGGAGGGGAAGGACGCGGAGGGAAACAGGTTGAAGCCTCCTCCTCCTTCCTGCGCTTCCATATCCTGGGCGTCATCCGACCAGTGCTCCCACCACTTGCTCCTCCCGTCTCCGGTGCCTCTCCGCAGCAGGCAGATGTCTCTGTCCAAAAACAAAGTGGCACAAATGAGGGAGAAGCGCTTCACGTTCGTCCTGGCCGTGGTGATGGGGGTTTTTGTCCTCTGCTGGTTTCCATTCTTCTTCACTTACAGTCTCCACGCCGTCTGCAGAGAGAACTGCACGATCCCCGACACCCTCTTCGACCTGTTCTTCTGGATCGGATACTGCAACAGCTGCCTGAACCCCATCATATACACCATCTTCAACCGAGACTTCAGGAGGGCCTTCAAGAAGATTTTATTTGAAACTCACAAACGAACATGAGATGTGAATGTATGAGTGTGTGTTTGTGTGTTAGTGCTCTCTGCTCACACACACACACACACACACACACACACACACGGTTGCAAACACAAATGTGTGTGCACACAGTTTTAATCCTGTTTTCCACTGTGCTGTCAAACCGACATTAAAGGGCTTGTCATACAGCCGGAGTATTGATTTATTATTCAACACTGATTTATTAAATAATCACTTTCTATTCCAAATAAGCCAGAGGAGGATGATGATGACGCTGTGACAGCAGGTGTTTCCATCTCTGCCTGCTTGATGCAATCACAGTTCAACTTTACAGCTCAGGTTTGGCCTGAACTTGAATGTTAATTAGAGGAAAACGGCCGCAGGGCAGCGAACTACGTCCCTGCAGAGCTCTGAGATGCCTCTGCACCGAGACAAGCAAACAGGCTGCGTCTGCAAGGCACACATCCAGATAAAAGCTCATTAATAAGAATCTGAGAAAAACCGACTGCTGTACGAAAAATATACACTGATTTCTTAATGGATCGTTGCCTCGGAGTAATTAAACACCAGCAGCACTTAAAAGTTTAACACTAACTTCTCGTAGACGTAAAGAACAGGAAGCTGAATGGAAGCAGTTTTTTCACGCAGCAGCGATGTTGTGTTGACACCGCACGGCTCAGGGGCAAAGACATTAAAAATTCATGTGCAGCCAGCAGATGGGCCGAGCTGCTGTACAGAGAGGGAGGACAACAGAGAAAGAAATGCGAGAGAGGCAGGAGAGGAGAGAGGGAAGTACAGCCGAGCCTGAATAAATATAATCAACCTCGGGCTCAAGCAAACAATAGCTGATTATCCTGCGAAGCAAGGATGGAGAGACTGGACCGGCCTCTGCGGGCAGAGTCATCCAACGTCTTTATTGTCTCTAGAAAATAGTCCGACCTGACTGGACCGGGGGCTGAACCCTGGCCCCGGACGCACATCAAGCATTAGCGATTAATGCAGATTGTGGCAGAAATCTGACAGGACGTAGAAGATAATCAGAAGAGATGCTTTTATCTTATAAAAAACACAAACCACAGATACGAGTGTCGGCGGTGGCAGGAGGAGCGACAAGTCCAAGGCCCGAGCATTGTTACATCATTTCTGTTGCCACGCAACACAGAGTTTGACAGCAACTTTAATGTTGTGTAATTAAGCACCTCGACCGAAATAATAAAGAGGATAATTGTGTTGGAAACAAAAGGAGGCCAAAGACACTGAATGAGAGCCCACGTACGCCTGAGCGTATTTTCTCTAACAGCAGTTAAAGAGTGAATAATTTGTGTGAGTACAAACTGAAGAGCAGCACATCATCACACAGAGCAGCTAACTGCGATGCTACAGACCACATGCTAAAAATGAGAAACAGATATGTTGAAACTTTTCATTTCTTTATGTTCAGTGTTGTGTTTTAACGTTGTGCTTGGCCTCGTTAGGTTTAGATAGAAAACTCACTCGGTCAGCGTTCAGTAAAACATCATAGCTGTGTCTCGTTCAGGGACCACATCCTTCAGAGGACGAACTGAACGTTGTTAAATGAGACCGTCTAGTCGACAGTCCTTTATATACGTCACCCAGAGCTCGAGTTATAATCTGAACTTTGTGGGTAATAAACTAACAGAGATAAATAAATACATAAATAATAAGAGAGAAAGAGGGGGAGAGATATGGAAGCTGTTTCCACCAGTTAAAGAAAAAAAAGATGAACACTAAGCTTGATGAAAGAATATTTCCATTGTAAATCAAAATTATGAAATAAAAAGTCAGATTTCATCAACTTTTCTTCTCTGAGTGGCAGAAATGAGCTTCCACAACATCGTCCTCCTCCTCCGACTGCCCAGCTGCTGTGTGTGGGGGTCGGGTTTGGTTCTGTAGGAAAATATGTTTCTTTCAGCTGATTTGTGTCATTAACATCAATAAAACTCATGACATTAAAAAATGCATTATTTAGCGTTGTAAGCGAGCAAAGTTTATTTATAAAGCACCTTTCACAGACACCAGTCACAAAGTAGAAATAAGTAGTAAATAAGGAGTAAAACATAATAATAATAATAACAATAATAACAATAATAATAATAATAATAATAATAATAATAATAATAATAATCTACTTGTCTGAAACAGAAGGTTTTTAACTGCGAGTCCACTGAATCCAGAGATCTCGAGCATGCTGGGAGATTATTTCAAAACTTGGCGGCTGCTGACTGAAAGCAGCGATCACCCCGAGTCTTGAGGGCTCGGCTTGAAGCGTGGGGGTAGAGAAGGTCACTCAAGTGATGTGGAGCCACGTAGGGCTCTATAAGTGAGCACCAAGATTTTAAAATTAATTATGTATTAGCATCTCAGTTTCCTGTTTTGATTTGTTTGTCCACTGTAGTCGTCTGTTGCAGCGTTCGTGCAGCTCATGTTTCGACTTGCCTGGTTCTTTCGCCTCAAACGCGGCTGGAAGCGGCTGAATTCACCAGTTTTCAGCTGCAAACTGTCCCGATGTCTCATTAACATAAATGCCAACATTAGGTTATATAAAAGTGAGGGATTTTTCTAGGTTCATCTGTAAATGGGCTCCTCTGAACGCCCCCTCCCCCTTTTAATCATAATTTTAATCACCACAAGTTAATAAAATAAAGAAAGATCACAGGCTCATAGTAAAATAAATTAAAATAAAGACACCAACCCTCTTAATTTCCTCTCCCGGTGTCCTCCCGGATCACAATTCTTGCATATTTCTCCTGATTCATGACTCAACACAGTACTTCCATGCTCATGCGACTGCAGAGGCTTTATATTAACTTCAGACAAACTTTTCAAACAGAACGAGGACTCTAGAAGGTGTCTTTTAATGGCCGGTATGAACTGGAAATGACCTGTTTCAGTGTACATACGAGCACAAGAGCACTCCTTTGTCCTCCGTTCTTCTCGTCACAAAGTAGACTAAATAATAAAGTCATTTATTTATAACAAAATACAAAATAATCCAAGGAATCTGTAAAGTCAGTCGTGCTGTGAATATAAACATAAGGAAACAGGTGTGTGAGGTGTGTGAGGCGACGAGAGGAGATGTTCCTGACGACTGGCTGCAGTTGGAGCACACTGAGCTCAGGTGTGTGTCGCTCTGCTGATTAACCTCCAACAGGTCTGCAGACAGCAAACAGAGACACAGCAGGACGAACTCATGAGTCTCGTTCTGCACTGAAACACTGACGCCGCGGTGGCTTCCTCTTCTCTACAATGCCACAAATTAGAGTTTAAAGTGGTGGAAAGTCATCTGAGTGCACCTGTCGAAGCGTTTCACCGCTGCTCTCTCCGTCTGAAATAACCACCTTGCTCAACGTCGAACATGTGCTTATTTTCTAGGCTTTGTAGTCGGAGCAGGTCACACATTTAATCATTTATATTAACAGCTGTAATGAAAGTCTGAGACGGAGTTAAAGAATAATTCTGGTTTATCACATCTTGCGTAGTTTTGGCCATGACTGCTCTCAAGGCCGTTATTGAGTGAGCCTCGCCTCGCTGCAGTGCTGTTCAGATTCAGTTTCAGACGAGCTGTTGTCGAAGAAGCATTCAGATATTTTTCCTCTTTGAAAGTAATACGTCTGTACGGTGGCCCGGAGGGTCAAAACCTTTAACTTTAATAGTCTTTGAAATATATTAATATGACGTGAGCTTCAGTTAGCTTTGACAACAAATGTCCTTCAGAGGGAGACTTTTTTTAGTATCTGTACTTCTTGAGTAAAAAGTGTGTGAACTTTTGCAGCCTCTGAGTTATTAACCCAGTTTCTTGTGGTGTTATCTAGCGAGTGTTTGCCTTTTTATCAGCAGGGGTCTTCGATTTAAATTCAAAGAGGTCCAGTTAATAATATTTCCTCCCAGCAAAGGTCCGAACCTCATAATGTCGAAACTGCATCCAATAGCCTCACCCCTGTGTCTGTCAAAGAAAATCAACACCTCTCACCTCTCAGCTCGGTTATCTTATCGGTTTGGTCTCGTTGTGCCGCTTCACATTCCCGCTTTTGATCACCGCCATAGTTTCACAACATGTGAGACACAACAGTTTAGCACTGTCTGCTGGAAGAATGAACATATATTGGTCCGTCCATTCATTTTTAAAAGTCCTATTTTCTGTGTCAACTTTCCTTCTTTTCCAGCAAGCCATGTTTCCTCCCTCCACATTTCCACATATCTCTTCTGGTACACAATCGATTTGATTGGCTCATTTGAGTGACGCTATCGGTAAACGATCGCTGTGTTAACTGGATGATGGGAAAGGTCACGTGTCCAGAAAGAAGCCAACCTGCTTTCACTTGGTCCGGACCGCAGTCCACCATTTGGTGATGCATGGTCTAAAGTAATAATGTGAATACTCCTGTAGGCTGTTGAACGGATCACTGCAGGAAACTCAAACTTGGTTTCTGGTTTTCATACCAAAAAGAAATCTCTGCATCTCTGACTTTTGTTTTCTTGCTGCCTTCTGAGATCTTTTTCAATTCTCAGACCTAATCAATCAAGTTTTAATGACAAAGAAGCGTCCTTTACCTTTGATCAAAGCTGTCTGTGACTGATAATCATTTTTTAAAAGCCAGATCAACATAAAAACAGTTCTGCAGACAGCTTTCATCGTGTTCAAAAGATGTTCAGACTCATTACCTGCTTTCACATCTGTGAGCCTGGCATCCAAACGTTTTCAGCTCTGAGCACCGACAGTGTAAAGATCTGCTTTACACTGAGTGTTAGAAAGCAAAGCCTCCACGTGATGCTTCCTAACCTTGAAACTGTCATTGTTGAGCTCCGGTTTGAATGCATTCGAGAGGTTATTTTAAAATCTGGCTCATCGGTTCGGAGGAACACAATGGTTCCTCTCCTGCCAGGTGGAACGATGACATGAGGTCCTGGACTCAACACATTTCACCACCGCCTGCCAGCAACAGTGTGGGCGTCAATGAGCTGCTATACGCCAAAACGAGAATATGTTAATTTTCTGCTCATATATAACATATTGAGTGGTAAGACAGAAATGAAGGCGGCAGATTTACACATGCAGTGGTTGTATGGTTCAGTTTAATAAATCACTTCACAGCAAATATCAATCTCACCTGTTTAAACTGTAAGATTCATCTGCAGTGTGCCGAGATTATCAAGTGAGTCGAGCCTTGGCTTCTTATTTCAATGATAAAAAATTAACTGAACAAGAATCAATAAAAACAAGAGTGAATCACGACGAGGGCTGGAAGAGGCTTCAGTTCTCATGAAACACCAGAACATAAAATCGATCGTTGTCAATCCTACAACTGTAAAACTACTGGAACAAAAATGAAATGTCTTTACATAAATCTGAAGGGTTTATCCTCTGCACTCAGACGTTTAGGGTTTAAATGATGCCGAAGTTAAACTCCCTCCTCAGGTGTACTATATTTATTTTACTCTATTGTGTTTTTTCCACTTTGTCTTGCTTTTCTCCTGTTTCTAATTTCTTAGTTTATCATTCAACCACTGCTGTAAAAAGTGAAAGTCATGTCTTATCTCATATCTTATCTTACTCAGACACCAGTCCAACCCAATAGTTCAACTGTGAAAGCAGCTTATTCCTCTAATGGCCGTGGTAATTATTGAGACATCAAAGGAGGAAGTCAGGAGAAGTAGCCGGGAGCTGCTGTGCGTGTCCCGTGTGAAGGTGAAAGTCAACAGCGCGTTATTTTAACTTAGTAAAGTAGTGAAGTTACGTTACTGAGGTTGTGGGTCCGGTCGACCTTTAGCTGTTTCACTGCACCGTTTGTTTTGGGAGTCAGTGGCAAAGTGTTGCACGGACAGAAACACAAAGTACAGCTTCACCTCTTTTTGTGGACTGCCATTTTTAAGCCTCAGGTTCACTATCGTTGTCGCCATCTTTGTTTTATCGAGACAGAAGTGACCGTCAGTTTCTCATAAGCTTACATACAATCAAACTTCTTTTTGAAACCAGTAGAGCCATTTGAAAGAATGCATTCTTAAGGTACTTCTGTGTTGGCTTCACTGTTTGGACCCAGAAGCTGCATCTATATTTTATACAGCAATGACAATAATTGAATCAAAACGTGTTCATGAACACTCGAGCTGTGATCAACAGTTTAGCTCTTCTTCTCCTCTTCAAGTCTCGTTATTGGACGTTTTGTTTTCTCGCTCAGATGCAGAAGTGGTCGCAGCCTGCAGAAGGACAAAGTATGCAGCTTTAAGTGAATACAAATAAGCGACCAAAAGTGTGGAAGAAAGGAGCTGTGGTGCTCCACAGAGCAAAGGCAAAGAAAACATGAACTCCCAGCAGTCAGTCTGCTTCACAAAGACCAGCTCTGGTGGAAACAAACAGAAGACGAGGGAAAATGTTTGCCGGAGAGAGAACGATGTGAACTTCAGCAGATACAGGCAGTGACCAGGGAGGAGCAGAGGCCACAGAGAATATTAATTGCTGTTTTATATGCAGATGGAAAGCTTTTGTGATTTATGCACAATAGACAGAGAAGAAGCAAATATTTGAACAGAGAGAGACAGAAGTAGGATAAGTCCCGAGAAGCATTAAAACAAATGCTTTGTTTCACAAAACTGGCGCGAAGAACGAGCACAGCTGCAGAGTTAAAGGACAGGATGTGCCCACTGCTTTCTCTGTAAGCTAAAACAACACACAGCTGTGATCATTATTTAGTTTTTGTTCGTCTGTCTGTGTTTAACAACCTGCTTTTGTATGTTGCACTTGCATGACTGACAGTCAGAGATGTTTGCAGCTGCAGAGACGCTCGTAAGCACCGGTTTACTCCGTCCCTCACACAATCAAACACAACTTTGTTACGAAACAAACCCACTTCAACAAAACCCTCCTTCCACTGTTTATCTGCGGCTGTTCTGTACAAGCAGAAGTTGGCAACCCCACACACACACATCAGTAGTCATGATATGCAGCCGGGACCTGGAGAGGCTGCACACAAAACTGTCAGGGCTGCAGGGACGGCTCACAGCAGTTGGTTGAAATCTGTCTGCAACCGAACCCCCGAGTCCTCTCGCGGCTCCTACTGCGGCACGGCTGCTTCATTGGTTCTCATTTTTATGGGAAAATCTGTTTCTGACCTTCTGTCTTCTCTGCTTGTCTCCTCCAATCATCAAGAGTCTTTGTCTGAAACTGTGTTAAAGCTGCTGCTCTCTTCTTCTTCCCCTCTGCTCTCTGTAACTTTACGTACATGAAGTAAAGTACATTTCAACAATGGCATTCACCTACATGGGTCCCTGCTGCAGTCAGGTCGATAAACAGGAGTGAAGATAAATCCACTTTTTTAATCCCAAAAGTTAAAAAGTAATCTCTGAGCTCTCCTCCTGTCAGACCAGAGCAGAATGTGATGTGACTCTGGGTGTTTGTTCCTCCAGAAGGTCTGGATCTGCAGCTGACTCTCCTCCTGAGCTGCCGGCTCAGCATAAAGTTTAAACTTGGTTTGCAGAGACGTACATTGCCAACATTTACTCTGGTGACTGGGTTGAACATGACCGTCCTCACAGTAAACATACAACATGCAGGACAGTTTGGTCAAAGGAAGACGTTTCCTGAGTATTTTAATTCTTGCAGGAAATAAGTAAAAACACTCCTCGTGTGTTCTGGAGCTCATTGTCTGTTTCTGTCTGCGACTCCTCTGTGATCTCTTGAGATTTGATATTTTGTCCTTGTTCCTCGAGCTTCCTCTCCAGCACTGAAAAACACACAACCAGAGAGAAAAACAGCAGCAGGCTGGACGGAAATCTGCTGAAAATTCAGATTGACAGACGCACAGACGTCCCAGCACGCACTGCACCTCACCCTCATTACTGAGATAACCATGTTTGAGGGTCGATCAGACTGTGACTCTGTTTTGTTTCAACTAAAACTTTTAATATGTGATACAGATCCAGAATAAATATTATGAAACGTTTGCTACAATGCAGCAGCCTCATATGATCCATACAGGGTCGAATGTTGATGATGCTCATGAAGCCCTTTATTTATCATGCTGTTTGTTTAAAGTCTGTTTGTTGTTCTCTGTCAAACTTTCTGTGCCGTCTGGGCCAAGACCTCTTGTAAAAAAAAAAGAAAAAAGATTTTGACTCTTGATGGGAACATTTCTGGTGAAATAAACGCTAGACAAATAAATAAATAAATAAAAAGCCCTGCTGGATGAGATGTTTGTTTCTCTCTTGCAGTTTTAAAGTATTTCTGAATTCTGTCTGACTAAAAAAACTTTTTCTGACTCTGCTGCTGATACAGTTTATTATACGTCTGAGACTAATGCAGTCTTAAACACAGAACAGATTAATCTACTGCCATTACAAACAATGCAGTTTATGTGTTATGTAACCAAACTCAGAGCCTGTTGCAGCTCTCAGCAGATCTCGTCTCGTTGTTTGGTGTTTACGAGCGTTTGGTCAGATCCCTGCAGCCGTCATCAACCCCCCATATAGAGACCATTAACTTCTGCTCCTCTCATATCTAATGAGTCTTTCTGAAAGGCTGAAACACGTTCCTCGTGGGTCTGAACATATGTGACACTAAATTCTCATCAACTGTAATGAAGACATGATCCCCTCATGGATAACAGTAGGTCTGTCAGGAACAGGTGGACCCAAAAGTGACGCCAAACAGGAAGTGACTTGGAAGGTGAATTTATTGATCACGAGAATGATTCGTTTTTAGAGATAATTATATCTTTGGTAGGTGTATGTCACACTGAATCTAAAAATATGTGATCAGAGAAGGAGGTGAATAAAATAATATTCATCAGGTGGCTAAAAACACTGTAAATGTGCACAGTAAGAAGAATAGTTGGTTCAACAATGAGTCATAAAGTTACATCATTATGAGACTACTTCATTTCTAATTCACTTTTTACGGGTTTGAACTAAAACATGCTGATGTTTTAAAATGAACAGAACAGATTGAAGTTATCTTCACGCTGAATGATTCAGTCACTTGTGATTCTGATTAGATCTCGTTAAACTGAATCAGTGCGCCTCTTAAATTCATATTATCGGCACTGTGTAAGTTTGAACTTGTAATAATTTTGGTTGAAGAAAGCGAGTCAAAGAGAAACATTTTGAGAAGCGACAAGCTGTTTGACCTCCCTCGTATTAGGAGCACAAGTCATCTGTCTGAGGCAGGAACCTCAATTTCATTTCATGTTTCAGATGAATACTCTGCTGCCGCCTCTGACGTTTGTGTGATTTCCTCTGACAGTTGAACTCAGCAGTCACAGAAGTCATTATTAGAGCCCGCGGAGCTCGACAGCTCAGAGCAACCTGCGTTCAACGTCGAGTATCACCTGCGGGACGCCAGGAATGAAAAGGCTCCGGGTCTCTGTTTGTTGGTTGTTGGATCAGTCAGGAAAAGACTTGACATGTTTATACACAGTCTGTTAAAAAGAAAACTGTTGACCCGGTTCCATTTTTATACAGCCGAGTGCTGCACCTCAGACCCGAGCGTCCAGTGAAAACCTCCAACACATCAGCTGCAGCGACGATGAAAACACACTCAGTAAACATTCATGTCAAGTTCAAGATAGTGATCGAAGAGGAATTCAGACAGCGTGAAATCAGTACAAGTAAAAGGCTTTCAAGTTAAAGTGGGCTATAAATAAAGTATCAACAGTGAGAGGAGAGCCGAAATATCATATTTCTTTCTTTTCTGTCATTGATGCATTAATGTTTACGTCACTTTAATGTTGTAGCTTGTAAATGTGGAGGAAACTATTTTATATACTGTTTGATAACTTCAACAATAATAATATATTATCATATCATATTCACAAGTTTCTTTCCTCCAGCAGCTAGAAAAAGTAATAAAGTACAGGAACAAAGGACATTTCTACCGTTTGCCATTTGTGGTCAAAGCTAACTGAAGCTCACGTCATATTAATATAATTCAAAGACTATTAAAGTTAAAGGTAGAATCAGTAGGATTTGTCCCAGCTGTTCCTGAACGCACCACAAAGATAGTTGATTGTTGAGTCTCATTCCCAGGACGTCAAACAGCCACATGTTGGGTTGGTAAAGCGTCCCGAGCAGCAACAAAGTGAGAAAATAAGAAACTCTCTGCAGATACGAGACACTAACACGCCTTTTCTCCCCATTCCAGCCTCCCTCTCTGTCTGTTTACGTCTTCTTACGTCTTTGTTTCGTCTCGCTGCGTCTGCCGTGCGTGATGTGCTCTGATAGGTCGACATCAGTCTTGTGATGTTGGGAAGGCGGCGTGCGATGACGCCAAATAACAATAATCCATAATTCACCTCAAATGCATCAAACTAAAGTAACGAGGCTGTTTTGAAGCTGTGAGGAGGAGAAAGTTCAGATGTTTGTGTTCAAATGTAGAGAGGGAAAGTCACAGAGATACTCAAGTAAAGTACAGATACCTGAAACATGTACTGAAGTAAAGTAAATAAGTACTTTGTTACTTTCCACCTCTGATATTACGTATTAATAATCTGAATATGTAATTTTAAGATGAAGTACAGTGTGGTGGAGAACAGTGAGTATAGTGAAGTAAAGTACCTCAAAGTTCTACTTAAAGTCAGCTACAATTTATTTTATTGATCAGGGCGCTCCCTGTGGACAAAAACAGCACCAGCACCACAGATTGCTAATTGTCTTCATTGGGACACACAGCAAAGTTTCATCCATCTATGCAACTGTTTTCCAACCGTTAACCAGTCAGAGTCGTGTGGCAGCAGGCTAAACAAACGAAACCCCGTCATCTTCCCTAGCTGCTTCCTCCGTCCAGCTCAGGTGTTCCCAGGCCAGATTAGACAAAGTAATCCTTCCAGTATTTTCTGGTTTTCTTCCCAGTCAGACATGCCTGAAATGCCTCAGCAGAGGAGGCCTCCTCACCAGAAGCCCAAATCTCGTTAGCTTGCCCCATTCAACATGAAGGCACAGCAGCTATTCTCTGAGCTCCCTCCAGATACCTGAGCTGCTCGCTCTCCCTAATGGCGAGCGCAGAAAGGAAGCTCAGTCTGGATGTCTGTCGCCGGCAGGTCTGAAAAATAATGATGATGATGGGGAGGGCAGACTGGGGAACACACTTGGCTTCTGGGTGATAATACACTGCAGAAAAGAGCCGAATACAGAACATGACATTTACAAAAGTGATATTTTTTAACAGAAGCAGACACGATGTGACATGTTAAAGCTGCTGTCCACTTCCTGTCCATTTCGCAGTTAGCGGTCCCCTCCCTCCTCTCTACGTCACCACACCTGCACGACTCCTTTCTTTGTTTTGAGACGGCCTCTGTCTTTTCTTCACTCGGCCTGTTTGGTCATATAAGTCGTCACAAGTTTGCAACAGTACGCAGTATGCTTTGAATGTTATTAGCATTGTCAAAAGGTTGTGGTTTGGTTAGCGTTAGGCAAAATGCCAGTCAGCACTGCTACCAGCTGAGCTAACTGAAGCCCCTGTGCCTCCTGCTTTTCCGCTAAGCGAAGCACCTTCAGTACCTTCTGATATTTTAGTGTTTTAGTCATTTACACAGTTTATAAGAATCCTTCTGTGTGCATTCATTAATATGGAGAGTGACTCCAGACTGCACAGATTCATTCTCATCTCCGACAGAGTTCAGACTTTCTCTGTTGGTATTTGAGGCAAATAACTTTATAAAACTTTGTGGATTATTCTCCAGTAAAAGTTTAGGGACTTTCAGTCATGTCGGATGTTTTTTCTGTCAGTCGGGTGACAAGCCATTAACTTGAACACAACTTTCTTACTGTTCAGTTTCCACATCTCTGAAATCTTGTCTGAGTGAGTGACAAGTGGTTTCATGATTTGACATCCTGTCTCTCCTTCCTCTTGTGAGTGTGTGTGTGTGTGAGTGTGTGTGTGTGTGTGTGTGTGTGTGCTATATTTAAAGTACATGCACAAGTAGAATCAGACAGACGACATGTACTTGACCTGTTAACATGTTTGTGTTGTTGTTGTTGTTTCTATTTTACATATAAATAAAACAATATGTGACTTTATGTCCGTGCTGATGAGCGTCCTCCTCTCCTGTTGTTATTTTACAGATGTACCTTCTGTTCCAGTTCGATGGTGCTTCAGTTTTGTCAGTCAGCTAAAAGGCCGAATGCATTTACGCAACATAATTACGTAACTTTTTGTGTTAACATATGGGACCTCAACAGAAAACTGAAGGACCGGACTGGTTTAGCATTATCCATTAACTGCATGACTGCTGACTGTTTTCCTAACCAGGAGTTTTTCCTGGAAATCGTTTCAGCTCACTTCGTAATTGATCATAAGGTGCAGATGCAAGCAGGGAGGATTAAAGTTCCCATGAAGACAAGTGTTTTCATCACATCTCTTGCTCCGTGCACCCTCTACAACAGCATCAGACCCAGCAATGGCATAAAAAAAAGGTGTTTTGAAGCTATTTTAATTGTATTTTACGGTTCGTAGCTCCCCAGAAATGATGAAAAAAAAATGAAAAAAGGATCCATCTTGGCATACTAATTTTCAAACAATAAACTGTCTCTCAATCTTTATGTCAAAGTCTGCACCAACAGAAGCTCCTCTCTCCCACAGAAAGAACTGCTCCTGAACCCCTCATCGGTAGTCCCGCCTTTAATTCTGTGACTTTGTGACATCACACTACGTCACCGTGTCACATATATGCATAATTTGCTAGTTTGGCACGTAAGAATTGATTTAGCACAGCTGCTCTGTTGTTGTAAGCGGTGTTGGCTCAGGCGTGTGTGAGGTGACCAATCAGAGCAGACTGGGTATTCAGGAGGGTGGGGGGGCTCTTAAAGAGACAGGAGTTTCAGACGGAGAAGGAATAGATGAGAAAATATAAGAAAACTGATGTGTTCGTGATGTGAGCATTAAAGCGTGCAAACCTGTCCTAGTAGTAACAAGCGATAGAGAATGATTATGTGTGATTTGGGAACTTTTGGAAAGTCCTGGTCGATTGATTTTCATAACACTGTAATGAATGGCTTTCTAGGAAGGTATAAAGTCAGCCGACAGTAAAATGTATGGCGTCTTTTAGAAAATGACCATCAGTAATGGGCTATGCAACACTGGTTGTCCTTTAAAAACCAGCGTTGTACTATCCGTGCATCGTTTATCTCTTAACTTGAAGCTTCATCATGAGACGCAGAAACCTGCTGAACACGAGTCCTGTGTTGGTTTTGCTCGTCGTGTTCGGCAGAAAACCTGATTCAGGAAACACTTTGTAGCTCCACTTCTGTGTCATTCTGCTTCCCACTGATGTCTGAACAGAACAAATCAAATCCAGCTGGCTTCCAGCTTGTTAGACAGACTTGAGTTGACGAAGGTTAGAGATTCAGTGTTTGGTGTTTGTGTCTGATGTGTGGAGAGTCTTGAGTCTGACTGTCAGTAAAAGAAAAACAAGATAAAAAGAAAGAAGACGCGCTCACAAAGAGAGAGGATAGCTCATACCAAACACAATGACAAGGACTCTGTGATAGTGCTGCCATTTCTGTCAGCTCGTATCATTATTTTACTTTCTTTCCACCTTTGAACCCTTTGTTCTCTCTGTTGTCTTCATGCCTTTTTGTTGTTTCCTCCTTTCTTTGGTCTCTTATTTCCTTCTTTTTTCCTTTCATATTAATTTGTTTTTAAAGACGAACCGGCTGCTTAAAAAGAAGAAGAAATGACTCATTCTCTTCCTCCATAATCACTTATTATTCCTCTGGAGAATGAAGAACAGGAGGTTGTTTTTTTAATTTATTTCACAGTTTCCCCAATGCAAATTTACCACAATAGAGTCAATAATTTGACTTTGTCCCAAGGACACGGTGCATTATCTCATATTGTTAGATGATGACAGGTGCCGGTTCCTGCCTGAATTGAGGAGACAAGTAAAACGGCAACCGATTTTTAAATTCATATGACCCAGATTATCAAAGAAATCGTCGTCCCAGTTTTCTCTGACGGAGACTTTATGTGAACTGAAGCGACGCCGAGACTTTGAGAGCTGAAAGAAGAAATGTTGGTAAAAGCAGTTTGTGGATGAGCTGGAAGACTTGAGCGCTTATGAATACATTTGAACAACATATTGACGCAACAGAAAAGCCCATTTGCTGGATTTGTTAGGATAATCGGTTAAAGTTTCCTCAGTGGGAGTTAATGGACAGGTTCTCCCTCAGGAGGCAGCAGCTAGCTTTCATCCAGCCTGAGCTGCAGGGAGAAACACACACTGATGCAACTCAAAATAATACCACAGCCGATTCTTTCAGCATGGATTTGGATTCAGATGAAACAGAAATGCGAGGAGAGAACTTTCTGGAACAGGTTTTGTCATGTGGATATACTGATACTGCACCTAAAAGAGAGCAGATACCTCCAGCATCCTCAAATGTGTTATTTTAACAACAAAACCTGTCTATATATTCATTATAATAATAATAATGTTAAAACTGTACAGTAATAATCTGACCTATGAAGTGGTATAAGGTATCAGGTTTAAAAAACAAAACTAGGTTTAAGTCCTTTTATGATAAAATCACAAAAAACTGAATGATCTATTTTGTAAAATGGAGTCTGAGGAGTGAAGCTGCTGTGTAGTCTGATGGTACGGCAGCAGATACTTCTGTAACTTTACAAGATACGAGGCAAATTTATTGTCATTTTTAAATCAAAAGGATTTTAAAAAAGTGTCCTGCTACATCTGTTTTTATAAGATGGAGTGATGATGATGATGATGAGTTCAGGAGTCTACCAGCTTGAGGAGTGAAGCTGCTCTCTAGTCTGATGGTACGGCAGCAGATGTGTCTATTGTCAGACGGCAGCAGCGTGAACAGACTGTGGCAGTTTGCCAGTTTGTGATGCTTCCTGTCACGATGCTTTCTGTTGCCCCTCTCTAAAAGTTTTATATATATGAGCCATGACTACTTCATTCTTTGAACTGTCATTCATTTAGGAGTGTATAAATACTGCAGTCAGGTTTTTATGATATATCAACAACAAGAGAAGATCACATATCCATATTCATATCATCATATTAAGATCCAGTTCAGATTAAATTTATTTAGAGGCTGCTGGTCTCAAATCATTTTTCAAACCCTCCTTTCGAGAGACACATCTCAACACATCTCATCCAGCCGACAGCTGAGGTTTCAGTTCGAGCTGGAAAAAACAAAAACATATTGTTGAAGCTGTGACCACTTTAGTTAAACAATGCTTGAATGCACAAATCCGGCGTGATTAATCCAAACAGCCAGATTGGATTTCAGAAACTAATTTCATTGTCTGTGTTAGTGAGTCAAGGACAGAAACAAAGACGGAGGAACGGAGTCGAGCTGGCAGACAAACAACAACAAACAATGGAGGTGCAGATGAGGAGAGGGGGAGTAAAGCAGGTGGATGGACGGGGAGGGAACGAGGGAGCGTTATGAATGGAAAGGTTAGATACTGTGAAAGATGGATGTGGGAGGAAAACAAAGAGATTAAAGTGAATGAGAAGATGAGGACACTTCATGCATCTCATCATCATCTCATCAAAACATCCGTTTCCAGGAAAATGTGTGTTTGTGTTTGAACTTCACTACAAAACGTAGAATCATGAACATGTTTTCATCCCCCAGCGCCTACGTTGGTATTTTTGTTTATTGTGATATTATTTTTTGCTGCATCTTTAAATATGCTCTAACTATTAAGGTTTTTACTTTAGATTGAATTAAATTGATCATGCAAACAACAGTCTCCCACAGCCACTAGGGGGGCGCCTGCAGGAGAGTTAAAGCGATGAAATGCTGCGTTCTGACATCTTTTTGTTTCTGAAACCAACAATAATCAAATATTAGAGTAGGTGCAAGTATAAAACTCCTTTTCACATGCATTTTTTTGTTTACATTGGTTGTTAATAGTGAACCAAACAGCTGACTGCAGAAGGAACAAACAGAAGCTGTGTATTTATTCAGATTTTGGTGAAACTATCCACACGTGGATTTACACATTGAGAAAGTTTCTGTAGACATGAAACGATGAAACTGGTTCAGTCTTCGACTCCATGTCCTTTCAAGCGTATATCAGTGATCAGCGAGTATTTGAAACACTAAACATAACAGATTCCTTTAAATGAAAACTGGGACAAATATGAGCTGACAGACTCGCCCTTCACTCCACTAAAACATGAATCTGGCACAGCTGCCAGTAAACAGAAACAAAAGGTGCTGCCAAACCGCTGAAGGAACAACTGAATGTTTTAAAACTATTGCTTTCTTTCAAGTCTCCACATGGCAACTAGGACATGATGAAAGCTACAAAAACTGACTTTATTTGTACACTTGGGGGGCAGCGGAAACAAGGTGTGCACTCACCCAATGAATAGTCCAATATTCACTCTCTGTTTATTCTCTCTACCAAATATAAACCCACCTTAACACCAACCATTGGTTTGTGGACTACCATTTTGGACTGAGACATGGAGGGCTGACGTGGCTTATTAATCATGAGGTAGCCACGCCCTAAAACATTCCCTGCTTTATCGTTTATTATCAGGTTTTTACTCAAAATGGGACCAAAATTTACAAAGTGAGCATCATGTTGTGTTGAAGAAGAGATTCACTAGAGATTAAGACCATAAACTGATTAGAAAACTGTTTACTGAAGTAGCAAATCATTTTAAAGTAGAGTCATTTTCTCATAAGCTTATATACAATTAGACTTTGGAACCAGTGGAGTCGCCCCCTGCTGACCATTAGAAAGAAAGCAGTCTAACGAGTCTGACTGTCCTGCTCAGACATGAGTTGAGCCTCTTAACACAGGATCGTTTGCTGGAGTGAAGGGAGGTCGTCACGGACATTAGACGTCACCACAGCCCGCTCGGAGACGAGGTGGGCGAATTTTGGACCTCCTCCGGAGACGATTCGTCCCAGATGGCGTGGCTCAACGGGGCGCAGTAAAACTAGTAATGGAAATGCAAATCGGTGCGGCTCGGTCTGATCCTGCCCTAAAAAGTGTGCGTGGAAAAACTCCACTCGATGTCAGCTGAAAGGATTTCAAAGATCAAATGTGAATATTCAGCAGTGGAGTGCATACGTTAACAAGAACAAAAAATCTGTTTTTATATATTCCTGCGCAAAATTTCTAATGAAAATCTGTGCTTGGTTCTGAAAAGGCTTTAAACCAAAACAGTACAGTTGTGGGTCAGACAGACAAACAATGAGCTGACACTATCAAACTGAGAAGAGCGGCAGATGCAGGCGATCATTCTCTGGAGGTTCATCAATAAAACAGAGCCCTCTCTCATGGTCACACTATCATTTCATACATTGGTATTATAAATACATCGATTACAGCCGCTTTAACGATCCGGGTTATGGCAGATGCATGATGGATTAGGAAATGTAGGGCACTAAAACACTTGGTCAGCTGAAAGACGGCGGATGTGATAAATTAAAAGGAGATTGTTGCAGGTCTGTGACAGGATGCTGACTCCAGAATATAAGTCAGATGAGCTGCACACCGGTCCACCATCCTAACCTCCAGTCACACTACTTCCTGCCCTGTCATCAGACATTTATCATCAGAGAGGAATCATCTGACGTGGATGTAGACCTCAGGATACTTGGCCGTTTCAGGAACAACTTCGCTGCTAAACAAACTGAACTGCTCAGTTTTGTACCTCCACGTCGAGGCAGAGAAGCTGCTGTTTTGATGTCAAGTAATAAAGTTTTCTCTGAAGTCCCCGTCAAGGCAGATAACTGATTGATGAATGGACTCATCAGCAGGCGGACGGCAGCAGAGGTACACAAAGTGCCTTTCAAATTTAAAGCCTCTTTTTCCACAACAAAGCGCGGCGGAAAGCAGCCTTTCAGTTATTTTGCAGGCTCCTATCTGTCACACAGTTTGTGCACTGACGCATCAGTTTCAGAATCCATTTTCTCACATATCACCAACAAATCAGAGGGAAACGCTTCAGTCCCATAGTGCCTGGTTTAAAATATTGATGCACCGTCACTGGCCTGCACTTGACAGCAAACACCACACTTTCTTTTTTTTTATTTTCAAGCATCTGTAGCTGCACCACCTTCAGCACTGTCCTCTTGGATTGTTGCATTGACAGTAAAATCAAAATAAGGTAAAACACAATGCAGTGAGAGCCCACCTGTAAGACCGTTCCTCACAGGGACCTCACACACAAAATGGAAAGGTAAGTAGATCTGTCAAAGAGAAAGTAGGTCAGAGCGACCGCCGAATGCACGATGATGTTTAATAAAGTGGAATCAACACAAAAATGCCCCCAGAAGGATCCTCGGCTCAGTTCTGGTGTGAAAGTGTGGAGAAAAAATAACTTTTAAATATTTAAATTGATGGTAAGAAAGAGGCAAGAACAAGTCACGACAGCCAAACTGATGCAAGTCATACTTGATTTACAGTTTACCAGTAAATCAATGAAGTATTTCTGATTCTGATTCTGAAACAAGTTAAAGAAAATCCTGCCGAGTGAAACACAGCGGTGACGGGAAGATCACATCCACTGAACTAGACTGACGGCCACAGTATTCACAATACTTCATTATTTATATTGAAGTCATTATTTCCAATCAACATAAAATACATTTTAAAGAAAAAATGTCCAAATTAAACGAGAATATTTTCTGGTTTCTTTTCTCCTCTCTGACAGTCAGTGTCGGGGGTGAAGGGCCGTCCACACCAAGAACAACAACTGCAACAACTATAAATATATTGTTTTAAAACTCAGAGTCAACGCTCACACCACAACTACCACGGCAACAACAGTGGCAAACGATTCTGCTGGAAACACTTTCAGATCGCCTTGTTGAACCTGAATCTACAGGGCTGTCATCGATTTTGGGGAGATTTTTCTACAAAATGATGTTGCAGGAGTGTTTAATAATGTTCCTCCTGTAGCCTTTTTCGATGGTATACTCGTATAAGTCTTTGTTATTTAAAGGCTTCCATAATGTATGTTAGGCTGCAAAGTGCACATAAGAAATCTATTTTTTCCTGAGACACTGCCACAGTCGAGGTCTCTGAAGTTCATTCTGTCTCTACTGATGTCCTCTTTGATGATCTCCAGACCATCATCAAAGAGGACATTGAGGATTGATGCTGACTAATAAATGTGTCTTTAAAAGGCGACAGCAGAGCGTTGGATTCTCCACTCTCCTCTCGCCTTTGAAGAATTTCATAAAACCATATCCTTCCTGCGCTGCCCGTCACGCACAGCTCAGGTGGTTTGGGCTTCTGATCAGGATGCCTCCTGGGCGCCTCCCTGTGGAGGTTTTTCCAGGCATGACCAACTAGGAGGAGACCCCGGGGCCGACCCAGAACCAGTTGGAGGGATTATGTACCTCATCTGGCAACACTGCGGGATCCCCCAGGAGGAGATTGAGAAGTGTTGCTGGGGAGACCCCGCTCAGCCTGCTGCCGCCGCGACTCGGCCCTGGATCAACAGAAGCAAATGGACGGATAGAAAACATTTCCTTCTGGGGTTTGTGGATGTGTAACATTCAGCAGGAACAGGTCATCAGGATCCCTGTTCCCATGCTGCTGATGTCCAGTTAAATCGGTTAAATTCTCCAGGTTTCAGTTATTAAAGGTCATATCGAAAACCTTTTTATGTGGACAAATCATGAGCGGGAATGCATGAGCGACATTAACGTTAGCTAACATTAAACAGAAACCAGTAGAGCAGAAGCACGGTCAGCCAAAGAGACAGAAAACAGTGATGGCTCTGGACCTTTGAAGCGGTCTCAAAGTCCTAATTTGTGTCCATTCCTCGATCATTTATATTCCTTTAGTCTGTACGAGTCCACAGATCAAAAGAATCAAAAAGGTTTTCTTCCGACGGGAGACATTTTCTATTCTGATGAATAAAACATCCTGCAGATCCCTTTTTAAAAACATTTCCTCATTAAGGTGATAACACGTTAATTGGGTTGGCATGACAAATGAGTTATTACTTCAGTCAGGAAGCTGCAGTCACCTGTGAGGGGGAGAAACCTGAACCTGCCGGGTCGTTAACCAAAATTACTCCTCATCACGTGGAAGCAAAGTGTCGCTTGAAATTACCAGTGTTTTAACGACTGAACCCGACGAAGATTAAAACACCTTTCTGATAAATTCTCCAGCAGAGAGTCGGGAACAAAAACAATCCTGTAATTTAGCCAGAATTGATATGAAGAAGAAGAAAAAGTGTTTCCTCCTGCTTACCAACAAAATTATTAACATTTCCTTTTTATTTTACTGCCACTGATGCATTTTATTCAATGTTAACTCTGTAAATGTTAAAGAAAAGACTATATATTCATACAGTCGGTGTTTTGTGATACAGGAGAAACATTCTCTATATTTTTGCGAGTTCGGAGTCAGACATACTTTGTTTTTTCCTCTCTGCAGATAAATCCGAGCTGCGTCAGCTCACCGCTGCTGATAGATCCAGGAGAGACTCTGGCTCCTGGCCATCCTAAACCTCCACCTCCTCATCTGTCAGAGGTTGGGGAGGGCTTGCAGGCCGGGGGGGGGGGGGGGGGGGGGGGGGGGGGGGGGGGCAGATACTGAGAGTCATTACTGTCGTTTAAAACTAACTCTCACCGTGCTCAGGATAATGGGGGTGGATGGCCGGAAGCAAGACAAATGAAATTCCCCCCACCTCGAAAAAAAAGATGATGGAAAAGCAGCTCAATGGGATTAGAGAGCAGACACAAGGAGGAGGAGGCAGATACTGAGAGTCATTACTGTCGTATACGTAAACAGTTCAGTTTGGAGGAGCTGAAACACTCGACGCTCAACACACACATCGAGGCAGCGCTCTGTTACCGTGGAAACACACCCTCCGATCATATTCACACGTGTTGCGTCTGCAGCACGCACTGATGTTTGAGTCGCCAGCGGCTGAGAGGCATCGTGACAGTATCTATCGATCTATTGATTTTCTGCAAAATCTTGTACAAAGTTTTCACTCTTGGCTGAGAGGTAACAGTTGGTATATTGGTAAAATCCTGACAAAGTGAAATTGAAAACAGACTTTCAGTTAACTGTCAGCTGGAACAAGAGACTCATGTTGGGCCAAAACTCAAACCAAGTTCCCTTCATTGACTGACTTCATGTGTAAAGCGTCACTTTGCTGGCTGCCAAGATCATGAAAAATTATTAGTAATCAGTGATTCTACATGTTTAAAGTCTATTTTATCTCCCATAAACAATATTTTTGGGAGGCATGTGTGACCCTTTTATACAGAAAAGGGTCATAAAGTGTCTAAAAGTTGCAGAATACGTGAATATTAACTGTTATTATGGCAACAACTGACAACAAGTAGATATTTGCAGATATTAGCTATCATCTGTATCATCTGCACGACAATAACCCATAAAATAAAAAATCTGCAACAACCACCAACAGTCACAGTTCCTCAAACCTAAACGAATTAGTTGCGACCTGTTGGATTGTCAAAATTAGTAATATAACACTTTTAAATCCAGGAGGAGCGATGTTAGCATTAGGAAAAGTTGCGTTCACTTACCCTACGTTATAATTAGACTATGAGCTAACGAGCTGACGAGCTACACATTATCTAAACCGAGATGGCAAATCCTAAGATTGCAATGAATAATGTTGCTTGAATCTTGAAACACCACCGTGAAAAGTGACATAAATATACAGTAAATGAATCGTTACATGAATCAATTATTCCGCCACGAAAGATTCATCACTTTACATGAATGAGTCTCTGAGTCTCACTGCACCTGACACTGAAATATGTAGGAGTGCAACAACCTGGCAACCACTTTCGGGTTCAGCAACAGCGGTGTCGTGATGTGAATGCAGTGGAGGATGGAGTAACCTTGTGGCTGAATGTTATCAATATCACACAAACATGGTGAAAAGTTAGTTTCACGCCGCTGAAGGGTCCAAAATCTGAAGAAACAATCCCAAAAATAAAAGCTGAGCTTTTTCTTTGCCTTGGACTCAAACATCTCTGCGTGAACGTGCACTGTAGGTGTAGCCCGTAACAAAAAAACATCCAGCTGCACACGAGCTCCATGAATGGTGTGCAGATGATAAGTGTTCAGTGTAGCCAGAGCGTTAGCTTGGGGCTAACGGCTCCTTCGGCCTGGGGCTGAGAAGGTTCTGATAATGATTTGGCCCACGGGCTCAGTGCGGTGTGGAGAAGGCCCGTGGTGAATAAATGATGAAGAGGCACAATAAATAGATACGAGTGGAGCAAAGAGGAGACTGTAACCTCCCTCACATTCACACGAGACAAACCTAAGTGTTTTCTTTCCATCATTTTCAGGTTTGAAACTCTGTCGTCGTGTGTCCTCGTCAGTTTAACGGCTCCTGATGTGAGTTTTATCTCCAGCAGCTGTTTATCTCCATGAACTAACTCTTAATATTCACATAATGGAAGGAAACATGCAGACATTAGCATTTTCTTTTGTCTCTGTCTTTATCTGCCTCTACCAATCTTCATCCCTCTCCCCCTTTAACTCCTTATCTTTGTTTTGTCTTTAACTGTCTCTATTTATTTTTCTCTCTGTCTGTCTTCTTATCTCTCATTTTCTGTCTGCAACAGTACGTGGTCTCTATCTGCTGCCCACTTGTTAATATAAATGCTGTTAAAACTTTCAGGAACATCCACAAATTTATTCTGTCCTTGAGTTGTTTTTTTTAATTAAGACACGCCTTTACCCCCATTCAGTGAAGCTTAGTGAAATCCCCTTCCCATCCATCATTATTACTAATATAATGGGAGAGTCCTGACGGTGCTGACTTATTATTTCTGAGCTGCTTCTCTCGCAGTGAACACGAGTTGCTGAGGAAGGTGAAGTGGGCACATTTTTCACAGTTGGTAACTTTTTCCTGCCGCTGCTGTCTGATGGGAGGACAGATTAAACACCTGCAGTTTCTCTTTTTTTTTTCCCGTGCAGATGTTTTTAATGAGCCTGTGGAAATTCAGTTTCAGTGCTGCAGCAGTTGAACACACTTGTAACGCACTTTTTTAGTCGCTGTGGACAAAAAACCGAGGCTGGAATACCAATGTGTTAAGACTCAGATCTGTAATATACATCGCTACGCTCGTCAGATCAGTGAACTCCCTCCCCCGACCTTGATGATGTTATACAATATATGCATCGCGTTATATAAACTGAGACGATCGGGGCACCAGGGGACAGCGGACGTGATTCAGGCACAAATAATCAAGGACGAGGTAACGTATTGATGTTTTATTTACATTATGTTCAGGCTTTTTCGCCGACGTCTTCCTCGCCCTCTCATATTGACAGACGACCACATGAAAGCGCCGTTAGCTTGAATAATGTTGTGGATTTCTTACATTATGTCTTTAATGACATTTTAGTAAAGCAAAGTGTAATCTTCTCTAAACATTCTCAGCATACGACGTGAATAGAAACAGAAACCGTGCAGCGTTAACGTTATCAGTCCTGAACACATTTTATACCTGATAGTTGTGTCATGGTTTGGGGTTTTGGTTTCCATTTCCTGTCTTATTTTGGTAGATTTATCCTCGTGTGTCATGTTTTACTGTTGATGGCCCTATTAGTTTCACCTGTGTCTCATTAGTCTTCCCTCATTTATGTATTTCAGTCTGTTTTTGTCCTCACGTCAGTCCTGCGTATTTGTCCCTGGTCCTGTTTTCTTGTGTTTTTCCTGTGTTTGCTGTCCGTGTCCTCACGTTATCCTCGTCAGTACTCTTGGATTCCTGTTTTTGTTGCCGACCTTTGATTTTGGACATCAGCTCATTAAAACTCGCTCTCCTCTGTGCGCCTTTGTTTTTTGTGTAACTAACATTCTCACCATCTGCGACAGCATTGCTGCTATTTCTTTCCCTTTGTGAGGAGGGTACTGACCCAAATTTGTTCTAAGTTGTGAATCTCTGTATCCCAGTTTCATCATCTGTTTTACACCAGCTGCAAAGCCAGATCAGTGTGTATGATGCAACTGAACATGTGACATGAGAGTGAGTTTGGTGAAACGTTACCAGATTTATTCAATATTCCTCACCGTTCTAACACGATCAACTTTTAATCTATGTCAGTGATGATACAGGTTAAATTAACCGTGGCACATTCACCTGTTTCACCAGAGTGACCTCTCTCACGTCACGTATCATTGTCCCAAACCGTTTCTGGCATTGCAGCTGGTGTGACCCCGTCTTTAGTTTGATCTCTAGTTTAATTTATTTTCCTTCTGTTTTTGATGTCTTTCGGCCCGTTCACACTCCCTTTTCAAGGCGGGAATCTTGCGCCGATATCCCGCCTCGCCGTCTGCGTGCTGATCCGCCAGCAAAGGTAGAAACGGAGTCACAGAGTGAATGGAAAAGCCTCTGTCATCCTGTCTGTCCGACGACTCTTCATCACATTTCCACCCGAAAAACAGCGCCTGTCCCCGGCAGCAGAGCCTCCTGCTGTTGATGGCGGTGATAATGTGAAGCGATCTAGAAAAAACCTTAACTAACCATGTCTTTGTCTCCTTCCACTATTGTGTTGTTGTAGTTACTGTCTCAGCCCTCTCGACCGAGACTTCAGTAAACTCTCCCCCAGAAAACCGCATCCCTCCCCCCGAGTGAGAGCCAGACAGGGTCTGCTGTTTACTGATGCTGATTATGTAATAATGTAATTTAGAGCAAAAAATGTAACTTTGTCATACAGCTCGTCCGGCTAATGTCCAAACAGCCCAGGGTAGCAGTGCATGTGTGAACACTGCTGTATGGATCAGATCCACAGTACGTGTAAAGTTTCACATTTTATATATAATGTCAATACGGGATGAGAGGATTTAAGAAAATACACTGACTTTTTGTTAACCAGCAGCAACGGCGAGTTACAGGTGTGGTTCACCTGCAGCGCAACACAACCCGCTCACTGATGCTGTCGGCTGCAGATCGTTTATTTTGTAGCTCTGCAGTTCGCACCTCTGTGTGAGTCGGTTGTTTTCTGACAGCTGTCAGTCGAGGAGCAAACATCTGTTGTTAAAGTCGTAAACCCAGTTTTCGTTCAATAGAGGCAGCAGGAAGTTTTTCTGTTAACGACATGACTGAGAGCAGCATCAGCTCCTCGCGGCGTCTCTCTACAGTCTGCAGACGGTCCCCAGCAGTTTGGTGCGAGCGGTGGGTTTAACGATGAAATGTTGTGATGGATGTCAGTGTGACAGACTTTAACCAGCAGCCTATTGATTACAAGAAGTCTCTGCTTGTCCCAGGTGAAACTATCAACAGATGCTGTTTTCTTAGAGTTAACTGGTATAAAATAAAGTTACATACATTTTATATCATTTCATATCACGTTATAACAGTGTTTACTGACGAAACACTTTATTATTACACTTCATCCATCTTAAATAATTGAGAGAGAAGAGAACAAAGCTTTAGTTGTGGTGTAGTTTCAGGCCTTGTGTGTCATTTTACAGCCCTGAGATGGCAGATCAGCTCCGTCTTCAGCCTGTTTCAGAGCTGAGCAGCGAACACTGACTGCAGCTGACCTTGTTATGATGTATCGATGTTGAAGAGCAATATTTTACGGTGATATAGCGCCTCAAACTCTCTGCCTTTTATCCACATATGCTCGTCCTTGTTTGTTCGCTGCCTTCTGCCGACTGCTGTCACTTATAACTGTGGCCTTTCTGTTGCTGTGCTCTTACGCATTGATTCCTTTCTTCCCTCTCCCTCCTTAACGTTCCTTCTTCTGCGCTGTTGTGAACAGACGTGATTTAAATGTGTTTGCTGTGAAGGACGAATCACAAACAAGAGCCAAAACACAAACACCAGGCAAATGGAAACACATCCAAAAGACGAAAAAGAAACCGACAGTGTAAATGAAAAATAATTCGAGGATAGCTTCAGTTAATAAAGTCAAACAACAGAAATGTGCTGCAAGAAAAAATAAACAAGATAATTATAGACCAAAAAATACTGAAGACGATCCTGTCAAGGCTGACAGGCAGCGAGAATGAAATGAGCTCAGAGTGAGCGTGAGGCGAATCGCTGCCTCGGCTCATAAACACAAATTAGACGACGGGACTGTTTGTGTATTCTGTCGGTACAAACAGTCACCACCACTGTGCACCGACTGTTTGTGTGTCAACTCAAAAGAAATCCAGTCTTTTTTGCGATTGTGCACCATTTCTCTCTCTTTCCATCTCTGTTTCCTGTCTGCACGATCTTAAATCAGAGTCTGATAGCTTCAGGAGCCTCAACAGAAAGTGTTTCTGTAAAATTCATCCACGTAGAATATGTTGATAGTGTAACGGTTGTAGAAAGGAACAGCTGGACCCAAACAGGTAGCGACTTGAAAGGTGAATTTATTGATCACAAGAATGATGCGCTGGTAGGATGAGACGGTGAGCTCGAGCGCAGGCCGGCGGCTCCCTGGGTGGTGCAGGTGGAGACTCGCGGTTTACGCAGGAGGCTGGCTGGGGTCCATGCCTCCGGAGGCTGGGCGGCGAGTGGTTGAGGAGCTGGTTCACAGGTATGGTCCGGTCACACGGGGAGAGGAGGAAGGCAGGGTTAAAGCGAGTGAAAACAAGACAGTTTGTAATGATGCTCTGTGGGGAAAACGTTTTTTGGGCCAAAGGGTCGCAGTAAGTTAGTCGTGTCATATCACAAGGAGGCAGAGCCAAGCAAGAGGCCAGTGTTCACGTTGGCATTTGAAGCGTGAAACAGCTCAATGTTTTCCAGACGTGTCAACATGCGGATGATTTTCCTGTGGTTATACAAGAAGTTTCAGCTTCAGCTCTCGGTGACCAGTGATCTTTATATATTGGGCTCAATGCAAACAGCCAGCTGATCTTAAATATAATCAAAAAACATTGTTTGCAAGTCAATTATATTTATTAAGCCTAAGAGTTTAACCCTTTTAGACTCTTGATTCAACCCTCTTTGGGACGTTCATGAACGTCGTGCTCTTGGTCGTCTTTCTTCTCGCTGCCAGTCAGTTGAATTGAGTCGAATTCTTACTGAGGGTGATCTAAGGATACAACTCTTCATTTCTGAGTCATCTCCAGCAGGAAGGTCTCTGCACACCCCTGCTGTATGTCCAGAATAATCTAAAGTGATGATTTTACCCATGTTAATACGGATGAATTATTCATCCTCATTCTGGTCGGAGATGTCAGAGGTTGACAGCTGGGAGATTGCATCAGGTAAGCTGCACTGCAAATAGAAAAAATATTGGAGCTGATTATTCACATCAGTGTCAAACAGCTCAGAGATGAGGTGTGCTGAACGTGTCCTCCAGACTCCTACTCGATGTTCAACGAGCTGCCGGCAGAGTCATTAAAACTGACTGGAAAAGCGTCCCACAGATCAACACTTCACACGGAAAGACAAATCAGGGAGTGACAGCCGAAATGTGGATTTTAAAAAATATTAGATATTTGCTGTGAGACGTGTCTATTGTGATTAAACGTGGTGATGTAACCAAAGTGAAGACTTTATGCCGTCATATAAAGCCTCCTGTTCATCTTATCTTTTGTAACGATGAGGGAGTTCGGCTGGATGATGCTGCACAACGAATGTAATGGATTAAACCGTGTTAGCATTACCGGCTAACTATCTAACTGTCGGGGCCAGGAGTAAACAACGTCATTAGATAAGGATACATTGCCTCTGTGCTGCTCTTCATGGGATCAGGAGACGTTTACAAAAGTTAGACGACTCGTCCGTCAGTCTTCATCTTCTAAGTGATGTGAAAGTCCAATATACTTTTTGTAAATACTGAGATTGAGGGTACCTCCCTGCACCAAACAGCTGAACCTTGGTCAGACAGAAAGAGGTGGTCTCAGTCTGGATCAAACTGAACCGTGGTTCTGTTCGTTTCTAGTGTGAATACATTACTTTGGACAGTTCAGACTTTCGGCTACCCTCCACTTCCCGATGTGTTTTCTGTGGCACATCAGAAGATGCACTTGAAGTTGAAGCTGGGGAAGACTCAAGCACCTCAGCGGGTGAGTTTGTTGAGCGAGTGCCTCGAATGCTACCCAGGTTGTCATAAAAAGGAAAATCCTTCTCATTAGTCGACGCACCACTTAATCTCCTGGCACCTTAGAAAAACAGCTGGTTCCCCAGATGTCCTTAAAAATACCAGCTCACTAATACAGGATATGTAGATGTATTAGCTAGCTAGTAAAATCTACTGCTGTTAGTTTTATATCAGCCAAACTGAGCTTCTCTTGTCTTCATCTGTCTTGATTAGGGACAATGAAAGACCACAATTCATTCATTCATTCGACCTTTATTTCAATCTCGAAAAAATCATTGAGGGCTGGCCGTCATTTTCAATAATGTGCAAAAATGTGATAACAAACAGAAACAATGAACATAATCAGAGTGAATAAACAGAATGGGTGCATAAAACTGATAACAGATAAGAAGCAGAATGACAGAATACAAATAAAACGGGGAAAAGTGCTTGAAAATGATACGAATCTGCAAACGAACAGATAAAACTGAGCTGCATAAAAGATAAATGGCTCCGTACAGGACAGCACGTAGTTAAAAACAGTTACATTGAGTGGTTTGAAATCTATTACACACATTATACGATCACTGGAGCGTGTTGAACAGTGACTCTGTGAGCAGTTTAATGCAGAGCTGATGTTTTTGCCCTTCAAGGCTTTAAAAGGAAATACAAACCAAGCTGTCACGTCTTACTGTTAAAGGTGCCCGTCAGAAAGGATACAGTGATGAGTGGAACTGATTACAGTGTTTGGATCCTATTTGAAATGAGAGTGTTTCTTACGCACACTGCTGCACTGTGGTTGCTTTACAGTAGCGAGCAGTGAGTCATACAGCTGGTAGCTGTTTGACAGTAATCCAGGTGTGGGATAATCTGCAGGCCCGTCATCTGGGTTTATTTCTTTGTTTGTTTCAAGAGACAAGAGACCTCATGACTGACCTCAGTTTTCTCCTCCGGGTCTGATTTGTCCTTCAGGAGCTTCTGTACCGACAGTTTGACTGTTCATGTGATGTTTTACACGTCGTATCTATGAAAGCAGCGTGTTTCAGTGGATCTCTGTCAGCTGCCTCCAGCATGGTGCTGCACCAGCACTTGTACAGTATTCATTACTCGTGGGAGCTGTTTTATTTTACCCAACAGCACACAGACACTGAGGCCAGCAGGTCCATGGAGCAGTGTGTGATGTGGTGCGTGTCCTGAGGATGGAGCGTGCAGCCTCAACCCAAAAGACATCTGTGTCCTGACTGCAAGAAAAGGAGGTCTGAGGCTTGATTTGTTTGGACTGATGCTCATCAGAGCTCAGATATGTGAAGTCTCAAAAGCTTCCAGGTATTTTCCAGTTTGCTGGTGTGTTAATGGAGTGTGCAACACTGTGTACAATGAGAAGAGATCATTTCTGCCAGCAGCAGCAAGTTAGGCCACCTGAGCATTTTTAACTACTGAGTGGAAGAGTTGGAGCAACTACAGTACAGAGAGCTAACACCAGAGTGCTCTTATACTGTATACATTAAGCGTAAAGGTCTCTGTTTTCCTTTGCTTTAAAGGAACCTACATGTATGTTAACAGTTTAGGGACATGTTCAGAGTCTGTGTGCACGTCTGCATCCAACATGTAAGAAAAGTGAAATGCTTTACCATGTTTGCATTAAGATTCCACTTCTTTGTCATTTAAGGTGTACTGGCAGGTAATTAATACAACTGTCTTGCATTTAATCATCCGCACTTTTTTTATGTGAACGCCTCTATAGATGATTGAATTGTTCAACAGTTAAAGGGGCATTCTGTTACAACTTGTAATGTTGTAGTTGGACCAAAGGCAGGGGGAAAGGTTTAAAGGATTTTATTTGCAGTTGCTCAGGTTGTTAGGAGTAGCGGAGGCTGGTGTGTGGCTGGGCTGAAGACTGAGCTGGGGATCCCAGTGCAGGTAGGATGAGGTTGGGTGGAGGCTCAAGTGAGCGTGCGGCGAGGGGGAGGATCTATGAGATGGCTTAGCTGGTGGCTGAGTCGAGAGAAGCTGGGCGGCAGGGTGGCGGAGGCGCTGGAGCTCGGAGTAAGCAGGCTCTAGGAATGGCGAAGAGAGGTACACGTTAGTCTCGGAAAGAACAAGGTGAATCACAAGAGGGGTTGCTCGAAGTAACGCAGAGAGTGAAGCCATCAATATCACAGCGTGGAGTGAAAAAACGAAGTTAAAGATTACAAACCAAACCAGAAATCTTGGTGCAGGTCAGTCATGGACTCATGGAAGAATATATTAAGAATAAAAGGACTTTATTTATTTATAAAACGTCCATATATTCACACCTCCAGACGGCTGCAGCTGACTCAGAAAGCTGCTTCTATACCTCCAGAAGACCAGGAGAGACCACATCGGTCCAGTTCTCAGATCTTTGCAGAAGACTTGATTCTGACCATGTCCAGACCTCTCACACGGTCTCCAGCTGGTCTGTTCACTGTCCCCACAGTCCAAACTACACCTGGAGAAGCAGAGTTCAGTTTTCATGGTTTCTGCAACAAACTCCCAGAAAACTTTCACACAGATTTTCTCCAACTGTCATTTTTAAATCTTTACTTTTAATCAACTTTTCCAATTTTTTAATCATAACTTCTATAACTCTGCTCTGCTCTGTCGCTTTGTCTGATTTGTCTTGTTGTATTTTTAAGTATTGTTCTGTTTAAACTCCTTTTTATGTTTTTTATTGCCATTTGTTTCTTTTATATCTTTCCTTGATGCCCTTTATGTCTGAGCTGTTAAATAAATACACCCACCATGTCTTCCAGAGACATTCGGGGGGACATGAGGGGACACCACACACTGAAGTGAAGTAAACAAGACACAGTCAGAGAAAATGACTCGTCCTCAAACACAAATACCACTCGGTCACAAGATAATCTCTGAGTTCACCTGAAGAGCGCAGATCGATGGATGGACTTAAATAACTCTTTGGCGAGCAGAAAGTTGACATTCTCAGCACATCTGAAAGAAAAATCATTTTGGGGGTTGAAGCCGAGCACCAGCTGCTCGACCGGGCCGGCATTGGCACCCAAACGCCTTTCATCTCGGACACACACACATACACACACACACACACACACACACACATTAATCCCAATAGAAATATGAGCAGAATAATTATCATTGACTCACACTCTAGCGTGGATCAGATTGAGTCTTTTTCATTAAAAAGCGATTCCCCGACGATGCTAATGAGCTATAACGTGTAGCTGTGAAGCTAAATTTGACCCAGACAGGTTCATCACATCTAATGTGCAGGTAATCCACCCACATACCTGCTGTGTGCTCTGAGGACACATGGACAAACAAACATTATGTTGTCTTCTATCTGAAACACAGTCGGTCAAAAACACAGCACTCACCATCGCTTGTTACCTTCGACCAATAAGATTAAGGTTTCGGTCGTTTTTGTTCGTGTGTCTGTTTGTCAGGGAGGCTCACAGAAAATCTACTGGTCCGATTTTCATTAAACTTGGTGGACAGGTGTGTGTGTGTGTGTGTGTGTGTGTGTGTGTGTCCATCCGCCATCTTCGACAGATGCTAGGGGTGGACGATACGACAAAATTTGGTTTTGATCCTATACCAAGTCAAACAAGGCCAATATCCCTGATATCAATATAAATATCAATACTTTTATGGGACATATAAACAGGACTGGACTTACACCACCGTCCCTGGTCCTTGTCAGGGGTTTGCGGGTTTAAGCTCGATGTACTTTTCACAGTTATACGAAAAGATTGTCATGTTCAGCCATTTTCATGTTTCAGCTCTGAGGTATATTATTGTTTTCAGTTTCATCAGCACAATTCATCAAGATAACAACGTTCAATGGGCTGAATATATTATTTGGATGTCTGAGTATAGTATATTTCTCAGAGTGTGCTGATGAGGCATTTCCCTCCTTCTTCTCCCGTCTTCGCTGCAGCTCCAAGTTCTCCCGGGGTTTTAAAGTGTTTAAATACGTTTGCCACAGTAGTAAACAGGATTATAAACACAACACAATTTGCAATATTTTGATTTATGGCTGGGAAATAGTTTGTATTGACCCAATTGATGCTAAAATCGATTTTAGCATGGGCCAAGGAAGAAGCCATTCAACTTTAGAGTGATCCAAATCACGGGGCGGATACACAAATTATTTTTCACTTTCGTTAACACTGCAAGATAGGACATTTGTCAGAATAAATGCCATACATCTTTAAATCCAGTAGATGGCAGTAAAGTAGTAGAAATAGTTGTAGAAATACATATCACACACAGTAAATCACAATCCACACTCACACGTGTCAGTAATCCTCTGAAGTAGCCCACACATGTAGTAAACATGTAATCTTTACACAGAAAGCAGTCGTTATGAAGCTCTCTGACAGTGATTTCATGGGAAAAGTGTAACATCATCAGCGTAATAGGTGATGGAGCCGCAATATAGGGAGGTGTAGCGATGACGTATTTTTGTAGGCTAACTGAAGTTAGCATCGTCCTGGTTCCCTCCACAAAAAGCCTGAAATAACAAAGAACACCACTTTGTGATGTTTGAAGCGTAAATTAAATCTCTAGCATTACAAAGCTAATGTTAGGCTACAAACAGACGACATCACGGTCACGTGACTTAAACGTCACCACCACTGAGCGTCTTACTGCACAATTACTATACAGGTTTTCTATAAACTGATCAATGTACAAGTTGTAAAGTCAGAGTTGCAATAATTTGTAACTAAAGTGGGCCTGTAAAGACAGACTAGTGAGTAGATGAGTCTCCGTGTTCGCTGTGAGGACGCTTAATGTCCACAACAACCTCCGTAGTCTCATTTAGACATTTGTTAGCAACCGCTAAGAACAGCTAAAATGACAGAAACCATCTTCAGGAAAATTTTGGGTGAACTTTGAGTTTTTCGTTTAGCCCATATCCCATCTGCTGACATGGAGGGAGCGGGGTTTATGACCTATATTGCAGCCAGCCACCAGGGGGCGATTGAGATGTTTTGGCTTCACCCGACCCCACTACTTCTGGAAGTTTTATCTTAACCTAATACATCATAATGTCCTTGCTGATTATGTCTTTCTTATTATTAAACTATGCTAATCCAATCAAACCATACTTTAGTGCAGTACTTAAGTTAATGTAGCTACTCTCCTGGAGGGACTGTGTGTGTTTCAGACTGCTGCCCACCACCTCCCACCTCCTGTTCAATCAGCACTGATGGATTGCGCTGGTGAAAAACCTTCAGCTGGAGCATGTGGAGTTAAATAAAGGTGCGGGGCACAACACAGCAGTGTGGTGTAACAGTGTGCTGTAAATAAAGCGTTAACAGCAGCGGCTCGTGTTGATAAAAGTGTCACTTGGGTCCCGGAGCTCGCAGGTAATGCAGAGCTAAGCAGCCTGTAAGCCTCTTTGGTTCACCGCGGCAGCCGCAGTCGGCTCTCAGCCGCGTAATGCGTCTTCCTAATGAGGCTGTGATTCCTCTGACGGCGTCCATTACTGCCCTGAGAAATAGCCCTAAATTGGAAATTCCATTAAATCCCGGCCAGCTGGTTTGATGTATGGGGAAATATGAAGCCGTGACACTGAGGCATTGTGATGCCAGTCTCATAAAAAATACATTAAAATATATTAAGGTCGCAGATATTTATCACCGGCGTCCTCTCATTATTTTGGGTCGTGTGTTTCTAAGATTAACCGGTACATTCTGGAGGAGTGTGTTCGTGATGCGCTGAAGGATTTTACTCACCAGCTGTTAGTTTGTATGTGTGTGTTTGTTTATTTTCTCCATCCCTCTATTTTTTCATTCAATTTTCAGGGTCATAGTTGCTGCAGATTCTCCCAGCATGCATCAGGCGGGAGGTTACAGGTCTCCAAGCAGGGACGTCTTATAATTTGCAATCTATAACTGTAGACCAAAACACATTATGACAGTTTGTAAGGTATATTACAGCGTGTTGACAGATTGTAACAGGTCCATTTCACTCATAATGGATCCTGTGGCGTTATTTGTTTTACCTCCAGTAAACTGAGCTGACAGTAACAGACTGAGGAGGCAGGCTGTGTGCCGACACTACTCATCCAGCCTGCATCACACCCAGAGTGTTTAAAATGGTGCTGGAGTAGTTTTTTGTGCTGCTCAGATTCTCCACGCTGTCTGGATTTGCCAAACTGTGCACAGCCACCACAGAGCGAAGGAGCATTTCACTGGACTTCACCCTCCAGCATCGTCAAAGTAAAAGTCAGGAGAATGTCGCAAAAGGGCAGGAAGCAGAAATAATTTGAATGACTTTTACTTGGAAGACACTAAAAAGGTGAATACTTCACGCTGTCCTCACCTTTTTAGTGTCGTCCAGTGAAATAGTTCTGCATTCTGGGACGGCGGTGCAAAGTTTGGATGTTTCAAACCATAAAAATATGAGATTAACATCAGCCGGATCAACTTGCTAGGACCAGTGATGGACTGTAACTAAGTACACAATTTGAAGTACTTGTACTTTACTTTATTTTCATATTCTGCTACTTAACACTTCCATCCACTACATTTTGGAGGCAAATGTTGTACTTTTACTTTACTAATAAATACAATTATCTAACTTTAACAGAGACTGACCAGAGAGTTGTTCTTTATTCAGCAAGACAAAAAATATTCACTCGTGTTGAGTCGTGTACTTTTACTCAAGTGCAAAGTTTAACAGTGCTTTTTACTCGGACACCTGACGCTACTTCCAGGAGTGAAGATAAATCCACTTTTTAATCCCAGAAGTTAAGAAGTAATCTCTGAGCTCTCCTCCCGTCGGATCAGAGCAGAACCTGATGAGACTCCAGGTGTTTATTCCCCCAGAAGCTCTTCTACCCACACAAAGCTCGTGTTTTGTGTTGATGGAGACACTGAGCAGCCACTGAAGTTATTTCAGTTCATCCTCAATAAAAATGATGTCATGTTTAATTGGTGTAAGTTGTCATGTACACACTGTTATCCAGACATGATTCATGAAAGCACGTTTGCAGGTTTTGTCACACTGCGGTCGATATCGTGTGTGAGGTTCAGTGTTTCACTGCTCGCTGGTCCTTTTCTTTTCAAAACTTAAGGTAACACAAACTTACATCATCCCCGCGGGAACCATGAATATTTATACCACATTTCACATCCGTCTGGACAGCAGAGCACCGTCATCATCCTGCAACTCCACCTGGACGGAGATCTGGTAAAAACAAGCTTCTTCTTAGATCTGAAAACTTCTGATCAGAGCAGCACACACACACACACACACACACACACACACACACACACACACACACACACACCAGTCCATGTTAGAGGAGCCGACTGGTTTGGACTGGAAAAAGAATTTGTTCTGAACATTGGATTCCTGTTCACTTGGTCGCCATGGAAACAAGATGTGGATTTGTGAGTGTGTACCTACAGTATCCGTCTGCAGCTGTGTGTGTCTGTGTGTGTGTGTTACCGTCTCTCCCTCTGCCTGCCAATCACTCTTCGGTTCATCGTCTCGTTAGATTTTGATGAATCTGTCTGTCTGTCTGCCTGTCTGTTTGTCTGTGATGTCTGTCTGTCTGTCTGTCTGTCTGTCTGTCTGCCTGCCTGTCTGTCTGCCTGTGATGTCTGCCTGTCTGTCTGTCTGTCTGTCTGTCTGTGATGTCTGTCTGTCTGTCTGTCTGTCTGTCTGTCTGTCTTCCTGCCTGTCTGTCTGTCTGTCTGTCTGCCTGCCTGCCTGCCTGTCTGTCTGTCTGCCTGTCTGTCTGCCTGTCTGCCTGTCTGTCTGCCTGTCTATCTGTCTGTCTGTCTGTGTGCCTGCCTGTCTGTCTGTCTGTCTGTCTGTCTGTCTGCCTGTCTGTCTCTTCCTGCCTGTCTCTTCCTGCCTGTCTGTTTGTCTGTGATGTCTGTCTGCCTGCCTGTCTGCCTGACTGCCTGCCTGTCTGTCTGTCTGCCTGCCTGTCTGCCTGACTGCCTGCCTGTCTGTCTGTCTGTCTGTCTGCCTGCCTGCCTGCCTGCCTGTCTGTCTGTCTGTCTGTCTGCCTGTCTGTCTCTTCCTGCCTGCCTGTCTGCCTGTCTGTCTGTCTGTCTGTCTGTCTGTCTGTCTGCCTGTCTGTCTCTTCCTGTCTGCCTGTCTGCCTGTCTGTCTGTCTCTCTTCCTGTCTGCCTGTCTGCCTGTCTGTCTGTCTCTCTTCCTGTCTGCCTGTCTGCCTGTCTGTCTGTCTGTCTCTCTTCCTGCCTGCCTCCTCGTGTTGTAGCGTTAACAGTTTTCACACTCTATCGACAGCTCTGGTGCAGATCTGACCCTTGAGAGGAGAAACAGGTGGAAGTTGCAGTCGTTTGGTTTATTTACGCGCTCACACTTCCCCGGCTGACGCTCAGTCACGTCTGTGTCTGAACTCAATTACAAGTTGTTTAATGTGGAGAGACGTCGGTCGGCCTCTGATATACAGTATCTTCTGTTATTTACATAATAATCCTCTGTTGCAGAGTAATTGTGTAACCTGCTGTCTGTGTGTATGTGTGTGTGTGTATGTGTGTGTGTGTGTGTGTGTGTGTGTGTGTGTGTGTGTGTGTGTGTGTGTGTGTGCGTCTCAATCTTGACAAATTTATGAAGTCAATTATCGAGGCCCAAGACTCGGGTTGTTGGCATGGAGACCAATTAGCTCTAATTTTTCACACTCAGCTGTCACAATCTTTGCAGCCACAGGAAAATACCACTTAATTTATGAAACTCACATCGCGGCAGCGGTTCCAAGCTGTCATGTGCATTTAATGTCAGCGGAGAGAGAAACATCTTTATCTCAAAGAGAAATCTGAGAACAAAGTCTCATCCACGATGCCATCGACTTCAGGAGGAGACGACTGGATTCTGGATGAAAATGACTTTGTTGATTTAGCTCTTTCTTCGAGATGACATCGAGGGGGAAGGACAGCGTGTCGGGCCGACGTCTGTCCTCCCGCCCGGCCGCCACCTTCAATAATCCCAACACCACTGATTGGATTTTTAATGGAATTTCTAGAATTCATGAATTTTGAATTTCGGGTCCAGGCAGCCGGATCGCCTATCACAGATCTCAGAGCTATAACGCATAACACACAGACGCATTCACAGTCTCCTCTCACCTCCAGACTTTATTAAAGTTATCAGCTGACATGAAAGTCTTTGGACACTCAGGAAATTGTACATAATGCTCTGAATGTGGATAAATAGATTTTAAGAAACATTTTACTGTCACGCTGCAGCAAAAATATATGAATACTAACAATCGAAGGCAAAGATGATGGTGATCATCAATATTACTGTGATACTCTGAGTACATTTCAGAGCCTGTACTCTATTACTTTTACTGGAGGAAAGAAGTTGAATCAGTACTTCTACTTTCACCAGAGTATTTTTTCACACAAGTGTCTGAACTTCTACTGGAGGAAAGAAAGTTTGCACTTAACACACCTTAAAAAGCTCCTAGAGGGAGCCACACAGTGCTTTTGTTTAATCTAAATCTGATAAAATGTCAATTAAAACCAAAGTGACAGCAGCGGCCCGCTCTAAAGCCTCAGATGGAGGGTCTGGTAAGAAATGCCTTCGAGTGATTATTCACCAGAGACTCTTGGATCTTTGCCAGTTCAGGGACTTCGGAGATCGGCCTGTAATTACCGAGATTGTTCCTGTCACCCTCCTCCCTCATGGGTATTATAACATGAGCTATTTTCCTTAAGTCTGAAAAGGAAATGGAAAGATTGAAAATATAGCTTATTTGCTCTGAGATAATTTGGAGATCCTGAAAACTGAAACTTTTTAATTAGCACAACATTTTTCCTCTGACGCGCTGATGATAATTGTAACAGTAATTTGCAGTTCGTGCTCCTCGCAGAGCTCTTCCTCACTGACTTGCTCAGGAAATTGCCTCGAAACCTCTCCACAAGTCCTTGTTAGCTCTTAAGGAAAAGAACACCATCAGGGGGAAAACGAGTCACACATACAAATATACGCAGCTCTATTTGAGGAAACAGATCCGAGGCTGAGGGGTAATTAGCCTGCCAAACAGCGTGTAATTAAAGATCCATTATATAAGGTCAGAAATCTTCATCTTGGCATTTGCTTTAGTTCTGTCTCTGACTGTCTGCTCTCACCTGTCTGTTCTGATCCAGCTGCAGCGGTCCTCGCTGTGCGGTGAATTACACTCATGAGGAGGCGAATCAGCAGCAGAGCGAGCGACACCCATTTTAAATTCTGACCCACACTTAAGAGCAACATTTGGTGGTCAGTATTAGCCGTCCGACTGTGTCGACATTCATTTCAAATTCATTGGTTTGTGACGGGGGTGGATGTGTCATTATATGAAAGTGCTCTTTCTCTCTCACTCTTCTGTTTTCAGTCATTTTGTGTCTGGCTCGTTTTCTCTCTCTCTCGTCTCAAGAAGTACTTGAACGGAGGCTCGTGGTACCTTTGGGTCAGACCTGCGAAAATAAACAACCTTAACTAAATATCGACTGAAAGCATGAGCAGAAAGCTGAAGTAAGATGATACCATATAAAACTTTCTGTGGCTGCGATTTGATGAAAAGATTGTGATCTGTTCATTCAGGCGTTTTCTGAATGTAGCCCAACACCGACTCCAACATCAGGCGACACCACACGGCTCATTTCCTGTCATCAAATATTCCTCAAACAACTCATGTAAGCGAGGGAGCTCCTTCAGAATCAGCGTCTTTGCACGAGCGCTTCTATTCAGGGATCGTTCACAGCTGAAAACTTCATTTACTTACTTGTTACTCGTAATGAAACCGGCCTGCGGGAGCATGCTGTGTGTTTTTAATCAGAAACCTGCATGTAAAGATGTGAAAGGTACACTTCACCAAAATGCCTCCGAGAGATGAGTTCAAACTTCTTAAAGTGACCTGCGTGATTTCTTGATGCAGTGAAAGTGTCACAGTTTTATATCATGAAAGCAGCAGGAAGTTCTTCTATCATCAGCAACGCCAGCAGCTCTGTGATACTAAATAATCAAACTCTGAATAAACAAACTGACCTTGAAGGGCAACACAACTCATACTGTTTTACTGTGTTTATATGTGGCGGACCCTGCCACCTTTCTAGCTTCAAACAGTGTTCTGGGACCTTATTTTCCTCTGAGCGTCTGATTTTGCATTATTACCTCATTAATATTTTGAGAGTTTGAATTTCTTCTCCAAAACTACACAGTGCCCCTTTAAGTTTTACTCTTCCATTCATCAAAGTGAAGACTGACAGATTTGAATCAATAACTGTATTTTTATGTTACTCATTTTATTTCATCTATTTGATTATCTGGCATGTCTGCAAAGTTATAGGGCTTCAAGTAACTGAATGTTATTTTACATTATTTACATTTTTATCAAATTATCCAACTGTGCTACCAACATAAAACAATCATTACCTCAAAGCTTTTTACAGCCTGTTGTGTGACCGCTTTTACATTGTCACTGTTTCTCCTTGTTATTGTTTTGTCGTTGTAAATAAGGGTCACCCCTCAATGATCTCATGAGTAGTAATAAAGTATGATTGATTGATTGATTGATTGATTGATTGATTGATTGATTGATGAGGTGTTAGACAGCCTAAAGAGAACTTCTTAAAATAGCAACTATATGAGACAAAGGAGAGTGTCTGTCATGTGTTGTGGTGAGACTCAGTACATCAAAGAGGAAGTTGTGAGCGCTCGATCAATGATTCATCAAATCTGACAAGTTAACAGAATTAAACTACAAAGCTTTTTGGACATTTGAAGCCTGAATGCTCGAGTGACAGCGTCTTTCTCTGAACTATATCTGGCGCAGGTGGTCTTTTTATAGCCGTCTAAACAGGCAGAAGTCACACAAAGTCTGCGCTTTGTTGTGTTCTCTATAAAAAGATCAATACCAGGAGAGGCTACCATCCAATTTCAGGACATGAATGATGTTTTCCGCTCTCATGTTTGTGCATGAAGCCCGATCAGTGGCTCCACGCGTCGGATCATCTGTTATCGTTTCAGTTCATTTCACACGAGATGCTTCAGCACCTGCTGCCAGGCAGATCACCAGGAGGGGTTGCTGTAAAGCTGTGTGAGCATTCAACAGTCGAGCTACAAAGGAGTGTTTTAAGTATAGCTTCCAGTGTTGCTGCTCATCATGCATCGTTTATCTAAAGAGTAGGTTTCACAGCACTCACGCAGATTGATGCAATTATTTCAGAAGAGAAAAGAAAGAGGAGCCCAGTAACACAAGACAAATGTTTTCCCAAATATCTTTACTGAAGCGGACAGTGCAACATGTGTAATAGTTGAAACGGTGTGTTAATCTGCTGCTGTCACAGCCTCCACTCTTCAGGCTCTCCAACATATTTTGGAAACTGGCTGCAGGGATTTTGTCCCATTCAGCCAGGAGAGCATTAATGAACCAATGCTCCAAACAAAGCGCCTGCTGGATCATCGAACAGTGTCTGAATCTCCTCCCTCTGCCCCATTAGGGGCCTGTGTCTAACAACTTTTGTAACTGACAATTTGATATTCACACCTCAGTTCCTCACAGCGACTATCCAGGTGTGCAATGGAGACAAAGTACTTTCTTGACCGGTACAACGGCAAGTATAAAATGTTGGCAGTTAAAGTGTCTGCAAACCACACGTAAGTCCAACTTTGTACGTGACATATTGACATCTGTACAAAACATGTCATACCACGTTCACGGTACATGTTTATTACCTGACTTTCATATCCAGAGGAGGAGGTGATGGTGGTGGAGTCGAGCTGGGGGACGACAGCTCGAGTCTGCATTTCAGCATTTGTAAGACTGAAACCACTGGATATTTTTAAGGAGACATCAGGACAATTTGCAGTTTTTAGTCTTAAGCCACAGCATGATGTTTTCCAAACCTTAAACTGTGTTTTTTGTGCCTAAACCTAAACAGAGCATACTCACAGTGATGTGACAAGAGAAAAAAGTTTTGTTTTACTTACCAACATTTACTCTTGTGATTACAGACAGTAAAATACATTTTGGCAATGTACGTTTCTGCAAAACCCCAGATATGTTGATCAGGTTAGCTGGTTAAGTTTAGGCACAAAACCCCCTGAACTTGGTTAGGGTGAGAAATGATCATGTTGGCTTTAAAGATGTGGATTTTTTGCCACACAAATGGCTGGAAAATGCCCCGGTGTCTCCATCAGCATCCCCGCCACTTCACCAGGTGAAAGTCAGCTCATGCACATGTATTGTGAACCTGGCGTGACATACGGTATGTATGACACGTACAGATGTGAACCTTTCTGTGGTTTGCAGAAACGTTAACTGCCAATATTTTATTCTGGCGACTGAGCTGACAGCAGAGAGGTGACAGGAAATGCCGGAGCGGAGGTGTTTTGGTTTTCATGGTTGTCTTAATCCCTGATCTGCTGCGCTGCAAACAGGATTTGAAATTCTCTCTCAAGGTCTCTTGTTTTATTCCACACACAGCTCACATGACTGTGTGTGTGTACGAGTGAGTGTAACACCATGAATGCGTTTGAGGAGAAACCGTCCAAAAGTGATTCCTTCTCCACCAGTTATGGTGAGAAATGACAGGATGACTTTAAAGTTCGTACAAAGTGGCTCGTTTGAATCATACTGAACCTTTTTGCAGGTAAGTTCTTCCACAGCAGCACAGTCTGTTCTCATTGCAAGGTTATCAAACACCGATGTTTTGTCACATCCTCGGTGTCTCATACACTGCACAAGGTGCCCTTTAATATCTGTACGAGACAAACCAGGCTTCAACTAACTCCACTGTAAACCCATGTTGGCAATATTAGAGGCTCAGTGCGGCTGTTCACACCGTCCAGTCACTCCAATATCAACCTCGTGTTGTATAAGAAGCGACAAAGTCCGCGTAGGGAGGAGGTGGATGGACGGATGGGTCGAACACAAGACTCTCGCCCACGAAACTGCAGTTTGTGTCCCATGTGAAACCAGAAGCCATCGACATTTTCCTGAAGCAAACCAAGCTGGGACCTTTTCACAATGTTAGCCATGTTTTAGAAAGTCTCTCTGGCAGGAAGGCTTTCTGACAGAGCGGGTCACACACAGATAATAAACACCACCTCGTGTGTCTGTCCGGCCTCGTTCACACTGCCAGCACAAATCTGTTTTTGGTTTTTGGCATATCCAGGTTGTTTCCACATTGATTTTAGGAAGTCTGGAAAGCATCAAACCACATGAAATGTAGTTTATTCATGTTGTTTCACTCACAACAATGAAGTCAAATCCAGAGTCACAGAAATGCCAAACAATAGCAGACAGTCTGTCAAATCCTGTTTGCCTGCAGTCTGAACTAAAGAGTCTGTATCTGACAACCTGAGACTGAACGGGTTGTTTGAAAGGAGGCTTTGTCATGTTGAAAACAGGAGAGAGAAGAACACAGACTGCTGTCACACAGCTGGAAGCACACTGTTGCCTTAAACATACATATATTCTGTAGGATTAAGACCAAAGGTGACGAGTGATGAGCTGTAGTCAGACCAGTGTCGGCAACATCGATAACAATGTTCATAACGTGTCATAATTATATATTTTATTTTCCGCTCTCTGCTTCAATGTTAGAGTTACAAAACTAAACAACTGATCCCGCTGTGAGGTGAACGTTTTGTTTTTGCTTTAACATTATAAAGTAAATGCTGTTTGCACGATGTAATGGCGACAGAATAATGACACCATCAACAGTTAGATTGTTTCCCTCTGACTTTCTCTACTATTTTTCTGCCACCGGGCAGGAAAATGAAGGCTGACTGTTGAACCAGTCGGTCTGACAGCCTGCCATCATTCCCATCTGCCGTCACGTCTCCATCACAGACTAAATGAAGGAATAAACTCACTTTGTCTCGTGTAAGATGTCCTTTTTTGGACATTTTGTCCTTGAAGTTGTAAAGTCTAACTGTTTTTGTTGTATCAGATCAGGAGGAATCATCATGAGACAAAGATGAATCGCTGTAATTATATTTATTAACCTCCTTTTTCTGTCAGTACGAGTCACTTCTCTCTTGGTGACTTCCAGCTTGTGACCCGTGTTCCTCTTTGGTGTTGCAGTTTGTCTTTGTTTGACAAATGTTCTCATGGTTTTAAAGAACTTTCCCATCAGCACATGAGGCGCTCTGCAGTTTTTTCATGGCTGCTGCTCTTGCACGTGATTTTTTTTTTCCAGCTCTGTCATATCATGCTGCGTTAAATATTCACATTAAAATGCTGATCGTCCGAGTTGTTTTGTTGCTGACGAATGCCAGTCAGCCTTAAATTGTATGACACAGCTTGTTTTTACAGCTTTGTAATGATGATTAAGTTCATTTTATCCTCTCTCTTTGTGTCTATATGACTTTGTCGGCCTCTTGTAGACAATAATCGACAGCATATTTAAACCAACTTTACTTTTCTGGCAGTTTTGGACTCTTATTCTGGTTATTTCTTTCTCTCCCATAAAGTTAATAGAATATAATTTTCTCGTAAACAGTGACAAGTATGTTGTTATATAATAAACAATCCTGCTAATAATACTTATATATTTATACTAAAGTGAGGTTTTCATTGCAGGACTTTATCTCATGGTGGAGTATTTACACAGTGCAGTATTAGTACTTTAACTTAAGTAAAGAATCTGAATACTTTGTACACCACTGCTCAAAACCATGAGGATCCCCCGTCTGACTTCATCCTCTGGGGACCATGAATGTCATGATAATCCATCAGATTGTTGTTGAGTTGTTTCAGTCTGAACCACCAGCATGACTGAAAATCAAGCACCAGAGTGTGTTTGTCACCACAGAACAAAAAAATATTCATTTTTACACTCACAGCTGGTTTCGATCCTCTAAAACGTCTGTTATCATCTCTGACTGATGCAGCTCAACTATAAAAAGCATTACTGGATTCTGTCTGAAGTCATTTTAGAGGCATTTTGGTTTATGTTGCAGAATTAGCCACATTACATGTGACTGTGGCTGTAATCCAGCTGTGTTTAGTTTCATCTCGTGCTCCTCAACATGACTCAGTTCATTTCTGAGCTCTGTGTTCATTTCTGCAACAGCAGGCGGATTAAACACACGGCGCTGCTGAACCACCGTGTGATACGTACTGTAAATCCTGGCAGAGTCATCAGTGACACTTCCGTATTTTTAAAATGCTTTAGTCATGCTGAAGTAGTGAAAGTGGCCTTCATGGTAACAGCAGGGATACACTTCTGTGCATGTTCAGTCCCCACATGTTTAAACAGAACAGAGTTCACAGCCTTCAGCTCAGTTGTGCTGCAGCTGCTCCAGCATGAAGCAAGTCAGTTTATAATGCAAATGACACATTTAACTGAAGGATAATTGTTCATTCTTCTTGCATTTTGCATCATATTTGGGATTTATTGTGTTATTTCTTTAATCAGTCGTGCTCTCCGAATTCAATCATGCTGTTAAATGTCAATTATCTGTATATTTCACTGTCAGTATGTAAATATGTTGGAAATGAAGAAAGAGCCTTTCTGTAATTATCTGTTAATAGCTCAGAGTTTCCCCATGAGGTTTGAAAGGTTTGGTCGAGCACTGAGGGAGACTCCTGGATGCTGGCATCTGATTTGTGGGATGAGGCAGCCACTCGCTGTTCAGTCCTCGTCATTACAGCACAAACACCGACGTGGATTTTATTTACAGGTTGAGACGACAACGTGCCCACTAACACACCCGCAGCCTTTAAATGAAGTCAAGTGAACGTTTCACCTGGTGAAAGAAACGGCTTGCTGGGCAGAAAAATTGTAAATAAAATGCAAAATACATATTTGTGAAAGCATGAGTGGTGGAATGTAACTAAGTACATTTACTCAACTTCTGTACTTGAGTACAAATTTGAGGTTTTTCCTTTTTTATCCCACTTTTCCACCTCTTCTTCACCACATGTACACAATAACCTTGTTTCTCTACATCTTCTTTTTTAACTAACAGAACACATGAAGAGATAATAAAATATGTTTTGTCATAAATTAAACTACCCAACATTTAATCAGCAACATTTGGGTAATTGGGCGAAAGTCATTTAATATGAAAAAACATTTTATTTTTCCAACATGTGAGGATTTGCTGTTTCATTGAAGCGATTTTAAGGCTTTGCACTGTGTCTTGTCTCTTTTAAATCTATTCTACTGTAGCTTATTTTCCTTTTTTTTAACTTGTTTTAATGTGTTGTTATTTGATGTCTTCCTACTTGTTTTTAATGTATTTTAAATGCAATTTGTATTGTCTTTTAATGTAATTTAATGCCCCTGTAAAGCACTTTGAGTTGTGTCTGAACTGTGCTCTGCAGATAAACTTGCCTTGCCTTTAATATTAATGCATAATCAATAACTGAGGACATTTTCCTGCAGGATCACTGATACTTTCTGCTGATAATACTTAGTTACCTTTATTGAATGGATGTTTTTGAATGCAGGGATCACTACGGTGGCCGACGGGTGCACCTGCCGTTGTGTTTTCTGTCTTGCCGTTGTGATTTGCACCCCGTCGGCCACCGTAGATCAATGAGGGGGAAACAAAAGAGCCGGTGTAGTGCCGAGAAGAGACTGCTTGCCGAAAAACGACTGCCCCCGACGGGAGTTACAGGGTGCAGTCACTTTTCGGCAGGCCCTGCCGAAAAGTGACTGCACCCTGTAACTCTGGATTGCAAGGAGTGATATTGACCAAATTCACTGTACATGCACCTGGTTTCCTCTACTATTAATGCTGAAAAGACAGAGAATGTAACCCCTCCCAATCCAGAGTTACAGGGTGCAGTCACTTTTCGGCAGGGCCTGCCGAAAAGTGACTGCACCCTGTAATTCTGGATTGCAAGGAGTGATATTGACCAAATTCACTGTACATGCACCTGGTTTCCTCTACTATTAATGCTGAAAAGACAGAGAATGTAACCCCTCCCAATCCAGAGTTACAGGGTGCAGTCACTTTTCGGCAAGGCCTGCCGAAAAGTGACTGCACCCTGTAAGTCCTTATTGCAAGGAGTGATATTGACCAAATTCACTGTACATGCACCTGGTTTCCTCTACTATTAATGCTGACAGTGACACAGTGATATTGACCAAATTCACTGTACATGCACCTGCAAACACAGGGAATGTTATGCAGAATGTAAAGGCAATCTGTTACAGTTCGCCTACAGTTCTATATATACTGCATTATTGTATTCATAATTATGCTCTTAAAAGTACAAGTTATCCAAAAAGTTACTTAAGTAAATGTAATGAAGTGAATGTAAATCGTTATTACCCACCTCTGATAGCACTTACTAATTTCTCAGTGTGTGTTATATGATTGCTATCTAATGTGACGTGGATGTTTCTGCATTGATTTCCTAATCCTCGTTATAAAATCACTGAAACAGGGATATTGAATTATGACTTTATTTATAGATCAAAGCGGTGTAAAATCACATTGCAACAATGATAACAACAACAACAACAATAAAAGTGGCAAGGTAAAGCATCTGCCCTCATCAATTGTTGACAACTAGCCTACATTATGGAAACATCAGGTTACTTTTTTTATCTGTGCCGTTCTTGTTCCGGAGCCTCTTCACTTGGGCTACAGGACTGCACAGTAAACAAAACATTTCCCTCGGTGCTGCTCTGCCAGCTGACCCGTAGTGGACCTGCGCCCACTTCCTCTGAGCCGATGCGCGTTCCCGTCGGGGGCGGTCGCTTTCCGGCAGGCCCTGCGCGTTCCCGGCGGCGGCGGTCGCTTTCCGGCACTCCTCCGGTCACTGACGGCCGGAAGTGACGTCAGTCCCCAACGGCTCAGCCAGCCTCACGTGACGGTGAGTCCGCGCCTCCGGTCAGCTGATAAAAGTCGGCGATTTAACGACAACAAGTCGAAGTGCTCGGTCATCTTTGTCTCCATGAGTTTGTGACTCTCGGTCTGGTACGATGAGGAGCCTGGTCCTGTTCGTGTTCGCGGCTCTGGTTCTGACCAACGACGCGCTCGTTCGGTAAGAAAATGAACATTAACCGGCTGCAGTTTTATAGCTAACAGCTGCGCTAGCTACATGTACACAGAGCTAACGCTAACGCTAGCACCAGCTAGTTTACCTCTCCGCAGCTGCTCTGCTCCTCTGTCACTGTTTGTGCCAGCGAGCAGTTCATCTTGTGACCTTCAGTGTCATTTATATTCAGGGCCACTGTGGTCCAAACACTTGTACACTGACGGCAGAGGGGTTTCCATCACGAAAGGTGGTTTAATTTGAATTAAAAGTTTTGAAATGGGTCAATCACACTGCAAAGATTTGAGTCATAGAGGAAGGAGATGTGTTAATCTGCTTGGGGAAGAAGTATTGTAATATCTGAAGTCAGTTCCACACTATTGAAATACATCACAACTATACGTACTGCATATTTAATTCATTATAAATTTAATTAAAGTAAAATTATGAACGTATTTGCAACAAAATGTGTGTAATTATTAAAGTTAAAAGTAGGCCCCCTGTCAGTGTTGTGTTTTATGGGATCATTATGAATGTAAAATTATCTAAAGGGGCACTATATAGTGTTGGAGAATACATTCAAACTCGGAATTTATATATTTACAATATTAATGAGGTCATAATACAAACTCAGAAATATTATTTTTTCCATAAGTGAATAAACAAGCTGTTCTCAGAGGAAAATAAGGTCCTAAAACACTGTTTGAAGCTAGAAAGGTGGCGGGGTCCGCCACATGTAAACAAAGTAAAACAGTATGAAATTGTGTTGTCAGTTTGTTTATTCAGTTATGAAAAAATGTTTCTCTTCTGATTTAAAATCTCCTCCTCAAAACTACAAAGTGCAACTAAGGTGGTTTATTTTCAATTAAAATACATAAAACAGGTTAGCAAAACTGAAGATCTGAGTCATGATGGAAAAGAGAAGAAGACGTGATTAATCCAAGAAGTATTCATTGATTTAGAAGTTGAAGTAGAATGGGGGGAAAAGTAAAAAGTAGTAGAATAGCCTCCTATGTTTATATTTTCTCATCATTGTGAATGTAAAGCTATTTTAATTTAAGATCATTTAAGCTAATTTTAATAAAGTGTTCAGCAAATGAATCTGTGCATCATATTTCATGAATTGATCCACATGTTTGTAAGTTAAAATCTTAATCTGAGAAGTAAGTAGTAACTTTATCTGTCAAGTAAAAGAAGTGGAGTAAAAGTTGCAATATTTGAGGAATAGAAGTATGAAATATTTAATAAAGAAAAACATTCTCAAGTAAAGTACGAACAAGTATCTCAAAGTTGTTGTTGTTGTTGTTGTTGTTAGTTTCCAGCACTGGTTTTACATGACATAGCCAATTTGTCCGATATAAATCCTTTTGGTTTCTCATGGATCTTCAGTCAGTGTGACTCACAGTATCCGGACATTAATGTGTTAAAGTGAAGAAAAATAAAGGGCGAGGCTCGTTCACACCTTCAGCTGTACCTTGGTGAAAAGAAGAAAAAAGCGTTGGTACAGCATGTACGAACTGAAGCTGTCTATCTGGTAAAATGTCAAGTGAGAAACTAATCCTGTATCATCTGAAAGTGTTTGACATTTAGATAGAAAGCTTTTAAGTTTTTGCACTTACAGCAAACTACTGTAAATCTTTCAACTGTGTTGCACTCGTTTCAGTAGCTCAGTCAGTCAATCAGAAGACAAAATGTTCTTGGCCATCTGACATCAATGCCACAGTCACGCAGTAGAGATGCCTCTAGTGGTTCCTGAAGTGGGGGATGGGCCCCCTCGAGGGGCAACAGGGAGGCTGAATGAATGAGATCTGGTTCTGCACTGCTTCCTAAACATGGACACATTTATGACACGATTCCAGGTCAACGTCAGGCAGACAAATCAACACTGAACGTGACAATTACTGCAAAAAAGACAAGAAAAATATGACCAGGCAATGACGAGCACATTTGTGAAAACCTGTTGAAAGCAGTGAAGATGCACGCTGCGCTTTAAATGCTTACACTTAAAACGTGACTTGTTTCCTTCTCTGGTGTTTTTCAGTAAGATGTCACACAGAAGTTGCAGTTCTGTACAAACTACAGTCAATATATTGCTATATTTATATTTATTAAAGATGTGCATGTTTGTGGGTGTGGGGACTTAAACATATTGTTATCTACAAAAGGGACAAACTGCGTCTGTGAGGACATTTCTGTATTGACGTCTCCTTATGGTAACATTAAGTCTCTCAGATCAGTAAAGACAGACTGTGAATGTGCTGATTTTGCCTGTGCACTGAAGAATGGCTTCACAAACTTTTGAAGAGTCGCATTATGAATTCTTGGATGTTTCTAAACTGATGTTTTTGCTTCGTGTAATCACCTTATATCTGTTTTGATCTTATTTTGTTGCTAGTTTCCTTCCTGTCTGATATTTTGTTTGCTAAATGCTTTTAAGCTTTACTGACGTATTCCGGTTGTAGGTATGATTATTTAATATTTAAAGGATTGTGAATTTCAGCCCTCTGTAGTGAATATTCCTGTGTGAAGAAAAGACCCTCCACTGAGTCACTTGTAACCCGCATGACTGTCTTCTACATCCTGCTTTTTACAAGCTGCTGGGTGTAGCAGGAGGGCCGTCACAAGTTTGATTTCTGTAAAAGCCTTTTGGTGTCTATTCACAGACACTGATGTTAAATATATGACTCCCCTGCATGAACTCCTTACAGTTGTGCATGTTAGACAGACAACAGGTAGAACTGGCTAAAACTAATGCAGTCAAATACAACAATCCTGTAAATAATCGTTCCTTTATGCAGGTTATAATCTTCTGTTTGTGTTGAAACTTGTATAATTGGGTGTGCTCTGGTCACAGGCCTTGCTGCATTATGCAGAACAATATTTTGCAACACTCTGTAGGATAACGCTGCGCAGATAAAGATAAAATATGTGGGTCAGATCTTATCTGCTAGGCCACCAGTTGTGTTTGTGTTTTAACTTCATCTCCTTTGCACTTGTACTTTATGATTCGATTCAGTCCTTGAAAAGAGGAATCAGATGTGGGTGAAACCAGGTCCCTGAACCTCTCCTTCCCGTCTCTTCCCGTCTCTTCCCGTCTCTTCCCATTCAGAATTCCGTTGAAGAAATTCCGTTCCATCAGACGTGAGCTGACGGACTCGGGAAGGACCGCAGAGGAGCTCCTGGCTGACAAACACTCCACCAAGTACAACTTTGGCTTCCCCTCCAGCAATGCGCCCACTCCAGAAACCCTGAAGAACTACCTTGACGTAAGCATCGCTCTCCAAGCCTCTGACCTGCGGGCTCCTCGCTCTCTCTAATGCACCCTTCAGAAGCCGAGCCGAGGCAGAGCCACAACAAAGGTCCTGTTGTGTTGTGGCCGCCTCTGCCTTTTTCTGTAAATCCTCCCAGCTGAAGGGAAAATCAGTCTTGCCTGTCAGGTCCAGTAAATCTTTTTAGAACGGCTGATTCATTCTGGTGTTGACTAATATCAGCTATAACCTGTGAGAGTGACCAAAGAGGAACATTCACCACATGACTGCTGAGTCAGTGTCGGCACCTGATCTTTAAGCCTCTTGAGCCTCGTCAGCTGACCCAAAGTTTGTTTGTTTGCTCTCGATTTTACTGGACCTATTAGCCAATCACCTTGTCTTTAATGATGACATCAGTCAGCCTCCCTGGATTGTAAGGAAGGAGGAGAGTGCAAAAACATGTTAATGGTTCACATAAATGAATAAATAAGTAATATAAAATACATTGGGGGAAAAAATGACCCCAGTGAATAGATGCAGAGCGGCGTATCAGCTCATCACACAGCTGCATGGACTCCACAAGTTAGTGTAACCCCTGCTGTTGTCCCAGCGTGTTCTGACCCTGTTCCACAAAGCTTCTTGTGACGTCACAGTATGTTCTCGGGCTTTCTCAGTTTTCGAGTGCCCCCATAAATGTTGAATGGGGTTGAGGTCCGGTGACAGAACAGGTGAACAGTCCGTGACAGTCAGGACTCTTGTGTGTTTGGGCTCATTATCCTGCTGCTGAATGAAGTCAAGTCAAATCAAGTCTAGACTTAAGTTTTCTAAATGGGTCGTGCATAGAACTCTAAACCACTTTTTCAGAAACTGGATCAGTTGTATCCAAAGAACGATCCAGCAGAGCCAAAGTGAGCGCGCCACCAGGAGAGCAGAGATTATTTTATTTAATACAAATTTAAGGAATTCTTGTCAAAAAATATAAACAAGCATTAAAAAAACTGTTGTTTCCCCAGAAACACTGTCCATCACTGACTGAAAATGTATTATATGGTAAAGCTCATCATCCAGAGAGTCACTGAAACAAGAACTGTTTAAGAAATCCTAAAGACAGAAGCCTCCAAGTCTGCACAGATAAAACCAGAGCTATCTAAACAGATAAATACCAGCAGAAGTAACTCAAAGCAACAACCAATCACAGATTCAATCAAAAAGGAAAAGCAGCTTTCTAATCTGGCTGAGAAAAGGGAAGTGCTCTGAGGTCTGGATGACTTGACAAAACTCTTACACCATGAAGGTTTTCACCCGAGTGGTTTTCAGTCACGTGAAGGAGAAGTTTGCTTCAGCTCTCTGTGGAGAAATCATTTATTGTGTCACGCTGTCATGTTGAAACTTTAACGAGTGATTTATTGACGTGACTCGGTAACTATTTGACCTGCGTCCTAATAACTGAGTCGCTGACGCCGACAGCTGTAGGGCTTCCTCAGCACTGAGGACAGACCGTTGTTGTTTTAATCATCAGAGCTGCTCAGTTTCTCTACCTTGAAGGATTATTGTAATCTCTTCTCCTGAAAACATGAGATCAGCTCCAGGATTATTTACTGGTGGGTTTTTAAAGATCAGAGTCCTGGAACGACCAGGAAATCTCAAGTTTTTCAAGACACTGATAGTTGTTTTTACCGATAATCATGTTCCTGTCTTTTGTCGACCAGGCCCAGTATTACGGTGAGATCGGCCTGGGGACCCCTCCTCAGCCCTTCACTGTGGTGTTTGATACCGGCTCCTCCAACCTGTGGGTGCCCTCCGTTCACTGCTCCATCTTAGACATCGCGTGCTGTAAGTCTGACTGTAGTTTTCACAGAGACTGTAAAATAACATCCCTGCTCCAGCCTTGAATGTAACATCTCGTCTTTCTTTTTGTCAGTGCTGCACCACAAATATAATTCTGCCAAGTCCAGCACGTACGTGAAGAACGGCACTGCCTTCGCAATCCAGTATGGATCTGGCAGTTTGTCAGGCTACCTCAGTCAGGACACATGCACAGTAAGCTCATCTCACACGTTGGCCTCACGATAAACGGTTTGTGTTTCAGTAGAGTCCCGTAACTTGTGGGTGTTTTTTGAATCTTTCCCAGATCGGAGACATTTCGGTGGAAAAACAGCTTTTCGGAGAAGCCATCAAGCAGCCCGGTGTGACCTTCATCGCTGCCAAGTTTGACGGGATCCTCGGCATGGCCTACCCACGCATCTCTGTGGACGGTGTGGCGCCGGTCTTTGACAACATCATGAGCCAGAAGAAGGTGGAGAAGAACGTCTTCTCCTTCTACCTGAACAGGTGGGGCAACAGAGAGGCAGCCAGCCTCTGTACACTACTTAATCAGGACTAAACCACAGACGGGCAAAGTTAGAGAGACTACCTGGTGAAGAAAGGGGAGCATTTAGCAGCTAAAGAGGCAGGGGTATCTGTTAATCGAATCAATATTAGACTTGGATTCATCCGTTGGACAGAAACACAACTCCCAATGAACGCTAATGTTGCCTCATGTCTGCTGGATGTCTAAATTAACAGATCTTCGTATAATGAGTTAAAGCAAGTAGTAACAGTCTATATGGGTCACAGAGAGCCATTTTTCACTGCAGGAGCTCAGTGAGATGTAGCCTGGGACTTCCCTTAACTCAAACTGAACCCTGAGAGGTTTTGTCAGCTGTTTTCTACTTGTTTCCACCATTCGTTACAAATTGTGACTTTTCAGATTAGGGATGTTACGATCCAGTTGTTCTCAGCTGCTCTTTGGTACGAGTGAAGGGAACCGAGCCACCACCAACGCCTCCCCTTCCTTTGTTTTCTGTAGTGTTTGCTGGTTTCAGGTCCCTGCTGGGCCACGGTTTGGTCAAAAACAGCAAATAAAAACCACATCATAGTTTTTCTGTTTGCTTGCTCTGGATGTGTTGTGTTCCTTTTTTATTTTTCTGTAATGTAGTTTAACCTGCACTGTTGGGAAGAGGAAGCTATTCGGCTTCACAGCCAAACTGCTGCAACCCAGTTTCCCTGAAATTTGTTCCTGAGCCTGTGTAGTAATATCCTTTTTATTACAACCGTGTGTTGTGTCACAAAGTAGTGAACCTCCCTCCATCCTTGCTTGTGAACGACTGAGTCTTTCGAGGATGGTCCTTTCAAACCCATCATGATCCAATCACCTGTTACCTGAACTGTCAGTCTTTTGTTGCAAAACCTGTGACCGTGTCTATAAATTGTCTGAACATTTTGGTGAGTTGTGGAAAAGGTAAAATATTCAGTTTGAAAGCTGCTTTACTCTCCAGAACACAGGCCTGGTAGAACTGATCTCAGCTAATGTTAGCCGGTCTGCCATCATGTTGAAAAACCATCACCTGCGAACACCAGCAGGTGTCATTGGTTAATAGTAAGTGTCTGTGCAGGGCCACTGATAACAGCAGCACATACAGGTCAGGTGCAGGTGGATTATTCTCACAAGTTGAGAACAAATAACAACGTTTCTTGTCCGTGTCTGACTTTAGTGTTTGAATATTCACGTTTTACTGTATGAGGGAGTTTCTGATTTAATTAATTATTGACGGAACAAATTTGAACACAGATGTTTATTTGGAGAACCGTCATAAATGTAGTAGATTAGATTTAAAGCTGCACTCATATTTTTTATACTAACAGTGGGTAACTAAACGCCCATCAGGTGGACACAAACACGACTCCAAGTAAATGATGATACTACTTAATGTTTAAACAGGAAACTGTTCTCTGCTTCAGTCGTGCTTTAACTCCAGAAATGTTTCAACATGTCAGAAACCCCGACACCGAGCCCGGCGGTGAGCTGCTCCTCGGAGGAACCGACCCCAAATACTACACTGGAGACTTCAACTACGTCAACATCACCCGCCAGGCCTACTGGCAGATCCACATGGACGGGTGAGCATCATTACACTCTATACTCTATAATCACAGATTCAATATATCCTGATTTGTGACGGTCAGGTGGACAAAACAAGCACACTGGAGACATCATCTTCAGCTCTGGGAAACTGTGATAGGCATTTTTAAATCATTGGTTAATTGAAAATTAAATTGTAGTTGCTTCATTATGTGTGTGTCAGGATGGCAGTGGGAACCCAGCTGAGTCTGTGTACGAGCGGCTGCGAGGCCATCGTGGACTCCGGGACGTCTCTGATCACCGGCCCCTCGGCGGAGGTCAGGTCCCTGCAGAAAGCCATCGGAGCCACTCCACTCATCCAGGGAGAGGTGAGACAATCATCTGACCGAGAAGCAAACTCTGACTATTGAAGAGGAGATATACACACAACACACGACACAGTCTTGTTGCCTTTTTAGAGAATAAGTTTGGTGATATCAGTATTTTCCTTTTTATGTCAATAAAGTCCATGAAAAGATGAAGAAAACATCAATATTTGAGTAATGTTTGCTTGAAACTACAGTAAGCAGCTGTTAAGGAAACTACTGAGTGTTTTATATTATTTCTTTTTTTCTTTTTATGGTTTCACCTTCTAAATTGAAGGATTTCCTGATTTTCTTTCTTGTTTTTCCATCATTTAATTTCAACTAACTGGCAACAAGTTTCACATAAATTATCATATTTGTTGTTCGGGTGTCATCACGTCAAAAAAAATGCTTTTATTTACATGTTGACTTGTAGTTAAACAAATGTGTGTATTAAGAGTTGTGTTGTGGTTGTGTTTCAGTACATGGTGAGCTGTGACAAGGTCCCGTCGCTGCCTGTCATCACCTTCAAAGTTGGCGGACAGTCCTACTCTCTGACCGGAGAGCAGTACATCCTCAAGGTGAGACTGAGTGCAGGACATGTTGTTTATCCTCCAGCAGGAGGCGACAGAGAGGCGGCTCCCGCACCAACAATACAACTCTGTCACGGAGCGTTGCGTCATTAAAAACTAAACAAGTGCAGCTCTGTGTCACTTGGCAGTGGCAGGAGGCTGTTTGTTGTCTGAGCAGTGATCACACACAGATCCATCCAGCTGTTTGTGTTCTTGCATTTAGTTTCTCTTTCTGACTGTGTGTCGTTCTGCTTCATGTCATCCAGGTGAGTCAGGCTGGAAAGACCATGTGTCTGAGCGGCTTCATGGGTCTGGACATCCCCGCCCCCGCCGGGCCCCTGTGGATTCTGGGAGACGTATTCATCGGCCAGTACTACACCGTCTTCGACCGGGACAACAACAGGGTCGGCTTCGCCAAGGCTAAATAAGCACATCCTGCGCTGGAGCAACACGTCCAAGTGCAAAGCTTAAAATCCAAGTCAATTTGTGCTGCACATGTTTTCTGTTGCTTTGCAATCAAACGTATTTAGCAATAGAGTCTGTGTAGAGCCTGAATGCACTGATCCGAACAATTTGTACGATTTACCGTGTGTGAAACAGATTTGATAGGATGTGTGAGGAGTGAGCATGATCAGTTGATTGTGTTGGTCCTGCTTCTTTTAAAACATCTAAGTGTCTTTTTTTTTTTTTTTGTAAATCAGGGAGTCGTTTTAAACAGAACACTTTTAATTTGCGTTTTAGGAGGAAGTCGTTCCTCTACTACTGACTTTGAGATGTATCTTCATGTGATTGGCCTGAAATAAACACTTTTTAAAACAAATCTTCATTTACTGTGTCATCTAGTTTTAATATGGGGGTAAAAACTTGTTTAGCACGGTTACCTCATCATTAGATGGTCGTCTGGGGCCTTCCCTGATTTAACTTTGCACTCGGAGACAAATTTTCAAACTCACGATGGGACTTTTTTAAACTAAATGAATCAAAAATGAGGCAACAGAACCAAAAATATTATCTTTTGTATTCCAAACGTTCTTCTTCCCCATGAAAATCTTGCTATTGTATTACCCACAATGCAACTGTCCCGTCAGAGATACAGGTGTGCAACTAAGCTAACTGGCTGCATGCTGTTGCTTCATTTTCTTTTATCCAGTATTCCGGTTTCCCTTTATGAACGACAACCTGGTGGTATGCAGAGGTATTTCCTGTAGTTGGCCATCAGCTGTAGTCTTTGCGGTGTGTTCAAGTGCAGCTTTTTTGCTGCGTCACAGGTGACACGAGTTGCGAATAGTTCATTAGTCTTTCACCTGCCCGTACCTACAGTGATGTATTGCTTTTCCCACAATTTTTTTGTGATATCCACCAGGTGTTAGAGGCCATCAAACACAACAGTAGGTGCCTTTTTTAGTGTGCGGAGAAGATATGGAGTTGATATTTGTCTCATGATATCTTAACGTCCATGACCTCCTTCCAACCAAATGGAGGATTAGTCCCACGTATCCTTTTTATGAGTGTGTGACAGATATGAGGATGATGTCAATCTTCTCATCTAACTCAGCAAAAGAAGCACATAAATATATTTCCTTAAAGGTAGAGCTGTCCCTTTTTATATATCATAACGTCCTTCAGGCGACTTTGTTGAGGAAAAACTTGATTAACCAGCGAGGCGATCCCAATTACTCAACAGACCCTTCAAACTTTATTATTCCCTCGATCGCTTTAATGTACAAAAAGTCAACTTTACATTAACCACAGTATATTTATCCATAAAAGTAGTTATTTTACTTAAAATAAAATACAGTCCACAATAAAACCGTCCTCTCAGCTGTTTAGTATTCAGTAGATAAAGTTTGTCTTCACATATGTTTCACTATAAAATCCAGAAAACTTCTGGTTCAGTTTAGTAAAGCTCGTACAGAAAGTGTGCAGAGTGGGATGAGACTGAAATAATCACAGCACTGCAGTGACCACTTTCACTGCACACACACACATCTATCATCAGTTTGTGGCCCGTTTGTGGCCCGTTTGCTGGTCCGCTCGGCTTCCTGACCCGACTGGAGGTGAAGTGAATAAAATCTTCTGTATCGTCAAATATATATCCTGAAAACTAAAGTACATTTTCTGAAAATTCAGTGAAGAAGTTATTTGTAAACAAACTGATAAAATAAACAAAGATCAACACTGTCACCACTTTCTATAAGGCAGCTTTTATAACAGGTTTATTAATGGTTTTTAAATGACTTACTAAAGCTTCATAGAGCAGCTCATCTGGACCAACCACCTGATGTAGCTGTAGCTGCTGAGCTCAAAGCGTAAGCATGCACCCTGACGGAAACATGAGGGTGTAAATAAATATTTTTCCACATCAGTTTAGGATCTTGGTGTCTTCTGGAGACCTGGATTTCTCCATTTTTTAACATTTTAAATCAAGTCTCCAGCTACTTCAGTTGTTTAGCAGAATGCTGCAACGCTGTTTCCCCGTGAAGCTCCAGAAATGTTTTGTGGACTACGAGACTTCACCTGACTTTCCATCAGCATGAAGAGGAGGAGATGATTTGGATAAACTGTTCCTCTCACAACTTTTAAAGATGTTAGTTACAACTAGAGCTGCAAAAATGAGTTAATAGAATTAAGAGATTAAGCAAAAGCTGCAAACTTTTGATGGTTTCAGCTTCTCAAATGTGAGAATAAGCTGCTTTTCTTCACTTGACGTTTTAATAAATGTCATTTCTTCGGGTTTTGAACTGTTGGCGAGACTCTGAAGACGTCACATTCGGCTTTAGAAGATTGTGACGGGCACTTTTTCATGTTTTCTCGTATTTTATAGGTGAAAATTATTCGATTAACTGAGAAAAGAATCTGCAGATTGATGACGATCGATAATAAAATGTTAGTCGCAGCCCTCGTTACAACTAATTAACTCCTTTTATAAATGATGCCTTTGTAGAAAGTGGTACCAGATGCTGAATCGTGACCTGGATCTTATTTTAGTAGTTTTGGTTTCTACAAAGAAATCAGACAATCAGTCCAGTTACTCCAAGGTTCCCAACATCTGGTCCGTGGGTCGGTACCAGGCCACAAAACACACGGAAATGGGATATTTTTGCAGTAAATTCTTGACCTTGAGACAACAATATACTGATTTTCAACTACAGCAGGTCGTCTGTTTGTGAGGTAATCAGTGTATTACCAAAGAAAATGACGACCAAAACCACCAAAATAAGACCAAAGTCACCTCGTTTAAAAAACAACAGATAAATGTTGGCCAACACTTTGGGACCAGAGTTTGTTTTTATGAAGTTATCACTGTATTCTCAGATACTCACAGTAGAAAACAAACTTTTTGGGTCGGTGAATCTTCTCTTGAGGTGTGGCAGGTGTCTGGAGGCGTTGGACTGCTGACACCTCTGCTTCAGGCCGTCGACTCCAAAAAGTGACATGAACACAAACAGCTCAGTTTCGTGAAGGTTTCCTCCGACTCAAGTTTGACCTCTGACCTCTGTCAGCCCTCCTGCTCCTTGCTTCCCTTCTTTTGTTCTGAGCTGTTTCCATCGTCCTGCTCCTCACCGGGCTCTGTGCTCTGGCTCTCCTGCCCGCCGTCAGACTCTCTCAGCGGGGCTGCCGGGTCTCTGACAACCCCCTCCATCTCCACCTCTCCCTCCAGCTCCTCCTCAGTCTCCTCCTCCACCCGGCCTACAGTGTCTGGGATAATCTCCACCTCGATGTCAGAGGAGTCCTCGCTCTCCTTGAACCACACCGTCTTCTGGCCCTCCTTCCTCCTCTGCCTGGTCAGGATGGATCTCGAGCTGTACTCGTCCCCGTCCCCCCGTCCTCTCCTGGACTGTCTCACCGAGGGGCTCCCCTTGGGGACGTGGTTGGTGTAGACGCCACAGGAGGAGCAGTGGCGGTTCCGTCTCTCCAGGGGGATGACCCGGCCTCGCGGCTGGGGGAAGGTGCTCCGTCTGGGGACGGCGTTGTTCCAGCGCCTGGCGCCCCCGCGGCTCTGGTCGCCCTCGTTCTGGAAGCCGTCGTTGGTGTACTGCAGGGAGTCCCTGTGGCCGGAGCGCGGCTGGTCGGACTTCAGGCAGGGGCCCAGGCACTACAGCAGGAGAGAGGCCCCTCATTAATACAGCACTTAATGAAGCATGGAGGATATGAAGGCATTGTTCAAGGTTACAGATGCCAGTGAGCTAGGTCCATTTGTTCTGCTTTAACACAGAGCCCTTCTGTGGGTTTCAGCTGATAAATATTCATCAGAGCCACACAGGAGGAGCTCCGCACACGCAGCGTCAAACAGCTGAGTCTGTCTCTGATGTAACTGTTACTGTACGGAGACGCCTCAGTGACACAGTGAGACTGAGCGATTCAGGACTGAGGGACATATTCACAGCTTAAATGCAGCACGTTATCTTTGTTTTACAGGCGACTGTCAATGTTTCTTTTCAGGCTCAGTAAAAAGACTTTATTCTTTGCTTTCAGTAATTTTAGTAACATCAGAGCGACACAGAAATGACGCTGTGTTCCTGTCAAAGTCGGAGATTTAAATTATCTACTTGAAAACTCCTTTAAAAATGTTTCACATGCACGACGCCAAAAATTAACAAAAAACTGGGCTATCCGCTTTTATTTCTTTTTTTCTGAGAGTTAAATGAGAAGATGGAGACCACTAGCTTAGCTTAGCATAAATACTGGAAGCTGCAGGAAACAGCTAGTCTGTTAAAAATATGTCTACCAACACCTTTAAAACTTGATAATGAACATGTTAGATCTCATTTGTTTACCTTTGCAACAACAGAAATAGAAAATGTATTATTCAATAAAAATAAAAATATTATAAATTATTTTTGGCGGTTTTAGGGAACAGATAAACATTGTTTTCACATTTCCGTACGTCTGCATATTAAACAAATCAGATACAACGTGTTCGTTATGGATTGTTTTCACTTTAGACAGAGCCAGACTCACTGCTTCCCTGTGTTTCCAGTCTTTATGCTAAGCTACGCTAATCGCCTCCCACCTCGAGCTCCATACTTCCCGTACATGTGAGAGTAGTATTGATCTTCTCATCCAACTCTCTGCAAGAAAGCCATAATATCAAAGTATTCCTTTAATATACGAACACACGTTTGACAAACGAAGTTAATCTCAAAACAGCTCAGAGATGAAAGCTCAGGACGAAGTTCTGACTGACCTCACATATTTTGTCCATGCTGCCGTTTCCTTTATACAAGCGGGAAATCAGGAAGCCAATCACGATGAGGCAGAGGACCAGCAGAGCGGCCATCACCAGGCCCAGGAGCGCCATGTCGCCCGGACGGTAGCCGACGTTGGAGGGAGACGGGATGGCCACGGCTGCAGGTGGAGATTACAAGATTACACCTGCATGATACCACGACTCAATCCACAGCTTCTCAGTGGGTGTTTACTGCGACTATTACTGTTATTTAACTGTAAGCAGTCAGTCAGTATGAGAGATGATAACTGTGATCGTCTCACCAGGTATGACCTGAACGGAGAGGGCAGCTGTTCCAAACTCTCCCGTCGTTATGTCGACCGCTCGGAGCTACATTCAGAACAAACGCAAACATTTACAGCACGAAAACAATAAACCAGTAAATGTGAGAAATCATATTTTTTTTATTGTGCTTGATTAACAAAAAGTCACCTGAAGCGCGAAGGACTCCGTCTTCACGACTCTCTTCAGGATCACAAAACCGTCTGAGGTCACGTTGACGTAGCTGCTGTACTGAACCTCGTACTTCACATCTGGATTCACACCCTGACACACACACACACACACACACACACACACACACACACACACGATTTTAGGCGGCATTTAAAGCTGCTTGTAATCATTTTTAACCACTAGGGGGCAGACAGTGACACATCTCCCCTGATCTCTCCCTGATTTGAGATCAGATTATCAGTTTTTTTTTATGGCTGATGGGTTTGAAAACAACATAAACTCACATTGAAACACATTTTTAGTCCTTTAAGCTCAGATTATTCTGCACGACATTTGGAACAACAGACGAACAGTGAGTAGTTTTGAATATAAAACTGTTGGACTGAATATTAGTGACATGACGAGGACTCACAGCAGCGAAGTCCTCGTCTCGAGCTCGGACTCTGAAGGGCCGGTTGGTGCTCCGGTCTCGGAGGATCATGCTCTCAGGGACCGAGTTGCTGTAGATGAAACCTTCGTATCGCTCCCTCTCAAAGCGAGGAGGGTTCCTGCTCTTCTTCATCACCTCGATGGTCACCTGAGTCACCGCGAACTGATCCCTGTTGGTCACCTGTGACGCCTGATGGCCAGGTGAGGATGAGAAGTGAGTTAGACCAGACTTATATCATCTTAATCTCTTTCTTCCCATCCAAAACCTCCCACAGAAACGGGAAGAAGAGATTGTTTACCAGAACTGTGAGCGTTATCGGGCCGACGATGTCAGCAGCTTTCGTCATGGTGATGTTTCCTGTTTCCTCGTCGATCTGGAAAATGTTTCCCTCATTTCCTGATGATGAAAGAAAACACCATCATCAGCACATCCAGTAGGTGGAGCTGCCTTTAAGGTTCAAAATGTCCAAAACATTTCCAGAATATTAAAAGTCTGCAGGAAGATGAACCCATAAAAATGAAGCTCTGCAAAGTTTTCGTTCTGTTTTTGTGTTGACGTTTAGTTTGTCTGTTTTTTATGGTTCGGTTCAAACCTCGCAGTATTCTGTAGCTGATCTGCTCGCTCCGGTTCTTGTCTCCGTCCTTGGCGAACACCGGACCAGGTTCCAGCACCAACGGACCCTCCTGTGGAGAAAAATTCATCAGTGGTTGAAGAAATACTCAGAGTAAAAGTACTGTGGAAATACTCCAGTAAAAGTCTGCATGGAAAACTTAAACTAAGGTAATTATGTAAGTTTAATGAGGAAAGTGTACTGGACTGCAACTAATCTGGTTATATTCAGATTGTTTGGTAATTAAAACACCTTCACAATGACTGTTTTGTTTGAATAAAAAACTTATTTGACTGGTTATTAAAATCATTTGAATGAAAAGTGACCGAAAATATGAGTACAAAAAAATTATTTAGTCTTCTGTGAGTGTTTGAGCCGTACAAAACATCATATTTTTAAAGTTTGTCATATGTTTTGTCTGCAAAAACCTTAATTTGTAAAATAACTAAAGTAAATTAACTGCAGTGAAGTAAAAAGTACATATCTCCCTCTGAATTGTAATGGATTACATTTCACCACTGGTATTCATGTATTCCCGGACATTTCTCACTCTATAAAAGTGAACATGTCTCAACATGTTTCACCCCGAGGCTGCTGTCGTTAAAGACGAAGTGACAGTGTTGTCTGTTTCATTAGCACCTCTCTCTGCACTAATCTGTGGGCGGTAAGAATAACTTCCATCTGTCAACTGACTGAATAATGTTTTATTTTTAATTAACACCGATACTGAGATTATACGCAGAACTGACCGTGGAAGCAGGACTCCCACAGGACAAGGTTGGTAAGAAAATCAGGATAAAATTGTTGGAAATTAAACCAGAAAATTTGTGTTAATAAATGCCACTTTGGAGTTTTAACCAATTTTTCGAATTTTCTATACGTTACATGAAAATATTGTTTTTTAGGAATTCTTTGGACCGTGATAATCCAGCCCATGATCTCTTCTCAAACCTAACCAAGTAGCTTTATTGCCTCAACCAAACTAAACTGTGACTGAGGAGTGGAAATAATATTTGAAATACCTGAAAACAATAAATTCTCTAAGTCTAATTGTAAAAAAGCCATAAAACAAAACTCAAACTCTTGTCACCAACACGTCCCATTGTTTGAGACGTGTTATCTTTCATTGTTTTGGGCTGATTTTCAGAAATCCCTCTGGACTGACTGCAGGTGATGCAGATCACCTGTGTGCAGGTGAGGTGACTGACTCCTGATGGAGGAGTGGAAGCAGCTTGGGGCGTTTCCCTCTCAGCCAATCAGGGTGTGACGACGCCCTTTTTGTGAAGGCTTAAAAGAGGCGGTGAATGGTCATTTTATTTCACATAAGGAGGAGCACATTTCAGTTTGATTATCCCCTGAAGAGGCTTTTGTTTATTGGTTTATTGTCCAAGTAGCTGACATTGGGCGTCCCCTCTAGATTTACATGTTTTTTGTTTATATGTTTATGTAGGTCGGGCTGCCTGTAAGCATTTTACTGACAGTACCGCCGCATAAATGGCAACCACGAAGGGACCCGTCACACATAAATCTTGCCAAAAGAGATTTAGTGTTGTGTCCCAATCTTCTGATATACGTTGAAACAATCGTATGTGGTACGGTGGTACAAGGCAGAATATCTCCTCTCATGCACAAAGATGAGGTCAAATTCACAAATTACTGAAGAATAACGTGAACTTAGAGTTCGGACTGAGACGTCACAGAGCTCAGTGAAGCGTTCACTACGACTTCCTGCAAAACAACGAACATCCAGGCAAAATACTTTCCCTGCGATCCAATACCCATAATACCTCACTGTTTAGTAGCCAGAAAGAGATTTAGTCCGTCCCAATGCAAAGTGTTTGAAATGCAGTATGCCAAAAATAGCAGGATGTCCCACAACATCCGGTCACATTTTGCAGCATGTAAGCCAGCGTGCTTTTCTGGCTATTCTGACCCACAATCCTCTGCGTCAGATACATCACGGTGTGTCACACAAATATAAACAAAGACGAGAGAGCACAAACACCCACAGAATGACACCGCAATGACAGACGAAAGCACATTTAAGTGTCAGTACTCGTTATTTGTACTCGACTGATAGTCTACAGGAGCAAGAGGGTCAAAGTTCAAGGCGCACTGTCATGACAAAGTAGTATGTCCCAATTTTATGCACACTGCAGGCAACAGTACGTACTTTGTAAGCTGCAGTACGTACTAGAAGTAAAGAGAAAAAGTATGCGATTAGGAATGCACCCCGTGTTTTTAGGGAGTCCCACCTCTGAAGGGGGCCGCCATAGTCGCTTCTCTCGCTGGTCATCGCACCTAAACTACGCTCGCAGCTGCTAGAAGTTCCTCAGAGGACGCTGATTGGTTCAGTGGTCGGCCACAAGCAGTTTGAAGTCTCGTGAATCAGCTTCCTCTCAACGCAACAACAAATCTCGCATTTGTTTTCTCACGATAATGACTTAAATTAGCTTTTTTTATCTCGAGACGACACAATTAAAAAATAACTCGACGCTCAGCTGTTGTCAGGTTCCAGACTTTAGACAGGTGCTGTGAGGCGATGGATGATAAACTGACCTCCTTCTCAGTGAGGTTGACTCGTCCTCTGTAGCCGCCGCTCACACACAGTTTGGCGATTCCCAAGTTGGTCCTCAAACACGGCTGAAACCAGGGAGGCCGGTTATCGACGTCCTTCACGTGCACCGTGATGGAGGCCACGGACGTGAAGAAGGGCTCGTCGGAGGCCGAACCGTTGAACGTGTCCTGGAACATGCGAGACGTTTCACAGGTCAAAGGTCAAAGAGGAACAGCTGCCTGGAGCTTCTGATAACGACTGATATCTGTACCTGCACGTGAAGAACCAGAGAGATCTTCTGCACCACATCGTAGTCCAGGATGCTTTTCACGATTATTTTTGGACTGTTGATGTTTTCAAGACGGAAATATTTATCCTGGTTTAACAGTCGGACACAGAAAAGAAAAGACAAGAGAAAAGACATATTTTGATGTTTTGAATCTCAGTATTGTGGATCTTAAAGAACTGAACCACTGAGTCCAGTCCATCATCACACCTTCATCACATCGTATTTGCTCTTACTGTTGCGGACTCTAAGCGATAGTACAGCGGCTCTGAGTCGACGTCTGTGGCTTCGATCAGTCCGACAGTGGAGTTGACCGGCGTGAGCTGCAGGAGACAAAACTCAGTCAACATCACACCTGGAACACACACCTGTACTCGAGTAAATGTATCAGTACCACAGTGTTAAAGTATTATTTTACAATCCCTCGATGTTGGAGCTAATTTTAATTTATTTACTTCTATAATAACACATTTTGTTTGTTGAGTACATCTTGTAATATTCATCTGAATAAGTGAGGTGACTACATTTATTAAATTTATTATTATAACTCTCACATAAGTAAAAATGCTTCAGTATTAGCAGAAACTTGTACTTAAAGTAAATGTAATCATGCAAAGTGGCTCCATTACATTACTGAACGATGTCATGGAGCTGATCTTTTCCACCGCTGCAGCTGTCAAACACTAACAACTCACCTCGTTCACTTCCAGTACGAAGTGGTTCTGAGCGAAGTTTGGCGGGTTATCGTTCACGTTTTCTACCAGAACTTCAACGGACTCGTTCACCTGAAGGAGAGAGGCGTGAAGTGTTTACATCATGATGTCAGAGGAAAGACACAGTGTGTTTTAAATGATGTCAGCGTCTTTGTTGAGTTTGTTTTATACTCACAGATCTGGACCCGACTCTGCTGCACTGGACCCAAACCACCAGAGCTGCACTGGACAGAGACTGACAGACACACACAGCAGTTAAGACACAGAAACATCATTTAAACACCAGAACTGATGAAAGTCCAGTCACCATGATTCTGAGAGAAACACACTAAAACCCAACGTATCTACATCGTCTGACCTCTGATGAAGAGCAGGTTAATGAAGGATTTCTTTTATGGTTTGATCACATTATTATCAGCCAGTCAGTCAGTGTTTAACCTGCTCTCTGAAGTGTCCTCTTTCATTTCCTGGAGGCATTTCTTCCTCAGAGGTCAGACGACATCGATATGTTGGGTTTTAGTGTGTTTCTCTCATAGACTTCAATACAGCTGACAGCACAGTCTGGCACCAAAGATAAGATTCACTGACGTTATGACCTTTCCTTCTTTTTCAGGTTCCTGAACTGTCATCAGGAAGTGAATCACAGCTGGACTCAGCCCTGATTGGCTCTCCTTCGGCCAATCAGGTCATTTAAAGTTATTTTGAAATTACATACACTTTCCTCATCCAGAGCCGCAGTTTCCTAAACACAGATATGAGTTTATTGGTGATATTTTGAGTATTTTGGTATTTTTTTGACTGATAGGCAAAAAGAAATCACAGCGCAGAAATGATCCGTTGGAGGAACAAACATCTTGTCACAATTCTTTAAATTAAAACAAACTGAGGTGATTGATCCTCATCACAAAGGTTAGTTCGACATGTATAAACTCTGTTTTGATCAGTGCTCACCTCATAGTCGAGTCCTTTCTTCACCATCAGAGCGTTTCCTCTCAGGTAGAACAGATCTTCAGGGTTCACTGTGACCGTCAGAGTTACATCATCCACCGAGCTGACCTTCACCAGCTGGACGTCCGCCGTGTTGTTTTCAGGGACCGTCACCGGACCCGGAGGGACCGTGCACACTGAGAGAGGAGAGAGGCAGCGGGTCAGTCTGAGAGACGACCAGCGTCACGTTTGAAACAGTCGGGATGTTCAGGGCAGCTCAGAACTAAAGAGAGAAAGGTTTACAACATCCTGACTCCTATTTAAAGGAATAGTTCAACATTCTTGAGACACATTCACTGTTGAAGAGGTTTAAGAGAAGCCTGTCATCTCTGAATGCTAACTCAAGCAGCCTGTTAGCTTAGCTTAGCTTAGCTTAGCATAAAGACTGGACTCTCTCTGTCTCTGCTGTAAGTCTGCAACATTTTTTTTAAATCAGTGATGTTTTTATGAGGCCTCATGCTGCAGCCTCATCAGCACCCTGACGTCCTGCGTCCGTTTGTGTGGAGAACAACAGTGAGGATGTTCTTTAAAGGTGCACTCCGTAGTTTTAGGGAAGACATTTTAATGAGGGAAAAATCTTCACTGACAAACAAACTAAATGAAAAAACTCTCTTTGTTTTCATGACTGAATAAACTGAATAAACAAACTGACCTCAAAGGACGACACACTTTATACTGTTTTACTTTGTTTATATGTGGCGGACCCTGCCACCTTTCTAGCTTCAAACAGTGCTCTGGGACCTTATTTTCCTCTGAGAACAGTTTGTTTATTCACTTCTGGAACAAATAAGTATTTCTTTGTTTGTATTATTACCTCATTAATATTGTAAATATTAAAATTCTGAGTTTGAATCTTTTTAATTCAATCCTTTAGAGCAGCGGTGCCAACCTGAGGTTCAGGAACCCAACGGGCCCCCAAAAATTGACAGGGTTTCACAAAGTTTACAAAGTTTTGTAAATTTTCCTGACTTTTGTCTAGTTTCTGCTTTTTTCTTTTTAAATACTGGAGTCTTTGACCTCTTCAGGCCTCTCAAATCTTTGAAATAAGAAATCGGAAAACAAAAAAAAATCGCTTTCCACTTCTGTTCATGTGGAATTAAAAGTAGACAAGTATTGTCATTTTTAGGGTCTACAAGCCATGAAGTTTTGAACCAGCGCTTTAAAGGAATAAAAGCAGACACCAGCTGTCTGTCACCCTGCAGCCTCGTCCACATCACCTCCCCTCCTGCCTCCAGTGACCGATGACGCCCCTCCAAAGTGATCAGAGCTCTACTCACGTCTTTCAGCCCGACAAACTGTACAAAAGCAAACGGCGACGACGATGCATCCGAGGAGAACGTTCCCAGGTTTACTCTTCGATTTCAGTTCCATGTCCTGATTTCAGACGCACCAACAAATGAAGTCCCCGGAGGAGGATGAGGAGCCCGTGGTACCAGCTGGTACTCGGCCACATAATGCCCCGTCTGTGCTGCCCGGCGAGTGGGAGTCGACTACAGTTGCAATGTTTGTGACTTCATCTTACGGGCACATATTGCATGAAGCGCCTGCCAGCAGAGGACTCGCTGCCCTCCTACTAAAATACTTGCATCTGTTTGAGCTGGACGGGTCATTCTGTGGCCCTGATGCATCCTGGGAGGAATCCAGCAGAGGAATGTTGGAAACTTTGACCCCCAAGACCTGATAAAAGTTGTTCACGTGAAATTTATGAATGATGTCAATGAGTGCTGAGCCTGATATCTCACTCAGCGTGAACTTTAAAGGGCTTAAATGAAGAGCTGGAACAAGAAGTGAGTGAAGCTGAGAGAATCAGCTGTTTCTTTAACAACTTTAAAGGAACAGTTCACCTAGAAATGTAAATCCAGTCATCATCTCCTCACCTTCATTCTGATGTAAAGTCAGCTGAAGTCTCGTAGTCCACAAAACATTTCTGGAGCTTCACAGTGAAACGACTGAAGAAGCTGGAGACTAAACATGACAGACTCCATCCAGCTCGTCTGGAGACTTGGATAACGCCGGACTCTACGAGACCCCAAGTTGATTTGAAAAGACTTTTTTTTTACATCCTTTATTTCACTTTATGTTTAATTCATTTTGCAAAGTTATTTAAAAAATACAGCTCGACTTTCTTCACAGCTCCGTCCCTTCACCGTGTGTTCGTCTATAGAGCTAACTGTTGCAGTATTTTATGTATCTTGTTTACAAGTTTGCACAATACTCGTGTTTGGATTTCCAGTTATGCAAAAAAATCTTTCTTTTCATCTTCACTGATCTATTTCTCCCACTACACTCGTTCTTGTGTCAGTAGTATTTCTGACATGTTTATAAATATTGATCCAGAAGTAACTGAAGTTCGTGCACCTCCAAAACATTTTGTATGAGATCCTCGTGGTCCGAGTTACTTCCTGGGCATTTAGAAGATGCATTAGATGATCTGGTGTAGCCTGTGTGGGGTGTAATAAAAATAAAAATGTATTTTTTTTAAACATGAAATCTTCACTGTAGCTGCTCAAAGGCATGTCTGAAGTGGGTGCACAAGCTTGACCACATGTTGAGGGTGTGAATAACGTCTTTACAGATCAGTTTGGAGACTTGGATCACTTCTCCATGCTGCAGCTCTGTTTTGCTGCGAAGCTTCAGAAATGTTTTGTGGACTTCCTTTACAGGAGGAGCTGGAACAAACCTGTTCACATGGTGTCAGAGCGGAAGGTTTGAGAAATGTTTGCTAGAAACCACAGCGAGCAGCTGTTTGGGAACATTTCTCAAACAACAATTCGACATATTTGTGATTTACAGATTTACATCAGCTGAGCGTCACACAGGAGGTCAGACAGTACAGAGAGACAGCTGACATATTGGATTTAGTCTTTTCATGGGACAACATCATATAACATGTCTCATGCTTCAACACACTGTTGTGACACAGTCTGATCCCTCACACACTGACGATGACAGAAAGTCACACTGGCACAAACTGGGACACATGACAGCTTCACATGTGGACAAGGCACCGCTGTGCTCACACCAGGCTGTCATACATCACACCAAGTACTGACACACACACACACACACACACACACACACACACACACACACACCGTCCTGCCTCCCCCCCCCCCCCCCCCCCCCACCTCCTCTGTGTGGGAACAACAAGCTCACAGTGTCATGGTAAAGCTCATACATTATGTTTGCATGCAGAGATGCTCCTCACTTACACTGAACACACACACACACACACACACACACACACACACACACACACACACACACACACACACACACACACACACACACACACATTATTATTATTGTTTGTTATGTTCCCATGTGACCAGCAGGAGGAGCCTTCACATCAGCAGCTGTCAGCTCCTCCATCTAAATCATCAATACAACTTTATTCATTCCTGCAGGGTCGAAAACAAAACCAACAGGAGAAGGAAGGAGATAATTTAAATAATCTTAATGAGATAATAATCCTTATAATCTAAATAGTTTTAATAATCTTAATCTGAAATCGAAAACAAAACACACAAAGTGATAAACAAGAATTCACCCTTTGACTTTACATCCGGATGTTTTTCACATCTTCTTTTGCAGGAGAACCAGAACTTCTCCAACACGCAGCTTTATTTAAAGTGACTTCTTTCAGTGGAGACAAACAAACAAACAAACAAACAAACAAACAAATCAGAACCTTTTGATACGATGACTGACAGTCGGGTTGTTTGTGTACAAACTTCTCTTTAAGAGTGAGCGAGACGCCGGCGCTCCACCTGGACTGATAACTCAAATCAGTTTGACATTTTGGAAAATGTTTATTTGCTTTGTTGCCGAGAGTTAAATGAGGAGATGTGACATCAGTCGGTATTTGTCTTTGAGTTTTTATCTCTGAAGTGTTTTGAGCTGAAACATTAATACAACAAGAGGAAAGTTTGAAACAGGAAAGTTTGATTTTCATCTATTTTATGTCTTATTTTTAAAAACTATATGTGATTGTTGATCCCATACTAAAGGAATATTTCAAAGTTTTGGCAAGAGGATCGAAGCAGCGAGCCTCAAAATCAACCAGCGCCTCTAAAGCTTCACATTTTAGTTGATTCTGGCGCCTCCCGAGGACAAAAGATGAAAATGGTGAAACAAAGACGACAGAGCAGACCCCTCAATTCATCGTATACATTATATATCTAATGAGTATCAACGATCTCAAGAAATTAAAATAAACATTCATGAGAAAATCTACAGTCAAAATATCTTAAAAAGTGTTTTTGTTTAGCTACAAAGCTAAATATAGAGAGATCTGTGGCGCTCAGTGTTTAGATAAAAACTAGGTAACTTGTCGATGTGACAGACCTGCATTAATACTACACATCATTTAAATAATATGTTATAACATAATTGAAACAGTAGGGGAGAAAAGAGGTTATTTGTTCAGGTAAAGTGATGAAATTTAGCTCAGAGGGCCGAACTTAAAAAATGATGAGTAAAAAGAGTATTTGGAGCGCAGCCACAGGGTTTTTCAAGGTCCCATGAATTTAATATAACACAAACTCTGGATTCTGGGTGAGCTGGCATGAAATGACCCTCATGGTTCTGATCTTTTAAGTAAAACCTGAATACGTGTCAAAGTATTGTGTCTCCATCAGGCTGGACATGTTTCCTGTCGCCTCACAGTCTGTTTATGTCTGTTTACTGTGACACGGGGAAAATAAACAGTGTGTGAGTGTGTTTTCCTCATGGAAGCTAACTTTAGCATGTTACATTAAAGATATTAATCTTATCTTCACATTCACAAGTATTTTAGTCATATTTTACATGATTATGGACAAAAAAAAAGCAAAGTTGTCTCTATTTTCCGTCCATAACAGAGTTGATAAGAAGTATTTCAGCCTCACGTCGCTGCGAGTGTGGAAACTTGATCCTGTTTGTGTTCATAGTGTGTTTGTAACACAAACCTTTGGACTGTTAACTGACCTATTTTTATCTAATAATTTGTGCAGTGTTGTTGACTGATGTAACTCAGAGGTGGTGGGGTTTAGCAGAGAAGATAATCTCATTAGAGACCTACTTAATAGACTTCTTGTTCCGCCTGAAGCAGCGAGAAAGACGAAGGCGTTAGTTTACACTATTTTTATCGGTATTACTGGTGTAAGTGCTGCTTTTCTGAGTCGAGGAGGAAATCTAATTTTAATATGAAATAAAGAAAAAAAATCTAGACTTCAGTTCAGAGGTTGTTAAGAAGGCGACAAACCTTCACCCAGGAGAAGAGTTATTTATAGTGAAAATCAGTGGTGGAAGAAGTAATCAGATCCTTTAGATAAAGGTAACAGTAGCTTTAAGTAAAAGTAGTCTATTACAAGTAAAAGTACAAATGTTTTATCAGTTAATCAAAAGTAAAAGTCCTTATAAAACACCCACTATTATGTTTACTGGATCATAGTTACTGTCACTTCACTGTGTAAGTTTCTACTTTACTTTTAGGTTGCAGATTGTTGTGTTGGAGCTGATTTGATAAACTTTATAGTACGGTGGCCCTGAGAGCTCAACAAACTACATCATACTGTGAGACAATACATGCAAACAGACGTGAAAAACAACCAAATACAGAAACATGATGAGAACTGAAACAGGGGACACTAAAAGTGATAACATCTCCTTTTGGTTTAATTTGCTTTTCTATTCTTTGAATGCGTTTTCTCAAGTTGCAGTGCGCAGAGCACCGAACAATGTGCCTCACTTCATATATGTTTTCGTTGATATTGAGTTCATGTATGTGAAACCTTAAAGTACAAAGTCACAAGTAATAAAAGTGATGAAAAGATGGACATGTGAACATGAAAACAGTACGTGTGTCTGATATTTCTTTGCTCGTTTGTTCAAGTCTGAAGTCTGAAGTCTCAGAACTCCTTTTACATTTTCACTGTTTTTGTTGGAAAGTGTTTCTGCTTGTCGACAAGCCTGACTCAACATTTAAATCCTGAAACACGGACTCATATCGCTTTAAAATAATTCGGGAAATATGTTCTGCTACAAAAACAGACATATTTCATCTCCGGACCACCTCTCCTGTTCTGATCCTCTCTGGAAGAATAATGCGTTTTGTTAGTGTGGTTTGGTGAACGACACCGACTGCAGTGATTAAACTCTCCAGCTATGAAATCTGTCCGGTTCTGATGAATCACCGACAGACGACGTTCCCGCCGGGTAGTCACCTGGTCTGACCGGCGGCTGTTGACCTTTGACCCACGGAGCAGCAGACAGACTTGAACTGGACAAACTGGCCTCTTGTTGCTTCCCATTCATTCGTACCAGTTTGTGACTCAGTGCTCTTCATATCGTGTCTCCCTGAGATTTAAAAGGTTTCTTTAAAGTGGCTGTAATCAATATTTTTATATCATATCCAATGAAAATGAAGGTGTCTTTAGTGGTGATGACCAGCAGAGAATTATCTCCTGAATCTGCAGCTCTGTTCTGCTTCATAAGAGGAGAACTACAGCGAGTTTCAGCTCATCGTGTAGCTGTCCAGACAAAAATTTGCTGTCACTATGTCATATCTGCTCTTTAAGAAGCCTGGAGACGGGCAGCAGCTGGAAAACGTCCACAAACAAATCAGGATGCATCAATAAACTGCACGTAAATGGGACCTGGCGTGTGCCAATTATTTTCAAGATGTCTATATCTTAATCATCTATTGGTCCAGCACCGGCCTTAAACGGTTTTTGGATGTGTGCGACTGCTGTGTATTATTAGTCGCTGACCATCTATTCAGTTGTTTAGGTAATTGGGAGAGAGAAGAAGCAAACTCCAGTGTGAAGCGACGGTGCTGCCCGCTGATCCACCGTCCTAAAACTCCCAAGTATTTGTTCACCAAGATGTCAGCAAGATCTAGTCTTTGCTGTATTTTGTGAACAAAAACCAGAGAACAGATGTGAGAATGGATTACCGAGTCATGGCGATAGTTTGGGATAATTTCGTAACATTTTATAATTACTTAATGTCCACATGTTATGATGTGGGGTTTCTGCCGGTCAAGTGCACTCCTGCCACTTGACCGAGGTTTTCACAGGTCGGCCTGCCCCTGAACGAGCCTGCGATGGTTTCGTGAGGCTGCAGGTAAATGTAAGATGGGACCTCCTGCAGAGCTGCTATTGAAGTGAATGAGTTCCCCTTTTGGATTTCACCAAGATATTTCAGAAAGGAAAAAAAAAAAAGGTGGGAGCTTCTTGTTTCGTCTGAAAAGGAGACATTTATGAGTTGGTTTTGAAAAATTCATAAGAAGCCGGAGCGCTGTGCGACAGAGCTGATAGATGGGATACGGCTAATTACTGAAGGACAGTGTACAGTATGAGTGTGTGTGTGTGTGTGTGTGTGTGTGTGTGTGTGTGTGTGTGTGTGTGTGTGTGTGTGTGTGTGTGTGTGTGTGTGTGGAGAGAGGAAGGTGGTGTGAGTGATGAAACCTGACCACCTGATTAAGATTAATGACCTGCAGCGGTCGCAAAGAGACAAGAGGTGAAGATAAATAAAGACAAAAGAGACGGATAAAAACACTCAAAGTCTGACGGATAGAAGAAGTCAAACTGTCCGACAGCCGACAGCAGAGTGAAGGAGAGGAAGACAAACAGTCAGGTAAAAGGAGACAATTAAAGAGAAAACACTCGTCTCTAAACCCTTCTGACATTTTACATTTTTGAGCCTCTTATCAACACTGTGACACACAAGGATATTTAGCAGTGCCGACTGGGAGCTCACAGCTGACGAGATCCGCCCCGATATGGTTTTATTAATGCGTTTTTAAAAAAGAAACCATCACTTATTAATGTCTCCTGCTTTATGACTCATGCTGTATTTCAGAAGTCAGTTCTGTTGCATGAAACTAAGTACAGGAGGTCTTCATCGCCTCACGTCGCCTGTGTCTCAGGCAAAAAGCTGCACTAACCATCCGACACAACCTCGTCCGTACACAGACTGTTGCTCTTTATACTACTGCTGCTGACTTCCTCCTTTGCTGCCGTAATAACCACTACGGCCACTGGAGGTCGCGACTGGACGGTGGTGAAGAGGAAGTGGAGGTCCGTGTGAGAACGATTTGACCCTGAGCAGCGCCCTCTAGTGGCGGTACTGCTTAACATTCATGCCAACGTGAAGGACATGGAAGTGTGTGGGCAGTGACGGATATGTCGTTTGAAACAGACGTACTTATTTTAGTACGTAAAGAACAAACGTGAGGAACATGGGTCAGCTGCTTCCACGGTTGTCCTGCATGGTCGTCTTTCTGATGGAGACAGGCTGTTCTCCACATGCTCGGCACTTTAAGACGTTAAGGGAGCTGAAATGAGCCTTTGTTGCTCTTTCCTGAGTGTGATAAATAACGATTCATCCTTAACATTTAGGTTTGCCTGGTATTTTGTTTTCCATCCCTCTCCCTGACGTGCACTTGTTTACTGGTTAATCCTGTTTTGACTCTTTAAGGCGCAGGGTCGTGCACACACATCTTGATGGGCCGCGGCTCGATAAAGAAAAGGGCATCACCCCTCCCCCAAAGGTGCAGGTTTAGTCAGGGTTCACCACCTCGACCCAACACCAGGCTCGATAACACCGACGTTAGAGAGTGTATCCATGCAGTGTTTCTATCTGGCAGAAAAACACTGGCAGTGTTGAGAGAGAGAAACACTACATGGACTCGAGCCCTGAGGCTACCGTCTCAAAATCAAAGAACACATTTATTAATCAGAGCACTCACATAAGAAAGAAGCTCAAGATGATAAATAACTTTTGAATTTATGAAATACTCTGTCGATAGCAGCAGCGGGAGGCCCACAGAAACAGAAGTTGATATTTTAAATATCTAATTTGCGCACAGCGTGACGTGGGAACGAGTTTACTCAAATATTGTTAAGAACACGCCTCCACAGTCTGTTTAAAAAACTACGCCCGTTCCTACCCGACTCCCCATGAGAGCATACATCTTTCACATTCACTTGCATGAATGCTAAAAACCAACCACTTTAATCCAAACACGATGTTTCTCTGATCTTAAAGGTCACATTGATAACATCTCTGTGAAGATAAATCAAATAATTCAGAGCACTGTTGCTAAGATCCTGACCAATTCAAAGAAAAGAGATCATATTTCCCCGTCCTCGCTTCACTCCACTGGCTCCCGGTATCTTTAAGAATTCATCTAAAAGTCCTTTTAATCATCTCGACATGATCCAGCTTCCTCATACATCAGTGATTGCTTCTCATCTCGCTTCCCATCCTCCACTGCCTCTCTTTAAAAAGTTACTATTCTTATACTTATTATTATTATTTCTCTTTATTTGTCTGTCTGCTTGCTTTTCTCTAACTTATTGCAGTTGCACTTTTTTTTAATCTCCTATTTCTCCATTTTTTTTATTCTCATGTATTCTTTTATCCCGTCTGTGTTGAGCACTGTGCGCTGCTTCTTTGCATCAAAGGTGCTGCATGAATAAAGTTATTATTTAAGTTATTATTATAATAAACTAGCGACCACTTGAGAGGGCAGAGGAGTCGAGCGACAGCGGTGTTGTGACGTGGATGCAGTGTCTCTTCCAGTCTCTCCTCAAAAAGTTCAGCCATTTTCTAAACTTCTTCCTTAGCTTTTAGCAAACGTGCAGAAATGCAGACGAAATGAACGCAGAGTTCATACAGAAGGCTTCGTCTGTAACTTACGTTGAACATAAATGAGCCGTTATAATTTGATCACTGCACACACTCAAACAACAGCAGCATTACAGTGTTTTTTTGGTGTTTGCCAGCACTCAAGACGAGTTTTATCCATCGATCTGCTGCTTCAAGCTAACCTCGGCCTTTAGTCACTGTACATGTACAAAACCAAAATCTCCTTCACTTTGTCTTTAAATCAATCATGTTATCAAGCATATTATAATATAATACCTCTTTTCTTCAGCCTCAGACTCTTAAACTCAACCACAGCTCTCACACAAACAGAACTGGCTCATCTCTGCCAGAAGATCTTTAAATATTACGTTGGATTTTTAAATCGAGCCTGTAGCTTTGCCTCATTACGATTCAAGTGTGCTCCAGAAGTACTTCTGTTAATCGAAAAGAGCAGACTCCATTTATTTTTACATCCTGCTCTCATTTATTAAACGAGTTCAAGTGGAGGAAACGATTATCCCTCATGGTTTTTTTTTTATTTCACGGTGATCTTTCTTCTCTTTACATACATATTCAGCTCAAAGGATTTAGGGCGAGTTAAACATCTGCGTTGTGATTTTCTAGGCATGTGTGCTGTTCTCCTTTTCCCGCCCGAGGCTTTGTGACGATGTGAGAAAAGCTAATTGCTGCCGACTTTTTATTCTAATGGTATTCATGCCACAGGAGCAGCCACGGCACGAACACCTTTACACTGAGATCAGAAGTAACGTTCCTTAAAACAGAAGAAAAAAACTCGTCAGCTGTTTGCAGACATGTGATTGTGAAGTCGTGGGGTGAAAAAAAAGCATCTCTGCCCTCAGTTGAGAGCAAATTCAAGAGCTAAGATTAGTTTTTCAGAAGTATAAAAATATCCGATCACTGAAGTTTTGGCTTCGTGAGGAAGAATAAACAGCAAAAAGTGTAGCTAGTGTCGGGGTCGTCGTAGTTCAAAGTCATTGGGTTGTATTTTCACCCAAGTGAACAATAATTTCAGATGTGGGCCATAAAAAATCTGCATTTCTTCTCCACATGTTTAAGATGATGTGCACAAAGCTGTAAAAAGAGAAATGGTAATAAATCAGTAGTAGAAGAAGAAGAAGAAGAAGAATAGCATGTAGTATAAGTAGTGTCAGTACTCACAGTAGTAGTAGTTTAAAAAATGGTGGTATTAATTATCAGATAGTACTGTAGTAATCGTATTAGTAGCACAGTACTCACAGTAGAATGGCATTAAAAATAGTAGTAGTACTAGAACAGCTGCAGTACTATAACTCACTACCTACTGAAGTCACGACCTCGTGGAGCTTATTTCAGAATAACTCTTTATGTTAGTGAACGAAGAGACAAATCATGTATTGATCCTGTTTGAGTTGTGTCATGAATCACACACATGATGTTTGTCAGTTTAAAAGATATTTCAGGTCAGTAAAGTGTCAGTTTGTTGTAATTAAAGTCAAACCTCATGTAGTTTTGTGTTAAAGCGCTCAGTGAGCTACATCGTCTCATCAACACCAACATGGAGCCGACTGGACTCAGAAAAGGTCATAAAAAGGATGAACATCACAATAAATCTGCAGTTCTGTGGAGGGAGAGCTGGTTCTGGTTCAGTTCTGTGAGCCGCTGATATACAGGAGCAGCTCTACAATGCTTAAGTCAGGAGACGACGTCACTAACGACACTGTTGGCTGCGTCGTCTTTATAATGACGTCACAGTCTGATGTTTCAGTAGTTTGATGACAAACATCATCTCTGTGATTCATGACACAATTCAAACAGGATCAATACATTATGTGTCTCTCTTCATAGAAGTATTATTAGCAGTAGATTGATAGGAGTAGTAATAGTACCTTTAGTAACAGTATCTGTAGTAGTAAACAGTAAGACACTATAACATCTGAATATCAGTCCAGCTGGAACATTTCTGAGACACATGATAGATCTGGTTATTGATCACTGCTGGGAACGCCGGCCTGGTTCAGGAGCTTCAGAACTGATCAGAAGTTTTGTGAAACTTTATAATCACCGTACGTTTAACCATAGAAGAGAATGAATGAAGAGGCTTCATTTCACACAGAGACACACGTTTACTCGTTGGAGCCAGATGTTGTTCAGAGGTGGAGGATTTATATTTGTTTCTCTTCAGGAAGCTGCGAGAAAAATGTGAGGTCAGCGACAGGAAACTAGATTCAAGAGGAGGAGGAGCAGTACGACGTCAGAACAGATGTAGAACAACAACAAAGACACAGAACAGACAGACAAAACAGCTACAAAGAGACATAAAATGACTACAAAGAGACATAAAATGACTACAAAGAGACTACAGAAATATGCAACACAAGCACAAACAGATGGACAATGACAACAAAATCACGCAAAAACAACTAGAGAGACCCACAAAACGACTACAAAGACATGACAACAAAGAGACAAAATGATAACGAGACACAAAACACCTACAAAGGCACGCAAATACAACTACAAAGAGACAGAGACGAGAAACGCCTACAAAGAGACAGAAAATGACTAAAGAAACATGCAACACAACCACAAAGACAACAGAACGACAACAAAGTCACAGAAAAATTAGTACAGAGACGCACAAACAACCACAACAAAAGACTACAAAGACATGCAAAACAACCAAGAAGAGACAACATGACCACAGAAACGCAACACAACCATAAAGAGATGTAAAACAACAAAGTCTCGCAAGAGCTACTACAAAGACACTCAAAACGACAATGAAGGCGTGCAAAAACAACTACAAAGAGGCATAAAGTGACTACAGAAACATGCAGCTCAACCACAATGAGATGTAGAAGGACAAAACGACTACGCAGACGCAGAAAACGACCACAGAGAACAAGAACAGGGTGACATCATTAGTAAACCTGCTGTTGAGATGAACAGCAGTAATAGAGGACCAACATGCAGCAGTAGTGTCAGTAACAGCAGCAGTTTACACAGCACGGTCCGACTTCATCTGATAATCTATTTTTCAGCTCTGCTTGTCTTTGAAATCCTCCTCCGGCTCTGTCGGCTCTCACTCCGCCTCTCACACCTCCACTCCCTCCGCCGGCCTTTGGACGACCTGCAGGTGAACAACCTGAACTTCTTTCTTTGTGTGTTTCTTTGTGTGTGATTTTCATCCTACTCGTCACCTCAGACACTTTGTGCCTCTGCATGTTCGCCCACAGTGAAGCTGCAGCAGCTGCTGGAGAGAAAGTACATTTACTCTATTACTGCATTTAATCACAGCTTTTTATTACGACTACATTTATTTCACAGCCGTGTTTGCTCATAAAAACACAGTGATCATGAAGGTAGACGTCTTTTTCTCCTGCAGCTGAGGTTAAAAGTGAGGTTCATCCTTGAAACTTGTTTTCTCTTTGATCGCTGTGTTTTGAAGTTCAGTTGGGTGAACTGTTCCTTTAAGTGAGTACTCTAACAGTGAAGTATTAGTTCCTTTACTAAAATATCTGAATACTTCCTCCATTACAATGACTGTAATTGGTGTTTCGGCAGGCTTGAGGAGTAACAGGATACATATAACATGATTACAGTATTATGATACAATCAAAGGTAACTTAATTACATCAAAATTACAGGAAAAAAGGATGTAATCAGATTACAGATACACTCAGTACAAGGGGATTACTAGGATTAAATTAAAAACAATAATTATAAATTAGTGTGTAACTTCCTTTCTTATTGTTATTTTCTCTCGTCTCTATCTGCATGTTTGGTACTGAGGTAATCCAAATGTAACAGAAAGTAATCAAGTTACATTACTTTATAACATGTTGATACTTGGATTATGTAACTGACTACAAGTGTAATATCAGGACAGAGATGTAGGTCACATGTAACTGAAGTGTTAAAATTACGTCGCTGAATTTAAATGTGTAGATTTGCAGTTTTTCCAAAGCGGGTCGGAACATTTCAAAGGTTCAGTACTTATTTTGAGGTTTATTCTACTTTTTACTCCATTACAGTACATTTATCTGACAGCTTTAGTTACTAGTTACTTTACAGATTCATGCTATTAAAACACAATCATCTAATAAATCATAATATATCAGAGTAAACTTCTTAATATATATGTTGTTCTCTGTGATGGAATGTAACTAAGTACATTTACTCAAGTACTGTACTTAAGTACAATTTGAGGCACTTTAGTAGTTAAATACTCTGCTACTTTACACTTCCACTCCACATTAGATACAGATACTTTCAGACTTTTACTCGAGTACTATTCTTCTGGATGACTTTCACTTTTACCAAAGTAATATTTTAACATGATATCTTTACTTTTACTCGAGTATGACTGTTATTCTGAAGCAGGCCAGTCTGCACGAGGAGGCTTGATACTTGATACTTTTACTTCTGGTTATATTTTGTACTTTAACTTGTAAAATACTCTGTTACAAGTGAAATCAGAGTATTTCTACACTGCGCTGTGGAAGTACTGCTGTTCCTGAAGTGTAATCTGAGTACTTCTTCCAGCTCTGCGCTGAGGTGTAATGTAAGTTCGTGTGTGAAGCTGATCTGGAGTCTGTTCTGTGCGGCTGGTTCGGTGTTGTTTGGTTTGGTTCTGGTCGAACAGCTGATTCCGTGTCGTGCTGTGACTGTTCACACGGCGGCTCCAGTAAGCAGATTTGCGCGGATGGATTTAAGCCTTCGCCTTCTGATTCGTCAACTGTGCGAACTTATTCCTCCAGGAGCGAGACCGAGAGGCCGGCGGGGGTTCTGATCCACGTAATGCGACACCGGTTCGGTCCCGTCAGTCCCGTGAATGTAAAAGAAAAGTGCAGCAGCGGCCGGATGCGCGCGGATGAAGCTGAATCTGGGATGTGAGCTGCGCTGCGTTTGGAGAGCGGAGCGCACGGAGCTCAGCGCGGATCCTCGCCGGCTCCGATGAGCGTCCTCACGGGGAAACTCGCGCAGACTTCACCTGTGACGCTCCTGCTCGTCCCGGGGGCCGCTGGACACGGCTCATAGATGAAAACTGCTCCGGAGAGGGTCGTTCTCCGTCGGATAAGGAGCCCGTCAGTCTGCGGTGACCATGTCGGACGTGTCCACTGACCTCAACAACGACACGCTGCCGGCGGCTGCGGTCACTGACTACAATTTCCCTGCGCTCATTTTCGGGATTGTGCTGATTGTGACCATCACCGGTGGAAACGTGCTCGTGTGCCTCAGCGTGTACCTGGAGAAGGCGTTAAAAACCACCACCAACTACTTCATAGTCAGTTTGGCGTTTGCGGACCTGCTGCTGGCGGTGCTGGTGCTGCCGCTCTTCGTTTACGCAGAGGTAAGCTGCAGAGGAGCGGGATTACCGAGGAGCCTGCGGGGTGACGAACCCCCGCAGAGTCACAGTTATATGTTGTGTAGTGTTTGATATCTGTACTGTGAGTGTCCGTGTTGGTCCACCGAGTCAGACAGCTCCTCTTCACCTCCGGAGGGAAACACTGAAGTTCAGCCGCAGCTTTTAATCAGCTGAGAGTTCAGAGCAGACTGAGAGACACAAACTGACCACAGAGACACACAAGACAACTACAAGAGACACAAAACAACTACAAGAGACACAAGACAACTACAAGAGACACAAGACAACTACAAGAGATACAAAACAACTACAAGAGACACAAGACAACTACAGAGACACAAGACAACTACAAGAGACACAAGACAATAACAAAGAGACACAAGACAACTACAAGGAGACAAAATGACCACAGAAACACACAAAACAACCACAAACAGATGTATAACAACAAAAAAGACACACAAAAAATTGATAACACAAAACAAATACTTGGATCCATATGCAATACATCCACAACTTCAACACCATCTACTTTAGGAAGCACCGGGACATTTCTGTCAACGGCTACAGAGACATAAACTGATTACAGAAACAAGCAACATAACGACAAAGAGATGTGGAATGACAACAAAGATGACAAGGACGTACAAAGCGGCTACAAAGAAACATACAATTATTACAAAGAGACACAAAACAACAACAAAGAGACATAAATGACTACAGAAATATGCAACACAACCACAAACAGAGGGACAATGGCAACAAAGTCATGCAAAAACAACTAGAGAGACCCACAAAACGACTGCAAAGGTGCACAGAAAAGACTACAAAGAGACAGAAAAACTAGTACAGAGATGCACAAAACAACCACAAAAAACAACTACAAAGACATGCAAAACAACCAAGAAGAGACAAAATGACCACAGAAAAAAAAACAACACAACCACAAAGAGATGTAGAATGACAACAAAGTCTTGCAAAAGCTACTACAAAGACACTAAAAACAACAACGAAGGCGTGCAGAAACAACTACAAAGAGACACAACACGACTACAGAAACATGCAAAAGCCAATACTGGGATCTGCAAATTGACCACAGATGCACAAAATGACTCAAAAGACTCAAAACGACTACAAAGAGACAAATGACTACGGACAACACTGTTGCATCATCAGCACAATCGTCTCTGCCTCTCTCAGTCAGTCAGGTTGCTCCTGTGTCGGAGGGGTCGGGGGGTCGTTACATGTCTGTACTGAGCGGCCCATTGGCTCATCATCCATCCATGATAACAGCCTGTATCACACCAAACACTGGTGGACGTGTGTCGCTGCACAGACGGCAGTGTTGTGGGGCGTGAAGACCACACATTAACATGGTGACGGGTCTGATGATTATCACAAACATGAAGGATAAAACGATGAAAAGAATCAACACTTGAAGTAATCTGAGCGCTGGAAAATGACCCGTTAAAGCCAGCAGAGGCCGTTCATCACGACGAGCTGTCTCCCTCTCTTCTTTAATCAGGATTAATTCCTGACAGGAGAGTCACTGGAGGTTTATACTGGCTATTAGGAGAGTTATGATCCATGAATCACAATATGTCCGGGCAACAGAAAGCTTTAAATGGTGTCATCTCACCCTAATTAAAGTATTAAAAGCCACCTGCCTGCTCGCCTGTCCGTCTAAATATCTGCGTGGCTCGGAGGCGCTGTGCTGAAGCTTCCCCTTAAATCCTCCTTAATTAGCTGCATTTGTGATCTCGTTACCTGTGCCAGCGTCTGCAGCCTGGTTAACCTACTGAGTGTCACACTGCTGGTTTTGTCTGCGTGCGCTTACTGGATTAGAAAAGTCAGTGTGAAAGTTAAAACCTCTCCGTGTTCACTGGAGGAGAAGTCAGTCGAGGAGAGGGTGCACAGACAGAGTTGTGTTTCTCTGGAGGAATGTTGGTCTCAACACTGAGCTGCACCGCTGAACGCACAAGAGGATTAGACGTATTTATACTCAGATTTGGGGCAGCTAATGACTCAGTGTTTGTGTGTTTCTGTCTTTCTGTGTGTGTGTTTGTGTAGTTTCAGGGTGGAGTTTGGTCCTTGAACGTGCTGATGTGTGACGGCCTGATGACCATGGATGTGATGCTGTGCACCGCATCCATATTCAACCTCTGTGCCATCAGCGTGGACAGGTATGTGTGTGTTCGCCCGGTCAAGGTTCGGATGAAGATATAAATCTCTCTGCTGTTAATAACAGAGGGGGGGGGGCTCAGTTTGGTTTTACTGTGTAAGCCAATGGGGGAAAGGAACGAGAGAATCCAGCTCTCCAGGATGTAAAGTCAGCAGTTAATGTTTCCACAAACCACAGATTCATCCAAGGTTGTACCAAACGTGTCCTATCACGATCACATTACATGCTTATCAGCTGACTTGGAGGTGGAGGAGATGGAGGTGGTGTTATTACAGCCAACCAGGCTGCCAAACGACCGGCTGCAGTTCGAGTCACAGCACTGGATATTTTTAAGGACACCTTTTGTGTCTAAACCTAACAAGAGCATCAGCACAGCATTGTAAGTGAGAGAAAGAGAATCAAATTGCTTTTATTGCCAAGTAAGTTTACACATATGAGGAGTTTGCTGTGGTCTGTAGGTGCTTCAAAGACATAATAAAACTATAAAAATATAAATAGAGTGTGAATATAAATATAAATAGAGTGTGGCCGGTTTTTAAAGTAGGTTAAGACTGTCCAGATTTGTCCAGTAGTGCAAAAAGTTTGACCTAGATTGTGCGCGGTCGCAGTTGATGAGGCAAGTTGCAGATGGGAAGAAACTGTTCTTACGGCGAGAGGTTTTGGTTCTGATGGACCGAAGCCTCCTGCCAGAGGGGAGAGTCTCAAAGAGTTTGTGTCCGGGATGGGAGGCAGCCATCTTACCTGCACGTCTCAGGGTCCTTGAGGCGTGCCGGTCCTGGAGGGATGATCACCTTCTCAGCAGAGCGAAGGATTCGCTGCAATAGCAAATTCAACCTAAATGAACTTAGAGATGCAACAATAGAAACGTTCAGTTTATCTATCGTGGTGACTGTGTTGGTGAATCAATGGTGGGAGGGTGACGATTTATGGTGATTATCATTTATCAGTATCCGCTATAGAAAATCAATGATGTGAATACTTTTTGCTCGGCAGTGTACATGGATATTAAATGCTTGCTGCTGATGTTTATTCATCACATCACTCTGAACTACATGTGGATCTCACACTGAGTGTAAATCAGATGCATTCTCTGGATTATTCAGTCTTTTGTTAGTATAACGATCAGAAACAGCTGCAGGTTATTTCAATGAAAATCTCCAGTAACTTTATCACAGATCAACAGTCAGTTTGTTGTGAGGACACTGATATAATTATTGCCAACAGCACAAACAAGGTGACAACTGTTAGAGTTACTGATTCATAATTAAAGACATGAAACTATAAAATGCTGACGCGTCTTCGTCACACCAGCTCAGAATCTGCCGCTGTTATTAAAAGTGTTAATGGAAAACAAAAAGCAGACGGCAGCTGCAGAACGTCTCTGCATAACAAACGGACGATTTACATTTCAAACATGGAAAACCTGTGAAAAGTCATAATTAACAGCTGCTGACTTTCTGTCTGCAGCTGCAGGATGACGGCCTGACGTTTGCTTTTTTTCTGCTGGAAAAAGATACTGTACCTCCTTCAGAAGGAGCTTTTTGTGATTGAAGATAACCATTTAAATGAATGGAGCCATTATCATAAAATATACACTTTTATATATACAAATTATAGTTGGGATGACTTAAAATCCCTGATTAAAGGATAAGTTCACCCTAAAATGTAAATCCATTCCACAACCAAAAGAAAACATTACTGGCTCCGTACAGCTCGTCCGATGTGATCCAAGCCCCGAGATCTGAAATTGACTTGAAAAGATGTTATTTAGACCCTTTTTAAAGCAGAAATCTACACTGTAACTGCTAAGATGAAAGTGTTAGCGTGAAAACCATCTGAAGAGGGTCCACAAGCTTGCTTTTTACATTTCAAAATAAGTCCCCAGCTCCCCACAGGGAGAGTAGATAATGTCTGATAAATAATAAGTAATTAAAGGTGCTCTTTAAAGTCTGAACTCTTTGTCTCTTGTTCTGCAGGTTCATTGCCGTGTCCATTCCTCTAAACTACAACCGGAAACACGTGGACCATCGTCAGCTCATCCTGCTGTCGGCCACCTGGCTGCTGGCCCTGGCCGTGGCCTCGCCCGTCATCTTTGGCATCAACAACGTGCCCGACCGCGACCCCAGCGAGTGCAAACTGGAGGACAACAACTACGTGGTTTATTCGTCAGTCTGCTCCTTCTTCATCCCCTGTCCCATCATGGTCCTGCTCTACTTTGGCGTTTTCCGCGGGCTGCAGCGCTGGGAGGAGGCCCGCAAGGTCAAACTGCGCAGCAGCATCGAGGCCTGCAGGAAGCTGCAGCACGCCGCCGTCGCCACCGCCCTGCCCCCGCTGGCAGGCACCATCCCCGGGCCTCTGCCCATGCCTCTGCCCAGGATCATCGAGAGGGACTTGGCCCAGTCTCGGCTGGACGACACGGACGACTACATGCAGCAGGAGATCCCGTATCCTCGGCAGTACAGAGAGAACTCGGTGCCCACGATCACGTTCAGCCAGCTGCACCGGAAGAAGAGAGCCAAGATCAACAACAGGGAGAGGAAGGCTATGAAGGTGCTGCCTGTCGTCGTAGGTGAGTGGTCATGTGCTCCCTCTCCTCCAATCAGAGGGACTCATACAGCAGCTATGACATCTCAACCTTAATACAGTTAAAGAACTATAACCGTGACACACGCTGTCCACTATGCATCCAAAGTGTTTAACTATATTCATAAGTCAAAGACAGGCTGTTTACAATCAGGCTCCATCTCATTTCCAGTTTTTACCTCCGCCCCTCGTCTTCAAGTGTCCCGCTGCCCCTCAGGTCAGAGCTTCAAGGGGTTGTGGGTGAAATCTCTCTATGAAATTCCTCAGGAGACTCACGAGTCATCAGTTGTCGTCAATGGCGTTTATGTAAACGGACTTGACATTTCCAACCATCTGATTTCTCTTGTGTTACCGTGGCAACCCTGGTATTATCACAATGCCATTTGTCATTTATCTGATGAAGAAAGAAAAGCGTGGGCGCTTGCAAGTCATTACTTCATCACCTGGACACGAGCGGTGCTTTATAGGCTAATATTAGCACCCTGTGCTCCTACCTGCCAGTCTGCTCTGATGTTAGAGGAGCAGTACCAAGTCCAGCAACTGCACTGCTGGACTTCAGATACATTTCAGGCACCAAGAGCCATCAAAGGGGGGAATGCAACATTGAAATACATCAAAATGCAAGATGAAAAATCAGCAATAATAATGTAATGTTAGCCAGCCTGCTGGTAGCTACAGAGACATCAGCAAACTAGAAGTAATTGTTTTATGCTTGTTACAAAGAAACAACAGAGTTCTGATAGTCGTCGGTTCGAAGCCGTAACACTTCACCCAACTCCTTCATCACAACAAGAACCAGAACACAACGCACCTGGACGAGAACGAGCAAAACGGAGAGGTCGGCTGAGTGGTAGAGGCTGAGGGAGTATTGGGAAAGATAACTGACTTCAGAGTTGACTTGTGGCTGGTGTCGTTCAAGAGTCGGCACACGGGCCGTTTATGTGGAATTATGATTCTCCAGTCTGCAAGTAAGCGAACGTACTGTTCTGACCCGTCCAGATGTGGGAGGGAGGATACGAGTAGGAGGGAAACTTGCAGAAGTTTTGATCTGAATTGTTTTCTCTCCTGTGTGAACCGGTGGGGGAAAAAGTTTTGCCGGTACAATGTTTCTAAGTTCCTTAATTCTTATTTCTTCCATCTGTGAAAACATGAAAAAACAATTTCAGGAGAAAAAAAGAAACACAGAAATTGTTTTTTTCACGCATTTTCACAGATGGAAGAAAGTTTATAAAAACTTCGAAGGTTAGTCTGGCAAAACTTTTTCCCCTCCAGATCACAAGCCGAGAACACAGGAGAGAAAACTTTTAGATCAAACTTGAAAATGAATCACCAGAGAAATTCTCACCTCCGCCTCAGGGAAAACAAAGAAATCAGGAAACTGAAAGCAGTGACAGCGTGAGAAACCACATCTGTGAATCAAACATGAAAGAATTAAACTTTATCACAGTGACAAGATGGACGACGGCACGAAGCACATCGAAGAGGACGTCAGTTTCCTCTGCTCTGCTAGAAGATCACAGATGTTGGTTAGATGATGAAATGTCAGTGAAATAATCACTTATTAGTTCTGCACTTCCATAAAATGTAGGAACTTATGAGACACCGACTTAAACAATAATGGTCATAATTAAAGCAGTAGAAGGAGATAGAGTCTCGAACTCCCAAAGCACTGGATCCTACATTTCCCATAATGCAACTCAACAACATCTTTCAGCTCTCTGACCTCTAAATCTCAGCATCTTTCAAACTCCACAATACAACTTCAAACTTAAAAATTTGTCGCCTCCAAGCCAGAAATGACATACCCTGATGACATCATCATGACATCATCACTTAAAAAAAGCTCGAGCAGCCTCAGGAGTAATAACATGAAAACTGTATGTGTTTACTCCTTAGGATTGCAATTTAAAGTTTGTTTTCCTTTAAAATAAGTTTAAGTTTTTAGTTTTACTTCATCCTTCTGCTTGTTCGCCATGACAGCAGACAGCTTGATGCACTGTGACTGACTGTGTGTTTGTCAGCCGGATATCTTCTGAATTTGTTCAGATTTGCATTTAATTCAGGGGAAAGTGGAAAGTTAATTTGTCGGGCTGTTGGAGATTAGTGCGTGACGCAGTCCTGAGGATGTTTTTCTGCGAGATGAGGCTTTTTTTGTTTGTCTGCATTGTTTTCTAACAAACTACTTCACTCATGAAAACAAGTCTGACAGAGTGCAGGCAGTGAACGTGTTTCCATTCTTCATCCAGATGCATTTTTATAACAACAGTTTCTATTGTGACGTAACATCTACAGAGGTGGATTGTGAAGCCTTGGCAGACGTGTGAGCGCTCTGTAAGAGAAGAAAGAGATTTTCTTTAAAGCTAACGAGCTGTCGCTTCACTACAGGGGATAAAATCACCTGAGACCAACGCATGATAGACTTCATGCCTTCACACAGGTCTGTCATTTGAAGCAGCAGCTTGTTGGCATTTTAATGATGAAGTGGGTGTTCAGGACCAAAAACAACACGGTGCTACAAATGTGTGGGGGTTGAAATACACTCAACAAGGTCGAGCTGGATTAATGGATGCATGAATTTGTGGATTGTCAAAAATACAGCGAGACAGGATTTTACAACTAATCATCATCATGGAAGTACAAATACTTTGTTACTGTACTTAAATAGATTTTCTAGGTTTCTCTACATCTGAACACAAACATCTGAACTTTCTCCTCCTCACAGCTTCAAAACAGGCTCGTTACTTTAGTTTGATGCATTTGAGGTGAATTATGGATTATTTTTATTTGGCGTCATCGCACGCCGCCTTCCCAACATCACAAGACTGATGTCGACCTATCAGAGCACATCACGCACGGCAGACGCAGCGAGACGAAACAAAGACATAAGAAGACGTAAACCGACAGAGAGGGAGGCTGGAATGGGGAGAAAAGGCGTGTTAGTGTCTCGTATCTGCAGAGATTTTCTTATTTTCTCTCTTTGTTGCTGCTCGGGACGCTTTACCAACCCAACATGTGGCTGTTTGACGTCCTGGGAATGAGACTCAACAATCAACTATCTTTGTGGTGCGTTCAGGAACAGCTGGGACAAATCCTACTGACTCTACCTTTAACTTTAATAGCCTTTGAATTATATTAATACGACGTGAGCTTCAGTCAGCTTTGACCACAGATGTCCTTCAGAGGGAGACTTTTTACTCTGATACTCTGAGTACTTTTCAGAGCCTGTACTCTATTACTTTTACTGGAGGAAAGAAGCTGAGTCAGTACTTCTACTTCTACTCGAGGTAAAATGGCTTCAACATGATATTTCTAAAGAAATAAATGAGCTCAGGGTGGCAGAAGGTCGAGGACGGCAGCTGAAAGTGTTGAAACTTTAAAAAGTCCAGGCTGCAGACAGAAACATACCAGCCGTCATCACTCAGAACTCAATACACGTTTTCGAAACCGAGATTCAAGCTCGTCTTCTCGACTGATTTTATATTCTGTACTACGTGAAACAGATATAACTTTAATGGACGACCTCGTGCTGCAACTGCAGGCAGAAAAATAATAAAATAAGAACTCCAGCTCATAAAACCATCACTTACTCCGACACCTCCACCCCTCTCATCTCGTCTCGCTCTCCTCCTCACTGATCTCTCATTAATTTCTGCTCTTCCAACAGGAAATGTGTCACATGAAGTCGAGGTGTTTCATTGTGACTTGACAGTGAGACTCTAAATGATTCACGACCAGACCGAGTTCGTCAGAGATGAAGTAGAAATACACGACCTCGCTGTCTCAAGATTCTCGCTCGTGACATTACTGCTCGCGGCTGTTTGATACATTTTGGGATTTCTTGACTCTTTTTCTTCTTCTGCTCCCTCACTAGAAATGTATGCTGTCAGTGCCAGAGTTCACATAACAGATTAAAGATAAACACCTCCTATAAACTTTCATATATAACCTGACCACACAGGGACGGACACAGGAAGGTCATTTTTGCTTTTGCTGCTCGATTCAGAGACTTCGGTGTGAAAACAGCCCCTCTGTAAACTCAAACCAGAGGTGCTCCTCTGGGTGAACAAACACTTGTGAGCTCTCTGTTCAAGCTGCTGAGAAGATAACTTAATAAGCTTAGTTTCCTTGATCAGCGAGGGAACGTGAATAACTGAATCAAACGGAGGCCATTTGTCTCAGGTGTCGTCTCATGTCGCTGATAAAACGGAGCCGAGTGATTTATTAGCTTTGTGTTGAGAGCTTGATGGATGGGATTTATTCCTTTCTGTCTGGGAGACCGGACCGCTTTGAATAATGTGTCACAGCTCTGCTGTCTGTGAACACTTCTTATTCATAAGATGCATTCAGGCCAGCTCCGACAATACGGTGTCAGATTAAGGGATCTGAGCCAGTGATCGGTTCTGTGACTGTAGTCCTGTTCCACTGTTTCAGGCACAAAACCTGCAGGATTTATGTCATAAACGATCAAACGAAGCCGACACAGAGGTGCAAAAAATAAATAAATAAACACAAACTGCAGTTCCTCGAATGGCCACTTGAGACTCCCAAAGTGAGTCAACTTTACAGCGAGAATAAAAATGTTTACAGCCTCGTACAGAAAACACTTTTGGTCTCTATATCTAATGTTTCCCTTCACGACGACTGTACGGGGCTGAATTTTAATATGACTCGCTCGTTTAAATTATATTAAGACTTAAAGTTACGCATAATTAAAGGCGTGGCTGCTTTGAGTGACAGCTAGCTCGAAGGGACAGACGCCGGTGTGTCACCAGCAGACAGCAGCTGGAGGAATAAACACCCGGAGTCGAGGAGAGTTTGTTCTTTTAACTTTTGTTATTAAAAGTAGATTCAGCTTCACTCTTGTCCGACATGACGAGCTGCTGAGAAGTGCTGAAACTCACTGTAAGTGTTTTATTATAGAGAGCTGAAGCCACGCCCCTCCTGGTCGACCTCAGTGAAATGATGACAGCTGACGTGAACATGTTGACGAGCGTTAGTCTGATCCCATCACTGGATGGTCTCTAAGAAGTTTTATCTAGATAATTGATTGATACAGGTGATTTTTACTCATCATAAAGACGACAGTACAGAAGAAAATCTGATTTAAATCAAATTCTGCTAATTCATAATATTCCCACAACTGGATATTTTTAAATTCCTGTTCTCGGCTGTGAAACTAAAGAGCTTCGTCTCCTTCATGAGTTTGCTGTCAGATACGGTTCGGCCATAGTAATGATTGATTTGAATAAATGTCCGTATCATTTAGCCATTTTACTTCTAATCTAGGAAGTAACTTTCCTTTAATTGTACTCATGTTACAAAGCCTGGAGAAACCTTCTTACTGACCCTGTTTTCTGGCATATTAAGGAAACCACTCCACAATCTTATCATTTCACTTTTTCCGCTTATTGATGCCTAAAAAGTTATTATTGGTAGTTAGTTTATGTTCTGTAGGCTGTTTGTTTTCCTTCTTGCCGATGGCGATTTGTACTCTGCGTGTTAAACGTCCGTACTGTTGCCATGATTCAGTGTGGGCGGTTTGCAGCCAACATGTCGGCACTTGTGAATGTACAGTGAACACATGAGAACAGAGGCTGTGCTTCAGTAACTGTACCACCGTGTGCTGCATAATAATTGGATTGAGGGCTTTAAGCTAAAATGGCTGAGAGGCAGCCAGTCAGAGGTGACGCTTTTATCCTGCATGAACGTCAGCAGCCTCACACCTACCTGAGCTGCAGCACAAACATCCGTTACACTGTAAAGACAAACGCTGGTGAACCGTCGTGACGTTAAGAAGTGAAGTCAGTTTTATCTCGAAACACGAGAATCTGTCGACTCGAGAGGAAACTCTGGGAGTCGAGAGAGCCGAGCTTGTAACTGTGATTGTGTGTGTGTGAGGGACATTTGTTTATATTTTATCTTGTGATCCTGTTTGATTAATAGCTCCACACACACGAGCAACATCAGCAAGATTACTTACAACGGCTTCTGTGCCTCAACAGGGCTGTAATTAACATCTCCAGCACAACTCAACTACTGTCATCATAATCTCACTTTCATTTCCTGCTCCAGTGAATCAGCAGATAACTGAATTACGAGACTGGCCGTAATGAAAGGTGCTGAAAGAGGACACCGCTGGCACGATGCCCCCTGACAGCAAAACAACATTCTCACTTTAATAAGTGTGAAATCATCCAAAACAAAACACCAGCAGGAGGCCTGAAGTGATTTCAACTGCAACCCAAACATTTTCTCATAAATATTACAAAGAAACCAAAAGAAAGAATCGATTTAGTTTGTTTTGGCTCTTAGAAATAGTCAAAATCACAAGTACAGATACTTGTGTAAAAGTAGAAGTACTGATTCAACTTGTTTACTCCAGTGAAAGTAATAGAGTACAGGCTCTGAAAAGTACTCAGAGTATCAGAGTAAAAAGTCTCCATCTGAAGGACATCTGTGGTCAAAGCTAACTGAAGCTCACGTCATATTAATATAATTCAAAGACTATTAAAGTTAAAGGTAGAGTCAGTAGGATTTGTCCCAGCTGTTCCTGAACGCACCACAAAGATAGTTGATTGTTGAGTCTCATTCCCAGGACGTCAAATAGCCACATGTTGGGTTGGTAAAGCGTCCCGAGCAGCAACAAAGTGAGAAAATAAGAAAATCTCTGCAGATACGAGACACTAACACGCCTTTTCTCCCCATTCAGCCTCCCTCTCTGTCTGTTCACGTCTTCTTACGTCTTTGTTTCGTCTCACTGCGTCTGCCGTGCGTGATGTGCTCTGATAGGTCGACATCAGTCTGGTGATGTTGGGAAGGCGGCGTGCGATGACGCCAAATAACAATAATCCATAATTCACCTCAAATGCATCAAACTAAAGTAACGAGGCTGTTTTGAAGCTGTGAGGAGGAGAAAGTTCAGATGTTTGTGTTCAGATGTAGAGAGGGAAAGACACAGAGATACTCAGGTACAGTACAAATACATGAAACATCTACTCAAGTACAATAATGAAGTATTTGTACTTCTCTGCTACCCTCTCTCGTTTTTAAATCCTCTGTTTTCTTTACACAGTTCTGTATACAAAACCTCTTCAAAAGTCCACTGTAATTAAAAAGTACAGTTCTGTTTTTGTATCCTTGACACAAAAGATGCGTAACTGGTTGGATGATAACCTCCAGATGGATGTTATTATTATATTACATATTATATTATGTTAATATTTAGTTCCAGCTCTGACTCTTTCAGGATGGATACAAGCGAGTCACAAGAGGCTCCAGAAACAGAATCTGTGACTTGGTGTTAAAAACAAGGTCCGAGTCTAAAGTTGTGATTTAACGAGATGAATCTCTGTCTCCATGTTTTCGTGCAGGCTGCTTCCTGTTCTGCTGGACTCCGTTCTTCGTGGTCCACACGACGCGAGCCCTGTGTTTGACGTGCGACATCCCTCCCGGTCTGATGAGCACCGTCACCTGGCTGGGCTACGTCAACAGCGCCCTCAACCCCATCATCTACACCATCTTCAACACGGAGTTCAAGAAGTTCTTCAAGAAATGTTTCCGCCGCTGCTGCTGACACCAGGTTTCCCTCCACGAGACACTGAAGGAAGGATGTGTCTGACAGGAAATACACTGTTAAAGGAGGCAGTCACTGGTGATATATGTTGCATTTCTGGGTTTACTTTGTCATTCGGTGATGTTCTGACTCGATCCTCTGGGATTACGACCCAAACAAAATGATGATATTTGTGCAGAAAGCTGCAGAAAAAACAGCTCAACACTGACACAAACTCCCCCGACTGAGAGAAGCTTTTCACCATTTTCAGTTTTTTCTGTACAGCACATTGTGTTTTGTCTGGATTTTACTGTATATCAGCCGCAGTTCAAGTTACGGTCTGCCAGCTCCAGTGACGACGAGGGATTTGTCCAGAGCTCGCTGCTCTGCCTGAAAGGATCAAAACCAGGGCAAATATGTCCCAGGATGCAGAAGAGAGAATAAGCTTCAGCAGAGCAGAACGTCGAACAGCTGAACGCAGCTTCACGACTAAAACAAATCATGTTTCTCATATCAGCTGGAAGGAACAGTTTGAGAAATACTCATTCGCTTTTCTTGCAGATAGTTAGATGAGAAGATGGATACCACTCTTCTGTCGGTACGTTAAATATGAAGCTACGGTCTGAGTCTTTAATTCGTATAAAAACCAAAGTTTAAAATTTAAATTTCAATCTTTGTTTAGCGTTACAGATCGAAACACAATGTTTACAATAACTTCCAGGTAGAAAAAACCCAACTGAGTCTAATTCAGCTAAAAAGCAGGTTTGATGCTGTCGTATCTTATTTTAACAACATAAAACTCACCCACTAACATTACATTGTACACACTGTCGGGCCACAGACTACAGAAAGTGACATAGTGAGCACAAACTAGCAGTTAGACTGAGACGGGCTGTCGTGCAGATATCAAAGATATCATGAAATATAAAATAAGCACAGTGGGAACGTCAGAAAAGGTCGGACCACCGTGTTTTAATATACATTAGGGTTGTTGAAATATCACGATAACCATGATATAAAAAAATAAAATATTGATAATATCGTGTTAATAATGCAGTGAAGATGTTCGGCCTCGTGGGTCTTTTTGTTCACAGACCTGCACTTGTATTTTGAGACAAAACAGACAGTAAACACAATTAAAGATAGATGTGATTTTGACACATTTTTGACAGCCCTGCTGTAAATCTTTAAACGTACAGTTACATCTGAAAATGACAACACAAAAAAGCGAGTGTGCTGCTTTCACATCCCTCCACAAACAGAAAATGTTTCTACCCAGAAGTAAACTGTCGCCGCAGCGTCATCACGGTGGTGATTCGATCCATGTGTGAGCTGTGTTGCTATGGATACGTGTACTAAATGCCTCCTGTCTGTTTGAAATCATCACAAACTTCATCAAACGCAGACAAACAGAGACTCAACGTGTTGAATCTGACCAAACATCTCCAGACAGCCATGACACACCAGACAAACATCTGAGTGTGTCTGAGTGTGTCAGCGGGTGTTTGATTGGTGCTGCCTCGGACCTCAGTGGCTCCGACTTTCAAAACAATGCACCTGCTGTTCAGGATTTTACAAATACAGGGAGCTGGGTTTAAGATTAAACTTGTTACTCATGCCTACATGGGAACATATTTCAGCTGGTGCAACTCAAAATGTAAAAAAGTTGGAATTTTACGTTCCCAACCATGTGCAGGCTAGCTGTTTCCATATGTTTCCAGTCTTTATGCTAAGCTAAGCTAAGGCTCCTGGCTGCATGAGAGTGGTATCCATCTTTTTATCTAAATTTTGGCAAGTAAGCGAGTAAGAGTACATCCTTAAAGGTGCCCTGTGAAGCAATGTTCATAAGAGTGGGTCCACATTTGTGATCCTGCCGCTGGCTTCACTCTATTTTACTGAAGGTACGACGCTATAAAACAAAGCAATGTCCTCAAAAAAGGCAGTGAAGAAGAAGGACACACAAGAGACCAAACACACCACAGGGCACCTTTAAATGTTGAATTATCCCTTTAATACATCAAGGCTTCGTGGAATAAATACCTTCCAGGAATCTGAAGCAGGATACGAAGAAGCGCGAGTGTGTCGGCTGGATTTATCTCTTCGGAGGAGCTGAAGGATTTGCTGCCAAAGCAACTTGAAGAGCAGAACATGAACTGACAAAGTGCAGCTGTCGTCACTGACTTCTTCTACAAACTGTGTGAGTCAGAACATGAACACGAACAGGAACACGGGATTCAGCTCATTAAAGCTGATTGGGTTCATTTTAACATGTGTACTGATGAGAAACAACAATACCGAGCAGCAATATGCCTTAAACTCAAAGGATGTACCTACCGTCTGTCGTGTAAAGTCGAACATTAACAGCAGCACTGAGTGGAAGAGGAGTCGTGTTTCAGTCGTCACGTCTGCTTTCATATTTCATATTTAAAACCTTTGTCACTTTGACGTGTTTGTCAGTCACTTTACACAACTGACGACCAGTTTGTTGCTCTCTCTGCTTTTTACCTGAGTAATGATTCATTAGAGCCGAGAGGACGACGACCACATCTACGTTATAATAAATAATATAATAAACGCAGCCAGAGAGGAGCAGAGGGTCAACGTGACAATAAATAATCACTCGGTTTCTTGTTAAGAGTAACATCTTTTTTTTTTTACTGCCACGTACCAGTTTATTCTTTACTTTTATAAAATAAACAATTTACTCTTGTCTTGTTATATGAAGAGCTTTTCTCGTCGTTACACATAATCAATGTTTTCTTTTAAAAACAAGAAACATGTTAAAAATGGAAACTTTCTAAACTTTTGCTACAAACATTAAAGTTTCTCGGTGAGAAGTCAGTGTGACGCACGTGGTTTACAAAAAAATTAGCAAATTTGCGGGATTTAATAAAGTAAAGTGAGATATAATATAAAAACAGAAGGCTTGTTATCGAAGTAATAACAAGAAATAAAGTTCCTTATAACATGAAAAATATCCTGTTACAAGAATTTCCAGCTGTGAATTGTGATTTCCTTCCAAATCTATTATTTTTTATACTTGAAACACTCATTATGATCCTGTTTGTCATTTTATTTTTGTAAAACTTGCTTTCAAAAAAAGTATTTATGATGTTGAATAATAGGAAACTGAATTGAAGTGAAGCATCTCCAGATTGTGTCTTGTTAACAACATTAGTTATTATCCTCCTGTCGAGTTTTTGTGTAAAAGTTGTTTTAATGTTTTTGAAGCAGAAAGTATTCTGGACTGCAGGATGGCTTAAAATTTGAGTGAAATTGTCCTTTAAGCCTTTACTGCCTGTCACCACAGTATGTATGTTTGGTTATTGACTGTGCCTACTGTACGCCATATCCACGTTTTATGTGGAAACCTTTCTAATAAAGTGTCTCATGTATCTAAATGTTCCCGGTGGCCTTCAGCTCAGTTTGAGGTCCAACTGTCTCGTTTTTTATTCAGAGACGACTTCATGTTCTTCAAACACCTCAGCAGACAGACGGGACGCCAGGTGTGAGTTCAGATTTCTGCATGAAGTGACTGTGAGACTCGATGAGCTCCTGAGCACAAGCGTGTGAAAGGCCGACACCTCGACTACACAAAGCACGAGGTGGCTGCACTGCTTGTTTGTGTGTTTATATAACTTTTGCTTTTCTGTGTCGTCATTTTGTGTCTCGTTCTGGTCGTTCTCCGTCTCTTCTCTGTAGTTTTTGTTTCTGTAGTTTTTGTCTCTGTAGTTGCTTTGTGTCTGTAGTTTTGTCTCTTTGTAGTTTATTTTGAGTCTCTTGAGTTTCTTTTTATGTAATTTATGTCCCTTTGTTGTCATTTTGCATGTCTTTGTGTTTACTGGCCATCTCTTTGTAGTCATTTTGTGTCTCTTTGTCTTCGTTCTACAGTTGTTTTGTGTCTCTTTGTAGTCATTTGGCGTCTCTCTGTAGTTGTTTTGTGTCTCTTTCAAGTAATTTTATGTCCCTTTGTTGTCATTTTGTGTCTCTTTGTTGTCATTTTGTGTCTCTTTGTTGTCATTTTGTGTCTCTTTGTCTTCGTTCTACAGTTGTTCTGTGTCTCTTTGTTGTCATTTTGTAGTCTTTGTAGGCGCTGGCCATCGCTTTGTAGTCATTTTGTGTCTTTGTTGTCATTTTGTGTCTCTCTGTTGTCAGTGTGTCTTTTTTATAGTCTTTCTTAAGCTGTTTTGTCTTTATTAGGTCCGTACTGCAGGTGAAGCGGGACTCTCGGGTGCTGCAGGTGAAGCGGGACTCTCGGGTTCTGCAGGTGAGGCAGGACTCTCGGGTGCTGCAGGTGAAGCGGGACTCTCGGGTTCTGCAGGTGAAGCGGGACTCTCGGGTGCTGCAGGTGAGGCAGGACTCTCAGGTGCTGCTGACCTGCACATCTTGTCTCAGACTACAGATCTGACTCCTGTCTAAAGTTTCCTCCTCACTGTAAATACCAGACTGAACTCTGTGGTTTAAAATGCTCCTCCTGGTCCCCGCGGGGCCCTCAGACCCCTCGGACGTGTGCCTGATAGACCTGTTAGTCGTCCATTCATGCATTTCAGAGGCCATGTAGTGCAGGATTTCTGTCTCCCTCAGATAGTCAGGTACAAAGGACCAACATTAATGCTGCTGAATTAAAATGGGATTAATGAAGCTGAGAAAACTTTCTACCACCGAGTGAGACAATACATACTGAACAGGCCCCCGACTGAGATGTGCAAATTGGACATTAGCACAGTCTACTGCCTTCTCAACATCTTTTCACGTCCACTGTCTGTATTTCTACTCTTGTATAGAGTCTCTTGTTCAGCTTTTTGTTCTCGATGACAAAAAACTGGTTTTGTCATTCGAACGAACAATTTCAACTGGTCAGAACAAGAAAACTGGCTCGTTGAACAGCGCCAGTGTAACAGGAAGTAACACGATATCAGTGCAAATAATTTAATGGTTCTTCAATCAGTTGTTTTAAAACAAGTCCCCAGTGAATTCAGCTGTTTAGGAGAAAACTGCAACACTTCACCTGTGTCTCTTTGCAGGTTTTGTGCGTCTCTTTGTGGTTGCTTTGTGTTTCTTTGTAGTTGTTTCGTGTCTCTGTAGATGTTTTGTGTCTCTCTCAAGCAATTTTATGTCACTTTGTTTTCATTTCGCATGCCTTTGTAGTTGCTGACCATCGCTTTGTAGTCATTTTGTGTCTTTCACCCATGCTCATGACTTTCCACCAGCATGGGTGTAATTAGATGACTAATTCAAACCTCATTTTTGGGTGAACTGCTCCTTTAAAAAGCACAAATCATAAAAAGGGTCAAAACAGACGGATCACCGACACTCTCTTATTTATTATCTGCAAAAAACAAACAAGTTTCAGGTAGAAGCCATCCTCAGTGTCGCCTTCATGAGAGTGAAGCTGTAGATGATATTAACAGGATGTGACGAAACCATTTCTTGCAGCACAAAAAGCAAAAACACTTTTTTTTTGCAGGAGGGAGAGGAAGGAGAGGTGAAAATTGGGGCGTGAGTGTGAGAGCCGGGTTTAAAATACTGAAGAAGGTGCTGAATATGATAAAAAAATCTGTAATGAGCTGCAAAACTCTGAACACCACGAGGCACGATGACGTCACTCTCTCTCAGCTGGAAAAACTCACAGTTCACACACTCGTAACTCAAATATATTGGGTCAGACTCGTCTTTCTTTTATTTTACTGATTATGATATAACTTATGAGGAGGATACTAATACATGTAGTGAAGTAACGACTACAATATTTGCCTTCAAGATGTAGGAGTGGAAGAATAAAGTAGCAGAAAATGGAAACCTCAAAACTGAACTTAAATCCAGCGCTTGAGATTTTTTGTCCTCTACAAGGACGAGTATCCTACTCAAGTATCCTAAACCTCTCTAACAGGACATGTCACACTACACGTTGTCCTCTGGCTCCCTCTGCTGATTAAAACAGACATCATGTTAATGTCACCAAATCCCAGTTAAGACCAACAGCGAACAAAAGCAACAGATATTGTGTGTTAATCTTCTTCCTCTGAGCCAAAGAGCTGATTTTTGTCCAAAAACTGTTAAAAACACATCAATGAGCCACACTGTTGTTCCTTCATGAACACACACACTAGTTTATTTTATCTCAATCACACACACAAACACACACACACCATCCTGCTGCAACAAATACTCACTAGAGCACCACATGTTGATTAATCCGCTGCTGAAAATAGTCCCCAACAAATACGCTGTTAACTCCTGATTGCTGTTGCAGCTGTTTTAGGATATTTTGTGGCTCATTTTAAAAATTAACACCTTGTGCAATATTTGCCAACAGTTTTAATGCTTAATTCTTGTATTACATATTATAATTTAGACCTTCATAAAAACAAAGGCCATCATGAAGGTCGTCGTTGCATTTTTGTATACAGATTTGACACATTTCATTAAGTTAGAGGCTCATAAATAAAATATAGTATTTTTAATCTTTCTTTTTGGCTCAACGTGGTCGACCAGCTACTGAAATACTATTTTAACCACTAAAACCTCTTGTTGTTTGATTTGTGCGTCACTTACCTGCAACTTAGGGATATTTTACTGACACAAAGTTCTGTTTTACTGGATTTCCAGTGGAGCAGTTCCTGTTTTGGCAGCGTGCAAGTTTCCACTGACATGACCAATAATCCAAATATCAGCACGTGAGTCTCAGTAAAACCGTCTGCACAAAAGTTTCACATTGTTGGTGTTTTCATTCCTGAGTGCAGTGAATAAAGTCAAACTTCCAGCTTGATGCAGTGACACGATCACTCTTCTGTCTTTGTTGCAGCCTGCAGATAAAAGTACAAACAACAACGTAAGTGAAGAAGCTCCACAGTGTTTTAATGTCCATGTGAGCTTGTAACCAGTAAATAAACAACACACACTCACTTTCTCAGCACCGGCCGCCATCAGAGCGTCCAGCTCCTGAGTCCAGCCGAGAGCATCGACCAGGGCCTGCACACCTCCGACCACGTCGCCCAGCTGCACCACGTCCTGAGGCCGGCGGCGCCAGGCGAACGGTCCCACCAGGTCCCTGTTGACGAGCAGGCGAGGGACGGAGCCGCGAACAGCTCCTGCCAGGCTGGCGAAGGGCTCCACCTGCAGAGCAAAGAGTCGACGACAGCTGCTGCTTTGTAACATGTTGAATGTCCTTGTTGTTGTCAGGTGATAAACAAGTAAAATATTTTCTTCTTGTTATGTTGAATAAAAGAATAAAAGAATATTTCAGGGACATGATGTAGTTTGAAGCGCTCACCTCCAGTGAGGTTCCCATGACGATCAGCAGGTCAGCCAGCGGGAAGTCTGTCAGGTATTTGAAGAAGTGACGCGGAAGCTCCTCCCCGAAAAACACGATGTCGGGCTTGACGACGCCCTTACAGGTGGGACACTTCGGGACCGTCCCGCTCATCACATCCGGCTGATGACACGTGGAAATAAGACAAGTAATTACTAAACCACTGAATATTTTTAAGATTCATATTAAAGTGAAGCCAGTTCAGTTTACCAGAGGCTGAAGTGAAGTTTTATCTGACTTTTAATCACAAATTCAAACAGTATTCAGCAGCACAACCGGATAAAATGAGGGACAGCGAGCAAATTATACATCTGAAACAGGAAACTTGGAGCTGGTTTGGATGATAATGAATTAAAATATTAAAAATAATTTTTGCATTGAATGAAAAATAGTTTCAATACGAACATTTGGAGTATTTTTCAAACATTCAGTCAGAAACATAAGGAAATGTGTCGTGCTACAAATGCTGGGGTTGAAAATATCACTTAAAAAATCTGGGGCAGATTTATGACAAGCGGGGTGCAGAGAAAGTGATGTATAACAGCCAAATTACCAAGGAGGCTCAGCTAATTACGAATTTGTCACAGACAGTGTTTCAAGAAGTTTATTAAATTTCTCCTAATGCAACAACTCACAAAATTGAGTGATTTTCTTATGGAGTCTGGGGAATTTCTCTCCCTGCTGTAGTACGTTGGTGTTCAAGTTTGCCATCTGCTGTAGTGCAAACGTTCTCAAATTGTTGTTAATAACTATTATACATAAATTATTCTGATCATTAAAATCACCCCTCAGTGCCACAAACTGTGACTGACTTCCTGCGTCCCTGCTAGGAGACGTCCTGTGTCCATTTTTTTGTATCCGTTAAACCATGAGGGGATGTTTCTGCACTCTGGGGGTTGGACTTGGTGTTTGGGTGGAAACTCACTCGCAGCTCTTCTCCCTCGTATTTCTTCAGGCAGACGGTGCAGGTGGCCGTCGCAAACGTACCGTGAGCCTCCACCAACATCTCAGGAGGAATTCCTGCCACTTAACACACACACAGATAATAAAGTATGATGACAGTGACACTTTCGGTGGTGTGTAGTAATTTCTTTATCATATAAGGAAAGGAAGGGAAAGATATAAAACACAAACATCTTTCCAGCCCGTCGATGTTCTGCGTGTACATCCTGAGCAGCTGCTTCTTCTCGTGAAGCAGTCGGACAAAATAATGAGTCAGATTGGGCTGATAGTTCCCCGGGTACAGCTCTTTGGCGAGGGCGAAGAACGGGTTAGGGTTGTGATGGAAAAAGCCGATCTCGAATATGGCCTCGGCGTAAGGCAGGTCGTACTGCTGCAGGTTGTCATAGAGACCGCTGCCTGGAGACCTGTGAGGGAAACAACGTGCTGACAGATCCTGAAGTTTAATAACGTGCCATAATAAAATCATATCTGACCCTTTTACCTGAAATCTGGGATGCCACTCGGCGTGCTGATCCCGGCTCCAGCCATCACCACCACCCTCTTAAACTGCCGCTCTCTGATGCTCTTGGCGATGTCCTCCAGGGTCTGCTGCTCCTCGCCTGCACCGCCACCGCCACGGGAGAAAAGCCCTCGAGCCCCGTCCCACCGGGGAGAGTTTGTTTGTCTGAGAAGACGCAAAACAGACATGAAGTATCACCGACTCACTGCAGTCACCTGAATTTCCACTACTCACTCCACATCAAGTCTTACTGTTGCCTGACTCATCATTTACAGATGCTACAGGTGTAAAATGTTCTGTACTCCATGAAGCTAAATATCAATTAAAAGAAAAGTAACTGGCAACAATTTTAATAATTGATTTGATTCATTCTTTAAAGAAACAACGGCCAAAGTATCTGGTTCCTGCTTCTCAAATGTGAAAGTTTTGTGGTTTTCTGAGGCCTCTGCAGTCATAAAAAAGAAGATCTTTGGACAGTTGGTCACAAAAAACAAAATGAGAAGAAGTCAGCTTGAGGTTTGAGGAACTGTGATAACCATCTTTCAAATGCTGAGGAAGTCAGGTGAAGTTTCGTAGTCCACAAAACATTTCTGGAGCTTCACAGTGATGCAGCGTTCTGCTAAACAACTAAAACCCGAGACCACAAATTTATTTGAGAAGATGTTATTTCCAGCCTTGTGCTCCCATTTCAGACTGGAAGCATGTTGCTTAGCAGCTACAGTTAAATAACGTCTTTTCAAATCAAATTGGGATCGCAGGGCTTCTGGAGACTTGGATTACACTGGACGAGCTGTATGGAGCAATTTTAGGGTTTTTTTCTGTCGTTTTTTACGTTTTAAAATAAGACTCCAGCTACTTTGGCAGAATGCTGCAACTCCGTTTTGCCGTGAAGCTCCAGAAATGTTTTGTGGACTTCCTATCTTCATGGGGATGCGTTGTCATTTGAGGCTGAACTCATCTTTTAAGTACATTTTCCAGCAAAAAAGGCCCAATATTTTATGGTTCAACTCCTCAAATGTGACAATTTGATGCTTCTCCACATCATGAATGATATTAAACTGAATATATTTCAGGTTTGGATTGTTGGTCAGTCAAAACAAGACATTATTTGACATTTTTGATTCATCTGTGATTGAACTAATCCAACAACATCTCTGTAGATGTGAAGAAAAAAAACATTATAAAGCTTCTTTCTGATGGTCATTACATCAGACCAGGGCTGACCAAATATCACAACAATCATGTGTGATAACATGAATATACGACCCAGCTCTACCTGAGGATAGAGCATTTTCTCAAGTGCGCACAGCTTAACTGACTGTGCGATGCAATTAAAGCACAGGATTGCAAGTTTCCACAACATGCCTGTAAAAACACACTGCTGCTTCCATGCACAATGAACATCAGCCTGATTTAAGCCATTTTTATATGGCTCTGATGCATGTGATCTAACCCTGATCTTCTTTAAGGACATGGAGAGGACATGGAGAGGACATGGAGAGGACTGTCTGTGTCTCTGATGGTGAAGTACCTGCACAGAGCTGCTGCACCTGGAGCTGCTGGACTCACACTCCTCTGACTCAAGCCTTAAACAAACAACACAAGGCACGATTACTCACTTCTTCTCCTTCTCACTATGTCCTCTTTATTTCTGATGTTTACTGACCGTTTGCAGAGAGCCTCCTGCTGGCTGTCCAACACACACTGCGATACACACAACACAGTCTGACAGGTGACACGACCGAGGAGCTCACTGAAGGAGCCATTACTCAAAATAAAACCACCTGCAGCTTCTCACTGAGCGACACAAGCAGACTCCTGAACACAGACACGAGCTGTTAGCACATTTTATCCACACAAACTCAGATAAAACAGCTGACTGGTGCCTGAAGTGTGTTGTTGTTGTCCTTTGACCTCCTTATGACGATTACCGTAATGTACGATGTAGCCTGACTTTAGCTACACAAAAACAGCCCTGTTGTTCGCTAACACGCCTGGTTCCATGTTGAGTTTGATTTCCCGTCATTTATTAATAAAAAACAAACCACGGGGGGTTACAAATAAAGCGTGCAGCAGTCAACAAATCAACTTTCCTGAAAAATAACATCTAAGCTAACATTAGCTGGCTAGCTTTAGAAACGCCCCCTTTATTTCCCGTCATCCTTTGCGGCCAGCAGCCGAGGCAGCAGACTCACAACACTTGACGTTAGCTAAAAAAATTCAACAACACTCGTCAGTCCCGAATAAAACTCAACCTCAGCTCGTCGCCACAATGAAAGATGTCACCGGGTACCTCAAACAGCAGCAGAGCAACAGCTCCACGCCGGAGATGGCGGCGGAGTGGCACATGCTGGAGGAGTTTTACAACAAAAGGTGAGAAGAAGCCGTGCATGTCAGCTAGCTTGCGCTGCTAACGCTAGGCTAGCTGCCGTTAGCTCGCTCATTCATTGGAAGTGCACGCTGAGTCACGGCCGCAGCTAGCGTTAGCTGAGCGTTGGCTAATGTTAGCCGCAAGTTTCTTCTTCGCGATCAGAGCGGAAACTTGGCCTCAAATATCAGTTTTAAACGTGTAAACACTTCACGTCAGGAGGATATTATTTAATTGGGTTGATGTCTTGAAGCCAGCACCAGAAATGTACTTATGGAAGACAGAGTTTATGAATCTGTCACAAGTGTTCATAGCTGTTAGCTTGGATGCTATGGATGAGTCAGTGTACAATAAGAGCAGTTACATGTAGTAATGTGCTGCTTTGTAATGCACATCACAATCGAGGTTAAACTGTGAATCAGGCGCTTTAAAGAATAATAAGTGAAAGTTTCCTCTGTAACACAGCTGTCTATCATTAGTTAGCAGGGGTGTAAGTAAAAAGAAAGTGCTTACATGGTTTAACAAACAGCTTATTGACCCAGAGTATTCAGGATACCTGGGGTTGGACACTTTAACATGAACACCTTTTAGGATAAACACTTCCTAACGAGTATATTTTACTCCATTTGGACCTTTACCTGTTTTTTGTTTAACAACATTGGCCCTAATAAGGTGTGAAGGTTTGGATCTCTGTTTACATACAGCTGATCAGATCATCACCGGACACTCACCCACCATCACTGTGTCTTCATAATGTAGTGTCTGGCAGACAGCTGTAGTGATAAAGTGTTCTCGATGAGCTGAGACTATAACCAACCGTTTTGTGTTGACAGATTGTGGCATCAGTTGACTCTGAAGCTGACAGACTTCGTCAAAGATCCTTGCTTCAAAACAGGAGATGGCCTCATACAGGTAACTGCGTGACGGGAACACCTTACGTACCTGAACCACAAAGGATGAGAGAGGATAAAATGTGTCATCACAAACTTTGATACCTAATTTGGTTTGTTTTGCAATGACAACTCAGTGTAATCAGTGGGTTGTGACAATAAGATTGTTGAAACTGATAAACAACGTGTGCATAATGCATTGTTGTATCTCGGGCTGTTATAATTGTATTTTGTTGGTGATTTATGTTCATAAAGCCGCATATTAGCCACTGCGATTGTCTGTTTTTGTCTGCAGCTGAAAATACGAGGGACGTAAACTAACTACATTAGCGGCCACTTTAGAGAATTTGTTCCCATTGAGATGAAAGTTTAACGTTCTGATGTTTTCTGTGATCTAACATAACTTTTTGTTTTCTTAAAGCTTTATGACAATTTCCTCAGCGACTTTGAACACAGGTGAGATGAGAGTCTAAACATGTAACACCTGCCAGCTCAGTATTTTCTGCTTGTTTTGATGCTAATTCATTATTTCTGCTCTCTTTGTCAGAATCAACCCATTGTCCCTCATGGAGATTATACTGTATGTTGCCAGACAGATGACAGGTAAGAACAACATGAAGCAGCAGGAAGTGTTTCTCCGCAAGGACAGTTTAGAAAAATATGTTTTAGTATTCACACAAAAGTTTTTTGTTTCTAGATCCTAAAGATGCCATCACGTTCCTTGAGAAGACCAAGGAGAAGGTACGCTGACTGATACCAGCAGCACAGACTTTGAAATATACACTCAGTAGCCTTTTTATTACACCTAATCAAAGTTACTGTCGTCTAACACAATAAATTATTACTTCAAGCAGGAGTGAACATAATAAACTGGCAGCTGAGTGTAAATAATGGACTTTTCTCAGCTGTATTTATGATGAATCTTTGATGTTTCTGTCTGGTTTCAGGTGAAAAGCAGTGACGAAGCCGTCATCCTCTGCAAGACGTCCATCGGCAGTCTGAAGCTGGAGATCAACGACCTTCCTGCCACAAAGGTAAAAGCTCCCAAACTCTCTTCAGTCTGCTGTGGCAAAAAAAAAAATATGTACCTCAGACCTCGTTCAGATATAACCAGTTATGACACATTTCGAACATCAAGCTGCCGGTAATGTTCACACTCGATGTGTCTGTGACGCAGAGCTGCAAACACCAACAGGTGAACTTCATCTCACACGAGTGTGAAATTCCTTTTCCGACTGAAATAACTCAAAGGTTGCAGCCAAAAAAAAACGCAACAAGCATTAAAACACACCCGGCAGAGATCTCTGCTGCTTTTCCCCAAATGTACATAATTTCTCTCTGATTTGATGAAGCAACTCATAAACTGGATTGCAGCCAAACATTTAAAGGAACAATTAGTGAGATAAAACACAAAAGCCAGAATTTTAGTTTGAACAACCAACAAGTTTAGTCTAACTAGCAGCCTGATGCCCTGACCGAGTTATAAACGGTTTAAGTAACCACGTATTTCCTCTTTTTGTCTGTGCGCTTTCAGAAAATCATTGAAGACGTCGAGGAAATGCTGAATAACTTGCCCGGCGTGACGTCGGTCCACGGCCGGTTTTACGACCTCTCTAGCAAATATTACCGCATCATCGGGAACCACGCCTCCTACTACAAGGACGCTCTGCGCTACCTCGGCTGTGTGGACATCAAAGATCTTCCAGGTGAGCGGAGCCGTGATGGGAAACAACTAGTGGACTTTGATTCCAGGCAGATGGAGCTCAGAACGTCACATTAATGTTTCAATGATTTAACGTTGTTGTTTCCTCCACAGAGACGGAGAAGCAGGAGAGGGCGTTCACACTGGGACTGGCTGGACTCTTAGGAGAGGGAGTTTACAACTTTGGAGAGCTGGTGGGATTTTAGCTAAAATACACTTTGGTCGTCGTGTGTTGTTTAACGTGTTCGGCCTGTCAGTGACGACGTCTGCTGTTGTGTCTCTGCAGCTGATGCATCCTGTGCTGGAGTCCCTGAGGAACACGGACAAACAGTGGCTCATCGACACACTTTACGCCTTCAATGGAGGCAACGTGGAGAAGTTCCAGGGCTTCAAGTCTGCCTGGGGCCAGCAGGTGATTAACAACAGTTCAGTTAATAAATCGACTGTCATCAGCATGTGAGGACTAAAGAGATGATGAATACAGAAATATCTATAACGCTCACTCTTTTTATGTGTTCCCATGATGTAATGGTTTAGTGTTTTGACTGTAGCGATGTCACTAACTTCAGCTTTGAAAACTAAGTATCTGTCAGAGGATCGTCTCCTGTATCTGTTCGCTGATGTATTTTTCTCTCTTGGTTGTAGCCTGATCTGGCAACACATGAAGCCAAACTGATGCAGAAGATCCAGCTGCTCTGTGTGATGGAGGTGAGTTTATATCTCTGCACACACCTTCAGCCTCGTCCACACACGTACAGACAGTCTTCTCACACGTAGATGGACTTTTAGGTCGCTGAGTGCAGATTTACAAAACTCTGATTTCTGTGCATCTGTCTGGACGTGTAAAACCTACATATCACTTAGTGCTTTGTTGTTTTTTCAGTTTTGGAAGCTTTTATTTAAATGGAATAAACTCACTTCTTCTTCTTTGGTGTTCGGCGTGTCGTAGACGTAGACTTTATTTACACCTACTGCCCTGGAACGCACGTTTAAGTGTTTGGGATCATTTTTTCATTCTCCGAGATTTTCTGTAAAACAAGTCATGATGTTTATTATTTAAACATGTACGTGTGTTAGAGGTGGAGTTAACCCATGCAGAGTTTTTGCATAAAATTAATCTTCAGTGAACGTTTTACACACAGATTTTTGCCTTTTTACTAATTTTTTAAACCATCTTTCATGATCCAGTTTTATTTAACAAGGCTCTGCCAAACTATCCCACATTAGACATGAGGTACAGATTGCAGTCGATAGACAACACAGATAATCAACACCAACAAACCAAATGTGTCTGATGTTGACTGTCATCTTTGTATGTGACACTCATGATGTTACCGTAAAACACAAGAACATGAACTCACTTCAAACATCTCCTCTCCCTCCAGATGACCTTCACTCGGCCTGCAAACCACAGACAGCTCACCTTCACTGAGATCGCTCAGAGTGCCAAAATCCCCGTTAATGAGGTCGGTTGGATTTAATCAGCTCGTCAATAAACGTCATTAAAAATCTATGGACTGTGATTAGAGTGACTCGTAACGTCTGCACAGAGCAGATCTTTATTTATGGGAGGTGTTGTTGATGTGAAGCTGAGCTGATGGAGCGCAGCAGCTTCTGACGCTCTGTGTGTCGGTGTCTCCTGCAGGTGGAGCTTCTGGTGATGAAGGCTCTGTCCGTGGGCCTCATCAAAGGGAACATCGATGAGGTGGACCAGAAGGTGCAGATGACCTGGGTTCAGCCCAGAGTGCTGGACCTGCAGCAGGTCAGTCCTCCTTTTGATTTCACACATTTCAACTCAAGAGATTTTGTTTGTTTTTGAACAGATTTTTATCAGCATGTTGTTGTTTATCTTCTGAATGGATCAGAATGTAAAGCAGCTACAAGACAAGTTATTTTATTACTGAAGGAGCAGGACTGTCAGTTTATCTTCACTCTGTTGTGACACCTGAATCGGATCAGAACAAAGTTACACTCTCTTCTCTCGGGGCTGTCAAACAGTAGCGTGACAGAAGTAAGAAATCACAAACTAACATGGATTAGACGTGAGAAAGTAAAGCAGAATAAAACGGGTGACATCTGCAGAAACGGGTAAATAGACTGCTGATCTTCACCCACCTGTTGTTTTCTGCTTCAGATCAAAGGCATGAAGGAGCGTTTGGACTTCTGGTGCGGCGACGTGAAGAACATGGCCATGCTGGTGGAGCAGCAGGCCCACGACATCCTCACCTGAACCCGCTCGCCTTCGGTCCGCAGAGGGAAACCTCGCCGCTTCACAACCATTTCTGTTTTTTTTGTATCGTTTCTCTTTCTATCCGATGTTTCTTCTTCTGTTACCGTCTGTTTATTACCGACCTGTAAATCACACTGTGGTCTTTTACAAATAAACAATCGGTTGTAACGTTTATCCTCAAAGTATCGGACAGAAGATATTGTCTAAAAACACGAATAAAAATGACCAGAAAAAAAGTCACATTCATCCCCGACAGTTATTGTGTGTGAACGAGTGTTTTGTTTCTTTGTGTTTCAGCTTCAGGCTGAATTAAGATTTGTTTGAAGTTATTTAAGTTTAGACAAAACAAACATTGTAAAGCGTCACTTTGATCTCTGAGTCGTTTCTTTATGTGTCAGAATTTTTACAATCCAAACAACTTGATAGAGAAAATAAATAATAAACAATAAAATAAGAATGAGCCTCAACTCAGCCAGCTGAAGCAGTAAAGTCCTGCTTTTACATCAACACGAGTGATTTCATCCTCGAGTGAAAGATATTGTTACTTTTACTTGTACTTTTTAAACTTAGTTTAAGTACTTTTTTTTTGCCAGAAAATTACTTTTGATACATCAGTACTTTTGATATCAGGTAATTTAATTTAATAATTCAGCATTTTTATTATCAAAGTCAGTGTTTTGTTTTTTTAACCAGCTGCCAATTACATAAAATAATGAAAACAAATTGTAACTAAAGTCATCAAATAAATGTAGTGGAGTAAAAGTATTTGAATTTTTAAAGTAGAAAAAAAGAAATACTCAAGTAAAGTACATGTACCTCAAACTTGTAGAGTATTTGAGTAAATGTACTTGGTTACATTACTGATCACAGATACAGGGGAGTGGCTGTATCAGCTTGTACCTGAGTACTTTTACAGTGAAGTATTAGTACTTTTACTTCAGTACCTGAACAATGAAGTAAACAGCCTGTCGTCGTCACGCAGCAGCTGCGGACCGAACCGACACGTTATAAAGAACCATCAGCTGCTGAGCGAAGCGTCGGAACCGGTTACTGGACCGACGGTCTCCAGCAGCTCCGGGGAACACAGGTGTTCTGCTGTCTGCTCGTGAAGTGACGTCGCAGCAGGTGCGTTCGCCATCTTAGTTTAGCATGTTAGCATGGTTAGCAAAGGTAGCTTTTTTAACCTAAAATTGATGAATGTGAACGACACGAAGTTGATTATTAAATATTGTATTGAAGTGTGTCAACGTCTGCAGTGAAGTGAAATATGAGTTATGTTTATTTTATATATTTATTTTTATATTTTATATATTATCATGAAGTTGTGACGCTAATTGGTGATGTTAGCTAGCAAACAACCGCCTCTTTACAGCAACGCTAGCTGCTACAGGCTCCATGATGCTCAGCTAGCTGCTACTGCTAGCTGGCTGCTAACTCTGTCTGATGTTTAGTCCCAAAAAGTTTGTTTATTTGTTTGTTTGTTTGTTTGTTTGTGTTTAAGCCTGCATCAGCTAACAGCTAAATGCTAGTAGAAGTACTTTGTGTTGAGGGTTAAACAGCGATGGAAGTACATTTACACAAGTACTGGTACTTTATATTTCCACTTCGTTACATTCTGGAGGGAAATATTCTACTTATTACTCCACTACGTTTATTTAATAACTTAAATTAAATACATTTAAGTACGAGTTACGGGTTACTTGTCAGATTACGTGCTGAATCAGAGCCAAAGAAGTACATTTTTAAATGTATTTTATCAGAAAAACTATGAAAAAACAGATCTGATCATCAGAAAACTGCTGCGGATCAGATACAATAATCAGCCAGGTCAATAATCAGTTGACCAGTAATGTGCAGTGTATAAATACATGTAAATATGTGTATAATTTACTTGTTATTTTGACAGTAACTACATTTATTGCCAGAAAATTACTTTTGATACTGAAGTACATTTAATATCAGATACTGTAAGAATTTTACTGAACTCCTAATATTCATATGTGATTTTTACTTTTACCAGAGAAATATTTTAACACTTTACTTTTACTATAAGTTTGACTTTTAGGTCCTTTATGCAGCACTGAGTGACTATTTGGTTATTACATTTACTCAGTTTATTGTCTTTATTATTTATTTATTAATTATTATTATTTTATTATTTATTGTCTAAATTATATTATTTATTGCAGATCCAGATTAAAGGATGGATCCATTCAGGTGGCTGGTATCTGTGAGTGACTACAAACATCTGGATCTAGTGAATTTAAACATGTTTTGTTTGAAATTGGATTCGGCTTGATGTAGTTGAAGGGAACTGTCGGGCCGTGGAGGGGGTATGCACTCTACTGAGGGTCATTGCTGATGTAAAGACAATCAGAAAACATTTAAAGGCCTTAATCTTGTTTTTTTTTGTGACCTTTAAGTTTATATTTCCACGTTTTCCTCCATCAGACGCTGCAGTTCACTACATCTGCATTAACGCAGCGGCTTCCGTCTGTGGCTACTTTGCATAAGAGGATTTCTCGATGTAAAAACACGCGTGTAGCCTCTGTTGAGCTTATTAAATATGAAACTACTCTATAATGTATGAAGAGCACTCTGAGATTATGAGAACAATCCGCTCACGGGGAGGAAAGTTCAGTGAAGTTAAACCGCTTGTGACACGAAGTCGAGACAAAGAATCACATTAAATCTTTACGTGTTTTCTCCAACGCGCTCACGACTTTCCTGTGACGTGCACCGAAAGGCAGAGATCAGTATCGGAATGTAACTAAGTACATTTACTCAAGTACTGTGCATAATATTGAGTATTTTCCTCTCTTTCTTCTCTACTACTTCAGAGTGAAGTCGTGTACTTTTACTTCACTACATTTATCAGCTTTAGTTACTTGTTACTTTGCAAATTAAATGTGTATTTTTTGCAGAACAAAACAACGAAAACTAAAAAAGTACAGCTGAAGAGATTAGTCAATTAATCGACTGACCGGCAACTACTTTAATAACCTTTAAGTCATTTTTCTTGTAAAATATTTCATGTTTTCAGCTTCACATGTGAAGATTTGCTGCTTTTAACCATTTTATTGTTTTACTTTGAATACTTTCGTACATTTTCCTGATTGAACCTTCACAGTATCTTTACCGTGTGTTATCACTGCTTCTACTTAAGTAACATCTGAATATTTCATCCACCTCGGCTGTAATTTACAGCACAAATCTAATTTTAGGTTTCAGCTCAGGTGTGATGTCACCCTGAGTGTGTGTGTGTGTGTGTGTGTGTGTGTGTGTGTGTTGTGTGTATTCATGCTTGTGTGCGTGTTTTCTTCAGACTCCTTCAAGTCAAAGTGAAGCCAGCGAGCAGGAACACAGATTGTGATGAACGTTAATCTGCTCCACAGGTTTCATCGCTAACACACCGAAACTCTGATTCAGTGACGGTCTGCTGCCGACTGACACGACTGTGGAAGAAGTACTCCTGTACTTGTACAAGTACTAATACTTCCAGTACTAAAGTATTAGAATCAAACTGTACTTAAAGTACCAAAACTAGCAGTACTCAGTTTGCAGACGCATATTTCAGAATCATACATGTTACTGGATCGTTATCAATGTTGCATTAATGTGTTTATCACTTTAATGTTGACGCTGGTCGGCGTGGAGCTAATTTAAATTATTTTATATACTTTATCTGCTGGGTAGTTTCTCAGTTTCTCTCTCTTTAATAATACATCATAATTATTATGTTGATTATTCTTTGTAGTATTAATCTGAACCTGTGAAGGAACTCAGCATGTCAGATAAACGTAGTGGAGTAAGAAGAACAACGTTTTCCTTCTATATTTCTAATTATCGCTGCATTGAAGTATAAATGGGAAAAACTTGAGTAAAGTACTTCAGAGTGGTACTTAAAGGAACAGACCACTCAAAAATATAAATCCACTCATCATCTCCTCCCTCCATGCTGATGGGATTCGTAGTCCACAAAACATTTCTGGAGCAACACGAAGAAAAAAAAACAGAAACTTGAAAACAGAATGGCTCCATACGTCTTCTCCTGATGTAATCAAAGTCTCCAGAAGCCCCGAAATCCCAAAACGCCCTGAAAAGACATTATTTACACCCTCAACGTGCTGTTAATGTCATGCGCCCTCTTCAGACGGGGTTCATGATGATGTTTTTAGCTTCCAGTGAAGGTTTCTGCTTACAAAAGAGTGCAAACAACGTCTTTTCAAAGGAATCTCGGGGCTTCCAGAGCCTTGGATTACACCAGAGTAGGTTACGTTTAAAACAAGTCCCCAGCTACTGCAGTTGTTTTGGAGATTTGTTGTCTAGCGTTGTTTTGCTCTGTTTGATTTGCTAAATACCAGTCGGTGATTTTCGGGGGACCATTAATGTGAAATATCAGCAGTTTTACTTGTTCGGTGTATCGATGTGTCCGTGGAGCTGAAGCCGCAGACAGTCTCGTCATCGTGCCTTTTTCTCTTGGACCTTTTCTTTTCTCTATAACTACACAGGTAATATAAGTTAGGGCTGTCATGATTCTTTAAATCCATGATTGGATCGATTTTAAGGTCAAGATTTGATTCAAGATCAACAGTTCATTGTTTTATGTTCTAACAACTGTCGTTTACATTTTCAAATTCCTCAGCTTGACTTTCTCCTGTGGCTTCCTGCAGGTTAGAGAAAAACAAAAAATCCCCCTTCAGTGATTCAACGATAAACAACAAAAGATAGAAATTCAAGATTTGGTTTCTTAAGTTTGTCCAGAGTTAACCCTCTGTCACAAATCAATCAATAAAAGATCTCTGAAATAGAAAACAAACCCGTCACCTGAGACGCTGTTGGAGATTCTTCCTGCACACATGAAGCATGCAGCTAATGCTAAGCTAGCTGTGTCGTCTTTGAATTGACGATCAAACTTTTGATTGATTTTTGATTTTTAAATTGAAATCATGACACCATACTGTAGCCTGTAACCTCTATACAGTACAGAGAAGTGGCACCGTGAGGTCGCAGAAGAGCCGGAGAGTCGTGGAGACACGCTGCTGCTGGAGTGATATATACATTTATATATATATACATATAATATTATATATATAATATTGCTACGATCGTTCAGAACCATCTGAGACCGAGCTGCCTCTGTAATTACATGTTTCGGAGCAGACGTCTCCTGCTGCCCAACACAAAATGCAAAGAAGCTCAGAAAACCTCAGACAGCGACACAGATATTAAATATGAAGAGTTGAAACACGTCGGCTTGAATCTGCTCTTTATCGTTGTTTCACCACGTGGTGGGGAGCAGAGGAGGATCTCTGAGACATCTGTTCTGCCTCATTTCAGCCTGTTTGACATGAAGTCTTGCAGACTGTGTTTGTGGATCAATAGAAAACAACCTCACTGAGGACAGTTGTGGTCTTCAGTGAACTCTTTCACTCATGTTCAGATGTTTAACCCTGTCGAAGAGGAACTGGTGCATTGAATACATACAGCAGCGGCTGCGTCAGGCTCTTTTATAGAAATGTATTGATGCAGTGAATGCAGCTCAACCTCTGTGAGAGATTTTAATCTGGAGCCGGGCCGGCACACAGGTAGTGATGAGGTCAACCAGCAAAGATTAGAGGGGAGAGACTTTTCTTTTTATTATCTCACCCTCGTTCCCTCAGGAGGGTTTGTGTTTTGTCAGGCGGACACAGTGAATAACAGTTTGTTCTTAATGATTCGTCTGGTGACATAAAGGTTAAATAAAACTAACAATGAGCAGAAAACTGCAACTATGGAGGCAAAAATTATGAGCGTGTGTCAGCAGCAGTGTTTGTGTAATTACTGTCAGCGCCAGCAGGGGGCGACAAAACGTCTGCAGGTTCATACAGAAAAGGTGGGGCAGAAAAAACACAATTAATATTAGATCATAAATATAAATATATATAATGTTTTTATACATACATAAAAATACACAAATCTAAAATATATTTTAATGAACAAATTAATGTTTTAAAACAGAATTTATTAAATAAATAATTTGACCTTTGATGCTTTTTAAGAAAAAAAACAAACACTTTAATCCTTTTATTTGTTCTAAATATATTTAATTAAATGTATTACAAATGAAGCAGTGTCTTAGAAACAGAAAACAGGAAAAAAAACAATTATTAAAATTAATAAACAATCTTAAAATAAATATAAGAAATGACAGAACTCTTAAAAATAAAATATTGTGAATAAATAATATTACCAAGATTTTCTTTTTAAATAAAAGTCAAACCCTGTCTAAGACAAGAAAAAAGAGCAAGTAATTAAATTAATAAATAATAAAATAATTTACAAATAAATGTTATTTAACAAATAAATATTTGAACCTTTTGTTGAAAAAAAAATTTCCTCTCTTTTATTTGTTCTAAATATTATAAATATTTTTATGAACATGTATTACAAATTAAGCACTATAAATAGGAAACTGATTAATTTAAATTAATTAACAATCTTACAATAAATTTAAGAAACAGCAGACCTTTGAATATATATATATATAAATGAAACATAAAATAAAATAAAAATAATTATAAAAATAAATAGGATAAAATGAAAAAAATAATAATTGTAATTTTTAAACTCTTAAATTTGTTTTAAAAATTATCAAACTGTCACAGGCAAGGAAAAAAACAGTAAATAATTAAATACATAAATAATACAAATTATAGTGAATTGAAAACAATGTAGAAATATTCATTTAAAAATAAGTAAAACTAATACACGAATAGCAATTAATAGAAATATACAAGTAAAGTAAATCAATTTTGAAAAAAGTATTTCTTAATTATTTTATATGATGTTATTCTGTAATTTAAGTTATTATTTATTTTATTTTGTGTGTTTTTTATTTATCTTTTTTATTTTAAGATATCTTTACGTTCAGGTTCAGCTCAGTTTATTTGGTTTATGTCACCGACTCTTCTTACACATCATATAATCAGCTCATATTTTAGTTTATATCTAAACTCAATATAAAGTCACACTGTTTCTTTTAAACCGGCTCTTTGACTCACATTTCTGTGAGCTGTTGTATTTCTGTTCACCTGACTCTGACGGTCAGTGATGAGACGTTTGTTCTCGTTCCTCTACGGGAGAATAAAACGTGTAAACCAGCTTAAATCCAGTTGGTTTATCTTTCAGTTATTAAACAGCTTATAAATAATACAGGTTTATCTCAGCGGGCCAGTGTTCGTCCTTGTGTGACACCATTTTCTGGTCACCATACGAACCAGCAGATGGTGTGTTCAGTGACAGAAAGATTTCCAATACCTTCATGCTCCAGTTATTGATTAGAAAAATATTTTACCGTACGACCGCTCTGGAAGTAACGGCGACTGTTCGGGTGTCAGATTGTGATGAAGCGGCTTCATTTTGTCAGCGCGCAGACGCACAGATTATTTGTTGGTTTATAAAAAAAAGGTCAGTCTGGGTCTCTGTGAAGCTTTTTTTCAAGTGACAGCTCCGGTCCATCGGTTCGCCTGCGAGACAACAGTGAAAAAAAGACTGACAACAATTAGCCTGGGAGACGGTGGCACGGGATCAATGAGCTCGCCAAACGTCCGGTTTATCAGGAAAACAGATTGCTGACTGACCAGATTTCGGTGCGAGAGCCGAGAGAGCGAAATGAGGCTGGATAATTAGGAAAAGCAGGCTGTATCCCCGAAGGGAACGAGCAGCGAGCGCCGTGCATGCAGCTATTCGCACCATCCCTCCGTCTCTATCTCTTTAAGAGCTCGGAGAAGGAGTGTGTGTTCAGTGTGTGTGTGTGTGTTCAGTGTGTGAGTGTGAGTGCATGTGGGGGAGGGGTATTGGCTGGGGTGGAACAGTCCTGTAATGAGCAGATTTTAGAGAGAGAGAGATAGAAAGGGAAAAGAGCAAGGCCGAAAAACAAGAGAGGACAGATGACTTGGTGGAATTGGGATACAACAACAATCCGGGTTTAGACGAGCGCTGAGATGGAGAGGACAAAGGGAAGAGGAGAGGAATAATTTATTTTTTCTTCTTCAGGAGAGGAGAGAGAGCCTCATCTTCACATCACAGCAGAGAGGAGAGGAGAAGGAGGGAAGCGATAAGAGGAGATATTCACTCTCTCCGTTATGTCTGCCGAGGTGTGTGTGCGAGGCTGAGGCTGTGTGTTTGTGTGATGTGGATGTGTGTCTCTGAGCGTTAGCCTGGATTGCTGGTTTCCAGGCCATGCTATCGAGAAATATCTCCAACTTCCCCTGATTTTTTTTTTAGATGGCGTACGAGCGCAGCAGCATCCCTGTCCTGTATCCCTCTCTGTGTGCGGCAGGGATGTGGGGATGCTCTAATGTCTGATTGAGCTGAGCTCGCTCGCTCGCTCGCTGCTGCCACCACCGCCGCCGCTCTGTGGGCCTCTGGGACTGCTGGAAAAGCCTAGGCCTCGCTTGTCTGGAGCGCCCCGCTGCACGGCTGAGGCGACGGGCCGGCGAGCTCCCCGGCTGCGAGGCTGCGTGGAGCAGGAAGGTGGAGGAGGAAGTGGAGGAGGAGGAGGATGAGAAGCACTCTGAGCCTGCATGCCCATGGGAAGCAGCATGCACAGCAGCTGCGTTCGTCACTCCAGACCCGTCGCTGAGGCTTAGACTGCTTCTCCATCGTGAGGTGATGCTCTTCGGGCCACGTCTTGTTGATTTTAAAATGAGGAGCCGGTGTTTTACATCCTGAACTAACAGGAGAAGGAGAGTCGAGGCCCTGCACCTCCATGCTACCAGGTTCAAACGAGGCCTCCTCCCTCTTTGCTCCTTCTGAGTGAACCAGGCCCTTGTTTGTTCTTTTTCTTGACGTTCTAAGGATTTGCCTAAACCTGTTTCATGCATGTCCACTGGAGGCAGGTTTGACTTTGATGACGGGGGGTCGTACTGCGGGGGGTGGGAGCAGGGTAAGGCCCATGGCCGAGGGGTCTGCACGGGGCCCCAGGGTCAGGGCGAGTACGCGGGTGCCTGGAGTCACGGCTTCGAGGTCCTGGGCGTGTACACGTGGCCCAGCGGGAACAGCTACCAGGGCACCTGGGCGCAGGGCAAGCGGCATGGCATCGGAGTGGAGAGCAAGGGCCGCTGGGAGTACAGAGGGGAGTGGACGCAGGGGTTCAAAGGTCGCTACGGGCAGCTGGAGAGCACGGCCAGCGGGGCCCGGTACGAGGGGACGTGGAGCAACGGGCTGCAGGATGGATACGGCACTGAAACCTACTCCGACGGAGGTAAGACAGCTAAAAGTGAATCACAGCCACTGTGGCCTCCATGTTTCCTCCCACAGCTTCTGTTTCAGAGCAGATTGAGTCCAGTTGGACTTGTCTGCTCCACACAGTGGAAGTGGAACGGCTTGCTTACTTCGCCTGCTGCTAAAATCAACTGTAACACATCTCCAATGTAGGCTACATAAATAACATGTAGGTCACATCCACACGCATTGATGGATTACTGAGCAGGCCTGCCAGGCACAGGCCCCGGGGCCCGAGGGTTCAGGGGCCCCTAGGGGGTAATATTTGTATAATGTTCTGTAGTATTAGTGTAACATCTGTCCAGAGGAGTGTCAGTGTGGATCTGCTGGGGCAGGAAGTTTTAACAGGAGTCAGACAGCTTCTCATCGTGTGAGAGCTCTGCTTCACCTGCAGAACGACCTGAAAAAGACACAAATTAACCAGAAAAAAGACAAAAATCAACCACAAAGAAACACAAAATGATTAAAAAGAGATCCAAAACGACTACCGGTCTCAAAGTATTTCATAACAGGATTAAATTCCAACTCTATTAGTGTATTAAAAGTGCAAGCTCTCAGGTTTATATCAAGGTTCATGTCTGTCAGGACAAAATATTTTGTGAAATTATAATGAAGCATTTGTTCAACTATAAAACTGTCCTGTTTTCAGTCCTTTCAGGGTCACTGTAAATGTTTTACTGTTGCACCCCAGCAAAGAGACGCAGATTGACAAAAAAGAGTCTTGGGATGAATAAAAAGAGACTGAAAACCAACTACAGAAAGTGACTACAGAGTCACTAGAAGAGAGACTTAACGATAAAGACATCCAAAAAGATTACAAAGATACAGAGTCACTACAAAGACAAACAATATGACTACAAAGATACGCAAGGTGACTACAAACACACATAAAATGACTACAAAGGCATGAATTGTGACTACAAAGAGACAGGAAGTGCCTACAAAGACACAAAATGACTACAAGGAGGCTCAAAACTGAGAAGAAATGAAAGATGACCATATAGTGATCCAAAACAAAGAGAGACATAGTGACTACAAAGAAACGCAATACGACTACAAAGACACATAAAGTGACTACAAGGAGGCACAAAACTAAGAAGAGACGTAAGATGACTACATAGATACTCAAGACAACTACAGAGATGATCTTAAAGAGATGCTTAATGACTACAATGACACGCAAAACGACTACAAAGACACGCAAAACGACTACAAAGACACGTACAACGACTACAAAGACACGTAAAATGACTACAAAGACACGTAAAATGACTACAAAGAGACACAAAACTATAAGGAGATGGAAAATGACAACAAAATGCTAAATTGCTACAAATATATGCTAGACAACTACAAAGAGACACAGGATGACTACAAACATGGCAGCCATGTCTGTTTCAGTCTGGGGTCTGGCTCCAGTGTTGAGGGCCGGGGGGGGGGGGCCTACATGTCTGAGCTGCCCGGTGGCCCCAGTGTCTCGTGATCCGTCCGTGTCCTGGTGCAGAGACATTATGAGTCCTGCTGACCGGCCTTCATCATGAGACGATCAGAAAACGAGCGAGACAGAATCAGAACCAGGCTGCGGACCACGAAAAGAGGACGAGCGTCTAATATTAGAAATTAAACCGAGCTGAAGTGTCACCGCTGTGTTCGTGTTTAGACGCACGCTGATTTATAAAAACACACCTTCAGCCCCTCTCCCCTCTGCATCACACCCGCTGTCGCCATGGTAACGGGAGACAGCAGGTCAGCGTGTCACTGGAGACCGGCGCGCGGCTCTCCTGCTCTCTGATTGGCTCTCCGCTCCCGTCAGTCTCGTTTGTAATCTAGGCCGTTTGATCACGCCGGCCCCGCAACCGCGCGGGACCCGGATGATGGAAGCGAGGTCAATAAGTGATGCGTGTGTGTGCGTGTGTGTGCGTGTGTGTGTGTCGGTGCTGCAGTGAAGGTGGAGGTTGTTGTTCACCGCTCACACCTGCTGTGTGCACGCGGACTGTGCGCTGAAACAAAGATGGTGAAGAAGAAGAAGAGCAACAGAAAAAAAAACACTGCGTCACGCGACTGCTCCGCTCCTCTCCTTCCGCTCACGTGTCACACCGCCGACAGATGAATATAGCACGCACGAGCTGACACATTTTCCACAACCCAGTAAATGTGCAGGACACACACACACACACACACGGACACACACACGGGAGACTCACTGACAGGCCTGTCAACAGAGAAGTGCTTATTAAAATTAATAAAGCCGTATTATAGGCCACATGCAGCCTCGTGCACCTGCAGAGAGGTCCGCCGAGCGCGAGACGGTCCGGATCTGCGTTCAGCACCGCGGACAGCTCCTGACGCACGAGGACTGGATCTGGTTTTTAAGTGGAGGAGGTTTTAAAAGCTTCAGAGAAGAAATCAAACTTAAATAAAACACAGAGGCAACAGGAGGAAATACTTAAAGAGCAAAAAAACTAAATGAGTCATTTTTTGACTGGAGTTTGGTTGGTCAGTAGACCCACAGGACTCGTTTGTAAACAGTAGATGTGTCCCAAGAAAGACTAAGAACTAACTGTATTCAGTTTAGAGACTAATATTTATGGCATCACTGCTGTTAGCTTCAAGAAAGAAATCATAACTACACGATACACAGAGGCAACAGAATAAAACACTAAAAAAGAAAAACAGAATTAGAAAAACAAAATTAGTCATTTTTTGACTGGAGTTTGGTTGGTCAGTAGACCCACAGGACTCGTTTGTAAACAGTAGATGTGTCCCGAATAAAGACTAAGACCTGACTGTATTCACTTTATATACTAATATTTATAACTTACTGTTGCAGTTAGTAAATAAGAAAAATAATATACTTGTCTACAACAGTGACTGTAATTTGAATTGCATGTATATTTTGTGTCTAATTTTATTACATAAGTTCAAAGTAAAGCAACTTGTAACAACAGTTATCAAGTAAATGTAGGCTAGTGGAGTAAAATGTACAATATTTCACTTAAATCACACAATATGGAGAAACTCAAGTAAAGTCCAATTACCTAAAAACTGTACTTAAGTACAGTAGACCTACATCACGTCCTTTTACAACACGTTAAAATAATAATTTGCCTAAAATATTGATTTTGTGTATTTTAATCTGTATTTTTATTTGGATCAACGTCAAATTGTTCTGACTGATACCAGCCACCTAAATATGCCAAGATTCATCAAGATCCATCACGATTCAGACATTATTCCCTGAGAAATCAACAAAAATGTCAAAAAACCATCCTGTCTTACAATGTTGAGGACAAGGAGAAATAATTCCTGGATCTGTCCCATTAACCAGATCTGCACCAGAAGGTAATGGGATCTATTCTGGGCTGAGACCCATCCTCCGTCTAAGTTTGGTGGAAATCTGTTCAGCACTTTTTATGTAATCCTGCCGACAAATAAACAAACCAACAAACAAACATGGGTGAAAACAAAACCTGCAGTAGCCTGAGATGTTTCTCAGAGGCCTGCAGTCAGAAAAATACAGAATAGCTTTAAAAACTTAAAACCTTTTGAGACCTCGGTGCATCTGTGAGGGTTTATTTCAGCACCACGGGCAGCTCCAGAGCCACACGCTGACCCATCTGCTGTTAAAGGTGCTACATGTAAGAATTTTAGTTTCAAAACATTCAAAAAAATTAATTTAAATGATCAACAGCATGTGAAGAAATAATAGCTTTGACGTTATATTCAAGCACCTTTCGCTCCTGGTTTCCAAAGCTCCCCTAGTGCTTCGAGCTCCCAGTCTGGACCGCTAGCTGCATGGCTAACTGAGCTAACCAGCTAGTGGCAGCTACAATTAGCAGCAGTTATCGGTTACTCTGGTGATATGCTGCCCCATAAGTGTGCGGTGGACGACGAATTCAGGGCAATTCCTACATATTGCACCTTTAAGAAATCCACTTTACTACTGATGTCCTGGGAGCTTCCTGTTGGCAGCTCACAGCCTGTGAAGATCCATATTATTGACATTTTAAATTAAACAATAAATGTGTTGAAGCTACGTCTTTATGACAAACACATTTCACTGACGAGTGCAATATGACAATATACGATAATATATTGAGAATCAATATTGTCTCTCTCTCTGATTCACTGTTCACTACCTTTGCAAGTTAAAGTAACCACAGGTGTAACGCTGCCGGAGCGCACTGGAACGACACGCTAGGCCTCTTTTTGTGAGGAGATAAAAAGTTCAGTTTGCAAAATCTGGTTAAAAATCATATATACTTTAGGTGCTTCAAGATCCCAAGCGACTGTCATGGAAGAGAGCCAAAGTAAAAACCCCTAAAGAATACAGAAACAAACGGTATGGTCGAAGATGTCATATTCACATTTAAAAGAGACCTCCAGCTGAAAATGCTTACGAGCATTATGAGATAAAAGGTTTAAATTATGAGATAAAGTTGAGATTATTAGGTTTTTGCGAAATAACAGTTTTGGGAATCGCTACCGAAAGTCATGGCATTGAAGAAGAACAATAACTAGAAAAGTACGGTGAAAAGTAGTGTGCGAACTTTACTTTGTACATCAGGGACACTAAAATAAACCCACTTGATAATAAAGTAAAGTGGAGACAGTTGGACCTCCAGCCGTCTGTGGAGGAGGATCTCGAGGTTTCTTCCATTTCCTGTTTAAAGATCTTTGGGAGTTTTTCAAAATGTCTCTCCAAAGAGTTAAGCTCCATGTTTTCAGCTGGCTCCTAATATGAGTTATCTATTTTTCACTTGTTCCTGAATCTGTATGAGTCATTATGAGCTACTAGTCTGTAAACAGACAATGCAGCGATGACACTGTCGGTCATTTAGCAGCGTGATGAGGAAACAGGCTGCAATTAAACTATCAGAAAGCTCCAACAGAGCAGAACGACCGCAAACATCAGTAATGTCGCTGACATTTAACCTCATGTGTCGCATAAATCAGAAGGAAAATACCTCCAACAGTCAAGCAAAGAAAGCAAAGACTCTTCAGCAGAGCCATGAGTGACGCTCCTGCCGAACAATTAGATATTCACTTGTCCTGATAAAATGTCTCGCATGAAGACGTGTGACAGAAGCTCGATTTAGCGTCCATTAGCTTCTGTGGCTGCGACGGGTGGTGACATTGTTGTGGACTGAGTACAAGACGGTGACCAATAAAATATGTTCATGTCGGCCATTTTCCTCTGATGTCACACATATCATTATCTGTCATCAAAAGACGATAGATAGTGAAAATCTGGAAGGACATCGGGCTGTATTTTAAGTTAAACAACATGATAACAGCTAACGTTAGCCTTCAACCACTGCCTAGCTAACACTGCCACGATAATGTCCCCAGGCCAAGACGTGGTTTGATATATCAGACTTCATTTACGTCCTGTTGTGTCGTGAAACACCATCAAACTGTAATGCTAGCTAGGAAGAGGTTGAATGCTAACATAGCTGTTGTCTAACGGGAGCTAACGGGTTATCAAATAATAATGATTCCCATTTTCTCTGTTTTAAATGGTCGTGAACTGAATATCTTTGGGTCTTAAACTGTCAGTCAGACTCTGATGGACGTGATTTCACCATTTTCTGAGACTAAACGATACATCGATTGATCGAGAACTGTTAGACGCAGCTTTATTTCCAGTCACCTTGCGTGATCGATCACTTCTTGCTGTGTTGTGTCAGGATGTTCTGAGGCTGAGCCCAGACTGTTTGGAGGAAGTGGAGACAGCTGTTAAAATGCCTTTCATGACAGAAAGCTCCCCGACCTCGTCGGCAGGAAGAGCAGCACAGCGCTCCTGAAAATCAAACCGACGAGCTGTGAGTCGAACAGGAGGCTGTCGAGTTTCCTGTCCAGAAATATGAGACTCTGGATCAGCTTCACCTTTTGTTCTGACCACCACGGAGACGTGAGATGTTAAACAGCAGACCAGCTTTCTTTTAAAGTCTCTCCAGAGGGCTCTCCTCCTCCTCCTCCTCCTCCTCCTCCTCCTCCACCTCCTTCTCCTCCTCCTCCACCTCCTCCTCCACCTCCACCTCCTCCTCCTCCTCCTCCTCCTCCTCCTCGTCCTTCCAGGAGGTCTGGGTGTCGGCTGACGTTTGTTTTATTCGTAGGTGTAGATGGAGGAGGACGACACCTCTGTGGTTTAAACTAAGCTGATGGATTTAAATGTCCACATAGAAGAAAAGGTTTTAGTTTTCTGATCAGTTTTTATACTTTATTGTAACAATGCAAAATCTTACATACATTTACTTTAAATAACATAACATTTTTTTGCTTTATAGTAAAAAAAAGACCAAAAAAAAACACACAAATTACCCCTAAAACTTTTATTACTACGACTAATTATAAAAATAATAACGAACTAAATCAGAAACAAACAAATAATTAACTTTTTAAACTGTTAGCTCACATTTCAACACATCTAGAGAGTGAGAGAGTGTAACTAAGTACATTTACTCACGTACTGTACTTTAGTTTTAAATTTGAGGTACTTGTGTGTTTTCATGCAACTTTCTACTTCGACTCCACGACATCGTAGAAGGAAATATTGTATTTTTTACTTCACTACAATTACTTGACAACTTGAGATTTTTACACATAAAACATTTGAAGAGTTTATAAAATATGATATTTTGGTTTTAAATTAAACGACCCAACAGTATATACGAGTAAAGCTGAAACAATTAGTCGATTAATCAGTCCGTGGAGAATTTAGTAACAATCGTTTGTTATTTTCATTATTATTATTATTCATCATATATCATCTTTTTTGAGGAGGTTTTGTTTTCGCCCGTGTCTCTTCGTTTGTTGGTTTGTTGGTTTGTCAGCAAGATTAAACAAAAACTACTGAACAGATTTCCACTAAACTTGGATGGAGGACGTGTCTCAGCCCAGAATAGACCCCATGAAGTTTTGGTGCAGATCCGATTAAAGGGACGGGTCCAGGAATCGTTTCTCACTTTCTTTAACATTGTGAGATAGCGCGTTTTACAACACATACGTATTAATGGGGCTGGATCCGGGAGTACACTTTGATATGGATCCAAATAATGATGTAGCAGATTTAAATACGTTTCATGGAGTCTCGTCTGTAGTTTTGGATTAGGCTTCATTAAAAATGTTGGGCCTTTCGGCGGAGGTATGCACTCAAACGAGAGGCATGCTAGTTTTTGATAACGTTGAGGTTTGGACTCCTGGTTGGACAAAACAAACATTATAAGGAGTCACTTTGGGCTCAGAGTCATCGTGACCACATTTCTCACTGTCTCCAGAATTTTGACGAACCAATCAATCAATTGATTAATGGAGAAAATGATCAGCAGTGTTAGTTCTGTACAAAATGATTCAAAATGAGCTCCAGCTCAACAACTACAGCAGTGAAATCCTGCTTTTACATGAACGACTGAGTCATAATAATCTAATGAGATCGTATATAATAGTAGAACAGACACGGGGGACATTTTACTACAGAACGAGTACTTTTACTTTTAATACAAATACATTTTCCTGATTATACTTTGTGATATTAGTACTTCCTCACACACAGTCGTCCTCTCTCTCTGTAGTACATTGGTTTTTCCTCCACACACCCACTCCCTCCAATCTGCCAAATCTTAAACCGGCACAAAGACGTCAGGTTCACTCGATAAATACTTGCACTTGGCCAGTTTTTAGAAAGTACATATGTACTTTTTCTGGAGTGGAGGAGAAGCCAAATACATGGTTTTATTCTGGGTTTATTTCAAGCGTTTGGTTTATTTTCACAGCTTTAATGTTGTGCCAACAAGCCTCAGTTTGGCACTGAATGATTTCAAAGATTTTTATTCCTGGTTGTGTAGCAACCACATAAAACACACGAGAATAATACATGCATATGGTCTGTTGCATGTCACAATACATCTTTTATTTCATCAGGTTAGTCTCTTTTACAGGGGAGACCGGCAGCAACACAGGGTTACAACAGTAAATTACAGAAAAACTCACTAAAATATTCAGATAAAACATTTGTACACAGACAACCTGGACGTTGTCGGTGCAGACAAACCTCACAGCTTCCTTCTGTTCAGTTCGCTCTTAAAATCAAATCACAAAATGTAAAAGAGGATCGTCTCCCTCACACTGTGAGTCCACATCAGGAAACGTTGTTGGTGCTTTCAGGCTGATTAGTACTTTGGAGGGACTGGATGTGTTTTGGTTCAGACTGAAAAATCTCAACAACTATTAGATGGATCATCACCAAATTTTGCTAAACAATCCTCAGAGGACGGATCTCGCTGCCTGGAGACACCGAGAGGTCGACAGCTTTGGCTTTTCATAAAATGTCTCAACAGCTGTTGGATGGAGAGCCAGTTAATGTTCACCATCTTAGATTAGTGTGTTAGCATGATAGCACTCTGTAATTAGCACTTAACCCAAAGTACAGGCTGATGCGAATGTTATTAGTTTTGCAAGTATGTTGGACGAATTCAAAATTTAGACCTGACCCTCCACACGTCCAGACTTTTCACTCAACACAGTGAGCATTTGTGAAATTTCCTTCAGGGACTATTTAAAGACATTGATTAACTGTTCAGATTTAGACCATATTTCACAGGGATTTGCAAAACTGGCTTCTAACTGAGAAATCTGGATTTGGTTTCTTCGTCAGGCTCCAAAATGACGATCAGCTGTTATCATTTGCTTTTGGTAGAAATGTGTCTTTATAGCAAATCCTGCAATATTAAACTTAAAGGTGCAATGTGCGAAAAAACAACTAAGATTATCAGCAGAATGTGAAGAAATAACAGTGTTGACATCATGATGTCTGCAACCAACGCAGAGATATCTACTAAAGTTAGCATGCTAACCAGCTAGCCCCTGCACATCCCAGTCCAGAGCTCCTGTGTGAGCTATAGTGTGAAGCTCATATTTGTTTCTTCAGCTTGTACAGTTTGCTCCACAAGTCAACAAGTTATGAATCTGATGTTTATCCATGTTTATAACATTTAAAATGAAACATTGGAGACACTTTGGAGAAATACCTTCACATTAATCAAAGGTAACCTAAACCTAAAACACATTATTAAAATAATGGCACACATTTGGATTCAGTGAAACGTTGACCTTGTAACCGCATTTTAACCGGTCTGTTCAGGCAGAGTATCATCCAGTTTTGGTGCTCACTGGGAAATGTCACCTCGTGGGTTCGAGAGGGAAAGTCAGAAAGATCATCAGGATTCATCCTCTGGAAACTATGAATGTCTAGAGAAAGGTTTCATGACAATCCATCCAGTAGTTGTTGAGATATTTCAGTCTGGCTCAAAGTTAAGGACAGACAGTCATCGTGCAGCTGTCATGGATAAAAACATGGAAAAGTTTCCCGTCCTGACTCTTGTTGTGTCCCTGTTTGTCCCTCAGGAACCTACCAGGGCCAGTGGCTCGGTGGGATGCGTCATGGCTATGGCGTGCGGCAGAGTGTCCCGTACGGCATGGCGGCCGTCATCCTCTTCCCTCTGCGAACATCCATAAACTCGCTCCGCTCCGAGCACAGCCACGGCCCTCCGGCTGTGCTGGAGGACGGCAGCGCCACCACGCCCACAGACGGGGTGGTGGCCGGGCTGGCGGGGAGCCCTGTGGGGCGAGGCGGGTTCGCTCTGACGGCTCCGAGTGAAGCCGAACGCCAAAGGAAGAGAAAAGGCCGCTTCCGGCAGTCCATCCTGAGCGGCCTGAAGCTGCGACGCTCTGAGTCCAAAAGCTCTCTGGCCAGTCAGCTCAGCAAGCAGAGCTCCTTCTGCAGCGAGGCCGGCATGAGCACCGTCAGCTCTGCTGCGTCCGACATCCACTCCAACGCCAGCGAGAGCGAGCAGGGCGCTCCTGTGGACGCCACTGTCACAGAAATGTACGCTGGCGAGTGGCGGAGCGACCAGAGGGCCGGCTGGGGCGTGAGCCGGCGCTCGGACGGCCTGCACTACGAAGGTGAGTGGGCGGGAAACAAGAGGCACGGGTACGGATGCACCACCTTCCCCGACGGCACCAAGGAGGAAGGAAAGTACAAGCAGAACGTGTTGGTGAGCGGCAAACGCAAGAACCTGATCCCGCTGAGGGCGAGTAAAATCAGAGAGAAGGTGGACCGGGCTGTCGAAGCTGCTGAGAAGGCCGCAGACATCGCCAAGCAGAAGGCAGAGATCGCCATGTCAAGGTCAGCAAAACATACGTAAAGTCACCAAAAGTCCCGACATATAACCGAGAAACATCTCCTGTTTATGGCTTTTATTGTTGAATTTTGGCCCTGACAGTCTTCCATACATCAGGGTTCGATTGCTGCAGTAGTTGATTTCAGAATCGAGGATAAAATGAGAAAGTCTCTGACACACCATCCATCCGTGGATGTTTATGAAACATCCAAAACAAGACGACAGAAAAATTAATCAATAAAATAAATCCTGGATATCACAACTCACAGAGCAGATTTGGCCTCAGATCTTCATATTGATTCTGTATCTTCATGGATAGAGAATCAATAATAACCTTTACATCTTCAGCCTGTGTGACTGCAGTGTTTTCTACCTGTCCTGCCCAGGATGAGCCACGCTCGTGGGAAGGCGGAGGCAGCTGAAGGAGTGGCTCAGAAGGCCACGGAGGAGTGTCGACTGGCCCGGATAGCTGCCAAGGAGCTCTCGCCCTCCTTCCACATCTACGGAAACGGTGAGCGGACAAAACAAGATATGCAGATAATTTCCTAAAGGCTCTCATATGATGGCTTGATATGGTATTAAGGTACATTTTGATAACCACTTTAAACCTGCAGGTGTCTGCTGAATATTGAAATATGGATCTGAACTATGTAGCTGCAACATTTAGTTGATTAATTGATTAGTTGATGGGCAGAACTACGATTTTGACAATTAATTGTCATTTTACTTCACTTTTCTTTTACCTGTGTGACAGTAAAGTGAATATCTTTGGAGTTTTGAATACATCACCCAGGAACTTTACACTATGCTTGATATTTTATAAACAAAGCGAACTGAATTTTGAGTTTAAAGCTGCATTGATTGATTAGCTGAAGTCATGCCCCTTCTGGTGGACCTCATAGGAACTTATTTCAGAATAACTCTGTATGTTAGTGAATGAAGAGACAAATAATTTATTTATCCTGTTTGAATTGTGAAGAAAAAAAAAAGAAAAAGAAAAGGTCTTAAAAAAGGAGAGTTGGTCAGTTCGGTGAGCCGCTGATATACAGGAGCAGCTCTACGATGTTTAAGTTCAACGAGTCGACGTCACTAACGACACTGTTGGCTGTGTCGTCTTTATAATAACGTATTTTAACATCATATGTGTGATTCATGACACATACAATACAGTTTTTATGAAATAAGGTCCCACTTCGCCTCTCTATTATCACCTTAGAAAGTTGTTAGTCTTCATTGGAGTCGTGTTTCTGACCACCTGATAAATTTATGGGAAATATTTGGCAGCTAATGTCTAAATGTGTCCGTTTGCTGTCAGCTGCTGAGCAGGTAGTGAACAATGAACTCATCAGAGCTTTTCCTCTGGAAACATCTGCCTGTCGTGGCTGGAAACAAGTTAGTGAACCAAAACAGTGAAGCCGCCGGCAAGAAAGACAAAAACAAGAGAAGTGAAATATGCTAAAATCACCGAAATACACTTAAAGTACCAAAAGTAAAAGTACTCGTAATGCAGTGTCTCGTTTTAGAGTAATGCATATTATATTACATGATTGTGATCACTGATACATTCATCACTTTAATGTTGACGCTGTTAAAGCTCATTTTAATCACTTTATATTGTTTATCTGCTGGGTAGCTTGTTGATTTCCCTCTGAGGATCAATAACGTCTCATCTTAATCTATAATAATAATAATAATAATAATAATAATAATAATACATCATCATTTATTTGTGGATTATATTTTTCTATTAGTAATCTGAAACTGCAACATGATTTGAGTTGTCAGATAAACATAAAGTAGCAGAAAATGTAAATACAATAAATAAATATACTATATAATATATAAACTCTTTATAAACATGATGGCTTCATACGATCACAACATTGTGTGATATTAGTTCAAGAAGAACTCGCTCACATTTAGAAACATTATTGCACCACATTAATTTTGGCTTTTCTTTTTTCTTTGGCTCAGTTTGTGTTTGCTGAGGAGAAACAATAACACTAAATTATTTTATTGGCAAATTTCTGTCCACTTTTTGTTGCTTCAGTTCCCCCGAGAGGCCTGGACTGTAACAATTAGTCACAAGTCGTGACTGGATTAAAAAAAAAGGCAGCAAATTATGAAAATGACTGAGCTGTACTCAGTATTTTCATCTAAAATCTGCTTTTTAAGTTCAGTAAAAAGTATATTAAACATGTGGATTTACAGCAGGTGAGTTTACGTTCATATTATCATCTCATAATGAAATAAATCAAGTGTTTCCACCTCCGTGATCCTCTCTGAGCCAACAGTGATTGTCAGGATCCAGTTTGTACGCAGCTTCTCTCTCCTTTTGTTACCCTGCATGCTAATAACACTGACACACACACACACACACACACACACACACACACACACACACACACTGTAGGTCTGATGGACTGGTGCCAAATCACCTCACTGGTGCTATTCTCTGACTGTTTTCATAGGGCTCGAATGTCAGAGGCCCAAGCACCAGGACGCCAAGGACAAAGACCACGAGGTGATCTCCACAGGAACAGACAGTCCGGAGCTGTGCACGCCGGACACCACGCCACCTGTAATCACACCTGATCTCAGCCCCGTGCTGAGCGTGCCCACCTCGCCCCCCCACAGCCCGCCCAAGCACGGCCACCGTCCCAGAAATGCTTGCTTCATGCGCCAGAGCGCCGTGGACGATCAGGGCGGGGCCGAGATCCAGGTGCTGGTGGAGGGGCGGGGCATGGATCTGCCGAGGGGCGGGGCTAACAACTGGACTGATGACATGTATCCGGACCGAGGAGGCAGCAGCCGCTCCACCACGCCCTCCCTGCTGGAGGAGCAGGAGGGCCAGATTAACGGCCACGAGCAGGCCCCTCTGTCCAACCACAAACCACGGGAGAAATCCTCGTCCAATCACAAGTCCCGGGAGCACGCTTCCTCCTACAGAGCGTGGGAGCACTCCCTGTCCAACCAAAAGCCCTCCAAGCATGCCTCTTCCAATCACAAGTCGAGGGAGTACTCGTCGTCCAATCACAAAACATGGGATCATTCTTCCACCAATCACAAGGCCTGCGAGCATGCCTCTTCCAACTACAAGCCGCAGGTGCACATTTTATCCAATCACAAGGCCTTGGAACATAACATGTCCAATCACAAGACTTCTGAGCATGCTTCTTCCAATCACAAGTCCCAAGATTATATCTCCTCCAATCACAATGCAAAGGACCACGTCTGTTCTAGCTACAACCCTCGAGAGCATGTCTACTCCAACCACCATCCAAAGCAGCACAACCCGTCCAACCACAAGCTTAACGAGCATGCTGTAATCGACCAAAGGCTAGACGGCCTCACCGGGGGCTGGACTGCTGAAAGCACCCTTAGGTGGAGCCCCGCCCACTCGCGCCTCACGGAGCAGGACGAGGAGCGGATGAACGACTACACGGTGGACATGAGGCTGTGTCCGGACTCGCAGACGTCTCGGGGGCTCGGCCAGGAGTCCCCGGCCCCCAAAAACAACAGGCTGCGATCCCGAGGCCTTCGGCCGGTCAGAGAGGGATCCATGGACTCTGTACAGATGCTGGACAACCTGAATGTGGGGGCGGAGCTGGAGGAGTGGCCGCTGCACAGGGACCTCACCCTCTCCCCACCCCTAAAGTCTCAGCCCATCACTCTGGAGCAGGAAGGAGAGCATCTCACCCTCAAATCAAACTCAGTGAGTCGTCACAGTCAAAGCATGTCTGACAGATACAGTCATCTGATCCCTGTCGTCTGTTCGGACCGGTTTTATAAAAATACCCAAAAGTCGAGTAAAAGTAAAGGTGTTGCCCATACAGATAGTGGTCGAGTAAAAGTCTTGAAATGTACTTAAGTATCAGAAGTACATGTAAAAGTAAAATATACATACATTACATGTACAGTATGTAAACACTGTATACTGTGAGTCGACTGATTATCACATTCGATATTCAGCTTTTTTCTGATTATCAGCATCAGATTTAATCAGATTGCTGATTAAAGAAATTAATTTAAAAATGTTCTACTTTTATGCAGCAAAGTAATCTGCAAAGTAACTAGTAACTATCCAAATGTTATCAAATGAAAGTAGTGGTATCGATTCTTCTTCTATTTCTTCTTCTTCTGCCTCTGCTACTTCTTTTTCTACTTCTTCTGCTTTTTTCTTCTTCTTTTTCTTCTCCTTCCTCTTTTCATTATTATAATCAGTATTATTATTATCACAGTTGTGGAGTCTCTGGCTCTTCTTCCTCCATGTTGTCCTCTTATTTCTGTGTTTTTGCTCTAACGTCACTTCTTCTCTCCTCTCTTGTCTTTCAGGGCTCCAGCTCTATTCTGGTGGTTATGGTCATTTTACTCAATATTGGAGTAGCCATTCTTTTCATTCACTTCTTTATTTAAGCTTATACAGGTATGATCTACTAAGACTTATTGATAACTACGGTATATTATATTATTACTTACTGAGACGGACATTCTGCCTATTCGACTGGAGCCCGCAGCCCGAGTGACGGACACAGCAGAGCCTTTCTATTGTTGCTACTGGTCTTTTCACCTCTGTTGAAGCCCATCTGAGTTTCTACGAAAGCACCGTTTCCTTTTCAAAAATGCTTCCTTTGAGCTTGCAACCATAGAAAAAGAAAGTAAGAAAGTCGAGAGCGCAGCTTTAAACTAGCGTGGTGTACCGGGACACACGTGCATGGGTGTCCATCAGCTATGGACTGGAGATGGCACAGGCAGTTTGGCCCATTTTTCCATCATTCTAGACAAGAATATAGCAAGCCCTTTGTGTCCTGGTTATCATGAGAAACATGCTAACCAAGAGCATCAGACAATAACCCCTTTTTGCCTTCCAACCCTTTTCCCCTCTCGGCCCCATCCACCGGTCTCTAACCCCTGTTCGCACTATGCGCTACATACAGAACTATGCTGCAAGAGTAGATCCATTTTAAAGGGCTCCGTCATTATTCTTTTCTTTTTTTCCACTACGAACTACACGAACGCACACAACCATTGCATGAGGCTGTGTGGGGTTTTAAAAAGTGCATTTTCTATCCCTTTAACATCACTGTTTCTGTCCTCATTTGTACGCACGCCATCCTGGTTATCACTTCCTGTCGGCAGACGTCACGTCCCAAAAACCGAGCGTCACAGAATCTGACCGAATCAGATCGAAAACGTCGGCGACCGACACACTCCGAGACCCACGAGTCTAAACCCCCTCGAGGAACTTCATGAATTTATTGTTAAGTGACACATTCGCACGCCAAAAACAACACACACACACACACACACACACATACACACACTTTACATTAAACTGCTGACAAACTGAGGAGGATTCAGCCTTGCCCCTTTGTACAGCCTTGAGACTGTTATGTTATAACCACTAATTCTACTATATATGTGTATGTGTCATTATTATTCAAGTTTGTTACTTTTTGCAGTTTGCAAGACAGAGAGAATGCTGAGTGCCTCGTATTTATTCATTTTCCGTCTCTAATTTATTTAAACCCCCCCGACCCGACCCGACCCGACCCGCCCCCCCAGAACAAACCCCCTCCCCCCACGTGGGCAGGCTGAGAGGAGACGAATAACCTTCAACATTAAGAAAGGTGACCCTCCACCCCACCTCCCCACACCACCACCTCCTCCTCCACCCTCCCCACAAACCTCTCTCTCACCCTGAAATGGCATGCACTGTTTTGTCTCTCTCTCCCAGTCCCCCTTTTGGACCAGTCAAAAAGGGAAAAATGGGGTTTCTACGGTGTCATTTCCAGACACTTTTTGGGCCGGATGAGATTTTTTTCAGCATGTTTGTTCAGCCTGCTCAATCTGGTGTCAGTTTGTGAGTTTCTCCCTCTCGTCTCTTTTATCCAGCAACACAAGGCTACGTGAGACAATGGAGAGCAGTGTAAAATACAACGCTAGCTTTTAACTCTCAGTGGATACCGACATGTCCTGAGTTTATGAATGATATAAAAAGAAACTCTCTGCTACTGTATGTTTTATACTTCGCACCCAGTGGCATCATCATGTTGTGACATCATTGCATGCCCGAGCATGCTCTTTCTTACTCTTTGGTTTATGAGGTTGTTTCCAAGTTAATGTGGAGAAAATAATGAAATGTTTGAAATTAACGAGTTTGGTGTCGTTATTACTGCCGTCTCCGACCCGACCGCCAGAATAAATGTTGCCATTTCCGTCTCTGCAAACCACGGAGATGTTGAAACTTTACTCTTCTCTGTTTTCAATTTTTACAATTTCAGTTTTATGTTGTGACATCACTGTGCTTATGTTCGAGGTTAAGTACAAAAACCACTCGGTTAGAGTTCGGAGAAGATCTGTTTTTTGTCGCCACAAACGAGGCCAGAAAAAGTCTCGCTCCACCGCCGTCCCATCCACCTCCCGACCCGAAAGTCAGCTCATCTGCACACATCTTGTCATGTTTATGTCATCAACGTCATGATATGTATGACATGTTCACATCTGAACGCAGCAGTGGTTTGCAGAAATGTAAAATAGCAACATTTTATTGAGCCGACTGAGCTGCTGTCTCGCCTCTTCAATCGAATTATGCAGTTTTCATAAAGGTGGTGAAGAACAAGACAAACATCAGAAGATATTTATGGCTAAATTTGATTTTTTTTATTTAAGTTTTAAGTATTAAAATCACAAAACATTAATATGAGGATATAAAATCTCATAACTGAGCGAAGAGTTTATCCACATCGCCTTCTTCTGAGAGTTAAAATACTTTATTTTTTCTGAAGCCAGATTCAGAATATCCAGTGATGAACGTTGTGGTTATTCAAGGTTACTGCAGGTGATATTTCTACTTATTTTTTTATTTTCTTGAGTTATATTTAAAGGTGCTGTCTGTAAGAAAAGTACCCAACTCATCAAAAACTGTCACTTTGGGATTGTAGGACGAGTCGGCTGCCATCCTGAAGAGTAAGTTTGTGATGAGTTGGGAGTGAGATTAAAAAATCAACTTTACTTATAAAGAGGACCTTTAATAGAGACGATGCAGTTTAACATTGGTCCAATACACACAATGTAACAGCTGTTGTCCTCAGTTGGTATCATAAAACCACAATATAATAAAACACACATCACAATACATCGATACACAAACAGCTCTGGTTTTGCTTTTAGGCAGCACTTAACCTTTATGGGTAAAGATTTTATATCTGGAGTTAGTTTGATATCAGTTGGTGTTGCAGAGTTCACAGCGTGTAATGGAGAGAGATGATTGTCCAGATTTAAATCTACGATGTGATATTTTACAGTTTCCCTTCACCGTGTTACTGGTTACTCTGTGGTTAGACTGTGAAACTGCTGTTTCAAGGTTTTCTGGTTGGCAAACAGACTCACAAATATACGATAGGATAAAACTTTATTGTCAGTTTAATCTGAAATTCATTTGATAGTTTCCTTCAGGAAATTTAAACACTGGTTAAAGATATGATTGAACATCTGACACATGTTCCCAGATCCAGATCTTCAGTCATCAGCAGACTGATGTTTACAAGCAGTCTGAAGAAGTGTTGATGAGTTCAATCGCAGCAGGAAGGTTGTTGTGTTGCTGCTGACGAGATAAGTTAGTTTAGTTAGTTCAGTTAGTTCTTCAGGACTTCAGTCTGGGTCGATTCAGGCTAGCTGTTTCCCTCTGTTTCCAGTCTTTATGCTAAGCTAAGCTAACTGTCTAATGTCTGTAGCCTTATATTCAGTTAAGTTTTGTCTTTATGCGCATCACACTTTAGACGTGTTGCCAAATTACAATTACAATTCTTACAGATTTATTAAACGTCACAAATATGAACAAAACAAGGATGGAAATAAAAACAATATTAGTTAAAATAATAAAATGTATGATAAAATGGATCAATTAAACAAAATAACACTCAGAAACATCTTATTTCATTATGTCTGTAAACGTATATACACACGAACATAAGCTATAAATAAAACAACAATAAATCAGGAGATGGTGGCAGTAAGAATATAGTACAAGTATGTTTTTATAAATGTCTTTTCTTGGTGCCGGCAGTGACACATTCAGCAGCCAACGCTGCACGTATCAACCTTATAACGACAGAAACAGCTCGTAGATATAAAGACTTTACTTATATTTTCAGAGTTATGAATGAAAGGTCAAAAGGTCGAAGCCAACGTGAGAAAGAAGAAGACAAACGTGTCATTAAAACAAGTTAATCTGAAGCGTTTTAATCTCTCCGTGTGATGAACATGTGATGAGCAGGTAAGTATAATTAATAAAGTATCTGCACACTGAGTTCTCAGGATTATTATTGGTGATTACATCCAAACAGAAGTGAATCTTAAACAGCTGTGATGTTTTTCCAGCTGTCATCTGCTGTTAATATATACTTGTTATTGCTGTTATGTACTTTTATTACTTTGAGTGTTCACACCAACATTAAATCAGAACATTAAGGTGAGTGAACGCAGCACAGTCACCTCGAACAACAGAGAGAAAACATTGTCTCGTGTTTTCTGAATGTGGAAACATCTTCAACACGTCAGCTGACGTCGTCCAAAAGAAAGAAGTATTTCCTCTTTAATCTGCAGCCACGACATTTCTATACGAACAGTGTCAGAGATTAAATGTCTGTTGACACAAACTTTATATTTGTCTAAAATCAGTTTAAAATCAAGCATGTGGACACTCAGATGTTCACTGATGTGCTGCTTTAACAGCCTCCACTCTTCTGGTTTCAGTCTTTCCACCACGAGAGCTTAATGAGGTCCAACATTAATGTTTGTTAATGAGGTCAGCACAGCACAAGTCTCTGGAAGATCACAAATTAATCTGAAAACACAATATTTACAACCTTCTTCAAGCCGAAATCTTCACTGTAGCCGCTAAGCTAAAAGTGTTAGCATGCACCCTGCTCCAGAAATGTTTGGTGGACGACGAGACTTCACCTGAGTTTTCCATCAGCATGGAGGGAGATGATGACTGAGTTTACATTTCTGGGGGAACTGTCCCTTTAATAATTGTACATTGGCTCTAATGTAAAAGTATCTCTTCATCCTTCATGACTGCAGATCAGATAAACTGTATTCATCCAACTGAAGAAGAAGTTTACGTCCAGTTGGGCTGAAAGCTCAGAGGTCATTCAGTCACAGCAGAAACAGGCTGCAGATTTACAGAAGAAGAAGAAAAACAAGAAGAAGAGTTGGAGCTACAGAAATGAGGTTTGTGAGTGATTTTGAGACGATTTATTCAAGATATAATATAATTATAAGGTTAAAAAACATATTTTTGTTCGGTTTTCATGGTAGTGGTTAGTACATTTACGTAGGTACAAAATCGAGGTATTTTTACTCAGGTATCTCTTCTTCTGAAGAGAAAATACATGTATATATTTAAATCTATATTATATAATATGTATACAATTATTTTTAACATTTATATTACATTGTTAGTTTTTATTATAAAAACAGAAATGCAATGTAACCCAGTACATTTACTCAATTTCTAGTGGACCCTTTTAATCCTACTTTATACTTTTACTCCATTACATTTCAGAGGGAGATACTGGACTTTTTACTACATTTACCCAGCTGTAGTTACTTTCAGATCAATATTTTACGTTTCCAATCAGTTAAAAACCCAACAATAAATACAGTTTATACACAGTAAATACAGTTTATATACAGTTTATATACAGTAAATACAGTTTATATACAGTAAATACAGTTTATATACAGTTTATATACAGTAAATACAGTTTATATACAGTAAATACAGTTTATATACAGTAAATAGTTTATATACAGTAAATACAGTTTATATACAGTAAATACAGTTTATATGCAGTTTATATAAACATTTAAATACAAATACATTTAAATTATTATATACAAATACATTTAAATGAATAAATAAACAATAAACATTACATTTATACTGAAGCAGTACTTGTAGTATTTTTTGATAATGTGAGTACTTCTTCCCAGCTGCTGTAGTTTTACTGAGGTAAGACTGAATGCAGTACTTTCTGACCCTGTAGTACTTCTTCCCAGCTGCTGTAGTTTTACTGAGGTAAGACTGTGAATGCAGTACTTTCTGACCCTGTAGTACTTCTTCCCAGCTGCTGTAGTTTTACTGAGGTAAGACTGAATGCAGTACTTTCTGACACTGTAGTACTTCTTCACAGCTGCTGTCCTCTCACCGGTAGTGACCCGGCACATTGCCGGCTGCAGGTGTGCTCAGTGTTTACATGGGCCGCCGGAGGGAAACAGCGCCCCCTGCTGTCGCGCTGAGGAAACAGGAGCTAATGTGTTCGGGCTCGCATCGGCCTTTGTGTTTGTTTGAATGCTGGTGAAACGAACCCGGACGGCGGTTCTTCTCCTCCTCGGCTCGTCCTCGGCTCCGGGTCGGAGCTCCGGCACGCGGCGGCTGTAGCGGCAGCGGCTCCGCGGCGACAGCTCACTGCGTGGCGGCTTCCGGTGTCCGTCCGTCTGCGGGAGGATGGCGTCCGGCTTCACCCGCATCCCCTCCACCGCCGGCTCTCCGAGTCCCAAACGCACCGACGGTTGTCGACCTCAGGCCGAAGACGGGACCGAAAACCACCGATAAGCCGCTCGGGTGAGTTACCCCGCGTGTGTTTTTAGTGGCGGGTGTGTTTTTTGGCGGAAGGCGGGTTTTCCCCCGCAGCTCCGCGGAGGCCTGGTCGGGTTCGGGTCCGTTTTCAGCGGAGGCTCGTATCAAACGCTATTGTGGCCTTTCACGAAGCGGCAGCCCGACGGGAGCCCGCGAGCCGCCGTGGCCCCGCTCGCTTCTTCAATCTCGTCGCACCCGTGTTTAAAAAAAAAAAAACCTTACACCTTCACAAACACCCCGCGATTAACCAGTTATCGATCTGGAGATATGCGGCCGATTATCTGATCGGAAGTCCAGTTGTTTAGTAGCGTTAGCTGCGGCTAGCTGCTAGCCGCTAGCTGCTAGCTAACGTCGGGGAGCTACATCCTGGAAGAGAAACACTATCGTGAAAATCTCTCCAGGAAAACACATTTCTGTCCGGCAACACGAGCCGAACGGAGCAGAGTTGATGTGGGGAAACATATTCGCGTCATAAACCATTAAAATGCACGTTTTATTTAGCAAACTAGAGCTTTACGTTCACCGATTTCCGTTTCAGGAAATAGACCGAGCCCCAGTCTGGTTCGGCTGAAGCTGTGTTAACTGTTATTTTTGTGGGTTTCCTGTGAGGGAAGTGCCTCAGATGTGTCGGCCCGCTATCAGCCGAGCAGGTAACAGCACCGGCACCGTAACTTCACGGGTTCACACGGCACTTTTCTAATATCTGCTCGCCGATAATCGATGAACTTGCTGTTAGGCCTCCACAGATACTGAAGTGGTTTGTTTCAGTTGTGTCTGACCACACAGAGGAGCTGACAGCCAGCATCCTCACACACACACACACACACACACACACACACACACACACACACACACACACACACACACACTCTTGTGTTTTACTCTGACAGACTCACAACCTTCCCTCTCAGGAATGTAAACACAGGTCTTATCAGTCAGTGTCTCCTCACTGGTTTTATGATGGATCGTGTGAGGAGCTGACGGCTCACCTGCCTGCACTGTTTTCACTCATCTGGTGTGTTTGAAGCTGATTTAGTGATATTTTGTTTGTGTTTTTTTTTTTTTTCTCCTCCAGGTTTTTCTCACCTCATCTCAAAGGACGTGTGTGAACACAGATAAAGCGCTCGGCTACTCTCTGGTGCCGGTCGACCTTTCCTCGACCACATCCACCCTCTCAGTTCTGCACTGAAACCCCCTTCGTCTCCCGAGTGCTGAGTCCCTGTATGCGAAGTGGAAGGATGACAGAGGCGTGGCAGCAGCAGCAGCAGCATGCAGTGGCTCCACCCTCCGTTGTGCACACGCTCCCCCAGGGAGCCGACAACCCCCTGGGCTGCACTGTGTACGGAGTCGTCCTGCAGCCAGATGCCTCCCTGCAGCAGCCCCAGCACGGCCAGCAGCTCTCGGTTCAAGCCCAGCAGCCCTCCTTGCAGGTAGGGGGCGAGAGAGGGCACAAGTGCGGCGCCTGTGGCCATGACATCTCTCACCTGGCCAACCCTCATGAACACCAGTGCATGGTGAACCAAGACCGCTCCTTCCAGTGTACTCAGTGTATGAAGATCTTCAGCCAGGCGACGGACCTGCTGGAGCATCAGTGTGTGCAGGTGGAGCAGAAACCGTTTGTGTGTGGTGTTTGTAAGATGGGCTTCTCTCTGCTCACCTCGTTGGCCCAGCATCACAACTCGCACGGCAACGGCAACAACCCGATGAAGTGCTCCATCTGTGAGAAAACGTACCGGCCGGGTTCTGGAAACGTCACCCCGACCTCGTCGGCTGCCAACCCTCAGCAGCCCTCCACTGGAGAGACGTCCAGTGGCGGTGCAGCGATCAGTGCCTCGTCTCCTCCTGCGTTTGAGGCCTCAGCACCAGACAGGCCATATAAGTGCTCAGTGTGCCATAAGGCCTTCCGGCATTTGTCAGAGCTGACCCGCCACGAGAGAGTACACACTGGTGAAAAGCCATACAAATGTGACACGTGTGATAAAAGCTTCAGCCAGTCTTCACATCTGGCACACCACCAGCGCACACACAGCTCTGAGCGGCCGTATAAATGTGCCGTGTGCGAGAAGAGCTTTAAGCACCGCTCTCACCTCGTGCGGCACATGTACGCTCATTCAGGCGAGCACCTCTTCAAGTGCAATTTGTGTGAAATGCACTTTAAGGAGTCGTCGGAGCTCCTGCACCATCAGTGCCAGCCAGAGGGGGAGAGACCTTTCCGCTGCGGTTCGTGTGGAAAGAGCTTCAAGCGCCCGTCCGACCTGCGGCAGCACGAACGCACCCACTCGGAGGAGCGGCCTTTCCAGTGCGAGGAGTGCCAGATGAGCTTCAAACAGCAGTATGCTCTTGTACGCCACCGTCGCACTCACAAAAACCCAGCTGATCGCCCTTTCAAGTGTAACCTCTGTGATAAGGGCTTCCTTCAGCCGTCCCACCTGCTCTACCACCAGCAGGTTCACGGGATGGAAAGTCTGTTTAAGTGCGCGTCCTGCCAGAAGTCTTTCAGCCAATCGGGAGAACTGCTGAGGCACAAATGTGGCGGTGAAGTGGAGAAGCCCTACAAGTGCGACGTGTGCGGCAAAGGTTACAAAAAGAATTCAACGCTGCAGCGCCACCAGAACTCTCACTGCACGGAGAAGCCGCTGAAATGCTCCCTGTGCGACAAGCGCTTTGTGTCGTCCTCTGAGTTTGTTCAGCACCGCTGCGACCCGACCCGCGAGAAGCCGCTGAAATGTCCCGACTGTGAAAAGCGCTTCAGGTACTCATCGGAGCTGCAGCGCCATCGGCGAGTCCACACCGGGGAGAAGCCTTTCAAGTGTGCCAGCTGCGACAAGAGCTTCAAGCAGCGCGAGCACCTGGCCAAGCACCAGAGCGTGCACTCGCGGGAGACACAGTTTAAGTGCGTGTGGTGCGGAGAGCGTTTTGTTGACCTCACAGCTCTGCAGGAGCACACAGTCCAGCACACCGCCGAGGGTGAGAGCTTCCCCGAAGCTCCCTGCATCCCATGAACTGAGCTGCTCTTCAGTCCTGGGTAGCAAATGTGACATTCACCCAGAAAGCAGCGTGTGCCAGCCTCCGCTCTCCCATTCGTAGTTTATAACATGCACCCGTTAATTATGTTTAATGATTTTCAGTATCAGTAAGACTCAACTCATCCTCATCCTTCGTTTAGTAAATCGACAGGCGATTTAGGATCCCTCGACTTATTTTGGAACACATGGAGAAAAACTTGACCAGAATGAAAAAAGGCGTGTGAAGTAAAATGTGGGAAGATCTTGATTTAGTTTCGAGTGCGGGACCTTATTCTGTGGTTGCATGTGATTGTCTGTTTTTCGTAACCTTGTTGATTGTGTTGTTGAGAACGATGACGAGAACTTCCAGGCAGTTGTCAGACGTGTGTGTGTGTGTGTGCTCGTGTGTGCGCGCTCCTCTCAGATCCATGTGCCTTTTTTTACCGATCACTCATTTTGTGTTTTTTGTTAAGTTTTCACGTCCAGTTTAGCCGAAAAACCTCCCACCTCGTTCACAGCGGCTGGCTTGTGCAGCAGTATCTTTTCACATACTAGATCTTAGGTAGTATCATCTGTTTGTGCATGAATATTTATCACACTTTAATATCACTGTTGTATTATAGGTTTGGTTTAATTAGGAAAAACATCCTAAGAAGAAGAAGAAGAAGAAAAAAAGTGGATTTGTGAAAATGTATAGCCTGTGTCCTATGAAATCTGTGTTGTTGCATCTTTGTATTAAAACAAATGACGTCTAGGTAACTAACCCATACCTACCATGTCATACAAACACTTGACATGTGCAATAGAACATGCACAATGTAATATTTATGACTACTGATTCATGGCATAGTCTACTCTGTTATATTATAGATTGTGTGTATACGCTTATGTAAACATTGAAAACTGTATAGTGCTTATGTTACCTGCTTTTGTATTCACCATGAATGAGCTTGCAGAATTTTGCAAGCGCTTTTAGTTTCAGTTCCAGATGGATTATCACGAGGTTTTAACCCTACGAGACTTCAAAAACATTGTATTTGCTCACTTGCCACCAACTAGCTGCATTAGTTACCGTGCGATAGATCTAACAAAAAGTAATATTTTTTATTTTATTTTGAAGAATTGGCCTTGTAACATCCTCACGGGATTCGAGCCTCCTCCTGGTCCACGCCAGACGTTCAGCAGATTAATCCGAGTAGCCTCAAAGTCGCAATTTATGTGTTGGTTTATGCCGGGCATAAAGTAAAAAATATTTGTGTACTTTAGTTTACTGTGTGGGTTTCTATATTCTGTACAATCTTTGCAGTATATTTAAAAAAGAAGGTTTTTGGAGTTTAGAGATCGCGGGCGGGCAAAGCAGGGCGGGATGGGACGGGCACCGCGTGGTTGTGCCATGGTTTAAGTCCTGGTGAGTCTGCTTCAGGACCTCCTGTTGGAGGGCGAGCGAGTGTAATGAAGCGTTGGATTTACACATATGGATATCAATATAGACTCCTGTTCATACTGTATACAGACAATTAAAATAAACCACCCTTATGAAAATAAAGGTGTACATTGTTTTCATCACATGTAATTTATTCATTAAAATTTTATTCATTTTTGTCTGTAAAATGTCGACTGACGGGTAAAAACTGAACCATTAATAGATTAACTGAAGAAATATAACTTGTGTTTACAGGTCTGAGGGATTTCTACCGTATATGTGCGAAAAAACTAGTATAAAGTCTTTAGTGGCTCCAGAAGAAGCTGCATGTAATCTGATAAATGACCTCCAGTGGTGTCACTTCAAGGCGAGTTGCATTGTGGGTAATGTAGGCAGCAGGTTTTGAAAACTGGTCTGGCTTTTTGCACTCCTGTAACACTGTTGGACTCATCGTGGACGGTTTAAAGACAATCGGAGATATCACCGTTTTTATTCTACATAGTCTTTTTCCTTTTCAAAAACCTGGCGCCTACATTACCCACAATGCAACTTAGCCACTGAGTGACATCACTGGAGGCAATTTATTAGAGTACATGCAGCTTCCTCTGGAGCACAAAAGGCTTTATAATTTATACTTTTTACACATCCAGTAGTATAAAACACCACCAATCACAGTTTGCTGATCAGATGAAGGATCAATAAGCGATCGACCTCTCTGACCTCGGTCTGTCTCTGGTGGAGCGGCGGCAGCCGAACGAGGTCGATGCATTCGGGTCATTTTGCCAACAAGGGAAAGAAATCGATGTGGAAGCTCATTTCTGCCCGTTAGAGAAAAATATGGTGAAACTTTGCTTAATGAAAAAAGATGACGCCATGGTGAGTTATTATTATTATTATTAGAGGATTATGGGTCAAAGAACGGTGATTGAGATAAAACATAATTATGGGTTAAGTCGAAAATTATGACAAAAAGTCAAGTTATCTCATAATAGTGACTTTTCATGTCATGATTATGATTTAATCTTATAATTTTGTCTTTTTACCTCACAATATCTTGCAATTATAACTTTCTATGTCATATTTCAACTATTATGTCTTAATTTTGGCTTTTTTACTTCATCATTTTTGGCTTTTTACCTCAAAATTATGACTTTTTTGTAAATATTTTGGCATTTTGTATCATAATTATGACTTACCATGGGATGTTATTTATTTATTTATTTAATCAAGGCTTTGTTTCCATGATTTTTCCTCTTTTGTTGGCAGTAATGATCTTCCATACTTCCCCTCTGACGTTGTTATAATTTTTAAAATGGTCCGCTCTGTTGTAGGTAGTCTCTCTTGGAGAATATTTTTGATTTAAAACATAAAACAATGACTCACCTAAACATATTAACACTTTAAATACTTCACATACTTTATATTTAATGTGTGTATTTAAAGTCACAGCGCGTCTCTGACGTCACTGATCCTCTCGGTTCACTTCCGGGTGATGTTTACCGCAAAGGGAGCTCCGTCCTGGCTCCGCTAACGACCCGCTGCTAGATGCACCAGCACCACCCATCTGATGAGATTATCAGGTCGCTGCTCCTGCGGATATCGCGCACATTATTGATCACTTTAAACCCGGCAGTGCTGCGTCGGTTCACGGAGAGCAACGCGCCGCTGACGGGGAGCTAACGGGGCTGAGTGAGCGTTGATGTCGGGCGGACTTCCTCTGAGCTCGGAGATCTCTGCGACGAGGTTAGCCGGCTAACGTTAGCCCCCTTATTGATTCTCACAATTCAGGATTATCGATACCATTAAATAGCCTGTAGTCCATTAATGTGTCTTGCACAACGTTACATACATTTACGATCTTTATTCATCCGTATTGTTTCATTTAAGGGTATGTATTTTATTATTTTTACGCGTTGCTAAGTTAGCTAGGTCACCGTAACTAGCTAGTTAGCTAGTTAGTTGGAAATAAGCTAAATGATGCTAGCGCAGCCGGATTTGTTGTAAATGTTGAGATAACGTGAAGGCAGCCGGCGGGATTAATGTTGGTCATCTGTTATCGGGGGTGTGAAGATCCATCTGTGGGGGGACAAAGGCCGCGGGGAGCCCGTGTCGTGACGACCAGTTCTGGGTTATTAATAAAATGGACTGTGGGCTTTGAGGGAACCATCGTTAGCTGTGACTGGGACTCAGAAGATGGTCTCCACCTTCACCCACATCTGGGCTGACTGGTTTCAGTGCTCTGGCTTTTGAGTCTAATGTGGGCCACACAGAGAAAATGCTGTGGAAATACTATTTTTGCCTGTTTTCACTGATTAAAAATGTGAAATTAGGTGCATTAATGTGAGTCTGGTCCAGGTTTGATAGGTTTTTACTGTGGTGTTTGGGCTGCACCTGGTGTTTGGGCTCTGGATCAGATGTGGACTGATCGAGGACGATATTCAGCATTTTCTGATCATCTGTGTTTGTGATTTTTCTGTCAGATTGCTGATAAAATAAACTGTTTTAAAAATGTACTACTATGAATCTGATGCAACATCCTCTCACACAGTGTCCTGACCACACAACTCTATGTGATCGGTCACGATTAATAGCGTATAAACACTGATTGATCACAATCTGCAAAGTAACAAGTAACTACATTTATCAAGTAATTGTAATGGAGAGGAAGTGTGAAGTAGCAGGAAACTGATGTACTCACATTTTGAAAGTTTCAATTGAATGAAAATGAATATCGGTCCTAAATATCAGTCTCCTCGATTTCTAATAATCGACATCGGCCCTTAAAAAGCCACGTTAGTCGCCCCCTCGCCTGTCTGGAAGGAGGGAATGCAGTAAAAAGGCCTTTTAAATAAAGGTTTTACAAATCTGGAAACAGGATTGTAAACAGCCTGAGGACTGTCATTGTTTACCACGTCCAGGTTTTATAAAGCTGAACGCAGTGGTGATTTGATTGAGATCAAGTCAAGTGTTGCCTGTATGGAGAGAAAAAACTGTGAAACTGCCCTTTTGTCTCATTTCACAAATGGGAAACATGAATTAGAAATCTGAAACTGGGTTTGAGTTTCTTTGTTCTCCAGCTTTAATAGTTTTTTTTATTTATTTCATGTTTTCTCAGATAAAACTAGAGTAAAAGTTTCATAAATCTGAAACTGTCCATGTTTATCACGTCCAAGGACGGTGTGATGTTGTTGTTGTTTCACTAGATGTAGTCCGGCGTGTCCTCAGCGGTGATAAAGTCCCTTTTCTGTTTTCACAAACATGATAAAATGTTCTGTGGGTTTAGGAACGCTGGTTCTGACAGAGACGTAGTATCTGACAGTACATCTTCACACATCTCAAACTAACTGACGGTTTGTTTTGTGTGACGAGAAATCTTTCAACAGTTTCCATGTTTATCTCATTTATGTTTGACAAGTAGCACAGTAGTTTTTCCAGTTGACCGGGTCTGATGTGGGCCGAAGGGAGACAAAACAGATGAACCTCTTTTTTCCCCCCTTTTTCACAAATGCAGTCAGTGTCTCCAATCTGATAAAAAGGTTAAAGTTAAAGGAACAGTTCAGCCAAAAATGAAAATTATAAATGTATTTTTTCAGTCATTGTCGGCGCACCTAGAGTAGACAGTGACTGAATTTCCATTTTTGGGTGAACTGTTCCTTTACGGTGATTTCTCTGTGATTTTACAAGTTAACACATCGACACCAGAGAGTCACACGAGCAGATCTGCAACCGTTAGTTAATAGTTTGATTAGTCAGTTGACAGGAAATGATTTGGCATCTGTTTTGTTATTAACATGAAATGAAAAGAAAAAAGTTCCTCTTGTTTCACTGATGTGACGGTTTGATGCTTTTCTTTGTCAATAAAAAATTAAGATATATTTGGTTATTAGACTTAAAATAAATAAGAACAGCAACTTGATTACATCACATTGAGATGATGAAACTATGTTTTTATTATTCTATTGACCAACAATATAATAATCAAGAATGAAATTCATCTATCGCTGCAGCCAGACATCAGAAGTGACCTCAACTCTCTGTCCTCTTCTTCAGCCTCTTCTCTCTCCTGTCGTCCTGCAGCTGGCGGGTCTTCATCCCATCCTGTCCATCAACATCCTGCTCAGGGGCTTCACGCACTCCGTCATTGTAGCTCTGTCAGTCTGCACGACAGCTGCGTCAGACCGGCCCGACGCCTTCCATCACAGGGCGCAAGCAGCCAAAGCCCATGGTAAGCACAGCGTAGGGATCTCAGAGCCGCGTATTCTGGAGAGTCGCTGCGCTGCCTTCCAGTATCGAGCCAAGAAGTATTCAGAGGGAGGTGAAGGTCCTCGACACGGAGCCTCAAAGCTAGCGATGCCCGGATCCACGCCGGCCAGCAGCAAGGCTCGGGTGTACACCGATGTCAACACACAGAAGAACAGAGAGTACTGGGACTACGATGCACATGTGCCAAACTGGAGGTACAGTGGCAGTACAGTGTTTCAGGGTTTCAGGGTTTCAGTGGTTTTGTCTCTGCACAGAAACCACAATCGATCATTTCAGCTGCAAAATGTTACAAAGCACCCGACATGAAAACATCCGTATCAAACGATATAAAACATCGAGCAGTGAGTTAATCTGAGCAACAACAGACATGTTCACCAGTCAATGCAATAATTGTTGCATTTTAAAGTAATGAAGTAATGCTATAAATTAATTGAGTATGTAACAGTCATTTCCCCCAAAATACATAAAGAAGTTTTAGAAATGATGTTGACTTAAAATGACCTTGAAAAATGTTAATTTATTAAAACAAAAATGAGAAACAGCAGCTGGTTTCTGCTTCTCTGTCAACATTAGCTGCTTTTCTTTGTTTCGTGTTATTATACTTGTTAGATCCTCGAGGTCTCTGGGAACCTGTGATGGGCGTTTTTCACCATCTCCTGACATTTTACCTGCTAAAAACATAATTAATCGATAGATAAAGACTCCACAATTCAAAATATCACATTAAGCCTTGAAATGCATCTGAGATCTTGTTTTTATTACCCACTAATCTCTCAGTATAATTAGAAAATCTTGACAAATGCCTGTAATAATCTCTAAGGTGACGTCTTCAGATGTCTTTTGTCTGGAAAGAAATTCAGTTTACAATTATAATGACAAAAGCAGCAAATCCTGATATTGTAGAAGCCAGAACCCTGAGGTTATGTTTCTGGTGTGCTCTGTTTCATAAATGTTCTAAGTCATAGATTGTTTTTGAGGAAGCGACTAAATGTCACGATCAGCGCATCGTAATCTCATTTCCTTTTGTTTCGTCTCTTTCTCAGCAATCAAGACAACTATCAGCTGGTGCGTAAACTGGGCAGAGGGAAGTACAGCGAAGTATTTGAGGCCATAAATGTGACCAACAATGAGAAAGTGGTGGTGAAAATCCTCAAGGTGAGCTCGAGCTTTTCTTCTTTTGCTTTCTGTTATCAGCGACCGTCACGTGTGAGTCGTGGAGTCGATCTCCAGATGTGGTGAAGCTGCTCTGTGTTTATTTCCTCTCACAGTTGGTTTAACTTGAACGCTTGTTAAAAGAGCACTTATGATTAGGCTTCGCACCAACATGATCCCATCGGGCCGGGCTTGGTCTGTGCGTTTCATAGAGTTTGTACACATGATGCAGGGTGCCGTCCAAGAAAAACCGCCGTCGGTGGTCAGTTTTTGTTTCAACGAAGGCTCTGAAGCTCCACATCACGCTGCGGCGACATCTGCTGGTTGAATGCATGAGGAAGGAAACAAGGCACCAAATGATTCAACTGGTTTCAAACATTTCACTGTTTAAAATTAGACATTTCCTCCTGCTTGTTCTGTTTCTCCATGTCACCAGAACGGTAATATCAGATGTGTCTTCTGTCTTTACGACATGAAAACCCTTTGAAATGTGTAAATACTGACTGGGCTGAGCGTGAAGTCATCTACAGGAAGCCACCAGTCATATTTCCATCACCATGATTTTATGTGCATTTTGAAAAGCTTCATGGAAAATCGCTGAATTTAAGATAAATAAATAAATTCAGCCCTAAATTTTGCACGTGTAGCCGAGTTTATTTGCTCCAAACCCGTTGATGTAAACGCTCCTAATGCACATTTTCTTTCACTGATTCACTGAATCTTTTAAATACACTTCAGTGCGTTATTACAACAGAGATATTATCAAGTCAGTGTTTTCACTTTGGTTTAACTCAGAGGTCATGTTGGAGGATGTAGTTTTTGTTTCTTGTTATGCTGAGAGTTGTTCTTAATGCGACACTTGTGGTCAGGATATCACCAGAGTAAAGGCTAACTACTGCTAGTAGCTGCTGTTAGCTAGTTAGCTTGGTGAGCCGACATCTAGTGGTCCAGACTGGGAGCTCGGTGCAAGAGGAGGGTTGGTGTTCACACCGCTGGCACAGGAGCTTTGGACAGGGAAGAGCCAGGGCTAGCTGGTTAGCATGCTAACTTCAGTAGATGTCTGCACAGAGTACGTAGACATCATCGTATTTGTTTGTGTATCCAGAGATCGCTTCTCCCTGCGGTGCCTTCTGTCACCGTTCATTTAATTTAGTGATATTGAGTGTGTGTCTTTATTTTGACCCACAGCCCGTCAAGAAGAAGAAGATCAAACGGGAAATCAAAATTCTTGAAAACCTGCGTGGAGGAACCAACATCATCCGTCTGGTGGACACGGTCAAAGACCCGGTGGTGAGTCAGACTCCCGCCGTCACTGTGCTGCATGTCGGCATGCCAGCTGTGGTAATCCAGTCTTGCGTGTAACTGTGTGTGTGCGTGTGTGTGCGTGTGTGTGTGTATGTGAGTGTTTGGTGTGTGTGTGTGTCCATGCAGTGATAATGATCGCCACCTACCTGCTGTTCTCCTCAGTTAAGCCTTGTGTTGTCCTCTCTTTGCAGTCCAGAACACCAGCGCTTGTCTTTGAGTGCATCAATAACACAGATTTTAAGGTACTTGAGTTTGGCCGACATCATACATGCTGAACTAGCAGCACAGTTACCATTCATGCCAAGGCATTGATATCCATTATTAATAACACGCTTAACCCTCCAGTTAATGTTGTACACGTGCCTCATGAGCTGCTGACATCATGTGATCAATGATTTTTTTTTAAACACGGACGTCTTCGTGTGCTTCCACAGGAGCTTTACCAGAAGCTGACAGACTATGATATCCGTTACTACATGTATGAGCTGCTCAAGGTAATTTATTTATTCATATTGTTTATTTAAATACTACGTTAAAAATAAGAACATGATGGTGCCACGTCTATATGCAAACTTGCAGGATGAGGTTGTTCTGAAGAGTTAAAGTTACGTGTCCACAGGATCCGTCTTTTTCACACTTCCCATTCGTTGTCTTTGTCGAAAGCCGTGCGATGCATCCTGGCAGTGGAGCGTTGCGTTACGAGAGGCGAGGCGTCGCATTGACGGCTCCTCGTTTGAATTAAGTTAAATTCTGGCTGCTTCAGGGGGAAACTCGTGAAACACTATAAAAACTTGAGAAACACTAAAATGGAGACAGAACCTGGTAGTCCATGATTTATTTCCCGCCTGAAATGTCTTCAGAAACACATTTCACTGAGCTGATTTTGTAAAATAAGAGAAAGATCCCAGACGTGCTGCCATGTTGGTCCGCTTTTAAATCCTGAAGAACGAGTCCAGTGCAGCCAGTTATTATTTGCATAGTTGCTGGAGAGTTCCGCCTGTTTTGTTTAAGCGTGTGAAGCTGGAAGTGTCGCGTGGCCTCAGGTCAAACGACGCCCTGTGGACTCGTACCTCAAACTCCCTTAAAGCAGTGTGTAACGTAAACCTCAGAAAAACTGTGAATAGACGGGAAAAGGAAGGTTTGTTCAACTCTGCTCATTAATTCATCATTTACATTATTTATCAAACAAATCTTTTGCTGTTTTCATCTTCTGAATGAGGGTTTGCTGCTCTGCATCAGTGTAAGATGATGGACGATGTATATAACACGATTAATCAAATCAAAAAACAGTCTAGAGATCAGTAGATTAGAGTCGAGGTTGAGTTCTGGTGTGTGGATCGGTGGTCCAGATGATGGTTACAGGCGTCAGTGCTGAATGTGTCCGTCTGTGGTTTAAGGCTCTGGACTACTGTCACAGTATGGGGATCATGCACCGGGACGTGAAGCCCCACAACGTGATGATCGACCACCAGCTGAGAAAGGTACTTTCAAAAAACCTCATCTAGAACGACACAGTTCATGAAGAATGAGATTATGTGTTTATCAAAGCGGTTCTTCTTCTAGCTGCTTTATTTTAGGATTGAAACTGAACCAGATAAAACCCACAAACGACACCGGAGTAAAAACATTATAAATGTTTTATATTTCTGTCACGTGTTTGATTCTCCGGGTTACTCCAGCCTGGAGCTGTTCACGCTGCACTCTTCACCAGATTAATGATAACACTGTCTCTCTGTGTCACAGCTGCGTCTTATAGATTGGGGTTTGGCAGAGTTTTACCATCCCGCTCAGGAATACAACGTCAGGGTGGCCTCCCGCTATTTCAAGGGCCCTGAGCTGCTAGTGGACTATCAGGTACCTGCTGTGGATCTGATGGTTACTCTGCTCTGAATGTATTAGCAGACGGTCTCTGTCTTCTTATAAATAACTCTGTCGGTGGCTTTGTTCCCAGATGTATGACTATAGTTTGGACATGTGGAGTCTAGGCTGCATGTTGGCCAGCATGATCTTTCTGAAGGAACCCTTTTTTCATGGCCAGGACAACTACGACCAGGTAATGTGCCGCATAAAGATTCATATCCTCCAAAAATGATAACACCACTTTCAGCTGAAGTCGAGGACCACAGACGGGGACAGGAATGTGTTTGGTTTGACATATTGACGTAGTCTTAACGCTCACCTGACTGCGATCTTCTCCTGCCTGCAGTTACATTTCCACTGCCTAATACTGTTAATACCAATTCAACACTTCCTGTATGTTTCAAATTAAAAGCCCTCTAGTGTAGACCTGTTCAACCTGCTGTCCGTGGCTCGAATGCAGCCCTTTAACAACCTCATTCAGGCCCTTTGATAATTTTATTAGCAGGCTAATCGTCCCATAATGTTCAGTACCAAGCTCAAAAATACTTCTTCATTAAGAAGTTTTAACCCAGGCTTTTAGAGCAGTAAGTGTCCGACCCCACGTTCTCTTTTAAAAGAGTAGTTGAACAGGCCTGCTGCAGTGTTTCAGTGGACTGAGTACATACACGAGCCACAAGATGGCAGCAGCTACATCTGAAGTCCTGCAGTGTCATTTTCTACAACCTGTCCTGCAAAAGTTTCTCAATAAAAGCTGTTAGAAAATGAATGTAACTAGGAAATATAGTTAAAACACCCACAGTGACAGAGGACAATAAAACTTTGATGAAGTAATCTAGAACAACAAAGTGTTGAGGGTACCATGATTAGTACATTGAATTAAATCTGAGGAAATGTACATTATGCTTAGTTGCATAACGAACACAGAGTTTATCCACCCTCGTTATTTGGGACCGGGGAAAAAATACCCGACACGACGACTATCTGAGAAAATAAGGTAATTGTTGTAATGTGTGTCTGCAGTATGTAACCAATGTATTAACTGTGCCTGTATGTTCTCCAGCTGGTCCGCATCGCTAAGGTTCTTGGCACCGATGAGCTCTTTGGTTACCTGCACAAATATCACATAGAACTGGACACTCGCTTCAAAGACCTGCTGGGACAGTGAGTATCGTTCTTTACTGAAAACTAACAGACACGCTTCAAACTGAGTCGCTGCCGAGTGTCTGACTGAAGAAGTGTTGATGAACAGTCTCTTGTTTTAAACGTCCAGGTTTCAGAAGCAGCAGCGTGTCCTCGGCTGCTTCACATTCACATTTAAAGTAAAACTGCTTCGAGGCCAGTCAGATTAAATGCCGGCTGTTTGTTTCCAGGCAAACACGGAAGCGCTGGGAGCAGTTCATCCAGTCAGAGAACCAGCACCTGGTGAGTCCGGAGGCTCTGGACCTGCTGGACAAGCTGCTGCGCTACGACCACCAGCAGAGGCTGACGGCAGCTGAGGCCATGCAGCACCCATACTTCTGTTAGTACCACCAACACTCTCACTGTCTGCCTGTCAAAAACCACCACATGTATGAACAATGAGGTGCATGTAGTTACCTTTTAAAGATTTTAAGAGTAAAACGTATCAGCGGGATGATTTCTCAAAACTTTAACCAGTTCAGTACAGATTAGATGGATTAACTGGTAAATATTTAAAAAGCATTCTGATGTTGAATTCTCTGAGCCCCTTACGAGTTCGATCATTACAACCAGAACTACTTTGATTCAGGTCTTTGTATGTTTGGTTAGTGCTGCATAAATATGAAACTCAAAACACAAACTGTGCCAGCTACTTCAGACGCCTGTATCTGTTTCATACCTGACCTCATTGTCTTTGTCCGTCAGATCCTGTGGTGAAGGAACACGCAAACGCCAACACAGACGGCACAAAGGCCATAAGCAGCTCCAATGCAACATGATAACCAGAGAGCAGGTAAGTCACACAGCAGCAGTCTGATATCACCAGCTGTTCCCAGAACATCAACATTCATGTTGCTCTACGTCCATCAATGAAACTGATCAGTCGTGTTTGTGATGTCGGAGCTCTGTGACTCTCACGCATGGGAGAAGTTATCATTTCTAACACGAGCTTAATGTTGTGAAAAGGTTTATTTTAACCCAAACCCCGTTTTCCTGACACGACCCAAGTATTTTAATGTCTTAGTCCAAACAACCTGACAGAAACCTGAAATAAAACAAAACGTTAATGGACTCAGTGTAAACATAAAATTAAACGATCAAACAGGAACATTTCTTCTGTTTGGTAAGGTTCAGGGAACTAAAACACTTGGTTACGTTAAGGGAACTAAAACACTTGGTTACGTTAAGGGAACTAAAATACTTTTAGGTCAAGGGAACTAAAATACCTTTTAGGTCAAGGGAACTAAAATACTTTTAGGTCAAGGGAACTAAAATACCTCAAGGTAAAGGGAACTAAAATACCTCAAGGTAAAGGGAACTAAAATACCACAAGGTAAAGGGAACTAAAATACCTCAAGGTAAAGGAAACTAAATTGCTTTGTTAGATTTAGGGAACTAAAATACTTGATAAGGTTTAGGGAACTAAAATACTTGGTTAGGTTTAGGGAACTAAAATAATTGGTAAGGTTCAGGGAACTAAAATACTTGGTTACGTTAAGGGAACTAAAATACTTTTAGGTAAAGGGAACTAAAATACTTGGTTTGGTTTAGGGAACTAAAATACTTGGTTTGGTTTAGGGAACTAAAATACTTGGTTAGGTTTAGGGAACTAAAATACTTGGTAAGGTTTAGGGAACTAAACTGCTTGGTTAGGGTTATGAATAAATGGTTTGGGTTAAACTAAACTCTTTCATACGAGTTGCTAAGCTATGACATTACAGAAACATGACCGGTGAGTTTCAGCGATCGTCCTGTTGCAACATTTATCGTGACGTTCCAGCGACAACACGGCGACACCAGATTGTGCTGATAACAGAATCACTTCCTGTATAACGCACAACCCTTTAAACATTTCTACAATCATAAGTCAGGTGATGATCAGTATTTGACTAATTCTTCTGTTTGTTTCTTTTTTCCCTCCTTCGTCCAATCAGGAAGAATCTTTGTTACCTCAACTTGTGACCTTTTCGTGGCAGAAACTTCTGCCTCCACACCAACAGCCATACTGGAGCAAGATGTCAATTTTGCAGCATACACAAACACGCACGGATTAAACTTCTCCCAACAAAAGCCGGAGAATCTGCGCTGCTTGGTCCGTGTCACAGATAAATCAGATCTGAAATCAGACCTGACCCCCTCCTCCTCCTCGTCCTCCTCGTCCTCCTCCTCCTCGTCCTCCTGCTTCCCGACACTCCCCTCTACCTGTTTTTAAAAAGAGCAAAATGACTGTTGTTGGATCAGTATCAAGCCAGTGTTGTGCTGTACAGACGTTTGTCCGTCATTACGATGCTGTGGTGACCTGAGATCCGGTTCCAGGTTTTAGCACTGAGTGGCATGGAGGCTCTTTTCTGCTATGATAGAACAAAAGCTATATTGAAAGAGAATAAACCATTTTTATTTAAACACGTGTGTTGACTTTTATTGTCTCAGAACCACATTAAGGAGAGGACATGGGGGTGTTTTACACTGATATTGATGTAATTGTGATGTTTAAAGATGAATATTGATACGTTAATACATCTGATAGTATCTTTATAAATAATCCAGCACCTCTTAATTTCCGTTTCGTTCTTACTTTGTCCTAACAGGCTGCTGTAATGCACTTGGCCTAACACTTATTGCTACCTGTCATGAAATGGAAAAAAGTCGATACAGTAACCAGCTGCTAGCTGCTCCCACAGTGTGCTGCTACTGCTGCACCAGATGGCTGTTATCATCCCAGTGAATTTCTTGCAAGACCCGACCTACTCTGTCTCTGATTGGTTGGGCTCTCTATGCTCGACTTTAACTGTAAACTGCGGTATAGTAGCTGATAAACTATATTAGCTATAGTTTTCCCAGTAAACACACCAACCTCTTCAGCCTACTTCCGAGTCTTCTCCTGCTCCAATCAGGATTGGTCATCTTCTGGAGCAGCTCTTTGCTGCAGTGTCTCTGGGCTCGTTAGGTAGAGCGAACGGGTCGGATGTCTGCAGGGCGAGCTGCCGCTGGTCTTCTAACGAGCCCAGAGACACTGCAGCTGAAACTGCTGGAACTTTTTTTTCCACTTGAATTTTGTTTTCCACCCAAAACTTTTTTCCACCTGAACTTTTTTCCACCTGAATTTTTTTTCCACCTGAAATTTCTTTCATCATGACATTTTTTTTCAATGTCATTTTTTTACACCTACAGTGTGGTATCTGTACTTTTACATAAATAAAGGATCTGACTGCTTCCTCCACCACTTGCTCTTTGTTTTCTTTTTCCAAGTTGCATTTCACAGTTAACCTGTGAGACACCCTGTAGCTCGGTTGCTTGACTTAAACTCTAAACTACAGTGCTTTATTAGCTATAGTAGCTAATAAACTATATTAGCTATAGTTTTCCTGCTTTTCCTGCCTTATTTTAGCCTGACAACAGGATAACCACATTTTAAAGAACAGGACGCTGGTGCCAAAAGAAACGGACCGGAGAGCTCGTCAGGTGTGCGTACTTTTTAATAAATGAACTGGTGTTTCCCAGAACATGAAACACATTCGTGCATTACAAATAGGTGCTTTCTTTTAGGCGAGTCCAGGCCGAGGTTGGTGAGGTCAGCAGACTGTTTTATAAAGAACATACTGACTTGTGATACATGTAGTGTAATACTCTACTACGCCCCCTGGTGGCTGGGTGGCAGGGGTGAAAGTAGATTTAAATTCTTGCCGGTACTATTACCAAAACCTTCATTGCCTCATATTGTTCTCTCTCTCGCTTCATGCATTTTAAAAACAGCAAAGTCAAAACCCAAACAAATAAAAACATTTCAATATTTTACTGTAGGCTACCTGTGTGGAGTAGGCAGAAATTAGAAACACTTGACAATATGATAAAATATTTATTTTAATTATTAAGGTGCTGGCATGTATGAAACATTGATAAACATCCAGAATACTTTCTGCCGTGAACACGACTGATATTCAATAAACATAAAAATTGGAACATTTTAAAGTGTCTCTTTTAACAGGCTTATGTGAAAATTTCGTAACTTGAAACATTTTCAACATCCTCATTTCATACCTGAACAGTTAACAAGTCTCTGTCTTTGGACTTTCTGACATACTAAGTATCACATAAATGATTAAGAACAGATGGTCATGAGCAAAAACTCAAAGTGGATCTACCCCTCATCAAAATACATCACCTAAAAGATTTTCCTCAGAGGCCATCCCCATAGCAACCGCTCTGTTTCGGAAGTAGACGCGCATGCGCATTCACGTACTGCTGAGCGAAATCTGGTCGTTCGCTCATAAGCAATTTTTTTTCGAGTTGTTCTGTGTCGTTGAAATTGAATATAATAACATGAAACACAACTGTTTACTCTCCTACTGATTTTAATTGGGACATTTTACAACGAACGGAAAGACATTAAACGTAGTGCACGTTTCGAAGGCACCGGGCTCTCTCCGAGGGGAGGGGGAGAGAAGCAGGGCAAGAGCCGTGAGGAAGAGAGGGAGATGTCCGGCCAAGGCTCCGTCCAGCATGGACCAAAACTCAGCACGGATAGTTCACAAACAATTCGGAATGAGTTAAAAGCAATTTATAAACAGACATAGTAGTGTTCAAGACTGCATATTGCTAGCGGATCTATTTTCTGACCCAAAGTGCGGCCGTGACTGGTTCTGAATGAGGGCTTCAGCAGGCAGCCGCTCTCCCCCTCTTCCTGGTACTGCATACCGCCACTGAATCTTTTAGTGGTACGCAGTACCGGACCGTACCGGCTTACTTTCACCCCTGCTGGGTGGTGAAGTACAGTCATTTCTGAGAGTATGGTGTGTACTTCTTTTGGAAACATGTTTCTGTTCACCTTGTTATATCATTAATGTTATTTATACTAATTACATTGAAAACATCAAATCACATCACATGAAAAAAAAATTTTTTCAATTCAATATCTCCTGAACTTCTTTCTCAACATCATTTTTTTCCACCCAAACTTTTTTTTTCACCTGAATTTTTTTCCACCTGAACTTTTTTTCACCTGAACTTTTTTTCCACCTGAATTTTTTTTCACCTGAACTTTTTTTCCACCTGAATTTTTTTTCACCTGAACTTTTTTTTCCACCTGAACTTTTTTTCCACCCAAAACTTTTTTCCACCTGAATTTTTTTTCACCTGAACTTTTTTTTTCACCTGAACTTTTTTCCACCTGAATTTTTTTTTCCACCTGAATTTTTTTTTCCACCTGAACTTTTTTTTCCAGCTGAATTTTTTTTCCAGCTGAATTTTTTTTTCCACCTGAACTTTTTTTTCCAGCTGAATTTTTTTTCCAGCTGAATTTTTTTTTCCACCTGAACTTTTTTTTCCAGCTGAATTTTTTTTCCACCTGAATTTTTTTTTCCACCTGAATTTTTTTTTCCACCTGAACTTTTTTTTTCCACCTGAACTTTTTTTTCCAGCTGAATTTTTTTTCCAGCTGAATTTTTTTCCACCTGAATTTTTTTTTCCACCTGAACTTTGTTTCACCTGAACTTTTTTTTCCACCCAAAACTTTTTTCCACCTGAACTTTTTTTTTCACCTGAATTTTTTTCCACCTGAATTTTTTTCCACCTGTTTTTTTTCCACCCAAACTTCTTTTTCACCTGAATTTTTTTTCCACCTGAATTTTTTTCACCTCAATTTTTTCCACCTGAAATTTTTTTTTCCACCAGAACTTTTTTCCACCTGAATGTTTTTATTATGAAAACTAATAAACAAAGTGGGAGAAAACCTGCATCGTTTATACACATTTAAACTTCCAGCTGTAAAGGTCAGATGGAGGAAATATTATTTTTATTCATTTTTACCTACACAATATTTATACAGTGTGGTATCTGTACTTTTACATGAATAAAGGATCTGACTGCTTCCTCCACCACTTGCTCTTTGTTTTCTTTTTCCAAGTTGCATTTCAGTTAACCTGTGAGACACCCTGTAGCTCGGTTGCTTGACTTAAACTCTAAATTACAGTGCTTTATTAGCTATAGTAGCTAATAAACTATATTAGCTATAGTTTTCCTGCTTTTCCTGCCTTAGTTTAGCCTGACAACAGGATAACCACATTTTAAAGAACAGGACGCTGGTGCCAAAAGAAACGGACCGGAGAGCTCGTCAGGTGTGCGTACTTTTTAATAAATGAACTGGTGTTTCCCAGAACATGAAACACATTCGTGCATTACAAATAGGTGCACTCTTTTAGGCGAGTCCAGGCCGAGGTTGGTGAGGTCAGCAGACTGTTTTATAAAGAACATACTGACTTGTGATACATGTAGTGTAATACTCTACTACGCCCCCTGGTGGCTTGCTGGTGAAGTACAGTCATTTATGAGAGTATGGTGTGTACTTCTTTTGGAAACATGTTTCTGTTCACCTTGTTATATCATTAATGTTATTTATACTAATTACATTGAAAACATCAAATCACATCACATGAAAAAACTTTTTTTTCAATTCAATATCTCCTGAACTTCTTTCTCAACATCATTTTTTTCCACCCAAACTTTTTTTTCCACCTGAACTTTTTTTCCATCTGAACTTTTTTTTCACCAGAACTTTTTTTCACCTGAACTTTTTTTTCCATCAGAATTTTTTTTCCACCTGAATTTTTTTCCACCTGAACTTTTTTTCACCTGAATGTTTTTTTTCACCTGAACTTTTTTCCACCTGAACTTTTTTTTCACCTGAACTTTTTTTTCCACCTGAACTTTTTTTCACCTGAACTTTTTTTTCCACCTGAACTTTTTTTTCCATCAGAATTTTTTTTCCACCTGAACTTTTTTCCACCTGAACTGTTTTTTTACCTGAATTTTTTTTCAAGCTGAACTTTTTTTACACCTGAATTTTTTTTCCACCCAAACTTTTTTTTTCACCTCAACTTTTTTCCACCTGAATGTTTTTATTATGAAAACTAATAAACAAAGTGGGAGAAAACCTGCATCGTTTATACACATTCAAACTTCCAGCTGTAAAGGTCAGATGGAGGAAATATTATTTTTATTCATTTTTACCTACACAATATTTATACAGTGTGGTATCTGTACTTTTACATAAATAAAGGATCTGACTGCTTCCTCCACCACTTGCTCTTTGTTTTCTTATTCCAAGTTGCATTTCAGTTACCCTGTGAGACACCCTGTAGCTCGGTTGCTTGACTTAAACTCTAAACTACAGTGCTTTATTAGCTATAGTAGCTAATAAACTATATTAGCTATAGTTTTCCTGCTTTGCCTGCCTTATTTTAGCCTGACAACAGGATAACCAGTTGTCCAGGCCGAGGTTGGTGAGGTCAGCAGACTGTTTTATAAAGAACATACTGACTTGTGATACATGTAGTGTAATACTCTACTACGCCCCCTGGTGGCTGGGTGGTGAAGTACAGTCATTTATGAGAGTATGGTGTGTACTTCTTTTGGAAACATGTTTCTGTTCACCTTGTTATATCATTAATGTTATTTATACTAATTACATTGAAAACATCAAATCACATCACATGAAAAAACTTTTTTTTCAATTCAATATCTCCTGAACTTCTTTCTCAACATCATTTTTTTCCACCCAAACTTCTTTTTCACCTGAACTTTTTTCCAGCTGAATTTTTTTTTCACCTGAATTTTTTTTTCACCTGAACTTTTTTTCCACCGGATTTTTTTTTTCACCCAAAGTTTTTGCCACCCAAACTTCTTTTTCACCTGGATTTTTTTTCCACCAGAACTTTTTTTCACCTGAACTTTTTTTTCCACCTGAATTTTTTTTCCACCCAAACTTTTTTCACCTGAATTTTTTTTCCACCCAAAACTTTTTTTCACCCAAACTTTTTTACACCTGAATTTCTTTTCACCTGAACTTTTTTCCACCTGAATGTTTTTTCACCTGAACTTTTTTCACCTGAATTTTTTTCCACCTGAATGTTTTTATTATGAAAACTAATAAACAAAGTGGGAAAAAACCTGCATCGTTTATACACATTTAAACTTCCAGCTGTAAAGGTCAGATGGAGGAAATATTATTTTTATTCATTTTTACCTACACAATATTTATACAGTGTGGTATCTGTACTTTAACATAAATAAAGGATCTGACTGCTTCCTCCACCACTTGCTCTTTGTTTTCTTTTTCCAAGTTGCATTTCAGTTACCCTGTGAGACACCCTGTAGCTCGGTTGCTTGACTTAAACTCTAAACTACAGTGCTTTATTAGCTATAGTAGCTAATAAACTATATTAGCTATAGTTTTCCTGCTTTTCCTGCCTTATTTTAGCCTGACAACAGGATAACCACATTTCAAAGAACAGGACGCTGGTGCCAAAAGAAACGGACCGGAGAGCTCGTCAGGTGTGCGTACTTTTTAATAAATGAACTGGTGTTTCCCAGAACATGAAACACATTCGTGCATTACAAATAGGTGCTTTCTTTTAGGCGAGTCCAGGCCGAGGTTGGTGAGGTCAGCAGACTGTTTTATAAAGAACATACTGACTTGTGATACATGTAGTGTAATACTCTACTACGCCCCCTGGTGGCTGGGTGGTGAAGTACAGTCATTTATGAGAGTATGGTGTGTACTTCTTTTGGAAACATGTTTCTGTTCACCTTGTTATATCATTAATGTTATTTATACTAATTACATTGAAAACATGAAATCACATCACATGAAAAAACTTTTTTTTCAATTCAAAATCTCCTGAACTTCTTTCTCACCATCATTTTTTACCACCTGAATTTTTTTTCACCTGAATTTTTTTTTCACCTGAACTTTTTTTTCCACCTGAACTTTTTTTTCACCTGAATTTTTTTTTCACCTGAACTTTTTTTCCACCTGAATTTTTTTCCACCTGAATTTTTTTTCACCTGAACTTTTTTTTCACCTGAACTTTTTTTTCCACCTGAACTTTTTTTCACCTGAACTTTCTTCACCAGAACTTTTTTTCACCTGAACTTTTTCTTCCATCAGAATTTTTTTTTCACCTGAACTTTTTTTCCAACTGAATTTTTTTTCCAACTGAATTTTTTTTCACCTGAACTTTTTTTTCACCTGAACTTTTTTTTCACCTGAACTTTTTTTCCAACTGAATTTTTTTTCACCTGAACTTTTTTTCACCTGAATTTTTTTCCACCTGAACTTTTTTTTCACCTGAACTTTTTTTTTCCACCTGAACTGTTTTTTTACCTGAATTTTTTTTCAAGCTGAACTTTTTTTACACCTGAATTTTTTTTCCACCCAAACTTTTTTTTCCACCTGAATGTTTTTATTATGAAAACTAATAAACAAAGTGGGAGAAAACCTGCATCGTTTATACACATTTAAACTTCCAGCTGTAAAGGTCAGATGGAGGAAATATTATTTTTATTCATTTTTACCTACACAATATTTATACAGTGTGGTATCTGTACTTTTACATAAATAAAGGATCTGACTGCTTCCTCCACCACTTGCTCTTTGTTTTCTTTTTCCAAGTTGCATTTCAGTTACCCTGTGAGACACCCTGTAGCTCGGTTACTTGACTTAAACTCTAAACTACAGTGCTTTATTAGCTATAGTAGCTAATAAACTATATTAGCTATAGTTTTCCTGCTTTTCCTGCCTTATTTTAGCCAGACAACAGGATAACCACATTTTAAAGAACAGGACGCTGGTGCCAAAAGAAACGGACCGGAGAGCTCGTCAGGTGTGCGTACTTTTTAATAAATGAACTGGTGTTTCCCAGAACATGAAACACATTCGTGCATTACAAATAGGTGCTTTCTTTTAGGCGAGTCCAGGCCGAGGTTGGTGAGGTCAGCAGACTATTTTATAACGAACATACTGACTTGTGATACATGTAGTGTAATACTCTACTACGCCCCCTGGTGGCTGGGTGGTGAAGTACAGTCATTTATGAGAGTATGGTGTGTACTTCTTTTGGAAACATGTTTCTGTTCACCTTGTTATATCATTAATGTTATTTATACTAATTACATTGAAAACATCAAATCACATCACATGAAAAAACTTTTTTTTCAATTCAATATCTCCTGAACTTCTTTCTCACCATCATTTTTTTCCACCTGAACTTTTTTCCACCTGAACTTTTTTCCACCTGAATTTTTTTCCACCTATTTTTTTTTCACCCAAAACTTTTTTACACCTGAAATTTCTTTCATCATGACATTTTTTTTCAATGTCATTTTTTTACACCTCAAATTCTTTTCCTCCTGATTCACCTCAATTTTTTTGTCTGAAAACCTTTTTGAGCAGAAGGAATTTAAGAGGATCACACTAACAACATGCTTCACAGATTAAAACCTTCATAGATTGTTTGTAGAAATAATCTTTTTCAATTATGAAAACTAATAAACAAACTGGGAGAAAACCTGCATCGTTCATACACATTTAAACTTCCTGCTGTAAAGGTCAGATGGAGGAAATATTATTTTTATTCATTTTTACCTACACAATATTTATACAGTGTGGTATCTGTACTTTTACATAAATAAAGGATCTGACTGCTTCCTCCACCACTTGCTCTTTGTTTTCTTTTTCCAAGTTGCATTTCAGTTACCCTGTGAGACACCCTGTAGCTCGGTTGCTTGACTTAAACTCTAAACTACAGTGCTTTATTAGCTATAGTAGCTAATAAACTATATTAGCTATAGTTTTCCTGCTTTTCCTGCCTTATTTTAGCCAGACAACAGGATAACCACATTTTAAAGAACAGGACGCTGGTGCCAAAAGAAACGGACCGGAGAGCTCGTCAGGTGTGCGTACTTTTTAATAAATGAACTGGTGTTTCCCAGAACATGAAACACATTCGTGCATTACAAATAGGTGCTTTCTTTTAGGCGAGTCCAGGCCGAGGTTGGTGAGGTCAGCAGACTATTTTATAAAGAACATACTGACTTGTGATACATGTAGTGTAATACTCTACTACGCCCCCTGGTGGCTGGGTGGTGAAGTACAGTCATTTATGAGAGTATGGTGTGTACTTCTTTTGGAAACATGTTTCTGTTCACCTTGTTATATCATTAATGTTATTTATACTAATTACATTGAAAACATCAAATCACATCACATGAAAAAACTTTTTTTCAATTCAATATCTCCTGAACTTCTTTCTCAACATCATTTTTTACCACCTGAACTTTTTTCCACCTGAATTTTTTTCCCACCTGAACTTTTTTTTCCACCTGAATTTTTTTTTCACCTGAATTTTTTTCCACCTGAATTTTTTTTCACCTGAATTTTTTTTCCACCTGAATTTTTTTTCACCTGAATTTTTTTCCACACAAACTTTTTTTCCACCTGAATTTTTTTTCCACCTGATTTTTTTTTCCACCTGAATTTTTTTTCCACCTGAATTTTTTTTCACCTGAATTTTTTTCCACACAAACTTTTTTTCCACCTGAAATTTTTTTCCACCTGAAATTTTTTCCACCCAAACTTTTTTTCCACCTGAATTTTTTTTCACCTGAATTTTTTTCCACACAAACTTTTTTTCCACCTGAATTTTTTTTTCACCTGAATTTTTTTTTCCACCTGAATTTTTTTTTCACCTGAATTTTTTTTCCACCTGAACTTTTTTCCACCTGAATTTTTTTACACCTGAAATTTCTTTCATCATGACATTTTTTTTCAATGTCTGGGAAAAAACCTGCATCGTTCATACACATTTAAACTTCCTGCTGTAAAGGTCAGATGGAGGAAATATTATTTTTATTCATTTTTACCTACACAATATTTATACAGTGTGGTATCTGTACTTTTACATAAATAAAGGATCTGACTGCTTCCTCCACCACTTGCTCTTTGTTTTCTTTTTCCAAGTTGCATTTCAGTTACCCTGTGAGACACCCTGTAGCTCGGTTGCTTGACTTAAACTCTAAACTACAGTGCTTTATTAGCTATAGTAGCTAATAAACTATATTAGCTATAGTTTTCCTGCTTTTCCTGGCTTATTTTAGCCTGACAACAGGATAACCACATTTTAAAGAACAGGTCTCTGGGCTCGTTAGGTAGAGCGAACGGGTCGGATGTCTGCAGGGCCAGCTGCCGCTGGTCTTCTAACGAGCCCAGAGACACTGCGGCTGAAACTGCCGAAGAGGTCGGTGTGTTTACCGGGGAGGCTGCAGCTCACAATCTGCTGTATCAGCTCCTCCGCTTGCTGTTTGTTTTACAAAACAGCTCCTGAACATACAGTTAGGTAACAGCACGCTAATAATGACAGCCTCACTTTTAATAACAACAGCTAGAAAAGGTCATCAGCTCAAAATGACGACAATAAAAAAGTTAGCCAGACAACAGGATAACCACATTTTAAAGAACAGGACGCTGGTGCCAAAAGAAACGGACCGGAGAGCTCGTCAGGTGTGCGTACTTTTTAATAAATGAACTGGTGTTTCCCAGAACATGAAACACATTCGTGCATTACAAATAGGTGCACTCTTTTAGGCGAGTCCAGGCCGAGGTTGGTGAGGTCAGCAGACTATTTTATAAAGAACATACTGACTTGTGATACATGTAGTGTAATACTCTACTACACCCCCTGGTGGCTGGGTGGTGAAGTACAGTCATTTATGAGAGTATGGTGTGTACTTCTTTTGGAAACATGTTTCTGTTCACCTTGTTATATCATTAATGTTATTTATACTAATTACATTGAAAACATCAAATCACATCACATGAAAAAACTTTTTTTTCAATTCAATATCTCCTCAACTTCTTTCTCAACATCATTTTTTTCCACCTGAACTTTTTTTTTCCACCTGAACTTTTTTTTCCACCTGAATTTTTTTTCACCTGAATTTTTTTTCCACCTGAATTTTTTTCACCAGAATTTTTTTCCACCCGAATTTTTTTTCACCAGAATTTTTTTACACCTGAAATTTTTTTTCACCTGAATTTTTTTCCACCCAAAACTTTTTTCCACCTGAATTTCTTTCATCATGACATTTTTTTTTCAACGTCATTTTTTTACACCTCAAATTCTTTTCCTCCTGATTCACCTCAATTTTTTTTCGGCCTGAAAACCTTTTTGAGCAGAAGGAATTTAAGAGGATCACACTAACAACATGCTTCACAGATTAAAACCTTCATAGATTGTTTGTAGAAATAATCTTTTTCAATTATCAAAACTAATGAACAAACTGGGAGAAAACCTGCATCGTTTATACACATTTAAACTTTCAGCTGTAAAGGTCAGATGGAGGAAATATTATTTTTATTCATTTTTACCTACACAATATTTATACAGTGTGGTATCTGTGCTTTTACATAAATAAAGGATCTGACTGCTTCCTCCACCACTTGCTCTTTGTTTTCTTTTTCCAAGTTGCATTTCACAATTAACCTGTGAGACACCCTGTAGCTCGGTTGCTTGACTTGAACTCTAAACTACGGTGGTTTATTAGCTATAGTAGCTAATAAACTATATTAGCTATAGTTTTCCTGCTTTTCCTGCCTTATTTTAGCCTGACAACAGGATAACCACATTTTAAAGAACAGGTCTCTGGGCTCGTTAGGTAGAGCGAACGGGTCGGATGTCTGCAGGGCCAGCTGCCGCTGGTCTTCTAACGAGCCCAGAGACACTGCAGCTGAAACTGCCGAAGAGGTCGGTGTGTTTACCGGGGAGACTGCAGCTCACAATCTGCTGTATCAGCTCCTCCGCTTGCTGTTTGTTTTACAAAACAACTCCTGAACATACAGTTAGGTAACAGCACGCTAACTACCTCATTAGCTAGCTTACGTCCCTCCCTTCCTCTGGTTGTCCAGCGGACTTCAGAGATATGAAAATCTCTGTCAGATTTATACAGTTTTTGCGATGGGAATAAGGCGCCTATCAGTTGAATTTCACCGTTTTTGCCGCCTTCTCCCGTCAAAAGACTTGTTGGATGTATGGTGATGAGGACCACGAAGCTGTCGAGGTTTCGTCTGTGAAAACAATGGACGCAAGCCAATCAGAGGCGGAGGAGGTCGGGTCTGGCAAGAGAACCAGTTGGATCTATAAAAACAGTTATCTCATCAGTGTAGACGTTCTTTGGCAAATGTCATTTTTTTAAATAGATATTCAGATGATATCTTTGAGTTCCTGTAACAAATGGATATAATGACAGCCTCACTTTTAATAACAACAGCTAGAAAAGGTCATCAGCTCAAAATGACGACAATAAAAAAGTTAGCCAGACAACAGGATAACCACATTTTAAAGAACAGGACGCTGGTGCCAAAAGAAACGGACCGGAGAGCTCGTCAGGTGTGCGTACTTTTTAATAAATGAACTGGTGTTTCCCAGAACATGAAACACATTCGTGCATTACAAATAGGTGCTTTCTTTTAGGCGAGTCCAGGCCGAGGTTGGTGAGGTCAGCAGACTGTTTTATAAAGAACATACTGACTTGTGATACATGTAGTGTAATACTCTACTACGCCCCCTGGTGGCTGGGTGGTGAAGTACAGTCATTTATGAGAGTATGGTGTGTACTTCTTTTGGAAACATGTTTCTGTTCACCTTGTTATATCATTAATGTTATTTATACTAATTACATTGAAAACATCAAATCACATCACATGAAAAAACTTTTTTTTTAATTCAGTATCTCCTGAACTTCTTTCTCAACATCATTTTTTTCACCTGAATTTTTTTTCCACCTGAACTTTTTTTCACCTGAATTTTTTTTTCACCTGAATTTTTTTCCACCTGAATTTTTTTTCACCTGAACTTTTTTTCACCTGAACTTTTTTCCACCTGAATTTTTTTTCACCTGAATTTTTTTCCACCTGAATTTTTTTTCCCACCTGAACTTTTTTTTTCAGCTGAATTTTTTTTCCACCCAAACTTTTTTCCACCTGAATTTTCTTTCATGACATTTTTTTCCCACCTGAACTTTTTTTTCACCTGAACTTTTTTTCCACCTGAATGTTTTTATTATGAAAACTAATAAACAAAGTGGGAGAAAACCTGCATCGTTTATACACAATCAAACTTCCAGCTGTAAAGGTCAGATGGAGGAAATATTATTTTTATTCATTTTTACCTACACAATATTTATACAGTGTGGTATCTGTACTTTTACATAAATAAAGGATCTGACTGTTTCCTCCACCACTTGCTCTTTGTTTTCTTTTTCCAAGTTGCATTTCACAGTTAACCTGTGAGACACCCTGTAGCTCGGTTGCTTGACTTAAACTCTAAACTACAGTGCTTTATTAGCTATAGTAGCTAATAAACTATATTAGCTATAGTAGCTAATAAACTATATTAGCTATAGTTTTCCTGCTTTTCCTGGCTTATTTTAGCCTGACAACAGGATAACCACATTTTAAAGAACAGGACGCTGGTGCCAAAAGAAACGGACCGGAGAGCTCGTCAGGTGTGCGTACTTTTTAATAAATGAACTGGTGTTTCCCAGAACATGAAACACATTCGTGCATTACAAATAGGTGCTTTCTTTTAGGCGAGTCCAGGCCGAGGTTGGTGAGGTCAGCAGACTGTTTTATAAAGAACATACTGACTTGTGATACATGTAGTGTAATACTCTACTACGCCCCCTGGTGGCTGGGTGGTGAAGTACAGTCATTTATGAGAGTATGGTGTGTACTTCTTTTGGAAACATGTTTCTGTTCACCTTGTTATATCATTAATGTTATTTATACTAATTACATTGAAAACATCAAATCACATCACATGAAAAAACTTTTTTTTCAATTCAATATCTCCTGAACTTCTTTCTCAACATCATTTTTTCCACCTGAACTTTTTTCCACCTGTTTTTTTTCCACCTGAATTTTTTTTCCACCTGAACTTTTTTCCACCTGTTTTTTTTCCACCTGAATTTTTTTTCCACCTGAACTTTTTTCCACCTGTTTTTTTTCCACCTGAATTTTTTTTCCACCTGAACTTTTTTCCACCCCAAACTTTTTTCCACCTGAACTTTTTTTTCCACCTGAACTTTTTTTCCACCTGAACTTTTTTTTCCACCTGAACTTTTTTTTCCACCTGAATTTTTTTCTACCCAAACTTTTTTTTCCACCTGAATTTTTTTTCACCTGAACATTTTTTTCCACCCGAACTTTTTCCACCTGAACATTTTTTAACCTGAACTTTTTCACCTGCATGTTTTTCCACCAGAATTTTTTTTCCACCTGAACATTTTTTTCCACCCGAACTTTTCCACCTTGTTATGGCCCTGCTACTCCCTGGCGAGCGTGTTAGCACAGTGCAAACGCTCACGGAACTGACTGACATAATCCAACACATTTTTCTTAGCGTCGGACTCCGTCGCGAGGAGCTTTTCTTGCAGGGCTTTTACTGGACCACGGGGCGTGTGCGCAAAAACAAGCTCCGCAGGACTGAATCCTAAGGATTCCTGAGTGGCCTCATGGGCCGCAAACAACACGAACGGGATTCCTTCATCCCAACTTTTCCCAGTTTCTAGGCAATATTTTCGTAGCATAGACTTTAACGTCTGGTGCCACCGCTCCAGCGCGCCTTGGGACTCCGGATGGTACGCACTGGAGACTGCGTGTTTAAAAGAACTTGTTTAAAAAGTTTAAAAAGTTTCGATTGGAAATTTGTTCCTTGATCGGATTGGATTGTGCGTGGGAGGCCGAAGATGGAAAATAATTTGGTCAGGGCTTTTACAACGGAGCTGGCTGTTATTTTGCGCAGCGGGACTGCTTCAGGAAAACGGGTGGCAGTGCACATGATGGTAAAGAGATATTCATTTCCACTTTTGGTCCGAGGCAAAGGCCCAACACAATCTACTATCACTCGCTCAAACGGCTCTCCTAACGCAGGTATCGGATGCAGTGGGGTTGGGGGAATAACCTGATTGGGCTTACCTGTCTGCTTTTCAATCGGTGATGAAGCATCATTATGACCGCTGTGCTGTCCCCCGTCATTTCCAAGTTGGTGATAAAGTTTTGGTTTTGCTGCCTATTCCCGGCTCGGCGCTCTCAGCCAAATTCTCCGGTCCTTATGACATCTGTGAGCGTCTCAGTGACACCGACTATGTTATTGACATGCCAAAAAGAAGGCGGAAAACTCACATATGCCACATCAATATGTTGAAACCATATCACTCCAAAGAAATGCCTGAAACAGCTCCGTCACATGTAGTCCCCAGCAGTTGCGCATTGATTGTAACAGACAGCACTGCTGATTCGTCCGACGACGATTTAATGACACGTCATTCCACTCATCATAGTGCCCGTTTGTCAAACTCCGAGATGGTAAAAGTTTTGCCGGCTCAATTAGGACATCTGTCAGAGGTGCAGCAGCGTGATATACTCGAGTTGGTATACCGTTTTCCGTGCACCCACCCGAACTACCGTTCTCAAGCACCTGAACTTTTTTTCACCTGAACTTTTTTCCACCTGAACTTTTTTCCACCTGAATTTTTTTTTCACCTGAATTTTTTTTTTCACCTGAATTTTTTTCCACCTGAACTTTTTTCCACCTGAACTTTTTTTCACCTGAATTTTTTTTCACCCGAACTTTTTTTTACAGAATATTTATACAGTGTGGTATCTGTACTTTTACATGAATAAAGGATCTGACTGCTTCCTCCACCACTTGCTCTTTGTTTCATTATTCCAAGTTGCATTTCAGTTAACCTGTGAGACACCCTGTAGCTCGGTTGCTTGACTTGAACTCTAAACTACGGTGGTTTATTAGCTATAGTAGCTAATAAACTATATTAGCTATAGTTTTCCTGCTTTTCCTGCCTTATTTTAGCCTGACAACAGGATAACCACATTTTAAAGAACAGGACGTTGGTGCTCGTTGTGGTGCCAAAAGAAACAGACCGGACAGCTCATCAAGTGTGTGTACTTTTTAATAAATAAACTGGAAATTCAAGGTGTTTCCCAGAACATAAAACACTTGTGCAACATTCGTGCATTACAAATAGGTGCATTCTTTTAGGCGAATCCAGGCCGAGGTTGGCGAGGTCAGCAGACGACAACCTGCTCAAATTTAAAACGTATCTGCTTACCAAATGGCTGAAATTGTAAACACAGCAGAGTCAATTTAAATAACATGTTCATCTTCAAATCCAAGTATTTAAAATGCATCACAGAAGTAGAATTCACATTTTGGTCAAGTGGTTTTTCAGGTTTAAAAACTGGGACTACGGACGCCGTTAAGTCCACATCGTCTCTGTTGTGACCTGGTTTAAATTCTGCTCACAGACGGCTTGGCCCAAAATGAATGCCCTGACTGACATCTGAAGTTTTTAAGTGTCAAACACGGTAAAAAGCAGCCTACAAACACACGGCTAGCTACAGCAGATGAGCTCTACACCCATCGAAGGCACGCCCACAACACCCCCTGCTTCCTCCTCAGCCAGTGACTCCAGTCTGGATGAGGAGCTACGATGACCGGCCGCTTCTCCAAACAACCCAACAGTGTTTTAAAATGCCACTTTGGCACTTTATCTACATGTTAAAGGAATAGTTCTACATTTTGGTACATTGGCTCATTTGCGTTCTTGCAGAGAGTTAGATACAGATCAATACCGACCTCATTTCTGCCTGTCGTAGGGCTGCAACCATTGCTTTCATCGTCGATTAATCAATAAGTGCTTTGTTCAGTCAGATTAAAATGTCAGGAGATGATTAGTCTTTTCCAAAGCCGAGGGCTGAGCAATGTATCGATATCACACCGTTATCGTGATATGAGACTAGACATCGTCTTAGATTTTGGATATAGTCATGTAGTGATATGTCATACGTGTTGTTTAAAGGCAGCGTTACAGTAAAGTGAAGTCTGAACCATCCAGACTCTTCTAGATCCACATGACCGATGATCATCAATAATCTCATTGTGTTCATATTGTTACAATATCGATATCGAGGTATTTGGTCACAAATATCGTGATATTTGATTTCAACAACGTCATTTATGAAGAGCTTTAGAGGAGATTTCAAAAGTATCAAGATATCTGATGTGTATCGTAGCCTCAAAGTATTGTGATATTATTTTAAGCCCAAGATGACGTGTTTAATGTTTAACGTGTCTTTTTTGTCCACAACCCAAAATTCCTAGTTTACAGTCACCGAGGAAAGAAACCAGAAAATGAAGCTGAAATCTGAGAATTCAGATTTTTTTTCCTTTAAAAAGACTCAAACCGATTGATCGATTAGCTAAATAATTGCCAATTAATGTAACGGTTGATAACTAATCGTTGCAGCTCTGGTCCGTTAATTATGAAGCTACAGCCGGCGGCCAGTTAGCTTAGCTTAGCATCAAGACTGAAAACAGGGAAAATGGCTGGCCTGGGTCCGTCATGAAGGTAAAAACATTTTGTTACGGTTATTTCGTGGCTGGTAAACAATCAAGTGGCAGAGTGACGGTGTGCTAACTGCCACCGCCCTTATTTATTGTTGCTTTACATTCTCGCGGCAGGTCGGTAAGGTAGACACACAAACATTTCTAACCTGTGAACTTTGATCGTGACGGCTGAAAAGACGAGACAACGACGGTTGTATCAGCTCAAACTTCTTTTGTTGTTGTGATGCTAACAGCCTACAAAAATACATCGTCCCTGCAGCTCTCGATCAGAGCACCAGGCGTGTCGCTTCATCATAGAGCTTAAGTTTAAGGTTTGACTGGACCGTCGCTGATCCAGGGAGGTGAGCGAACTTCCTGTCCGGCTTCAGCTACATATTGAAAGTACAAAAAAATGAGAGCGGCCTCAATTTTCTCATTTAACTTTCTGCAAGAAAGCGAATTAGCTTTGTAACTACTCCTTTAACGTTGCAAAAGAAAATTTGGTTGCTGCAGAGGGGGAGCTTGGGGACGGTCACATCACAGTAGCATACTGAAATCAAAAGACCACCAAGGACTCTGTGAAGACAGAAACAACACTGCTCAGCGTCTCATTAATAACACTGATATTTTAAAAACCACCCCGGGGAGATTTTAATACTTGACTGGGTCCAGTGGCACTTGATATCTTAAAGATTCATGGACTCCGTTACGTCTTCCTCAGGGTTTTTTTTTTTTGTCTTTTCGTCCTTGGTGACCTTTTTTGAAATGCAAACAATCTAAGGCATAAAACAATGTTGTCTAAAAAAAGGTATAAAGCTAATACCAGAGACATTCAGTCTGTTCTCTCAAAGTAAAAAACTTAAATAATTGCATAAATAAAGCGTGTGATTATGAATGTTTCGGTCTGTACGCGACATGTTAGCGGTGTCCTGTACAGGCGCTGGATGCAGTGGTTATGTATGAGTCTACATATATAATGTTGGTTACATCGTAGAGTTGCAGTATTGAGGTAACTTCATAGTAGGAGTAAAGGCGAGGGGGGCAGGGGGGCACTTGAACTGTACTCGGCTCCGTGAAGAAGCCACATTAACATGCATCGGACAAAAGTGAGGATGTAGATAGAGGTGTTAGTGTGTACGTCCCTTTTGTTCGCGTCATTCAAGTTTTACAAAAGTCGCCCAAATAAAGCATCGATAATACTGTTTATGATGTTCACGCACCACCTGATACAGTCTGTGTACCTTCTTCTTCTTCTTCTTCTTCTTCTTCTTCTTCTTCTTCTTCTTGGGTTTCAGGTGGTGAAGGGTGGGGTGGGGTAGGGTGGGGTCGGGGGCAGGACGGTCAGGGCAGCAGGTCCTGCAGCGCTGAGTCGTCCAGTTCGTTGACGGCGACGATGTGATCCAGATGTTGCAGGTACCGCTCCTGGTCTCGCATGAAGTGCGGGATTCTGGTCCGCTGGAAGACCGCCAGCTGCCTCAGCCTCTCCACGTCTTCATAAGACACCTGCACAGGTGAAGAGGAGGGTTCATCGGTGGATACGAGGAAGGAAACTTCATCTACTTATTTACTTTGTGGCTCTGTAGTCGTACCACCTCTTTCTATTCAACATGTTTTATAGAGAACGTACTGACTTGTGATACATGTAGTAATACTCTACTACGCCCCCTGGTGGCTGGGTGGTGAAGTACAGTCATTTATGAGAGTATGGTGTGTACTTCTTTTGGAAACATGTTTCTGTTCACCTTGTTATATCATTAATGTTATTTATACTAATTACATTGAAACATGTCACATCTTCCCTGTTTGATTTCACTGCTTCCACAGGAGCTCAGAGCAGAAGCCCTGAGGAAACAAAAGTTCTGATGATCCATTTTCTGAGTCTGATCTAAATGGTTTTCCCTCCTTGTTTATGACTGAGAACTGATGAAACATAACTTTTGCCAGAATAATCTTAATAAAAAAGTTCCATCTGTGAAATCACATGAAAAAACTTTTTTTTCCAATTCAATATCTCCTGATTTTTTTTCGTCCTGATTTTTTTCCACCTAAATTTTTGTCACCTCAAATTTTTCGTCCTGATTTTTTTTCATCATGATTTCGAAAAAAATTTCAGGTGGAAAATAATCTGGGGGTTAAAAACAATTGATATAGAAAAAAAATCAGGATGAAATATCAATTGTTTTTAACCCCCAGATTATTTTTCACCTGAAATTCAGACATTTTTTTCATCTCGATTCATCAAATTTTTTCCACCTGAATTTTTTTTGCAACTGATTTTTTTTTCATCCTGATTTTTTTTCCATATCAATTGTTTTTAACCCCCAGATTCTTTTTCACCTGAAATTTAAACTTCCAGCTGTAAAGGTCAGATGGAGGAAATCTTATTTTTAATAAAACTTCTATTAAAGAAGCTAAATTCATCTGTACAACAGACACAGGCAAATTTTACTGCACTGAGTACTTTTACTTCTGATACTGAAAACTACATTTTCCTCATTATACTTTTAGTTACCTGTGTTTTCTATGCAGGATTTTTGCCTACAGAATACTTCTACAGTGTGGTATCGGCACTTTTACATAAATAAAGGATCTGACTACTTCCTCCACCACTTGCTCTTTGTTTCATTATTCCAACACCCTGTAACTCTGGTTTTAAAAGGCTGTGTAGAAATGAAGTTTACTCACTTACCTGCTCATTTTTAAATGGAAACATACTGAAAGCTTTATATTGGTAATAAATATTTGAAGGTGTCGTGTGGACACCGACCTTTCCTAAAGAAGTCAACGTCTTGAAGTCGATGTTCCGTCGGTGCCGAAGGATTCGGAGGATCCCGTCCAGATAAACCTGATCTTTACTGAAGCAGCCTGAGACAGAAACAGGCGACACGCAGGGAGGATAAAAATACATCTTTCAAGCCTGAGAGGCAAAACTCAGGGCACATTAGGTCCATTCAGATAAAAGCATTCATATATTTAAAGTGTTAATCTTACATATGCGTGTGTGTGTGTGTGTGTGTGTGTGTGTGTGTGTGTGTGTGTCTACCGGGCTGCGAGGTGTCCGTCTGTCCCCTCTTGGCTCTCAGGCAGTACTCCCAGCGGACGTCCGGGTCCTGGACGAAGCGAGCGATGTGGCTGAAGAGCTGGCTGAAGCTCATGCTGGTGGCGTGGTACACCGTGTAGTAGAGCAGAGCCGCGCGCCACAGGTACGGCTGTTTCCGTAGCAACACGCTGTGCAGGCTGGCCAGGCCCTCCTCCGTGGGATTGGCCGGTTTCAGGCCGAACTGCTTCCGGCCCTCAGAGGTGGACCACGGCTGCAGGTTGTTGTTCACGCCTCGCAGATAATGTGTACCTGAGGAGAGGACGGACACTTCGTCAGCCTATTTATTTATTTATTTATTGTCCTTTTACTTTCTCTGATCATGAAGCGTAAGACTGTAGCTTATTTCATGATCTCTGTATTATGTGTAACAACTCTTTTTATTTCATTTCATCAGTGTGGATTTTATTGTCTTTACGTTGTGTGGATGTCAGCTGTGGTCTCATCACTTGTATGTAGTGAAAGTTTTCACATTTAAAAAGTCAATAAAAACATTTGAATAATAATATTTATCTGATCATTATCAACATTTGTTTTTTCCCCTTTCATTTCATTTTAATTTATTTTAACTTGCATCTTTACTTTCATAGTTTGCTGGTTTTGTCTGTTGCCACTGTGTTTGACTCGTTTAATATACGTTTATTATACTGCGTTTCTAAATGCCACGTTCATGTGACATTCAGATGGATGTTAAGGTTTGGAAACATTTCCAGCGTTCAGCTACAGATTAAAGGCCTTTGCACACCAAGTCTGTTTTTTTGCGTTTTTTTTAATCCGTTAAAAAACGTCACGCACAGAAACATTGCACACCGAGTCCGATGCTTTAATTGTTCGCTTTACTGAGTCCATCCGATCCTGAAAAGCAGGTTTGAGGTCACGGCTCTGTACAGACGGGTCACGTTCATCCGCCTCATTCTGCCGTTTATTTATGTACCGGCTTTGAGCACAGAGGTGTCGCTGTGTCGAAACAGGAGAGGGAACTGTTGACACAAAGTCAGAAAGGATGAGGATCCTTTAACTGAGACTACATCTGTGCAACTTCTGACTGAACCAACCCTGATCATTTTGAAGTTCCTCAGAAGCAAAGAGAAGTAACTTCTGTCGACCATAATCGAACGACATCAACAGTCTGACAGGAAGTTAAAAGAGGAAACACAAAAAGTTTTATATAAACTTCATCACACATCACACACGCCGGCTGTGTTGAACATCAGAACATCACAGTGTCCGAGGGTGGAGCCTCCGTATTAAATAAATATGCATTCAGCTTTTGCTTTCACGTGAATATAATTATGTGGGGAATACGATACTGCCGCGCTCTTACCAAATATTTGTCCCTCTCACAAAAGGGACATTATGGTACAACAGTGCAGTGAGGAAAATCGTCGTCGCCCGCTCATTATTTAAAGACACACCTTCGCGCAGGAGGTCCTGTTGACATGGAGATGTGAATCCCTGCAGCGAGTCAAACTGAGTCGAGCAAAGCTAACACATGTGGAAGAGCCACATATGTTAGCCGGCTGCATTTCCTGGTTGAGACACTTTTTTTTTTTTTTAAATTGAATTTAGAAGACAACACAACAAAGGAAAAGTAAGCAGTCAACACAGTCACCAGTAGCTGACAGTGTTAGCAGCCCTCAGGTGTTCATGGAGCTGTAAACACTAAAGTCCTTGACCCGGTCTGCTTTCACCTCCTGACACCTGAGCTCCTGTTCGGTGTGCATTTTTAATTTCTCCTCTGCTATTTGGATCAGAACTCACTGTGGAAAAACACCGCTGTTGTTCTGGAAGATGAGTTTTTTGAGCCCGTCGTGTGGATAATATCGGCTCTGTGTGAGGTGAAGATTACCTATCTCGTGTCTCAGCATCCCCTCCAGCCAGTGCTGTCGAGCTCCAGCCAGGTTGATGGTCAGAGTGGGACGACAGCTCTCCACCACCATCACCGCCTGAGACAGCAGCTCGTCGGACAGACGCACCACAACCTGGAGACACACACACACACACACACAGACACACACACACTTTCATTTTGTTTTTCCTGATCTTATCGGGGCTGTAAGGTCGGAGGGAGTCGTGTGCTCGACGGGCTGTGAAGCATCTTGAGGCAGGTTGTGAGTTGTGCAAATAAAATCGACTTGACTCGACCTCGGGGAGTTTAACCATTAACGTTTCCTCCTTCCTCTCATGTCTTCAGCTGACTGCTGGTCAGACCTGGTAAATCTTTAATGAAGACAGTAAATAACTATTCAACAGAGCCGACAGCTCCTCCAGCGCAGGTGTTTACTGCGTCACTGAGTTTAGCTGCTGAACAAACCGAAGTTAATTTCACTGTCTTCACTCAGATCCGACCGAGTCAGATCAGTTTCTTTTGTTTGAGCCGGTCGGTCAAAATGTCTGCTGTGATTGGACGGCTGTTTCACAGGTGAGCTGACTCTGCACACTCACCTCTCCCACACAGCCTTCTTTCTGCAGATATTTGCGTACGGCAGCCCAGACTTGACTCTTAGGGAGGATGTTGCCGCCCGTCACCTCCTCAAAGTTCTCGTAGGAGCCGAACTTCTTCAGGACGCACTCCATGATCCCGACGGCCTGCAGGTGAACAGACAAGTCATCGTCATCGAGAAGGGTTAGGGTCACGATTTCAAAATCAGCAGCAGGAAGTATGATCGTTTCCTCTTCATCCCTGCTGCCCACTTGTGTACAGATGACACAGCTAGCTTAGCATTAGCCTGCAGCTACTGTGCACCAAGACGAGCGACTGAGTGGCACCGAAGGAGAGGTTGGGTTTACTTTCTTTTTCAGAGATCCTTTATGGATTTGTTCATGAAGAGGGATTACTCTGAACAGATTTGATAGAACCAAATTTTGTAAAAAAAACAAACAAAAATAAAACAGAATGTATCCAACTTTTATTGATTATTTTTCTCTCCCATTAAATCTTTAACTTTGGAAAATATTACTTTTACGATTTTAACTTTACAGACGTCGTCCCGTGAGGAGCTACTTCTAACGTTTTCATGTGATGAGACGTCCTCAGACTGATCATCAGTGCAACTCTGCAGCCGTGTGTGTCTGTAATCTGCAGAGTAACTAGTAACTAAAGTTACCGGATGAATTCAGTGGAGTGGAAGTATTAAGCAGCAGATAATGGAAACACTAAAGTACCTCAGAACTGTACTTAAGAACAGTACTTGAGTAAATTGTAGTCAGTTACTCATCACTGATTTTTCTAAATTCTGACTCTAAGATTTTTATTTTTCGGTTCCAGTTATCAGTTATCGATCTCCTCGAGTATTAATAGTCGGTATCGGCCAAGAAAAAGACGCATCGGTCGACCTGATTCTCTTACATTTTGAAAAATATTGTATTTTTTTCCAAATGTAATTATTTACGATCTGGTCTTTGCTGTGTTTTGTCTTTATTAGCTTCTTCGTAACGTTTATCTGTGTGTGTATGTTTTGTCTAAATCCATGTTCGTCTTTTTTCTTTACAAAGGCTCAGGAGTCTCGTTGTTGTCACGTCTGTCCTGACCGCAGCTGAAGAGGATCGTCTGCTGATCTTTACAAATCCAGCTGTGACAGACTAACAATGGCAGAAACTTTAAATTGAAAATGGACTCTTGGATTTGGAGAATCTTCACGTCTCAAACTGCACGATGGTGGAAAACACTGACAGTGAAACACTCTGATGTTCAGAGATATTCAGTAGATCTGACATGAGAGAATACAGGATTTTCCTTGCGGGGAACTCGATCAGCTCTAATTGGGAAGAATTAATCATCAGAGGGTTTTATCAGTCGAACACAGCAGGCCCGGTTCGTCTGATTAATATGATCCAGAATGATCTGACGGTTCAGTGTGAAGTCTGCACAACATCTCCTGTCGTGATGAAACAATACACTGCTCAGCCCTCGCCCCCCCTCAGGAAGTGACCTCAGGTGTGTGGCATACTGCACCTGTTCGAGGAAGAGGCCCGATCCCTCCCGGTACTTCTCCAACACGCTCCTCGGCTCGGGCTGCATGTACTCAAACTGGGGCTCGTACTTGTAGTCGGACTGGAAGAAAGTCCGCTTCTCCTGCTCGAGGTTGAGAGGCCTGAGGGCGACCAGCAGACAGGGCCTGGAGGACGCAGGCGCCGCGGTGCCGCCCGGCCCCTTCGCTATATGCGGCAGGGAGGTGGCGGGTCTCATTTGGCCCCTGCTGGCCCGGAGCCCCAGGGAGTAGTTGACCGAGCAGGTGCTCTCGCTGCGGCGCATCCAGCCGCCGGCGCCCAGGCTGGGGCTGGTCAGGCTGCGGGCCGGGGGCGAGGGGGCAGCCGACCCGCTGCGCCACGGAGGCTGCACGATCCTCCTGTCCGCCATCTGCTCCTGGGACCCTCGCAGGCGCTGGGGGGTCACCTCCAGGCTGAGGGGCCGGCGGAGCGGCGGGCGAGGCGTGGCCCCGCTCCTCGACGATGACGACCTCCTCTCTACCTGGCTGCTGTTGGTCTGGGCTGGGAGTCCGTTGTGGGACACCTTCCCCTTCTGGGCGACATTGCTCCTTCTGGCCGGGGTTCTGGGCGTCCCGGCGGAGCTGCTGGCGGAGGCTTTGGGCGGATCTGCCCGGACAACCGGCTCCAACGGGTCCCTGCTGCTCCCAACGCTTTCACCCTCAACCTGATCCATGAAGACTTCACCTGAGTCCAACACCATCACCACGGCCGCTCCGCCTCGGGCTCCGACCCGCTCCGGCCCGGACGCTGCTGACAGAACACACAGATTCATGCAGCTGTAATGAAAGTTGAGAACATGAAGCAGCAGGTGAGGAAACATCATGTCAGCCGGTCACTAACAAAGACAGGCTGGACATCTGACCGGCTCGGTCCAGGCTGCCTGCAGAACCAAGCTGCTCAGAGTCAAGCTAACTTCTCTTGTGACCAAAGAAACGAGGTTTATTTTTAAATCCTGCGTGAAGTCAGAGGAGCAGAGCAGAGTCCTGGCAGCTCACCGACACTCATCCTGGAGGAGGACAAAACAAACTCACCGAGCAGCGAGTCCCGGGACTTCTGCCGACGGTTCGTGGATCTCCAGCCGGTTCATCCGCTCATGCCGGCCGCTGCTCCTCTCACAGCGAGCCGAGGCGCCGCGGCTCTTGTCGGAGGATGGTGGCAGCGCGCGGGCAGCGGATCAGGGTGCAGCGGGGCCTGAGGCGCTGCCGGGCGGCCAGGAAGCGGCGGATGTGTTGGAAGATATGACGCGTGACGCCGGGAACGACGTGCAGGTCGCTCTCTACGTCATGACGTACGAGCAGAACGGAGACGGAAAAAATGGAGAATGTGTTTTTTTTTGTTTTTGTTTTTTTTTCTGATTTGTTATTTTATTTTTTGATCAAGTTTTGTTGTTCTTGTTGTTTTTAATTGAATATTTTCAGTTTATGATTTCAAAGAGAGCAGTTTGGTTTCAACACAATATATAAAAACATTTTAAACGTTTTTTATGTTGTTGTTTTCTCTGATTTTGTGTTGTCTTTGTTTTTGATAAAGTTTTTTTATTTTTAAAATTGAATGTTTTTATGGTATGTGTATATGTATTAATATATATTAAAAATGTTTTTTAAAAAGGTTGTTTTTTGTTTTTAAGTTCTTGTTTTCTCAAGTTTTGTGTTGTCTTTGTTTTTAATCAAGTTTTTAAGAAAAACTTTTAAACTGAATATTTTTTGTTGACGTGAACGGTATGGTTTCAATATAATAAAAACATTTTTTACAAGTTTTTTATGTTATTTTGTTTTTGTTGTTGTTTTCTCTGATTTTGTGTTGTTGTCTTTAAGTTTTCTGACATTTAATATTGAATATTTTCAGTTTATATTTTGTTAAAGAGAACAAAAAAAAGCTGAAAAAGGTTTTTTGTTTTTTATGTTGTTTTCTCTGATTTGTGTTGTTGTCTTTAAGTTTGTTTGTTTTACATTTAAAGTTGAATATTTTTAGTTTATGATTTTTGTCAAACAGTTTGGTTTCAACACAATATATTAAAAAATATTTTTTATTAATTATATTTTTTATGTTGTTGTTTTCTCTAATTTTGTGTTGTCTTTGTTTTTGATCAAGTTTTTTTATTCTTCAAATTGTATATTTTCAGTTTGTTATTGTTTGATGACGAGAACAGTATGGTTTCGATATAATAAAAATATTTTATTAAAGTTTTTTATGTTTGTTTGTTTTTGTTTTTGATCAAGTTTTTTTCATTTAAAATTGAATATTTTCAGTTTTAAAGTTTAAATATAAACTAAACATTAAAAAACAAGAAAACTGTTTGTCAGCCCTCCTCCAATGAGTCAAGTCAAGTTTTTAACCTTGTTAAATTTTCCAAATGGTGTTTTTCATGTTACACAGAACATATCATGAGCAAACAACCAGTCAGCACCAGGGTTTCACATCACGTCATCTGCATCTCATCTCATTAACATAACGTTGCTGGGGAACTAGATTTCCTCCACATGACTCGAACTTATCTGGAGTTTAGTGATTATACGCCTACATGTCAGCTCCTGGGTCAACATTTCACAGGAGCGTCAGCAGCAACCGGTTTCATCGGCCGGAGAGCAAAGCGCCTTTGTTTATTAGTTTCTGTTTCCTGGTGCTCACTGAAAAAGTTTGCATAATATTGTTTAACAAATTATGGCTTCATAAAGGTGGTGGGGACGCGTCCACAGCTTCAGTGCAAGTAACACCTGAACGCTTCAGCCATCTTACATTCTTCCTCCTCTGAACAAATGTTTATCACCTGTTCAAGTGTTCGACAACACGGAGTCAGGAGTCCCTCACGTAAAACATTATGTTAATAAAGTACTTATAAAAGCTATTATTAATGGTGTTCAAACATTTCAGTCCTTGAAGAAACCACAAATGTGACGTTTTTTAATGAAATTACTTTTTTATTCAGTTCGGTCACATTCAGTCAACGGAGCGACAGCCGGACAGATTTTTCTTATTCATTAGTTGATTTATTTCATTTATGTTTGAGGCCGGTAGAGTGCTGCAAGAATGAGTCTTAAAATCCAGAAGTAAATCAGCACTTCCACTTCCACGTCCCTCGTCTCTGAGTTTTTTGAATAAGTTTTTGATTAGATGCCTAAAACGAGGCCTGCCGTTAACAAACAATCGTTCTACGATATAAAATCCTGTTTACGTGTGTTAAAAACGGTTAGCGGTTGCTAACAAGTGTCTGAATGAGACTACAGAGGTTGTCGGGGACATTAAACGTCCTCACAGCGAACACGGAGACTCATCTGCTCACTAGTCCGTCTTTACAGGCCCACTTTAGTTACACACTACTTTAACTCTGACTTTACAACTTCTACGTTGATCAGTTTATAGAAAACGTGTGTAGCAGGAAGCTTATCGGTTGACCGTGATGAAGTTCGTTAGCTTTTAACTTCTGGCGATTTAATTTATGCTTCAAAAATCATAAAAGTGGTGTTCATCTGTGAGGATTATCTTGTTGAAGTGTAATAAAATAATAAACTCAATTGATCGAATCCAAGTGAAACGCCCACAGGCCTTTTTGTTGAGGGAACCAGAGCGATGCTAATTTCTGGGTCAACCTACAGTTACGTCATCCCTGACGCGCTTCACACGATACTGATCGTTGAGAAGAACAATTCAGTTATTTGACATATTTCGAGATCTGGAATGGAAAAAGTATAATAGTAAATATAAACTACACAAAGGTACTTTTGCATAATGTGTGCTGTCAGATCGACTGGTTAATGTATCTTACACTGCTATAAACATTTCCTGCACCACAGATTCTTATCACTTATATATGCAAACACCAGCATATAAGCACATACAGGAGTCACATTTTAGAGGACAATCATCCATAAAATAACAAACATTATAGCATAATGATACCTTAAAATAATAATAAACCTTTATTGGCTGCCTGTAATGAATTTTCCTTAAACAGTTTTCATTTAATCAGTAAGTCTTGACTACATTATCGCCTGCAATGGAGCAACAGATTAAAAATGTAAATGTTTAGAAACACGATGGTTTAAACTGAAAACTCATAATTTATCTCAGCCACAGGCCTCTCTCTTTTAGAAACTAGAAAAGCACTAAGTAGAACGCATACCTCCGCCAAGGCCCAACAGTGAACTTTTGTACCCACTCACAGGTACCAGCCACCTACATATGCCTGATTTTTTTTTTCATGAAGATCCATTATTCCCTGAGAAATTAACAAAAATGTTGACAAATGTTTCATTTGGCATTTTGAAGAAAGAATCCTGGACCCGTCCCTTTTTCAGGATCAGCACCAGAAGTACAGAGGGTCTATTCTGGGCCGAGACCCATCCTCCACTGAAGTTTCATGTAAATACGATCAGTAGTTTTTGTTTGTTCCTGCTGACAAACCAACCAGCAAGTGATCACGGGTCAAAACATAACCTCCGCAGACAGGTTCTGCAGCGGGTTCCGCAGACGGGTTCTGCAGCGTGATGACTGATGAATGTTTTCCACTTTTTGTAAGTCAATGACGAACCGGTTGGCTGTGAATGCATCTGAACACGTCCGTGTCTTGTGTTGATTGCATTTGACTGAATTCAAATCTCCAGTCTCGATAACACACGTGCATTGCTTTGAAAATGCACACCATGACCTGGAACGAGAGGCTGACATACCGGTTCTGCCGGTTTCAGTTTGTTGTATAAATATAATTTACTGCAACAGAAAGCTGTGGTAGGTCCGTGAAGTAAGTAAATCAACACGACACACATTCACTTCCCTAACACCTGAAAGTAACACCAGAGTGCAAACAAAATTAACACAGAGGCACTGATATGTATGATAATCACGCACCGGCAGGTTAAACCAGAAAAATCACAAGTTTGTTTCAGGAGAAGCGACGGCCGTGAGGAGTGGCAGAGGAGTTTTGAGAAAGTCTTTTGTTGGTTGACACCGGAGGACCTTTTCCACATTATATCACTTAATAACAGTCTGGTGGTACGACAGCGGGTGTTGTCCTTTAGTATCCTCTGGGCTCTCTGCAGACATCTCACTTCACTGATCTATATCACTGATGCTCTGGAGATGGTACCAGTGATGTTCTGGGTGGTTGTAATCACCGGCTGTAGAGCCTTTCCGTCCTGGGCCGAGATGAACCACGTCAGTTTGTGATGTTTCCAGTCGGGATGCTTTCTGTCGCTCCTCTTAGCACAATGATTTAGTCTTCTTAAGTGTCCTTAACCCTCATGAGGCCTGTGTTTTTTGGCCATTGTTAATGCTTCTGGCTTTGCCTTCATTAACATGTTTGGTATCTTTGTTTTGTCACTTCTTATTTTCTCTTTTACGATCTTTACTTTCTTCACTTTGACATACTGTATCAGCGTGTTTGACCCAAAAACACACAAAAAACATACAATCTTCACCCACACATGAACTTTATTTTATCATATCGCCATTTTTCCTTGTTCTATCAACTCCAGACTGGCAGCTCTCAGTGAACACGGCCGGACCTGAATGGAAAAACACTAGTTTGACGAAGGGATTACAAATACCGAGGTGGTTTTCTTGCAACCCAGGGCTCAGTTACATTTGGCAACAGTTAGCACATACTTTAGCAACAAAGCCACAGGTACCTGTTTACCAGGAAACTCTATAAAACATTCGGTATTGTAATGTAACTGTAGCCTTTGTCATCGGGGGAGGAAGCACTACTGTTAGCGGTTAGCTATCTGACCAGAGTTTCTCTAGGCAGAGCAGCCGAGGGCAGCAGAAGAAAAACCAAGACACAGAGGTTCCTCTTTTATAAACCCATTGCAGCATCATGAAATGAAGTGAAGAAAGCATGCCCTCGGGTGCAGGATGAGTCATCAACATTTATAATGATTTTCCAGGAAGTTACAAACTCCAAAATATCTACAAAAGGCTTTTTTTCTTTTACAATATACAATATCAAAAGGTAAGCTGATGAGTCAAAGTGAACCTGTTACAGCCCCGGTGCTATGGGTGTGTTTTGTGTTTTCTTTTCTTTTCACCCATTCAGGTGACGCCCTCATCCTCCCCCTCCTCCTCGTCGGTGTGTGGAGCGCCTCACCTGAGGCTACGTGCCACTTAGGCAAACCGGTATAAGTGCCGCGGATGCCAGTGGGCTGGGCGACCGTGACAAGCAGAGAGCCTGAGCACACGAGCTGCGACCGACAGATTTTCCTAGAAATAGCATCTTGGCTGATTAGTGTTTGTTGCTGGCTTAAATAAAGCAGTTTTTGAGTTACCGTTACACATTGTTTCTTTCTCCTCCTTTACACCCGGCTTATTATTTTTTAACTATGTCAGTCCCTTCATCTCCTAGCCATACAGGGACGCAACAAAACCATTTCTCATTAGCTTGAACACACCCCCATCTCTTTCAACACACACACGAACAGGTGTGATTCGACGTGTTAACAGAGAACCAGCTCAGCTCGTACGAGCTGTTTGCAAATACTCCGGAGGATTTCAAGCTTTTTGCATTGAGGCAAAACCAACACTCACAAATGAATGGGCGTGGTAAACAAAGGGGAGGCTCTCCTTCAGGTAATAAACCTGACAAAGTGCCATGGTTACTTAATAAACCCAGGGACTTTAGCCCGATGACACAGTCGGCCAGGGAGGTGGCAGGATCCAGGATTCAGGCTCTTCATGTTTGCTGCTGCTCCAGGTTTTCCTAACTGACAGTCCAGAGTCGCTCTTCACTCCGTGGTTTGTTCATGGGAATCTTTTCTCTGCTTCACATGTAAACAAACTCAAATCCACTCCTACAGACAGGAGCATGACAATATGCTGGAAAGCGTCCTTGCTAAGGAAAGAATGGTATGTACGCTTTTTAAAATGTCTTTTCTGTATTCATGAAGCATTTCTGTGTGAAACAGAGGGAGGGAGGCGCCGTGAATGTGAAAACTGTCTTTTATCTGAACCTGTGTTTATACTTTACAAGAGCATTTTTACTTTTGTTCATTTAAGAGCAAAAAAAAAAACACTATTAAAGTTTTATTTTATGTTTCCTCTCAGCCAACAGTGGATGCTGTGGAACCAGCAGAAGGCAGGAGAGGGTTTATTTGGTCACGGTGTCGCTGCCTCTTCTTCGTCCTGGTGTTGGGAGCAGTTCTGTTTGTTTGCAGCATGGACTTTGAGGAAATGAAACCCGACTGGAACCCTACATGGCTGACTTCATTTAAAAAACTAAATCTTATCTCCTCCTTGACGGATTCCCGTGACAGCAGAACCAGCTCCTCTGCCCTCCGTCGTACTGACAACATCACATCAACAAAGGTGACAAACACGTCCAACACGTTACACCGGACTTCAAATTCTTCAGAGGCGCCCCAGCAGAAACCTGAGCCACCAACACCAGTTCCTTATCAGTCTCCAGGACCGTATTTAGTGGAATACCCCTATGAGTACCACTTTGTTATAAATGAGCCAACGACCTGTGAGCAGCAGAAGCCTTTCCTGGTTCTGATGGTTCCTGTGGCGCCCCACAACAGGGCTCACCGTGACGTCATCCGCAGCACCTGGGGAGGTGAGAGCCTGGTACTGGGCAACGTGGTGAAGCTGTTCTTCCTGCTGGGGCTGCAGACTGGAGAGGGAGCAGAGCAGCTCCAGGAGCAGCTGCTGCAGGAGAGCAAAGAGCACCGAGACCTGATCCAGAGCGACTTCCTGGACTGCTACAAGAACCTCACCATCAAGACCATGGTGATGCTGGAGTGGCTGGACTCCCACTGCTCCGGCGCCTCTTATGCCATGAAGATCGACTCAGACATGTTTTTGAATTTGTCCAACCTCATCAGGATGTTGTTAAATGCTCCAAAGACAAACTACATGACCGGACTTGTAGCGAGAGGAGGTGCAGTCCTCAGAGATACAACTTCTAAGTGGTACGTACCTGAGGAGCTTTACTCCAACTCACATTACCCACCTTATGCTTTGGGTCTGGGCTACGTTCTGTCTTTAGATCTCCCTAAAAAGCTCGTGGAGGCATCCAGACACGTCAAACCTATTTACATTGAGGATGTGTTTTTGGGATTTTGTATGCAGCACATGGGCATCGACCCCACAAACCCCCCGAACGGGTATAGTTTTAACGTCTTTCCTGTGCAGTACAGCCGCTGTGCTTACTCCGGGCTGGTGGCCACCACGACACATGCACACGCTGACCGTGTGAAGAACTGGGAAGACTTTAAGAAACCAGGTCCATACTGCTGACCAGTAAGAAAGGACTTCTATTACCAACGAGGACTAAATTGTCTTGTGAAATGTGAAATATATATATATTTTTCAATCGTTTTTACACAATTTTGCCACCCTCAGATGTTTTCTCACGATGTAATCTGAATGATGCATGATTTCTGTTTAGTATTTAAACATTTCGACGCTCTAAACCAAAGTAACCGGTGAGATAACTTGGGCACTATATTGTCGAAGCAGAAGAGGGATTTATGGCACAACTTGGAGATAAGAAAACGCCTCCAGGGGTCAAAACCCCTGCCACAGTTGAGAGCAGCAGGTAATTTGTTAATTTTTAACAGTGTTGATGGCCCAGTGGGCGCACCCACCTACACCCACACCACCGAGGTTTTCTCATGTGTTAACAAGCAGCGTCAACACGGCCCCTTGGAATTTTTCACCTGAACTCAGCACACACAATGATATAATGACTGAATACCCCAGTCACACAGTTGCAGTTACTATTTAATATGATGCGTTGCCTCCTTCAATCTGTAAATACAATTTCATGATACTGATCTGAGTCAGGGCCCGTGTTGCCAGATTGGTTTGATGTTTTTCAGCCCAACAATTGCTCAAAATCTGTCAAAATTGATTTTTAAAAAAATCAAAAAAAAAACAGATATAGGTATTAATTTGAAAATAATAGCAACAACGTCAACATATAGAGGGCAGCCATTTAACTTCAGCAGAAGTTGGTATTCAACCACTTCCTGGTGCCGTGTGAATCATAGTACAGGTGGTACAGGTAAAGGTGTGGTGCAGAATGAGGGTGTGTGGTTTTTGAACGTGAGACGGTGAAGTTGGTGTTTTTTTTTTTTTTTTTGGTTTAATGTGAAATAAATGGATTGACATATCCGACCATGTTTTTTTGGCAACTTGACCATTTTTTAATCACAGCAGCTGATACGAAGAGCAGGAGGCGGATGGGTCTTACATGGTCGTCTACCTCACTATCAACAGACTCTTACACAAGAGGCAAAACACTTTCTATAGAGTGGTGAAGTAACGCGTCCTAAAACACAGAAACCGGCATTTTTACACATCCAGTTCCCTCGTGAGTTTTTTAAATTGGTCTCCAGTTAGATGTGTGAAATAAGGTGTGTGGTGACCGCAGGCTGAAGATATTTACACGTTACGACATAAACTCATCATTAAATGTCCCACAGTTTAATTATAAAGCTCTTCATGTGTTAAAAACGGTTAGCGGTTGCTAACAAGTGTCTAAATGAGATACAGCGAACACGGAGACTCATCTGCTCACTAGTCCGTCTTTACAGGCCACTTTAGTTACACACTGTTCTGACTCTGACTTTACAACTTGTGCATTGATCAGTTTATAGAAAACCTCGATAGTAATTGTGCAGTAAGACGCTCAGTGGTGGAGACGTTTAAGTCGTGTGACCGTGATGTCGTCTGTTTGTAGCCTAGCATTAGCTTTTTACTGCTACACATTTAATTTACGCTTCAATCATCACAGAGTGGAGTTCATCTGTGGAGATTATCTTCATGAGCAGAACCTGGAAGGATCATAAACCTGTTTTTGACACAGAGATTTTTTTCTGTAATAATCCATAATAATTTTGTGGAGGGAACCAGGACGATGCTAACTTTGGTTAGCCTACAAAAAACGTCATCACTACATCACTCTGTGGATGATTTCTTTATCCCATTTGAATTGTGCCACAGATAACACATGACGTTTATCAGTTGTTTTAGTGACAGCAACATGGCCGTCACCTTGGCCACAGGTGAAGCATTAATACATAGTATCAGTACAATAAATCAGCCGTGCTGACAGCTGCAGTAATGTGAAGGAGAGTTAGCGCAACAAGGCTTCAGTTATGTGACCGTCGGGTGTGTGGACAGGAAGTGTCTGCAGCAGCAGAGTGATGATGGGTGTCTGTTTGAGACTACACATGCACGAACACGCACACACAGCCGGACTGAATACCAAAACAGAGAAGCTCGTGTTACAACGCAGTGATTGAATGTAACTGTGTACATTTACTCAACTACTGTACACACATCTATCTGTACTTTACTTGAGTTTTACTTTTTACTTCCAATCCACTAAAATTTGGAGGCAAATATTCTGTTTTATACTCTGCTGCGTTTATTTGACATGTGGTCACGACAGTAGATCCATGTACGTGTTGGTAGTTTGATTTTTTGTTAGAACAAATAAACGACATAATGAAAAAATTCATTGTTCTGTTTATTGGTTCAAACAGAAAAAAAAAACACACACGAACCTGAAAACCAGTTTTTCCTCTCCGCTGTTCAGGGAGGAACTGTCGGGTCTCTGCAGATTAAATGATATTAATTAAAGCGTGCGGTCCGGACCGGCTCCAGCTGAAAAGTGTCATGAGATAACTTCTGTTGTTCCTACAACTCGTCTGTGTGACTTTCACCTAAAATAATATTTTAACACGATGTCTTTACTCTTACTCAAGTGTGACTTTTGGGTACTTTTCACACTTACAACACACAAACTCCACTGTCGGTACATTTAGCAGATTATTCATAATCGTTAATAATTCAAGTAAAAGATCTGAACGCTTATCATGAGTGCACAAAAAATACATAGCAACAATTCTGCCAGTGCAACAATATATCAACAGGTCATGTGCCAAAGTCTATATAAGTCTTTCTCATTGGCTCTGACACACCTCAGTCAGCACACACACACACACGCACCACAGCTGTGATTCACTGTGATAACAGAGCACACGCTCAGCCTGTAAGAGCTGTGTACAAAGCCTCTGGAGCATTTCCAGTTCTTCATTGGCTTTGAGGCAAAAACAACACTCGCGCAAAATAAAGGGGTGGTGCAAACAAAGGTGTGGCTCCACTGCAGGTGAAGGACGGACACAGTGCCATGGTAACTGGACAGAAGGAGGAACTAGAGACACACACACATGGCAGAGTGTGTTATAGACACAGGTAGATTCAGGTTAATGGTCTTTGCTGCTGCAGTTTGTCGTAACAGAGCGATAAGAGTCACGCTCACCGATGCTGGACAGCTGACATGAATTTCTTTTGTGGAGCAATAAGTTTTTCAATTTTCTAAAAGGACGACAACCCAAATCCATAGACAGGCGTGCGTCAACATGCCGAAAACTGGCTTTGCTAACGGAAGACACTGGTATGTAAACCTTTTAAATATTATTTTCTGTATTCATGAGACAAGTCTGTCTAGTGAGGAGGCAGAGAGCGAGGAAGGAAGGAAGGAAGGCACAGTTAATGATTAACAAAGTATCATAATTTCAGTAAAGTTGAAGCTTCTTCTGCTAAAAACACGACGACTCTCGTTCTAAGATTTATGTCCTTCTCCTCTCAGCCAGGAAACAGTGGATGGCGTGAAACCAGCAGAGAGCAGGAGAAGGTGTGTTTGCTCACAGCGTCACTGCCTCTTCTTCATCCTGGTGGGAGCAGTGTTTCTGTTTTTCATGAACACAAAGGAAATGAAGCGCAGCTGGAGCCCTAACTGGTGGATGAAATACAGCACAGCAGATTTGTCGGTTCTTTCTCCCGACATGACTGTTTCCAGCGACGGGACAGGTGAGATCAGCCGATCTGCCCTCCGTCGTACTGACAACATCACATCAACAAAGGTGACAAACACGTCCAACACGTTACACCGGACTTCAAATTCTTCAGAGGCGACCCAGCAGAAACCTGAGCCACCAACACCAGTTCCTTATCAGTCTCCAGGACCGTATTTAGTGGAATACCCCTATGAGTACCACTTCCTTATAAATGAGCCAACGACCTGTGAGCAGCAGAAGCCTTTCCTGGTTCTGATGGTTCCTGTGGCGCCCCACAACAGGGCTCACCGTGACGTCATCCGCAGCACCTGGGGAGGTGAGAGCCTGGTACTGGACAAAGTGGTGAAGCTGTTCTTCCTGCTGGGGCTGCAGACTGGAGAGGGAGCAGAGCAGCTCCAGGAGCAGCTGCTGCAGGAGAGCAAAGAGCACCGAGACCTGATCCAGAGCGACTTCCTGGACTGCTACAAGAACCTCACCATCAAGACCATGGTGATGCTGGAGTGGCTGGACTCCCACTGCTCCGGCGCCTCTTATGCCATGAAGATCGACTCAGACATGTTTTTGAATTTGTCCAACCTCATCAGGATGTTGTTAAATGCTCCAAAGACAAACTACATGACCGGACTTGTAGCGAGAGAAGCTGCAGTCCTCAGAGATACAACTTCTAAGTGGTACATACCTGAGGAGCTTTACTCCAACTCACATTACCCACCTTATGCTTTGGGTCTGGGCTACGTTCTGTCTTTAGATCTCCCTAAAAAGCTCGTGGAGGCATCCAGACACGTCAAACCTATTTACATTGAGGACGTGTCTTTGGGGTTGTGTTTGAAGCACTTGGGCATCGACCCCACTGACCCCCCGGGCTGGGGTTATTTTAACGTCTTTCCTGTGGAGTACAGCCGCTGTGCTTACTCCAGGCTGGTGGCCACCACGACACATGCACACGCTGACCGTGTGAAGAACTGGGAAGACTTTAAGAAACCAGGTCCATACTGCCGATCGAAGAAATGACAGCTAAAGAAGGACTAAGAGTAATATATTGACACCGGGACTGAATTTTCTCAGCTCCTTCTACAAAGTCAACTCCTGTCAGATGTTTAAAGTGTTAAACAGAACATAGACTAATGAGACTTTCTACTTTCTAGAATTATAAATATTTTGCTGCACTTGTAAATTCAATGACAGCGGGCCAGTTAACACTCGAGAAACTCTGTCCTTGACTGCAAAGGTTGCTGAAGTAAAAAGGAGTGACCGCAGAGTTCATATCTGTCCAAGGTACATGATTCACCGGGCTTAAAAGCAATGAAACTGGAAGCGTACCGCATTTTATATTCTTAAGGAAACAGCGGGTTGTAAGAGCGTACATGGCACCGTGCCATTCATGTATCCCTGCAGGTTTGTTACAGCTCTCCAGCAGTAATCATGATGCAGCAACGTGTTCGGACACGTCACAGACCTGCATTGTTGCTCTGCAGGACTAAACTAAACATGGTAACAATATTTCTTGTTGACTGACTGGTGCCTTATCTCTGTTTAGTATTCAAACATTTGATGCCTTTAACTTCAGTACAGGGCGTGTCGGTCTGAACTAACTGTAGAAGCCAAAGACTAAAGCTGCTCGCAGAGACAACATGTCAACAGTCCTGCGACACTTGTAGCACAAAGAGCAACTTTATCTTCGAGCCGACATGTTTCAGCTTGTGGCCTCGCTGTTGTTACAGAGTCACAGGGATGAGGACCACTGTTCAAAGAGCCGAGCTTTTTATTCTCAGGCTTGAATTTTGAGATTAAAGTCAATTCTGAAAAAATCCCCAAAAAATGTCCAGCGGCTTTACTCCTAATGCTCCTAACTCCTAATGATCTAATGCTGTGTGCATGTCCGGGACGATGCTGGGGGCTCGTTTTAGGTCCAAAAGAACCTTTTCACTGAATGTTTGTTCGGACCACACAGCGGCCAGATGTCAGCGGGTGTCTTGGGTTTTTTGGCCAGTGTGAAAGGACTATAAGACAACATGACATTAGCTAGTCACTCGGTTTAGCCAACATAAGGTCGCTATGGCTCTTTTTTACACTCAGTGTTCGGAGGAGCTGCCAAAGATTTAAGGGACCGACGAGCAGAGACGCTCCAACCTCATCGCTCGTTAACTGGGCAGTGATTTTCTTGATTAAAGTAGCCAGCTAGGCTAGCTGAACTGGCTAACGATGCCAATGATGAAACACACTTTATACTTCCATGAGAGCTGCTTCTTCTGTGTGTGAATTGGTTCCAGCTAGTTTGATGTTAAATACAATAAGTTAATATACAAAGTGAGTGTGCAGAAATATTCATTTACTGAAGATCTATTAACTGTAAACTAATCACATGTCGACTTTATCACTTCATAATCATTGAATACATGAATTCAATCCTTGTGTTCGTTATGCATTACTTGATATGTTTCCAACCTTTCTATAGTGTGACCTATTTATTTGCGTTTTGTTTCTTGTATATTTTTCACTAGCACTGCTGTCTTTCCCATCATAGCGGATAATCAAGATTTGGAAAAATGAGATTAACAGAGTATAGTATAACAGAGTATTTATCTACATGGTGACAGAGATATTTGTGTCATTTTCTATATTTTTACAGTTTTAAATGTCATTTTAAATCAGTGCTTTTACAACTTCTATCACTGGTCTTCATGTTTCGGTTCTGCGTCGTCTTTGATGGTTTAATGAATTTATCCGTGTCTTAATGTATAAAGCACTTTATAACACTGAGCTGGAAAATGAGGTTACGCCTCAACAATGGGATTCTCAGTGGAGCGCTGAACCCAAACTCCAGTGGGCATTTTCCAAAAAATATGAATGGGTCGCCAATCTCAAATTTCTGAGTCGATCGAGGACAGAAGACTCACGTTCCCTTTTTTATTCGGCTCACATGACAACAGATCAACGTTCATCTACTGTTATCTATTGTGATGTGAGCCAAATTTTAAAAAATAAAGTGAAACATGAGCATTTCTTTTTGTCTCCCAGACATGGAAATTTAAGATCTGCAACCCTTTTTCAGACTGTGGAGGAAGGCACTGAATATAAGAGATGAATTTATTTGTTGTATTGTGAAGATGAAGACAGTAACACAACATCCACCCACACAGTGTTTGTATATCAGAAATATCCACAGAGAGTAAAACTATTGTAAAATGTAACACAAATAGTTTCTTCATTTTGTTTTCCGTCTCATCGACCTGCTGACATGCCGAGCGTCTCACCTGTGTGTTTTTCCTCCTGCTGTCATGCAGAGACACCAAGTGGGCATTTTATTCACTGCAACTGATTAATGTGACAAAACCGACCTGATGAAGACCTCACAGTGCTCAGTTCAGTTCAGTCATGCAGTGCCGTCTTCATGTTACTTATCGAGGTTGTTACAGGTGAGACGTGCGATGTTTCATATTGTACAGAATATAAAGATGTCAACACTTTAATTAAAAACTTAAACACTTGGATGTGTATCATTGCTGCAGCTGTTAAAATATTGTTTGTGTAGCAGGTTTGTGGGTTGATTCAGACGCTTTACTTCAAAAACAGGTGTGTCAAAGGTAATTTGTGGCGGCACAAACAAGTCACGTCCCGCAAAGATGAGCGTCAAATCAGGATTCATGTTGGAAATGTCTGTCTGGATGTGCAGGTGTGACGTCTTGTTTGCAGTACAATACTGTGTGTTGTGCCCCGAAGGAATGTAATTTCTATGTAGTTAGTCCACCGAGCAAAGGCCCTCAGGGAGTGTAACTCCTTTGCGGTAGGGTCAATGACGCGTACGTTATAGACCTCACCCATGCACCTGTGTACAGGCTGATTGCTATAAGAACCGTGACAATAAACATTATTGTCTGCTACACTTGGGTTTTATCCTTCTTTAACTGTGTAGAAATATTCTGTATGGATTTCTGTCCTCTGACACGTGAGACAAAGGTTCATTAGGCTACAAGCATCAGGGCTAATTTTTGTGATTTTTTTGTAATCGCCCATTAATCTGCTTTAAGTCAGAATAAAAAGAGGCTCCATGAGTCCAGAACTCGGCTGAGAATCATCACATTTTTAGGTTTTCGTTACGTATCAGTAAAATCAGTTATAGCTTTGTGTAAACCCATGAGTACAGTCCAAACATGAGGTACTAATACCTAATTCGGCTTATTTTAAATGCCAAAATGTCAACAAATATAGGCTAAAATTAACATTTGTCCAGTTGTAACCTACAGTTAATTATGTACAAAATTCAGTTTACATCCCCCAAATTATGGGAGCAGAAGTTCAAAAACTTTGAGAAGAAGTTTTTGAACTACTCAAAGTAAGACAAAGAACTAGAATAGCACTCAGTAGAGCGCATACCTCCGCCAAGGCCCAACAGTTCCCTTTTGTTCTCACTCATAGATACCAGCCACCTAAATGCACATGAGTTTTTCCATCAAGATCCATGCATCCTGAGAAATGACCAAAACATGTTGAAAAACATCCTTTTACGCAATGTTAAAGAAGAATTCCTGGATTCATCACTTCATCTGGATCCACACCGAAAGTTAATGGGGTTTATTCTGGATCGAGACCAAATCCTCCACCCAAGTTTGGTGGAAATCCGTTGAGTAGTTTTTGTGTAATCCTGCTGACAAACCAACAAACCAACAAACAAACAAACAAACAAACAAACCACGGTGAAAACATGACACACACACACACAAAAGAAGCTCTATAAATCCAGATGTTGGCTGAGAATCATCACATTTTTAAGTTTCATCAGTAATCCAGTGATAAGTGTCGGTACACTCATGGGTACAACACAAACATGAAGTACTAATACCTCATTCAGCCACGGTGTCATCAACTGTCGGCTAAAGTTAGCGGGGCTCAAGTTACAACCGACAGTTAATCACACAATCTACGGCTCGACTTCCTGTTTACATCCCACATATTATGAGAGCAGCAGTGCAAAAACTACCAACAGGTTATCTATTTATTATCTCAGTAACTTCACGTACCACAAGGATCTTCTACCTGCTTCTCTCTCAATTTAACACCGATGCCTCGATCTGACCCACATAAGCAAACAAGGCCATCAGCGAGAACATCGACTCTTTCATTTTGAGTTAGTTATTCTGGGACGTGGTTCTGTCGTGGTTCTGTCGTGGTTCTGTCGTGGTTGAGTGCTGAAGAAGAAGAACTGAGGAGTCCGCCGGCCTCGGGACAGAAGCTGCTCAGTCGTCTGGTGGTTCGGCACGTTTACTTCGTTTTACCGTCGTCATCTTTTGTCCACAAGGGTCCGCCAGAATCAACAAAAAAATAAAAGTATGTATGACTATAATTTATGGATCCCTTTAATATCTAATTGTTTTACAAAATATAAAGAGAATTAAATGAGGATTCATTTGCTGTACAAAAAAAACAAAACTGGACAAAAGACTCAAAGAGACTCTTTTATTTTTTAAGTTAAAAGTTAAAAAAAGTGCATAGTTGCAAATGAATAAGAACATAGACAGAGTTGAACAAATATGACATGAGACAAGCAGCAGCACAGGAGAACAAAATAACAAGCCTAGATTCAATTACTTCACTGGGGCAGTCATGTTATTACAAATCTGAGTGTTTAATTGTCTCATGCGAGATGATTTATCGCTCCTGAGTCTTACACAGTAAAAATAAAAAACCTTTAACGGCACAAAATATCCTACAGTGAAAGACAATCTAATAATAATAAAACATCTACACTAGTAGATGAACTAGTCACGTTAACCTCCTGAGGTGTATTACACCTTTTATCCAGCAGAGGTCAACATTCACATTCTCAGCGCTGTAAGTCGGCAGCTGGACTTGTTTCAGTTCCTTGAAGACGTCGTTGATTCAACCAGTCTTCATTAGGGTTGTTGAGCCCAGGTGAGCCCAGGTGAGCCCAGGAGAGCCCAGGAGAGCCCAGGTGTTCAAAGACGGTCGTTCCAGTTTGACAGTTTGCCAAATGAGTTTTAAAACAAACACAACTTAATTCACTGGCTCCTTCAGTGATCAAATACACATTACCTTTGATCACAATGAAAACACCACATAAATAAAATAAAATAAAATAATAAAACCTGTAGGAATCTTCACATTTAGCCTAAAAGAGGCTTACTTCACATTAAACAAAGAACAAAACGTCAACCGGCTTCAATACTTTGATGCTTTAGTGTTTTAAATTCATCAAGTTGAGGTTTAAGAATAAATGTAAGTTGTACAAAATATGCATGTGCCTAATACTGTCCCGTTTTACAACAATAGTTTGACATTTTGAGAAATACACGTATTCACTGTCTTTCAGAGAGTTCGATGAGAAGATCGATAGCACTCGTGTTTATCAGTTAAATGCAGGGCCGGCATGGCTTTAAAATGATATCGCAATATTTTTAGTTTATATCACGCAACAATATTGTAGCGTAACTACTGGTACTATGACAAAATATTAAATAATCATCAGTAATGTGAATATAATGACTAATTGGGTAAAGACGAACATTAGAACAAGAACAACAGTTTGGTAAGTTCAGAAAAAAATGACGTGATATAACCATATCCAAAATCTCAGACCGAATATTGTCTCACATCACGATAACGATATATTATCCAGCCCTAGTTTAACATCAAGCTACAATGATGCTTAGCTTAGCTTAGCTTAGCTTAGCATAAAGACTGGTAATGGTGTTATTATGGTTCCCATTGCATTTGTTGCTGATTAGTTCCCTTCGTTGGTTGGTTCGTTTTTCTTGTGCTTCTGACGCGACTATTTACGAGCTGTGGTTTCCCCAGTAAACACACCGACCTCTTCAGCCTGTTTCCCGGTCTCGTGCTGCTCCTCTCAGGGTCTCTCGTCCTGTGGAGCAGCTCTTCGCTGCCAGTGTCTCTGGACTCGCTGGGTAGAGCGGACAGGCCCGGTGCCAACACGGCAGGCTGCTGCCAGGCTGCTGCCAGGCTGCTGCCAGGCTGCTGCCAGGCTGCTGCCAGGCTGCTGCCAGGCTGCTGCCAGGCTGCTGCCAGGCTGCGCTGCCACTGGTCCACTCTGCCTAACGAACCCAGAGACAATACAGCTGCGACAGCCGAAGAGGTCGGTGTGTTTACCGAGGAAACTAAAGATGACGAGCTGCTGTATCAGCGCCACCGCTGGCCGTTTGTTGAACATTTAGGAAAAACTCTAGCCAGCAAATTCTTGTTATCTGATTAAACTGTAAATTCATTGTGTCCCACTGACGATAAGAAGGCGTCTATCAGTTAAACAACTTTTCATCTTTACATGGGGTTATTTACCACAACTACTGCCATAATACCATTTTACACCCACAGTGTTTTGGGTTGTTGTTTTTTGTATGGATTAAATAATTTAATTAATATTTAGCAAGCTAACTAAGAACATTTACTCAGCCAGAGTACTCGATTACTACACTTACCATTATCCCTCAGAAAATATGCTTAGCTAAGCTAACTGTCTGCTGGCTGCACAAACATGATAATTAATCTTCTCATCCACCTCTCGACACATAAATACCCAAAATGTCAAACTATTTTTTTTTAACTGTTCACTTCTTGCTGCTTGTCATTTATGAACATATAAAGATGCATCATTTCACATTAATCAGTACGTGCAAACTACTGCTCTCAAAATAAGACTTATAAGAATAAGAGTGCATAGAAGAGCGTTTTGTAGCTTAAAGGTAAAAGCATCTGCTCACTGAGGTTAGATGGTTTAAGTAGTGCCGAAATGATTAGCTGAGAAGCAATTTTTTAAAAATAAGTTTGTGTCGGAGTTTTGGAACGTTGGTCAGACATTTTTACACGAGATGAAAATCTATCTATTCAATAATTATTAAGAAATTTAACAAAGATGTCAACCTGCTGCTGTTAAAGTCAGGGATCAATAAAATCAGCAGGTTTCAAATGTCTCTCTCTACAAAATTTCAGAGCATTGTTTAATATCTTTTTTTTATATTTCAGTCTGGACCGAAGTGCTCCATCATCCTTCAACTCACGCTGCAAGCATGGCTGAAAATCAGCTGCGTAAATAAGTGTTTAAATGAGTTTTGTCTTCTGGAACTGAAGCCAAAAGTTTTGGTTTCCCTCCGTCTCTCTACAGAGCAGCTTTTTAACCTACATACAAAATGTCTAAAACCAGTGATTAGCACCATTTTTTGCTCCGTTTTCCCCCCAAGAAACCATAAACTGTGATAGATCTCGATTTAAGCTGTGTGAGCTGAACTAGCAGGTTACAAGATGGATTATTTTGCTCACTTGGTTAATTAAGAGAAAAGTGTAAAGGTCAGCACCGATGTGAGTTTACGATATGTTCGGCACAACACAGGTGCAGCCCACAGGGACTTGGATAAAGTCCTTTTTCACTTTGTATTTGTTGTCGGAGCACTTTCCTGTCCTCCTGTGGATCATCAGCGACGCGTACACAGCTTTGGAGTTGTAGTCCATGTCTTCACGCTGGTGGATGATGCAGCCCTCACAAATGCACACCGCAAAGGGGATTTTGGGAGGAATCCTGTCGTTGTCTTGATCTATTCTGATGGGAAACAGTCGGACAGACGCAAAGTTAATCACCACACAAGCTCTGGACTGATCACAATTAATGATATGAAGACAAATTTCCTCTGAACACAGATAAAAAACACAGGTGGAGCTGTGTGTGTGTTATTTTTTACTTTTGATACTTTAGCACATTTAATATCAGATTCTTTGAGATTTTTACTCAAGTAGTATTCGTTGCGGTGGTGGGAGATGACAAACATACTGCATCAGAGCCAAAGTGAAACATTTTAAAATACAGTTATTTTATTATATATACTTTTGGGTACTTTTTACGACACTGTACTGCAGTTTTCCTCCACAACTGCAGCAGTGATGGAATGTAACTAAATTTGTCTCCACCACATTTTGGAGACAAATATTGCACTTTTTTTTATTTAATAACTTTAGTTACTAGTTATTTTGCAGATCACCTGCTGCATCTGAGCCAAAGTAAAACATTATTGGCAAGCAGATAAAATAAAAAGTACTTTTGATACTTCAGTACATATTTCATCAGACACTTTAAATCTTTTACTCAAATATCATTTATATCAATGACTTTCACTTTCATCAAAGTAATCTTTTAACACGATATCTTTACTTTTACTCAAGTACTGTACTGCAGTATTGTTAGTTTTACTTAAGTAAAAGATCAGATTACTTCCTCCACTACTGCAGCAGTAATCAAATATACATTTACTCAAGTACTGTACTTAAAATAAATATATATGATTTATTTTTACTTGTATTTTTGATACTTTAGTACATTTATAGCCAGGAAACTAATTTTGATACTTAAGACCTACATGATATATCAGATACTTTTACTCGAGTACTATTCTCAGTTTATATGTAGCCTACATGTATAGGTTATACTTATAATTTAGGCTACTTTTACTTGTATTTTTGATAATTAAGTACATTTAATATCAGTTACTTTAAGTCTTTTACTCAAGTACTATTCATGCAGGTGACTTTCACTTGTGTCAAAGTAATATATTAACACGATATCTTTACTTTTACTCAAGTACTGCACTGCAGTATTGTTAGTTTTACTTCAGTAAAAGATCTGAGTACTTCCTCCACTACTGCAGCAGTACTAAAATATACATTTACTCAAGTACTGTACTTAAAATAAATATATATCATTTATTTTTGTTACTTTTGATACTTAAGTACATTTAATATCAGTTACTTTAAGTCTTTTACTCAAGTACTATTCGTGCCGGTGACTTTCACTTGTATCAAAGTAATAGATTACTAGTTTAAGTACTCTTCCTCCTGCACTGCTGTGACACTGATTTCTGCTCACTCGTGATATCGCAGCGCCTTTTTGTCCCTCCGCGCCTCCGTAGCAGCGCGCGGTCGCCTACCTGTACTTCCACGGGGACACGGCGCGGTTGTTGTCGGCTCCTCGCATCTCTCTGGCGGCCTGCATGCAGGTCCTGTTGTCCGGCGGGCTCACGGAGACCTTCTTGTCCCAGTACCGCGTCTGAAGCTCCTCGATCAGTTTATTCAGCCCGTCCTCGTTGATGCACCTGGGGCAGGTGCGGCCGGTGAAGACGAGCAGCAGCGAGCAGAGAAGCACCTGCAAAACAAACAAACAAACAAACACGTGAGACGCCGTGCAGAGAGTCCGGCGCGGGGCTGAGTGCGGGTCAGGGCTGTTACCATCTGCAGACTGTCCCGCGTCATGATGCACATGTTGGGCCGGCGTGAGTGTGTCCCGCAGCTCCATTGGACCCGGTTTATATACTTCACTGTCCACACTGGTGCCGGTTGTGGCGGCTGCAGGTGGGAAATCCTCGACCTCAGTATTTCCTCCTGCTGATTCACTGAGAGGGAGGCTGCAGCTGGCTCCGCCCCCCCCCCTGGCGGACCCCGCCTCTCTGACGTCAGTCTTCAGCGATGTCAATGCTTCGTCACCTCACGTGTGTGTGTGTGTGTGTGTGTGTGTGTGTGTGTGTGTGTGTGTGTGTGTGTGTGTTCGTCACTAAAGGTGCAATCTGTAATTTCAGAAGAGAAAGGTCTTTTTATCGCTGAATAAACAAACTGAACTTAAAAGGACAACACAGATTCATGCTTTGTTTACATGTGGCGGACCCTGCCACCTTCCTCGCCATCGAACTTTTTACTCAAGCACGACTCTCGGGTGCTTTAGTTACTTTGCTGCATCAGAGACAAAGTAAAACATTTTTAAATTCACTAATTTTATCGACAATCAGATTAAAACAAACAAAAACATTGAGTCTGATAATCAGAAAAATGCTTTTCTATTTCTATTTTTTCTTTTCCTCTTCTTTTCCCAGTTTTATGGCAGAAACAGAAACATGCCAAAAAGGCAGAATAAATCAGTTGCGACAGAAACACAAGTGATTAATACAATAAAATCTATAAAATACAGATGGAGTAGATCAGGGGCCTCGTTAACAAGAGTCCTGCCTTGGGATTTCCTCTCATGTAATGGCAGCAAACACAAGGATTTATTGAGGAAAGCCACAGATCAAAGGAGGACATTTAACCTTTCAGAAGACGGGATCAGGACGAGGCTGAAGCCAGGAAACACAAATTGTTCAGATGACTAAATTAAGGTCGTCAAAAGGTTCAAAGTTCAGTGTGTGAAGTTCATTTATTTATGAGTTGTGGTCCCTTTATGCTGCACAACAAAAACATCTCTTATGATGGAGTGTTGATGCGTTCAGGCGTCTCACAGCTCGAGGAGTGAAGCTGCTGTGTAGTCACAGTACGTCAGCGGATACTTCTGTGTCTGTTGTCAGACCGCGGCTGGGCGGGTGTCGTCTTTTGGGGCTCGTGTCCACGTGGTGCTGGCGAGGCGCTCAGCGGTGACAGTATCTTGACGACCGCCACTGTGTGATCGACTTTATGGTTTGTTTTTTTATTTATCCCCGGGACATCAGAGCGAGGAGGGCGTGGCTGAGCTGCGCTCTGTGCAGACATCTCACTGCACCCACATCACTGATATCTCATGTTTAACTCGATACAATATCTGAATTGGACAGTAAGTGGTCAGCTGGATTACACCCAAGAAATTCAGCAAGAGTGCAAGTGTGTGTGTGTGTGTGTGTGTTATGTGGGCGTGGTCTCCCCGCCTCAGGTGCCGGCCCCTCAGAGCTGCTCTCGCCGCACACCCGCCTTGCATCAGCCTCATTAGCTCAGCCAATCAGCTCCTTTGCCGTCCTCCTGTTTCATCACCTCACCCTCCTCACCTGAGCGTCTCCGCCTGCACCTCCTCCCCCCCTCATGTCAGTTTCACTTCAGTCTTGGTTGTCACGCTCAGTTTGCAGTTTTCTGTGGTTGTCAATAAATCATTTTGCTTTCCTGATTAACCAGTGGACGGTAGCATTTTAATTTAGCTTCACACTTATTTATACACATTTCAGAGGGATGACAATGAGGGTGATAGTGTTGCGTGATACAATAGGAACGGCATGGATGAATTGTAAGTGCATATCGTGGACATAAATATTTAACCCTGGATGTATCTCACAAAACTGTCTCGTTAGCAGTGTAACATCTCGTGGACTTTGATCCTCGGCCAGAGCAGCTCGTGCATTACGACACAGCTGCCAATCCTGCTGTGATGTAATATTATACTGCAACCATCTCCTCCCCCTCTGAGCCCGGTGCATATAAAGGTTTAGCAGCCTATACTTAGAAACACAAAAGGAAGCTCAGTGCCGTACGGATCGGGCGCTTTCACTTCCTCATATCTGGTTAAACTTCTAGAGTCTGACCGAAACACGAACATGACCCCAGCGCACATGAGATCAGATCACCAAACGAAGCCTGTTAGACGAGCTCAGCTGTCAGACATGTTGCGTATATGTTTACCCGTTTCCAGCACAAAAATGAATGTAGGAGATCTGAAGGAGTTTGGATTGTGATCAATAATCAAACCAAACTACTCCTGGATTAAAAACATCTCAGGTCAGTGGACCATGAATATCTGCACATGGTTTTAAGAATCCAACTAGAAGATGTTGAGAAATATTACAGGATAATTGGAAACGTGGTGGTTTTTAGGGCATCACATTCATTTTGATTACTTTAAAAAGACATAACACAGATTAATTGCGCTCTGCGACCAGCAGCTTGGTCCAGTGGACCCGTAAACATGGGGGCAGATGACGCCAGCCAGAGTTTCTAACCGTTAACAGTCTTTCCCACACCAAGAATGGGATGTGGTTCATTTTTGAATCTGTGCGAGGCGTAGCCTGACACCCACATGTGGCCGTGACGGGGGCAGCGAGGAATGTGATGTCATTGTGATGGCAGTGCTAATAACGGGCAGTCACACCTGTAGTTTCCCCAACAATTCCACCGAACTCTTCGGTAGTTGCAGTCACTCCTGACCTGTTGGATTAAACTCCTCCTCCAGAGCTGCCGAAGAGTCTCTGGGCGAGAGAGAAGCCCACAGGCTGCGTGTCTGAAGGGCAAGTGGCAGGCGCCGGCCCGGCTGGACGAAACCAAGTCGATGAAGCTGCGGACACTCTGCCTGTCCACTCTCTCTGGTCCAGAGACTCAGCTGTGAGCCGAAGGAGTCGGTGTGTTTAAAGGGGAAAGTCCAGCTGGCAATAACGTGTCATGTGAGCTGGTGCGTCTGCGCTGCTGTTGGCGGTGAGCAGATTGTCAGCTGTACTTTCCCCTTTAAACACACCGACTCCTTCGGCTCACAGCATTTATACAATACCACTTGCGTAGATTACAGCGTCGGCTGAAATCTACTCGTAATTATTAAGATTATTTTTTTAAATTGCTTGAAAGCCCTGATTTTCTTTAAACAATCCATCGAGAAGATGTTGAGATATTTTACAGTATAATTGGAAACTTTGACCGGCCGAGGCCGAGGTATCATCAATGTCAGACTCCTCCTCTGGGGACCATGAATGTCTCTACCACTATCTGTTGAGATATTTCAGTCCAGGCCAAAGTAGTGGAACAACATTGCAGTCCATAATTACATGCTCATTAAAAAATAGGGCCTCCACATGCAGACTCACATGTGAGGCAACTTTCTGCTCGATTGTTTACGTCTGTCTTTGGACATTTTCAGATCAGGAAGCCGGGCAGGTGAATGTCAGGTACTGGAGGGTATTTTCCAGTTACATCCTCATCTTGTTTCTCAGCTGTGAACACAAACTGCTGCTAAAACTCTCTGTGGCCGTCCTCATGAATGATTCAGCATCTGTTTTAAATTTTGTTTCACTTCATGATTGTTTTGGTTTTTGGATTTCATTTTCTGATGACAAGACAAATTCGGCCTTCAACCACAGTGTGCAAGGTTTCAAAGTCAGATATTTTTAAAACTTACACACGGAGGCTTTTAAATCTTTGAGCATTAGAAGATAAATAGGACAAACGATCGATTATTGCATTTCAGACCATATTTTATTGCTTTTATTGGACATTATTGGGCATTATTTCATGTTCTCCAGAGGATAAGTTCAACTGATACAACTGGCTTTTCCTCTATTATCACAATCAGGTTGATATTTGTGTTACAGATGTTCAACGTCCCCAGAGGATAACTTCGCTGAGTGGTTCAGACTGTGAACTATGATAGAGAACACGGTAAACATGACACCTGCATTAACATTAGCATGTTAGCATACTGACATTAGCATTTAGCATTCATCGTTGGGTGATTATCTGCGAGAGAAACGGGCAATTATAACTGTTACCTGAATGTAAGAAAACAAACAAAAAACAAAACATGAAATGGTTCAATGCAGCTCGTCCAGCGTAATCCAAGTCTCTGGAAGCCCCAAAATCCAAAATTGACGCTTCAGATTAAGATTTCATCTTAAAAAAGTGCAAATAACGTCTTTTCCAATCGGTGAGGCATCTTGAGGCTTCCGGACACTTGGATTACAGCGGATGAGCTGTATGAAAGTCCCCAGCTGCTTCAGGTGTTTAGCTGCATGTTTTGCTGTGAAGCTCCAGAAATGTTTTTGTTGACTAAGAAACTTCACCTGACTTTCCATCAGCATGGGGGAGGAAGACGATGACCGGATTTCAGCCTCTCTTCTTTGCAACAGTAGCGGCCGCTCTATGGATTTGATTTCTTCCTCGTTATGTGCGCACACAGATCTTTTATCGAGATTTGATTTGTTGCACTGATACAAACCTGGAAGACAAACACCTGATAGTTCAGTCAAACAGGCCACGGTAACTTCTAGATGTTTGTTCTCTAACGTGGGACTTTTTGCCAAATATCCAGACAAGCTGCAGTGTTTTCTGGTACATTCCCAGTGAACCTGCTCTCCAAGATGCCACCAGGTGTAGAGGAAGCATCCTGCAGCTGCATCATCATCAGCAGCAGCTCTGGGAGGCTTTTCTTTCTTATGCCTATTAATAAGAATGAATCCCAATGTTTGTCTGCAGCTTGCCTCCACTTTTATAGTCTGCAGACAAAGTCTTTTGACGTGTACGTGTAGTCAAGGGTGTGGCGAATAGTAACTGATGCCAGCTGATGACAAAGACTGGGTATTTGTATATGTATAAATGTTACATGTAGATATATTTTGATGGAGACTTTCTGGTAGAAAATCTTATTTAAAAAAAATCACACTCACTTTAAAACTACCCCACCGATGTCATCAACTTTTGACCTAATAAATCATTGTTATTGGGGTCTGTAACAGCAGAGATGTGATTTAAGAGAGGCCACCAACTAGATGGTGGTTGTATGAAACAAATCCTACAAATTCCCCCCAAAAGCCAAAGTTTTATCACAGCCTTCGCGTCACAAAGAACGGGACATTGACAAAAATGCTGAATACTGGCCTTGATTATCAGTCAGGCTGATAATCGGTTTTCCCCCGAGGACGGACCTTAGATTGCAGCTGAATGGTGGTGATTATGTGAAGTGATCAGGAATAAACTATAACTAATCATGTCTTTGTCGCCTCCCACTGTGTTTTCATAGTTACTGTCTGCAGCAACAAATCCCCTCGACGGTCGGCCCTCCCTCCCGACCGACACGTCAGTGAAATTTCCCCCAGAAAACCGCTTCCCTCCTCCCGGGCAGAACCAGACGGGGTCCGCTGTTTAATGATGCCAAATTATGTGATTATGTCATTTAGAAACAACGTGACTTTGTCAATTTTTCAGGATGTTTGGTGAGTCAGGATCTCAACCACAGCAGATTATAACAGCATCCGTATGATTGTAAACAGTCGGCGGGTACATGTTTAGATTAACAGGTGGAAACCAGGGACACATGTCGATGTCGACGTCATGACGTGTACCGTCACGCCTCTTTTGGTTCTGCTGCTTCACGGGGCGATAATGCAGAGTCTGTGTGTGGAAAGGGTTCATGCTATTGAGCAGAGTTGTTATAATTTATATCGACCGCCGTTCAAATCAGAAGGAAACGTGACACGAGGGCAAAGTGCCTGGATGGGCCGATCTCATCCAATATTTATTTTAAAGGGCTCAAACTGTTTTACCTTAAATGCATTGAGACTCTCTGCAGCCACGGGACCATAACCCATAAACATTAACAGGACTGTTGTCGGCTCTGACTCCGCTCAGCACAGCAGATGTTCTGCGAGGTGCTTGTGGGAGGTGTGGTGACGCAATGTCACAGCAGTCTCCTCCCTGCCAGTATAAATGTTAAGTCACCTGGATTTAGACAGACAGGATGAGCTCAGCGATGGAGTGGCCTCGCACTCCTCCACGGGATGACTCAATCACGTCACATGATGCAAGCGCTGAGCAACATCGGCTTTACTTCCTGCTTCGCGGAGCTATTTTTAGCTTGATGTTGATGTTGTTAAAATGTAACGTTGCTCTGCCTGTTTTTCTCTGAAAAGACTGATCGAGTAGTGAACCTGTGCAGTGAAGCAGTGAGAAGTTTTTAAAAAGAGAAAGGATCTTTCACTTAATCTCTATTTGTGTTTCCCTTTGCCTCTTTTCTTTTTTTTGGGAACCAGTGATACAGAAGTAGTCTCGGCCAGGAAGGGGATTCCCGTTGCTATCAACACCAGCGTGCACTCACTCGAGTCTTTGTTTCAGTTGTCAGTGTTGAATTCTTCGCATTTATGTTGACCTCATCTCACAGCTCACACATTTCTACTCTACAAATACTATCACACCCCCGGCTCAGGTTTCAAGTCACAGCAACACGAGATTTAAAGTAATTGAACCTCGTCTTCTTCCTGGAAATTTATGTAAAATTATCCTTGCACCGAGCCCCAGTCGAGCTCAAGGTTCAAAGTTCAAAATCTGGGCACTTCTGAAAAGTTATGAGCTGATTTTTCTTTCCCAAGCTGTCAGCTGTTAGCTCTGTAAACGCTCCTGTCATTGATCTATAGGAGTTTGAACACATTTAATTATTTAAGTATTTTTCTTCCAGCCTGCAGATGACCTGTACCTGCCCCTATCGTACCGTCTTACGTGATCCAAGTTCAAATTTAATAACAATATCACTGAAAATGGAAACTTTTTGGACCATTTTGTGAGCTCAGAATCGCCCTGCCTGAGAGTAACAGGAGCAAAAACACCTTATAGTTCTTTATTTCCTTATTTAAACTGACTTTGTGCAAATAAAATAGTGAAGAACAAGGTGGAAAAACAGCCTGTTCAAAGAGCAAAATGCTTTACAACTACATAAAGTTTAAAAGTTTTAAAAAACTGATATAAACTATATATTACTGGATTTGAAATCGGGCACAGAAGCTCACATCTGCTCAAATGAGCTGTCAATCAAATGGCTGCCATCTCAGGATCTCCAGCGGGGAGGAAAAATGGCATCTGCTGTGAAATGAGAGGCTGTTTGCTTGTCGATTGCACCTTGCTGACGTGGTTTTATCTATAAATACTGTAGATAACGATGTACACTTAAATTGAGGTGTTTTGCTTGGCTGTGTTTGTTCAGCGAAGTAGCTGGGTGGCTGCTGAGCTTCAGTATTTGATTTGAAACTAGACAAAAGCAACATAACAATTCGATATTTAGACTGTTTCAGTTTCTTCTTCGGTTGCCTACAATACAGCAGCGAGGTTTACCATGACCCGGATGACTGGAAACTTTCATCAACGTCATAAGATTTTCTGTTTTTTTGCAGCGATACCTGCAAGAAACCTGCAAAAGAAAAACGAAGGCGACAGCAGGAGCTGAGAGAGCTGTCAAACAGTGACACTTCTGCTTACTTCTGTTTGCTGTAATCACTTTTAATGGCCAATTTCAAGTTGGTTTTCATGGTTATCAGTTGCTTGGGAAAAAAATGTTGAAAAAATGCTTGAAATGCGTCCAAAAACAGAAAAACAAGACATGAAACAATGGTGTGATGGAGGACCTGCGTTAACACCCTTTTTGTATTTCCTTCGTTCCCGTGTAACAATCCCAATCTTTAATCCACATCTTCTCTTCCAACGTGTGAATGTGTAAGAATAATAATCCACCCACCCCGAGTGCAGCCAACCCTACTTCCCTGGTCTGACTCACCGGGTGTAATATCTAAATCTGTCATTCAAACAACAAAAGTGGTCTCTTCCTTTATTTGAGTGTTACCGTCTTAAAAATCACCATCGCTATTGGAAACACCAACCTCCAAGCAAAGAAAGTGACAGAAGTTAGGCGGCGATCCAGGTATTTTCAGCTTTCGAGCTTTATTGGCTTCAAAAGACGACTGAGCAGCTTCCTTAGGGACGAACGGGGCTCCACCTCCACCTGTGTCCAGAAAATAAAACGTCCTTAATAGGCCACAACCTAAATTCCTTCTTTATCTACGCGCCACCACCTGACGTCGATAACACGTCATCACTTTCGCACGGCAGAATTGAGGTGATAAAAACCTGTGTCTACTGCAGAGCCAACTGAGAGTCACCTCTACTATCCACTGTTTCCTTCCATCCTCTCAGATAATTTATGGAAACTCGAAATAGAAAAGAAAGAGGAGCTGCGTGTGACCGGATAGTTTCCATCCTGGAAGCCAGGAAGATCAGCCCTGCTATGTCTCATCTCCTCCCTTCTCTTTAAAGCTCAGTAAAAAAAAAAAAAGGGGATCACCTGCATTCACCCTTCCTTTAATCAGCTGACATTTAGGCATGCAGAGTCTCAGGATCATTAAGAATCGAGACTGACTGACTTGAATAAGCTAATAAATATTAGCAGAGTTGCACAAATAAATTATTCTGTCCCCCTTCAAGTTAACCAATCGCTAAACCAGAAGTTAGCCGGCTCGGTCGGCGATCCAGCTGTTTTTCCAGCCGGAAAGTCGAGCTTCATTGGCTTCAAAACACCACTGAGCAGCTTTCTGAGGAATGAACGGGGCTCCACCTCCAACACTGTGTCCAGAAATAAATCATCCTCAACAGACTACAACCAAAAATCCTTCTTTATTTTCTTTATATTTCCACAACATGATCTCAGCCGGTGAATTCCTGCACTCAGTCACAGACAGGAACAGTTCAGTTATTCATTAAAGAGGTTAACGCCTTACTGTGATGGGTAGAAAGTCCAAACAGAAGTAACTGAGGCTGGATTAATGGTCGTTTACTTCCCCTCGCCAGACGCCCTCGGGGGGAAAATCCCAGCCGCCATCAATAAATGTTGATGTTATTTGTCCGACAGACTGAAGTGAAGTTGATGAGATCGACGCTCAGCGGGCGGAGAGAGCGAGTCAACAGTGATGGTCACTCCAGAGGCGTATGACACCCACAATGCATTGCAGTTATGGGTAACTCCCTAGTGTCAACATCCAGCTTTATTAATTGAAGCAAATGCGGAAGTCCCAAAAACTGCAGTTCCTCTAACGACCACTCGAAGCCCCAAAAGCGAGTCGATCCCCATAAGAGCCCATGTTAACACGTCCGACTGTACAGAAGTAAACGTGTTCACAGGCTCGTTTATCCTACGACAGCTTTATAATTCAGTCCCTGAACTTGATCTCTCGGAGGATTTAAATGCAGCCATCAGACACACGTCTTTCTGTGCGGTTATTTGGACTATGAGACCGTGTGGAGGGACAGAGGCCGGGGTTTTGGATTGTAAACTGTAATGTACTATAACTCTCTTATTTGACTACTGAATGGAGCAAAAATGTAGGCTAACATTACTTCATGAACGAATAGAAAAGAGAAAGATTGGGAAAAGAAAAGACGCTGCAGGATAACAGAAAAGAAACAAGTCTGGTGAGTAACGTTCAGATCAAACACAAACCCTCGGTCTCAGTTGTTGCTCGCTATCTGCAGCTAGCGCAGTGTGTAAACACAGATAGCTTGTTAGCCTTACACCGCTTTTCCACCAAAATCAGCAGGTCCACACAGGTGTTTTATTGCCTATTGGCCCCATTCCCACTTCCCGCAGGCAAGTCTGTGATGTTTATCTGCAGCGTTACGTCGTACGTCACTGACGTCGCGTTTCACGTCATGAATGCACCGTAAACAGTTGTAACAGAAGAGAAAAGTTAGCCGGGCGCTAAACTGGAAGTTAGCCGGCTCGGTCGGCGATCCAGGTGTTTCACAGCCGGGAAGTCGAACTTTTTTGTCTTCAAAACTCCACTGAGCAGCTTTCAGCTAGCTTTGCAGATTCGAGCTCGGTGGGCCCGGTTTGGCGGAGTCAGTCCACTTTAGGCTTCATTCTGGCCGACAGAAACCTCTCAGTGACGATTTTCTTGACAAAATTAATGTAAAATTTAAATTCATGGGGCCTTACACCCCATAAACCCTGCAGCTGCACTCCAAACACCGACAGCTCACTCGAGGAGGTTTGGTGCTCGCCCATGTCCGTGCAGTGTGGGTTCTCTCAACACAGGTGTGCTGTTTGTTATTCTTGGTGCATTTGCAGGAGCTTCCTGAGGTTTTTCTTTTTATTGGACGTTGTTTTCCATTTCTTGTTTTCCCCCTCGCCGCTAACACCCACCTCTCACAATAGAGGGGCAACAGCATACAGCCGAGCGTACTTCCTGTTGCTTCCCCGGCTGCCCAGAGTGTGAGTCATGTGATGGGTCTGTTACTATGATGATGACACACACACACAAGTCTCTTTGTGACCGCAGCAACCGGGACGCTTGTTTCCAGCTTCCTTCACAACCACAGTCAATCACTTTTACTTCAGGAAACTGAGTCTGTCACACGACATCTGACCTGAGACTTTCTCCAGAGCGGCTCGCTGGCCTCGGTCCAGAGGCTGAAAGAGTCTGAGTCACTGCAGAGCCTTGACGCAAAGCGTGTGGGAGGTTTCCACTCTGCTGGGTCCAATAACTGAAGACACAACAAAAGCCCATCCTCTGGTTTGGCCTTATGACACAGGGTATCCTCCTCCATTGAAGTGCTGCTGATCCTGCCGGTGTAATGACAAATATATAAAATATATATTTATATTTATTTCACCAAATCCATTTTGTTGTTGTTTCTTTCATGTGTTCACGTCTAATTCTGTGTTTATTTTGGGGAGCTTTTATATTTTGGTAGATTTTATTCTGTGACCTTTGACATTTCTGTGATGTCACTTCCTGTGGATTCGCGCTGTTCCCCTCACTCGGTTTCCGGACCCACAAATGCCAAAGTGTCGGGCCCGACCGGCTGCACGAGGAAGAATGACATGATGGATATCCTGAATAAAACATATCCAGTCTGGCTGTTAGATGTTAAAAGGGCTTGTCATGACGTGTAAGTAACTGCCAAAGAGTTTTCCAGGGGACTCGTTAACGAAACAGACGTATGATCAGTGCTGAGCGTGTAATCAGGAGCAGGCTTCCTGTTGCTTTGGGACCAGATCCACATAAAGTTGACGAGCAGTGAAGTTTTCCTTGTCGAGTTGCTAATTTTAGACTCGGCGCGATGAATCAGACGTCTTTAATGCACGCGGCATGGGGAGAAGACTTTCGGGTCTAGACCGACGCTGAGGCTAAAATTACATTTGCACACATTTGGCTTTTTTTTTGTGGAAACCAGGTTCACGCCGAGTTTACTTTCTGTTTCCTCCCTGTTCAACATATTTTCAGGAGCTCCTCACTGCTGCTCTGCTGCCCAGTGAGTCATGTGAGGGGTTTCACACACACACACACACACACACACACACACACACACACGCACGCACGCACACACACACACACACACACACACACACACACACACAGACCTGTGTGCCAAAGAGTGACACTGAGCCTCTGTAACTTGTGGTGGAACAATTTTGAGGTACTTCACTTCTTTATACTTCCACTCCACCACATTGGGAAGCAAATATTGTACTTTTTACTCCACTGCATTTATCTGACAACTTTAGTTACTGATTACTTTTACAGCCAAAGTAGAGTATTTAGATTTTTTTTCATTTTATCGACAATTGTATTAAAAAAACAAAACAAACAAAAACAAATCAGTCCACCCACAGTATATTCATACATGTAAATACAAACATAATGTACTTTAATTTGTACTTTTGATACTTAAGTACATTTAATATCAGATACTTTAAGACTTTTAATCAACTGCTGTTCATTTAGTGACGTTCAGATTCACCAAAGTGACATTTTAACGCGCCGTCTTTACTCATGTGAGACTTTACAACACGGTTTTCACCTCACTACATTTATCTGACTGCTTAAGTTACCAGTCACTTCACAAATTAAGATTTCTGCACACAAAACTCATAAAATGTGATGTTTTGTTATAAATTACACAACCCAACAGTGTCTACGTGGAGTTTAAACCGTCATTCATCCACGAATGTCTCCTAAAAATGTGCTTTTATCTGAGAACATATCCTGAATTTATCTGATTTGCTAATTTTATTGGTTTTTAATTGTTATTGTTCATTGTTCATTATCTTAGATTCAAATTTTGCTCCTCTCATATATTTTATCCTTGCGGTATAACCCATTAATTGATTAATCAATCAGCTGATTGACAGAAAATCAATTGGCAGCTATTTTGATTAAATTTTGATTTTAAAGAAGAAACTTTAATCAGAAGAGAAAGATCTTTTTATGCAAAACAAACTAAATAAACAAACTGACCTAAAAGGAAAACACAGTTTCATACTGTTTATATATGGCGGACCCTGCCACCTTTCCAGCTTCAAACAGTGTTGGGACCTTATTTTCCTCTGAGAGCAGCTCGTTTATTCACTGATGGAAACGATACATATTTCTGAGTTTGTATTATTACTTCATCAAGATTCTTAGTTACGTACTTCCCCTTTAATTCATTTCCCACGTAACAGTTTCCTGGTTTCGGCTTCACATGTGACCATTTGCAGCTTTTCCTCGTAATTACTTGAATAATTTGAACATTTTTGGAAAAAAATGTCACTATTTTCAGAAATCTCATAAACCAAACAATCAGGCAACTGATGGAGAAAATAATCAGCAGATTAATCCAGAGGGAAAATAATCAGACGCAGATGTCTTCGTCATTTCTTTGCATGTTTTTAATTAAGATTTTAATGACGATCATCTAATGAGATCACATAAATACTTACATATGTTTATTAAAATAACATCAATTCAGATGATTTTTACTTGTAAAACTGTATTTTTACAGTAAATTACTGCGCAGGTCATTAATACTTGTACTTAAAGTGAAACTCTCGCCAAAATGCAACCTAGGCTTTTTTTTGTGAAGGAACCCGAGTCAAACCTTTGTGTAAACGCATGATTACGACAAAAAAAGCCACTTTTAAGATTTACCGTACTTTCGTTTTCGGGTCAAAATAATTTTCAATAATTTTCAAGACTCGACACAAGTTGCCTAGGTTACATTTTGGCGAGTTTCACTTGAAGTAAAGGATCCGGGTATTTCCTCCACCACCAGCAGTGTTCACATGATGTCATTTCTCCGATTTGATTCTGTTTATCTGCGTGTGACGATGCAACGGGCCTGTGAACTGACACTCTGTTAACAAAGTCCGGTCGTCTACGATACAGCACTTAGATTTGTTGACAAAGTCTCCTGAGAGCTTCCTTCAGAGATTCACTCAAGTCAGTGGAGAAATGTTCTGCTCACCACTCCTCTTTTATTTATCATGTGTCAAAATGTTTTATTTCACTGAGTTGCAACGCATGCTGAGAGGACAGAGAAACAAAAGGGTGGTGCGCAAGGAGATTGCAAAACCGTCACATGAGGTGTGAGATCATTTCTTCCTCAAGCTGAAGCTTATTTTCTTGCAGTATTAATGTATTTTTGAGGTTTCCAAGGTTTTACTGGTTGAGCTTTTGTTTTCATGAGAATAGTGAGTCGCATACTTTCTCTTTTCACTTCTCGTTCAGGCTGCGGCTGCCTGTACAAAGTTCACACTGTTGCATGCGGTATGCATGCGACTGGGACACGCTACCTCGTAGGGACGCAACGATACCCAAACACTCGGTACGGTGCGATATCATCAGGATATATCGTCCACAGTGTGATATTTATGACCTGAACAATGTCTTTAAATAATAAACGTGATGTGAACAGCATTTATTATTTGTATACAATTATTACTTATCTTTCTGAAGTAAATTAGTAGCTGGTCATGACCTACTCATGACCTATTTTGACGATATCTCGGCCAAACTCTGTGTCCTCTGGCATCTTCCCCAGTGAACTTGTTGTTATTTTCCACAGAATTTGTTCTGTGAGGGCTTCAACTTCTCTTGCTCTGATTTTGACGACACCTGGGTCAAAAATCTGGGAGCCTGGAGGCCAAAATGATCACTAAGATGGAGGAAGTCTGGGCCGGGCTGCGGCCTCCTGCGTGCTCATACGTGTTACCACTGTATCTTTATATTTATAGAGTCACTAGTAGTGAACTGTCAGACATGGCTGTTAAAATGTTAAATATGTTTGTTAATAACTGTTTATTTGATTTATTATCACATTAGACTCTATAATTGTTATAATTTACAGAAGAAGGTGAGGACCCAAATGCAGACAACACACAGGAGGCAGGGTTAAGAAGCTAAAGGCGAACTTTATTAAACCAAAGCTGAGTCAGAAAGACAAAAACAAAGTAGCAACAAAAACCAGAAACAAACCACGAGGAGACACTGGAGGAGACGCTGGAGGAGACACTGGAGGAGACACTGGAGGAGACGCTGGAGGAGACACTGGAGAAGATGCTGGAGATGACGCGGGTGGGAAACACGAGGAGGACGCAACAAACCGACAAAGACGATATACAGACACACTGACGAGGGGATCAGGTGCAGGTGAGGGAAACGGAAAAACACTGGAAGGAGGGAAAATCACAGAGGGAGGAAGTGAGAAGCAAGACACACATGAGGGCAAAATTTCAGAATAAAACAGGAAACGAAAAAACGAAAAAATTAAAGGGTCAAAGGTCATCGAATCTGATCTGGACATGAAAAGTCAGTGCAGGCTTTTGCCACTAAACATCCACTCGAGGCTACGATTTCATTTTGAGTGCTCGAGCATGACGACCTTTAATTTGCACATTTGCAGAGTAAACATCAAATATCTGACCCGAGGCCTTCTTCTCTGCAGAACCAGATTCTGTGCAGGACTTCGGTCGGACCACCAGGATGTTTCTGCAGGCATTTAGTGATGATTTGCAATTAAATGTGTTAATGTGTTATTTCCTTGATGTGCAGCCGACCAGAAGTCTGAGCTGCAGCCGACAACTGGTGACAGCTTCTGAGAAACACTCGGGCCGTGAGGTCGGCGCAGTTTTCACTGTGAATGCGAGCTAATGATGTTGGGAGGGAAATAATGAGACCCAGTTACACGACAGGATCAGACTTTCTGCTGTGTACTCGGGGTAAATTTGTCTTAATCCCTCCAGCGTGTCTGTCAGGCTGCTGCACCGCTGGATTACCTGCTGGGCCTGAAAAACAAAACTGTCACAACCGAGGTGCACGAAGTGGAAACAGGCAGGAAGGACATTCAGCCGGAGTCGAGTCCTGAGTACATCTGATTTTATCTTTGTGCAACCGGCTGAAAGCCACGTAACAGTTAAACAAGACTTGGGCCCTGTTTACACCTGACATCAAAGTGCTTCTTGGGTAAATATTACAGGTGGACGGCTCTGCGTACGTCAGTTCACACCTGGCATCTCAACGCGTGTTTGAAAAGGTCCCCAACAGTCAAACACTCGAGTAAAAGTAAAGATATCGTGATAAAATACGAATTAAAGTGAAAGTCACCAATACAAATAATACTTCAGTAAAAGTATCTGATAGTAAATGTACTTAAGTATCAAAAGTACAACTTAAAGTTAATTATGCAGATATTCACATGTATGTATATACAGGGCTGTATACTGTGGCCTGGCTGATTATCAGATCTGATTATTCAGCATTTTTCTGATTATTGGAAGAATGATTGTCAATCAAATAAGCACATTTAAATATGCACTCACTTAGTTACTAGTTACTTTTCAGATTACATGCCACATCAGAGCCAAAGTTATTAAATAAAGTAAAAAGTAAAGTATAAAGTCCCAGACTGCATCTTTTAACAGGTAATTAGTAACGGTATCGTGTCAGTACTGTGACGTCAGTATTTGAATAATGAACATTTATTAATCTGCGTCCTGTCGGCAAAAACGTGACGTGTATGTAAAATAAAAAGCTGAGTCAGGACGGCCCTGCCTCTGTCTCCAGTGCTGAGCTCTACAAACCTGCCGTCCTCCGTCCGTCCACTGGGCGTCCTCAGTGTTCAGAGTCTCGTCTGCACTCTCCTCTCAGCCACATTCACACTGACACCTTTCCATCGTCTCCCAGCCGCTCAGGTTTATGTTTAGGTTGATGCATTTTTATTTAAACGCTCAAAATGTCAGATATAATAATAAATCAGTCACAGGAGAGGTTTTGCTGCAGAGCGAGGACTTTTACATTTGATACTTTTGGTACATTTTGCTGATAATACTTTGACTTTAAGGTATTTTTACATGAGTGTAATGATTAACTTTTATAAACAGCTGCAAGAATTAAAGGTGCACTCTGTAGTTTTGGCGAATACATTTTAATCAGAAGAGAAAGATCTTTTTCTGCCTTAACAAACAAACTAGGACAACACAATTTATACTGTTTATATGTGGCGGACCCTGCCACCTCTCTAGCTTCAAACAGTGTTCTGGGACCTTATTTTCCTCTGAGAACAGCTTGTTTATTCACTTATGGACAAAGTTATTTATTATTACCTCATTAATATTATAAATATAGTTTGGATTTCTTCTCCAAAACTACGTAGTGCCCCTTTAAGTCGCCTGACTTTGCCTGTTGACGCTGCGTGCACACGGTTACATAACGACCTCTGACCTCTGAGGCGTTTCCCCTCAGACAGGTGATGTGAGCCGGTCTCACCGCTGAGGCTCAGCCAGGTGATCTGCAGCTGACAGAAAGTGCTCAGGTAACATTCCTGTCACATTCCAGCCCGTCGGTCGTCATCGAGCCGAGGGCGCGTCTGACCCGCCCCAGGATAACTGACAATAACTGCAAGTCTGGACATTTAATTTGGCTCCGTGTGACAGAAAGCAAATATAAAAAAAGGAAGTAAGTGGTGGATTTAATCGATCGCACACACGCTGCACGTTCAGTTACCTGCATGCAGTTCAGAGTTTCTCCCTCACGTGTCGAAAAGCCTGAAAACACGATGTGAAGATAAAACTGAAAAGAAGTCATGAAGCCGGTTTCACAAACACTGTCAGATCAGATCAGACTGAATGCATCTGTTGCATAAAGCTCGACCAGACGAGACGTCAGAGGCATTTTTTCAACTGAACACTCGGATCACATCAGCAGGAAACTGATCTGAGTGCTGCTTTTATTGATCTTGTGGTTCAGTTGAAAGCTTCTGACTGAATATTAAACATGTGGTGAGAAAAACATCTTTGTCATCTTCTCTCACAAGCTCATCGTTTTTTCATTATGACGTCAGTTTATTATCAGGAAGAGATACAGTGTGTACTGAAGTTAGCATGCTAACAACCTAGCCGTGGCCCGTCAAGGTCCAAAGCTCCCGCGTTAGCATCGTAAGCGCCAACACTCCTCTGGTGCTCCGAGCTCACGGTTCGCACCGCTAGCTGCACGGCTAACTGAGCTAACGATTACTTAGCAGTTACTCTGGTGATATTATTATTATATTTCACCTTAAAGTGGATCAGATTTGGAAAAAAATACAAAAGAAAATAAATTCAAATGAATTCAAAATGGCTGACTTCCTCTTGGGTTTGTGTCATGGCACCTCGTTACTTTTTGTTTTAAGAGATATAATATGTAAGAATCCTCCGGCTGGTAAACGTCTCCGGATCAGAGCTGAACGTGATGTGACTGCGGGCGTTTACTCCTCCAGAAGGTCCGGCTCTCTGCCCTGAACCACAAAACACTCAGTCGGCGTCTTTTGTTTTGTTTTGTTGTGGCAGAAATCACATTTTGTGCATTTAACTCCTGAGATGTTGGGTCAGAAACATCGACTACGTGACGTCGCGTCGCCAGGGAGCAAATGATGCCGCGATGCCAGTAGTTAACAAACATTGTGTCTGTGGAGGAAAGTGTGCTGCTTCACCTGCGGCACCAAAGGAAGAGTAGAAGACATGTTGACGAGTGGAGCTGAAGCTTCGTCAGCCGCGGTTGTTTTGAGCAGAAGTGAACCGAACAGGAGGATTCAGCTTTCTCAGCGCCTGCAGGCTGCACCGCTCAGGCCGAGCCGCTGACCTCAGGTTGAGACTGAATTTCAACATTTGTAAGAGTGAAACTGGCCAAACCAGGATGTTTTCTAACCCAAACTAAGTGTATCTGTGCCGAAACCGAACCAGAGCCAGAACCAGAGCACGAGCACAGAGAGAAATAAACAGACGTTCAGCTTGAACCTTTCTGTGGTTTTGCAGAAACGTACTGAACTAACATTTATTCTGGAGATTGGGTTCGTCTAGTCCAAATACTGTCGTCTCCAGACTCATCCTACCCCCTCCCCACAGGTGCCGACGTCAGACAGTTGCTCCCTCATGATGCCGGCGTTTGGTCGAGGAGGAGGTTCGGATATTTCCGAGTTCGGAGTCGCCTGGAGCGCATCATCATCAGAAGTGAAGATTTCATCTTAAAGGGGTGTAAATAACGTCTTCTCAGATCAGGTCAGGATCTCGGAGCTTCCAGAGATTACGTTGGAACGAGCTGCAGGAGCCTTTTTATGTTTCTTCTTTTTATTTCTGTTGTGTTTTTTTTAAAGACACGTCTCCAGCTGCTCTCTGTCGTTGAGGAGAACGCTGCGACGCTGTTTCGCTGTGAAGCTCCAGAAAAATGATTTGTGGACTACGAAACTCTCCATCAACATGAGGGTGAGTAGGTAATCACTGAATTGTCATTTTTGGGTGAAATGTTCCTTTAAGGCAAAAAAAAAACAAGTGAGGAAGATTCTTCTAGCTTTTATTTTCTTATATTAGAGTTAAAGTCTCTGTGAAGTGTGTGAAAGTTGCTCTGACCGAGCAGTCAGTCAGTCATGAAAGCCCGTCCGCAGAGAAGCTGGTGACAGGTGACATTAAACTCGAGGACTCGACCGAACAGCTCAGGCTTTACTAAACCGACGCCTTCCTCCACTTCTCTCCTAACGAGGTGAAATTAAGCCGGATTAAAGAGTTTATTAAGCCACATGACCCGGTTGGATAATCCCTTGAAAGTGACCCAAACATTCTTTTCCAGGCCAAATGAAACCAATCTGATTCGCCCACAGCCTGACTGACTCACACACACACACACACACGCACACACACACACACACACACACACACACACACACACACACACACCTCTCTTTACAAACACTGAACTAAACCGGTCCTACAGTTTGACAGCAGAGGTTTTTTTTTCTCACTTCCTGCAGTGTGTAGTTGTGACTTACAGACACTTTGCTCTCCATCTGATATCTAACATGCTTCTCACGCAAAGAAATCCACTCGGTCTATAAGAGCCGCGGTGCCGCCCGGAGCCAGGTCTACACTTCAGACGGGTCCAGCAGACGCACAGCAGCATGGGTAAGACTCATTTTATTGTTTTCACCTCCGTCCAGTCCAGACACATTTGTTCACATAACTGGAAAACAAAAAGCAAAAAAAAAACAATGATGTTTGTTTTAAACTTTGTATCAGGAGCCTGTTGGTGTCTGAGTTAATCATTTAAAAATGTGGGAGTAAATCAGATCAACAGATAAAAACACATGGAAAAGAAACAAAAACACTATTCATCACAGACTTTAAGCTGAAAAACTTTGCGTATATTGGTAACAAATGTATTAATTATTGACCATAAATCTCCAAACAGCAGTTTCTGTTGCTGACGCCCGGCGAGTCGTCTCGTCAGACGTGTTTTGCAGCTCTTTGACTGTCATCCAGTATTCACACAAGACACTGTTGTCTCTGCTGCTTCATTATCAGACTTTAAACATTAACACACCGTTCATTGTTTTAAACGTCAGCTTGTTTTCGTCTTGATGCTGCTGATTTCACACTGAGCTTCTCACTGTAAAGTTTGGATTTTAAAATATTCTGAAAAAGACGAAAAATCTTTATTTATAATACATTAATGCATCTTTCTTGACAAGGTTACAAATAAAATAAAGTTCAAGTTAAAGCAACATGATGCAGATACACAGCACCAAAGCCAGTACGATTAAAAACATAAAACCAGTAAAACAAAGACAGAAAACATTCACAAGCATCGATCGACACTGAAAACACTTCATACATGTCTGAAAATCTCTCACAACCTGCTGACCTAAAACACACTGACGACGGGGCGCGTCACAGAAATGATTAACTTTAATCTTTGGTGTCTGAATGATTCATGCAGCTGCTGACTGTCGGCTCCGACACAGCAACACATTCTGCTTCGTTACAGTAAAAAACAACCATGTTAATAAAGTATCGATCAACATGTGCAGTTATCGAGATACTTATCGTCACTGAACTGTTTTGAAGGAGTTTTGACAGTTTTGAAAAGTGTGTGAGCATTTGTACAGTTTTTCTGCAGATGTTGGAGAATGAATGAGAAAAGACTTCATGGTTTCTGGAAGATGTGACCATTGAATGAATTTTGTGTGAAAGCAACAAAAAACGGATCCACAGTTTGTTCACACGGACGTGAAAAACAGGACATTTACAACCAGCAGAGCATCGAGGACCTCGACACCGGGACCAGCAGCTCAGCGAGGAGGCGAGACGGGTTGAAACAGTTCACAATAAATCTGAAAATCAGCTCTAGATTTAACTGATATCCAGCTGAGTGATGTGATCAAACCTCCCTGTAGCAGCTGCAGGTGATGTGATGAACTCTGACTTATATTAAAGTATTATATAACTATAAATATATAATTATATAGTAAGTATCAGAGTGTTGCAGAAGTCTAATTTTATTAACACCTGAAACTGGATCATTGATTCATTAACGATGTGCCGACACTGAAAACTGCAGACGGAGCTGTCGTCTTATCAGAGGGTGAAACTCGACTCCTTATCAGTGACTTTGTTCTCGTTCGATCATCGACCAGCAACCAAAACAATGTTTTTACAACCTGGCAACCCAAACCTCATTTTACCCCACAGATTATAACTCATCTATAAACACAACAGAGGTCCCAACTGAAACATCTCAACAACTTTTAATGGATGGTTAATTTTAAAACAGTAAACGGCTGTAACCCTTATCCTCAAAAGTACAGAAGTAGTGATATGTTTGTTTGTTTGTTTGTTTGTTTGTTTGTTTGTTTGTTTGTGTGACAGCTCAGAAGACGGTCCTGATCGTGTACGCCCACCAGAGTCCGGGGTCGTTCAACGCGGCGGTGCGTGATGTGGCGATGAAGGAGCTGCAGGAGCAGGGCTACAGGGTCGTCGTGTCCGACCTGTACGCCATGAACTTCAGAGCCAACGCCACGCAGGACGACATCATCGGTGACCTCACTGTTAATGAATGTGTCGTTCAGAGATCCAAATAAGTTTTCAGTGAAAAATCTTGAGCTCTTAAACATAAAACTGTTGTCTTTTACATAGTTAGAGGGTAAAGCTCTTTTCTTCAGACATCTGAAACAAGTCAGTGACGTACATGTCAATCTATATTTCTTTGTTTTCAGGTAAAATGACAGTCCTTCCTAAAAACATACCAAAAAAAGAAAACATAGATTATCAGCTGAGTTTCCTCTGAAGTCCTGACGGTCTTTGTCGTGTTCAGGTGATCTGAAGAATCCAGAACTTTTCCAGTACGGCGATGAGACCATGTACGCCTGGATGGACGGTCGCCTCAGCGACGACATCATGGCCGAGCAGCGCAAAGTGCAGGAGGCGGAGCTTATCATCTTCCAGGTCAGAGGTCGCTCGTGTCGCTAGCTGTTAGCTGTCGAGACTTTGAGTGAAGATACCAGATTATTTCCATTAATTTTCCACAGAGACGACAGACGGCGGTTCTTCTGATCTTCAGCTGGCTGCTGTTTCTTTATCACCTCAGCGTTTTAGCCGTTAGCAACGTTAACTAGTCGCTCACTTTCGCTCACGTTAGCTCGCTTTGGCTATTTAATAACAATAAACTGCGATCGTGGATGCTTTTTTATGCCTCTAACTATCAGAAAACTCAACTATATAAAAGCAGAACGTCATTAAACTGCAGTCTGAAGTTACTTAAGATGGCTGCCGACCTCTGACCTATTGATTGACAGCTCATTTGACCATTGAGGTCAAAGTATTTTTAGCAATTTCTCTGATCGATAGTAAGCTGCTTTAACAATCGATTATCAGTTAATCATGAATAATATATGAAACAGTTTTAACCACCGACTGTGTTTGATGCAAACTCAGAGTCGGCTGCATCAGGAGGTGAAAGGACAGAAGTCACAAGAACGATAAACTAAATAACACAAAATAATGACTTACAACAACTGGCCCAACAAAATCAAACCGTGTTGAGGCTTTTTGAATTAAAAATGTATTCTATTTTAATTAAATAAACTTTCTCATACCAGTATTTTGTATTTCATTTTGAAATGTCTGATGAGCAAGTATTTAAAATAATTAATTAATTGATAATAAAAAACTGAATTGGTTAAATTCGATTAATCATTAACATCTGATCTCATAGACAGGAGACCCACCCCTTTTTTTTATACGCACAAAGTTAATGCAAATAAGGAAATAAAGAACTATAATGAGTTTTATGCTCCTGTTGGCGCCTGAATATTTAATTAGAGTGTTTATTTTCCATGATATTTTTACTAAATTTGAACTTGGGCCATGTAAGACTGTGGACACATTGTGTGTTGTAGCAGTTACAGGTCGTCTGCAGGCCGATTTTTACATCAAAATCATTCAGGCGAGAAAAATAAATAAACAATTCAGTGTTCAAACTTGTTTAGATTAAAGACAGAAGCACTCACAGAGCTACAGACAGCTCGAGGAATGTCGAGTGGTTCAACAACAGCTCTGAATTTACGACTGGGTTCGACTGGGAGAGACGTTGAGGATCATTTTACATTAATCCAGCCTGAAAGAGGTTTTTTATTTTTTATTTTCCATGTGTCTTCTTTTAATTCTGGCCTCTAAATAAAGAATCAGCCTCTCATGTTAACTCTGACTGTTTTCGTAAAGAAATAAATAAGCTTAATTAATTGACGATGACAAAAGTGACAGAGAATGAAGTCACTGAAAGGAAATAACACAATAAATAAAAACACTGATGTCAGTGTGACGTGTTGTGTCTCTCGTTGCAGTTTCCTCTGTACTGGTTCAGTGTGCCGGCCATCATGAAGGGCTGGATCGACAGAGTGCTGACACAAGGCTTCGCCTTCTCCCTGCAGAACATGTACAATAACGGGATATTCAAGGTCCGTCTGTCTCCGCTGGACAGCACGTCTCTTTGATATAACTGATGATAATGAGATAAAGTGAACGTGATGATACAAACAGAGGAAACACTGGTCTGTTTAACCCTCGTTTAACAAACTCAACATGAAAACCTGCAACATGTTTCAGACATTCATCAACAGAATCTCAAAATTATGAATCAAAACAAATTCTCATAACTTTAAGCCCCTTTAGTTGGTATTTATGAGCAGAAAACAAACTTTTAATATGATATACATCAAATATAAGAACATTTTTCATTTTCAACTGTTTTACTACATTGTCCTTCATTTTATGATTTTATGAGTGCCCACAGAAAGAGTTATAACCTTATATTTATCTAAAACATTAATTAACATCTTCAGCGGTGGCTCACATACAAACACGAGGAGAGTTAGACGCCACAATAAAACATGAAACAGAAGTAAAAACTCATGAAAACACGACCAGAGCTGACGAGAGCAGGACGACTCTCTCCTCCAGTAGAAGTTCAGATGCTTGTGTAGAAGTAGAAGTACTGATTCAACTTCTGTACTGCAGTAAAAGTAATAGAGTACAGGCTCTGAAATGTACTCAGAGTATCACAGTAAAAAGTCTCCCTCTGAAGGACATTTGTGGTCAAAGCTAACTGAAGCTCACGTCATATTAATAAAATTCAAAGACTATTAAACTTCAGCAGTATGAAGGAGAACATGTCGCCGGTGACACTCACATACTTGTTTCCTCCGCACGTCAGCAGCTGTATGAACGCGTCATGTTGCTCTGACACGTCGGATAAAAAGAGTATTTTTAATGTTTCTTGAAGGAAAAGAAAGCGATGTTGTCCTTCACAACTGGAGCAACACAGACGATGTTCAGACCAGACGGGATCAACGGAGACATCAACGTCACACTGTGGCCTCTACAGGTGACACACACACACACACACACACACACACACACACACACACACACACACAATGATTCCTAGATATTCTGTGTCGGTGGACGGTTGTTGACGTCTCTCTCGTCTTCACGTCTCTCTTGTTTCTTTCAGAACGGGACCCTTCACTTCTGTGGCTTTCAGGTTCTTCCTCCTCAGATATTCTGGAGTCCGGCTCACTGCCCCCCCGCTGTGAGGACGGCCATGTTGGACGGGTGGGGAGCCCGACTCAAAGGACTGTTGGCAGAGAAGCCTTTGACCTTTGCCCCCTGTGAGCTCTTCGACCTCACGTTTAAGGGCGGCTTCGTGATGTTTCCGAAGGTGAAGGAGGAGCGAGAGTCACAGCCCGTGGGCCTCACCACAGGACACCACCTGGGGAAACCGCTGCCGCCCGACAACCAGATCAGAGCTCAGTGTGCCGAGCCGGACTGCAGGAAGTAGGACCTGCTCTGCACTCGTGTGCCTTTAAACCCATTCAGACGTGTTGAGATGACTTGAATGTCAAAATATGTGATTTATAAATGTGTTTCATTTACTGAAGCTGGAATAAAAACACTTAAATAACAATGACTTGAACTTTCTTAACTTACTGTAGTTGAGTATATCAGTACTCGTGTTATTGACACTTGACATTTTTCTACAATGTAGTATTTCTACTTTTATATTATAGGTTAATACTTCTTCTACCGCTGGAAGAAGTACTTTGATGTTGTTATTCCTATATCCTGTACATAAGGCATCTGTCTCTCCCTCCTTTGTTGTATTTGGTGTTTTGGGGAGTTAATCGATTACAGGGTGTAAAGTTAGAGGGTGCCCGATGCTATTTGATTTGGGGATGTATAAATGAAGTTGAGCGAGAGCAGGAGTTAATTTAGACCTTTGAACGCTGCTTATAATGTACTAAAAAAGTAACTAATACTCTGAGTAGTGTTTGAGAAGAATACTTTGTACTTTTACTGATGTGTTATTTTAATACCTAGTATAGTAGTTTTACCTGTAATGGAGTCTGCATTCATTTAATTTATTCTAATTGACTCAACATGATAGAAACACTTTGCATTAAATGTGAGCCTTCACACTGAACTTATGTGCTGGAATTAGATGGAAAATGTACATGTGATTAAAATACTTAAAGTCGACTCGCTGCAGCATTTGACCGCAAATTCACAGACAAATTTGCAATTGATCAAATGATCACAGCAGCTGACATTCAGGACACCTGGGGCTCTAGAGAAAGTTGTCTACATCACTGTAAACTGAATATATATTTGTTTATTTAGTCTCATCAGGCTCTGAGATGTTGTGAAGACATTTTTTCACTCTTTCTAGTATTTTACTAATTTATTAATAATATTAATATTATTATATGAATCACATTAGATACTGTAATTGAATGATCTCACAGGTGATCGGCTGAGTAATCGATCCTGAGCGCATCGTCAGCTGCTTCATCACGATATGGTTCTGTTTATGTTCCTCACCGAGCCGGAACCAAAATGTGACTGAACAGGGAACCGTGTCAAAAGGTTATCACGTAGAAAAAGCAAATAACTCTCATCAGTGTTGAAATGTAAACAATAAAACGTCGAGATATGGCGTGGGAAAGAAATAAGCGCATTTAATTTGAGCGTTTTTAACCGTGAGAAGTAAACGCGTCCGGTTGTTTCTCGCCGGTCACCCCTCCTGGGAGGAATGGATCCGTCCTGTGACGTCACCGCGGGGCGGAGCTTGCAGCTAGCGAAGAGCGAGACTGTTGTTTGTTGTTTTGCTGAAGTGTTGAAGCGGCCGCGTCTCTGCCGGACACACACACACAGACACACACACACAGACACACACAGCGAGAGGAGGTCCAAAACACGGAGACGAGACACCTCCAGCCGTTCACTAACCTCCGGTCCACTTTATAAACCCCGCCGCAGCGAGCGAAACCGAGCCCGGAAACGGCAAACATGAAATGGATGTTCAAAGAGGATCACTCGTTGGGTAAGAAGGGAGGAGGGAGGTGCTGCTTTTTCATGGAGGAGTCGTAAAAATGTCTACGCAGATTAAATTTCTGACGTGAAGTCTTGTGTTTTTGGTCGTTGGGGGGATTAAACTGCGGTGTCGTGTTGGTAAAATGCCGCTTTGAAAGCCGCCGGGCTGCCACAGTGGCCTGTGCTTCAGGCTTTTGTCTGTCTGTTTTAAGCTAGCAGCTGCACATTAAACACGATAAACTCTGTAAATATCAGTGTCAGCTGACGTGAAGGTGAATTATCTCCTCCTGGTGTTAAATGTGAGCTAACGTGTCGGTGTGTTTAGACAGATCATCGTCTCTTTTGTTCGTAATCACCGGGCGACGACCTGGTTTCAGGAGGCTGATGGTGGATATTGACACATTTAAGCTGCTAAGCCTCGTTTTCTCCCTTTAGTTACAGTTACACAGCTGGATTACACAGCTGTGATCAGCTGTTTCCGCACCTCAGCACCAGATGTTTCACATTAATCCACCTGTCAGGAGCTGCAGGCCTGTGAGGCGTCAGCAGGGTGGTAAAGTTGTTTCAGTTTCAGGCCTGCAGGCTGGTTTTACATCCCATCTTTGAGGCTTTAATATGATTAAATCTGTAAATAAATCACTTAAAAATCAACTAAATGTTTAAACTAAGATGTTAGAGATAAATACCAGCTGCCTGGCAGGTTATTTTGGGGCCTAAGTGGTTCCTTAAAGAGCTTACTTTGTTTGACCAGCAGCCAAAATGACAAAAAAAACTGTATTTATGATAAAAAATGAGACACAGGATGTTAAAAACTTGTAATATTTATGAATTTAAAACCAAAACACATCCACTATTCTCCACGTTAACTGACAAGTTACTCCAACTATAAATTCATAATCTGAGATAACTTCCTGTTGAGGCCAGCTGATGTTATCAAGGTGTTTTCAGACTTTAAACGGCCTCACAGCGACGTGTTGCTGATGAGGAATAACGAGCTCTTTAAATCTGTGGCGCTTAAAACATTTAAAGTCCAACACAAACAAGACTATGACAGATAACTGACCTCTTTCCAACTCAGTGTTATTGTTGCTGTCAAGTGTTCGGACTACATTACCCATCAACCCCTCTGCTTCCCGTGAAAAGGAGGATGTGCCTCATCCAGTTTCATGCTGCACAACAGCTGTTTAAAGTGTGTCGACTGCAGCTAAAGGTTATTTTATTACTAAATAATGTGTGGAGTACTTTTTAGATTAATTGTTTATAATTAAAACATGTAATTCCTTTATTTTATTTAATTTTATTGGTTTTATGTGATTGTAATTTATTGTTAAAGTGCAACTGATGCAATGTATAAGAGCCGACCGACGCTGGATTTTTGGGGCTGATGCCGACATATTGTTACACACACACACAATATATTTATAAACACACATTTTTCTTATCAAACACTTGTGACAAAGATATTTATGTAATGGTAGCAGGATAACTTTATGGTCCAAAATGACATTGGTGCACTGATACAGGACATTTAGCTGCAAATTTAATAATTTTACCTGAACCCAGGCATGTTTCTGCATCAAATTATGTAAAAAAAGTGTCATATCAGCCAAAATGTATGGCAATACCTATATACCTGTGGTAGGCCAATAAAATAAGCTTTTAAAGGAATAAAATACATAATAAAAAACTGTAATACATCATTAACACAAACAATCAAACAGATTGTGACACGAAGCCGATACAAACACTGATCGAACAAAAACACTGAAGATCAGTGACTGAAAATAACGATGAAGATCAGAATAAAAGGAAAATAAAGGAAAATATTGATGCATTACAAACCAATGTTACTCTTTATTTACATCTTCTATGTCCTTCGCTGTTTTTATTTCAAAATCATTTGACTGACTAATTCTGGGGCCATTCACAGATGTAAACATAGATTTTATAAATGAGATTTATAAAATTCTCAAAGCTAAATAAATGAGACTTTTTGAAAATTTAGAAATGTTGCCATTTTATTGGATACTCGTCCAATATTTTATGGCGCTTGTTTGTATGAAGACGGCATATATTCAGTTAAATCATGTACAGTTATGTTGTTTTAATTAACCAAACGGTCCAAAACTCAAATAAAGTTGATTTACAGTCAAACGAAACAGAAAAAATTAGCAAATCCTCACATTTAGGAAGCTGGAACCTTTTTACTTGAGACGATTAACCAGTTATCAAAATAGTTGGTGATTAATTTTCTTTGGATCGACTAATTGATATTTGCTTATTGTTGCAGCTCTACTGTCTGTGTTGATGTTTTATTCATGATTAAACGCGGCTCGTTCCCCGTTAAGTAACCGGATTGATGGGTTTTGTGGTTCAGTTGTTCTCAGTGTGGTTTAATCCGCAGCAGCTGTCGGTGAATCTCACAGTTCACACTTCAGATATCGATCTTCGTCCATCACTGCTCTTCATCTCCTGTCTTACCTCAGAAACGTCTATTTCTGTTGACACGGGGGAAAAAAACACATAATTAACGTGACTTGTTTTTTTTGTCCACCAGAACATCGATGCATAGAGTCAGCCAAAATCCGCAACAAGTACCCTGACAGGGTCCCGGTGAGTGACGTTTCAGAGACATCGCAGCAGGTCTGTTTAGTGACGTGTCGGCTGTAATCGTTGTCTCTGTGTGTGTCCTGCCAGGTGATTGTGGAGAAAGTGTCTGGATCACAGATCGTCGACATCGATAAGAGGAAGTACCTGGTGCCCTCCGACATCACAGTGGCTCAGTTCATGTGGATCATCAGGAAACGCATCCAGCTGCCCTCAGAGAAGGCCATCTTCCTCTTCGTGGACAAGACGGTGCCTCAGTCCAGGTGAGGGCCGGGACGCCGGGGGGGTTCTGTCACTGCAGAACTTTTATATTACATGATTCACCAGAGAGGTTCGAATTATTATTGTAGAATTTTACTTTTGGTTCAGTTTGTTTCCCCTCGCATCCACAAAAACAATACACAGATTTAATTTTCTCTTTTTAGAGTTTAAATGGAGACGGACAGCCTGAACAGAGACACACATGATTTATAAAACATGCATCTGAACCTGCAGTCGATCAGCAAGAAATGAGTTTGCAACTATTTTGATTTTTTTAAAACAAAAATGCCAAAAAATGACTTCTCAAAGGAAGATCCAGCTTTTTCTTTACTGCTAAACTTAATATCTTTGGGTTGTAGACTGGTGGTTGATTAAACGGCAATAACAGAACATTTCTCTGCAGTTTTCACTTTTCACTCAGATTTCTTTCAGCACTGACAGCTGTGCCAATGTTGGACCCGGACCTAGATCAGTAAAGGTCAACAGTTCATTGGTTTTATGCTCCGGAAAAAAGTATTTTACAAAATAAGCTAAACTATCCTGTTTTTGACTCTGATGATCGACATGTGAAGCTCATTTCGATCGATACATGTTATAGATCCAAAGATTGATCGATTAATAGCAGAAATGATCAGCAGATTCATCGATAAAGAAAAGTCAGTGATGCAAAAAAGGCTGTTTATTTGATTTATTTGTGTGGTTCGCTTGAATCACCTCTCAGCATCTTTGTTTATTTTGGTCTGTGTGTCAAATATTCAGCAACTTTAAATTATTTTAATAAAAAGTACGTGTGTGTGTGTGTGTGTGCGTGTGTGTGTGTGTGTGTGTGTGTGTGTGTGTGTGTGTGTGTGTGTGTGTAAAGTGCATGCAGGTGTTCGTGAAGCCTGGATGAGCTCACTTCACTTCACTTCAGTTCAGTGAAACATGTAAACAGATAAAACTTGAGTCAAATGACATTTATGACTTTTATCACCAGGAACTTGTTTAATAAAAGACTGAACAGAGCGACTCTGTCCCTGTTTAACTTCCTGTGTGGCGTCTTATCAAGTGTTTGATTTTAATGTGGAGTGTCGTCGTGTTGTCAGCGCTCCATGTGAGGTCAGTTTAACAAACGTCGCTCACACTGGACGAAGTGCTTTTGTTTGGCACTACTTTCAGCGGTGGATTAATATTTGACTGAAGCTGATCAGAGGAGCAGATGAAGGAAAATGCAGGAACTATTTATTCAGTTTTAACATCTGGAAAACTTTAACTGGAGAATGATGGGGAATAAAATCCACATAACACCAAAAGCCAGGAGTTAGTGTGTCATCAGGGCTGCGTGTTCAGGCTGATTCAGCTGTGGGACGGTCCTTACAGCAGCCAGGCGGAGCGTTCAACACTGCTGCTCAGTCAGTCGGTCATTACTCAGCACTTTCGGTCTGTATTTGTAACCCCGTCACAGACAGTCAGTGAGAAACGTGGCCTCTGAGGGCTTTCAGACTGTAGTTTTCTGCTGGAGAATCAGATTTATGAAAATAATCCAGAAACTGATCATTTAGTTTTTTAAATTTCAGCTCCAGTTTCACACCAAACTATCTGAGCCTTGAGTCCTCGTTTCTGCTCAAGTTTTACCTTTGTCAGATCAGTAAACTCCTTAAAAACTCACGAACCGGTCTTTAAAAAAACCATCCAGTGCAAAGAAACATTCTTCAGAAACCCAGAAGATTTGTTTTTTAAAGTCTTGTGGAGAAACAAATGTGAAATATGTCCTGAAAACTTCTGATATATATAAATAAATCTGTGCAGAAGTAAAAAATAATGTGTGCAGGAATTACTATTTTCAATTAGATGTAATGATTCAACTTTAAAAACATGGAGTCACTCAGTTTAACATCAAATATCTTCAGTGAGGATCCTGAACAGGCTGATACAGGATGTAAAAGCTTCTCAGGCGGTGAGGATGGAGAGTCTTAAAGAGGCAAAAGATCAAAAGTTGCTTATTTTTTTGCAAAGAAATTGATTAAGTTTGTTTAAAAATGCAAAGTCATCGGGAGTCTTCTTCGAGCTGAGAGCCACAGACAGGAAGTCAGAAAGTGTTGAGACAGACGGACACGATGTTGGTTTTCAGTCATTGGTTAGTTTGCTGGTGTCAAACCGTGTAGTTACATCGTCACATGATGAACCGCGACTTCTTCTCACACGCTGACATTGTGAAAGAAGCGTCTGGATACATTTCTTTCAGCTCCGCCACTCGTCAGAATTTGAGCCATTCGGTCTGATAATTTTTTGAAAGTCTTGAAGAGCCGCTAGATTAAATCATTTCATCCCCATTCAAGTTAGCCGTGCGCAAAACCGGAAGATGTGGGTCATTTTATAGCCGGGAAGTTGAGCTTTTTGGGCTTCGAGGGGCCACTGAGCAGCTCCGCCTCCAACGCTGCGTCCAGGTACCATCACACCTCCATGGTTAGTTCTGACGAAGACAGATTTGTAAATCCTGACAGGTAATCTAGCAAACTGAAAACCAACGTGTCTGTCTCAAACGGGAGGACGTAGTGTATTTGTTGGGGACTATTTTCAGGGGCGGATGGATCTGTGGCAGGTGTGAGTGTGTTCATGGTAATGAAGCAACAACAGTGAGGCTCATTGATGTGTTTTAATAGATTTGGGCCAACAATGGAGCTCTGTGGCTCAGAGGAAGAAGGCGAGTCAGGCTGTGACACACAGTCACTGTTGATACGTAGAGAACGGCTGTCATTGATCGGTTGATTGGTAACTTTTTGTCTCCGTCACATTCCAGCATCACGATGGGGCAGCTGTACGAGAAGGAGAAGGACGAGGACGGCTTTTTATACGTGGCTTACAGCGGCGAGAACACCTTTGGTTTTTAAAACAGGAAGCCACGATCGCGCCCGGCCTTACGCGCGGCGCCACCCTGACACCCACCCACATCTAATCACCGCCCTAGCTCGGCCCCCTGGAGCGTCGGGAAGCCCCGCAGAGATTGAGCGACATGAACGCATCAGAAAGACGGACTGACTGCTCACCTGACTGGATGAACATAAACGAGTGTGTTTGTTTTGTTGCACCAGTTCTTTAAAGAATCGTAGATTCAGTTGTGTATAGTGTGTTACATTTCAACTATTGTTTGTTTGACGTTGTGATTTGAGTGTTTTAGGAGAAAAACCTTGATTTTGTTTTTATTTTCACATTTTAAATGAAAGGAGTGAATGAGTTTTGCTTTTAGTTGTGCTTTTTTTTTTTTCCTCTTTGAAGACGATATTTAAAAGAAGTTTTAATTTAATTATTTGAATTGAATTAGGATGACCTAACCAATAAAAAAGATTAAAATTAAACCTGGTGTTGTTTTTTCAAAATGTCAGCGATGTTTATCTGTATGTTTGGTTTAATGAGGTTTATAAAAATCTCATTAAACTTTCTCAGTTTGAGGTGGAAAGTATCCAAGTACAACCTACTTGTACTTTACTTTTCTGCTACTTTATACGTTTACTTCACCACATTTCTCACATAACTTTAGTTATTTCCCAGATTCAGTTTAAACCACAGTCTAACTCGATTCAGATTGGCTGCAGAGTTGTTTATTAAATCCAGCAGTCCGATAATAAATCCTCCTGACATGAAGTTTGTGATGTTAGCAGCGTGGGTATAGAAATATCTGGACCACTTTTAGAATAATAGTTGCAAAATTTCCTCCAGATATTCAAAATACTTTGAGGATTAATTGTAAAAACTTTCCTGTAGCGCCTTCATCAGGACAAAACCTCCACAAATACCTGAAAGAGTACCTTCAAAACAACATTCCCATCGGCCTCAGCCACACTTAATGTTTAGTGTTTATTAGCAAACAGCATGCTAACACACTGAACCTAGTCTAACATCAACATGTTAGCATTAGCATGTTATCGGAAAGCAGAAGAATTGACAAAGATGAACTAAAGACTTAAATACAAACTAAACTAACGAGGGGATCAGGTGCAGGTCAAAGGTTTTGATTCAAATGTATCACACTGAACTGTTTTGTGTGACATTGACAGGCGTTTCTATTATTTTGTCCACCCCATTAACATTAATGAATGGAGGCTAAATAAAGGAAACTCTCTGTATAACACAATAAAGTTCAACAGCATCACAAACCTTTTCTAGTTACAGCAGCAGATTAATGCGCATGGTTTAAATGTTCAGGCGTCCACAAACTTTTGGCCACACATCTCTCCACCAGCCACCAGGTGGTGATGAAGACTCTGAGAACAAACAGCATCAGGCTGCTCACTGTGATCAAAGTTTTAAATATCTCAAACAACCATTATAACCATTAACAATCCATCTGATGGGACTCAGAAGTGTTAACAGACGAGGTAATGTTTTAAAGTTTTATTCAATTTCACGTCAAGTCTCGTCCTCCTGGGAGTTACAGCGACAGGCGACCAAATGAAACGTCGTTAAATTGAATTAAACGACAGATTTCTCTGGTTTGAACGTTGTTGGAAACATTTGGGACGACATCAGTTCACAACTCTACAAAGAGACACAGGAAGTATCTGAAAAGGGCGAGAAAAACAGTAATCACAAGAGTAACTTGTCACTGAAGCTGTCAGACAAATGTGGAGTCAAATATTTACCTCTGACATCAGAAACACTCAAAAGAAAAAGGAAAGATCAACTTTCCAACAGTTTTTACAGAAAATCATCTTCATTAGAAAATAAAGTGTCGTTGGGGAGGAGTGAACTGTTGGTGGCAGGTTACACTATAAATAAATTAAAGTTTAAATAAATGTGTGAATAAATTATTAAATAAATAAATATATGAATGAATAAATGTGTAGTAAAGTGTAAATATGGAAAAAAATAAAATAAACAGATTAATTCAACTTTTAATGTGTGATTTGTTTATTTAGATTGGGAATTAAGCATTAAATTAAATAGAATTATATTATATATGTATTCATTTATTCAAGCAACTAATTATGTAATTCTTTATGTATTTATATGTTTAGTTTTGGCCCTTAAAAGCCTCCGTAGGTGTTCGTTCAACTACTTTCAGATTTGCATCGTGATTCTGGGTAAATAACTTTTTTTAACTGAAACTTGGACCAGTTTTTAGCCCTAAAAGTGACGTGAAACTTCAAGATATTAGTTGTCAATCGGTCGTATTGATTATTGAACAAGTTCAAATCGTTTATGAAGAAAAGTTCAGGAAGTCGTTGCTGTTTTAGTGACCAGGCTGCACCTCCACCTGGACCTGGAGCTGACCAACTTAACTGAGTGGTAGTTTGGTTTTTTTCTTGCATTTGACTAATTTGTAATATTTAATCATATTTTGTTATTTGTATATTTGTTTTGTTGTTATTTCTCCGTATGTGCAGCTCAGGAACGTTCACCTTCTCCCTCTGTGACCTGACTGACGGCCTGCAAAGCTTCACAGAAACTTCCCAACACTGAGAATCAAACATGATCCCAAGTTTTAGGGGGTCAGACGACAGTTTCTTTGTAAAACCACTGAATAAATTACTGCTGATGTTCAGAGTGCGATGGGGGGAGATCATATTTCAGGGTCATTCAAGGAGGAAGTGTAGTAATATCTCAAGTTCCCACCGACACCAGAACACGAATGAGGAACTGATGTGACCTTTTCCAACCACTGGAACCACAGTAATATATGAGAGAGTGCTTTATTCTGTGAATACACTGAACTACAAACTTAATATTTAAACCTTTTACTCTTTTTTTTTAACGTACAGCGTGAAGTAATAATGTTTATTACACACTAAACTTAACAGGGATTAAAGGTGAATGAGAATCACTGTGGTCGTTCACATGAGAACATAAAGTTCATGTTTTATTATATTGTTGCACTGAACAATATTATGTTTATTATATTCTACCTTTCACACGTTCATGCTACACCTCATATCTGGTACTATTATCATATACTATTAACCATAATTAACTATATTATTCTCATATGTGCAAGATTTGTTTTGCATCATATCCTATTTTAAGTAAATTACATCTCATATGTATTATTATTATTATTATTATTATTATTATAACAGATAACACTCACAGCTTGTTATTTTTGTCTCCAAATGTTTCAGTTCTTGTCTAGTTTTTATTTTTATTTTATTATTTTATTTTATTATACCTCTTATTAGGTTTTTTTACTTTAATCTTCTATATGCCGTCCTTGTGTTGCTGTAACAACCAAATTTCTCCGCTTGGGATCAATAAAGCTTATCTGAACTTATCTGAACTTATCTTATCTGAACTTATCTTAAAGGTGCCATTTGTGCTTTTTGTGAGAAAAGTTGATTCCTCAACTTGTCAGAAACTGAAGCTTTTGGATCGTAGGACGAGTCGGCCGACATCCCAATGCGTCATTATTTGACATGTTGGCAATGAAACTCAAAAGTCAACTTTTCTTACAAATAGCACCTTTAAATAACATGTCGTGCACTAGATAACCATTTAAAACAAATATATATATGTTCAAGACTGTCAGACAAAATAGAAAGAAGAAGATTTTTCCAGCTGCTTCAATGGAAGAAAGGAGGAAACTGTATCTTAAATCTTAATTTCTGACAAATAATTAGAAATAAAGTGCAGCACAGATATCGTCGGTGTCAAACTGCCTGGCTCAGTGGTTTTCTTTACCTGTTTTCACTTCCTCGTCTCTCGTCAGACGTCTTTCTATGAAAGCTTTGTATACTATAGAGGATTTCCCCCGCGTCAAATTCAGAGGAAAACATGAGGAAGCTTGTTTTCGTCTTCGAGCACACTTTCTTCTTCCTCATCCTCAAAGCTGAGTCAGCTTTCTTCACCACCAGTCCTCCCACGGTGGCTTGTCACTTTCTTCTTGATAATTCTTTGTCATTCGAATTTTCCTTCACATTTGCAGATCTCAGTTAGATTCCTCGGCCAGAGGTGCAAGAAGTACTCAGACATGTTACTGAAGTAAAAATACTTGTAGGTTAAATGTAATTCAAGTATCAAAAGTAGAAGTATTGTGAAGGATTACCACCTTCAGACGAGGCTGGATCACATGCTTAGAGCCACCGGGGGGCGCTGGGAGGAGAAAAAAAACCTCAAGTGCCTGTAAATCATGTTTGACATATATTTTAAAATATTTTAACAATATAAGAATCTAAAAAGTCTTTAATTTAAAAACTTTATTTTGATGTTTATATATTTACACGTTAGCGATACTTTTCCTTCAAACACGTGACTAACCAATGGCGTTTTAATACCGAAATATCAATAGACAGGCTAAGTTACCTGACTAAATTAAAGTGCATTATAATTATAATGATAATAATCATACAGCAGTTTAATCACTTTGTTTAATACATTTCAAAACATGTGTTGGGGTGCCCTGAAGATACAGTCTGCTGAGTAAACTAGAACCACCGCGTGCCGGTTACATGAGTCCACTTCAAAGAAGGTAAAGATCCTCACAAGCTACAATACGGTACAAGGTGACCTCACAATATGTAAAGTGACCTTTGACCTCCAAAATCTAATCAGTTCACCCTCAAGTCCAAGTGTAGGTTTGTGCTAAATTTGATAAAAATCCCTCGATTTATTCTTGAAATATTGTCCTCACAAGATTTAAAGTCACAGTGACCTTTGACCTCACAAGAATTACCCGGAGGGACGGACAACCCGAAAACATAATGCGTCCGGCCCTGACGATCGCCCGGCGGAAGCATAATTATAAAACATACAATTTAAAATTAATTATTTAATTAAATAGTTCATGCAAACAAACAAACAAACAAACAAACAAAAACAACCCAAAACTAACCACATTCTGCAGATCTTCACTCCCCATCACTGCTGAAGTCTGTTTGTGTTTATTAGTGTTAAATCTTGCATGTCATCACCGTGTCCATCCATCCATCGATCCATCCGTCCGTCCGTCCGTCCGTCTGTCTCAGAGGACTTGGTGACAACACTCATGTTGCCTGGAGGATGAAAGCTGACACTTGAGTGACCTTGTGACTGTTTCTTCAGCACCGCCAGCCGGCCCAGCGGGACATCTGTGTGAGAAATAACACTTTCATACTTGTGAAGTACGAGTACAGATGTCCTGTTTCTTTTTCAGGTCGAGGAGGGACAGACAGAGGAGGACAAAGATGAGGCTGTAGCAGAACAAATACTTCATTACTGTACTTCAGTACATGTTTCAGGTATCTGTACTGAACCTGAGTATCTCTGTGACTTTCCCTCTCTACATCTGAACACAAACATCTGAACTTTCTCCTCCTCACAGCTTCAAAACAGCCTCGTTACTTTAGTTTGATGCATTTGAGGTGAATTATGGATTATTGTTATTCCTTCCCAACATCACCAGACTGATTTCAACCGATCAGCACGGCAGACGCAGCGAGACGAAACAAAGACATAAGAAGACGTAAACAGACAGAGAGGGAGGCTGGAATGGGGAGAAAAGGCGTGTTAGTGTCTCGTATCTGCAGAGATTTTCTTATTTTCTCACTTTGTTGCTGCTCGGGACGCTTTACCAACCCAACATGTGGCTGTTTGACGTCCTGGGAATGAGACTCAACAATCAACTATCTTTGTGGTGCGTTTAGGGACAGCTGGGACAAATCCTACTGATTCTACCTTTAACTTTAACAGTCTTTGAATTATATTAATATGACGTGAGCTTCAGTTAGCTTTGACCACAAATGTCCTTCAGAGGGAGACTTTTTACTCTGAGTACATTTCAGAGCCTGTACTCTATTACTTTTACTGGAGTAAAGAAGTTGAATCAGTACTACTTTCACCAGAGTATTGTTCTTTAACACAAGTATCTGACCTTCTACTGGAGGAGACACAGTGGCCTCGTGCAGCGTCTGTCTGGCACTACGCTTCACTGGTTGAAGTTAATGTGAATAAACAGAAATCTTTGTGTTTCACTTCCTCATCTGTTCCCATGAACGATTGTGTTGATCAATTCTAAGACGTCAAAATACAGAGCTGTGACAATGAAGAAGTTGTGGTTTATGTACAATAATAAAGTTCCCCTGCCCTCACGCTGTCAGGACTCACAGAACAAACAACACTTTGTTTCAAGACTTTTTTATGCACAAAATAATTATTTTCTCAGAATTTGAGCACAAATGTGTTAAAATCTGTTTTAGTGAGCACCTTGTTGAGATAATCCATCTGCCTCTGCAACTACCATCACTTCTACTTCATCAATAAAATGATTAAAATAAATTAATATGCATCATAATGTTATACTGCTCACTAACGTCTCGCTGGTTTTGATTGAGTTTTTTAGTTCACATTTGAACAGTTATATTCAAGTTGCATGAATTTTGTGTGGGTGTTTGTGCACAATATTCTTGTTGTCTGCATTATTCTGCACACTGTCCAACAACTTCACAGCCACTGACCAGCATTACAGCGGCAACAATCAACAAGGAGATGTGTCACAGCGTGGGGCAGACGGTGCTCACAGCAGACACTGACTGGTCGTCTGATTCACTCCCACCACCACCAACTGAATCTTTTAGGTATCTGTAACTCCAGTCATGTGAAGTCCATGTTTCAGTGCCTATAAAAGTCTCCTCTCAAGATAAAACTGCACATTTTTAGAGCAGTCTTCTATTGTGACCAGTCCAAAGCACACCTGTGCTCCAATCATGCTGTTCAATCAGCATCCTGATGTGCCACACCTGTCAGGTGGACGGGTTAGAGAAGAAGTGCCCACTAATATGGATAATATAACTCATCTGTGCTCAAAATCAGAGAGAAATACTCAATATTCAAATTCTAACTTTAAAGTTTGTCTTATTTTCTGATGGTTTACAAAAATATTTACATACTTTACAGTTTTGAATGTGTCAGAATGTTCCAAAATGTTCCCAAATGTGTCAAAAGGTTCTAAAATGTTCCCAAATGTGTCAAAATGTTCAAAAATGTTCCCAAATGTTCTAAAATGTGTCAAAATGTATCAAAATGTTCCAGAATGTTGTTCTGATTCACTTTATCAGCATCACAGTTGTCAGAGGTTGTTCAGATGTTTTGCTGTGTAGTTGCAGAGACACAAAATAGAGGCGAGTTCTTAACAGGTTAGTTTCTGATTAATACCTGTGACAGCAGTCCAGTCATGATGAAATAAAAACATGGATGACAGTTTCAGTGTCATTAAACTCAGAGATGTATCATGACTGGAGAACTTGCTTGTGTGTTTTTCAGAAAAGGTTCTTGACATTTGGTTTCATGTAATTTAATGTTCAGTAGCTGAAGCTGCAGTAGTCACAGCGTCGGAGTGATACGGTGAACATAATAGTCTTTCAGTGAAAGTAATCAGAGTATCAGCAGCAGCACTACTAGCTGCATTATTATCAGTATTAGTCAGTAGTTGCATGTGACGCTGTGAGCTGATTGGTCGACATGATGTGAGTTTCACTTCTTCTGTCCATCAGAAACAGCAGAGCAGAGTTTCTAAGAACAAACTGTCACTGTTCTCTCTCGCACGTCAAAAATAAACACTTCTGACATCTTTATTCTCGCTATGAATTAATATTTAATGAGGAAATATAGAGAAGAGAAACTTCATTCTCGTTTCTCCTCTCACCTCCTGTTCTTATTCTTGTGATGTTAAACATCATTAAACGTGTGAAAGTGTACATCCTGTCTCTCTGCTGCCTCGTGTCGCTGCACTGAACTCTACATGTTGCTGGACTCGAAGCTAAAGTCAAGATCGAAAACCTTTGTGACTAAAGATTACATTTAAAAACTTAATTACAACATAAATAATCTGAATGTTAATGTTAATGACACAACCAGAGCTGTCACTAACAGCTCAGTGTAACTGCTGCAAACACTAAAAAGCTAAAAAACATAATAAACAAGTTAGAGTGGTCTGTATTATAGTTCAGTTGCTCGATGGTGCTTTGTGCCTGATAATCCTTCAAGGATCCCTCTGAAGGACATTTCTGTGCAAAGATGATTAACAGTGGATTGAGATCACCTGTGTGCAGGTGTGGAGGTTAATGAGTGAAAGCAGCTGGAGGCAATCCCCTCACAGCCAATCAGGATGTGACCACGCCCCCTTTGTGAAGGCTTAAAGGTCCCATATTATACTGTTTTTCATCAGTTTCACACAGCTGTCAGAGGTCCAACAACACTGTATTTGAAATGTACTGCCCCAAACCCATCCGTGGTCCTGAACTTCAGCTGTCTGAAAGTCGCTCAGGTGAGCTCAGGTGAGAGCAGGCTGTTTCTGTGCCTGCACCTTTAAATGCTAATGAGCTCCGTCCTGCTACACGCTCCTCTCAGGGAGAGGATGCCGCTCATGCTAGCGGTAGCATGCGCTAATGTTTACGGTGGATGTATCGCTATGGCTCGCCGAGATGCTGTCGTTCAACCACACCAGTTTGACCCAGAATCGGACCCAGAAGGAGGCTCAGAAAAACACAGACTCTGCGGCTGCAGCAGGACTCCCCAACACAACCACCTGGCTCCCATCCCCCACTGACCTGCAACAGGTAACATCTAAAAACAGCTAGCGAAAGCTGTGTTTGTCTCCAACACAGTCTCCAAACTCTTGGACACTGTTCGCATAGTCTCTGTCTCCAGTCTGCACGTTTCCAGACTTTTCACTGTGACAACCGAGCTCCCTCCTAATATTATTAACATTAAACTCGCTTCAAACGCCGTTTCATAGCGGACCGAAGTGGAGCTAACTAGTTAGCCAATTTCAAGCTGACGTCACCAGCATAGGCAACTGTAAATACTATCAAAACGCTGCGACACTCACCTGTGGCTCGGGTGCAGTTGCTGGGTCCCGTATGGTTGGGACTGATCCTTTTAGGAGGGTCAGTGTCGAGGCAAAGCCAGCTTTGTACTGGCCCTCGTTACTGAAGCAGTCCGATGTGAAGCGGTTAGCACACACAAACAGACTTACAGGAACCGTAGCCGGCACGTTGTTGTTAAAAATGAAACGCGACCACTGTCTCTTCTGTTCTTCTGTAGCTGCGACAGAATATGGCACTTATGTTGATTTTTACAACCAACAACAGAGCAATTTGCGTGTCTAGCTCTGAGCGACGACATTGCGAAACACTGCTAGTTTACCGCTGGACACACCGACCTTCACCTCGGGGACGAACGCCCCCCTCTCGGATATCTCCGGGGAGAGGGGGGCATGTTTTCGGCCTATGCAAATCACTCCTGTCGTTACGTCACGACAGGAGCTGAATCTGAACAGCCTGCAGGAGCCCCGTTTTACCAGCGGGTGGGCTGCAGAGACGATGCTGGACTGGTTTGCTTTCCTCATTCTGGGAGTTGGTAGGCTCAGGGAGGACCAGTTTATACATGTAGAGACCAGAGAGAACGTGTTTTTCATAATATGGGACCTTTAAGACAGGTGGTGAATGACACCTGTCTGGTTCTGATTCTGTCCGTGACTCACTGCCCCACAGTCCTCACCCAGACTGTCATCCAGACACTCGGCTCTGGTGAGATTTCTCCGGTTGAGTGACGTATACTTCTTTGACCGCCTCTTGAGTCTCAAGAGAATTGAAATGTGAGAAACCTGCAGGTGTAAAGAGGCTTTGGGTATGAGGAGGATCAGTTCCTGCAGGCGTCAGACGACTGAAAGGCAGAAACACTCTCACGAGAATAACCTCGGCTCTGATGCAGGTGAGCTTCTAGATGAACGGTGACGTCTGATCGTAAGAGGCATTTTTGAGGTAGAATCAGTAGGATTTGTCCCAGCTGTTCCTGAACGCACCACAAAGACAGTTGACGTCAAATAGCCACATTTTGGGTTGGTAAAGCGTCCCGAGCAGCAACAAAGTGAGAAAATAAGAAAATCTCTGCAGATACGAGACACTTACACGCCTTTTCTCCCCATTCAGCCTCCCTCTCTGTCTGTTCACGTCTTCTTACGTCTTTGTGTCGTCTCGCTGCGTCTGCCGTGCGTGATGTGCTCTGATAGGTCGACATCAGTCTCGTGATGTTGGGAAGACGGCGTGCGATGACGTCAAATAACTTTTTAAAGCTGTCAGACAAATGAGGTGGAGTAAAAAGTTGCATAAAATGGAAATACCTCAACACCAGTACCTCCGGGGTTAATTAACTAAGACTGAAGAGATACACACACATTTACTTCTAGGACCTGGACCAGTTTCTTAATGTTGGCATCAAAATCCTGAGAATGTAATCAAGAATGAAACCACGTTACACATTAGCCACTTTCTCCGTAAAGCAGAAAAAACTAAGAGAGTAGTAAGAAAAGAGAAGCAGAGGAAACAGATGTGATTCTGAGAACAGAGCTGATGTGAGTATAAAAGCAGCTCAGATCAGCTCTGGACTCAGATCAGCTCTGGACTCAGATCAGCTCTGGACTCAGATCAGCTCTGGACTCAGATCAGCTGAAGATTAAAGACCTTCCTTCAAACAGAAGCTCGTCTGTCCGTCAGGAAACATGAAGACTCTGCTGACCTTCGCTCTGCTGGCTCTGATCTGCCTCCTGCATCACATCTCTGCAGGTCAGTCCCTCTGCTTTGAGTCTCTGTGAGCTGTCTGTCAATCCAACCTGCAGACTGAGTATTAAATGTGTGTGTCCATGTGTGTGTTCACAGCTCCAGTCGCACCAGGGTTCGATAAACAACTCTGCTGTGAAAAAGTCACTGAGACGCTTGTTCCCAGAGGAAAGATCCAGAACGTCGTGAGGAGCAACAGCAAGTGTCAAGTCACATCAATCATGTGAGTATAAGCAGACGGTGCATCGTTTATTGATTTTAAACTGGAGAACTTATTGATTAATGAGAGGAGGAAGGAACAGTCATCATCTCCTCACTCCATGCTGATGGAAAGAGTTCAGGAATAAAGTAAAAACGTACAATATTTACTGAAAATACTCGAGTAAAGTAACAGAATCTCTAAATACCAGACAAAGAGATACAAATGTTAATAACATCTTAACAATGATATTTTTATTGAGTAATAACTCAGTAATAAATGAATCTCTAGTAGTTTGAAGACTCTCCACAAGAGGGAGCTGTTATTGTAGTTATTGTACCTGCAGGTCGACTGTGACTGAAACTGTGAAAAGTACTTTTACTTCAATTAATCATTTACTGTTTCTGATATATTCACATATATACAGTGATATTTTCACCACTACATTTAAAGCATTAGAAATGCAAAATAAAACAACTTAGAAACTTAGAAAACTGCCCTCAAAACCTTAAGTACAAAAGAAGTGGCAGCAAAATCCACTTAAAGTGTCAAAAGGTCGTGTTACAATCACATCTGTCACATCTGAGGCTCGTCAGATGATTCACGGGAGAAGAAACAGTTGTGACGGGATCCTCTAACGATGTGTGTTATGTTTCTTACAGAGTCACAACTGTGTGCAATGTCCAGATCTGTTTTGATGACAGCTTGAAATGGGCGAAGAAGCTGCTGGCAGACTTTGAGAAGTCAACCGCCAACACGACGTCTCCATCTTCCCCTTTCAATAGGTCACCGTGTGGAAACCAGACCAGCAAAGCGTGAAGATGCTGCTCCTTTGTCTGTCATGAAGATTTGGTTCTTCATGTGGCTGAACTTCACTGTGATGAAGCCCTTTAACTGATAATCAATGATGTTCATACAGAAAATTTTAAAAAAGACATTAGAAAATGACTGACTTCATATTAAGATATTTTACTCTTCAATATGTACTGTTGTGTCCTGATGTAATATTTTTTATGTGATTACATGAAAATATTTTAAATGTATCTTTATTGTACCGCCCCTTTCAGAATAAAAGCTTTATTTTTTGATTTAGTGTTGTGCTCACTTTATTTTGGAGTCAGTCGTCCTCACTGCGGCTGTTTGATATTTAGCTCCTACACTAAATACACGTGTATATCTTTTAAAGGGAAGTGACCAGTGTGACGTCAGCAGTGGAAAAGTTCATTTAGTAAATAACATTTGATAACATTTAGAGATTAAGATTAAGATTTATAATAAAACCAGACACTGAACACACAGATAACACCTCACAAAAGATGATCACCACAATAAATCTGCTCATATTGACATGTCAACATGTCCTCAAACACACCTGGTGTAGACCTGCAGTCTTCTACTTACTGTCTTCTTTCATTCAGCTGGTGCGACGACCACAGACATCAATTAGCACTTTGTTTTGTTGGAGTCGTTCTTCTTCTTGCTGAATGGATCGTTCCTCCTTTGTGTGAACAGTCGTCTCCGTTTGAAACCGAGCAAACTCTGCTCACGCTGACATCTGTTGTTGTGACTGTGTTTGGAGACACAGATGGAGCGTTTTCTGAAGAGCCTCTTTCTGCCTGAACTTCTTCAAACACTGCTGCTGCCGGCACCGTGACTTTCGCTCAGACCGCAAACAATGGAGACATTGAAGAGGCCGGCGGTCACGTGTTCTCGTCCTCCGTCGCCTCCTCGTTTCCTCCAGTCTGCACCGCTCTCTGAAACACAGACTGGAAACTGGGACGGAAACGATTGATTCGTTATGTCCTTCGTGTAATCATCGATGAACACAAGCTGTTCAATGGTTGATGAATAAGACGTACGAGAAATCAGCTTCAAATCAAACAATAGGTGGCGAGAGAAGGAGGTCGTGGGGGGCAGTGAAGACAAGACAAGAAGAAGTTAGAAATGGTGGGACTCTTTGAGAAGAGGTGACGGACCTATTACTACTAGCGCTGTTGATTCCTATGAAAGCTGCTCAGCGGCGTTTGAAGCCAAAAAACATCGACATCCCGGCGATAAAAATACCCAGATCTTCTACACCGTGCGGCCCGCAGAGCGAGCGCACTGCAGACTTCTGCTGACTGAGCCGGCTAACTTCCTGTTTAGCGCCCGGCTAACTCGAATGGGGATAAAATAATTGAATCGTGCGGCTCTTCTAGACCTTCCAGATGTTATTGGACCGAATGGCTCCAGTTATGAAACGAGTCATGTCTCTTGAGGTTGTGACGCTCAAAAAAATGTATCCACCGTTTTACAGACGCTTCTTTCACAACGTTAGCTTATGGGAACAAATCACGCGGCGATGCTATCTCAGTTTGGCCACTAGCTTCGCGCTCTTAATCCGGGCTTGCGAGAGGTCCTATAACGTCTTTGGTCAAGCCCACAGGAAGAGCGGCTTCCACCTTCCTGGTGTAATTAATGTGCCCAAAAGAGACAAAACACACTATAAATAAAGTTAAAGATGAATTTGACTGATTACTATTTTTTCTAATTTTCAACAGATCATTGTGAAATCGTTAATTCGTTGGGTCTAACTGTAGCGTAAATCTGATGTCATGACAGCCTTATTACAAACTGAGCAGTCGCTTCCAGCAGTATGTACGACTGATGGGTCCAGACACGAACACGACCAAACACCTGGTTGAGATAAATCCGCGTATCATTTGTTCATTCGTTTTTTCAAAATGAAACCAAAAATAAAAAAACGAAAAAACGTCTCATATTCTCAGTATTTGTTTCCAAAACCAAAACGAAAAAAAACGGATAACGACTCGTTTCTTCGATTTCCGATTTTGTGCTCACATGAAAAATGGATAAATTGGATAATGGTTGCTATCCGTTTTTGACCAGACCGTTGCTATCAGGTTGCTATGGACTCCTCTCCGCCCAGAGACCGGCCCTACTCTGCCCCTGATTGGCTGTCGGCTGTCGGCCGTGGGTTTGATTGGTTAACATGACCGGTCTCCGGGCAGAGACGTAGCCTCGCTACGGGAAGACACAGAGCACAAGGTGACGGTCATTTTCTCTCCCAAACAACCAAACAAACAAACAAACAAACAAACAAACCTCGAGGGCAGTTAAAAATACAAGCAGAGTTAAACAGTTTTTACTTAGTATTTACTTTATTTAAAAATGAATGGAAGTCAAACAAACAGAGGAGCTAAAACACATCAGGAGGAGGAGGATGATCGAACTCTCGTCTCGCTCGCTGCCGCTCATCATCTTCATCGCCTGCATGTCTTGTATGAATTGTGCGATACAACTTGCGTTTATTATTTTTTATCATTTCTGCAGCATACTGGAAGTTTTACATTTTATTTCTCAGCCATCGACAGAAACATGACACGCTGTGTAACTTATCACAGTGAAGATTTAGTCAGTTTGTGACGTGAACGAGATGTGAGATGGAAAACAGGAAGTACGGGACAAAGAATAAGCCAACAAGGACATTATGAACAGGATAAAGTGAGTTTGTATCTTCTCTCTGCTTTAGTTGTTATAATATAACGTAATCTGCCTTTTTGACGACTTTTCTCAGGTATCTACCTTCACCGTTTACCTGGTTCCTCATTTATTCCGCAACCTACATCGTATTGTACTTTGTTTTTTACGGGATGTACGATAAAAATCATCCTGATTACGGAAAGTTAATATTATTAGCTGTCGGCACGACATCGTAGCCTTTCTTACCCTCATGTGGATAAACTACAGGTCATAAACTTAAATACAAAAATGTCAAATGTGAATTTTATTTAGTCTGACTACTAACGATGTCAATACTATTATGTAATAGTCGTCATATCTGTGTTGCGGGTAAAGAAAGTGTTTATTACTTCGTTTAACAGCCTAAAATTCCACCAGATCCGTGTTCTCAGCTAAAAAAAGATAAAAAGGTAAAAGATACTTCGCCGGCTGAGGGCCCAACATCGTTCCCCAGCCCCATCTGTGATTTGATCGCTCCTTACGTTAGCTTGTGTTGTGATTTTAGTCATTAGAGTAAATCGCTGATATTACAGGAGACGGGTTTGTGCCGTCACAACAACTGGACCCATTAAAGAGAGACGGCTAACGCTAGCTAGAACCTGTCCTTTCTCTCTTAAAATAACCGGAGCGAAAACTAACGTCTAGTGGTAATCAATGCTAACTTTAGTAAGCTAAGCTAAGCTAACAAGCCGCCTCTTCCTGAATGAAACACAAACAACACGAAACTCCAAACATGTTGATGGATGTCGTAAAGGGACGGACGGCTGCGGATGCTAAAGGCTGACAGCTAACGTTAACGTAACGTGACGAGCGTCTCCAGCTGAACAGCTGTTTCATACTTTCTTTGTGCACAATAGTTGCAGTAAGATTATAATTTATATGTTTTTACACAAACAGTGAGGATAATAATAGTGCTGCATGTGATGTGTGTGCAGATGTGACAAAGCTTCATACAAGCTGTTGAGTACAAGATAAAGTTTGTTGAAAGCTTAAAGCGTGAATCCAGAACATGAACAGACGAGAACTGAAGGTGTGAAGTGTCCGTTATATAACAGTCTGAACGACCTACATTAGGACAGAGTATGTTGTCAAGTGTCACCATTTTTTACATGTAATTACTGAGTCAGAGTGTTTGATTGCTCTCTCGCCGCTCCGTTAGAAAGCTGTGGAGGGAAGTGTGGATTGATGACTCCTGCACGACACCAGCCCGTCGTTATCTTCCTTCGACACAGACGTGAGCTCGTCTGGTGACGAATCGACTTTGGACCGACTTCCCTCCGACTCTGCGGCGATTTCCTTCCCTCTCTCCTCCTTCCACAGCTGCTCGTACTCCAGCTTCAGCTCCTGATAGGATCGTGAGAAGGTGTGGAAGATGGACGTGGCGGGGAACGCCATGATGAGGATGCCGCTCAGGATGCTGGTCAGCGCGACTATCTGTCCGGGGATGCTGCGTGGCACCATGTCGCCGTAGCCCACCGTGGTCATGGAGATGATGGCCCACCAGTAGGAGGCCGGGATGCTGCTGAAGCTGTGTTGAGGGTACGTGGCGGCAAACGGCGCCAGTTCGCTCTCTGCTAGATGAACCAGAGGTGAGAAGAGGGCCACGGCCACGCAGACGAACAGCAGCAGCAGGCCAAACTCCCTCATGCTGCGCTGCATGGTCAGTCCTAACGTCTGCAGGCCCAGAGAGTGGCGAGCCAGCCGCATCACGTACAGGATCCGCAGCGCCCGCAGCAGGCGCAGGATCAGGCTCAGTTTGTCCAGATAGCCTCTGCCGGCACCCATGATGACATCCTCCTGTGACTCATCCCTCACATCGACCACCAGGGACACGTAGTACGGCAGGATGGCGATGGCGTCGATGATGTTGAGGGGGCCGCGGGCGAAGGCCAGCTTGCTCTGAGCGTTGAAAAATCGCAGCACAAACTCCAAAGTGAACCAGGCCACGCAGATGGACTCCACCACAAACATGTTCTGACACTTCTGGGAGCACTCGCCCTGCAGACACAGAGACCGACTGTGATGAGACACACGGACAAAACTTTAAAGGGTCACCACACCAATTTAACACGTAAAGATCAGTTCACTGGTCTGAGCTCGTCGTCCTCTGCCTGTCAGAACAACGTCTGATACTGTCCTCAGTGCTCGACATACAGCCAGAGCTGCGACACAGATCAGAGTATCTCCGACTCTGCTGCATCAAACTTGAAAGCCTTGTATCACTCTTCCTTTTCAAACCACCCACATCTATTCAACCATAACTCAAGCTCACCAGATCAGACAATACAGTGGTGCAGTAACTAAAACGTCTGACATTAGGCCGAAGATATTTACATGTTTTGTTCTCCGACATAAAATCCATCATTAAATGTCCCACAGTTTAATCATAAAGCTCTTCTGTGTGTTAAAAATGGTTAGCGGTTGCTAACAAGTGTCTAAATGAACCAATCAACCATCAAACAAACGGACACGGAAGAAACTGATGTGGATCTTAAACTATGGTTAAGCAGTTATGGCTGGTTTAAAGGTGCTATCACGTTTAATATTGGATTTTGGAAGACTTGATTGAAAGGGGACTGTTGGGCCTGGGCGGAGGTATGCGCTCTACTCAGTGCCACTATAGGTCATTTTAATGTATTACTCTGGATACGATTCTGCAGAACTGATTTTCACAGTAGATTGATTAATTTTTTGACAACGTTAATAAATAAAGCTGTAAATGTTTTTTATTATAAATGGGAAATCTGCTTCAGGTGTTGAACTGCAACGTAAAACTACACACAACTTAAATTGATTTATAGACCAGCTGAGAGCTAAAAAAACAGGCGAGTCATTAAAGTGGAAAAAGAAAATCAATTTCCATTTCAGAGGTTTTGAATGACGGATGGCTGAGAACAAGAACAGACCCTCTGATGAGGAACGGTCTCAGATACAGGGTGATGGAAAAAAAGCTAAAATAACAACCCTGTAAAACTCTAACTGCTCATAATGAGCCTCGTTATGTTTACTGACAACACAGAGCTGAAGGCGACTCATCAAGCGTTTAAATCAATATTTTAAATCTATATTTCTGTACGCTTAGTTACAAGAGGCAATACAACTCCAGGGAGTAGGTAAATTATTCTTAAAGGCATTAATATTCAGGATGAGAGTGAACTTGATCTGAACTTTCTGCTTGGAAACATGTTGATAGCTCACAACATTTTATATCCTGATATTAGTTTCTACAGAGAACGTCTGGCTCGCCATCCAGGCAGCTGAAGAGAAACTAGCAAAGGTGGAACGTCTGAAGACTTTAACTTGAATAGTGACCGTTAGCTAACTCCCTCCATAAAACAGATAAATCATAAATGAACGTGAGCAACTGTAACTGGTACGACAGGCCTCAGGGTTCAGTGGTTGTGTCTTTTTTTAAGCATATTTTCAACACGAAAAACACAAGAGCAAAGTGTAAGGAATGGATTAAACAACATGTCCGTCATCCGGAAACGTTAGCCTGCCTCGCTAACAGACAACAGTAACACGGATGCTACAGCGCTACATCAGCGCTCAGGCTAACGTTATCAGCTCTGTATTGGATCTGGGGACGTTGACGAGACATGACTTTTCCAAACTCAGGTTAGTCAACCTCAAATCCTATTTTTTGTGTTAAAGATAATACGTATTGTAAAAAAAAAGAATCTAACTGTGTTATTACACAGCGCTGAAAATGCATTAAGCCATCAAACACGTATTTAAGACTATAGTGGATGCTACTAGTGCTAACTCAGAGCTCAAGCTAACGTTCACTGCTTATTCAAGTCATCAGACGTATTAAAAAACGATCTGAAGACAGTTTTTGATCAGTTATATAATAATAATAGTAAAAACTGAACACATGTGAGTGACAGTTGTTTTTTCAGAATCATTAAGTGAGACGCAGCTTTTGTCTCCTTCTGTCTGAAGTCAAAGAACCATTGTTTCATAAATCACAATACATTTAAGTCCCTTTGCTTTCTTTGACAATCCAACATTCATCTCTGTCCAATTCTGATTATCTTCATAAGCCTGTCAAGATGAAGAAACGCTAACCGGCTGGCCAACGTTCAACTTCAGATGTTTGCCAAGAAACCGAAAACAAAACTGGTTTCCAGAAATTAAAAGCAATCTTGGCTTTGTGTTCGTCTCCGAGCAAAGATTTAAAAAACAACTCCAGATGTTTGTTCGGTCCAACACTCATCAATCACAAAACATACAAAAAATACATTTTCAGCTTCTGAGACGAACATTTTGTCTTGATTAGTGCACATGCATCAGGCAGAAATCGATCGGCTGTCTCCAGCTTCGTAACCACAAAGCCCAGTTCAGACCATCGACACCGACCATCAGTTATATGATCAATACTGCATCCTGTCTGCCTGCTGTCCGCTCAGATGATACCTGCAGAAGTCTACGATTTCACAGTCACACTGGCAAAAGTAATTTCTTCACACACTTCACTGCTTTACAAATAACCCTCACCTGTGTGTTTACTGTGAATGATGTCACCTGTCAGTCAAGTTATTTGATTCATATTCATCTATTATCGAACTAAATATTTATTATTGGTTGATTTTATTTAATCGAAAACATTTTTGTTTTTTAAATACTAACGGTGCTGGGTCCATTTATTGTGACAATGAGCACGTTTACCACATTAATCTGTAACTGGGAACAATCAGGTTATGATAATGATCTGATTTGACGTCTTTACGTGCACTTTAGTAACGTGATAACGGAAAAAAACGGGTTTACATAATTCAGTCAGTTAGTTGGATTTCTTTCCACATCACGTAAAACATCCTGTCAACATGACGTCGCTTATCACGATGTTTCCGCTGGTCAGGGCTGCAAAACAACACTTTCCTTCTTCGTCTTATGAGCAGAAAATGCATCCGCTCACGTTTAAACGACATCCAGTTGTGCAGATTAACGGTATACATGCGCCGAGTAAAACAGATTATTGTGCAAAAAAACCGGTGTGTTTATCAGATTTAGAGTATCACATGATGCTGTTTACCTCCTGAATAATCTGGTAACTCCATAAATCATCAATCTCATCTTGTGTTGTAGGTTGTCTCTCTGTCCCTGTCTTCTTTCTGTCTTTACCTGCCTGTTCACCTGTGTTTAATTAGTTAATCAGGGGTTTGTGTTTTTCAGTTTTCATGTCTTCCTCCTGTTTTACTCCTTGTTTCTACCTGCATCTGCTGCCTGTGTTCTTTGTGTTTTCCAGGTTGGTACTTAGTTTAGTTTTTGCTCTGAGATTCTAGCTTTTGTTTCCATCCTTTCATCGCCTGCCTTTGGTTTTTAGTAATATTCATTCTGCTTAGTGAAGCTTTGCTTCTGCAACAAAAAGCAAGCTGTTCAGTTTTGGCCCGTCGTTGCTGAAAGCGTAGAGACGAGTGGTTCATCCCTCCTCACTGCCCTGAAACACCACAGTCTTCTCATTTATTCTTTATATATAAATATTGATTTTCAGCTCGACGCTTTGTTCATAATTTTCTTGAGAAAATATAATTAACACAGAATTAATTTACTTAAACATTAAGAGTCACTAACTGCCTCTTTTTCAAGACACAGATTATTTTCCTGGAGCAAACGGAGAAACGGCTTCACAGGTTTAAAAAGACGCTGTGTGTCTGTCAGCTTTTCGTCAGCCTCATACCCACCCTGGTCTCTTCATCTCGCAGGTCTGGCATGGTGCTGATGCACAGGCTGATGACGGTTACCAGCACCATGACGACTGAGAGGCAGGCGAACGTCTTCCCCGCCAGCCCCGACTGAGGGTTTTCCACCACCTCTCGCAGCATCCAGGTCAGCCTCCGATAGCCCTTCTCAGTCTGTGTGACGGGTTTCGTTAGCAGCATCCTCTTCTGCCTCCACTCCTCTTCTTTGCGTTCTCGCTCGGCCACCTCCTCCACACGCGTGATCATGCGGCGCCGGCAGCAGCGCTCCATGTGGCCCGGGTCCACGCCCCAGTAGTCGAGCTCGTCGTGCAGCGACACGGCGCACAGTTCCCGAAGCAGACGCAGTTTTCCTGCAGCCAGGAAGTTGAGGATGACCCTGAAGGCTGTCGGGTTTCGGTCGAAGAAGTACTCCTGGCACGTCTCGTCGTAGTCGTCGCAGAGACGCGCGATCTCCTCGGGGGTGGTGCAGAAGCGCAGACGTCCCAGCCGACTCTGGGGAAACTGCTCCAAGGTGCTCCAGGGGAAAGTGTACCGGTTGCCCCCGACATTGATGAGCACCTGCAGGGTGTGGTCCACCACATACGAGGCCTTGGAGTCGCGGAGCAGCTGGGCTCGCTGGAAGTAAACGCCCTTGATGGTCTCGGTCTCCGGGATCTCAGTGAAGAAGCGGTCGAGGCTGCTGTCATCACTGCTGATGGAGTAGGTGCTGAAGTCATGGTTGGCATTACTGATGATGGGCATGCTGGCTTCAGAGTGTGCGACGGGGCGGAGGAGGTGTTCGTATGTCCGGTTGACAGGAGGTTAGAAGGATCCACGGAGATGCTCTATGAAAAAAGAATAAACTAATTAAAAAATACATATTTTTCTCTTAACACAAAGGGCTGCACAGTTAATCAAATTATAATCAAAATCGCTGTATGACCAGGTTCAATATCCAAATCACAGAGTGACAAAACAGCATCATAAAGATGTTCTGGTCCACAACTTTTGTTCTCTGGTTGCCACAACAAGTCTCATCATCTTGATTCTTAAAGTTTTTCTATGAAAATTTAAATTGTGAAGCAGATGGATCAATAACCGCTAGCTAGCCCCACGCTAACATTAGGTCCATATGGCTCTTTTTTTACATTCGTTGCGTGGAAGAGCAGCCCGAAAATGAAAGTGACTGACGTACATGATCTTGTGAAAGCGACAGTAAAACTCTGACCTCAATGCTGGATAAAAGATTTAAATAACAACCCAACGGTTTGCTGTTACAGATCATTTATAATCACCACAGGAATCACCAGACTGCTTCTTTAACACTTAAAAGTTCCTCGTAGTCACTTTAACTACGTTACGGATGAGAAAGCACTGAGATAACTACAGATGTGAAAGTGAACCATCACACTACATGGTGCGAGCGCAGAATAACGGAGGTACATGAGTTGCAGTACCACAGTTGGCCACTTGGGCAAACTGTCAGTGATGCTAACTCACCACATTATATTCAGCTGTATGACCTCAACACGCTCACACGGCTGCTGTATGACCTCAACACGCTCACACGGCTGCTGTATGACCTTGACGCGCTCACACGGCTGCTGTATGACCTCGACGCGCTCACACGGCTGCTGTATGACCTCAACACGCTCACACGGCTGCCGCATGACCCTCAACACGCTCACACGGCTGCCGCATGACCTCAACACGCTCACACGGCTGCCGCATGACCCTCAACACGCTCACACGGCTGCTGTATGACCTCAACACGCTCACACGGCTGCTGTATGACCTCAACACGCTCACGGTGTGAACGACCCAGAGAGGTGAACACGTCTGACACGGACCCGTCAACAGAACTGAAGCAGCTTCGACTACGACTGGTGTTCAGTGGATAGTTTCTTCATCCTTTCACAGGTTTTTAATACGAACGTGCTGACGTGAAATAAAACACTGTGAACTCTGAGGGGAGATTATTTTACATAATTTCTCACTTACCTCCGCCGGTGTCTGGACACGTGGGCAGTTCAGTTTTTTTTGTTTTTTTTTTGTTTTTGGCAACTGATGAAATTCAAAAACATCAACAACACTCTACAGAACAAGTGTGAGTGTTACTGACAGGTGTTACTGTCATCAGGTGTCTTTGGGAACGACGAGTGATGAAAGCGTTTTCTTTGGATGATTATGGAGGTTCAATAACACTGATTCTGGAAAGAAACGGTAGTTTTTTTTTGTCACATAGTTTGAAACATACGTCTATTTTTGTACGTAATGAAACATAAATGAGATTTGTGCCAGTGCTTTTCTTTATGCAAACATCTTTCAGTGATTTTATATAATTTTGTAAGTATTACAGTCTAAAATGGAAGTGGACAGGTGCCTCATCAAATATTTAACATTTTAAATCATGCTAACAATAGCGCTGCCATGTGGTCAGTTATTACGTGTTATAAGTTTTGGCTAATAACTTATGTGGCAGATAAAAAACAATATTTACACAGTAGGTTAAATAAATGAAGCTGAGTCGACTGATTTAGGACCTGGAAACATTTCCGCCAATTTGGATTTTTTTGTTTTTGTTCTGTTGCTTGAAAAAGTGTCTCAATATTTCTTCCACCATGTTTAAAAAAAAAATGAAGCGAAATGATCTTCTAGTCGTGACTTTATGCAGCTTACGTTTCCAAATGTAGCTTAAAAGTTATCCCACATATGCAGCACACATCTCGACATTATATACCAAAACCAACTTTTAAGCAATTATATATATATTATATATAAACAGCTTGATTGTCAGGAGCAGACGGAGTCACTGTTAAGATCTTGTTTCTGTTTCCATCAACATTTTAGACGAGATTTGTGCATCAACATAAATCATTTAAATCCAATGGAAAGACATATAACATGTATAACATATATAACATATATAACATGTATAACATGTATAACATATATAACATTTCATAATGTATTTGTTGGTTATATTTTGTTCGATTAATCTGATTTAAGTAACTTACGTTATTAAATAAATGCAGTAGTACAGTACTCGAGTAGTCTCGATGTTTATTGTAAGGGAAATTAAATCAGACAGTAGAACTGCAACTTCTGGTAATTTAACTGTATTTTCATGCAAATACTTTTGAACAGTATTTGAATAAATGCACTAAAGTTACACAGCGTGTAAAAATACTTCATACAACAGATTTAGTAAAAATCTGATTCTACTACAGATAAAAAAATAAATGTTGTGGAGTAAAAAACACAATATTTTCCTCTTAACTGAAGTGAAATCGAGTTGTAAAGTTACATGCCAGTAAAATGTAAATACTCAAGTACCTCACAGTCACACTAAAGTACAGTATTTGAATACATGAACTGTAGTTTCACAGTGTGTTAGTCAGACCAGATTGTAATAGAAATGAAATTAGACAGAAGAACTGGTACTTTTGGTTATTTAAGTATATGTGGATATTAGTACTTTTGCATTTTTACTCAAGTAAAGTTCTTCACAGTGGTATTGCACAGTATCTGAGTATATATAAATATATAGTCTGTTAGTGTGGTCAGATTGTAATATGAAATGACATTAGACAGTATATTTTAATATTAATACTGTTGTACAGTATTTGAGTAAATGTACTATAGTTACACAGTTTTGTTTTGTAAAATCTTCAAAGTAACCACAGCTGTAAAGTAAACTTAGGGGAGTAAAAAAATACAATATTTTCCCTGAATTGTTTATTTAGTAACACACTGGTAAAATGGAAATACTCAAGTACCTCAGAATCATACTTAAGAAGAGTAATTGAGTAAATGTACTGTAGTTACACAGTGTGTACGCATGGTCAGATTGTAATAGAAATTAAATTAGACAGTAAAACGGTTACTTTTGGTCATTTCAGTATATTTTGACAATAACACTGTTGGACAGTAATTGAGTAAATCTACTTTAGTTACATAGTGTGAACAGTATATGTATTTGTATGACAAATGACAATTATAAAATTAGATTTACTCAAGTGCCACAAAATCAAAGCTACTTAAGTACAGTATTGTATGGAAGAGTACTGCTGTGTTAAGGTGTGTACTGCTGTGTGTACTGCTGTGTTAAAGTGTGTACTGCTGTGTTCAGGTGTGTACTGCTGTGTTAAAGTGTGTACTGCTGTGTGTACTGCTGTGTTCAGGTGTGTACTGCTGTGTGTACTGCTGTGTTCAGGTGTGTACTGCTGTGTTCAGGTGTGTACTGCTGTGTTCAGGTGTGTACTGCTGTGTTAGAGTGTGTACTGCTGTGTGTACTGCTGTGTTAAGGTGTGTACTGCTGTGTTAAGGTGTGTACTGCTGTGTTCAGGTGTGTACTGCTGTGTTAGAGTGTGTACTGCTGTGTGTACTGCTGTGTTAAGGTGTGTACTGCTGTGTTAAGGTGTGTACTGCTGTGTTCAGGTGTGTACTGCTGTGTGTACTGCTGTGTTCAGGTGTGTACTGCTGTGTGTACTGCTGTGTTAGAGTGTGTACTGCTGTGTTAGAGTGTGTACTGCTGTGTTAGAGTGTGTACTGCTGTGTCCAGGTGTGTACTGCTGTGTGTACTGCTGTGTGTACTGCTGTGTGTACTGCTGTGTTAGAGTGTGTACTGCTGTGTTCAGGTGTGTACTGCTGTGTTCAGGTGTGTACTGCTGTGTGTACTGCTGTGTCCAGGTGAGCTGGTGACGTGTGTCTCACCTACAGCAGCAGGTGTTCTCAGCTGCTCGGCATCTTCTCATCTGTTGCTGCTGATGAAGACTCATTAAGTCATACTTGTCTGATGATCAAAGAGGCTCCGCTGGGTCGGAACATCTCAGTTTGTGGATCCGCTCTGAAGTTTGCGGGTCGCCGTGGTTCCGTGTGTCTCAGCACCATCCCCGGCGGCTCGCGTCGGCGCTCCGGCGGCTCCGGCGGAGTTCGAGGAATCAGGTTAAAACGGTCCGCTCGGCTCGTCGCTGCGGCTCGTCACCGGTTCCGACCGAGAGTGAACAGGATTATCTAACGGCGGTGCCCTCCCGAAACCTGCTGCTGTGTTCTCCTCTGTGTTTGACAGCCGGACCGTCCTCCTCCTCCTCCTCCTCCTCCTCCTCCTCTACACTGTAAAAAACGACGGTGAACCAATTCATCTGACACCGAGGTGGGAAAAGTACTCACATCTTTTATTCAGCCCAATTAAATGTAGCCAGCAGAACCACCGTGTGTGCTAACATGTCTGATGCTAAGTAAAAGTCATTCAAAATGGCTGAATAATGAGCTTTATAAACTAATTCTAATGCTATTTAGCTTTATTATTAGCCTGTGTAGCTCACAGTAACATGTAGCCAAAGCTGTGTTTTAGTGTAGGCTGTTGCTGTAGAGCTAATTTTAACTAGCCTACATTTAACTAGCCTACATTTAACTAGCCTACATTATATAGACCCCTGCTGAGTAGTTTAATCTCTTACGAGATAGCTACAACCAAGCTAGCTGTGTTTTGGGCCAAATGCTAACATCAGCACCAAGGAAGTTATACCGATCAGCACGCTAACATTCCCACCCTGAAAATGCTAACATGCTAATATTACATTTTTTACCAATCTTAGCTTCATAGTTTAGTATGCTAGCATATGCTACATACCCACCATGAAAATGCTAACATGCTCATGTTTAATGTTTACCAATGTTGCCCCCTTAGTTTAGTTTATAAGCATGCTTACATTCACACAATAAAAATGCTAACATGCTAATATTATTTTTTTTTTTTTTACCAATCTTAGCTTCATAGTTTAGTATGCTAGCATATGCTACATACCCACCATGAAAATGCTAACATGCTAATATTAAATTGTTTACCAATCTTAGCTTCATAGTTTAGTATGCTAGCATATGCTACCTACGACCCCCCCATTAGCAATGCTAACATGCTTTGTTTAGCATTGAAATATTAGCATAGTGAAATAAAATATAAGATTAGATTATGTATAAAATAACATAGTGGGAAAATGAAATACTCAAGTACCACAAAATCATACTTAAGTACAGTATTTGAGTAAAAGTACTGTAGTTACATAGTGTTAGTAAATTAGACAATAGAACCACTACTTGTGGTAACTGAAGTATATTTTGATGCTAATACTTTTATTTTATTTTATAAAATAAATGTATTTAATGAACAAAAATGACAAATCTGAAGCAGAGATAACAAACACGCACTGACAGCTCTGCTCTGCCGTTCCTGAGCAGGTGGACACGAACGCTTCATAACACAGTAAATATGATAAACAGAGTTTTTACAGTGCAGAGCTGCTTGTCTTTACTTGATGATGACTCTTCAGTACAAACTGGACTCCAGTGAAAAGCCTTTGTTTAAATGCAGCTAAAGCCTGATTGACAAAGTTTGTACAGGCTGACATCTAAACACCGAGAGGATTAATAAAAAAGGACAGAAGATAAAACACAGATCCTCAGTCTGTCCGTCTGCATCTCACACACACACACACACACACACACACACACACACACACACACAGTATTATGTCATTCATGATTTGCATCGCTGTTTTACAAGAAGCAGGTGGTTGTGTCCGTCCAGATCTAATAACCGATGCATCAGTGGCGGTGACATCCTCGCTCTCATCATGTGAGCTCTGTAAAATAAATGTTTGGTTTGTGAAACGACGATTTATTTCCCGTTTATGTTCGGCAGCACACAGAGTGGATGACACACAACTTCACTTACGTGCTCTCGTGTGGCTGTTTATCTTATTTGACTAATTATAGTTAGGAGTGAGCCGGGCGGGGTTTTTGCATTAAAACTTTGCTATTCAAATGTGGATGATTTAATGTACAGGTACACTTCTGTTTTTAACTTCAGTGGAAGTATTACATGTTGTTTCAGTAGAAAGAGAAAACCTTGTATTCATCTCCCTCACAAAGTCCTGTGTAGGATAAAGAAATATGGATGTACTGCACATCTTCTCCGTCGGGATCATTAAAAGCCTGAAAGCTGCTGAAACAATCAGGATCTGATAACTCGGACATTAATAACAGGCTGCTGAACTGTGTGTAGACTGACTACAACTGAAGACAGCTCAATGGTGATGCGTTCACTTACTGTCGTACATACTTGAGAGTCTCTGGAATGGTGATGTGTTCACTTACTGTCGTACACACTGACGTGCATTTGAAAAACGATGCATTCACTTACTGTTGACGTGCAATTGAGTGGTGATGCGTTGACTTACTGCTGTACATACTAAAGAACCTTCGAATAGTGTTGCGTTCACTTACTTTCATTTGTATTGAAGTGCAACTGAATGGTGATGCGTTCAATTAGTGTTGGACGTACTGAAGTGCATTTGACCGTCTGTATAGAGATATTAAGCATAAATAGATGAACTGATACTAAAATTGTTCCAACTAAAGATTTTAATATTTAAGTTTGTTATTTCATGACAAAGCTGATTATCGGCTCCGTGTTGAACTGTGTCTGCGCTCCTCTTAAACCCGACACACCAGAACAATCCAGTTCATCTTCACCGGGATGAGAGCGGTGTTGTAGGATTGTAATGAGACGACCTCTGACCCCCGAGGCTGATGAATATCAGGGATTACATGATAATCCACGAGCGGGAGGGAGGCGGAGGGAAGGCAAACCAGAGAGCATGCTGGGACGCAGCGAGCTGGCTGGAGCGTGCTGGGAAATGTACTGTAACTGGACCAGGACTGGTTCCGGTTAGTGAGGACGTTTGACACCATGAATTAGGATCATCTGGAGGATTAAAGGGGCACTCTAACCATTTTACACGTAAAGGTCAGTTTATCGTCAGCCTGAGTAAAACAGATGAATAATATCTGCTGTGGCTCAGGAGCAGTTTTGTCAAGTTTTTAAAAAAATAATAATAATCCTGATGATGTCATAGTGATGTCATCAGGGTGAAACAGGGATATGGTTTGAATTAAACATTGGGAACGTTCAGTTTTTAGTTTGAAAACAGCAGCTAAGAAAAATAATCGTTTAAGTGATGGAAATCCAGAAACATCGGATAGAAACGCTGACAGGGAACATTTTAATTGAGTACTTTTGGTCGAGAGAGAGAGAGATTACACGAGTTACGTCACCGCTGTCACGCTTAAATTAAGAATCCATTATTTCATCGTCATAAACCAAAACTCAACACAAATGACCCTACGTGGCCTTAAAAAGCAAACGGCAATAAGCTCGACACCACTGAGGGACACAACATCTTTCTGGGGATGCAGATCCATCGACAACATCCTCTGAGACGAGCACAGTCACTGGTCACCATCTGATCAATCAATCCAGCAAATTAAATGTGCTTTTACTCACCAAAGTTAAAGGTTCACATGAAAAGAAAGGTCCCGTAGCTGCTGAATCTGTTGGCTTTCTATAAACAACACAGTCAAAGCATTGAGTTGCTGTTGTTTTTATCCTCTTGAGGGCTGAAAAGTTCCTCTCTGACTCAGATGTCGTCACTGGAGTTGTTATAATTTCCAGCAGAAGAAGCCTCCTCTAAATTGTTCTCATTTGTGGATGTTAGCAGAGACGTGTTACAGTGTGAAGCTCAGTGTGACGGTGCAGAGAAGTCATCCAGACTTCAACTGTTCCTTGTACTTCCTACAGTAAAGATCTGAAGTCAGCTCTGCTAATAAGCGGACGTGTTTCCATTCGCTCTGTGCACACAGCAGTTTATTTACCCTTTGAAAAATATTGCTGTGTCTTCACTGAGTTTCAGAGCAGCGGTCTGTTGATGGCCACAGCCTTTCATTTCAGTTTGTTTGGAAACCTTAAGCCTCTTTTGCAACTTAATTTCCTGATGGTGCTGGAGGTTAACATGGTTCAGTGAAATCTCTCGCCCAGAAGAAATTAAACCAAACTCCTGGGGAATTGCTCTGCTCTCTCAATTTGTGCCGAAGCACCAGGGGACGGGTGCAGCGGGGCAACTGATAACTCACCCTTGATTCAGCACAAACAGCCTCTCCAACACTTGTTAATTAACCCCCGGTCTTATCGGGTCTTCTGACGTCTGCTTTAAACTGCTGCTGAACATTAATACAGCACGTCGATGTGAGCCGTGCTTCATTAAGCATTCAGGCGTTGTTTCTGTGCTGTTCCCGTCTGTCTCCTGTTTCTCATAATGGGATGAAGAAAGAGAGGAAGTCCGCAGAGCGTCGATGGAGGAAACCCTCAGAAGGAATCAGATTATATAGGCCAGGTGTCCTCTTACAGTTATTGACGAGCTGCCCTCTCAGCCCCCCAACTCATCTTACAGGCTGCTCCACAGATCCTGGAGACAGCGTCTTAAACAGAGTGCATCCTGCTGTAAACACCGTCTGCTTGTTAAACAGGATTTAAAGTTACAAGGAAACTTTATATCTGCTCCTGCAACGAGTTTAGTTTTTGTTTTTTAACGGGGCTCTGAGGAACTTCTGTGTATTCGTTAGTTCATGTAAGCAGACTATTTTTAAAGAAATGTTAGCTGCCATTGCTCTCTGTTAGCAGACTCCATTTATAAACTAACGTTAGCTGCTGTTGCTCTCTGTTAGCGGACTCCATTTATAAACTAACGTTAGCTGCTGTTGCTCTCTGTTAGCGGACTCCATTTATAAACTAACGTTAGCTCCTGTTGCTCTCTGTTAGCGGACTCCATTTCTATACTAACGTTAGCTACCAATGCTGTCTGTTAGCGGACTCCATTTATAAACTAACGTTAGCTGCTGTTGCTCTCTGTTAGCGGACTCCATTTCTAAACTAACGTTAGCTCCTGTTGCTCTCTGTTAGCGGACTCCATTTTTAAACTAACGTTAGCTACCAATGCTGTCTGTTAGCAGACTCCATTTCTATACTAACGTTAGCCGCCGTTGCTCTGTGTTAGCGGACTCCATTTTTAAACTAACGTTAGCTCCTGTTGCTCTCTGTTAGCGGACTCCATTTATAAACTAACGTTAGCCGCCGTTGCTCTCTGTTAGCGGACGCCATTTCTAAACTAACGTTAGCTGCTGTTGCTCTCTGTTAGCGGACGCCATTTCTAAACTAACGTTAGCTGCTGTTGTTCTCTGTTAGCGGACTCCATTTCTATACTAACGTTAGCTACCAATGCTGTCTGTTAGCAGACTCCATTTCTAAACTAACGTTAGGTGCTGTTGTTCTCTGTTAGCGTAGCAGAGAGAGGCACTGAGACGAGGCATTCAAGAACGTGCATAAAGTCACATCCTTTGGACTGTCGTGGAAAATCTGACCAAAGTCGTTCACAAAGAAATCAACAGTCCAGCAGCTTTAAACTTCTTCAACAACTCTTCCACAGGCTTGGATAAACAACCAAGTGGACCAAGGTCTCATTTTTCACGTCACGTTACAATCTGCTCACACATGGCCGATAAAGAAATGATTAATACGTGTAACTCACAAACAGCCGTGTTCAAATTACAGCCTGACTGTGAGGAAACACAGCACTGGACAACAGTGTTATCTTGAGATGCATGATGGGACAGAGGTGATCTTGTGGGACAGCAGTGAAGTGAAATTTCCCAGAGCTGTCAGAGATAAATGGAGCTGAGCCGAGCTCACCGACAGAACGAACAAGGACAAAGTTAAAGCCTGAACGCTGTCAGCGCTCTGTTCACACTGAACACACAACAAATATAATGATATATGTATGGAGCATGTCTGGAAATACACTTATTTGCTTCCTTGCGCAGTTTAAAGATATAATATGTAACATTTATGTATTAAAAAGGTTAAAAACGACGAGACCTTTGTTACATATTTTGTTGAGTTGTGTACTTATATGATCCCAAATGTTTCCAACAATGTTCAAACCAGAGAAATCTACAAGTTTACACAAAGTAACATTTTCCATATCCCTTTCATCAGCAGTGGTGGTTGTTTTAACCAGAAAGACAACAACTCCCATGATCCCACAGTACTCCATGATGTCATTAAACGTCATCTTTTGTTATTGTTTTGATTGATCGACCCTTGTGTGTTAAATGAGAAGATTAATACCACTCTCATGACTGTTTTCAGTATGAAGCTGGAGCCAGGAGCCATTTAGCTTAGCTTAGCTTAGCATAAAGACTGGAAGCAGAGGGGAACAGCTAGCCTGGCTGTCGCTCACACATTCACAGGTTTTATCTGCTTTTCAATTCAATCTGTAAACAAATTGTAGTTTTAGAGGAAGTTGTGTCAGGTAACAGCAACATTTAGTCCTTTAAACCTCTTTTTCAAACTATTTCCAGAATATTTATGATAATTAATCGATTCATTGGGGGAAAAAATCAGCAGTTCATAGTTCATCGATACTTTGAGTGTATTTTCCTGGTTATACTTTCCTGGTTAGACTGACTATACTTTTACTTACTTGAATTTTCAATGCAGGACTTGTTTTTGCAACAGAGTATTTAAATAGTCTGGTATTAGCACTTCCACCACTGACACCCACTTCCTGATGAACTGTAGTTTGTATATTTATATTTTTACAGTCACTCCCCAAATGAACTGTTTCTTTGAATGTAAAGAGGAACATATCAGTGATGTTTCTGATGAATTATTATGATTTCTGGACATCAGGTGATGGAGGCGAACCAAAGAATACAAACTGCAGCACTGATATGAAACTGAGGCCTCGTACTCGCTGTGATGGACTGATATTCACGCTGCAGGAGAAAGAAATGACAGCAAATGTCTTCTAGTAGTGAAACCTGTCCTGACCCTGGTAGATTTGTCCTCTCTGGCTCGTAGTTACGTAATGTCTGAGAAATGTCGGCAAACCTGGAGCCACGCTAATCTCTGGAAAGTCTTTGTCTTTGCTTAAAAGGTCTAATCTCTTGTTTCTCTTATTCATTTAAATCTCTTGTCTGCTAAATCTCTCAAGTATCTTTACTCAAACAGATACAACGCTTAATCAAACTGTGCAGAAGGGCAGAAAGACGACGGGAGACAGTTTGACTGACGCAAATAAAAGAAAGGTAAAATCACAGAGGGAAGGTTGTTCTGCTGAGTGACGACATCTCTGCTAAAGACAGTTCAGTCTGTTTCACCGCACACAATTTTAGTTTTTGATGAGTTGGCAGCGACGTCCTGTTGGCATTTTCTACCTGAACGAGCACAAGTCAACAGAGAGTGTAACCGTCCGTGACGCGGAAAACAAACAGGCAGATCAACACATTAAATAACACCGGTGAGAAGTAACGTGTGCTCACATGTTCTCGTGTCTGTATGATAGTTCAGCAGCTACATACAACTCGGAGTCATTTTACCTGATCAGTAAGATTTTGAATCCGGGACTTCACTTGTAGAAGAGTATTTTTTTGTATTATTTATTCGTAATTAAGATGTTGATGAAGGTGCTCAGTCATCCAGGTTATTGTATTTCTAAGCACTGTATCGTAGACAACTGGACGTGTCACCTCTCATCCAAGAGGCCAGGTGAGCCCAGGTGTGAGTGGTTGTTCAGCTGTCTGGGGAGGGAAGTTATGTCTCAGGCCACCTCCTCGTTCCAGTTTGACATAGATGGATATTTTTACTCCTATTCGCAACTAAGTTGAATTAAGTTAATTACTTTGTTTTTATTAAAATGCGTTTTCTGGCCACAGATTACTTGCAGTACCGCGAGTGTCCAGGCTGAGTGGTGGCGCTGTATCCAGCTCTAATAAGACATCCAGCTCGATTTACTAAATGTGTTTACCTTAAACTTTAGTGAGTGAACCGAGGAGAGATCTCAGACACGGCAGTCGATCTACAGTGTCTTTAGCTCGGACTGGATTGGGCTCTGAATGAAGTGAAGATTAAAGTTGCCTCATCGACGTCCTGCTTTCAATCCCAATCAAGAAGCTGCTGCTCAGGGTTCGTAACTATCAATAAACCCGCTCATAGATCTGCTCGGCCGAGCGCCAGAAATCCAGAGACAATTTGTTCCCCTCCTTTAAATCCAGTTAACAGAGACGAGCTTTGTACTTAGCCCTCATTCCCTCGACTACAGCTGGGCTTGAAAAAAAAAAAAATCAATAGAGGAAATTGTACGGCAGAGAAATTAGAGCGACGAACAAGAAGAGACGAAGCTGCTGATTGGAAAAAACACACGAGGAAAAAAGGTCAAGAAGGACGAAAAGATGGAGGAGAGGAACTCTGCTGAAATCGAATCATTCCCTCGAGTTTAACAAATGAGCTGTCCAACTGTGTGTGTGTGTGTGTGTGTGTGTGTGTGTGTGTGTGTGTGTCAACACTGGCTCGATGGTTCTGCTTCAGGCTCAGTTTGTTTATGCAGAAATAACAGCTGGCTCGCACTCTCCACACTGTAAACTCACACTCACACACACGCTTGTCTTCGTGTTGTTATGAGGACCCTCGTTAACATAATGAGTCACAGAAAGTAACCGAGTACATTTTGACTTTTTACTCCACTACATTTATCCGAGAGCTACAGTTACTAGTCACTTTGCACAGATCAGGGTTTAACACACAAAATATATGTTGTAAAATACGATGAATAACAGATCATCTGTTGTAGATTAAAGGTCCAGTGTGTAGGATTTAGTGACGAGGTTGCACAGTGAAACCAACTGAGCATCCCTCGTCTCACCCTCCCCAAAAGCGGCCATCAAAAACGTAAAAGTCCCTCTCTGGAGTCGGTTTTTGGTTTGTCTGTTCTGGGCTCCTGTAGAAACATGGCGGACCCCCTCCTTCAAAAAACAACCATATCGTTCGTCTTTGAAAGCAGCTTATTACAACACTTTTTTTACTTTTCGAATTAGGTGGCGACCTCTAGTGGCTGTGTAACTATTATGACAGCAACAGAGGAAGTCAGGCAACTCCCACCCAGGAGGGAGGTGGAGGGGATGGTGGTAGCATTCAAGCTAAACAAAGGTAAAGTTGCAACATAGAAACGTTAAACAATAAGTTTGAAAGTATTTGTGGTTTTGTAGAAACGTGCTCAGTGAACAGAGCGAACACTCAGTGAAGCGTAAATTAAATGTGTAGCAGTAAAAAGCTAATGCTAGGCTACAAACAGACGACATCACGGTCACATGACTTAAACGTCACCACCACTGAGCGTCTTACTGCACAATTACTATCCAGGTTTTCTATAAACTGATCAATGTACGAGTTGTAAAGTCAGAGTGAGAACAGTGTGTAACTAAAGTGGCCTGTAAAGACGGACTAGTGAGCAGATGAGTCTCCGTGTTCGCTGTGAGGACGTTTAATGTCCCCGACAACCTCTGTAGTCACATTCAGACACTTGTTAACAACCGCTAACCATTTTTAACACACGGAAGAGCTTTATAATTAAACTGTGGGACATTTAATGATGTGTTTTATGTCTTTTAAGCATTCAACTGAAAACCAATTTTAAAAACTTTGGGATGAGGGAACCAGATGTGCAAAAATGCGAACTGATTTCTGGCTTTTAGGACTACAGACCACATCACTCTACACCCTCTGGATAAATCTGTCTGTATTTTGCAGTAAACCAGAGTTTTTAAACGTTGTTTCTGTGGAGACATCCTGCTTCGTCTCACCTGTAGTCAAAATTCAAGAGCAAATGAATGAATGTATGAATTTTCTCAACCAGGCTGAGGGAGAAAAACGTCTTCTTCTTCTGTTATATGTCCAGCAGAACAGAAGCTTCACAGCGGGCAGAACCACTTTGCACATGTTGAGAAAGTCATATACTAAATAAATATTTTAATGCATTTAAACACACATCTTAACAGATCTCTTTATTTAGCGTCCACTGAAACAGTTAAGTTAGCATCTCTAATCAGAAGAGATATTGTCCATGAAACCGCAGCGACTGACGGGTCATTATTCTGCCTGGTGAGTCATTTCACTTAAAGACATTTTCTGGACTTACATCAGATTATTAACATACGACTTGTGGAGTCATTTCACCCTGAGGAGTAAAAGATCTGAATACATCTTCGAACACTGATGGCCCCAAACCAAACCATCACAAGTGAACGCAAACATACATCAACCTTATTCTAACCTCAACCTTCAAAACAAGTGTCAGTGTTCAAACAGCCCACGGCGGTGAAACACTGAGATTGGTGCTGATAAAGATAGCAATACAAGCCCAACACACACACACACACACACACACACAAACACACACAGTAAGACAAGAGAATGGAAATGTAATTACATCACAGGCTGTCGTGTCCTCTGCAGAGATGAAACTGGACTCCTTCGTGTCTCATGTTGGTGTAATGTGACGTTACTGTACTGAACTAGTTAACACGAGGCAAACCGGGTCACTCACACACAGAAAAATCAGCAGAGACAGAGTTTATTATAATCATGTGGGATTATAGCGACTGCCACTGATGTGATTTATTACCAGGAGTATTCAGCTACAATAAATCATCTCCATTATTCATCACGTGGTCAGAAATAACATGAACTATCGCTGAACTTCACAAAGAGACAGAAACATAAAGATGACCAGATGATGTGATAACAACAAGCTAAGAGATTTAAGTTTAATGGAAAAAGAAAAACAGCGATAAAAACTTCACATTCAGCAGCACGGGATAAAGAAATATCAAACATTTCTTATCTATTTCCAACATAAAAAGAAGTATTTTATATTTAAAGACGCTTTCTGTCCATTAGAGCTGAAAAACCTGATAACATTTCATCAAGAAGATTATTCAGAGGTGACATTTCCTCTAAATGTTGAGGACTTTCTGTAAATACAGATAAAGCTGTCCTTTGATAATATGAGCTGTGAATTTCTGAGTATCCTCACAGATTTTCATGATGCATATTAAACAGCACAACAGTGATGATCTCTGCTTCTCACCCACTTACTCCCTCTTGTGTTCTGTTTCTATTCCTGTGCAGCAGCTCTGAGTCAAAAAGTCCTTCAGGATCCAAACACTGCTTTTTTACATGCGACTCGGAGCCGCGATGATCCAACTGACAGCAACCTGAAAGATGACAAACACCTGCAGTAATGTACACTAACACTGACATAATGCTGTTGTATTCCAGCAGCGCTCGACCGGCTTCAGGCCCCATTATTCTGCTACGGAGGATGTTCATCCACTCAGCACCCACATGCAGCACTTTAACCTCCTCTGAGTTCATGAACCAGCTCAGAAAATAACTTTCCACCACCGGAAAAAACTCTCCATTAAACACAAGCAAAAACACTCACAACAGTCTGCATTATATTACTCGTGCCGCTCTATAATACCACTTTATAACTAGATTATCATCTAAATGCATAATTATTGGGAAGCAATGCCACAAATACGCAAATGCAACTCATTAATTATGTTGAAAAAGCATTTCTGGGAATAATAATAATAGATATTTTATGAGTTATGCTGGAAATGACAGAAATGACATCAAAGCAAACAATTCGAGGTCGGTTACAACACTGAGTGAAGTGAAGGATTTTCTAAATGAATATTTATAAACCGTTTACTGTTGTCTTATAATATAAAACACTAGTTATTTCAAGGGAAGTGGTGCAGGGTGGTGATGAATCAAACATCAACTAATATATAGTATGTAACATTTTGTATCGTCTCGTATTCTGTCATATAGTATTTTATCGTATGATTTTGTTTCGTATCGTTTGTATCACATCGTATCGTGAGTATCACATCATGTTTTATTGTATCATAGTTTTTTTAAGAATGGTATCTGGTTGCAAAGTATTATATTGTTTTATATCATATTATTCTGTTTCTGATCTCATGGTTTCGTATCTTTCGTATCACATCATCTTGTATAGTATCGTCTCTTAGCGTGTCCCATCATGTCATATAGTTTCATTTAGTATTGTATCGTTTCGTGTCATATACTTAGTATATACTATCGTATCATATTGTCTCGTATTGTATTGTTTAATGTTGTGTTGTTTTGTATCGTATCATTTCGTATTGTCTTCTAAGTACCCAAAGATTGTTTAAGATGAGAGAAAGTAAACATGAATTGAGAGAAATTTTCATGTTTGAAAAAACAAATTGTGAGGATGGATGTAAAATAAAAGAAATTATCTTCGACAAATCATAAACTGGAGCACATCTGGGAGGTAAAATACTTTTATTTTCCAGGAGATAAGGATTTTGTTACATTAGATACTCCAAATATTGTTCAGGGTTTCCTTATTACAACAAACACACTAAGTATAGGAAAGCTGTGTAGGAAGGTTGTGTTTGTGACTGCAGAGCTGTAAAACGTGTCTGCAGGCTAAATATACAATGTAAGCTAGGTAATGTAGAAAAATAATAATCAAAAATATAATTAAAATAAATATAAGATTACAGAGAGCATGTGAGGTTTCTTTTGACTCATGTCCTATCGTTGTGAAGGTGATTAAATTAGACTATAATAATAATTTAATCATAATAAAATAAAATAATAATTTGATTATTAATTCAAGATAAAGTTACAAAGTGCTTTGTAGTAAAATAAATAAATAAAACTGTTTTTGAAAGTGGTGACGTTGAATCTACGTCACGAGAACGGGATCATAACCTCTCGCGATACTTGGCGTGCCTATAAATCCCTCCGCGGCCGCCGCTCGGCCTTTCTTTCTCCCTTTAGCGGTGAAGGTGCAACAGTAATCGGTCGTCCCGAGTCCGGGTTCATCCGACACCCTCACCAAACCAAGCTGAACTGAGCTCAACCACCACAGCAGCAACATGCCTCCCAAATTCGACCCCAACGAGATTAAAGTTGGTATGTTTTCACTGTCAAGTGGGTAATAAACGCAGACGTTTGTTCACAGCCAAGATGGAGTCGCTCCGTGTCCGCCGGCCTGTGAGCGGCGCGCACAAAACGGTAAAGATGGGACACAAGACGCGACGAGGAATGCTAAAAACGATGTCTGACTAAATTTCTGCATGCTGACATTTATGTATCAGGTGAAATCTGATGGATTTGTGACAGGTTTGACGGGTCAACTGGTGTCTGGGGCGGACTACACGCGAATACACGTGGGATGACGGTACTAGCTAATCGGCTAACGCTAGCTAATGCTAATTTAACCTCGTACTCGTTGAATGAATCAGTTTCAGCGTTAATTAAAAATAATCTGCAGCCTCGTAAACCTGCTGTAAAGTGTGATTTAGAGATTAGATTACGTGATGTCTGATTTATGAATCAGTGTTCGTGTTTTGTAGTTTTGATGCTCATACAGATGAGTTTCTTAATTTAATATTCCTTTGGAAAAATGTCAGCTAGTATAATTGTATTGAGTCCTGCAATCCTGGTTTATTAATCCAGATTATTAGTTACCCTAATTCTGATAAATTACAAAACATCTAAAATGTTCTCAGGTTTTGTCTTCAGTGTGATTGAATCCATCTTTCACATTTTATATTGTGATAAATAAGTCTAGGTCACATTCAACACTAACAATTGTATTTTTTACTGTAATCTGGCACATTATAGATAAAACTAATCTAAAACCGTGACAGATTAACTTGTACTGAAAGTGATCGTAGTTCCAGCTGTGTAGGAAACATCAGGCTGCGCTTTAAAAGTAAGTGTAGGTGGAAGTAATTTATTTTGAGAAAATGTAGGCGAACATAAATAAATTGTCCTCAATCTATAAGACAATAGTGTCAATGTTGTGTTGAACTTAATTTTGTCCATTTAGATATTATTCAATGTAAATGTTTCTGATGCAGTTCATTGCGCCACATTCTCTGTTCCATGTGACTTTGCACATATTTACACACCGTGATGGAGACTCAGTCCTGTTGGATGTATTCACAGCTTTTATTTTTTAGCTGGACATGTCTTGATTTAGTTGCTCAGGTTTGGTTTGGGATTGTAAATACCCAGAGCAGGATTCACAACCACTGTGCAAATGTTTGAGGTTATTGTCGAACACATCACGAAGTAGACAGGAGTGATTAGACTTGTCAGTCTGAATTAGAAGTGCTAAGTTTATAGTTTTGGCCTACATAACTCTAAATATCCTTTTTATTCCAGAAATTTGTGATGGTGGGGAAAAACGGTGTCAAGCTTAAGATCTTTTCCCTTAAACTAAAACAACTTTCAGGATCGTAGTGGGGATATTCCACATAACGGGGATTTTAGCGTGTCTACAAAACTGCACATAGTATTGTGTATGATGTATCAACAAAATGATTATGAGCAATGAAATGTTACTAGATCGAGTCCAACCTGCAGGTTTTTTTTGGCCTGAAACAATTTGACTTGGCAGTCAGGAACGTAGACAACATGCCAACACTCAGAATATAATAGTCTGTAGGCGTTAAATCATAATTTAATGACTGCTCTTATATCAGCGATGGCGCGAAATGGGTTTTACATGCAGTATTAATGTTTGGTGCCCCATTTCATAAGACTTTAGTTAAAGTGTCTCATGTTGGTTGTCATTTTCCTGATTCCAGGTGCACTGGTTTAAAAAAAATTCACTCAAGTGTTAAATAGCTAAATGAGCTTCAGGACTAAACGAGCAGATATGCTGTTAAAATCACTGCAGTTCTGTCTGAAGCCGTCATCACACCTGTGAAAGATCAGCTGTCAGTGGGTGTCGAGTCTGCAGAGTGTGAAGAAACTGCATCAATTAAAGGTTTTAACGAGGTTGTTTTTTTTGTCTTTCAGTGTACATGAGGTGCACAGGAGGAGAGGTCGGAGCCACATCCGCCCTGGCCCCCAAAATCGGACCTCTGGGTCTGGTGAGTTTGAAAAGAGAAAAATACATCTCACTACAAACTGAACCAGCCTCCCGCCACTATGCCTGTCTGTCAGAGTGACTGAGTATAATCCAGTGGAGGCTCAGATCGACCCAACTTTAGGAAACAGAGCTGCCCAAACTAATGGACAACCCTGTGCCGTAAAGTCTGGAACACACACTAAAGCTCCTGCATGATGAAGACTCTTGACAGATTTATTTTTAGCTTTAACAGACGGTTCTGTTAGTCCAATGTAATCTCAACTGACCTTTTCTGTTTTCTCATCAGTCTCCCAAGAAAGTTGGTGATGACATTGCCAAGGCCACCGGTGACTGGAAGGGCCTGAGGATCACCGTGAAGCTGACCATCCAGAACAGACAGGCAGCTGTAAGTATTATGAACAAATTCACAGGCTGTAATCTACAATATGAACTTGCAGGGTTTTATTAAAGGATCAGTTTACCCAAAAACGAAGATTCAGTCATGAGGTGAAGTTTCATAGTCCACAAGACATTTCCTGGAGCTTCACAGCAAAAGTGTTGCAGCATTTTAATAAACAACTGAAGTAGCTGGAGTCTTGTCTTTGACTTCTCATTTTTGGGTGAACTGGTCCTTTACTCCCAGCCAGTTGTGAATATAAGCAGTCAGCTTGGTGGCGGCAGGACGATGACTTGACTTTGTCTTTGTTTTAGATCGAGGTCGTTCCCTCTGCGTCTGCTCTGATCATCAAGGCTCTGAAGGAGCCTCCTCGTGACAGGAAGAAGGTCAAGAACAGTAAGTGTTGTGTGGAAACGATCACTTTTAAAAAAAACAAAGACAAGGTTGGATGAAGTGGATTGACCGCATTTCACTTTCTATTTTTCCAGTCAAGCACAGTGGAAGCGTCACCTTCGATGAGATCGTTGGCGTTGCTCGCGTCATGAGGCCTCGCTCCATCGCCAGGGAGCTCTCTGGTAAGACTTTAAACAGGACAATGTGTTTCGTGTACCGCTCAGCCTCCCGCCACTATGCCTGTCTGTCAGAGTGACTGAGTATAATCCAGTGGAGGCTCAGATCGACCCAACTTTAGGAAACAGAGCTGCTCAAACTAATGGACAACCCTGTGCCGTAAAGTCTGGAACATTCATTGACCACATGAGAGAAATTCACCTGGTTTCTGTCCCCGTGTTAGTAATGTTTTGTTTTTATTGGACTTTAAACCTCAAACAGAGATGAGCTGCAAACGTGTCTAATTTGAAATGGACGTAAACATTTTGTATTGTTACATCAAGTCATTGATTGTATATTTGTCTTAATTCCTCCTTCAGGAACCATCAAAGAGATCCTGGGAACCGCTCAGTCTGTCGGCTGCACCATCGATGGACGTCCTCCCCACGATGTCATCGATGACATCAACAGCGGCAAAGTCGAGTGTCCATCAGAGTAAAAACTGAGGACGTCAATAAAATGTTCAGAAAAACTGAGCTTGTGTTTGACCTTGTTTTTTTTATTTTGTTAATTAAGCTTAATTTAACGGGACGTGCAGCAATCCTGGTTTTGTATCCCGAGATGAGGAAATCAGTGAACGACCTCGGTCCTGTCGGATCAGAACATTAAAATGCTGATTAAACGTGACGGCATCAGGACTGAAGATGTTGAATTTATAAATTGAAGGTCATTCAGCACAATAATGGGTTAAAAGTGAAACATTTCACTAAGGAGTGACTCTGAATGCAGTACTTCTACTTGTAGTGGAGTATTTTGAAATGGTACTTTTATATAAGCTCTAAATACATGTCCTTCACAGCTGGTTTGTCCAAATAAATACACTAAAAATAAGTTGGATATTGGGATTATAGGTGCTTATATGCAATAAAAGCCAAATGTAATTTTGAGTAGAGTATGAAGACATGAGAAAGATGCAATGAGTAACTGCCATAATGAGGTTTATTCAAGCTGTTGGGCGTGTACCAGCTGAACTCCATGTAACTATTGTGTCAAACGTTGAAGCAAGGTGACTGTTTTAAACTGGGAGGTTAATTTATACACGGTTGAAACAAAGTGGCGAGGACAGTTTTCTTCAGTAAGGAAGCTCATTACCGCCTCGCCAGGAAAAGAAAGCTGGAAAAGTATCGCATGAGAGAAGTTAAAGGTTTTGTGGTTCTCACAAAAATTACATTCAGAGCTGCTACTTTGTGAAACCTCAGATTTTAATGTAATTTTCCTACTGTTGCCTGTGGCAGAGATGAGTGGGATAGAGATTAAAGGAGCATTATGTAGTTTTTGGGGAAGAAATGTTAATCAGAAGGAAAAGATCTTCATTGACTTTATTTTTTCCTACCTAAATAAACTGTTTTCATGAAAGAATAAACAAACTGACCTTAAAGGACAACGCAGTTTATACTGTTTTACTTTGTTTATATGTGGCGGACCCTGCCACCTTTCTAGCTTCAGTGTTCTGCGACCTTATTTTCGTCTGAGAACAGCTCGTTTATTCACTCATGGAAAACATATTTCTGAGTTTGAATTATTACCTCATTAATATTTTAAATATTAAAATTCTGATTTTGAATTTATTCTCAAAACTACAGAGTGCTCCTTTAATTAAATCATTTCTTGATGTAATTTTTTTTTTTTTTTTGCTGCTAAAAAGAGCAAATCCAGATTGAGTTTGGGAAACAAAACACCATCATTGGTTTTGAAACACTAAGGTGTGAAATGTTACATCATACGTCTGAATTGTGTTCAATTATTTTCTGTCAGTTTCGTAACTTCAGTGAATCAGATGAACTCCTGAACTGAACGGGGCGAAGCTGGAAATGTGTCAGCAGCTTCGTTCTGCGTGAACGTCTCCGTGTTATGAGATCTGAGCAGCTTGTTTCAGCCCGAATGTGTTGAAGGTTGTTTAATGACTGCAGCTGCAGGAAAACCGTCTGAAGTCGGATCCTGTTTGAATCCAGAGTCACTGTGACGACGTGTGGTGGGCGTGCAGGGTCGCTCGGGTCAGTCATGACTCAACACAGTTCTCCTTTTATACAAAATATTTATTGAAAATCTCAGCCAGTCATATACAACTCTACAAAAGTATAAAGGGTTCAAAAACGCAGCAGAACAAAAAGGTGCACTGAACACAGCTGCAGCCATTTTTTAACTATTATTAATTAATGTGGTCCAACAACACGGGTCACTACAGCCGTCACCGCTAAACTGATTCACCACGTCCAGTCGCTACAAGCTCGATGATTGTTTCTAGTGTTCTATCCTCAAATTCATAACTAGCGGCTGATTTTGTACCAAAAACTAGTAAATCTTTGATCGAAATCGTCCTGGATTAAAGGAAAAGTTCACCCAAAAATGAGACGCCCACGCTGATGGAAAGTCAGTTGAAGTTTCGACGTCCACAGAACATTTCTGGAGCTTCACAGAAAAACAGCCTTGGATCATTCTGCTAAACAACTGAAGCAGCTGGAGAAACACAACGGGAGTGAACATGAAATGTCTCTATGCAGCTCGTCTCACATAATCTGGAGGCCCCGAGATCAGAGATCGATTTGAAAAGAGATTATTTACACACGAAATCTTCACTGTAGCTAATAAGGTAAACGTGTTGTGATCTCGGGCTCCTGGAGACTTGGATTACACTGGACGAGCTGTGTGGAGCCACTTTATATATTTTTGGGGATGTTTTTCACATTTTAAATCAAGTCTCCAGCTGCTTCAGTTGTTTAGCAGAATGCTGCAACTCTGTTTTTCTGTGAAGCTCCAGAAGTGTTTTGTGGACTACCAGACTTCACCTGACTTTTCATCATCAGGAGGAGGAGATGATGACTGGATTTTACTTTTTGAGTGATCTGTTCCTTTAAATCTAAACTTGGACTCTTTTGTTAGTTCTTCAACGGCTTCTTTTGTTTAGACAACCTTTAACCTTTGAGCACTTAATTTGTTAAATAAAACAGGGTTTATGATCGTCAGTGTGCTGCTATAGAAACATTTTAAACAAGCTCATTTTCTAACTGGACGCTGGTCAAACGACTGCCTGTGTTCTCACTCCCTCCAGTGGTAAACTGATTGAAAAGCTGAGTGTGTTAGTTCTTTAACCAGAATCAGTCTTTGTATTTAACTTCCTGTCGATGAAAACTAACTACTGAGTATTATTAACGGTCAAGAAAAAACAGTGTTTGTATCAAAATGATAAAAAAAAATACAAAATGAGGATCAGGAGGTGGAGTTTTTCTTTGTGCTTCGTTTGTTGTCGGGTCGGAAACAGCAGCCTCACCTGCTGCTGCTCGGTAAAACTGATGCTTTAATTCATGGTGGCTCTGTGATGACCGAGCGTCACTTAAACGCATCACGTCCAGCCAGTGATGACCTCAGAGGAGGTGATGGGAGTGCATGTCAGTCACCAGAGCTTCATCAGTTCTCCACCTCCTCCTCCTCAGCTTCGTTCTCGGCCTCAGGCTCCTCCTCCATGCGCTCCTCTTCCTCCTCCTCTTCGTCCTCCCTGCTCTTATCGTTCTCAGAGTCGACCTTCTTCTCTTTATCTTTGCGCTTCTGCTCAGAAACCTCCTTCTTTCCTTTCTGGCCCTTCTTATACACTGTGGAGGAACACAAACACCCATCGTTAACCGCAAATCAAAGACTTGGAGCTCATGTTATTTCACATCTCTCCGCTCTGAGAGTTACTGGAAACATCTGCTCCGCTGTTGAAACGGAGGAAGTCGGTGACAGAAGAATGAGCTGTGAGGCTGTTCAGACCTGGTTTTAACCTTTCGTTCTAGGTGATCCGATCACAAGTGCAGAGCTTTAAGTCCGTCAGCTCACACCTGTTGTTAGTCTCTAATGAGCGCTTATGATCGGATCTCACTTCCTCGCTCTGTATGCAAATAAACACGTCCATCACTGGGACGAACAGACACAATGTTTTTTACACAAAGAAAGAAAGAGCTTAATGTTTAATGTTTGCCGAATTAACAAGAAAGCCTGAAAAATGAAGAATTTGTCAGAGACAGAGTGTCAAAGTTTATAAAGTGTGTCCTAACTCATCAACTAACTAAACCGAGCAATTTTTTAAGGGAGTCTGGGGACAAAGAAGTCGCCTATATTGGTTACTGTTTAGTGTATCTGTAAAATGTGACATGTTTAGCGTCAATAAAATGTTTCTTCTTTCATAAATTGAGTGTAAATGGTGAAATCAGTGTAAACAGTGTGTTCAAACAGCTGCTAAATGTTGGCAGGTAAGACTTTAGCACTTTAGACAGAAGCAGACAGGCTGGTACAGCCATGCTGCCACAAACTGACACTTTTTACAAGGAAACAAACAACTTACTGTTTTCATTTGATGCTGAATTTACAAGGAGACGATGATTCAGAATCTGTCTTAGCAAAGTTTCAGAAAGTTTTTTAAGTTTCTCCTCATGAAACAACTCTTAAAATCAGCCGATTTGTTAAGGGAGTCTGGTGACTAGTTCAATGTTTGGATCAGTTGAAACAGACGGTGCGTTCACAGACATCTGCTGCTAACACAGGCGGGTTCAGAGAGACCAAACATGTAATTTATATCACAGTGAACCACATGTTGATACCAGGTCTGAGCAGCCAATCAGATGCAGTCAGACTGATGAGGAATAATATGAACTTGTATTTTGTGTCATATTGTCTTCACACTGATGTACTGACCCTCCAGAGCTTCTCTGAGAGGCTCCAGGAATCGTTCAAACTCCATTTCCTCCATCGCGGCCAAAACGTCTCCTGCGTTCAGAGTTTTCCTCTTCGCTTTCATGGCAAAGTTGTTCGCACTGTGACGAGATAAACAGGAAGAAAAGCCATTGTTTTATTTAAGGAGTGGTGTAATGGATCATTCTTAAAAAGCACTCCGGAGACTCAGACGCTGTTATGATGCCACTTCAATCCAACTGAATTTCATGAATGAATCCCGGCTGATTCTCACCAGGACGTTGCGTACAGCACGAACACGCTGGCGGCCTGGGAAATGGCTCTCCTCGCTTCCTTCGACACGTTCACCCCATCCGGGAGCTGTTGAGAAAACAAGCCGTGCGGAGGAGTTTATCTCAGAGCTGCAGGACACCAGCAGCTTTTTATCAGAAAACACAGGCGGGCTGAGAAAAGAGGCTCGGAGACAATAACACAGGAACAGTCACAAACACGTGAGCACAGCTGGTTTCAGGAACAAGCAGGTGTGTTAAAGGCTTTAAGGACGTGTGCACCTGCATGAACAGATGAGGCGCTCAGGGTTCTCATTATACTTTTCTACTGTAACTGAAGTAATATGATGAATGAGTACTTTAACTTGTAACTGGGTATTTTTACACTGCTTTTTTGGTTCATTACTTTCACTTTAGATACTTTAAATACATGTTACAATGACACTTTTCTTTTGTAACTGAAGTAATATGATGAATGGAGTACTTGTACTTGTAACTGAGTATTTTTACACTGCTGTATTAGTAACGTTACTTCTACTTAAGAAACTTTAAATATATTTTATGATATTTTTTCTCCTGTAACTGAAGTAATATGATGAATGAGTACTTTAACTTGTAACTGAGTATTTTACACTGCTTTTTTTGTAACGTTACTTTTACTTTAGATACTTTAAATACATGTTACAATGACACTTTTCTCCTGTAACTTAAGTAATATGATAAATGGAGTACTTGTACTTGTAACTGAGTATTTTTAAACTGCTGTATTAGTAACGTTACTTCTACTTAAGAAACTTTAAATATATTTTATGATATTTTTTCTCCTGTAACTGAAGTAATATGGTGAATGGAGTACTTGTACTTGTAACTGAGTATTTTTACACTGCTGTATTAGTAACGTTACTTCTACTTAAGATACTTTAAATATATTTTATGATATTTTTTCTCCTGTAACTGAAGTAATATGATGAATGAGTACTTGTACTTGTAACTGAGTATCTGTACACCGCTGCTCTGGTACTTGTCCTGCAGTAATCCCTTCCCTCCCCGCCGCCGGCTCTCCACTCACCGCCTCCTTGATGATGCGGGTGATCACCGCGTTGGGGAGGTTCAGGTCTTCCGGCCTCTCCGCCATCTCTCTGCCCGCTCACCGAGTCCTCTGACCCCGTCCGCCCTGCTTCTGCTCCCCGCTCACGGCGCCTTCCCTCCCGGGTCGCGGCTGCGTGTCTCCGGTGTGAAGCCGGAGGTAGCTGCTCGATGCTAACAGATTAGCCGGAGCTAACTGACGGAGCTAACTCGGCTAATCACTGTCCGGCTAATGTTCGGTTATTGACAGTTGGTTACGTCACTACCAGCAGCAGACGCCTCTATTGATCCGATCGATCGGTTCGGCTGATTGATGAGTTCACGCGCCTCCTGAAGTCGCTCGCGTGGCCACCAGAACCGATTTGTTTTGAGACATTTCCCGCGAACCGTCCGAGCACGAGCCCTCCCCTGTCAACTTTCAACTCTGACCTCTGACGCACGCGTGACGTAGGTCGACGTTTTACGTAACTCACGTAGAAAATGTAGTTTTTATTCTTTAATGTTTGTTTTTCATGTTTCTCATCGGATTCCTTCAGGTTTATGTGTTTATTACGATTCAGTAAATACAAAATAATTAGAAAATAATTTAACTTAATAGAATAAAAATAATTAAGTCTAAATAAAATAAGATGACAGACATGAACTGACTATTTAGATTACTATTATTTATTTGTACTATTAATTTATGCAACAGATCATAAACCATCCTTTTTTATTTTTGAAAATTAAACCAAACAAAACATAAATTTAACTTTTAAAAGGAAACCTCTTTAACATCTAATACCCATTTCTATCAGCTTATCTCTGTCAGTGCTCTGATCCAATCCACTGACGTTATATGTTTATATACTCTGTATTGGACTGTGCTGTTTGCTAATTAAAGAAAAAGAAAGAAAAGAAACTAATAGAAAAACAGATACAAGATTTTATCATTTTCCCAAACTGGTTTCAGTTTAGTCATCGTTCATTATGCAACAAGGAAGTTATAGTGTTTAGTAAAAATACAGAATTATGTTGCTGCACAATTAATAGAAATATTATCGAAATCACAATATGGTAGCATTATAATGCAGTTTGTTACAAACCCCAGCATGTCACATCATCATGATTTGAATTTGTTTTTTAAATTAATGAAAGTTGTAATGCAGAAATGATTATTACCAATAATTGTGAATCATATTGCAATCGTAAAATCTATCGTGCAGCCCTAGACTCACTGAATTTCACAATAACAACAATACAATCAAATAAAATAAAGCAAAACACAAATGAGTTGAATTCAAACTGCAACAGGACAAAAAACTGCTCAGTAGTTTGTGTTTTATTATTGTTTTATTTCTTATTTCTATTGCAAAGATTAGAGTTTCAAAAAAAGATATAATTTATTTACATCTGATCTGCTGGTGTAGTTTGGTATCGAAAGCATTTTGTTCAGTTTTGTAATTGTTAAATATGACATATAATACATGTACTGTTTTTTATTTTCTTTAGTTTCCTTTGACAGTGTTCTGAATATTATAAGTTAATATCAGTATTCTGCTTTGGCAATATCAATGAATATGGTTGTGTCAATAAATCCTTTCAAATTTAAATCAACATAATACAACAAACAAAATGTTTGAAACTTTAAGTCTAAATATCAAACGATGATAATTATTATTATGTGAAAATAATCCTGTTAGCTGTGAGTGTGAGCTGACAGACGTCATGTGTTTAAAGACCACAGTGAGACATCGTTCATTAGAAAGTCTTTTATATGTGAACTAAAACAATAAGGCCGTGACTGTTGATTCTTTATTTCTCTAATTTTAACAAATCCCATTGAAAAAAGACCAAAAACAGAAACGAGTTCTTCTTTCTCTCAACACGTTCTGACTTCCTGTCTGAGGCTCTGAGCTCAAAGTCCCAGCAGATCCTCCATTTCCTCCTGTTTGCTTCAGGCAACAGATTAGTGTAGTTTGTGGTCATAAAACCCAGAAATCAGTTAGTATTTTTGCACATCTGGTTCCCTCGTCTCAAAGTCTGAGAGTTGTTGAATGGGTTTTCAGTTAAATGTGTGAAATACGGTGTGTGGTTACCGCAGGCTGAATATATTTACATGTTTTGTTCTCCAACATAAACTCCATCATTAAATGTCCCACAGTTTAATTATAAAGCTCTTCTGTGTGTTAAAAACTGTTAGCGGTTGCTAACAAGTGTCTAAATGAGACTACAGAGGTTGTCGGGGACATTAAACGTCCTCACAGCGAACACGGAGACTCATCTGCTCACTAGTCCGTCTTTACAGGCCACTTTAGTTACACACTGTTCTGACTCTGACTTTACAACTCGTACATTGATCAGTTTATAGAAACCTGGATAGTAATTGTGCAGTAATTACACACATTTAATTTACGCTTCAAACATCACAGAGTGGAGTTCATCTGTGGAGATTATCTGGATGAACAAAACCTGGAAGGATCAGAAACTTGTGTTTGACAGGGAGATTATTTTCAGCAATAATCAAAAATCACAGAGAGAATCAGAGCCACAGACGGGAGGGAAATCCAGAAGTACTGACAGACTGTTGGTTTTGGTCTTTTTATGGGATTCACTGACGAGAGCAAGAAAAAAAACCCAATAAAAATGAACCTGGTGACGACTTCTGACGACAAGACAGGTTCACCTCGGCGTGCGTCAGACAGGAACCGTCCGGTCCATTAAACATTAACAGTGCTGTGATGAACGGAGGCCACGCTGAAGTGAGATGCCTCCGCTCTCCTGCTCTCACAGTATTTTCAGCGCTCAGATGAATATTAAAAAACCCTGACTGGGCAGACTTCCAGCTCCGCTCACACCTTCACTACAAACAGAGTGGAGAAGGTCAGGGTTTGTTGGGGGGGGGGAAAGGTATTTCGGTGGTTTCCATGGCAGCTGGCTTCCTCACACATGCGGGAGGCGATGCGGCCCACACGTTGTAAACCGCTCTGTACAGTACGGCTACGCAATGAAAGGCGAGTTTCTACGCCCACCAGGTTCAAGCGTCTGTGGCTGTTTCTGGGCAGCGCTCCAGGATGCTAAAGTTTCTTCAGCTCGGCTTTCTGTGTGTTGCTGGAACAATAACGGCTGCTTCGCTGCGTTCGTGTGCACAGGTGACTGCACGCGTGAAAACACACTCCCAAAAGTGTCGAACTGGTTCAACGAGACAAGAGTTTTTATTAATGAAAGGATTTTTCTGTCAAAGGAGGAGTTCATGCTGCGTTACAACGATTCACATGCTAAATTTAGCATCTTCTCTCTTTTTCCTCAAATCTAAAATCTATTCATACGTCAGACTCACCAGTTTCTCAGTAAACAACTCAGTAAAACTCGCATACCAGGACTTTACAGACCTAAAGTCAGTGTTTTCACCAGGTTAGAGAAGAGACAGGGGCTCGGTTCAGACCTGGTATCAACATCCATCCTGAGTGACCCGATCACACCCCCAGAACACATTGTCAGACCATGTTACCACATCCCTTCAGCAATAATGTGTACGCACATGTGTCCACGCTGAAGGACCGCTGACTCAGCTGACGTCCTCTGTGAAACAAGAAGAAGAAGAAGACACGACAACAGGCAGAGCAGATTACACACTGTCTGACTCACCCGCTGTGAAATAAATGACATGTGTGGGCTCTCTTAAACTGTCAGTGTCAGCAGCAGATGTCTGCGAACACACCGTCTGTTTCAACTCATCCAACCACTGGACTAGTCACCACAAGATCACCAGAGTCCCTTAACAAATCGGCTGATTTTAAGAGTTGTTTCATGAGGAGAAACTTAACAAACTTTGTGAAACTTTGCTGCGACAGGTTCTGAATCATTGTCTCCTTCTTGTAAATTCAGCATTAAATGAAAACAGTAAGTTGTTTGTTTCCTTGTAAAAAGTATCAGTTTGTACCAGCCTGTCTGCTTCTGTGTCTAAAGTGCTAAAGTCTGACCTGCCAACATTTAGCAGCTGTTTGAACACACTGTTTACACTGATTTCACCATTTACACTCAATTTATATTGATGGTAAACACGTCACATGTTATAAATACACTAAACAGTAACTAATACGGGCTGATTCTTCGTCGCATGCAGAGAAAGTCACCAGACTCCCTTAAAAAATGGCTCAATTCAGTGAGTTGTTGCGTGAGTGCAATGCTGGACCAGTGGGCTGCTTTTCAAAACCTGGAGGCTACATTACCCACAATGCAACAGCCACTGAGTGACATCACTTGAGGCAATTTATCAGATTACGTGCAGCTTCGTCTGGCATCGTCTGAGCAGTTTTACTCCTCAAGACCCTGAGACTGCTGGAGTTACACTGTAACTGGAAACAGCTGCTGCTGCTGTTCAGACTGAAACAAAACAACGAGCTGAAATAGTGAAAATAAAAGGAGTTGTGTATTTCTCTGTGGGTTAGTCAATACAAGCAGCACCGTATCAATTAGACCATAATCACAGTCACGTGTCTTCAGACCGAAGAGACTCCAGAAACTCTCGTCTCCTGTATCTTTTTATTAAATGTGTGTTTACTCTGGAGTAACAATAAATATTTGCAGGGCAGCGAGGCCAAACGGAGAGAAACACAAAAGTAAAAGCCATCTGGAGGGAAGTCAGGAAAGATATCGTCCTTTCAACAAAAAGCCAAGGACGGATGATGAATGTGCCAGACTGTCGGCCGTGACAGACTTTAATCCGAGGTATGAATGAACGTGTCTGCGGCAAAGAAACACAAAGTCAGAGTTTCAGTAACATTAATTACTGACTGCAATATTAACAATGATGCTGCTGAAGTGTCTGACTGTCAGCAAACAGCTCGATAACTCTCCTACAGACTTTGATCCTTTGTTCAGATATTTCACTGGAGGACGAGCAGCAAAAGCCTCAAAGTAAAATTACTCTGTAATGAGTAAAAGTCTTGTGTTCTTCTTGTTGTAAGTAGAAATACAGAGCAGGCAGAGATCTGAAATAACACTAAAACATACTGGAACCACTTTATGTTTACATTTTGTTAGGATACAAATATTTGTATTGTATCACAGAGGACACACATCTATTTCATCATAAATCATAAGGTCAAATAAAGGATCAATAAATGGTGGTAACTTCATCTCCCTGTCGTTCATTAGTTTGGAGACTGTCGTATTCACACACATCTGAGTTAACAACGTGAAACCGAACCTTCAGCTGAGACGAGACGCTCAGACAATTCAAAATAAATCAGGAAACCAACACAGGACCGGACGTCAGCGAGGCAGAGAGCTGTTATAACTCAATCACATGACGATATTCACAATAATGAAAATCCCCCACGATCACAATTATTGTGAGTGTTTTTTATCACAATCTGCAATAAAATCCTTTATCGTCCCGTCATTAGTACAGAATTATTAGAAGAATAGAGTAATGAAATATAAAAAGTAAAAATACTCATGCAGGCAGCTGAATGATGACTGAGTGAAACACAAATGGCAACTTTTATAAGATCTAAGTGTAATTTAATGTTGAGCAAAGTTAAGACATAAACGATGTGAAGGCTGAAAACATAAATAGATTTTATTTATGTTTGAAATAAATCTGGTGTCAGAGGAAATGTAACATGTTCAGACACCACACGCAGGCGTTTCTGTACGATTTCAAGTCATCACAAAGGTTTTATTATTAATATTATTATTATTATTATTATTAATATTATCATCATTCAAAATCAAGTCTAAATGTTCTGCACATATATATTTACTGATTTAATGTATTTACAAGGGAAAAGACAGCCAACAAGGTTAGCAACAAGATAAAACAACTTGTTCGTTTGTTCTTAAAAAATGTTGAAGCGTTGGTGGACTTTTTGTTGTACTTCACTCATTGTAGATTTTACTTAATAACTTGTTTGTCTTCTCCTTTCTTTTCTTTGTCTTCCTCTGAATATTGAACCTGTGACCTGATTATTTAAGCTGCTGAGGAGAAGCCACAGCTCCTCCAGCAGATCTTCATTTCATTTTAATAGAGATGATAAAATGTATAATTGTCATTTTGTTTGTGAAATCAGTCTCAGCAGGTCGTCCTGCAGCTTATTGTTCTCGACACAAGATGGAAACAGACAAGACCAGCGTTTGCATTCAGTCGTGGGTGACCGAGGGCGAGATTGAGGATGAGATCAATCTCAAGTCAGATTTATCTTATTTTTCTTATCAATGTCCTGCTCAAGGGCACATCGGTGGTGCTCTTTAATTTAACCCGACCAGACTTATCCTGCGTTATGTAATACCTGCCTGCACTCATAAAAAATACATTATGGAGACTTTAATGTAGTTTGAAGGTTAAAATATATTTCAAAGGTCTTTTAAAATGAGTGTAAGCCGACATCAAAACATCTCAAACACAAAATGAAACACAGCGTTCAACTAACGAGAACGTAGAGAAACACGAGAGACAAAGTTAAATGAAAAGTAAATGAAGGTCGAGGACGACGGGACACAGCGGAGGAAGTTACCTTCATCTTTCTAAGTGGACTTAAAGTAAAACTGTCCACTTAGACTAATATTTTGTAAAAATGTTATTTTATTTTTCATTACAGGATAAAATGTGTCACTATTTTAGACCACAAATTACAAGTTCTCCAGCATTAATGCCTCAGAAACTGGACAAACCTGGAGAATTTTATTAAATTAAAGGTGCACTGTGTCGTTTTGGAGAATTTTAATATTCACAATATTAATGAGGTAATTACACAAACTCACTATCAGTGAATAAACCGGCTGCTCTCAGAGGAAAATAAGGTCCCAGAACACTGTTTGAAGCTAGAGAGGTGGCAGGGTCCGCCACATATAAACGAAGTAAAACAGTATAAATTGTGTTGTCCTTTAAGGTCAGTTTGTTTATTCAGTCATGAAAACAACGAGAGTTTGATTATTTCTTTTGTTATAATAATAATAATAATAAACTTTATTTATAAAGCACCTTTAAAAACAAAAGCAAAAAGTACAAGTAAAAGTATTAATTATAAGTTAGTTATAAATGTACTCAATGTTTTTGTTTGTTTTAATCTGATTGTCAATAAAAATAATGAATTTAAAAATGTCATCCTGGAGTAAATGTTTGGCGTTGGAGAGGTGGCAGGGTCCGCCACATATACACAAAGTGTGAACCTGTGTTGTCCTTTAAGTTGTTTGTTTGTTTGTTCAGTCACGAAAACAAACAAACACAATTAATTAGGATCTTTCTCTTCTTCCCCTAAACTACATAATGCTCCTTTAAAAAAAGCACCAACTCATTAAATTAAAACAATTAGCCGAAGCTAACGGCTAGCGGCTAATATGTGCTGGTTCCGAGCAGACAGCCGGGTCTGGACCTGTGAGCGGCCACACGAACAAGGAGGGACGTCAAAGTAACAAGAGGAAGAAGTCCGGACGTGTTCGGTTCTGCTGTGGTTCTAAGTTCCCCTGCTCCAGTGCGGTTCTGTGCGGACCGAGCGGGCAGAACCTCGCTGTGTGTGTCGGCCCGGTACCGCTGGATTCTTTAGGAAGCGTAAGGAGGTTTGTTTATGCAGCACTACTTTTTGTGTACATCCGACAATCACGGAGCCCAACTGAGATAACGACTCTCGACATCTTTACAAAAGAGCCACGAAAAGTCGCCCACGGGGTCCAGTTTCAGCTCCAGCACCGGAGCCTCGGGTCCCGCGGCTGGTTTCGGTCCGGACGGACGCCAACGGCCGCGTGTTTGCTGGGTCTACTTTCTGTCGGACGGCGGTGCTGCGCCGCTCCCTCTCTGCCGTGCGAGGCCGCCATCTTGAATTTTAATGTTAATTTCTAAAAAAAAAATGTGTTTCCTGTGATATTTTCGTTTCGGGTGTCGGTGCCAAATCTGGATTAGTTCGGAGCGGTGGTGTTTTTGTTTCGCGACTGTTTTACAGAACCGCCTCGTGAGTACCGTGCGTGTGTTGTGTGCGTGGTGTCGACCCGAGACGTTTAACGCTCCCAGCGCGTGAAAATGCTTCCAGCTTAGCGCCGCTGCTGTTTAACTGCTAGCTGATAAATAACACTGGCTGCACCGAGACTCGGGCTGTTCCCCCCTGTTCTGATGGATACCGCGGATTGTGTCCACACCGGTACCGATATCTACGAGCGAACTAAGTTCTGATCCGTTTACTGGTGATAGATTTGCCCTGTGAAGTTAGCTAATGGCTTCCACATCAAACAACCCGAGCTAACGCAGTGTACGCTAGCCTGCGCTAGCTGCTGTGCTCCAGTGGTTTGCAGGTAGGTAGCATAACGTTAGCTAGCTGCTTCTCACTGGGGGCTTATGTGTTGCTAACTATCGACCGTTGTGGGCGAATATTTCACGTATAAGTCAACTTTATACGATTAATGGGGGAGAAGGTGGCGGTTTTGTGTTTATGTCGACCCGTGTGGTCTGTTTATTGTGCTAGCTGACGGTGAGCGAAGCTAACTTAGCAGCCAGCTGAAGTTAAGTTTGATGCTAGCTGGCATCAGCTGCTAGCTCAGACAAACTAAGAAGACGCTGATGGGACTTAATTAATCAGGGCTCGTGCCAGCTGTAAGAAACGGTGACCGCAAGGCTTTTTTGTTTGTTTGTTGAGTGTGTGCTGCTTGCATACATAATGAAACACTCGGACGCCGCTTGAGACGAGTGTTTTGGTGTAATACTGTCGTTAACGTTTAAATGTCACCATCATTGTTCTGTTCCGGTATTTGTGCTGAATTGTGGGTTCACTGCTCATGTTTGGAGGCTGCTTGTTGTACATTGCCGGTGTTTGCTGCATGCTAACAACCACCACCCGGCCGAACAGCTCCCTGCCGTCGCCGTCGGTGGTGGTTAGCTCCATGCTAACGACGTGTATGGGTGGAGAGACGACAGTTAGCAAACAATGCGATGCTATATTGATAACTCCGATACAATCTCGGCCTCAGCAGTCGGTGTGGCCTTCCGGGTTTCCACGGTCTGTCCCGGTCCTTGCGGCTTGTTGTGTCCGGTGGAGGCTAACTGTAGTTTCTGAGCTAAACTGCGAAGCTTTTTATGCATCGATTTCAAATGAGATGATGCTCTCAGCGACGCTTTTGCTTGGGAAACTACATTACTCATTAGAGAAGTAATAAATACTGTATGATGTGTTTCATGCAGTGCTGAACGTGAGCGCGATGTGACGTGATTAAACGATCCATACGTTAACAAAGCAACACTTTATGTGTGTGAGTGAAAGCACCAAAGACGTTTCTGTTGCACTTGACTTTAAGCCAATGCATTACTCGGGGTTACCACTAAGCGGCGCTGCAGGATCATCTGCAGCTTGTGTCTTCAGCTCTGCCTCTCTGTGTGTCTTAAAGCTATGGCAGTGTAAACAACAGCAGCCATGTCTCTCTGGTGCTGCTCACATTCAGCAGCTCCCAGCAGGATCTTTTAATGGTCGCAGAGTATTTACCGGCTGATCACGGCGACCGACTGCAAATCCTCAAATCCTTGTCCAAGTTGTTGAGTGATCCGCATCCAAAAGTTGTTATGCCAGCCCTACAGAGTGGTCGGAGACACATTTGCATTGTGAATCCCTGACCTGATTGTATCCAGCGTGCATCCCAATAACTAATTAATTGAGAGAAGTTTCATTTCTTGTCCTCTGATTCACGCAGAATAAATCTTGTACGCTTGTTCGTCTCGGCAGTCTTTGAGCTACCGTCACATCCACCTGCCCATTTACACCCCGTTTTGTTTTTTTTATTCCCTTCAGTCTGTGTAAACTCATAAAATTTCTTGGCTGCACATCAAGTAATGTTTGTTATTTGGTCTCTTCCCTCAGGTTTCAAACTCTAGACCCCAGTCTTCCCCACTCAAGAGTGTTTGTTCATCTCGGAGACTAAATGCAACTGGACCAGGGGGCTTGTGGGCATGAAGTGGCTGGGCGAATCCAAGAACATGGTATTAAATGGCAGACGACACGGAAACAAGTTGACCAGCGAACAACCTGTGAGCCAGAGCCAGACCCGCTCTCAGCATTCGCAGAGGGCATCCCTGCGCCACAACAAAAACAGAAATCGCAGATGTAGCCGCAGTGAGTTCAGTGTATACATGTTACCGTCATACGCGTGGACTGTTCGTCAGTCACATACGCTAACGTCAGTCTGTCTTTGGTGTTTACAGGGTTTAATGCAGCCAATCTGGAGGCAGAGAGGCGCTATGTGCCCTCCTCAGGAATGACTGCTAAGGAGTTGTGTGAGAATGATGATCTGACCACGAGCCTCATCCTGGATCCGTACCTGGGCTTTCAAACACACAAGATGAACACCAGGTCAGCAGATTCATCACAGTGGACCTGATCATCCAGAAGCCTTTTCGCAGTCGTTTGAAAGCCTTGTTTATTGTGTGCATGGACGCCATCTTCTCAGGTTATGTTGCTGATTTTATGATTTATTTATTTTTTTTGTTCCTTTAATTGTTTTCCGCAGATTTCGACCAATTAAGGGAAGACAAGAGGAGTTGAAAGAGCTCATCGAGCGCTTCAAGAAACACGACAACTTGGAGAAAGCTTTCAGAGCTTTGACGTCTGGAGACTGGGCCAGAAATCTGTTTCTACACAAGACGAAAGCTCAAGAAAAGCTTTTCAAGCAGCATGTGAGGATATTATTTAAGGTCTTCTCTGTTTGTCTTCCAGCATCACGGTTGACCAAACAATCAGATGACTGACTTTCTGTTTTGCGCAGGTGTTTGTGTATCTGCGGATGTTTGCCACCGACAGCGGGTTTGAGATTCTCCCTTGTAATCGCTATTCATCAGAGCAAAACGGGGCTAAAATTGTGGCAACAAAGGAATGGTGAGAACATAAGACCATCTGTTGGTTCTGATTACACCTGCAGCACCAGTCAACACACCACTTTCAATAGCCCTCACCCACTAAATACACTTCGCAGTTCTGAGTTCATCTCTGTTTGAACTAACTCACATACCGTATACTGTCTGTTCTGGATACATGGCAGCTTTACGACAAAAAGTAATGCAGCCTACGGTTTCTGTTCGTAACTGACCTTTTCTACCGTTTATTGTTTTTCAGGAAAAGAAATGACAAGATCGAATACCTGGTGGGATGCATAGCTGAGCTCTCAGAGAGCGAGGAAAACATGCTGCTCCGGCACGGGGAGAACGACTTCAGTGTCATGTACTCAACCCGCAAGAACTGTGCGCAGCTGTGGCTGGGTCCAGCTGCGTTCATCAATCACGGTATTAGTCCTAAAAGTCTCCGGTGATCGGTTGTCAATATTACTGCAAACACATAATGAGGTGTTTCCATGTGAAAAATGTCGTTATTCTTCAAAGGGATACGAACTTTATCGTTTCTTTTGTCGCTTCTTTTTTTTTTCAGATTGTCGGCCAAACTGCAAGGTAGAGTCTTTAAAAAGGTCTCTAAAGAAATCATTGGATCAGTTGTTGTTCGGTGTGGAAGCTCATTAAAGAAACACAGTTTGATTGTGATGTTTTGTTCAGTTTGTGTCGACAGGGCGGGACACGGCCTGTGTGAAGGTTTTGAGGGACATCGAACCAGGAGAAGAAATCTCATGTTACTATGGAGATGGTTTTTTTGGGGAAAACAATGAATTTTGTGAATGCTATACGTGTGAACGGTAGGTGCATCAATAAAGACTGTCGAGCAATCCCTCTGAATTGTTTACAAATGGCTTTTTTTGTCTTGTTGTCTCCTTTGTTAAACATCTGTGAGTATTTAGAGACACCGTGTATGTTTAATATATTATAGTAGATGAATACAGAACGTCTTGAAGACGCTATATGTTCAGTATGAGTTCATATTAAGTTTAGTGCCATCAAATAAATAGTGAATTATTCAGAGTTTGGTGAAAATATGATCCAAAAGGTGCAGAAAAGCTGTTCAAGTCAATGCATAAAATATGGACTCAACTTTTCACTGATGCTTTATTTATTCATGTATTCTGTTGGTGTGCAGACGGGGCACTGGTGCTTTCAAATCCAAAGCTGGACTGCCAGTGGAAGTGCCGGTGATCAACAGCAAGTACGGGTTGCGGGAGACGGACAAACGCCTCAACAGGCTGAAGAAGATGGGGGAAGGAAACAGGAGCTCAGACAGTCACTCAGTTGGCTCCCACACCGACGTAGACTCTCAGGAAATGCCAAAAACACATCAATGTAAGAGTCCCCTGAAAATGTAATCCGTCTCTTCATGCCGTTGCCATAGTTACTTTCAGGGTTCAGATCCCAAACTCAGAAATTGGGGAATAAAAGCAATCCTATGTGTCAGTGCAGGTTGGTAAAGGTAGTTTTGTTTTAAGTGCAACATAGCTGGAAGTCTATAGATTCAATACTGTAGAGATTTTCTTATGTTGAATCACTGTTGGATGTATCTGTAAGTGTTGTAAATATGTAATGTGCAACGTTTTCTCTTTTCCAACCAGCTGCCAGAAAAAGAACATCGTCGTCATCTGGCCTGAAGTATAAAAACAGGACTCAATCCAGACAGACTTTGTCACGAGCCCTTACTACCTCATGTTCAAAACAAGGTCGTGTAAACAATAACAGGGTACCAAAGAGACTAAAATCCCAATCCAAGCCTTCACTAAGTAAAGTCCAGTTGCGGAGTCGCAGGAGGGGTGCAGAGCCCAAGGCGTTGGCCAAAGGAGAGACTTGCCAGCTGGGTCTCAGGGACTCGAAGGTGTCGCTGTGTAAAAGTGTCACCGTCAAGAAGGAGAAGGATGGACAGGAGCTGGTGCAGCAGACATTAGGCCAGCGGGGCTGCCTCACTCGTCACGCTGCCAAGGAAAATGGCAATCTACCGCATGTGCAAGGCAGTGATGGCAGCCAGTGTTCGACTTACAGAACTCGCAGGTCCACAAGGACCCTTGTAAAAGCCCAAGAGACGGCAGCTGGCGTTAAGCTGGAGCCCAGTGCGATGGACGGCTTGAGCCCAGTCCCTGGTGGAGTGGTCATTAAAACGGAGCCCGCTGACATGGAGGAGTACCTCCGCCATGGACTGGAGCAGCCGGCTATAGACGCTGGCTATTCCAGAAGAGGCTCGTGCACCAGGCGGAAACGGCTGACACGGCTCAGGACCGAGCGGACAATTAAATGTGAGGACTCATATGGTGAGCCATTCATGCCGGTGGCCGCTGGCCACACCGCTAACTTCTCAGACTGTGGTAACGTGCTGCTGAGCTTCGCCGACCGACACAGGGACTACAACGGGGTTGCCAATGGCAGCAAATCCCTCCGCAGGGACAAAGGTAAGAGTAGCTGCAGGTCACAGGACAAGGGGAAGAAGAAGCGTCGGATCACCCGATACGACGCTCAGCTGATCCTGGAGAACAACACGGGCATCCCCAAACTGACACTCCGCCGGCGGAGGGACAGCAGCAGTAGCAAGACCAATGACGCCAACGATCCGATTGGCTCCTCCAACCTCTCTGCCTCGACGGTCAACTCGGCCTCTTCCAGCAAAATCAGCATCAAGTTCAGCAAGGACCATGACAAGGACAAAGGCAGCTCGTACATCGCCAAACTGAATAACGGCTTTGCTCCCGTGGTCCACAGTAACTCCACCAAGCTGAAGATCCAGCTGAAGAGAGAGGACGACGCTCGCAGAATATCCCAGACGAAGCCCGACCAGATGTCCTATAATGGGGACATGGGTCAGAGTCTGGAGGCCAGAAATGGTGGACATCGGACCCAAAAGGTCCTGGCAGAACCTTCATCAGAAGAGGACGATGAAGAGGAAGGGGAGGAGGATGATGATGATGAGGACGATGACGATGATGATGACTACTTCGACAATGAGTTCGAAGACGATTTCATTCCACTTCCTCCAGCAAAGCGCCTCCGACTCATTGTGGGTAAAGACTCGATAGACATCGATATCTCCTCCAGGAGGAGAGAGGATCAGTCCCTGAGGCTCAATGCATAAGCTGCGGAGCTCATCACTCCCACCTTCCCTTGTATATAACGATGACTCGCTAATCAACTGTTGTGTTGATGTAAAAGAAGTACAGTAATTTAAAAACAAAAAAAATTGCTGAAAAATTAAGAATCTGAATGAACGTTACTCGAAGGTGCTGTTGACCTAAAACAAATCTCTGTTCTTCACTTAAGTTGTGATCATCGTTCTCGTTTCGAGTGTAATTTGAGTTGTTACAAATACAAATTACATTAATTAAGTGTAAGTTTACTCACCCGCTCCACTTCTCTGGCGTCTGATCTGCAAACTATGCGAATTGTAAAACTGCAGACGTTTGCCAGCTTTGTCCTGTTATTGTTTCTGAATAATCTGGCTGAATCAAAAGTGAAAAACGAGAATTTGTTTTACGTTCAACTCTTCCTTTAAGTGAATGCACTTGTTATATTCATAATGGACATGGATATTGTAGAAAGTGTACAGTATGGTGACTATCCCCTCTGTCTCATAGGCAGGTTTTTATGGAACTTTTGATTTTTGTCTCATAGTAATTTTTGTGTGGCGCGCCGTGCTGAGCGTACAGTACGGTGTGGTTGGTCCAGAGGCATTATAAGATCAGTCAGTCAGTTCATTTTGGATTCGGGTGCCATGTTCTCATTATCCCAGACGCTCTCCTGGTAAACAACCACTTGAATTTTCATGTCACCTAAAATTTATATCACATTTTATTTTTTTAATTTATTATTCTTATTTTACTGTAAATATCTTGAGGTGTTACAGGAACTAGAACGGCACCCAGTCGAGCTCATACCTCCACCAAAGCCCAGCGGTCCTCTTCTGTACTCACTCGTAAAAACCAGTCACGTAAATACGCCTTTGTTTCCATAAAGATCTATGCATTACTCCCTGAGAAATTAATGAAAATGTTGAAAAAACGCAATATCTGTTGTCACAAAGAAAATGAGAAAAACTTGTAGGATCTGTTCCTTTTTATCCGCATCCACGCCGAAAGTTAATGATGTCTGTTCAGGGCCGAGACCCGTCCTCCCTTCAAGTGTGGTGGAAATCTGTTCAGTAGTTTTTGTGTAACGCTGCTGACAAACAAACAAACACACAAACACACACACAGACACACAGACAGGTGAAACAGGACCTCAACACCATTTGTTTATGTAAGAACAACAGTCCAAAGACACGTCGGCCAGAGTCCTGGAGCAGAAAGGTGTTTTCCATATCTGACCGGCTACTTTGGTTCTTTATTTGGCTCAAATTTAGTCGAAACATTCACACAGTTTGTCTCGACTGTCTCTCGGTATTAAATACGGCACAGACCACATTCACGGCCATTTTCTTCTGTCATCACACTCGATGTCATACTTGTGTTCCAGCTTTAAAGTTGTAAAAATGTAAAGAATCTGACAAATTATCATCATTTCACCTCCATCCAACCGTCAGGATCTGAAAAGACAGTGGATGGTCAAGATCTGGAAGGATGTGGGTCCATATTTCAGGTTAAAGCAACAGGTTTGGTTCTGTTGTTCAGCGCTGACATATGGTCCACGTCCCTCCAACTTTAACTGTCCGTTGTCCAAATAGTTTTCACTTCACCACTTCCTGATTGATCAGCGACTGAAAAGACAATCGATAGTGAAATCTTGAGGGAAATCGGGTCGTATTTCAGCACAGTCCAACATGTATGATAACATTAGCTTCTGCTAAACCACAGCTAACGTCAGCAGCTAAACCTGAGCACCTGGAGAAAATGGCTGCCACCTGAATATGGTCTGTTGCTCCAGCATGCTACTATCGATGCTCGCCACATTAGCAACACACACAACAGGTTAACCTGCAAAATATAAAGCAAAGCGACATAAAATATAGTATCTCTCCATCCTTAAACAAAATGGTTGGCACACCCAAAGTCCAGACTTTCCCAGTTGTTTTGAGGACATTTCCTTTAAAAAGTAAAGTTAACCTACAGAGTGTTTACTGCCGGGCTGGAGGAGATGACGCCAGTAACGAAGAAGTTAGTGTCCATTACAGGTGTCAGCAAAATAGTAGTTACTGGATGTAACTCCAGTTCTATGAGTAGCACCAAGCACATAACTTACAGTCTGCTGAAACATTTATCACATTAATGATGGTGTTACAAATAAAATGTCGTGACACCGGTGATGAAATCATGTCTCTGTAGAGTTCAATCACACAACGTTTAACCTTTAAACAAATCTGTGGTGTCACGTTTTTCACCTGAGCGTCATTAAAAGAGTTTGTTGAAGCAGAATTTACAGTTTTATGTATATTATGGATTTAACACGCACCAAAATCAATTTATATGTTGCTCACCACCGACACGAAACTCTCACATGAACGAAGAAAAAATCAAACCGGCTCGTTGCAGCTCATTCAGAGCGTTGTAAATAATTTAATTTAGCTGCAGAGCTCTAAGAAATAAAAGCACATGAGTTTTGTAATCACTTCACCAATGTCAGAATAGATGGACCAGTGTTTGTCTTTGTTTCTGGAGCGACTGTATAATGAGAATGTGGCACTCGTGGTAGCTCAACCCCTCTTTTATTAAAACAACTGAGAAGGTAAATCAAACCAAATCCATTCACAGAGGCGACCGACGTGCTTCTTAAATCTGTAATTCTTAAAGTAATGTACAGAAAGGCTGGCTGACGGTCCTCCACCGAGTCATGTTTATTTTCTCTCAAGTCCAGTCTCACTTTTATTTATCTAATCTGAGTTTTTTGGAATCGAGTTCACACATGTCCATCGACACTAGAGTTTGGGAAGGAAAATCACAACGTCTGAACTGTTCTTACTAGCTTAGTGTCATGTTTTCTTTTCTCTATGGTGCTACTTTTATTTCCTGACCATCTGTTTGAATTTCTGTCCTGTGTAGCTCTTTATCGGTAGATGGTGGAAGCATTAACAGTAACAGGCCCAAATTCTGTCAAAGGAAAAGAAAAAACACATTTTCTGTCAGTGAGTCACTTCTTATCAGTCGTGTTTGTAGCTTTTTAAGTTGTGTTTTTTTTGTTATTTAAGTTTTATTCTCTTCACAGGAGCTCATTTACATCCAGTTTGTTTTAGTTCATACACACACTGTCTATCCAACAGCATTAGGTGCCTTAACAAAGAGCTTTGTGACACATTTAGACCAAATTTGTTACACGACTAATCAACCGAGAGTGAAAAATGCTAAGCCATCTGCTTCCCCTGTTTAATGGAAACACTTCAACACAGCGTCAGTCCTTCTGTATATTATTTTATCTTTGTTTTGTGGAAGTAAATGAACTGTCCAACAGATCGAGGGATCAACTGAGACTGAATGTTAACCCACTTTTCCTGTGTTAATATGTACTGTTCATATCACCAGCAGCTAATCGCCGTTCTGAACCTGGCTCAGTCTGTCCTTCCCCTTCGTCGGACGTCTCCATCCTACACTGTAAACTGTTCCAGGTGTAACGTCTGTGTGGTCTTTGTCCAATAGACAGCTGTCAAGATTTCCAATTGATTCAAAAAGTTAAAGAAAAAGAGAAAAAAAAAAAAAAAAAAAAAGCAAAACAAATGTGAATAGTTTGCGGACATTTTAGCGTGTTGCGTGGGTAGTGGGAAACATGTAAAGAGAATTAAAAATGGGCAGTGTGTATATTGTCCAATATGTAAATCATGTGAACACATCTTGTACTTATTTAACAGTTTTGAATACTTGAAAACTATATAAAGTTTCTTTGTGACTCTTGTTTCCTGAGCCTGTTTTCAAGTCGGCTGGACGAAGGTTGTTTTTTCTCGTCGTCGCAGTCTGAATGTGTCCGGTTAGTTTGGAAGGTGCGAGTTAAAATCTCTTATTGCCACATGTCAGGGTGGTGACGTCACTAATTTCTGCACAAATTAAACATTTTTACATGTTTGTTTTTAAAGTCAGTCAACACCAGTTGTCCCAACACAAGAAACTAACATTTAAATTTGATAAAAACTGAACAAATCATGTGAAGTGAAGAAAGAGTCGAATGTAAAACCTCTTTAAAAAACTACAAATAGTAAATTATCAAAATCTTTGTTCTTATTTTGTTGTTGGTCAAAATGTGTCCCAAGTTTTCGTCGACACCGTCAGATATTTATGAAAAAGCATTGGTATTTTTCTAATAATTACAAATGTGTTGATGTTGCAGCTCGCAGCAGAAGGAAACCAAGATGGCTCCCGTGTACGAGTCATGCATGTTTTATAAAAGAAAATGTGTGTTTTGTCGCCACCATCAGATTTTTAATGTCTCATTTTATCCTCATTATTGATAATATACGTGACACAAACAGGCCGATGCGTCCCAACATGAATGTGAGCGATGAGCGACTCTTCACCGCCCTGCTGTCATATGTTGTTTCATTTATTTGCCAAAAACAAAGAAAAACACAGTCAACAGAGTTAAAGATGAACTGGACTTCTTGCTTTTTTCCCCTCAGATTTCTGTAGATAGTGACTGAGTCACTCCTAAAACTTGTCAGGAGATAAATTCACTTTTGGTTTTGGTCTTGATTTGTTGACAGTAATTCTAGCAGAAAACTGAGTCCTTCATTAAATTGCACTGAACTCTGAACTTTGACACTTTTGTTTTAAATGTAAATATGTATTCCAGATATTGGTAATCAATCACCTGGAATACTAATAATCAATATCAGCCCTGACAAAAACATATCTGCAGGCTAGCGGCTGCTGATGTCAGCTGGTGAACTCAGGTGAGGTTTTGAATGAAGGTATCAATGTAATTTATTTATTATACAACACAAGTTGCACAACAAAATCAAAGTTGCAGTTTATTAATGCTACACACACACACACACATGAATTTAAAATAAAAAGTATCCAATAAACTCATTTTTACAATAATAATAATGAAATGTTTATTTTTCAAACAAATTATTGTTATTTTATATATTTTGCAGCTAATTCAAATGTTTACAATAATAATATATTTTAAAATGTAATTTTAAATTTAAATATCTCTGACCTTTAACCTCGACCTCATTGGTTGTCAGCCAATCAGGAGCGTCCCTCCGGAGCAGCAGCCAATCAGATTCGGCGGAGCGCTATTTGAAAGCCGCTCGTCTCCGGGTTGTTTACCTGCAGAAACTCACCGCTGGTCACGGATCGTGTCGCTGAACTGAGCCGCTCGCTGAATAAATCTCCGTGTCGGTTCTTGAAGTCGCAGTTTGGACTCGTTGGTTCCGACGGTCAACATGTCGTCAGTGGAAGTTCTGGGTGTGGTGAGTCCGCTGAAGTTACTTCACTGTCGCTGCGTTAGCTGCCTGCTACAGGTAGCTCCGCTAGCTAGCATCGTTAGCTAACCTGCTTCTCGCTCGGCGTTTTGTGGTTTTATGAGTCTTTTACGCCAGAAAACGTTTCTCACGCTTCTCTGAGGTGTTTAAGCTGCGTGTCCTCGTCTTTCAGCAGCTTCCAGCCGCAGAAAACCCGGTGAAGATGGTGAAAAGCACCGCAGCGGGTCCGAGGAGAGCAGCTCTGGGAGAGATCACCAACTTCACTGCAGCAGCGGTCAACACGAAGGTAACTGAGCAGCAGCAGTCTGTCATGTTTCACCTGTTGTCAGAGCTGAGAGCCACAAAATGACCCGACACGTGCAGTGATGTGTGGCCAGAAGTATGTGGACACCTTTTGTGCATTAAAAGTCTTGTTGAGGTTTTTCCTGGAGAGTGGAGACTGTTGCAGAGGCACATTAATGCTCATGTGTTCACTCATGTTCAGTTTGCATGTGTAATGTGTCCTCAGAGGCCGGGACGAGCCAAAGCATCATCCAAACCATCTTGTGCCCAAAACACTAAACCCATCGCGGTCCAGGCGGTGCATCCTGTGGTCCAGGTCCAGGTCCCGGCTCCTGCAGACCCTCTCCCCTCGGTCTCGGAGGAGTCGGCTGACGTGTCCATGAAGGAGGAGGAGGCGCTGTGCCAGGCTTTCTCTGAGGCGCTGCTCACCGTGCAGGACGTGGACGAGCAGGACGCAGACCAGCCGCAGCTCTGCTCACAATACGTCAAAGATATCTATAAATATCTCCACGTCCTGGAGGTAATTTATCCCCTCCATCATTCAGACTCGCTCTGCATCGTGTTGTACTTTGTTCTCACGGCTCCGTCTCCACAGGAGCAGCAGGCTGTACGAGCCAACTACATGCAGGGTTATGAGATCACTGAACGCATGCGAGCTCTTCTGATCGACTGGCTGGTCCAGGTTCACTCCAGGTTCCAGCTGCTGCAGGAGACTCTGTACCTCACAGTTGCAGTCCTGGATCGATTCCTGCAGGTGAGAACAGTCTCAGCAGTTTGCTTTTTCTCTTTGTGTTTTGTGAGCTGTGTGAAAACCTTCCCCCTGTGCTGCAGGTCCAGCCGGTCTCTCGCAGGAAGCTGCAGCTTGTTGGCGTGACCGCCATGCTGGTGGCCTGTAAGTACGAGGAGATGTACGCTCCAGAGGTCGGAGACTTCGCCTACATCACTGACAACGCGTTTACAAAGGCTCAGATTCTGGAGATGGAGCAGGTGGTTCTGAAGACCCTGAACTTTGAGCTCGGACGTCCTCTTCCTCTACACTTCCTCAGACGGGCGTCCAAGGTGGCCAGTGTGAGTTGTGGCATGAATTCACTACAGAAATTTCAATAATGCTTAAAGTAGAAGGTTTATTAATTAATTAATTTATTTATTTATTTGTTTGTTGTCTCTGGGAGATGAGCAGACATTTGGCCACATGTATTTGTGGTGTACAGTTCTTAGTATAAACAAAAGCGGGCTGAGTTTCCTGTTAATGGCTCCTTATATGTAATTTGCACAAAGTCCTGTTTAATCTTTGTCGTTTGAATACTGAAGCCACAATGCACACAAACTGACGGGCAACAGAATACACTGATTCACTTCACATGGCGTCCTGGGATACTTGGTGAGCGAGTGGCACGATGAGGGCTCAAAGTCCTAATTATAAGAAAAGTTGATTTATTTTTGAGTCCTGTTCTCAAACGGGTTAACGCCGTTCCAACTGCTTTCTTAATTTGCCGGTTGGACAGATTAATGTACACACAAGAATTTTAGAAAAGTTTGCGTGCTGTTCTTTTACAAGAGGTTTTGTAAACTGAGTTGTTAACCGTTCTCACAGTGGTCTGTTGTTTCTGTCTCAGTCTGATGTAGAGAGACACACACTGGCCAAGTACCTGATGGAGTTGACCCTCGTCGACTACGCCATGGTTCACTATCGGCCCTCTGAGATCGCTGCCGCCGCGCTGTGTCTCTCCCAGCTGCTGCTCGAAGGACTGCCGTGGGTGAGTTCGGTGGCCAGTGTTTCTAACCGTTAACGTTAACAATGAATATTAGCAGGGATGGTGATGTCTGTCGTTCAAAGGAGCTGCAGAGTTTCAGTCGACCTGTACTGTTCATTTACTGCCACGAGACGACTTCACAGCTGAACTTTCCCTCTGCTCTGATCGTTAACACCAGTGAGAGTGCAGCCATTGAACATCGCGCTCTTAAAGGAGCCACGTTCCTCTTTATAACTCATAAAAGTAAAGCTTGTAGGAGGCGTGACTCCCAAAGTCTGCTATAATATGTAATTATAGTGAACAGTTTCAATATATTAAGTTTGAGTGGGACTTGACCGACTGTATTTTGCCTCTTGGTGGTTTATAACTGGTCCGTCTTGTCTCAGTCTACCACACAGCAGCACTACTCGACCTACGACGAGGCCCACCTGAAGCCGATCATGCAGCACATCGCCAAAAACATCGTGACGGTGACGGAGGGGAAGACAAAGTTCCAGGTGAGCTGATCGACAAATAAGATGTTTGTGCTTTTGAGTTGAGCCCAAATTAAACAAACTGTTCCTCCGCAGGCTGTGAAGAACAAATACTCGAGCAGCAGGCTGATGAAGATCAGCCTCATCCCGCAGCTGAGGTCGCCCATCGTCAAGAACATGGCCGCCGCTCTGCTCAACTCTTGAGGGGGTTTTTTGTTTTTAGGTTTTATCGAAAGACTTTTCTCTTGCACATTATTTTAGATTGTTGTTGATCGTGACCTGTGGAGGAACTCTAGTTTTTAATAAAATGTTTTAATTTTTGATAAAAGCTTCGTGGTTTGTTCAGAAATCTGAGTTAATCACAGATTTCTTCATGGTACAGATTCTTACTGCAGTGCAGCTGATGGACCGTTCTGGTTTGAAACCTGTCGTCAGTCCTGTTGGGTGGTTTTATAACTTATGCATAACTTCTGACCACTAAACTTTTTCCCCCTGGGAGCGAACACTTTATTTAAATGTGGTTTCTGGTTGATGGAGTTGGTTAAATCATCTGTGGAGCTTTAAACTGACTGCAAATGTGTGAATATCTCAATGACGTGCCTTAATGTTCCCTGATGGATGTTTGTGTCCCGTGTTTCCATATATCACCATACACATGCAGGTTGTCACATTTCATGGCTGTCATGTTGAATATCTTTGTACAGATTAAATTGTTGGCTTTAATTTACAAACTTTCACAACTTTGCTCGTGTTCTTTTTTTCGTGTTTGGCAAAAGATTTATCAAATTGATTTTATTTAGCCCACAATCACATGAAGGACATCTTCTGTCCTCAGACCCTTGATTCAAGTGAGGAAAAACCCTTTTAAGGGAAAAGCAAGCAAAAAGATGGAAGAGCCTCAGAGGAGGATCTCTCTCCAGAACGGACAGACATGCGTTAGATGTTGCATGTACAGAACAACAAAATCAGTTTACAACTTGCATTTGTGCACGAACTTTGAGAGACAAACCTTTTGTGTGCAGTCTTAAATCTTTTACTTGAGAAATGGGAGCAAAAACAAGTGTTGCGCTTACATACTATTTGTGTGTAGTGCTGATCTAAGACCAGAAAAAACACTTGTCAGTGGAGTTAAATAAAGAACAGGAGTACTTCTGACCCTGAACATCTGACGTGTCTTTGTGGGTTTATAGAAACAGAAATGAGGCCACTGGACCACGACGTAACTCCAGTGAGAGAAGAAATCCTGGTTGTGAGTCAGAGCTCACCAGCTCACACAGTGTCATTAATCCTGAGCGTCACTCATCTGTTATAAAACCATCTGAAGTCCAGAGATCCAGTGAGAAAGTGTGAGTTCAGGCCTCCTCTTTGTTCGCAGCACAATCACACACTTAGCTGCGCTGGGACGGCGCGTCTGTACGTCCACGACAGCCGAGGCCGGAGAATGACGCCTTTTATTACAGCCTCACGTTCCCTCACACGCTGAACTGACTGTATGTGCTGGAGAGTGTGGAGGAGCATTGTACTGTTCAGACTGAGCCTGACTTCACCACCCTCCTCCTCCTCCTCCTCCTCCACACACAGGTCAGTCAGTACTGAATGGTGAGAGGACAGGACTAATATTACCACTGTTATCTGAAACCTGGTGCACAGGCAGAGCTGCAAACACTGACCTCATCTTCTTTCTTTCTCTTTGAGGAAAGAGTCGTTAAAAACTTCATCAGCTGACTCCAGTGCTTTTAACTGAAAGGTTCGTTTATTAGTCATTTCACAACAGTTTAGTTTGAGTTGCTTCATGCTACATAAACATCAGCAGATACTTCTGTACGTGTTGTCAGACGGCAGCAGGTGAACAGACGTCTCACTTCACTGATGTCAGTGGCTGCGTTTACATGCACACAATATTCAGGTTTTCACCCTTTTTCTGAAAAAAAAAGACAATATTCAGACTAAGCTGTTCACATGGCAGCTGAAGAAGAATATGCCACATATACTCCAGTTCACTTGTTCGACCGCCTCCTCGAATATGTGACACACCTGCTGTCGAGCCACGTCTGAGGACTCAGGTACTGGACTTAAGTACAAATATGAGATAATTGTACTTCAGTATTTCTATTTTATGCAACTTTCTACTTCATCTCAGAGGCAAATACTCTACTTTTATCTCCACTACATGTATTTGAAAAGGTTTGTTACTTTGCTGCATCAGAGTCAAAGTAGAACAATTTAAAATCAACTTTATTTATCGCCGATCGGTTTAAAAACAAACAACCATTGATTTCGATAATAAAAAAAAAAAACGTCCTGGGAGTTCTCCAAAGGTTGAACGTTTCCTAAAGCACCTCTAAAGGTTTATTCAACAATAAACTTTAGACAACCTTCAGGTTAAGTTCCCAAAATGTTCTGTAAAGGTTACATTTTTGTGTAACCTTTACAGAACCTTTTGGGAACTTAAAAAAGTATCTGATTCCCTTCAGGGAACCTTTAGAGGTTCACTGAGAGTATTATTTGCAACCTTTAGAGAATCTACAGGGATCGTTCCCTAAAGGTTACAAAAAATAATACAGAGAACCTTCAGGAAATGTTCCCCGCAGATTCTCCAAAGGTTACACAGAAATAACCTTCAGGGAAAGTTCCCTACAGGTTAAACAAAATAACCTTCGGGGAAAGTTCCCTAATAGTTAAACAAAATAACCTTCAGGGAAAGTTCCCTAGATGTTCCCTAAAGGTTTTTGTAAAATAAAAAACCTTTGAAGGATGTTCCCTGCGGATCCTTTTAAGGTTACCAAAAATAACCTTCAGGGAACTTCTGACACACTGAACATGATCATCTATAAACTTTATGTTTTGCTTTAATCTTAATTAACTTAAATAGTTTTAAAAAACGAAACACTGGAGTAAAGTCCCTCTTATCTGTATGTGAGTACAGCAGTTGAGTAAATGTACTTAGTTACATTCCGTGCGTGCAGGACAGCCTGTTTCAATCCGTGCTGCGGGTGCGGGGTTGCGGGCTGTGCGGGGACTGAGGGGTTAAAGAGGCCGGTTTAGTTCCCGTCTCGGCCACACGGGGGGGACCAGAGGAGTCCCGCCGCCGCCGCCGCTCCGCTGCAGTCTCAGGCTTTGTTACGAGCAGGAGGTCACTCAGTCCGACCAGCAGCCCGCTCACCGCACACAGCCCCGCACGCAGCCCCGCACACGGGACCCGCACTTCTCTCCGCAGCTCAGCGCCACAGCAGGTAAGCGACGCGGCTTCAGAGGCTCGGAGCCGAAACTTGTGACGGAAACTGAGACTTCGTGTTCACGTTGTGTGAGCACGAGGCGTGCGTGGCTGCTCGGGTGATCAGGTTCGGATCGATCAGCTGCTCGGTCGGTCGATCGATCCGCAGTTTGAGCGCAGAAGAAGCTTGAAGCTGTTGTCTGAGAGTCCTTCAGTGGTGATGTGGCGGCTCGCTGTCAGACCACTTGTTACTGAGCTGCTGCGCGTTAATGATCGTTTTAAATCTGCTTCATGTCTCAGATGGAAATCAGTGAAGTGTTTTCTGTCAGAGTCTCAGTGTGGAGCAGAAACTCTGAACAACTCAAAGTCTGTCTCCAAGTTATTTAAAGGACAAAGACAAAAACCACCGCAGCTCAGCTCGCGCTAAAAACAGCAGTTTTTTGCATGTGGTTTGGTGCAAAGAGAAACTGAAAGTGCAGCTGATGAACTGTGGACTCTGCTCACACCTTCTCACAGAGGTGTTGACAGATATCAGGTCTTTGGGCTGATTGAGGTGATGTCCAACAGTTTCAGGCAGCATGTGATCACTTTTAATAAGTTTAAGTTTTAAGCATTTAAACCTGCAGCGTCGACTAACTGTGATATTTGTGTTTTATTCTAACCTCTAGAGGCCTAAAGAGGGAAAAAAATAATCCAGTTTTCTCCACAGAAAATGCCAAAACGAGGGCACAGAAACATATTTGTGCGTTAACGTGGTTCCTGTTGTGGGAACCTCTGATTTAGACCATCCGCAGACTCTCTAAACTCAATCACGGTTTCGCCTCGAGGCTTCAACACTGGCTTCAGTTAAAGAGCTGTTTCACCAAAACATGCTGGAACAATCAGGTGAAAACAGAAGAACGTGTGCCCAGAAAAGCAAACTGACTGCAGGACTTTCAGCCTGTTGGGTGATAAAGCGAAGCAACGGCCGACGATTGTGTGAATAATCGATCGATCGTGAATCATCTTGATGTTTGGTCGGTCGTAAGATAAGACTGTTGATCCTCAGAGCAGGATTCAGCTGTTGTGGCAGCACGAGGATGAAAATAAACACGGATAGAGAAAGTAAAAGTAGATGAGGTGACGGGAGAGGAGCACAATCACAGATCTTCACCGTTCAGAAGCTGGAACGAGAAGAGAAACAGAAAACAGCAGAAAGCCCCTCGAGTCCGTCGACGATGATGATTTCACCCATTTCGTGAGATTTCCCCTGATTTTCCTGCTCCACCGCTTCACAGGTGACGTTTGTAACGTTTCGTCAGACGTGTTCTGGATCAGAAGAGACGATATTAAAGAGAACGCAGTCAAAAAATACATTTTCAGATGTGCTGTTCGTGTTTTCGCTGTTTTAAGACTGCAGCAGTTGATGAGTGCTGACGTGTTGTCACTCGGTGGTTTCATGAAACGCAGCGATATCATGTGCATCGTCGAGATCGTTGAGATATTCAAGTTCACACAAAATGAAAATATCTCACTGTCAGTTTCTAATCCTGCAGGCCTAAATCATGTTGTGATGGTTCTGTCAGATGTTGCGATATGATCAAACAGTCGTGTTTTCTTACATCTGGAAAAGGCCGTTACTCACTAATGTTTCTTCTTGTTTCACCAACAGTCCAAACATTCAGTTTACGATGGTTGTAAAAGCAGTAAATTGTCACATTGGAGAAGCTGGAGCTGTGAAGTTGTCATTTTAAGCCCATTAATCAATCACCGCCTCAGTGACGCGAGTTAATCGACCAGTCGTTTCAGCCTCCATCACTCGATACTGGACCAAACTTACAACGTGCAGCTCCTCTCCTGCAGCTATCGACTGAGCCGTGGCCTCTTTTTACAAGCGGACTGTTCTGTGTTTATGAGGACCGACTGGTCTGTGTTGCAGATGGGAATGTGGGTCAGTGTTGAGCATGGTGGCATCACGGCTCAGTCAATATTTCAGCTCTCCCCCCTCCTGTCCCCCCTCAGAGCTCTCCCATGTTTTTTCCCCCTCAACATGTAAAGGCTGTAAATCAGTTCAGCTGCAGGTCGAAGCTTCCCCTCTCCAGCGTGACCTTAATTACCTTTCCATACACCAGGAACAGAGGAGTGTGTCTTGTTGAAGGGATTATGTTGTGCTGGAGTTAGCAGCTGTTAGCGGTTAAGGTTTGGACAAGAAACGAGAAGTTTTTCACTCAGGAGTCACTTTTAGGAGCTCCGTACCAGTTCGACTGCATTCTGAGATCTTTAACACGAGTTGAAGTTTTCAGATACTTCAGTAAAAATCCTGCATTTAAAACCTGACTTCAGCAAATTGTACTTCAAGTATGAAAAGTAGAAGAATGTTGATGTTTGGATCGATGTTGCTGCTGCATTAATGTGCATGTTGTATTTTACTGCTGTGCAGTGCAGTTTAGCTCCCGGCTTACTGGATGTTTTGCACCTCACTTTTATAAACATTCATACTATTTAAACTTTTATCTTTAAAACCTGATCTACTCTCACAGCTGTTCAGACTCCTCCAGCTTCTTCTCCACACAAATTCAAGCCAGCAATGCAGTTTAGCTCCCAGTTTATCGGATACTTTGCATCCTTCAACCGCTTCTCACTTTTCCAGTTATTTATACTCCTTCAGGTGCTAATTTAAAAAAATTGAAGCCAGAAATTCAGGTATTCAACAAACCTTGAAATACTTCACATCTTCCCTGCAGCGTTATACAACGTTCAAGGACGGCAATGCAGTTTAGCTCCCGGCTTACTGGATGTTTTGTACCCTTCATCCCTTCATCTCTATTTAAAAAAAAAACAAAAAAAACAAAAAAACTTTTATCTATGCATTAATTGTTAAAACCTTGCCCACCTTTACAGCTCTTTATACTCCTTCAGCTGCTTCTTACAAAATTAAGCCAGCAATGCATTTTAGCTCCCAGCTTGCAGTATATTTTATATCCTTCATCCCTTTTCCACCTTTTTACATTTTCATACTATTTTTAACTTTTATCTACTCATTAATTACTAAAACCTTATATATTCTTACAGCTCTTCATACTCTAGTTGCTTCTTGATAAAAAAATTAAGCCAGCTATGCAGTTTATCATCCAGCAACGCAGTTTAACTCCCAGCTTATAGTAAATTTTTCACCCTTCCGTCTATTTATACTCATTCAGATGCTACTTGAAGCCAGCGATTCAGGTATTCAACAAACCTTGAAATATTCCACATCTTCCCTGCAGTGTTATACAACTTTCACAGCCTGCAATGCGGTTTAGCGTCAGAATTTGCCTTTATTTAAAATCAACACATTTGTAATCTGAAAAGTAACTAGTAACTTAAGCTGTCAAACAAAAGCAGTAAAGTAAAAAGTTCAACATTTGTTTCTGAGATCGAGTCAAGTCGTGTAAAGTTGCATTAAATGGAAATACATGGACCTTGAATTGGTACTTAAGTACAGCATTCGAGTAAATGTACTTGGTTACATTTAGAAAACAGGTTGTGTAAGCTGACAGCTGAATGTGATCTGAAGTTACCTGCAGAGACTCTCCCACTGAGCCGTCTGAGTCTGTAACCTGTTCACCCTGTTTGGAAATGCCCTGAAGGTAATTATTGGTTGAAACGAGGCTCGAACAACTTGAGCTGCTCGCGTATCTACAACAAACAACATGGAGGACCTGATGTTGTGGAGTCAAAAGCAAACTGCAGCATAAAACGGAAATATTCAAGTAAAGTAAAAGTACCTTAAATGTGTACTTAAGTGCAGTACTTGGTTTCATCTATTTGAATTTCTCAACATGGATTTTGGGAAAATGTGACGTTTGTTTTTCCTTATTTTCTGAGATTTTATTTGAAATGATTGATTCATTGATTAGGAAAATAATCAGCAGAAAAAAAACAGTGATTTAAATCAGTGTGTTATTGATGGCAGTGATGAGTTTGAGTGCAGTAGGAAAAAGGAGAGCTGTTGAGTTGTTTTGTCTCTCTTGTTTACATGCTTCACGTCGTGGGAGTGAGTTTGAGTCCAAACACGCCGAGTGTGAGCGACTCCATTTTCTCACAAACCCCCCCCCTCCTCCCCTGCAGCGTTGTCATGGAAACGGGCACAGCTTGCTCCTTTCGGTGGGAACCGAGTCGTCTGGGAGGCCCGAACTGGTTTTGCCACCGAGCGGTCAAACGTTGAATTAATTATGGTGGGCGGGGTGCAGCTCACTGACAAGCTCGGGCAGAAGCCGTCTTTGTTTGGGTGAAGAGCAGCCGCCGTCCTCTTCCTCAGTGACGCTGCAGCAGGAGAGTTCAGGCAGCTCAGCCATTTTAAAACTTCAGTTTATTTAGCTCCAGGGCCCAAAGTTATTACATTTAATCAGGGAGTTTTTTAAAGTTTCTGTAAACCCAACCCGTCAACGCAAAATGATTAAAGGAACATTATGTAGAAATTGGCATTTTGTACGTTCAGTCAAATACAAAATTATATTTCCACTTTGTTTTTGTCCAGCAGAAGTACAGCGTTTGAGTAAATGTACTTAGTTACTTTTCACGACTGGTCGGTGTCATCGATGTTTATGATTATCTTTCAGTTACATGCTTTGATTTGATCAACAGAATATTTATCGGCAGCTGTTTTGATGATCGATTTATGTTTTCAGTTTGATTATTTCACTGGCTGCAGCCTTCAGACGTGACGATCTGCTGTTCGTCTTTTGTCCTCTGAGACTGACTGGATTACTTTTGTGTTTTGGGGAGAAAAACAATGAATTTAAAAATGTCAGTGTGAAAATTTATCTTCCACTATTTTCTGATGTTTACTCACCAAATGATCAATCAAGAAAATGGCTGGTAGATAAGATGATAATGAAAATAATGTACGATTTGTTGTCGTCTGTGTTTTTATCTGGACTGCTGCCACGTCCGTAGTATTTCTGTTTTCACACATTTTGTTTCCGTCTGCTCGAGTTTCTCCGGACGAGGTGTGGAGCTGGTGTTGAAGTTCAGGGCGGCTTCGTATTGTCTAACACGCAGGTGAAAGAAAGAAAGGCGTGTCCGGTGTCTCTGAGGACAAGGTCTCACGGTGAGAGGAGGCCATCTTTCAAACGGCCGCGGCTGCTTTGTTTGTGCCGAGGACACGTAAAGCAGCAGCAGCACCGTGTGTCGAGTTTCTCCTTTTGTTGCCGGAGAGAAAATTGTGTCTGAAAGCTTCATTGTTGAGTGGGAAGAGAGAGGAGGAGGAGGGGGAGGAGAGTGTGGCGGGGTTTGTTTTCAGGTGTGTGTGTGTGTGTGTGTGTGTGTGTGTGTGTGTGTGGTTGTGTGTGTTTCTGGTAAACTGGAGCTGCAACAATGACAGAAATTAATCAGCAGCTTTTATGATCAGCGACGACTCATTTCCGTTTCTTATTCAGGAGAAAACTTCAAACACTCGAAGCTTGAAACTTCTCAGATGTGACGATCACCTGCTTCTTTTTTATCACATCTGATAGTAAACGAAACATTTTGTGGTTCGAATGAATCATAAAAATCTGCAGATTATTTGATCTTGAACTGAAATTAAGACGGAGAAACCTTTTGTGTTCCTGCACACACTATCAGTGTTTTCTGTGCACATAGATACATTTTTCAAAATAAAACTGCACATTTTAGAGTAGCCTTTTATTGTGACGAGCCCGGGACACAGCTGTCAGGTGGATGGATTACAGGTGTGCTCACACTACAGGAGTATCGGGCTGTTTTAACCCTGATTCGTTCCTCCGGACATCCAGAGGAAGCTGCGTGTAATCTGATGAATTCCCTCCAGTGATGTCACTCAGTGGTGAAGTTGCATTGTGGGTAATGTAGGCCCCCAGTTTTGAAAAAGGAAGCAGAACGTGTGGAATAAAAAAGGTGATATCTCTGGTTTGTTTTTAAACTGTCCATAACGAGTCCAACGGTGTTGTTATAGGAGAGCAATGATAGACTGGTGGGCTGCTTTTCAAAACCTGGTGCCTACATTACCCACAATGCAACTCAGCCACTGAGTGACATCACTGGAGGCAGTTTATCAGATTACATGCAGCTTCATCTGGAGCCACAAAAGGCTTTTTACTACTTCTTTCACACATGTAGTTGAACTCCCCCAGACCTGTAAACTCTCTAATGTGTCAAACTGGTGGACTAACCCTTTAAATTTTCTGTAACGTTTTAGAAACAAATCTGCCTGAAAGATCTTTTTACTCGGAGCCAAATCCTCCTTGACTTTTTAAAAAGTTTAGCTGTGGCTGCTGAAGGTTTACAGTCTGTGACTTCAGGACCAGCAGTGATGATCCGTCTCACAGTCGTCGTGTGTTGCAGCTTTAACTGGTGGGAAGCCAGTGAGGGATTAACCTCTGCTGCTCCAGTAGACTCGACTGGTCGGTCGGGGCACAGTGAGCGAGTGGTTGAAAAACTCCTCGTAAACCACAACATGTCGTCACCACTGAGCTTTACGGGTCTTAATCGGTGTGTTTTTGGACTTTGGACCGAGTAAAGCTACTGTAGCTGTTTCTCCCCGTGCTTCCAGTCTGTGTGCTGAGCTAGTGGCTGTAGCTCCAACTCGACCTGACTCTGTACAAGAAAGCAAATAAATGCATTTCCCACAATGTGGGAGAATTCCTCTGAGATATAAAAAGGCTGTTGGACAAACCCCAGCTGTGTGTGTGTGTGTGTGTGTGTGTGTGTGTGTGTGTGTGTGTGAGGGACAGATTGTCCGATGTTAAGTTTTAACAGATAAACACGAGCGTCAGATGAAGCGTCTGTTTGTTCTGCTGTTCCAACATGAGATTTAAATTTGAGGCTGTAAATAGATTGTGAGCTGAAACAAAAGAGCCGATTGTCGTCGTCGTCGATGTTGTGGCTCCACGATCCTCCTGCACATTTCTGCATGAGTCAAAGAGTGTGTGAGCGACGTGGACGAGATGTACGAGTGACGCTGCGCGCACACACACACACACACGCACAAACGCGCACACACGCACACACACACACGCTTTCAGTCCGGTCAGATGGAAACCTGTCAGCTGAGAGTCAGAAGTGACGAGGAGCAGATTGATGACATCATGAAGTCCAAACTGTCAACGAACAAAACTAAAAATACAAAAACAAAAACTAATCATTATTTTAATGTTCATCCATCTGTTAATCTGGTAGTCATTTGCTTGATTAATTGTTGAATGGTTAAAATGCTCGTCACGTTTCCTCAGAAGCCGAAGTGACGACGAGAAACTCAGAGAGAATTTAGTTCCTGTCGTATGTTTCAAAGAACGGCAGCAAATCCTCGGACGTAAGAAGCTTATGCCGGCACATTTGGTGTTTTTGATAAGTCACTGATAAACACAACAATGAATGAACTAATCTTTGCAGCTCTGACGTCGTCATTCGTGTCGTCAGGATCTACACAGTTGTTGTTACGGCACGTTTCACAACACAAACATTATATTATTACATTGTGTTGGACTCATCTGTGCTGTTAGCAAGACATATAATTAATCCAGTCACAGAGTCGCTGGGACACAATATTTTTATATAAAGAAATTAGTTTCTTAATGTAAAACATTTGCAGAATTTACACGAGGGGACTGATAATTAAGAATTTGTCGTAGACAATATTTCATAAAGTTGATCAAGTGTCCCTGAACTCAACAACTCACAAACTCAGACTTTTTTAAAGGGAGGCTGGTTACGTTTGATTAATCGGCAGTTCTGCAAAGATTCACTGTTAAAATGACAACTTGCTGTCTTCTCTGCTGAGCTGCTTAAAGGAGCAACACCACTATTATAATATGTTTCCTCGTAACACACGAAGCTAAAGATCAGTCTTAACTGAGACTATTTGAATCGAGTATTTGAAGTGATTAAGAGCCTTTAAAAGTAAAAGTAAACTGAATACTTCTGGAATTAAGAATAAAACAAGCAACTGAATTCTGTCGGTTTCAAGACAGATTTGTAGCAGATTGAGGTTTTATTGTTAGCGCTTGTTATAATTTAAAGTTATAACTTGTTTCAGTTACTTTGCAGAGCATCTGTATATGTTTTTATTTATAAACTCATTTATTTTATCATCGAACAGTTGTCTGATTAAACCTGTTGTTAACTTCTGCCGTGGCTCATAAACATGCAGTGAGCAGAGTTTATGAGGGATTATCTCCAACACCAGGAGAGGAAACCAGAGTGTGACAGAAAGCAGCTCAGAGCAGATGAAACAGAAAGTTGCTTCATGTTTACTGTGATGGATTATTTCACTCTGTGGACGCTGTGAAGGAATGAACAGCAGCTTCCTGTGAGATGAAATCTGCAGCTGTGCCGAATCAAACAGAAGGACTTAAAGACAAACAGACGGCGCGTCGGCGTCCACAGGGACTCTGCTGGATATTTCAGAGGCGCGTCATCAGGTCGGACACGAGAGCCGGCTCGACCGCATTTTCTGTCGAGTGCGTGTAAAACAGAAACCTGCTTAAACAAACAAACATCAGCGGAGACACGCTGAAGACGTGAAGGACGAGGGGAAGTCAAAACAGGTCCAGACAGAAATGAGAGAAATGTCCATGAACCAAAACATCACATGTCAAATAAAAATAAACAAGAGGCCAAAATTAACATGTAAACAGATGCATGAGGAGACGCAGGGCGGCTCATTGGATGACTCATTTGAACACGTGGACGAGGTTCAGATTAAACGAACAAGACGCCAACGACGACGTCGACGTGAGAAACTCTGAACCAAAACATTAAGATCGTAGTTTAATTTGTGTAATTAATAATATTCATTACTATGTTTTCGTTGAGAAAAGACTGTGTCAGGACTTCTGTGCTTGTGTCCAGTGTGAAGTCAGAAAATCCATTTTGATTTTGATGTTTTTTGTTTTCGGTTTCCAGTCGCTCTGTGATCAGGTTCAGGCTCTAAAACTGCTCGGTTAGCTTCAGGAAATCATCATGATTTGAGTTACATCAGACCCGTTTTACATCACTAACGTGGTCAGAACCAACACGTCCTCGAACCCAAATGACTGAATAGGAAGAACTTTGTTGTTCACTTAATCTTTGGTCAGGTTCAGGCTCCAGAACTGCTCGGTTAGCTTCAGGAAAAGATCGTGATTCGGCTTAAAAAGTATTCTGTTACTTTTCTGACTTCAGTTACGATCTTATGACGTCTCTAACGGCGGCCTCCTGTGCGGACTTGTCGCTCCTGACTTCCTCCTTTGCTGCTGTAATAACTACTCCAGCTACTAGAGGCCGCCGCCCAAAAAGAAACATCAATATGGGTCACAAGGACGAGTCGAGGCAGCAGGTACTAGCCAATCACAGCACAGTTGGGTGGGACTGGGCGGACTGGAGGAGGAGTCCGCCAGGGGAGGGTGAGACGAGGGGTGTTCAGTTGGTTGCAGATGCCACTTAATCCTTCACACTGGACCCTTTAATGTGTTTGATTCTTATATTTGCAGCTGTAAATATGTGACAGCAGCTTGAACTCGGATAGAAACTGACAGTAAAATGTGGCGTTGGTCCGTTGAAACCCTCGACTCGCTCGTTTCTCCGCTCTGCTCAGATCCACCTGCTCTGATCTTCAGTTTCCTCGTCGAGTGTGGTCGTGTCGCTCGGCAGCAGAGAGCTGCGTGTTTGTGTTGTTGTTGTTGTGCCTGGTACAACCGGAGGCTTCAGAAGGAGGAGCAGGAAGAGACGGAGGAGTTTGTTTTGTTCATCACAACTCAGAATGAAACCGCAGAAATGAAACGGCAGCGACGTGACAGCAGGTTTGTCGCTGCTGCTTCAGCTCGTCGAGGCTGTTGTCTGTGTTTACTGTCCCGAGTTTGTCTTGTGTGGTTATCAAATCTTCCTCCAGGACAAAACAATCTGACTAAATCCCCCCAAAGCCATCAGTAAACCAGTTTGTATGGTTGTTGGCTTAATGTAACTCGTCTAAGAGTGATTTCTCTGCCACCTTCCTCTGCACTGACCCTGAGTCGTCAGGATAAATGCGATGTGATGCTGAATGTCGAGGGGCTGTTAATGTGCTCGTTTCCTCGAATAATCCGGTTCAAAAATCACAGAACTGATGCACAAATATAACTTTTACGTAACTTGTGTAACTTTAAGATCATAACAGAGGCAGGATATCTGACTGTATTGTGTAAAATGACATCAATGAAACTGTCAACTTTAATAACCATAACTCTCCCCAGGCATCTTTTTCTGCCCTGTGTTCATTAAAACAAAGATTTTTTCACATCAGCCGATAAAGACGACAGAAACAGCGCTAACGAGACGTCAGTCAGGCTCCAGAAGTGAAGATACAACAAGAGAAAGATCATTAAGACTCATCTGCTTTTCCGTCTCCGTGCTCCTTTAAGTTGTTTTAAGCCATAAATCACATGAAACATCTCTAAATCTGAACGGCTTCACTGAGTCACTGAGGTTTTGTTGTGGTTTACTCAGATTGAATCAGTGTGAAGAACAATGAGTGGGAGCCGGTTTGTGTTTTATAAAAAGCTGTGACTTCGACTCGTCTCGGTCCTGACGCACAAACTTCCTCCTGCTTGTCGTGAAAAGTGGTAGTTTGGTCGCACATCTGTATAATTAGTGCGACGCTTCTGTCCTCCAGATGTGATTTACGACCCCTCGGTTCACACAGAACCGATTATGATCCACGGTGGTTGTCTTGGCTCTTCTTGAACATCAGGGTCATGTTCTCTCTGGTCCAGAGGACGATGTTAAAGCCGTTCAGTTGCAATAACTATCCATAAACCAACACAAACACTTTATTTTTTATGTATACCACCGGTCTGCTCGCCAGCCTCTCGATGATTGACAGATGTTACAGCCACTTTCTTTTTTAGGATTTATGTAAGAAACGTGAGTCCTTCTCTTCGTGGCTTCATGTAGATGTTCTCGCTCTCCCTCACTGACGAGGTCGAGGTGCAGCAGACGTCACACAGCAGAGCTGAAAACAGGATGTGATCATTAAAACGGGGAAAAAGTGGGAAAGATTGTGATAAATCAGGTGAAATACAGCAGAAACCAGGAGGAAAGGAAGGGCCAGTGTCAGTCAATGAAACTTTATTTATATCGCAGCGTTCAAACAAATCAAAGTGTTTTACAGAAAAACTTAATGTGATGTTGATTAAGAAAACAAAAATACCAGTTGTGATCAAATCTGTAGTTAAAATAATAAAATATAAAGAAGTAAAGATAAATGCAAGCAATAAAAATAACAGTGAAGATAAAATAAAATATTACACAAGTTGATATTTATATATAAAATAGAGATTTATGAGACAAGAGCCAGGCTCAATAGATGGTTTTAAAAAGTATTAATATTTCAGGCTCTCTAACGCCTTCAGTTTAATATCCTGTGTTTAACTGTAAACATACAGATGTTTGTGTTTGCTGTCAGTCATACAGACGTCCTTCAAAAGAGAAACCTGCGATCAGGACAGCCGACACGCTCGTCTTTTTGTCGGGACGACGTGAGGCCATTTTTGTTTTGTTGTTTTGTTGTTGTGCGACATCCTTCATCTGTTGGGGTATCATGATTACTTTACTCTTTACTTTATGAGTCTTTGGCCGATCTGATTTGATCTGAAGGACCTCAGACGCACAGTGTGAAGGAGTCTTCGGTCTCTGAGGGGTCAGACTCGTGTTGAAGGAGAGACACTAAGTGTTTTCTGCTCTCAGCAGAGACGAGCTCGGCCTCGCTCTGGTGTTGAAGTATTTTCTGGTCTTTGTGAGCCAACTGTGTGTGTGTGTGTGTCTGTGTGTGTCTGTGTGTGTCTGTGTGTGTGTGTGTGTGTGTGTGTGTGTGTGTGTGTGTGTGTGTGACGGCTGCCTCTCTTCAGCACACAGCAGTCAATAGCGAGCTCTGTGTTTTTAACTGGGTCTTGTTCTCTGTGACCAGTGAGGCGGGTCGGACTGGACCCAGTTTAAAGTCTGTGTGAACTGGGTCAAAACCTCTGACGCCACACGTTCGACCTGCAGTAAAAAATCATTTAAAAACATTGTCGGGTCCTCGACACACTGGCTGTCGTCACAACGTGCTGCAGCCCGAGCAGCGACTCACTTTCTATTCTGGTTTTTCGACTTGTTGCACATTTTTGCACAGACGGATTTTAGTGTGAAGGAGCAGCTGCAGTGAATCGTGTCTTTATCTACGTTTTGTAGAATAAAGACATTTTAAAAAGCTTCAGGATGATGAGTAAATGAAAACATCATGTAGAAACCCGGAGCAGACGTTCCTGTTAAATTTAGAAATGCCACGGAGCCACTTTGTGCTGCGGCTGCTGAACCAACACAAAGCTTTGTGTCGGGAGGAGAAGGAGGTTACATGAACGCTTTCTCGTGTTTATAACGTTTTAGGAGGCCTTGAAGGCACCATGATGTAATTTAATCAGCAGGAGTTCAGTAAGAAGCATGCTAGCTGGCAGTTAGCATGCTCAGAAACCTGTTAGCTTAGCTCTGACAGTTGTACCATCAGCTCCGTCACAAAAGTTAGTATCTTGGAGCCGTTTATACTCCGATTGAAGAGGTTGAATGAAACTGGACAACTAGCTTATGCTACATTAGCGTCCTCCATTTTGGACTCAAAACAAAGACGTGATGTAATAGACGAGCGATATTTGACAGTTTAACCATCAAATGTATCGCCCAAATGAATCCAAGCATCTTTTTTGTATTATGTATTTAATTTCGGAGTACGTTGGACAAAATATACGTTGATCCTGATTCATCTGTGACTGGATAATATCGGTCGATAACATCGGGCAGCCAGTATATCAGTCAGGCTCCGTCACAAAGCGCTGAGACGCAGATGATGATTTGTTTTTTTGCCTTTCCTTCAGTGAGATCTTCACCCAGTAATCTTTCCCAAAGTTTGAGTTTTAAAAACAGGCCTGAGTCGTTCTTCGGGGTAATTCGGGGTTTCAGCCTCTCTGACCTGGTCTTTGTTAAGGTTTCAGCTCGCTCTGTTTAGACTCTGTAATATCTTCCATCTGGCTTCGCTGCGACCGTTTGCCAAAATATCTTTCCCATTACATATTCTCCTCCCTCTGTCATCCCTGCAGGTGCCCCCCCTCACCCTCCAAACTGGCACAGGCAGCGCTGTAACAGTAACCCATTTTACAGCGATGGGAATGTGGGTCGGTACACGGGCACTGTGCTCACGCTACAGGCTTCACTGCCAGCAGGAAGCATCGAGCCAGGCCTCCATATTTCACCCAGATTTCCATAGATTTATTGGACAGTAAGAGGCCATTACTGTACGAGGGGGTGAGGAGGGGTGAGCGGGAGGGGAGGAGGGATGGCTGCAGGGAGGTGAAGAGATGCTGCGTTCATGTCAGGCTGCATTTCTGGAAATACGAGCCACCGCAGACGGAGGAAGGTCGTCAACATTTAGCTGCTGGTGAAATCGAGTCAGATGAGTTTTATTGTGTTTGGATTTGAAAACTTCCACTCGGATTATTAATCAGCAGCATGTTGAGCTCGAAGTATGAAAGTGAAAGTAGTCAGTATGCAAAGTGTCTGAGCTGCAGCTGAACGTTGTGAAGTGTTGGGAAGCTTCGTCTGTAACCACGAATACTTCACAAACTGTAAACATGATAAAGATCACGGAGGGTTGAGCCTCGTTTACAGCGACGTCGAGTCAAAACACAACACAGAAAAGGGAAAACAATGAAAAATCTTGGTCTCAAAATGTTGAATATCCAGTGAAGCAATGTTTGTCAATCGATTAATCACTTTTAAAACAAACATTTTCTGCTTCCAGCTTCTTAAATGTGAGGATTTGCTGCTGTTCTGTGTGATTTCTGACAGTAAATGAAGAATGTTTGGGTTTTTAGATTGTTGGTTGGAGGAAAGACGTCACTTCGGGCTCTGGGAGATTGTGATGAGCGTTTTCACAATACAGACTAATCAATTAAAGGTCGGGACTACGATTCATGAGGAAGATAGTTGAATAGAGTCGTTTTGATTTACAATTTCTGGCTGAATACCGACACAAAACGTTCTCCAGAACCACCTTCTCTAACTTTTAATAGATCAACCCTGAACATAGTTGTCAGATGAATCAATAATGAAAATAATTGTGTGTTGCAGCTCCAGTAACTAAAGCTGTCTGATAAACACAACATTTCCTTCTGAAATGTAGAAGAGAAAAAGTGTAAAGTTGCATAAAATGGAAGAACAAGTACCTCAGAAGTCCAGTACTTGAGTAAATGTACTCGATTACATCCCCCCTCTTGTTCCCAGCTGACGTGCAGAGTTACGTCTTAAAAATGCAGCTTAAAATCTGCAGATTTACATAAAAACAAATCTTTGAACAGATGTCAGATTAATCCTCAGAGTACAAACTAATGTCATCACATGTAAACCTTCATCTGCCTCATCGTGGAGCTCACATCAGTGCTCTCACAGTGGTATTGATCTCCTATCGATGCGTATGGATCTGTATCTGACAGACAGAAAGCGTGAGAGCGCTCGCAGCCTCACAGATTGAGCTTGTGATTGTGGCCGTGCTGGTTTTCAGGGTGTAATCCTGCAGGATTTGAGCCCCCCCCCCCAGTCCGGATCATGATCAGCCAGGCCAGCTAAGCCACTGAGGTCTGCTGCTCTGTGGCATCTGTCACCACTTGTTCACATCAGGCTCATCCCCGAAGCAGAAATCTGGAAACGGCAACATGGCCGCCGTCCCCCAGAACAATAAGTTCACCTGTTAACGCTCGTCTGTCTCGTGTCCACAGATCGACACCATGGGGAAAGGCTGCCTGACAGCAACGAAGTACTTCCTGTTCCTCTTCAACCTCATCTTCTTTGTGAGTATTTGTCCTCCACTGAAATCACAACAAGCCATTAAAGGAGCAGCTCACCCCAAAAAATGAACATTCAGTCATTATCTAACAAACGTGAAAGTTTCATGTCACAATTCACAAAATCATCCAGATAATCATCAGAATATTCTCAGAAATGTAAAATAAAAAGTAAAATTGCACAAAAACAGACTGGAATCACTTTATCGTCATATTTTTATTACATCACAGAGACCAAACATCTTTTTCTTTTAGCGAAAAAACAAATAATCTTAAATAAATAGTGGTAAATCATACGGTCATGTGAGGATATTCACGATCATTTATGTCTTTCTTCACGTGTCCTTAACGACTCTGTGTGTCCACAAAACATTTCAGGAGCTTCACAGTAAAACAGAGTTGAAGGAAAAAACAGCAAAAGCACATAAAATGTCTCCATACAGCTCGTCTGCTGTGATGCAAGGCTGCGCTCAGAGATCCAAACCTCTTCACTGTAGCTGCTGAGCTGCGTCTGAAGAAGGTGCACGAGCTCGTGAGGGTGTAAACAAAAAACCTCTTCTCAAATCAATTTGTGATCTTAAGTCTTTCAGAGACTTGGACAAGCCGTTTGGAGCCATTTTATGTTTTTTTTTTTCTGTTTTAAACAAGTCTCCAGCTGCGTCAGATGTTTAGGAGAACGCTGTTTTGCTGTGAAGCTCCAGAAATGACTTTCCATCAGCATGGAGGGAGGAGATGATGGCTGACTGTTCATTTGTGGGTGAACTGTCCCTTTAAAGACACCGTTAAAGAGCTGTTTTCATGTTCACACGTTCTGCTTCTAATATTTGTAATAAAGCAAATGAAAATGAATAAATCCTGAAATAATCTGATGATAATAATAAACACTTGAATCCAGCAGAGGAATCAGACTTCAGCGTGTTTGAATCAGATTGATTGTTTGTGTTTTGATCGTTTAGAGTTTCTGAAGATGGATTTCTGTGTTTCGACGGTTGTTTTCTGTGTAAGTCTCGTCAGACGGCAGCTCGTCAGACGGCAGCTCGTCAGACGGCAGCTCGTCGGGACTCGAGTCGACTCTTCATCTGAGCTGTAATTAAAACTCAGAGAACATGAATGAAGCGTTCGTGGCCTCGTTACCACGGCGAAGCTCGCTGTCTCGTTTCCTCTCTCTGCCTCGTCTGAGGAAATGAAATCTGTGATCTTCAGAGTGACGTCACACACACACACCCACACACTGTACACTGTGTGTGTGTGTGTGTGTGTGTGTCCCTACACTTGTGTACCACACATATGTAGCAGAACACAAAGGAGGAAGTCATGTGGTCATTAATACTGCTTTTCCACCAACACCAGCAGGTTCACAGGTGTTTTAAACCTACTGACCCCATTCCCACTTCCCTCAGCCCGTCTGCGATGTTCATCTGAAGCGTCACGTTTCACGTCACTGACGTCACGATACACCGGAAACGGTTGTAACAGAAGAGAAAACAACAACAGACCTGTTGTGAAAGCAGCGTCTGTAAAACGGTGGATGAATTCTTCTGACCATCACAACCTCCGAGACATGACTCGCTTCACTGTCATAATTTGAGCCATTCGGTCCAATAACATTTGGAAAGTCTAGAAGAGCCGCACGATTAAATTATTTATCCCCCTTCAAGTTAGCTGGGCCCTAACCCAGATGTTAGCCGGCTCGGTCGGTGATCCAGGTATTTTCACAGCCGGGAAGTCGAACTTTTTTGTCTTCAAAACTCCACTGAGCAGCTTTCAAAGGAATGAACGGGGCTCAGCCTCCAACACCGTGTCCAGAAATAAAGCGTCCTTAATAGACCACAACCCAGACTTCCTTTTTTATACTCCACGATGTTTAACACGTCAAACATCCACTCGAGGAGGCCACGACTCGACAATCTGAATGTGTAACAGGTTAAAATGATGAAGCGATAATGATAAAGACATTTCATATCCACACAAATTTACTCGTGCACGGAGGCGGAAAACCGCAAGGCAGTGATCGTGAGGTCAGGACACACAGCACACTGCAGTGTTTGGTCATTTTTAGCCTCTCGACATTTAAAATGTGTGTTTTTTAAAGCTGATATCAACATTTTCTCCACTTTATCACTTTGATTTGCCCGTTTGAGGGCGCTGACACTTCACTGCTGTGCGGCTCTTCACGTGGCTCCTTAAATGTTTTTGGCTCAAAGCTTTTAAGTGGTTTTGAAATGGCAGAACAATAACAGTAATCAGTGGCGGTGACAGAGGCGGTGGGTAGCGGCACACCTTAAATAGTTTCAGCTCATCTGTTGTTAATAAACTGAACACAGGTGTGAATTTATCAGCATTCAGAGACGATAAAGTTTTGGACCTTCAGCTTGGACCAGGACTTAAAAACAGTTTTAACGTTTATCCTCCACACATCTGTGCGATGCTTTGCTGTTTTTGTCTTTTTCAGAATTGGACGTCTGTAAGATTTGCCTTGTGTTTGATCGTCTCAGTTTGTTTCAGTGCTGCTGATTAGAAAGGAGGCTGTGATTATAAGGCGTGTCCAGCTCTCAGGAGTCCTAACTGAACCTCTGTGGTTTGGACGTTTAGTTTCAGTCCTGCTTTTCTCCCCGAGCCTGATTTTCTGCTGCTTCACATAACGTTTTGCAACGTCGAACCAGCTGGAGGCTTTTTTATTACGAAGCGGTGATTGGAAATGCTAATTATGGAGCCAGTATGCGACAAAAACAGGTCGACTCAACAGGATGTGGACGTATTTCGGTCCGCAGATCAGTTTTAAATGCAACCGGGAAGAAAAGTCAAAAAACAAAAACAGGCACGTTGAGATTTCTCGATGAAGTCCTGCAGACCTCAAACGCATCGTCGGCACCTCGCGGCTCATCAGGAGGGTTCAAGTGTCAAATGATCGAAAGAAGCACAAAGATGTAAAACACACGACTATGACCAGTATAAAACCAACTTCACATGTGTTTTTATGTCTGACCTGTGTGTGTGTGTGTGTGTGTGTGTGTGTGTGTGTGTGTGTGTGTGTGTGTGTGTGTGTGTCCTCCAGCTGTGCGGCGCCGTCATCATGGGCTTTGGACTTTGGCTCCTCCTGGACAATCAGAGCTTCATCGTGGTCCTCAGTAAGTGTCTCTGATCATTACGAGTTTACCTTCCTGACAGCTGATGATCTCTCCTCATGTTTACTTCACGTGACCTCGTTCTTTTTTATTTGTACGTTTTTGAGTTATAAACCTGCAAAAACACTGAAGCTCGAACCGACTTTAATAATCTGGTTTATTGTTAAATCTTACTTGGTCTTATTTTCAGTTTGAGTTGCTTCTCTGGTGCTTTAAAGGAAAATCATTTGACTTAATTAATGTAAGTTATTTTTGTGGTTTCACATCCTGGTCGGTGGTTCCTGCTCTTATTTTCAGCTAAAAATAGGAATTGAATTGAGAATAATTTGCTGTATTTCCCTTTTTGCAGTCTGATCTCAGGCAAAGAGATCTACAAACCAGCGGTTTCCACTTATTGCAAACCTTTAAACACTTCACAGATTTTTTGAATCAACTTGTTGCACGAACAGATAATTTGACTAGTATTCAGTCTTTTTCTCCTCAGGTTCAGTGTCCATTTCTTGTATTTTAGCTAATATTTCTTAAGTGAATCAGGTTTCTGTGTCTGTTTATTGTCGACTTGCGACGGATTAAACTCGCTCTCGCAGCTCTCCTGGCAGGTTTCAGTGCGTCGAACACTAAAAGCACGAACAAAACAAACAGCCAATATGTTTTTTGTTTTGTTTTTTCCAGTGGACCTTTTACACTAATCCACTTGTAGAGTGCATGTAGGCCAATACAAATGGAGGCATGATTAACAGGCGGAAAACAGGCCAAGTTCTGGCTGCAGGCTTTAAATGTGTGTGTGTGTGTGAGTAAAGACAGAGACAGACGGAGGAAGAAGAAGAAGAAACAGGCAGCACTTTGGGAACGAGAGAGATGTATTTGCCTGTTTGTTTGTTAAAACAAGATAAAGTACAGATGAGCTGAAGTTGTCGGCAGAGCAGAGGTGACGTTACTGCGCTGCGTCTAACCTGCGTATAACTCTGTGATGTCTGAAGATTTCACTTTTTTAATCACTTTGCCAAACATCTGTCCAGCAGATCCCCCAGAACCAGTTATTTATTTAAAGTCCCCATGAAACAGAAGGCGAAGTGATATTTGCTTCTGCATATTCACCGGTCAGTTCAGGAGGAACAAAATCCTACTTGATGAATGTTGGATCACCAAAATGTAATATTTAATAAAGCTGGTAAATAGTGCACGGCTCATGCAGGCTGCTGACGTCGAGGCTCAGGGTTTGAATTCATCCTGTAGCTTTTTCTGCATGGAGTAAAAACATCAAGAAAACTTTAATTCTGACGTCTTTTCAGCATCGTCACAGGCGTTAACTTGACTTCTCTTGGACGTGTCTCTGCTCAGTGGTCACTCTTTAACTTCCAAGTCAAAGTTGAGTCTCTAGTCATTTTATTTTCTGTCAGGTCTGTCATCAAAACACGTGCTGACTCCAGATCTGCACATGAGGTTCATATCAGTCTTCTCACTCATGGAGAGAAAACAAAAAAAGAGCTAATGTGTCCGAAAAATCTTCCTCTGAAACGGCAACAGAAAGAGTTTATGAAGAAGAAAGAGACGAGCAGTGTGAGCGAGACAGAGAGACGACTGAGGACGTGTTGATGCAGAGATATAGAGACAGACATTGAGCTAGTGTAATAGAGAGACAGCCTGTGTGTGTGTGTGTGTGTGTGTGTGTGTGTGTGTGTGTGTGTGTGTGTGTGTGTGTGTGTGTGTGTGTGTGTGTGTGTGTGTGTGTGTGTGTGTGTGTGTGTGTGTGTGTGTGTGTGTGTGTGTCACTGAGGACATTTGTCCCTCGACTGCAGCCTCTCTGCAGGTGTCCTCCCCTCAGACACTGGGCTCTTTCTGCTCCGTCCAGCATCAGCATGCATCACATCAGCCCAGTGCGCTCACCGCCTTACTCATCACTACACACACTCATCACTACACACACTCATCACTACACACACTCATCACTACACACACTCATCACTACACACACTCATCTCTACACACACTCATCACTACACACACTCTCGCACTACATCACCGGTCTGTCCGAGGCGAGAGCAGGGAGGACAGATCGAGGTTCGAGGATTTTCATCGAGGTCGAGGATGCGGTCATACGACGGCAGGAGCAACTCGGCGGACAGTTTATCTTTGTGTCTGCACACAAATGAGACGTATTGACTCTCAGTGGAACATTTCATAAAGAGAGCCGGCGGCCCGTTACGGGCTCGCAGACGATCACAGTGGTTCTGAGGGTGGATCGGTGAGCTGCCTGGCGCTGCTGTAACCTGATTGAACGAGACCTCGTTTCTGCTCTAATGAAAAACACACATCACACAAATATTAAAGGTGCAAACTAAACAAACTGACCTTAAAGGACAACACAACTTGTACTGTTTTACTTTGTTTATTTGTGGCGGACCCTGCCACCTTTCTAGCTACAAGCAGTGTTCTGGGACCTTGTTTTCCTCTGAGAGCAGCTCGTTTATTCACTGATGGAATAAAATAATATTTATGAGTTTGACTTCCTTCTCCAAAAACTACGTAGGTAGGTATGTAAGAATTCTGCATTAAAATGTCTAAAAACGACCTTTCTGTTTCCAACAATGTTCAAACCAGAGAAATCCACAAGTTAACTCGAGGTAACGGTGCGTTTCATTTGCTCGCCCGTTGCTACTTCCCGGGCCGAGAAGTCGGAGACTGACGTGACACGAAGGAGCTGCTAGAAACTGAAATCAAACTCTCACTGAAGCCGATCAGGAGTCGAGCGAAAACATCTTTTCGATCAAGAAAAGTCTTCAGTGTCGTTCTTTGTTCAACATCCAGGCTAACCTCTCCGTGGGCCGCCATTGTTTGCTAGCTAGCAGTCGCTTCTCGCCGGCGTCACATCTAAACTGCACCCGTCGCTGCAGCGAGGGAGGCAGGATGGTCCGATTGGCAGGATGGATCTGTGGTCTTGTGAATCCAGCTGCATTGATGTTAGTCGGAGAATGAGACTAAACATGACGTGAATACAGATTACCTCCTCTGTGAAGTGAAGCCTGCAGGATCACTTGTGTTTATTCAAAAGAAATTACATATTGTGCCTTTTTAAAGGACACTTCTGGAAAAAGTCCAGCAGATGATAGTCGGTATTTCAGCATTGATCTGGAGTCGGGAGCTGCACCGCTCGCCTCTCGTCGCCCTGCAGGTTTCAGATTGACCTTAAAAAACATGTACATCTGTGTAACATGCAGGTTTTCATTTCCTGCGCCACCCCTCCCCCTCTGCAGCACAATTTTCCATCATAAACTCTCCTTGTTCGCCTTCGCCTTGGTTTGTTCGAGCTGCGTGCCCTGCTGCTCCTCTGATCCCCCGCGGGAGTATCCCATGATTCCTTGAGGCCAGGAGGTCTTTAAGCGTTGAGCTGGCAGACGTCGACGTGCTGACGTGTTTCTTCCAGCCTGCTGCTTGTTCGCAGTCCCTCACTGATTCTGGGGACTCGATGAAAGCTGGCTCTCAGGTGTTGATGAGAGCCAGATCCCAGCCTGGTGGTCGAGATGTCGTGCCGGAGCCTCGTCACTCACCAGGAGGACGAGCGCTGCAGCCACACGTTCACTTCTGATCTCAGTTATTTGTGATTGAGTTCAGATTGCAACAATCACTGAGCGACTGCAGCGTCACACTCTTCTTCATCGCTTCCAGAAGATCCTACTGACTTCATTCATTTCTGTCAAGATCTATTAAATAAACTCAAAAATACATCAAATAAATGAACTCTTCTTGTCTCTCAGCTGATCGTGACGATAAAATATGAAATAAATGTTCCAGCTCTTCTGATTTTGTGTTGTTTCATCGTACACTGAGCTCTGCTGTGGTCGTCAGATGTTTATTAAACTGAAGTTTAAGTTGAGTTTTCAACATAAAAACACATGCGTACGTGTCTAAAACATCTGGTTTCTCCTCCGTCAGATAACTCCACAGCTGTAAAGATCGCCTGCTACATCCTGATCGGAGTCGGAGCTTTCTCCATGCTCATGGGCTTCATCGGCTGCTTGGGGGCCATTTATGAGATCCGCTGTCTGCTCGGCCTGGTGAGTGTCGCTCTGAGATGCACGGATCATTTAGACGTGATGGTCGAGGATTTACTGTGTTTGGCTTTGAGGATGAAACTGCCTCCAACAAACATCCTGTTTATTCATGAATCCTGTAATAACGGCTGCACGAAGAATACTGACAACAGACAGCGATATGAGAAACTACAGGAATATTCACCTGTTAGCTTGACGTTAACGCTCAGAGAACACAAATATATAAAACTGCTCTCGTTTTGATGTCCTGGAAGCTTTTAGTCTGCAGTACACAGTTTATATAGTTTCATATTTATGACCTTTTTTATATGAAAAACAAATTAAATGGGTTGAAATGTCACCTGCTAGTGCGAAATGACTCTGGAGACCTTCACGTTAATCAGTATCGTCTCTCATTCAGCCTGTAAATGAACAAATTATCAAAATAATTACACAAATTTATGTTTCATGACACGTTGATGTTGTAACCAGACGGTTTAAAGACTGTCTGCTGAATAAAAAGAGATAATTAATCAGGAAGTCGCTGTTACAAACTAGAAACCAGAGCAGGAGTGTTTTCAGTTGTTTCAGTTGTTGTCCCATGGGAAAAAACCCAAAACGACAAAACTATTTTTTGAGTTTGTGACTTCCTGTCAGTGGCTTTCAGCTCGGAGCTCATTGGTTCCTGCTGAAGACAGAAATCTTTAAAACTTGACAAATATATAATCTCCTAAAACAGCTGCTCACTGTAGTTTCTATCAGTCCAAAAGGAGGAAGTAGTGCAGTTGTTGGGACTATTTTCAGCGGCGGATGAATCCACATCTGGTGCTGTAGTGAGTGTTAACGACAGCCGGACAGCGTGTGTGTCTGAGCTCAGAGGAAGAAGCGTTTCTGATAAAATATCACCGGTCTGATTCTTAACGTCCTGCTTTGACATCACCTGTCCTCAGTCCAGGTGTGATCCAGCTGTGCCACACACACACACACACACACACACACACATGTTGTAATCCCCCTCCAGATGTTTCAGGTCTAACATCTGTGGTTTCCTCCTCAGTACTTCACCTGCCTCCTGCTCATCCTCATCGCTCAGATCGCAGCCGGCGCCCTCATCTACTTCCAGAAGTCTGTGGTGAGTGATGTCACTTCCTCTCCAGCGGGCTGTCGGTCTCGCCCTGAACCCGAACGTCGGCGGGTGATTCTGACAAAAGGAATGTGGAGGTTTGGAGCACACCTGTTCACGATACACCTTCGTCCTCTGATCGGTGGCGTTCACGCCCTCGATGTGTCACAACACGCATCACGAGCAGAAGTATGTGCTGCGGCTGGAGCGTAAAAAACACGCCGCCGTGAACAGAAGCTGATTCTCTGCGACGTGAACGCCACCGACTGAGAGGACAGAGTCTGTGATGAGGGACATATGGTCGCTGTGACACCAGCACACTGACACCGGCAGCGCCGCAGCGCCCTCTGGTGTCAGTCTGAGACGTTTGACAGACAGGAGGAGCAGCAGAGGCGACTGGTGTCACCACATCACGTTTGTGTTTCATGTGGCGCGTTCACACCAGATAAATTAAGAGTATTTTATTGGTTTTTACTGACTTTATCTCCTGGATATGATGTCATGGCTCCGTGTGACATCATTATTGATGTAGTTTAGACTCGATTTACCAAATTACAGACGTTTGAGATCACAGACGACCTCCACAAATACTAGAAGTCCCAAAGTGAACTGGACTTTAATCGGCTTCTTTCTCAAACATTGAATTGAATTTTGTCTCTTTCTGCTTCAGTTTGCTGCTTTCTGAACTTTTAAAAGAAATCAGTTGCAAAGTAAATTGATCACAGTCTGCAGAGATCACTTTAAAAACCTCTGACGCAGTGTTTTATCTGTCAGTCTGCTTCCATTCACCAGCTTCTCTCAGCGTCAGATGTGGACGTTAACCAGAACTTATGATGAGTTATGATGGATTATTTCAGTTTGTTAGTAGTTTTTTGCTGCACAATCAGAATCTTGTCTGTTTGACCCCAACAAATGTCACATCCTCAGGGTTTTAATATTTTTTGTCAGCGGAAAAGAAGATTGTGTATGTTTTATATTACAATCATAATATCTGTCAGTGATTCTTTAACCTCGTCGTGCAGCTTTGTCTCATCTCAGAGCAGCAACACAACGATTCAGTCAAATCTGAGAGGTTTTCGGTGAAACTGACGACCTCAAAACACTGAGACTGTTTCCTGTTCTCGTCCCTGATCGCTCTGACTTCAATAAAACACACACGAGGAGACTCGTCACTTGAATCTCCACAAACAGTGTTGCTTCTGTGCATGTAGTGTGACAGGTTTGTGTAAAAGTGAGTCCTCTCTGTGTGTAAATGAGTTAATTTTACTTCACACCACTCGTACTATTTAAACACTCAGGGCAGTTTCTGTTCCCTGTTCGGGGTAAATGCAGACGGCTGCATGTTTAAACGAACGCTGCCGCAATTAACTCCGATTCACAACACGTGTCCTGAGATGTTGTGCTGTGTTTACGGCACACGAGGAGCAGTACTTACAGTTTCCAGCTCAGAAGTAGCGTTTATGTCAACATCCAATGTCTAATTACAGCCGTGAAACACAGGTTTTCCTGAAAGCTTTGACAAATCCGGCTTCAATCTTATTAATAAGGAAAATCTAAACAAACTCACCAAACGACTGACATTAAAGTGATTAACTGGATTCAACTACATCTGTTAAACTTCACTGTCAAAAACTCATTTAAAAAGACGTTTACAGACTTTTTAAAGCTGAAGTCTTCACTGGAGCTGCTGAGCTAACGTGCGTCAGCTCGACTGTCTCGGGTGCAGATTTTCCAAATGTTCAGTATTTATTGTATTTGTACAATAATTCTCTGACTCTGTACGATTGTACGATTAATAGGCCAATATCACAATAATTCAACCATTTTGTGATGCTGACATTAGCAGTTGGTTTTAGTCCACGCTGTCTCGTTTTAATTTACATCCTGACACGATCAGAATCACAAAACATGACCTCAGACTGAAGCGACTGGAAGGTGAAGCTTGAGCTTTGTGTTGAGGTATGCTGCGTTCAGTTTGAGTTGTTTCCATGCTGCAGTTTTTCATTTATGCCTCTTTGTTCTGGTGGTTCTGACTCGTAAATGATCATTTTCCCCAAAACACGATAATTTTAAGCCTCTGGTACGATAGTTTAACGTTTCCCATCTGGCAACGCTGCTAGTGTGTAAATAACATCTTTTCAGTGGAGGAGATAATGACTGGATTTACATTTTTTGGGTGAACCTGCTGCCTACATTACTCACAGTGCAAATTAGCCACTGAGTGACATCACTGGAGGCAGTTTATCAGATTACAGGCAGCTTCCTCTGAATTCCTAAAAGCACAACCATGAAGAAAATGTCCCGAGGTGTCCTCACTGATCCAGGTGTCCTGGTTTAAATCATCTGAGAAGAATAAAAAAGAGGAGTTCGGCTCGTCAGAGTGCAGACAGATCTGTTTATTGGATCTGGACATTCGTTGGAAGCTGTCGGACTGAAGCTCTCCAGCTCTCAAAGAGTATCTGTTTTCCCGTGGAGACCTTGAGAGCCTCAGTCTGCAGGTTCGAGGCTCTCGGAGAAGATTTAGTGACAGTTACTTGGTGATTTCCTGCGTCTGGATCCGTTCAGCCTGTTCAGGTGCTTTTATTCGCAACGTTGTGGTTTTCCTACAAATTCAGATTTTACAGATCCGGCTGCCAAAGTCTTCACCGCAGGAATGTGTGACTCCTGCCAGCAGACATACCGGAGTCATGAAACAGAATTATTCTGAAACGCAGTGAAACACGGCGCTGATAGAAATAAAAAAAACATTAGTGTTGGTAAATATCCAGCAGATCCCCTCTGTGTCAACCAACAGAGAGGAGCTTAAAAAACTTAAAGGAGCAGTTTGACTTTTTAGAGTAAACGATTATTCGCTTTCTTGGCTGATTTAACTGAGAACATCAGCACCACTCTCATATAACAAGCTAGAGGCAGCACCGGTTAGCTTAGCTTAGCATAAAGACAGGAAATTGGAGAAAACCGTTAAACAAGACTGAACATGCTGAGATTTAGAGGTGCTGGTTGATCTTGTTGCCTTTGAACAGAACCAGGCTCGTTTCCGGTCTTCATGCTAAGATAATTCGGTAATAATCGGTCCTCTCATCGAAGTCTCTGCAAAAAATAAAAAACGTTCATTTGTTTGTCACTCGCTGTGTTCACATGGAGCCTAATATTCCACTAATAATCAGATTAAAACTGCTTCAATCTGAAGAGACTCGTCCGATCCGAAATGATCTGAATTGAGATCAGTGATGTAAACCTTCGATAATCTGTTCAATAGGAAAATATTAGCATTAAATAACCATGCGTACACGTAATCTGATAGTTTCTATGTTTATTCTCGTTGGAATAAATGTTTCCAACTCTCTGTGTGAATGCTAACAGCTCAGAACTGAAGCCGTTTTCCTCCAGACCGTCTCGTTCATGTTCATCGTCTCTGTACATTCATGAGCTGCAGTCCTACAGCTGTCGGAAAAAATGCTTTGGTTTTATTCTGTCATCAAACAAGAAAATAAAAAAGAAAAGAAACAAATAAAAAATGCATTTTTTTAGCTCAAGTTGAAACAATTTCAGCCGACGCGACAGAAACATGTTAACTTGTATTTTTTGCATCACAAGACTTATATTTGATCTGTTTTGCTCCAGTTGAACGAGGAGATGTCCAAGATCGTCACTAAAGTTCTGGACAACTACCCCGGCAGCAACTCGACCACGGAGCAGGCCTGGGACTTCATCCAGAGGAATGTGAGTGAGACGCTCTGATCTGAGGTCAGATTCATGCTGTTTAAATCTGATCCGTCCAAAATACAAACTGCTTTCATGTAACTGCAGTGAACGTAAAGACGCACCTCACTGTGCGGCCGGTGGGGGGGCGGGATGGCGGGTTTTGCTGATGAAGCGTGTTTGATCGTCCCGTCTGTTTCTGCAGATGGAGTGCTGCGGCTGGACCGGCCGCCTCGACTGGAGCGGTAACATGGTGATCGTCAACAGCTCCCAGCTGCTGTTCCCCTGCTCCTGCCAGAACATCTCGCTGGCCACCGGAAACTTCTCCGACAGCGGCTTCTGCGAGGCTCAGACCCCCGACTGGCCCGTCTACGACGTGGTAAACAGAGTTTTCTGTCCTTGTCGCCTGTTTTCTGCCCCGTAGCTGTGATCTGTATTCACTCCTCTGTTTGTCTGCAGGGCTGTGCTGCCAGCGTGGAGAGCTGGCTGCTCACCAACATCGGGGTCGTCCTCGGTATCTGCCTCGGCGTGGCTCTGATCGAGGTACGAGCAGCATTCAGAAACACGCCACTTTGAACGACACCGAGGGCACTTAGTGCTGATAATGCAGAACAAAGTGGGGTCTCAGGACCCCCAGAGGTCCTTGAGGGGTTTCCAGAAAAATGCAAATTATTTATTTTTCACTCTAATTCAAACCATAAGCAACAAAATGACATAATGTAAGACTAATGTGTTTATAGGCAGAGGTGTCAAAGTCCACACAGTGTTTCCTCCAGGAGAAGCTCAGATACTTGTGTAAAAACAGACTCTGGTAAAAGTAGAAGTACTGATTCAACTTCTTCACTCCAGTAAAAGTAATAGAGTACAGGCTCTGAAATGTACTCAGAGTATCAGAGTAAAAAGTCTCCCTCTGAAGGACATTTGTGGTCAAAGCTAACAGCCTCCCTCTCTGTCTGTTTACGTCTTTTACGTCTTTGTTTCGTCTCGCTGCGTCTGCCGTGCGTGATGTGCTCTGATAGGTCGACATCAGTCTTGTGATGTTGTGAAGGCGGCGTGCGATGACGCCAAATAACAATAATCCATAATTCAAATCACTTTATTGCAGGCGGTGGAGCTCGTACCACTTTTGTCCACAGGGGGCGTCAGAATCAACAGAAAAGTTCCTTATAGCAGCTTTAAAGACAGAAAATGGAAATAAAACTATTAACTGACAACTTTAATCATCTTTTTTTAAACATTTTTGTACTTTTTTACTCGTCAGTTGAATTAAAATGTAGTTTTAAAAAGTCTTGAGATCATAATTAAATACTCTGTGAGTGACGTGAAACACTTCAGACTGCAGGGAAGATGGAAAACAATTAAAAATGTTTTGAAGTCACAAAATGTTTGACCGCTGTGTGTTTTGTTTCACAGCTGCTGGGGATGATCTTGTCCATCTGCCTGTGCAGGAACATTCACACGGAGGATTACACCAAAGTGCCGAAGTACTGAGACGAGCGAGAGGAAGCGGTCGAACGAGGCATTTTCTTTATTCCACCCTGTGTTCGGTGAAACATTTTGTCCAAATGTAAAATAATGTGTTTTCTTTTATATTTTATTAGATTCTTCTTCTTCTTCTTCTACTTTTCGAGGCACCTCCATCTGTTTTTATTTTATGTCGGTCCAGTTTTCTTTGGAGCACTTTAGAGACGTTTTGCATCAGAGAGCGACCCTGAAATGTTTTCGAGGAATGATGGATGAGGAGAGGAGAGAGTGAAATTCGAGGTAGAAGTAGACGCTCTCGGGCTCGGATTACTGCGTCGCCAGGTTTCTCTGTAAATTATCGCTTCATAGTTTTATTTTCCCTAAAAAATCTGAAGAGAAATCATGTTTATTGTGTGTAAAGACAGAAGCTGACAAATGTTGGGGAGATTTGGACAACTGGAAAACCCACCGTGTGTGGCTCTTTTTTTAATTTTTATACACCAGCGTTTTGAGTTGTTGTGAGATGTTTTTAGTACTTTGTATATAATTTTCATTATTTGTGTGAATTTGAATCCAAAAAAAAAATACTGCCAGTGTTTTTACTTTAGCAGCTGGTCTCTCCTTTTTAAACGTTTTCTTTGTTTCTTTTCTTTTTAATCGTCGGGATTTTGTTCTGGTAATAACAGAAATAATGAGGTACTAAAGAGGAACGGTTACGATACTTGTTTTATTAAAGTATCGCTCCCAGTTTACAACTGTCTGTGATGACAAGCACAAACTTTTTAAAAATTTGATATTCTGCCCACTTTGAGCTAAAACAACGAGTGAAAAGTTTTTTAACCACTTTTGAAAAATACATGAACTTTAAATTCTGAGTAAAAACGACAGAACAGATTATTTTGGAGCAGAATAAATATTTTCGGGGAGATTCATCGTGGAAATTTGTTTATACAGAAAAATCATTTTTGAAATTCATTTATGAACAATTTTAAACTTTCAGCCACGATGTTGTTGTTGTTGTTTTTATAATGTACAAATCCACCTTCCTGTTTTCTTCTGTGTACAGTCTGTATGAAACACATCCATTAACCTTTATAATAGTTTCTAAGACGACAAACGGTACGTTTGTTCATAACTAGACAGACTTCTGGTAGCTAGCTGGATTAGTAAGTGTGTACTCACAACATTCATTATATTTCATTTTGCCAATAAACTGATTACAGAACACCTTGTTTGTTTGTTTGTTTGTTTTGAAATCATTACTGAAGCAGGAAGACACTTCCTGTTGTCCAGCTGCAGCCCAAAAGCAGCAGACAGACACAACCAGAGACCAGCTGGTGAACAAGGTGAATAATAAACAGTCACCTCAGTGCTGGTCGTCAGGTATTTGGATATTCATCTGATATTATTTAGTAATCGATGAATCAGTCTGAGTAAAGAAAAAAAAAAAGTCCAAATTCTCTGGTTCCAGCTTCTTAAATGTGAATATTTTCTGGTTTCTTGTTCACAAAGACCAAAAAACTAATCAGTTAATTGAGAAAATAATCAACAGGTTAACCATTGATGAATATAATCGCTTGCATTCCTAATGATGTTGTTCATATTTGAAAAAGTGTATATATTTACAGTGAACTAATACATACGAAGAAGAAGAAGTTAACTCTTCTAGGCTGAAACCTTGATCAACATATTTAATCCAGCAGTTCATGTTTGGCCCTTTTTCTCCACATCACTACGAGCAGGAATACAATGTCTTCTTGCAGAAAAACAACGATGCCGCTGTCGTGTCTCGACTTCTTATTCGTTTGTTCAAAAAGGTTTTTCAGAGTTTCAAAAAGTCACCAATAAAAAGGAAATAATCTGCAGGAGTCCTCCAAAGCTGAGTGCAGTAATGTTTGATTGTCGACAATTAAAACATGAGATCTCACAGACAAAAGCTCATCAGATAAGACCCAAATTCTCAATACAAAATATCCTGCTTATATTCACTAAGATGGGGGTTGGGCACCGTGGTTTATCCAATCCTTGCTCTTTCCTTTGTCTATGTATCAAATTTCGCTGACTCGGGTATTTCCCTGCACGAGGCTAAACATGTGCCCACCCGTGCCAACATCGGTCAAGACAACCTCCTCACGGGGCAGTTTCCAGCTAATCCCTGAGGATTTTATAAAGAGTTTATTATCTTAAGTAAGAAGAATCTTCTCAGCACATAAAGGAAGACTTCACACTTCATTTTATCATAAAAACATTTAAAATCAACACATCGGGACGTACGATGGTTTTCACTGCACAGAAGGGTATGAAAAATAATCTGAAAATAACTAGTCGCTAAAGTTAATTAAAGAAGCACAGAAAGGTCAGCCAACGAAATGTCAGAAAGGTCGGGCCAAAGTGTTTTACGATATATCTTTAAATGTTACAATCAGTAGGTGATTTGTTAATTTTTAACAGGGGCCCAATGGGAGCACCACCCTGCCCCGACACACGTATGTACACCTCCCAAAGGACATTGTTGCAGGAAGCCTTAACCATAACTGTGACATTTCTAATTCTCCAACTCCATTTTATCCAGTTATCTTCCTTCTCTCCCTGCTACAATTGTCCTTTTATAACTGTATTAAAGTAATGAGTAAATACACCTTTAAGTTGTCTGCAGTGGACTGAGTTTATTCAGGCAGGGTTTTCTCATGTTTCTCACAATACACTACAAGCAGGGTCATTTTAAGTTACGTGACCCCTTGGAGTTTTTTACCATCTAAATTTCCTTGAAGGACACACAATAAACATTGTGCAAAATAGTAGAGCCCGACCGATTCATCAGCCGATACGAGCCTCTCACAGATATATATCGGTTTCGCCGTATATATTGTTCGATATGCACTGATATGAAAACCTTATATTTAAAAACTATAATGGAAAAAAACATGTTTAGGCTAATTTAAAATTGGTGTAATGACATAGTTTGTCCAGCAGAGTGCGCCTCAACGGGGATAAAACAGCTGGTGTCAGGAAATGTAACAGCTGCCTCACTAATGGTTAAACTATAAACCGGCACAAACATGACCATTTTTCGTTTTTATACAATCGGGAGTCTGCACACGGTGTTTTATTTTGAAAATTGACCGGATGCTCTATGCCGTTCCTGTGTCTCTGACTTCCTGCCGGCGCGATCTGTTCTGTGCAGCTTGTTGAGGCTTCCGTCAAAAATGGACCAGGCAGCCGGAACAAAGCAGCCGTGCACGGCTGGACTCGATCACGGCCGCTTATGATCTGTAACACACTTTCTGCTACTTGGGGATGGAGAGTGATGGCAGGTCAACAAGGGGGATGCTTTTAGGTAATTTTGCTAACAAGGGGGACGGCATCCCCCCTCAGCCCCCCTCAAATCGCCTACTGGTTACAATTATGGCTGAAAATGACAACACAATTAAACAAGTTTGCCAATTTCACGTATCTGCACAATGCAAACCAGCAGCCAGTTTTCTATCCGGATATGTCCACTCAAGCGGCCATCTTGAAGCAAGAGTGTTTCCACGTGGTTTCCATGGTAATAAGAATGGATACTTAAAAAAAAAAACATTCCGTTATATTTCTGTTTTTTCCATTCTAGAATATTTCCTTTGATCCATCAAAGCAGCATCTAGAATATTTCCTTTGATCCATCAAAGCAGCATCTAGAATATTTCCTTTGATCCAGCGAAGAACACATTACAGGAGCTTGTCTTATAAACTTCCCACAATCTCAGTCAGGCTATTCACGTGAACGAGAGCAGAGAGAGATCGACAGAGCCAACACAAATAGTCAAGTTTCCACTACGAACTACCAAAAAAATGAACAGAGAAATGGAAAAGGATTTAAGGATTTATGTACTCCGCAAGATGCACAAGGCTGCTATGTCAAGGGGAGAACCTTCACAAACTGTGAAACGTCAGCAGTCTTTTAGCGCCAGGAAGTCTGTTACTGTGCCCAAAAATAGACCTGAGGATGTTCAACAGGAGAGCAAAACACCTGTACTGCAGCAAGCGGGTCCCGGCCCTGTCCAGAGGAAACCACCACCATACTGCAACCCTGAGATACATTCAGGTGCAGTTGAGGACACTGATTTTAAAAGGGGCCCAGTCCAAGAAGGAACGCTTAGGACACCAAACCCACAGTGCCACAACCCTGAGACACAACATTCAGGTGCAGTTGAGGACACTGATTTTAAAAGGGGCCCAGTCCAAGACGAAAAGCTTAGGACACCAAACCCACAGTGCCACAACCCTGAGACACAACATTCAGGTGCAGTTGAGGACACTGATTTTATAAGGGGCCCAGTCCAAGAAGGAACGCTTAGGACACCAAACCCACAGTGCCACAACCCTGAGACACAACATTCAGGTGCAGTTGAGGACACTGATTTTAAAAGGGGCCCAGTCCAAGACGAAACGCTTAGGACACCAAACCCACAGTGCCACAACCCTGAGACACAACATTCAGGTGCAGTTGAGGGCACTGATTTTATAAGAGGCCCAGTCCAAGACGAAACGCTTAGGACACCAAACCCACAGTGCCACAACCCTGAGACACAACATTCAGGTGCAGTTGAGGACACTGATTTTATAAGAGGCCCAGTCCAAGACGAAACGCTTAGGACACCAAACCCACAGTGCCACAACCCTGAGACACAACATTCAGGTGCAGTTGAGGACACTGATTTTATGAGGGGCCCAGTCCAAGACAAAACGCTTTGGACACCATACCCACAGTGGCACAACCCTGAGACACAACATGTAGGTGTAGTTGAGGGCACTAATTTTATAAGAGGCCCAGTCCAAGACGGAACGCTTTGGACTTGCCAATACGGTACGCTTTGGACACCATACCCACAGTGGCACAACCCTGAGACACAACATTTAGGTGCCGTTGAGGACACTGATTTCCAAAGCGGCCCAGTCCAAGAAGGAACGCTTTGGACTTGCCAAACTGGAACGCTTTGGACACCATACCCACAGTGGCACAACCCTGAGACACAACATTCAGGTGCAGTTGAGGGCACTGATTTTATAAGGGGCCCAGTCCAAGACGAAACGCTTTGGACACCACACCCACAGTGTCACAACCCTGAGACACAACAGGCCACAATTCCCTTGCCTGGGCTGCAGATTCAGCAGCCTGGGACCAGTGAGACAGAGCAGACCATGGTCTGCATCTCTGAGCTAGATTTTCAGCAGCTCACAAACAGAAAGGCAGAGTGCATCGACAAGCTTCAGAGCGAGAATGAGGCCTTAGAAACTCAGATGCAGGTGTTAAAGGAAACACTCAGGAGAAACAAGGCTGTCCATGACGAGGCTGAGATGGAGAGGAAGAATACCATCAAGGACCTGGAGTTTCAGCTTGAGGAGGCTCTTCAGCAGCAAAAAGAGAGCCAGAAAGACCTCGACAAGTGCTTGGCCCAGATGAAAGAGGAAAGCAACGTACTGAAGGCTGCACTCAACCAGACAGAGAGTGAATTTGAGCGTCATCAGCTGGAGTGGCAGGAGGAAAAGGCCAATCTCATCCGGTCGCTCGGTGACATCCATCACACGCTGGAGGTTGAGGATAAAACTCGGGAGACAAAATTGAATGATATGGCAGAGAGGGTCCGCATCCTAGTGGAGCAAATGAAGAAGCCGAAAAAACCTTCTTTGTGGAAAAGATTCAAAGGGTTATTTAAGAGATCCTGAGGACAATTTGCCAGCATACATCATACACGACCAAGTCATCCTGCAACTATCTTGTTACCCCCAACTCCCTCCATCCTACCGAGATAGCAACACAGTCAAAAACTGGAACTGGCCCAAGTTTTGCTCCATTTTTGCTATCTGGGTTTCCCTGAGCTACTATGGGTTTTCTCCGGGTGTTCCGGTTAACCTATTTTCAGCGAAGAAATTATTCAATGAATTAAAAAAAGTCAAATTAGTTCAGGCTGCATAACAATGAGAACATCAGCACGACTCAGATAGCAAAATTGTTGCAGCCCAGATCTGGCCTACACCATCTGTGTTCATCCAGCCCACATCCCACCTGGAATGATGGCACTTGGACAGTCCACTCCTGTTTGCCAGATCTGAGCCACGAGCAGGCCATATGAAGGACTACTCCTCGAGTGTAAAACTGACCCTGGTCCGCACAAATATACACACACACCCAGCCATCCGTGGAGAGGGGATCTCTCTTTGAGTTGCCTTTCCCGAGGTTTCTTCCCGTGTCCTTTCAAGGTTGTTCCTTGTCTTCTTAGAGAGCTTGGGCTGGGTACCTGTTCCTGATCCTTCAGTGGCATCCAACACGACCAAGTCATCCTGCAACTATCTTGTTACCCCCAACTCCCTCCATCCTACCGAGATAGCAACACAGTCAAAAAACTGGAACTAGCCCAAGTTTCCGCTCCATTTTTGCTATCTGGGTTTCCCTGAGCTACTATGGGTTTTCTCCGGGTGTTCCGGTTAACCTATTTTCAGCGAAGAAGAAATTCTTCAATGAATTTAAAAAAGTCAAATTAGTTCAGGCTGCATAAAAATGAGAACATCAGCACGACTCAGATAGCAAAATTATTGCAGCCCAGATCTGGCCTACACCATCTGTGTTCATCCAGCCCACATACCACCTGGATCTGAGCCACGAGCAGGCCATATGAAGGACTACTTCTCGAGTGTAAAACTGACCCTGGTCCGCACAAATATACACGCACAAATGCGCATAAACACCCAGCCATCCGTGGAGAGGGGATCTCTCTTTGAATTGCCTTTCCCGAGGTTTCTTCCCGTGTCCTTTCAAGGTTGTTCTGAGGTTCACGGGGAGTTTTTCCTCGTCTTCTTAGAGAGCTTGGGCTGGGTACCTGTTCCTGATCCTTCAGTGGCATCCAACACGACCAAGTCATCCTGCAACTATCTTGTTACCCCCAACTCCCTCCATCCTACCGAGATAGCAACACAGTCAAAAAACTGGAATTGGCCCAAGTTTCCGCTCCATTTTTGCTATCTGGGTTTCCCTGAGCTTCTATGGGTTTTCTCCGGGTGTTCCGGTTAACCTATTTTCAGCGAAGAAGAAATTCTTCAATGAATTAAAAAAAGTTAAATTAGTTCAGGCTGCATAACAATGAGGACATCAGCACGACTCAGATAGCAAAATTGTTGCAGCCCAGATCTGGCCTACACCATCTGTGTTCATCCAGCCCACATCCCACCTGGAACGATGGCGCTTGGACAGTCCACTCCTGTTTGCCAGATCTGAGCCACGAGCAGGCCATATGAAGGACTACTTCTCGAGTGTAAAACTGACCCTGGTCCGCACAAATGTGCATACACACCCAGCCATCCGAGGAGAGGGGATCTCTCTTTGAATTGCCTTTCCCGAGGTTTCTTCCCGTGTCCTTTCAAGGTTGTTCTGAGGTTCACGGGGAGTTTTTCCTCGTCTTCCTAGAGAGCTTGGGCTGGGTACCTGTTCCTGATCCTTCAGTGACATCCAACACACGCTGGAGGTTGAGGATAAAACTCGGGAGACAAAATTGAATGATATGGCGGAGAGGGTCCGCATCCTAGTGGATCAAATGAAGAAGCCGAAAAAACCTTCTGTGTGGAAAAGAGTCAAAGGGTTATTTAAGAGATCCTGAGGACAATTTGCCAGCCTACATCATACACGACCAAGTCATCCTGCAACTACTACTACCCCCAACTCCCTCCATCCTACCGAGATAGCAACACAGTCAAAAAACTGGAACTGGCCCAAGTTTCCGCTCCATTTTTGCTATCTGGGTTTCCCTGAGCTACTATGGGTTTTCTCCGGGTGTTCCGGTTAACCTATTTTCAGCGAAGAAGAAATTCTTCAATGAATTTAAAAAAGTCAAATTAGTTAAGGCTGCATAACAATGAGAACATCAGCACGTCTCAGATAGCAAAATTGTTGCAGCCCAGATCTGGCCTACACCATCTGTGTTCATCCAGCCCACATCCCACCTGGAACAATGGCACTTGGACAGCCCACTCCTGTTTGCCAGATCTGAGCCACGAGCAGGCCATATGAAGGACTACTCCTCGAGTGTAAAACTGACCCTGGTCCGCACAAATATACACACACAAATGCGCATAAACACCCAGCCATCCGTGGAGAGGGGATCTCTCTTTGAATTGCCTTTCCCGAGGTTTCTTCCCGTGTCCTTTCAAGGTTCACGGGGAGTTGTTCCTCGTCTTCTTAGAGAGCTTGGGCTGGGTCCTGGTCTGCAAGGCCTACTGGAACACCATCATCAACAAAAATAATACCATCATTAAGTCGGCATAACAAAAAATAGCATGCAATAAAAGCAAATAAAATTATTAAAATAAATTATAAACAGTTTTAAGTATAACTATCTCACATTCAGTACAGTCTGTTACTGTGTTCTGTCTGTACAGTTAAAAAGAAGACTACTATCTAAAAATGTCTGATCCAACAATATTCTCATCCTTCATGTTTAATTCACAAATCTGACAATGTTCGACATCTTCAATCAAATAAATATTGTGCAAATGATGATTTAAGTGTGTTCTGATGTTCCTTTAACTCAAAGATTTTACTGTTATAACTTTGAGCTGTGGGATTTTTAATCATTTGATCAAGGAGTTAATTACTGTAAATGTGCTCTATTTATATACTTTTCTGTCTGCACTGCAATTGTTTGACTGGTTTGGTGTTTTGTGGCTTATCTTAGTCCTCTGTTGTGGAGAAACAGAAACACTTGACACCGGGTCACATTAGAACATACAAACATTTTATAGGAGCTCCACAGGCTCCTATAGGCTCGGTTCTGAAACGTTCCCGCTGGGTTCTCTCCAATGGTTTTCACAGAGAACACAGACTTGTTCTGTATTCATAGACTCCTCTCCCTCTGCTGGTTTTGTCAGGGGTGCAAATATTTCATGTTTGCTTTCAGTAATGTTCAAGTTTTTTCAGAGATGAGTTTTTCTGACAGTTTAATATTAATAGTAAGTTTGCTATTTATGTTCTAAAACTAAAATGTGACTTTCTGTAAGTGTTTTCAGTGTCTGTTCGGAACATGGCGGCTTATGTTATGTTGGTAATTGTCATGTTTGTGCTGGTTTATAGTTTAACATAAACCATTAGTGAGGCAGCTGTTACATTTCCTGACACCAGCTGTTTTATCCCCCATTGAAGCGAACTCTGCTGGACAAACTATGTCATTACACCAATCTTAAATTAGCCCAAGCATGTTTTTCTGCATTATAGTTTTTAAATATAAGGTTTTCATATCTGTGCGTACCGGACAATATTACGGCGATACCGATATATCTGTGAAAGGCTAATATCGGCCGATAAAATCTGGTCTATCAGAGCTCCTGAGGGCAGCTGTGGATCCTCCAGCAGGGGGCGCTGCTGGACTCTTTCCACTGCAGCCTTGTAGTTGTGCAGGAATGAGACGTCTTCAGCTCTCAGCTCCTCCTCTGTGGCTCTGATTGTGTCTGAAAGCACTGCTGTGTCTTTACCCAGAGCTTCAGTCTTCTTCTTCATCATCATCTGACTCTTCTGCTCCTCCTCCTCCCTCAGAGCAGAGATCCTGGCCTCCTCTTCCTCATGTAGAAACTGATGAAGCTCCTTAAACTGCTCTTTGATCTGACTCTCTGTGTGTCGGGCCTGGACCTTCATGTGTTCTGCTGTTTGATCACAGTTTCCTTTAACTTGTTCAAAGACCTCCAGTTTCTCCTGTAAGAGCTTCAGGGACTTCTGGACCTCTTCTTTAAGATCCTGTGCAGCTTCATCGATGGGTCTGAATCTGTGGTTGTTGTGTGTCTTTGAGTCTCTGCAGACGAGACACACCAGCTGCTGATGGTCCAGACAGAAGAGTTTGAGTTTCTCACCGTGCAGACTGCAGAGATCCTCTTTATCACCAAACCAACAGGTGGTTCAAACCTTCTCTTATAAATGGGACACTCCTGTACAGGTTTACTTCTCCACCAGCTCTGCACACAGTCTTTACAGAAGCTGTGGCTGCATGTCAGGACAACAGGATCTCTGAAGATGTCATAGCACGCAGGACAGGAGACATCAGCCTCTGATTGGGATGAAAAACGGCCTGTGTATCTTTTATAGACAAACAAATGAAGGAATAGGGTTAAATAAATAACCAGTAGAGATCACCATGACGTCCTCAGTTACATTAGGACAATAATCTTTGTATGGAAATATGCAAATCTAATTATACATTGACTGATTTACATGAATGTCCAGATCAGATTTTGAACTACAATTAACACCTAAATGTGTATTTTGGAAGTTTTTTCACCACTAGTCTGAAAGAAGATGTTATGGTCACAAATAAATCACAAAATTAATTATTTTATGAATTGAATGAACTCACATTCAGTGTTTGGAGTTGTAGCAGGTTGACGAGGAGGTGGAGGTTTGCTGTGAAATCTTCCCATCTGTTTGTGTGTCTCTCTGTGGAAAAACAAATCTTTCCTTGTTTGTTCTGATGAGTCAGGTGAAAGCTGGAGCCACTGTTACCTCTGTAACACATCAAGTGTTTGTCTCTCTTTGACAGTTAAGACTGAAAGACATTTATATGTTTCTCATATTTCACATTGAACAATTCATGTGGAACTGATATAAAGTGCGATTGATGGTCATTACGAAGAAATTTAAATGGGGAAAATGATTAAAGACATTTTAATTTGATATTTAAATGTAATTTGTCTTTGTAAGAATTCAAAGTACATATTTAAAGCACACAGATCAAAGCCTTTTTCTATTGTCAGTTGCTGCCTCTGGCCAGCAGGTGTCACTGTTGTCATACGGTTATCTATCTATCTATCTATCTATCTATCTATCTATCTATCTATCTATCTATCTATCTATCTATCTATCTATCAATCAATCAATCACAGGCTCACCAAAACTGTAAACAACCAAAACTGGACAATAGAAGATTGGACAAACGTTGCCTGATGATAGGGTCAGAATTTGGCGTAAACAACATGAAAGCACTGATCCATCCAGCCTTGTACCAACGGTTCAGGCTGGTGCTGGTGGTGTAATGGTGTGGGGGATATTTTCTTGGCACACTTTGGGCCCCTTAGTACCAACTGAGCATCATTTAAACGCCACAGCCTCCCTGAGTATTGCTGCTGACCGTGTCCATCCCTTTATGACCACAGTGTACCCATCTTCTGATGGATACTTCCAGCAGGATAATGCACCATGTCACAAAGCTCAACTCATTTCAAACTGGTTTCTTGAACATGGCAATGAGTTCACTGTAGTCCAATGGCCTCCACAGTCACCGGATCTCAACCCAACAGAGCACCTTTGGGATGTGGTGGAGCAGGAGATTCCCATCATGGATGTGCAGCCGACAAATCTGCAGCAACTGCTGATGCTATCGTGTCAACGTGGACCAAAGTCTCTGAGGAACGTTTCCAGCACCTTGTTGAAAATGTGCCACGAAGAATTAAGGCAGTACTGAAGGATAAATGGGGTCCAACCCGGTACTAGCAAGGTTTACCTAATAAAGTGGCCAGTGAGTGAACACCTGAGTGAATGGACCAACAATACTGAGCTGCACACCTCCTGCAGTTCCTGTCCACACCACCAGAGGTCAGTGTCACTGTGCACAAGAACCACATCAGCAGCAGAAAGAGAGAAAAGAGCCAAAATGGATGAAGAGCTGCTTCTCTGAGTGAAGTGAAGTGAAGTGAAGGGAAGCAGAGCTGTAAGAAGAAGGGTTACAACAACATGTTCAACATCACAATGTGACTTTAAAAGATTTTTAAAAATAATATTAAACAAAGAAGAGTTACCGTGTGAATCTTCTTATAGCTAAATGGAAAACTGGTTTTATTTGACTGTTTATTGACACTTTATAAACAGAGAACGATGTCTCTGTCTCATGTTGTTTATTTTTAGTTGTTGAAAAATTCATGTTGAGGTATTAAAAAAAAAAAATCTCTGATCTGACTCCTAAATTAGGAATCACAGATTTATATAATTGATCAAATGAATCGAGGTGTCAGGAGTGATTGTGGCTGCTGTGAGTCATGAGAGCAGCTCGCTCGTACTATTCAGATGACTGTATCACACACACACACACCACACACACACACACACACACACACACACACACACCACACACACACACTGTGGTCAGAGGGACACTCCCACGACTGTCCAACTGCTGCCGGGAGCGAAGGGATCTTTGGCAAAAACAACTTACACATTTCTTCTGTTTCTGCTCTAATTTTTCACAGGTGGTTGGTTGGTGAAGATGTTTATCAAACATACTAATATTAAAACTGGAATGAGACGCAAATAAAGTCGCCTGAACGAAGAAAAATCATGATAATAAATGACGGATAGTGTTTGAACAGCTCCACTCATTTGGTCGAGGGATAAAGATTCATGTTAAGGCAGTCTCATGAAACATTGTCTCTTCTCACTAAAATATTCACCAAAAATACAAATTTCACCGGAATCCGATGGGGACTGCTGTGTCTCGTTCAGCCAGTATAGGAGCACATTTGGGAGCGATTTCGAGTCAATCGGTCCAAAGACCTGGAAGCTATTGAAAAAATGGGCCACTTTTTTCTCTAAAATATTCACCAAAAATACAAATTTGACCGGAATCTGATGGGGACTGCTGTGTCTCATTCAGCGAGTAGAGGACCACATTCGTGACGAATTTCGAGTCAATCGGTCAAAAGACGACCGTAACCCTAACCCTAGCTCCATAACCCTAACCCTAACCCTAACCCTAATGCCAGCCTTAAGGCAGTCTCATGAAACATTGTCTCTTTTCACTAAAATATTCACCAAAAATACAAATTTGACCGGAATCCGATGGGGACTGCTGTGTCTCGTTCAGCCAGTATAGGAGCACATTTGGGAGCGATTTCGAGTCAATCGGTCCAAAGACCTGGAAGCTATTGAAAAAATGGGCCACTTTTTTATCTAAAATATTCACCACAAATACAAATTTCACCGGAATCCGATGGGGACTGCTGTGTCTCATTCAGCGAGTAGAGGACCACATTCGTGACGAATTTCGAGTCAATCGGTCCAAAGACCTGGAAGCTATTGAAAAAATGGGCCACTTTTTTCTCTAAAATATTCACCAAAAATACAAATTTCACCGGAATCCGATGGGGACTGCTGTGTCTCGTTCAGCCAGTATAGGAGCACATTTGGGAGCGATTTCGAGTCAATCGGTCAAAAGACGACCGTAACCCTAACCCTAGCTCCATAACCCTAACCCTAACCCTAACCCTAACCCTAATGCCAGCCTTAAGGCAGTCTCATGAAACAGTGTCTCTTTTCACTAAAATATTCACCAAAAATACAAATTTCACCGGAATCCGATGGGGACTGCTGTGTCTCATTCAGCAAGTAGAGGACCACATTCGTGACGAATTTCGAGTCAATCGGTCAAAAGACGACCGTAACCCTAACCCTAGCTCCATAACCCTAACCCTAACCCTAACCCTAATGCCAGCCTTAAGGCAGTCTTAATCCGCAGTCCCCATCGGATTCCGGTGAAATTTGTATTTTTGGTGAATATTTTAGTGAAAAGAGACAATGTTTCATGAGACTGCCGTAAGGCTGGCATTAGGGTTAGGGTTAGGGTTAGGGTTATGGAGCTAGGGTTAGGGTTACGGTCGTCTTTTGACCGATTTACTCGAAATTCGTCACGAATGTGGTCCTCTACTCGCTGAATGAGACACAGCAGTCCCCATCGGATTCCGGTGAAATTTGTATTTTTGGTGAATATTTTAAAGAAAAAAGTGGCCCATTTTTTCAATAGCTTCCAGGTCTTTGGACCGATTGACTCGAAATCGCTCCCAAATGTGCTCCTATACTGGCTGAACGAGACACAGCAGTCCCCATCGGATTCCGGTCAAATTTGTATTTTTGGTGAATATTTTAGTGAAAAGAGACAATGTTTCATGAGACTGCCTTAAGGCTGGCATTAGGGTTAGGGATAGGGTTATGGAGCTAGGGTTAGGGTTACGGTCGTCTTTTGACCGATTGACTCGAAATTCGTCACGAATGTGGTCCTCTACTCGCTGAATGAGACACAGCAGTCCCCATCAGATTCCGGTGAAATTTGTATTTTTGGTGAATATTTTAAAGAAAAAAGTGGCCCATTTTTTCAATAGCTTCCAGGTCTTTGGACCGATTGACTCGAAATCGCTCCCAAATGTGCTCCTATACTGGCTGAACGAGACACAGCAGTCCCCATCGGATTCCGGTGAAATTTGTATTTTTGGTGAATATTTTAGAGAAAAAAGTGGCCCATTTTTTCAATAGCTTCCAGGTCTTTGGACCGATTGACTCGAAATCGCTCCCAAATGTGCTCCTATACTGGCTGAACGAGACACAGCAGTCCCCATCGGATTCCGGTGAAATTTGTATTTTTGGTGAATATTTTAGTGAAAAGAGACAATGTTTCATGAGACTGCCTTAACGCTGGCATTAGGGTTAGGGTTAGGGTTAGGGTTATGGAGCTAGGGTTAGGGTTACGGTCGTCTTTTGACCGATTGACTCGAAATTCGTCACGAATGTGGTCCTCTACTCGCTGAATGAGACACAGCAGTCCCCATCGGATTCCGGTGAAATTTGTATTTTTGGTGAATATTTTAAAGAAAAAAGTGGCCCATTTTTTCAATAGCTTCCAGGTCTTTGGACCGATTGACTCGAAATCGCTCCCAAATGTACTCCTATACTGGCTGAACGAGACACAGCAGTCCCCATCGGATTCCGGTGAAATTTGTATTTTTGGTGAATATTTTAGAGAAAAAAGTGGCCCATTTTTTCAATAGCTTCCAGGTCTTTGGACCGATTGACTCGAAATCGCTCCCAAATGTGCTCCGATACTGGATGAACGAGACACAGCAGTCCCCATCGGATTCCGGTGAAATTTGTATTTTTGGTGAATATTTTAGTGAAAAGAGACAATGTTTCATGAGACTGCCTTAAGGCTGGCATTAGGGTTAGGGTTAGGGTTATGGAGCTAGGGTTAGGGTTACGGTCGTCTTTTGACCGATTGACTCGAAATTCGTCACGAATGTAGTCCTCTACTCGCTGAATGAGACACAGCAGTCCGCATCAGATTCCGGTCAAATTTGTATTTTTGGTGAATATTTTAGAGAAAAAAGTGGCCCATTTTTTCAATAGCGTCCAGGTCTTTGGACCGATTGACTCGAAATCGCTCCCAAATGTGCTCCTATACTGGCTGAACGAGACACAGCAGTCCCCATCGGATTCCGGTGAAATTTGTATTTTTGGTGAATATTTTAGTGAAAAGAGACAATGTTTCATGAGACTGCCTTAAGGCTGGCATTAGGGTTAGGGTTAGGGTTAGGGTTATGGAGCTAGGGTTAGGGTTACGGTCGTCTTTTGACCGATTGACTCGAAATTCGTCACGAATGTGGTCCTCTACTCGCTGAATGAGACACAGCAGTCCGCATCAGATTCCGGTGAAATTTGTATTTTTGGTGAATATTTTAGTGAAAAGAGACAATGTTTCATGAGACTGCCTTAAGGCTGGCATTAGGGTTAGGGTTAGGGTTAGGGTTATGGAGCTAGGGTTAGGGTTACGGTCGTCTTTTGACCGATTGACTCGAAATTCGTCACGAATGTGGTCCTCTACTCGCTGAATGAGACACAGCAGTCCGCATCAGATTCCGGTGAAATTTGTATTTTTGGTGAATATTTTAGAGAAAAAAGTGGCCCATTTTTTCAATAGCTTCCAGGTCTTTGGACCGATTGACTCGAAATCGCTCCCAAATGTGCTCCTATACAGGCTGAACGAGACACAGCAGTCCCCATCGGATTCCGGTGAAATTTGTATTTTTGGTGAATATTTTAGAGAAAAAAGTGGCCCATTTTTTCAATAGCTTCCAGGTCTTTGGACCGATTGACTCGAAATCGCTCCCAAATGTGCTCCTATACTGGCTGAACGAGACACAGCAGTCCCCATCGGATTCCGGTGAAATTTGTATTTTTGGTGAATATTTTAGTGAAAAGAGACAATGTTTCATGAGACTGCCTTAAGGCTGGCATTAGGGTTAGGGTTAGGGTTAGGGTTATGGAGCTAGGGTTAGGGTTACGGTCGTCTTTTGACCGATTGACTCGAAATTCGTCACGAATGTGGTCCTCTACTCGCTGAATGAGACACAGCAGTCCGCATCAGATTCCGGTGAAATTTGTATTTTTGGTGAATATTTTAGTGAAAAGAGACAATGTTTCATGAGACTGCCTTAAGGCTGGCATTAGGGTTAGGGTTAGGGTTAGGGTTATGGAGCTAGGGTTAGGGTTACGGTCGTCTTTTGACCGATTGACTCGAAATTCGTCACGAATGTGGTCCTCTACTCGCTGAATGAGACACAGCAGTCCGCATCAGATTCCGGTGAAATTTGTATTTTTGGTGAATATTTTAGAGAAAAAAGTGGCCCATTTTTTCAATAGCTTCCAGGTCTTTGGACCGATTGACTCGAAATCGCTCCCAAATGTGCTCCTATACAGGCTGAACGAGACACAGCAGTCCCCATCGGATTCCGGTGAAATTTGTATTTTTGGTGAATATTTTAGAGAAAAAAGTGGCCCATTTTTTCAATAGCTTCCAGGTCTTTGGACCGATTGACTCGAAATCGCTCCCAAATGTGCTCCTATACTGGCTGAACGAGACACAGCAGTCCCTATCGGATTCCGGTGAAATTTGTATTTTTGGTGAATATTTTAGTGAAAAGAGACAATGTTTCATGAGACTGCCTTAAGGCTGGCATTAGGGTTAGGGTTAGGGTTATGGAGCTAGGGTTAGGGTTACGGTCGTCTTTTGACCGATTGACTCGAAATTCGTCACGAATGTGGTCCTCTACTCGCTGAATGAGACACAGCAGTCCCCATCGGATTCCGGTGAAATTTGTATTTTTGGTGAATATTTTAAAGAAAAAAGTGGCCCATTTTTTCAATAGCTTCCAGGTCTTTGGACCGATTGACTCGAAATCGCTCCCAAATGTGCTCCTATACTGGCTGAACGAGACACAGCAGTCCCCATCGGATTCCGGTGAAATTTGTATTTTTGGTGAATATTTTAGAGAAAAAAGTGGCCCATTTTTTCAATAGCTTCCAGGTCTTTGGACCGATTGACTCGAAATCGCTCCCAAATGTGCTCCTATACTGGCTGAACGAGACACAGCAGTCCCTATCGGATTCCGGTGAAATTTGTATTTTTGGTGAATATTTTAGTGAAAAGAGACAATGTTTCATGAGACTGCCTTAAGGCTGGCATTAGGGTTAGGGTTAGGGTTAGGGTTATGGAGCTAGGGTTAGGGTTAGGGTTGTCTTTTGACCGATTGACTCGAAATTCGTCACGAATGTGGTCCTCTACTCGCTGAATGAGACACAGCAGTCCCCATCGGATTCCGGTGAAATTTGTATTTTTGGTGAATATTTTAGTGAAAAGAGACACTGTTTCATGAGACTGCCTTAACGCTGGCATTAGGGTTAGGGTTAGGCTTATGTAGCTAGGGTTAGGGTTACGGTCGTCTTTTGACCGATTGACTCGAAATTTGTCACGAATGTGGTCCTCTACTCGCTGAATGAGACACAGCAGTCCCCATCAGATTCCGGTCAAATTTGTATTTTTGGTGAATATTTTAGAGAAAAAAGTGGCCCATTTTTTCAATAGCTTCCAGGTCTTTGGACCGATTGACTCGAAATCGCTCCCAAATGTGCTCCTATACTGGCTGAACGAGACACAGCAGTCCCCATCAGATTCCGGTGAAATTTGTATTTTTGGTGAATATTTTAGTGAAAAGAGACAATGTTTCATGAGACTGCCTTAAGGCTGGCATTAGGGTTAGGGTTAGGGTTAGGGTTATGGAGCTAGGGTTAGGGTTAGGGTTGTCTTTTGACCGATTGACTCGAAATTCGTCACGAATGTGGTCCTCTACTCGGTGAATGAGACACAGCAGTCCCCATCGGATTCCGGTGAAATTTGTATTTTTGGTGAATATTTTAGTGAAAAGAGACACTGTTTCATGAGACTGCCTTAACGCTGGCATTAGGGTTAGGGTTAGGGTTATGTAGCTAGGGTTAGGGTTACGGTCGTCTTTTGACCGATTGACTCGAAATTCGTCACGAATGTGGTCCTCTACTTGCTGAATGAGACACAGCAGTCCCCATCGGATTCCGGTGAAATTTGTATTTTTGATGAATATTTTAGTGAAAAGAGACAATGTTTCATGAGACTGCCTTAAGGCTGGCATTAGGGTTAGGGTTAGGGATAGGGTTATGGAGCTAGGGTTAGGGTTGTCTTTTGACCGATTGACTCGAAATTCGTCACGAATGTGGTCCTCTACTCGCTGAATGAGACACAGCAGTCCCCATCGGATTCCGGTGAAATTTGTATTTTTGGTGAATATTTTAGTGAAAAGAGACACTGTTTCATGAGACTGCCTTAAGGCTGGCATTAGGGTTAGGGTTAGGGTTATGTAGCTAGGGTTAGGGTTACGGTCGTCTTTTGACCGATTGACTCGAAATTTGTCACGAATGTGGTCCTCTACTCGCTGAATGAGACACAGAAGTCCCCATCAGATTCTGGTCAAATTTGTATTTTTGGTGAATATTTTAAAGAAAAAAGTCGCCCATTTTTTCAATAGCTTCCAGCTCTTTGGACCGATTGACTCGAAATCGCTCCCAAATGTGCTCCTATACTGGATGAAAGAGACACAGCAGTCCCCATCGGATTCCGGTGAAATTTGTATTTTTGGTGAATATTTTAGAGAAAAAAGTGGCCCATTTTTTCAATAGCTTCCAGGTCTTTGGACCGATTGACTCGAAATCGCTCCCAAATGTGCTCCTATACTGGCTGAACGAGACACAGCAGTCCCCATCGGATTCCGGTGAAATTTGTATTTTTGGTGAATATTTTAGTGAAAAGAGACAATGTTTCATGAGACTGCCTTAAGGCTGGCATTAGGGTTAGGGTTAGGGTTAGGGTTATGGAGCTAGGGTTAGGGTTACGGTCGTCTTTTGACCGATTGACTCGAAATTCGTCACGAATGTGGTCCTCTACTCGCTGAATGAGACACAGCAGTCCCCATCGGATTCCGGTGAAATTTGTATTTTTGGTGAATATTTTAAAGAAAAAAGTGGCCCATTTTTTCAATAGCTTCCAGGTCTTTGGACCGATTGACTCGAAATCGCTCCCAAATGTGCTCCTATACTGGATGAACGAGACACAGCAGTCCCCATCGGATTCCGGTGAAATTTGTATTTTTGGTGAATATTTTAGTGAAAAGAGACAATGTTTCATGAGACTGCCTTAAGGCTGGCATTAGGGTTAGGGTTAGGGTTAGGGTTATGGAGCTAGGGTTAGGGTTAGGGTTGTCTTTTGACCGATTGACTCGAAATTCGTCACGAATGTGGTCCTCTACTCGCTGAATGAGACACAGCAGTCCCCATCGGATTCCGGTGAAATTTGTATTTTTGGTGAATATTTTAGTGAAAAGAGACACTGTTTCATGAGACTGCCTTAACGCTGGCATTAGGGTTAGGGTTAGGCTTATGTAGCTAGGGTTAGGGTTACGGTCGTCTTTTGACCGATTGACTCGAAATTTGTCACGAATGTGGTCCTCTACTCGCTGAATGAGACACAGCAGTCCCCATCAGATTCCGGTCAAATTTGTATTTTTGGTGAATATTTTAGAGAAAAAAGTGGCCCATTTTTTCAATAGCTTCCAGGTCTTTGGACCGATTGACTCGAAATCGCTCCCAAATGTGCTCCTATACTTGCTGAATGAGACACAGCAGTCCCCATCGGATTCCGGTGAAATTTGTATTTTTGATGAATATTTTAGTGAAAAGAGACAATGTTTCATGAGACTGCCTTAAGGCTGGCATTAGGGTTAGGGTTAGGGATAGGGTTATGGAGCTAGGGTTAGGGTTGTCTTTTGACCGATTGACTCGAAATTCGTCACGAATGTGGTCCTCTACTCGCTGAATGAGACACAGCAGTCCCCATCGGATTCCGGTGAAATTTGTATTTTTGGTGAATATTTTAGTGAAAAGAGACACTGTTTCATGAGACTGCCTTAAGGCTGGCATTAGGGTTAGGGTTAGGGTTAGGGTTATGGAGCTAGGGTTAGGGTTACGGTCGTCTTTTGACCGATTGACTCGAAATTTGTCACGAATGTGGTCCTCTACTCGCTGAATGAGACACAGAAGTCCCCATCAGATTCTGGTCAAATTTGTATTTTTGGTGAATATTTTAAAGAAAAAAGTCGCCCATTTTTTCAATAGCTTCCAGCTCTTTGGACCGATTGACTCGAAATCGCTCCCAAATGTGCTCCTATACTGGATGAAAGAGACACAGCAGTCCCCATCGGATTCCGGTGAAATTTGTATTTTTGGTGAATATTTTAGAGAAAAAAGTGGCCCATTTTTTCAATAGCTTCCAGGTCTTTGGACCGATTGACTCGAAATCGCTCCCAAATGTGCTCCTATACTGGCTGAACGAGACACAGCAGTCCCCATCGGATTCCGGTGAAATTTGTATTTTTGGTGAATATTTTAGTGAAAAGAGACAATGTTTCATGAGACTGCCTTAAGGCTGGCATTAGGGTTAGGGTTAGGGTTAGGGTTATGGAGCTAGGGTTAGGGTTACGGTCGTCTTTTGACCGATTGACTCGAAATTCGTCACGAATGTGGTCCTCTACTCGCTGAATGAGACACAGCAGTCCCCATCGGATTCCGGTGAAATTTGTATTTTTGGTGAATATTTTAGTGAAAAGAGACACTGTTTCATGAGACTGCCTTAAGGCTGGCATTAGGGTTAGGGTTAGGGTTATGGAGCTAGGGTTAGGGTTACGGTCGTCTTTTGACCGATTGACTCGAAATTTGTCACGAATGTGGTCCTCTACTCGCTGAATGAGACACAGAAGTCCCCATCAGATTCTGGTCAAATTTGTATTTTTGGTGAATATTTTAAAGAAAAAAGTGGCCCATTTTTTCAATAGCTTCCAGGTCTTTGGACCGATTGACTCGAAATCGCTCCCAAATGTGCTCCTATACTGGCTGAACGAGACACAGCAATCCACATCGGATTCCGGTGAAATTTGTATTTTTGGTGAATATTTTAGAGAAAAAAGTGGCCCATTTTTTCAATAGCTTCCAGGTCTTTGGACCGATTGACTCGAAATCGCTCCCAAATGTGCTCCTATACTGGCTGAACGAGACACAGCAGTCCCCATCGGATTCCGGTGAAATTTGTATTTTTGATGAATATTTTAGTGAAAAGAGACAATGTTTCATGAGACTGCCTTAAGGCTGGCATTAGGGTTAGGGTTAGGGTTAGGGTTATGGAGCTAGGGTTAGGGTTAGGGTTGTCTTTTGACCGATTGACTCGAAATTCGTCACGAATGTGGTCCTCTACTCGCTGAATGAGACACAGCAGTCCCCATCGGATTCCGGTGAAATTTGTATTTTTGGTGAATATTTTAGTGAAAAGAGACACTGTTTCATGAGACTGCCTTAAGGCTGGCATTAGGGTTAGGGTTAGGGTTATGTAGCTAGGGTTAGGGTTACGGTCGTCTTTTGACCGATTGACTCGAAATTTGTCACGAATGTGGTCCTCTACTCGCTGAATGAGACACAGAAGTCCCCATCAGATTCCGGTGAAATTTGTATTTTTGGTGAATATTTTAGAGAAAAAAGTGGCCCATTTTTTCAATAGCTTCCAGCTCTTTGGACCGATTGACTCGAAATCGCTCCCAAATGTGCTCCTATACTGGATGAAAGAGACACAGCAGTCCCCATCGGATTCCGGTGAAATTTGTATTTTTGATGAATATTTTAGTGAAAAGAGACAATGTTTCATGAGACTGCCTTAAGGCTGGCATTAGGGTTAGGGTTAGGGTTAGGGTTATGGAGCTAGGGTTAGGGTTAGGGTTGTCTTTTGACCGATTGACTCGAAATTCGTCACGAATGTGGTCCTCTACTCGCTGAATGAGACACAGCAGTCCCCATCGGATTCCGGTGAAATTTGTATTTTTGGTGAATATTTTAGTGAAAAGAGACACTGTTTCATGAGACTGCCTTAAGGCTGGCATTAGGGTTAGGGTTAGGGTTATGTAGCTAGGGTTAGGGTTACGGTCGTCTTTTGACCGATTGACTCGAAATTTGTCACGAATGTGGTCCTCTACTCGCTGAATGAGACACAGAAGTCCCCATCAGATTCTGGTCAAATTTGTATTTTTGGTGAATATTTTAAAGAAAAAAGTCGCCCATTTTTTCAATAGCTTCCAGGTCTTTGGACCGATTGACTCGAAATCGCTCCCAAATGTGCTCCTATACTGGCTGAACGAGACACAGCAGTCCCCATCGGATTCCGGTGAAATTTGTATTTTTGGTGAATATTTTAGTGAAAAGAGACAATGTTTCATGAGACTGCCTTAAGGCTGGCATTAGGGTTAGGGTTAGGGTTAGGGTTATGGAGCTAGGGTTAGGGTTATGGTCGTCTTTTGACCGATTGACTCGAAATTCGTCACGAATGTGGTCCTCTACTCGCTGAATGAGACACAGCAGTCCCCATCGGATTCCGGTGAAATTTGTATTTTTGGTGAATATTTTAGAGAAAAAAGTGGCCCATTTTTTCAATAGCTTCCAGGTCTTTGGACCGATTGACTCGAAATCGCTCCCAAATGTGCTCCTATACAGGCTGAACGAGACACAGCAGTCCCCATCGGATTCCGGTGAAATTTGTATTTTTGGTGAATATTTTAGTGAAAAGAGACAATGTTTCATGAGACTGCCTTAAGGCTGGCATTAGGGTTAAGGTTAGGGTTAGGGTTATGGAGCTAGGGTTAGGGTTAGGGTTGTCTTTTGACCGATTGACTCGAAATTCGTCACGAATGTGGTCCTCTACTCGCTGAATGAGACACAGCAGTCCCCATCGGATTCCGGTGAAATTTGTATTTTTGGTGAATATTTTAAAGAAAAAAGTCGCCCATTTTTTCAATAGCTTCCAGCTCTTTGGACCGATTGACTCGAAATCGCTCCCAAATGTGCTCCTATACAGGCTGAACGAGACACAGCAGTCCCCATCGGATTCCGGTGAAATTTGTATTTTTGGTGAATATTTTAGAGAAAAAAGTGGCCCATTTTTTCAATAGCTTCCAGGTCTTTGGACCGATTGACTCGAAATCGCTCCCAAATGTGCTCCTATACTGGCTGAACGAGACACAGCAGTCCCCATCGGATTCCGGTGAAATTTGTATTTTTGGTGAATATTTTAGTGAAAAGAGACAATGTTTCATGAGACTGCCTTAAGGCTGGCATTAGGGTTAGGGTTAGGGTTAGGGTTATGGAGCTAGGGTTAGGGTTACGGTCGTCTTTTGACCGATTGACTCGAAATTCGTCACGAATGTGGTCCTCTACTCGCTGAATGAGACACAGCAGTCCCCATCGGATTCCGGTGAAATTTGTATTTTTGGTGAATATTTTAAAGAAAAAAGTGGCCCATTTTTTCAATAGCTTCCAGGTCTTTGGACCGATTGACTCGAAATCGCTCCCAAATGTGCTCCTATACTGGATGAACGAGACACAGCAGTCCCCATCGGATTCCGGTGAAATTTGTATTTTTGGTGAATATTTTAGTGAAAAGAGACAATGTTTCATGAGACTGCCTTAAGGCTGGCATTAGGGTTAGGGTTAGGGTTAGGGTTATGGAGCTAGGGTTAGGGTTAGGGTTGTCTTTTGACCGATTGACTCGAAATTCGTCACGAATGTGGTCCTCTACTCGCTGAATGAGACACAGCAGTCCCCATCGGATTCCGGTGAAATTTGTATTTTTGGTGAATATTTTAGTGAAAAGAGACACTGTTTCATGAGACTGCCTTAACGCTGGCATTAGGGTTAGGGTTAGGGTTATGTAGCTAGGGTTAGGGTTACGGTCGTCTTTTGACCGATTGACTCGAAATTTGTCACGAATGTGGTCCTCTACTCGCTGAATGAGACACAGCAGTCCCCATCAGATTCCGGTCAAATTTGTATTTTTGGTGAATATTTTAGAGAAAAAAGTGGCCCATTTTTTCAATAGCTTCCAGGTCTTTGGACCGATTGACTCGAAATCGCTCCCAAATGTGCTCCTATACTGGCTGAACGAGACACAGCAGTCCCCATCGGATTCCGGTGAAATTTGTATTTTTGGTGAATATTTTAGTGAAAAGAGACAATGTTTCATGAGACTGCCTTAAGGCTGGCATTAGGGTTAGGGTTAGGGTTAGGGTTATGGAGCTAGGGTTAGGGTTAGGGTTGTCTTTTGACCGATTGACTCGAAATTCGTCACGAATGTGGTCCTCTACTCGCTGAATGAGACACAGCAGTCCCCATCGGATTCCGGTGAAATTTGTATTTTTGGTGAATATTTTAAAGAAAAAAGTGGCCCATTTTTTCAATAGCTTCCAGGTCTTTGGACCGATTGACTCGAAATCGCTCCCAAATGTGCTCCTATACTGGCTGAACGAGACACAGCAGTCCCCATCGGATTCCGGTGAAATTTGTATTTTTGGTGAATATTTTAGTGAAAAGAGACAATGTTTCATGAGACTGCCTTAAGGCTGGCATTAGGGTTAGGGTTAGGGTTAGGGTTATGGAGCTAGGGTTAGGGTTACGGTCGTCTTTTGACCGATTGACTCGAAATTCGTCACGAATGTGGTCCTCTACTCGCTGAATGAGACACAGCAGTCCCCATCGGATTCCGGTGAAATTTGTATTTTTGGTGAATATTTTAAAGAAAAAAGTGGCCCATTTTTTCAATAGCTTCCAGGTCTTTGGACCGATTGACTCGAAATCGCTCCCAAATGTGCTCCTATACTGGATGAACGAGACACAGCAGTCCCCATCGGATTCCGGTGAAATTTGTATTTTTGGTGAATATTTTAGTGAAAAGAGACAATGTTTCATGAGACTGCCTTAAGGCTGGCATTAGGGTTAGGGTTAGGGTTAGGGTTATGGAGCTAGGGTTAGGGTTAGGGTTGTCTTTTGACCGATTGACTCGAAATTCGTCACGAATGTGGTCCTCTACTCGCTGAATGAGACACAGCAGTCCCCATCGGATTCCGGTGAAATTTGTATTTTTGGTGAATATTTTAGTGAAAAGAGACACTGTTTCATGAGACTGCCTTAACGCTGGCATTAGGGTTAGGGTTAGGGTTATGTAGCTAGGGTTAGGGTTACGGTCGTCTTTTGACCGATTGACTCGAAATTTGTCACGAATGTGGTCCTCTACTCGCTGAATGAGACACAGCAGTCCCCATCAGATTCCGGTCAAATTTGTATTTTTGGTGAATATTTTAGAGAAAAAAGTGGCCCATTTTTTCAATAGCTTCCAGGTCTTTGGACCGATTGACTCGAAATCGCTCCCAAATGTGCTCCTATACTGGCTGAACGAGACACAGCAGTCCCCATCGGATTCCGGTGAAATTTGTATTTTTGGTGAATATTTTAGTGAAAAGAGACAATGTTTCATGAGACTGCCTTAAGGCTGGCATTAGGGTTAGGGTTAGGGTTAGGGTTATGGAGCTAGGGTTAGGGTTAGGGTTGTCTTTTGACCGATTGACTCGAAATTCGTCACGAATGTGGTCCTCTACTCGGTGAATGAGACACAGCAGTCCCCATCGGATTCCGGTGAAATTTGTATTTTTGGTGAATATTTTAGTGAAAAGAGACACTGTTTCATGAGACTGCCTTAACGCTGGCATTAGGGTTAGGGTTAGGGTTATGTAGCTAGGGTTAGGGTTACGGTCGTCTTTTGACCGATTGACTCGAAATTCGTCACGAATGTGGTCCTCTACTTGCTGAACGAGACACAGCAGTCCCCATCGGATTCCGGTGAAATTTGTATTTTTGGTGAATATTTTAAAGAAAAAAGTGGCCCATTTTTTCAATAGCTTCCAGGTCTTTGGACCGATTGACTCGAAATCGCTCCCAAATGTGCTCCTATACTGGATGAACGAGACACAGCAGTCCCCATCGGATTCCGGTGAAATTTGTATTTTTGGTGAATATTTTAGTGAAAAGAGACAATGTTTCATGAGACTGCCTTAAGGCTGGCATTAGGGTTAGGGTTAGGGTTAGGGTTATGGAGCTAGGGTTAGGGTTAGGGTTGTCTTTTGACCGATTGACTCGAAATTCGTCACGAATGTGGTCCTCTACTCGCTGAATGAGACACAGCAGTCCCCATCGGATTCCGGTGAAATTTGTATTTTTGGTGAATATTTTAAAGAAAAAAGTGGCCCATTTTTTCAATAGCTTCCAGGTCTTTGGACCGATTGACTCGAAATCGCTCCCAAATGTGCTCCTATACTGGATGAACGAGACACAGCAGTCCCCATCGGATTCCGGTGAAATTTGTATTTTTGGTGAATATTTTAGTGAAAAGAGACAATGTTTCATGAGACTGCCTTAAGGCTGGCATTAGGGTTAGGGATAGGGTTAGGGTTATGGAGCTAGGGTTAGGGTTAGGGTTGTCTTTTGACCGATTGACTCGAAATTCGTCACGAATGTGGTCCTCTACTCGCTGAATGAGACACAGCAGTCCCCATCGGATTCCGGTGAAATTTGTATTTTTGGTGAATATTTTAGTGAAAAGAGACACTGTTTCATGAGACTGCCTTAACGCTGGCATTAGGGTTAGGGTTAGGGTTATGTAGCTAGGGTTAGGGTTACGGTCGTCTTTTGACCGATTGACTCGAAATTTGTCACGAATGTGGTCCTCTACTCGCTGAATGAGACACAGCAGTCCCCATCAGATTCTGGTCAAATTTGTATTTTTGGTGAATATTTTAAAGAAAAAAGTCGCCCATTTTTTCAATAGCTTCCAGCTCTTTGGACCGATTGACTCGAAATCGCTCCCAAATGTGCTCCTATACTGGATGAACGAGACACAGCAGTCCCCATCGGATTCCGGTGAAATTTGTATTTTTGGTGAATATTTTAGTGAAAAGAGACAATGTTTCATGAGACTGCCTTAAGGCTGGCATTAGGGTTAGGGTTAGGGTTAGGGTTATGGAGCTAGGGTTAGGGTTAGGGTTGTCTTTTGACCGATTGACTCGAAATTCGTCACGAATGTGGTCCTCTACTCGCTGAATGAGACACAGCAGTCCCCATCGGATTCCGGTGAAATTTGTATTTTTGGTGAATATTTTAGTGAAAAGAGACACTGTTTCATGAGACTGCCTTAACGCTGGCATTAGGGTTAGGGTTAGGGTTATGTAGCTAGGGTTAGGGTTACGGTCGTCTTTTGACCGATTGACTCGAAATTCGTCACGAATGTGGTCCTCTACTTGCTGAATGAGACACAGCAGTCCCCATCGGATTCCGGTCAAATTTGTATTTTTGGTGAATATTTTAAAGAAAAAAGTGGCCCATTTTTTCAATAGCTTCCAGGTCTTTGGACCGATTGACTCGAAATCGCTCCCAAATGTGCTCCTATACTGGCTGAACGAGACACAGCAGTCCCCATCGGATTCCGGTGAAATTTGTATTTTTGGTGAATATTTTAGTGAAAAGAGACAATGTTTCATGAGACTGCCTTAAGGCTGGCATTAGGGTTAGGGTTATGGAGCTAGGGTTAGGGTTACGGTCGTCTTTTGACCGATTGACTCGAAATTCGTCACGAATGTGGTCCTCTACTCGCTGAATGAGACACAGCAGTCCCCATCGGATTCCGGTGAAATTTGTATTTTTGGTGAATATTTTAGAGAAAAAAGTGGCCCATTTTTTCAATAGCTTCCAGGTCTTTGGACCGACTGACTCGAAATCGCTCCCAAATGTGCTCCTATACTGGCTGAACGAGACACAGCAGTCCCCATCGGATTCCGGTGAAATTTGTATTTTTGGTGAATATTTTAGTGAAAAGAGACAATGTTTCATGAGACTGCCTTAAGGCTGGCATTAGGGTTAGGGTTAGGGTTAGGGTTATGGAGCTAGGGTTAGGGTTAGGGTTGTCTTTTGACCGATTGACTCGAAATTCGTCACGAATGTGGTCCTCTACTCGCTGAATGAGACACAGCAGTCCCCATCGGATTCCGGTGAAATTTGTATTTTTGGTGAATATTTTAGTGAAAAGAGACACTGTTTCATGAGACTGCCTTAACGCTGGCATTAGGGTTAGGGTTAGGGTTAGGGTTATGGAGCTAGGGTTAGGGTTACGGTCGTCTTTTGACCGATTGACTCGAAATTCATCACGAATGTGGTCCTCTACTCGCTGAATGAGACACAGCAGTCCCCATCGGATTCCGGTGAAATTTGTATTTTTGGTGAATATTTTAGTGAAAAGAGACAATGTTTCATGAGACTGCCTTAAGGCTGGCATTAGGGTTAGGGTTAGGGTTAGGGTTATGGAGCTAGGGTTAGGGTTACGGTCGTCTTTTGACCGATTGACTCGAAATTCGTCACGAATGTGGTCCTCTACTCGCTGAATGAGACACAGCAGTCCCCATCAGATTCCGGTCAAATTTGTATTTTTGGTGAATATTTTAAAGAAAAAAGTCGCCCATTTTTTCAATAGCTTCCAGCTCTTTGGACCGATTGACTCGAAATCGCTCCCAAATGTGCTCCTATACAGGCTGAACGAGACACAGCAGTTCCCATCGGATTCCGGTGAAATTTGTATTTTTGGTGAATATTTTAGAGAAAAAAGTGGCCCATTTTTTCAATAGCTTCCAGGTCTTTGGACCGATTGACTCGAAATCGCTCCCAAATGTGCTCCTATACTGGCTGAACGAGACACAGCAGTCCCCATCGGATTCCGGTGAAATTTGTATTTTTGGTGAATATTTTAGTGAAAAGAGACAATGTTTCATGAGACTGCCTTAAGGCTGGCATTAGGGTTAGGGTTAGGGTTAGGGTTATGGAGCTAGGGTTAGGGTTACGGTCGTCTTTTGACCGATTGACTCGAAATTCGTCACGAATGTGGTCCTCTACTCGCTGAATGAGACACAGCAGTCCCCATCGGATTCCGGTGAAATTTGTATTTTTGGTGAATATTTTAGATAAAAAAGTGGCCCATTTTTTCAATAGCTTCCAGGTCTTTGGACCGATTGACTCGAAATCGCTCCCAAATGTGCTCCTATACTGGCTGAACGAGACACAGCAGTCCCCATCGGATTCCGGTGAAATTTGTATTTTTGGTGAATATTTTAGTGAAAAGAGACAATGTTTCATGAGACTGCCTTAAGGCTGGCATTAGGGTTAGGGTTAGGGTTAGGGTTATGGAGCTAGGGTTAGGGTTACGGTCGTCTTTTGATCGATTGACTCGAAATTCGTCACAAATGTGGTCCTCTACTTGCTGAATGAGACACAGCAGTCCCCATCGGATTCCGGTGAAATTTGTATTTTTGGTGAATATTTTAGAGAAAAAAGTGGCCCATTTTTTCAATAGCTTCCAGGTCTTTGGACCGATTGACTCGAAATCGCTCCCAAATATGCTCCTATACTGGCTGAACGAGACACAGCAGTCCCCATCGGATTCCGGTGAAATTTGTATTTTTGGTGAATATTTTAGAGAAAAAAGTGGCCCATTTTTTCAATAGCTTCCAGGTCTTTGGACCGACTGACTCGAAATCGCTCCCAAATGTGCTCCTATACTGGCTGAACGAGACACAGCAGTCCCCATCGGATTCCGGTGAAATTTGTATTTTTGGTGAATATTTTAGTGAAAAGAGACAATGTTTCATGAGACTGCCTTAAGGCTGGCATTAGGGTTAGGGTTAGGGTTAGGGTTATGGAGCTAGGGTTAGGGTTAGGGTTGTCTTTTGACCGATTGACTCGAAATTCGTCACGAATGTGGTCCTCTACTCGCTGAATGAGACACAGCAGTCCCCATCGGATTCCGGTGAAATTTGTATTTTTGGTGAATATTTTAGTGAAAAGAGACAATGTTTCATGAGACTGCCGTAAGGCTGGCATTAGGGTTAGGGTTAGGGTTAGGGTTATGTAGCTAGGGTTAGGGTTACGGTCGTCTTTTGACCGATTGACTCGAAATTCGTCACAAATGTGGTCCTCTACTTGCTGAATGAGACACAGCAGTCCCCATCGGATTCCGGTCAAATTTGTATTTTTGGTGAATATTTTAAAGAAAAAAGTGGCCCATTTTTTCAATAGCTTCCAGGTCTTTGGACCGATTGACTCGAAATCGCTCCCAAATGTGCTCCTATACTGGCTGAACGAGACACAGCAATCCCCATCGGATTCCGGTGAAATTTGTATTTTTGGTGAATATTTTAGTGAAAAGAGACAATGTTTCATGAGACTGCCTTAAGGCTGGCATTAGGGTTAGGGTTAGGGTTAGGGTTATGGAGCTAGGGTTAGGGTTAGGGTTGTCTTTTGACCGATTGACTCGAAATTCGTCACGAATGTGGTCCTCTACTCGCTGAATGAGACACAGCAGTCCCCATCGGATTCCGGTGAAATTTGTATTTTTGGTGAATATTTTAGTGAAAAGAGACACTGTTTCATGAGACTGCCTTAAGGCTGGCATTAGGGTTAGGGTTAGGGTTAGGGTTATGGAGCTAGGGTTAGGGTTACGGTCGTCTTTTGACCGATTGACTCGAAATTCGTCACGAATGTGGTCCTCTACTCGCTGAATGAGACACAGCAGTCCCCATCAGATTCCGGTCAAATTTGTATTTTTGGTGAATATTTTAAAGAAAAAAGTCGCCCATTTTTTCAATAGCTTCCAGCTCTTTGGACCGATTGACTCGAAATCGCTCCCAAATGTGCTCCTATACAGGCTGAACGAGACACAGCAGTTCCCATCGGATTCCGGTGAAATTTGTATTTTTGGTGAATATTTTAGAGAAAAAAGTGGCCCATTTTTTCAATAGCTTCCAGGTCTTTGGACCGATTGACTCGAAATCGCTCCCAAATGTGCTCCTATACTGGCTGAACGAGACACAGCAGTCCCCATCGGATTCCGGTGAAATTTGTATTTTTGGTGAATATTTTAGTGAAAAGAGACAATGTTTCATGAGACTGCCTTAAGGCTGGCATTAGGGTTAGGGTTAGGGTTAGGGTTATGGAGCTAGGGTTAGGGTTACGGTCGTCTTTTGACCGATTGACTCGAAATTCGTCACGAATGTGGTCCTCTACTCGCTGAATGAGACACAGCAGTCCCCATCGGATTCCGGTGAAATTTGTATTTTTGGTGAATATTTTAGAGAAAAAAGTGGCCCATTTTTTCAATAGCTTCCAGGTCTTTGGACCGATTGACTCGAAATCGCTCCCAAATGTGCTCCTATACTGGCTGAACGAGACACAGCAGTCCCCATCGGATTCCGGTGAAATTTGTATTTTTGGTGAATATTTTAGAGAAAAAAGTGGCCCATTTTTTCAATAGCTTCCAGGTCTTTGGACCGACTGACTCGAAATCGCTCCCAAATGTGCTCCTATACTGGCTGAACGAGACACAGCAATCCCCATCGGATTCCGGTGAAATTTGTATTTTTGGTGAATATTTTAGTGAAAAGAGACAATGTTTCATGAGACTGCCTTAAGGCTGGCATTAGGGTTAGGGTTATGGAGCTAGGGTTAGGGTTGCGGTCGTCTTTTGACCGATTGACTCGAAATTCGTCACGAATGTGGTCCTCTACTCGCTGAATGAGACACAGCAGTCCGCATCAGATTCCGGTCAAATTTGTATTTTTGGTGAATATTTTAAAGAAAAAAGTCGCCCATTTTTTCAATAGCTTCCAGCTCTTTGGACCGATTGACTCGAAATCGCTCCCAAATGTGCTCCTATACAGGCTGAACGAGACACAGCAGTCCCCATCGGATTCCGGTGAAATTTGTATTTTTGGTGAATATTTTAGAGAAAAAAGTGGCCCATTTTTTCAATAGCTTCCAGGTCTTTGGACCGATTGACTCGAAATCGCTCCCAAATGTGCTCCTATACTGGCTGAACGAGACACAGCAGTCCCCATCGGATTCTGGTCAAATTTGTATTTTTGGTGAATATTTTAAAGAAAAAAGTCGCCCATTTTTTCAATAGCTTCCAGCTCTTTGGACCGATTGACTCGAAATCGCTCCCAAATGTGCTCCTATACAGGCTGAACGAGACACAGCAGTCCCCATCGGATTCCGGTGAAATTTGTATTTTTGGTGAATATTTTAGTGAAAAGAGACAATGTTTCATGAGACTGCCTTAAGGCTGGCATTAGGGTTAGGGTTAGGGTTATGTAGCTAGGGTTAGGGTTACGGTCGTCTTTTGACCGATTGACTCGAAATTCGTCACGAATGTGGTCCTCTACTCGCTGAATGAGACACAGCAGTCCGCATCAGATTCCGGTCAAATTTGTATTTTTGGTGAATATTTTAAAGAAAAAAGTCGCCCATTTTTTCAATAGCTTCCAGCTCTTTGGACCGATTGACTCGAAATCGCTCCCAAATGTGCTCCTATACAGGCTGAACGAGACACAGCAGTCCCCATCGGATTCCGGTGAAATTTGTATTTTTGGTGAATATTTTAGAGAAAAAAGTGGCCCATTTTTTCAATAGCTTCCAGGTCTTTGGACCGATTGACTCGAAATCGCTCCCAAATGTGCTCCTATACTGGCTGAACGAGACACAGCAGTCCCCATCGGATTCTGGTCAAATTTGTATTTTTGGTGAATATTTTAAAGAAAAAAGTCGCCCATTTTTTCAATAGCTTCCAGCTCTTTGGACCGATTGACTCGAAATCGCTCCCAAATGTGCTCCTATACAGGCTGAACGAGACACAGCAGTCCCCATCGGATTCCGGTGAAATTTGTATTTTTGGTGAATATTTTAGTGAAAAGAGACAATGTTTCATGAGACTGCCTTAAGGCTGGCATTAGGGTTAGGGTTAGGGTTAGGGTTAGGGTTATGTAGCTAGGGTTAGGGTTACGGTCGTCTTTTGACCGATTGACTCGAAATTCGTCACGAATGTGGTCCTCTACTTGCTGAATGAGACACAGCAGTCCCCATCGGATTCCGGTGAAATTTGTATTTTTGGTGAATATTTTAGAGAAAAAAGTGGCCCATTTTTTCAATAGCTTCCAGGTCTTTGGACCGATTGACTCGAAATCGCTCCCAAATGTGCTCCTATACTGGCTGAACGAGACACAGCAGTCCCCATCGGATTCCGGTGAAATTTGTATTTTTGGTGAATATTTTAGTGAAAAGAGACAATGTTTCATGAGACTGCCTTAAGGCTGGCATTAGGGTTAGGGTTAGGGTTAGGGTTATGGAGCTAGGGTTAGGGTTAGGGTTGTCTTTTGACCGATTGACTCGAAATTCGTCACGAATGTGGTCCTCTACTCGCTGAATGAGACACAGCAGTCCCCATCGGATTCCGGTGAAATTTGTATTTTTGGTGAATATTTTAGTGAAAAGAGACACTGTTTCATGAGACTGCCTTAACGCTGGCATTAGGGTTAGGGTTAGGCTTATGTAGCTAGGGTTAGGGTTACGGTCGTCTTTTGACCGATTGACTCGAAATTCGTCACGAATGTGGTCCTCTACTTGCTGAATGAGACACAGCAGTCCCCATCGGATTCCGGTCAAATTTGTATTTTTGGTGAATATTTTAAAGAAAAAAGTGGCCCATTTTTTCAATAGCTTCCAGGTCTTTGGACCGATTGACTCGAAATCGCTCCCAAATGTGCTCCTATACTGGCTGAACGAGACACAGCAATCCCCATCGGATTCCGGTGAAATTTGTATTTTTGGTGAATATTTTAGTGAAAAGAGACAATGTTTCATGAGACTGCCTTAAGGCTGGCATTAGGGTTAGGGTTAGGGTTAGGGTTATGGAGCTAGGGTTAGGGTTAGGGTTGTCTTTTGACCGATTGACTCGAAATTCGTCACGAATGTGGTCCTCTACTCGCTGAATGAGACACAGCAGTCCCCATCGGATTCCGGTGAAATTTGTATTTTTGGTGAATATTTTAGTGAAAAGAGACACTGTTTCATGAGACTGCCTTAAGGCTGGCATTAGGGTTAGGGTTAGGGTTAGGGTTATGGAGCTAGGGTTAGGGTTACGGTCGTCTTTTGACCGATTGACTCGAAATTCGTCACGAATGTGGTCCTCTACTCGCTGAATGAGACACAGCAGTCCCCATCAGATTCCGGTCAAATTTGTATTTTTGGTGAATATTTTAAAGAAAAAAGTCGCCCATTTTTTCAATAGCTTCCAGCTCTTTGGACCGATTGACTCGAAATCGCTCCCAAATGTGCTCCTATACAGGCTGAACGAGACACAGCAGTTCCCATCGGATTCCGGTGAAATTTGTATTTTTGGTGAATATTTTAGAGAAAAAAGTGGCCCATTTTTTCAATAGCTTCCAGGTCTTTGGACCGATTGACTCGAAATCGCTCCCAAATGTGCTCCTATACTGGCTGAACGAGACACAGCAGTCCCCATCGGATTCCGGTGAAATTTGTATTTTTGGTGAATATTTTAGTGAAAAGAGACAATGTTTCATGAGACTGCCTTAAGGCTGGCATTAGGGTTAGGGTTAGGGTTAGGGTTATGGAGCTAGGGTTAGGGTTACGGTCGTCTTTTGACCGATTGACTCGAAATTCGTCACGAATGTGGTCCTCTACTCGCTGAATGAGACACAGCAGTCCCCATCGGATTCCGGTGAAATTTGTATTTTTGGTGAATATTTTAGAGAAAAAAGTGGCCCATTTTTTCAATAGCTTCCAGGTCTTTGGACCGATTGACTCGAAATCGCTCCCAAATGTGCTCCTATACTGGCTGAACGAGACACAGCAGTCCCCATCGGATTCCGGTGAAATTTGTATTTTTGGTGAATATTTTAGTGAAAAGAGACAATGTTTCATGAGACTGCCTTAAGGCTGGCATTAGGGTTAGGGTTAGGGTTAGGGTTATGGAGCTAGGGTTAGGGTTAGGGTTGTCTTTTGACCGATTGACTCGAAATTCGTCACGAATGTGGTCCTCTACTCGCTGAATGAGACACAGCAGTCCCCATCGGATTCCGGTGAAATTTGTATTTTTGGTGAATATTTTAGTGAAAAGAGACAATGTTTCATGAGACTGCCGTAAGGCTGGCATTAGGGTTAGGGTTAGGGTTAGGGTTATGTAGCTAGGGTTAGGGTTACGGTCGTCTTTTGACCGATTGACTCGAAATTCGTCACGAATGTGGTCCTCTACTTGCTGAATGAGACACAGCAGTCCCCATCGGATTCCGGTCAAATTTGTATTTTTGGTGAATATTTTAAAGAAAAAAGTGGCCCATTTTTTCAATAGCTTCCAGGTCTTTGGACCGATTGACTCGAAATCGCTCCCAAATGTGCTCCTATACTGGCTGAACGAGACACAGCAATCCCCATCGGATTCCGGTGAAATTTGTATTTTTGGTGAATATTTTAGTGAAAAGAGACAATGTTTCATGAGACTGCCTTAAGGCTGGCATTAGGGTTAGGGTTAGGGTTATGGAGCTAGGGTTAGGGTTACAGTCGTCTTTTGACCGATTGACTCGAAATTCGTCACGAATGTGGTCCTCTACTCGCTGAATGAGACACAGCAGTCCCCATCAGATTCCGGTGAAATTTGTATTTTTGGTGAATATTTTAAAGAAAAAAGTGGCCCATTTTTTCAATAGCTTCCAGGTCTTTGGACCGATTGACTCGAAATCGCTCCCAAATGTGCTCCTATACTGGCTGAACGAGACACAGCAGTCCCCATCGGATTCCGGTGAAATTTGTATTTTTGGTGAATATTTTAGTGAAAAGAGACAATGTTTCATGAGACTGCCTTAAGGCTGGCATTAGGGTTAGGGTTAGGGTTAGGGTTATGGAGCTAGGGTTAGGGTTACGGTCGTCTTTTGACCGATTGACTCGAAATTCGTCACGAATGTGGTCCTCTACTCGCTGAATGAGACACAGCAGTCCCCATCGGATTCCGGTGAAATTTGTATTTTTGGTGAATATTTTAGTGAAAAGAGACACTGTTTCATGAGACTGCCTTAAGGCTGGCATTAGGGTTAGGGTTAGGGTTAGGGTTATGTAGCTAGGGTTAGGGTTACGGTCGTCTTTTGACCGATTGACTCGAAATTCGTCACGAATGTGGTCCTCTACTAGCTGAATGAGACACAGCAGTCCCCATCGGATTCCGGTGAAATTTGTATTTTTGGTGAATATTTTAAAGAAAAAAGTGGCCCATTTTTTCAATAGCTTCCAGGTTTTTGGACCGATTGACTCGAAATCGCTCCCAAATGTGCTCCTATACAGGCTGAACGAGACACAGCAGTCCCCATCGGATTCCGGTGAAATTTGTATTTTTGGTGAATATTTTAGAGAAAAAAGTGGCCCATTTTTTCAATAGCTTCCAGGTCTTTGGACCGATTGACTCGAAATCGCTACCAAATGTGCTCCTATACTGGCTGAACGAGACACAGCAGTCCCCATCGGATTCCGGTGAAATTTGTATTTTTGGTGAATATTTTAGTGAAAAGAGACACTGTTTCATGAGACTGCCTTAAGGCTGGCATTAGGGTTAGGGTTAGGGTTAGGGTTATGTAGCTAGGGTTAGGGTTACGGTCGTCTTTTGACCGATTGACTCGAAATTCGTCACGAATGTGGTCCTCTACTTGCTGAATGAGACACAGCAGTCCCCATCGGATTCCGGTGAAATTTGTATTTTTGGTGAATATTTTAAAGAAAAAAGTGGCCCATTTTTTCAATAGCTTCCAGGTCTTTGGACCGATTGACTCGAAATCGCTCCCAAATGTGCTCCTATACTGGCTGAACGAGACACAGCAGTACCCATCGGATTCCGGTGAAATTTGTATTTTTGGTGAATATTTTAGTGAAAAGAGACAATGTTTCATGAGACTGCCTTAAGGCTGGCATTAGGGTTAGGGTTAGGGTTAGGGTTATGGAGCTAGGGTTAGGGTTACGGTCGTCTTTTGACCGATTGACTCGAAATTCGTCACGAATGTGGTCCTCTACTCGCTGAATGAGACACAGCAGTCCCCATCGGATTCCGGTGAAATTTGTATTTTTGGTGAATATTTTAGTGAAAAGAGACAATGTTTCATGAGACTGCCGTAAGGCTGGCATTAGGGTTAGGGTTAGGGTTAGGGTTATGTAGCTAGGGTTAGGGTTACGGTCGTCTTTTGACCGATTGACTCGAAATTCGTCACGAATGTGGTCCTCTACTTGCTGAATGAGACACAGCACTCCCCATCGGATTCCGGTCAAATTTGTATTTTTGGTGAATATTTTAAAGAAAAAAGTGGCCCATTTTTTCAATAGCTTCCAGGTCTTTGGACCGATTGACTCGAAATCGCTCCCAAATGTGCTCCTATACTGGCTGAACGAGACACAGCAATCCCCATCGGATTCCGGTGAAATTTGTATTTTTGGTGAATATTTTAGTGAAAAGAGACAATGTTTCATGAGACTGCCTTAAGGCTGGCATTAGGGTTAGGGTTAGGGTTAGGGTTATGTAGCTAGGGTTAGGGTTACGGTCGTCTTTTGACCGATTGACTCGAAATTCGTCACGAATGTGGTCCTCTACTTGCTGAATGAGACACAGCAGTCCCCATCGGATTCCGGTGAAATTTGTATTTTTGGTGAATATTTTAGAGAAAAAAGTGGCCCATTTTTTCAATAGCTTCCAGGTCTTTGGACCGATTGACTCGAAATCGCTCCCAAATGTGCTCCTATACAGGCTGAACGAGACACAGCAGGCCCCATCGGATTCTGGTCAAATTTGTATTTTTGGTGAATATTTTAAAGAAAAAAGTCGCCCATTTTTTCAATAGCTTCCAGCTCTTTGGACCGATTGACTCGAAATCGCTCCCAAATGTGCTCCTATACAGGCTGAACGAGACACAGCAGTCCCCATCGGATTCCGGTGAAATTTGTATTTTTGGTGAATATTTTAGTGAAAAGAGACAATGTTTCATGAGACTGCCTTAAGGCTGGCATTAGGGTTAGGGTTAGGGTGAGGGTTATGTAGCTAGGGTTAGGGTTACGGTCGTCTTTTGACCGATTGAATCGAAATTCGTCACGAATGTGGTCCTCTACTTGCTGAATGAAACACAGCAGTCCCCATCGGATTCCGGTCAAATTTGTATTTTTGGTGAATATTTTAAAGAAAAAAGTCGCCCATTTTTTCAATAGCTTCCAGCTCTTTGGACCGATTGACTCGAAATCGCTCCCAAATGTGCTCCTATACAGGCTGAACGAGACACAGCAGTCCCCATCGGATTCCGGTGAAATTTGTATTTTTGGTGAATATTTTAGAGAAAAAAGTGGCCCATTTTTTCAATAGCTTCCAGGTCTTTGGACCGATTGACTCGAAATCGCTCCCAAATGTGCTCCTATACTGGCTGAACGAGACACAGCAGTCCCCATCGGATTCCGGTGAAATTTGTATTTTTGGTGAATATTTTAGTGAAAAGAGACAATGTTTCATGAGACTGCCTTAAGGCTGGCATTAGGGTTAGGGTTAGGGTTATGGAGCTAGGGTTAGGGTTACGGTCGTCTTTTGACCGATTGACTCGAAATTCGTCACGAATGTGGTCCTCTACTCGCTGAATGAGACACAGCAGTCCCCATCGGATTCCGGTGAAATTTGTATTTTTGGTGAATATTTTAGAGAAAAAAGTGGCCCATTTTTTCAATAGCTTCCAGGTCTTTGGACCGATTGACTCGAAATCGCTCCCAAATGTGCTCCTATACTGGCTGAACGAGACACAGCAGTCCCCATCGGATTCCGGTGAAATTTGTATTTTTGGTGAATATTTTAGTGAAAAGAGACAATGTTTCATGAGACTGCCTTAAGGCTGGCATTAGGGTTAGGGTTAGGGTTAGGGTTATGGAGCTAGGGTTAGGGTTACGGTCGTCTTTTGATCGATTGGCTCGAAATTCGTCACGAATGTGGTCCTCTACTTGCTGAATGAGACACAGCAGTCCCCATCGGATTCCGGTGAAATTTGTATTTTTGGTGAATATTTTAGAGAAAAAAGTGGCCCATTTTTTCAATAGCTTCCAGGTCTTTGGACCGATTGACTCGAAATCGCTCCCAAATATGCTCCTATACTGGCTGAACGAGACACAGCAGTCCCCATCGGATTCCGGTGAAATTTGTATTTTTGGTGAATATTTTAGAGAAAAAAGTGGCCCATTTTTTCAATAGCTTCCAGGTCTTTGGACCGACTGACTCGAAATCGCTCCCAAATGTGCTCCTATACTGGCTGAACGAGACACAGCAGTCCCCATCGGATTCCGGTGAAATTTGTATTTTTGGTGAATATTTTAGTGAAAAGAGACAATGTTTCATGAGACTGCCTTAAGGCTGGCATTAGGGTTAGGGTTAGGGTTAGGGTTAGGGTTATGTAGCTAAGGTTAGGGTTACGGTCGTCTTTTGACCGATTGACTCGAAATTCGTCACGAATGTGGTCCTCTACTTGCTGAATGAGACACAGCAGTCCCCATCGGATTCCGGTGAAATTTGTATTTTTGGTGAATATTTTAAAGAAAAAAGTAGCCCATTTTTTCAATAGCTTCCAGGTCTTTGGACCGATTGACTCGAAATCGCTCCCAAATGTGCTCCTATACTGGCTGAACGAGACACAGCAGTCCCCATCGGATTCCGGTGAAATTTGTATTTTTGGTGAACATTTTAGAGAAAAAAGTGGCCCATTTTTTCAATAGCTTCCAGGTCTTTGGACCGATTGACTCGAAATCGCTCCCAAATGTGCTCCTATACTGGCTGAACGAGACACACCAGTCCCCATCGGATTCCGGTGAAATTTGTATTTTTGGTGAATATTTTAGATAAAAAAGTGGCCCATTTTTTCAATAGCTTCCAGGTCTTTGGACCGATTGACTCGAAATCGCTCCCAAATGTGCTCCTATACTGGCTGAACGAGACACAGCAGTCCCCATCGGATTCCGGTGAAATTTGTATTTTTGGTGAATATTTTAGTGAAAAGAGACAATGTTTCATGAGACTGACTTAAGGCTGGCATTAGGGTTAGGGTTAGGGTTATGGAGCTAGGGTTAGGGTTACGGTTGTCTTTTGACCGATTGACTCGAAATTCGTCACGAATGTGGTCCTCTACTCGCTGAATGAGACACAGCAGTCCCCATCGGATTCCGGTGAAATTTGTATTTTTGGTGAATATTTTAGTGAAAAGAGACACTGTTTCATGAGACTGCCTTAAGGCTGGCACTAGGGTTAGGGTTAGGGTTAGGGTTATGGAGCTAGGGTTAGGGTTACGGTCGTCTTTTGACCGATTGACTCGAAATTCGTCACGAATGTGGTCCTCTACTCGCTGAATGAGACACAGCAGTCCCCATCGGATTCCGGTGAAATTTGTATTTTTGGTGAATATTTTAAAGAAAAAAGTGGCCCATTTTTTCAATAGCTTCCAGGTCTTTGGACCGATTGACTCGAAATCGCTCCCAAATGTGCTCCTATACTGGCTGAACGAGACACAGCAGTCCCCATCGGATTCCGGTGAAATTTGTATTTTTGGTGAATATTTTAGAGAAAAAAGTGGCCCATTTTTTCAATAGCTTCCAGGTCTTTGGACCGATTGACTCGAAATCGCTCCCAAATGTGCTCCTATACTGGCTGAACGAGACACACCAGTCCCCATCGGATTCCGGTGAAATTTGTATTTTTGGTGAATAGTTTAGTGAAAAGAGACAATGTTTCATGAGACTGCCTTAAGGCTGGCATTAGGGTTAGGGTTAGGGTTATGGAGCTAGGGTTAGGGTTACGGTTGTCTTTTGACCGATTGACTCGAAATTCGTCACGAATGTGGTCCTCTACTCGCTGAATGAGACACAGCAGTCCCCATCGGATTCCGGTGAAATTTGTATTTTTGGTGAATATTTTAGTGAAAAGAGACAATGTTTCATGAGACTGCCTTAAGGCTGGCATTAGGGTTAGGGTTAGGGTTAGGGTTATGTAGCTAGGGTTAGGGTTACGGTCGTCTTTTGACCGATTGACTCGAAATTCGTCACGAATGTGGTCCTCTACTTGCTGAATGAGACACAGCAGTCCCCATCGGATTCCGGTGAAATTTGTATTTTTGGTGAATATTTTAAAGAAAAAAGTGGCCCATTTTTTCAATAGCTTCCAGGTCTTTGGACCGATTGACTCGAAATCGCTCCCAAATGTGCTCCTATACTGGCTGAACGAGACACAGCAGTCCCCATCGGATTCCGGTGAAATTTGTATTTTTGGTGAATATTTTAGTGAAAAGAGACAATGTTTCATGAGACTGCCTTAAGGCTGGCATTAGGGTTAGGGTTAGGGTTATGGAGCTAGGGTTAGGGTTAGGGTTGTCTTTTGACCGATTGACTCGAAATTCGTCACGAATGTGGTCCTCTACTCGCTGAATGAGACACAGCAGTCCCCATCGGATTCCGGTGAAATTTGTATTTTTGGTGAATATTTTAGTGAAAAGAGACACTGTTTCATGAGACTGCCTTAAGGCTGGCATTAGGGTTAGGGTTAGGGTTAGGGTTATGGAGCTAGGGTTAGGGTTACGGTCGTCTTTTGACCGATTGACTCGAAATTCGTCACGAATGTGGTCCTCTACTCGCTGAATGAGACACAGCAGTCCCCATCGGATTCCGGTGAAATTTGTATTTTTGGTGAATATTTTAGTGAAAAGAGACAATGTTTCATGAGACTGCCTTAAGGCTGGCATTAGGGTTAGGGTTAGGGTTAGGGTTATGGAGCTAGGGTTAGGGTTACGGTCGTCTTTTGACCGATTGACTCGAAATTCGTCACGAATGTGTTCCTCTACTCGCTGAATGAGACACAGCAGTCCCCATCGGATTCCGGTGAAATTTGTATTTTTGGTGAATATTTTAGATAAAAAAGTGGCCCATTTTTTCAATAGCTTCCAGGTCTTTGGACCGATTGACTCGAAATCGCTCCCAAATGTGCTCCTATACTGGCTGAACGAGACACAGCAGTCCCCATCGGATTCCGGTGAAATTTGTATTTTTGGTGAATATTTTAAAGAAAAAAGTGGCCCATTTTTTCAATAGCTTCCAGGTCTTTGGACCGATTGACTCGAAATCGCTCCCAAATGTGCTCCTATACTGGCTGAACGAGACACAGCAGTCCCCATCGGATTCCGGTGAAATTTGTATTTTTGGTGAATATTTTAAAGAAAAAAGTGGCCCATTTTTTCAATAGCTTCCAGGTCTTTGGACCGACTGACTCGAAATCGCTCCCAAATGTGCTCCTATACTGGCTGAACGAGACACAGCAGTCCCCATCGGATTCCGGTGAAATTTGTATTTTTGGTGAATATTTTAGTGAAAAGAGACACTGTTTCATGAGACTGCCTTAAGGCTGGCATTAGGGTTAGGGTTAGGGTTAGGGTTATGTAGCTAGGGTTAGGGTTACGGTCGTCTTTTGACCGATTGACTCGAAATTCGTCACGAATGTGGTCCTCTACTTGCTGAATGAGACACAGCAGTCCCCATCGGATTCCGGTGAAATTTGTATTTTTGGTGAATATTTTAGTGAAAAGAGACACTGTTTCATGAGACTGCCTTAAGGCTGGCATTAGGGTTAGGGTTAGGGTTAGGGTTATGTAGCTAGGGTTAGGGTTACGGTCGTCTTTTGACCGATTGACTCGAAATTCGTCACGAATGTGGTCCTCTACTTGCTGAATGAGACACAGCAGTCCCCATCGGATTCCGGTGAAATTTGTATTTTTGGTGAATATTTTAAAGAAAAAAGTGGCCCATTTTTTCAATAGCTTCCAGGTCTTTGGACCGATTGACTCGAAATCGCTCCCAAATGTGCTCCTATACTGGCTGAACGAGACACAGCAGTCCCCATCGGATTCCGGTGAAATTTGTATTTTTGGTGAATATTTTAGTGAAAAGAGACAATGTTTCATGAGACTGCCTTAAGGCTGGCATTAGGGTTAGGGTTAGGGTTAGGGTTATGGAGCTAGGGTTAGGGTTACGGTTGTCTTTTGACCGATTGACTCGAAATTCGTCACGAATGTGGTCCTCTACTCGCTGAATGAGACACAGCAGTCCCCATCGGATTCCGGTGAAATTTGTATTTTTGGTGAATATTTTAAAGAAAAAAGTGGCCCATTTTTTCAATAGCTTCCAGGTCTTTGGACCGATTGACTCGAAATCGCTCCCAAATGTGCTCCTATACTGGCTGAACGAGACACAGCAGTCCCCATCGGATTCCGGTGAAATTTGTATTTTTGGTGAATATTTTAGTGAAAAGAGACAATGTTTCATGAGACTGCCTTAAGGCTGGCATTAGGGTTAGGGTTAGGGTTAGGGTTATGGAGCTAGGGTTAGGGTTAGGGTTGTCTTTTGACCGATTGACTCGAAATTCGTCACGAATGTGGTCCTCTACTCGCTGAATGAGACACAGCAGTCCCCATCGGATTCCGGTGAAATTTGTATTTTTGGTGAATATTTTAGTGAAAAGAGACACTGTTTCATGAGACTGCCTTAACGCTGGCATTAGGGTTAGGGTTAGGGTTATGTAGCTAGGGTGAGGGTTACGGTCGTCTTTTGACCGATTGACTCGAAATTCGTCACGAATGTGGTCCTCTACTTGCTGAATGAAACACAGCAGTCCCCATCGGATTCCGGTGAAATTTGTATTTTTGGTGAATATTTTAAAGAAAAAAGTGGCCCATTTTTTCAATAGCTTCCAGGTCTTTGGACCGATTGACTCAAAATCGCTCCCAAATGTGCTCCTATACAGGCTGAACGAGACACAGCAGTCCCCATCGGATTCCGGTGAAATTTGTATTTTTGGTGAATATTTTAAAGAAAAAAGTGGCCCATTTTTTCAATAGCTTCCAGGTCTTTGGACCGATTGACTCGAAATCGCTCCCAAATGTGCTCCTATACTGGCTGAACGAGACACAGCAGTCCCCATCGGATTCCGGTGAAATTTGTATTTTTGGTGAATATTTTAGTGAAAAGAGACAATGTTTCATGAGACTGCCTTAAGGCTGGCATTAGGGTTAGGGTTAGGGTTATGGAGCTAGGGTTAGGGTTAGGGTTGTCTTTTGACCGATTGACTCGAAATTCGTCACGAATGTGGTCCTCTACTCGCTGAATGAGACACAGCAGTCCCCATCGGATTCCGGTGAAATTTGTATTTTTGGTGAATATTTTAGTGAAAAGAGACACTGTTTCATGAGACTGCCTTAATGCTGGCATTAGGGTTAGGGTTAGGGTTAGGGTTATGGAGCTAGGGTTAGGGTTACGGTTGTCTTTTGACCGATTGACTCGAAATTCGTCACGAATGTGGTCCTCTACTCGCTGAATGAGACACAGCAGTCCCCATCGGATTCCGGTGAAATTTGTATTTTTGGTGAATATTTTAGATAAAAAAGTGGCCCATTTTTTCAATAGCTTCCAGGTCTTTGGACCGATTGACTCGAAATCGCTCCCAAATGTGCTCCTATACTGGCTGAACGAGACACAGCAGTCCCCATCGGATTCCGGTGAAATTTGTATTTTTGGTGAATATTTTAGTGAAAAGAGACACTGTTTCATGAGACTGCCTTAAGGCTGGCATTAGGGTTAGGGTTAGGGTTAGGGTTATGTAGCTAGGGTTAGGGTTACGGTTGTCTTTTGACCGATTGACTCGAAATTCGTCACGAATGTGGTCCTCTACTCGCTGAATGAGACACAGCAGTCCCCATCGGATTCCGGTGAAATTTGTATTTTTGGTGAATATTTTAGTGAAAAGAGACACTGTTTCATGAGACTGCCTTAAGGCTGGCATTAGGGTTAGGGTTAGGGTTAGGGTTATGTAGCTAGGGTTAGGGTTACGGTCGTCTTTTGACCGATTGACTCGAAATTCGTCACGAATGTGGTCCTCTACTTGCTGAATGAGACACAGCAGTCCCCATCGGATTCCGGTGAAATTTGTATTTTTGGTGAATATTTTAAAGAAAAAAGTGGCCCATTTTTTCAATAGCTTCCAGGTCTTTGGACCGATTGACTCGAAATCGCTCCCAAATGTGCTCCTATACTGGCTGAACGAGACACAGCAGTCCCCATCGGATTCCGGTGAAATTTGTATTTTTGGTGAATATTTTAGAGAAAAAAGTGGCCCATTTTTTCAATAGCTTCCAGGTCTTTGGACCGATTGACTCGAAATCGCTCCCAAATGTGCTCCTATACTGGCTGAACGAGACACAGCAGTCCCCATCGGATTCCGGTCAAATTTGTATTTTTGGTGAATAGTTTAGTGAAAAGAGACAATGTTTCATGAGACTGCCTTAAGGCTGGCATTAGGGTTAGGGTTAGGGTTATGGAGCTAGGGTTAGGGTTACGGTTGTCTTTTGACCGATTGACTCGAAATTCGTCACGAATGTGGTCCTCTACTCGCTGAATGAGACACAGCAGTCCCCATCGGATTCCGGTCAAATTTGTATTTTTGGTGAATATTTTAAAGAAAAAAGTGGCCCATTTTTTCAATAGCTTCCAGGTCTTTGGACCGATTGACTCGAAATCGCTCCCAAATGTGCTCCTATACTGGCTGAACGAGACACAGCAGTCCCCATCAGATTCCGGTGAAATTTGTATTTTTGGTGAATATTTTAGAGAAAAAAGTGGCCCATTTTTTCAATAGCTTCCAGGTCTTTGGACCGATTGACTCGAAATCGCTCCCAAATGTGCTCCTATACTGGCTGAACGAGACACAGCAGTCCCCATCGGATTCCGGTGAAATTTGTATTTTTGGTGAATATTTTAGTGAAAAGAGACAATGTTTCATGAGACTGCCTTAAGGCTGGCATTAGGGTTAGGGTTAGGGTTAGGGTTATGGAGCTAGGGTTAGGGTTAGGGTTGTCTTTTGACCGATTGACTCGAAATTCGTCACGAATGTGGTCCTCTACTCGCTGAATGAGACACAGCAGTCCCCATCGGATTCCGGTGAAATTTGTATTTTTGGTGAATATTTTAGTGAAAAGAGACACTGTTTCATGAGACTGCCTTAACGCTGGCATTAGGGTTAGGGTTAGGGTTATGTAGCTAGGGTGAGGGTTACGGTCGTCTTTTGACCGATTGACTCGAAATTCGTCACGAATGTGGTCCTCTACTTGCTGAATGAAACGCAGCAGTCCCCATCGGATTCCGGTGAAATTTGTATTTTTGGTGAATATTTTAAAGAAAAAAGTGGCCCATTTTTTCAATAGCTTCCAGGTCTTTGGACCGATTGACTCAAAATCGCTCCCAAATGTGCTCCTATACAGGCTGAACGAGACACAGCAGTCCCCATCGGATTCCGGTGAAATTTATATTTTTGGTGAATATTTTAGAGAAAAAAGTGGCCCATTTTTTCAATAGCTTCCAGGTCTTTGGACCGATTGACTCGAAATCGCTCCTAAATGTGCTCCTATACTGGCTGAACGAGACACAGCAGTCCCCATCGGATTCCGGTGAAATTTGTATTTTTGGTGAATATTTTAGTGAAAAGAGACAATGTTTCATGAGACTGCCTTAAGGCTGGCATTAGGGTTAGGGTTAGGGTTATGGAGCTAGGGTTAGGGTTACGGTCGTCTTTTGACCGATTGACTCGAAATTCGTCACGAATGTGGTCCTCTACTCGCTGAATGAGACACAGCAGTCCCCATCGGATTCCGGTGAAATTTGTATTTTTGGTGAATATTTTAGATAAAAAAGTGGCCCATTTTTTCAATAGCTTCCAGGTCTTTGGACCGATTGACTCGAAATCGCTCCCAAATGTGCTCCTATACTGGCTGAACGAGACACAGCAGTCCCCATCGGATTCCGGTGAAATTTGTATTTTTGGTGAATATTTTAGTGAAAAGAGACAATGTTTCATGAGACTGCCTTAAGGCTGGCATTAGGGTTAGGGTTAGGGTTAGGGTTATGGAGCTAGGGTTAGGGTTACGGTTGTCTTTTGACCGATTGACTCGAAATTCGTCACGAATGTGGTCCTCTACTCGCTGAATGAGACAGAGCAGTCCCCATCGGATTCCGGTGAAATTTGTATTTTTGGTGAATATTTTAGTGAAAAGAGACAATGTTTCATGAGACTGCCTTAAGGCTGGCATTAGGATTAGGGTTAGGGTTAGGGTTATGGAGCTAGGGTTAGGGTTAGGGTTGTCTTTTGACCGATTGACTCGAAATTCGTCACGAATGTGGTCCTCTACTCGCTGAATGAGACACAGCAGTCCCCATCGGATTCCGGTGAAATTTGTATTTTTGGTGAATATTTTAGTGAAAAGAGACACTGTTTCATGAGACTGCCTTAAGGCTGGCATTAGGGTTAGGGTTAGGGTTAGGGTTATGTAGCTAGGGTTAGGGTTACGGTCGTCTTTTGACCGATTGACTCGAAATTCGTCACGAATGTGGTCCTCTACTTGCTGAATGAGACACAGCAGTCCCCATCGGATTCCGGTGAAATTTGTATTTTTGGTGAATATTTTAAAGAAAAAAGTGGCCCATTTTTTCAATAGCTTCCAGGTCTTTGGACCGATTGACTCAAAATCGCTCCCAAATGTGCTCCTATACAGGCTGAACGAGACACAGCAGTCCCCATCGGATTCCGGTGAAATTTGTATTTTTGGTGAATATTTTAGAGAAAAAAGTGGCCCATTTTTTCAATAGCTTCCAGGTCTTTGGACCGATTGACTCGAAATCGCTCCTAAATGTGCTCCTATACTGGCTGAACGAGACACAGCAGTCCCCATCGGATTCCGGTGAAATTTGTATTTTTGGTGAATATTTTAGTGAAAAGAGACAATGTTTCATGAGACTGCCTTAAGGCTGGCATTAGGGTTAGGGTTAGGGTTATGGAGCTAGGGTTAGGGTTACGGTCGTCTTTTGACCGATTGACTCGAAATTCGTCACGAATGTGGTCCTCTACTCGCTGAATGAGACACAGCAGTCCCCATCGGATTCCGGTGAAATTTGTATTTTTGGTGAATATTTTAGATAAAAAAGTGGCCCATTTTTTCAATAGCTTCCAGGTCTTTGGACCGATTGACTCGAAATCGCTCCCAAATGTGCTCCTATACTGGCTGAACGAGACACAGCAGTCCCCATCGGATTCCGGTGAAATTTGTATTTTTGGTGAATATTTTAGTGAAAAGAGACAATGTTTCATGAGACTGCCTTAAGGCTGGCATTAGGGTTAGGGTTAGGGTTAGGGTTATGGAGCTAGGGTTAGGGTTACGGTTGTCTTTTGACCGATTGACTCGAAATTCGTCACGAATGTGGTCCTCTACTCGCTGAATGAGACACAGCAGTCCCCATCGGATTCCGGTGAAATTTGTATTTTTGGTGCATATTTTAGTGAAAAGAGACAATGTTTCATGAGACTGCCTTAAGGCTGGCATTAGGGTTAGGGTTAGGGTTATGGAGCTAGGGTTAGGGTTACGGTCGTCTTTTGACCGATTGACTCGAAATTCGTCACGAATGTGGTCCTCTACTCGCTGAATGAGACACAGCAGTCCCCATCGGATTCCGGTGAAATTTGTATTTTTGGTGAATATTTTAGATAAAAAAGTGGCCCATTTTTTCAATAGCTTCCAGGTCTTTGGACCGATTGACTCGAAATCGCTCCCAAATGTGCTCCTATACTGGCTGAACGAGACACAGCAGTCCCCATCGGATTCCGGTGAAATTTGTATTTTTGGTGAATATTTTAGTGAAAAGAGACAATGTTTCATGAGACTGCCTTAAGGCTGGCATTAGGGTTAGGGTTAGGGTTAGGGTTATGGAGCTAGGGTTAGGGTTACGGTTGTCTTTTGACCGATTGACTCGAAATTCGTCACGAATGTGGTCCTCTACTCGCTGAATGAGACACAGCAGTCCCCATCGGATTCCGGTGAAATTTGTATTTTTGGTGCATATTTTAGTGAAAAGAGACACTGTTTCATGAGACTGCCTTAAGGCTGGCATTAGGGTTAGGGTTAGGGTTAGGGTTATGTAGCTAGGGTTAGGGTTACGGTCGTCTTTTGACCGATTGACTCGAAATTCGTCACGAATGTGGTCCTCTACTTTCTGAATGAGACACAGCAGTCCCCATCGGATTCCGGTGAAATTTGTATTTTTGGTGAATATTTTAAAGAAAAAAGTGGCCCATTTTTTCAATAGCTTCCAGGTCTTTGGACCGATTGACTCGAAATCGCTCCCAAATGTGCTCCTATACTGGCTGAACGAGACACAGCAGTCCCCATCGGATTCCGGTGAAATTTGTATTTTTGGTGAATATTTTAGTGAAAAGAGACAATGTTTCATGAGACTGCCTTAAGGCTGGCATTAGGGTTAGGGTTAGGGTTAGGGTTATGGAGCTAGGGTTAGGGTTACGGTTGTCTTTTGACCGATTGACTCGAAATTCGTCACGAATGTGGTCCTCTACTCGCTGAATGAGACACAGCAGTCCCCATCGGATTCCGGTGAAATTTGTATTTTTGGTGAATATTTTAAAGAAAAAAGTGGCCCATTTTTTCAATAGCTTCCAGGTCTTTGGACCGATTGACTCGAAATCGCTCCCAAATGTGCTCCTATACTGGCTGAACGAGACACAGCAGTCCCCATCGGATTCCGGTGAAATTTGTATTTTTGGTGAATATTTTAGTGAAAAGAGACAATGTTTCATGAGACTGCCTTAAGGCTGGCATTAGGATTAGGGTTAGGGTTATGGAGCTAGGGTTAGGGTTAGGGTTGTCTTTTGACCGATTGACTCGAAATTCGTCACGAATGTGGTCCTCTACTCGCTGAATGAGACACAGCAGTCCCCATCGGATTCCGGTGAAATTTGTATTTTTGGTGAATATTTTAGTGAAAAGAGACACTGTTTCATGAGACTGCCTTAACGCTGGCATTAGGGTTAGGGTTAGGGTTATGTAGCTAGGGTTAGGGTTACGGTCGTCTTTTGACCGATTGACTCGAAATTCGTCACGAATGTGGTCCTCTACTTGCTGAATGAAACACAGCAGTCCCCATCGGATTCCGGTGAAATTTGTATTTTTGGTGAATATTTTAAAGAAAAAAGTCGCCCATTTTTTCAATAGCTTCCAGGTCTTTGGACCGATTGACTCGAAATCGCTCCCAAATGTGCTCCTATACTGGCTGAACGAGACACAGCAGTCCCCATCGGATTCCGGTGAAATTTGTATTTTTGGTGAATATTTTAAAGAAAAAAGTGGCCCATTTTTTCAATAGCTTCCAGGTCTTTGGACCGACTGACTCGAAATCGCTCCCAAATGTGCTCCTATACTGGCTGAACGAGACACAGCAGTCCCCATCGGATTCCGGTGAAATTTGTATTTTTGGTGAATATTTTAGTGAAAAGAGACACTGTTTCATGAGACTGCCTTAAGGCTGGCATTAGGGTTAGGGTTAGGGTTAGGGTTATGGAGCTAGGGTTAGGGTTAGGGTTGTCTTTTGACCGATTGACTCGAAATTCGTCACGAATGTGGTCCTCTACTCGCTGAATGAGACACAGCAGTCCCCATCGGATTCCGGTGAAATTTGTATTTTTGGTGAATATTTTAAAGAAAAAAGTGGCCCATTTTTTCAATAGCTTCCAGGTCTTTGGACCGATTGACTCGAAATCGCTCCCAAATGTGCTCCTATACTGGCTGAACGAGACACAGCAGTCCCCATCGGATTCCGGTGAAATTTGTATTTTTGGTGAATATTTTAGTGAAAAGAGACAATGTTTCATGAGACTGCCTTAAGGCTGGCATTAGGATTAGGGTTAGGGTTAGGGTTATGGAGCTAGGGTTAGGGTTAGGGTTGTCTTTTGACCGATTGACTCGAAATTCGTCACGAATGTGGTCCTCTACTCGCTGAATGAGACACAGCAGTCCCCATCGGATTCCGGTGAAATTTGTATTTTTGGTGAATATTTTAGTGAAAAGAGACACTGTTTCATGAGACTGCCTTAACGCTGGCATTAGGGTTAGGGTTAGGGTTATGTAGCTAGGGTTAGGGTTACGGTCGTCTTTTGACCGATTGACTCGAAATTCGTCACGAATGTGGTCCTCTACTTGCTGAATGAAACACAGCAGTCCCCATCGGATTCCGGTGAAATTTGTATTTTTGGTGAATATTTTAAAGAAAAAAGTCGCCCATTTTTTCAATAGCTTCCAGGTCTTTGGACCGATTGACTCGAAATCGCTCCCAAATGTGCTCCTATACTGGCTGAACGAGACACAGCAGTCCCCATCAGATTCCGGTGAAATTTGTATTTTTGGTGAATATTTTAAAGAAAAAAGTGGCCCATTTTTTCAATAGCTTCCAGGTCTTTGGACCGACTGACTCGAAATCGCTCCCAAATGTGCTCCTATACTGGCTGAACGAGACACAGCAGTCCCCATCGGATTCCGGTGAAATTTGTATTTTTGGTGAATATTTTAGTGAAAAGAGACACTGTTTCATGAGACTGCCTTAAGGCTGGCATTAGGGTTAGGGTTAGGGTTAGGGTTATGGAGCTAGGGTTAGGGTTAGGGTTGTCTTTTGACCGATTGACTCGAAATTCGTCACGAATGTGGTCCTCTACTCGCTGAATGAGACACAGCAGTCCCCATCGGATTCCGGTGAAATTTGTATTTTTGGTGAATATTTTAGATAAAAAAGTGGCCCATTTTTTCAATAGCTTCCAGGTCTTTGGACCGATTGACTCGAAATCGCTCCCAATTGTGCTCCTATACTGGCTGAACGAGACACAGCAGTCCCCATCGGATTCCGGTGAAATTTGTATTTTTGGTGAATATTTTAGTGAAAAGAGACAATGTTTCATGAGACTGCCTTAAGGCTGGCATTAGGGTTAGGGTTAGGGTTAGGGTTATGGAGCTAGGGTTAGGGTTAGGGTTGTCTTTTGACCGATTGACTCGAAATTCGTCACGAATGTGGTCCTCTACTCGCTGAATGAGACACAGCAATCCCCATCGGATTCCGGTCAAATTTGTATTTTTGGTGAATATTTTAGTGAAAAGAGACACTGTTTCATGAGACTGCCTTAAGGCTGGCATTAGGGTTAGGGTTAGGGTTAGGGTTATGGAGCTAGGGTTAGGGTTAGGGTTGTCTTTTGACCGATTGACTCGAAATTCGTCACGAATGTGGTCCTCTACTCGCTGAATGACACACAGCAGTCCCCATCGGATTCCGGTGAAATTTGTATTTTTGGTGAATATTTTAGTGAAAAGAGACACTGTTTCATGAGACTGCCTTAACGCTGGCATTAGGGTTAGGGTTAGGGTTATGTAGCTAGGGTTAGGGTTACGGTCGTCTTTTGACCGATTGACTCGAAATTCGTCACGAATGTGGTCCTCTACTTGCTGAATGAAACACAGCAGTCCCCATCGGATTCCGGTGAAATTTGTATTTTTGGTGAATATTTTAAAGAAAAAAGTGGCCCATTTTTTCAATAGCTTCCAGGTCTTTGGACCGATTGACTCGAAATCGCTCCCAAATGTGCTCCTATACAGGCTGAACGAGACACAGCAGTCCCCATCGGGTTCCGGTGAAATTTGTATTTTTGGTGAATATTTTAGTGAAAAGAGACAATGTTTCATGAGACTGCCTTAAGGCTGGCATTAGGGTTAGGGTTAGGGTTATGGAGCTAGGGTTAGGGTTACGGTCGTCTTTTGACCGATTGACTCGAAATTCGTCACGAATGTGGTCCTCTACTCGCTGAATGAGACACAGCAGTCCCCATCGGATTCCGGTGAAATTTGTATTTTTGGTGAATATTTTAAAGAAAAAAGTGGCCCATTTTTTCAATAGCTTCCAGGTCTTTGGACCGATTGACTCGAAATCGCTCCCAAATGTGCTCCTATACTGGCTGAACGAGACACAGCAGTCCCCATCGGATTCCGGTGAAATTTGTATTTTTGGTGAATATTTTAGTGAAAAGAGACAATGTTTCATGAGACTGCCTTAAGGCTGGCATTAGGGTTAGGGTTAGGGTTAGGGTTATGGAGCTAGGGTTAGGGTTAGGGTTGTCTTTTGACCGATTGACTCGAAATTCGTCACGAATGTGGTCCTCTACTCGCTGAATGAGACACAGCAATCCCCATCGGATTCCGGTCAAATTTGTATTTTTGGTGAATATTTTAGTGAAAAGAGACACTGTTTCATGAGACTGCCTTAAGGCTGGCATTAGGGTTAGGGTTAGGGTTATGGAGCTAGGGTTAGGGTTAGGGTTGTCTTTTGACCGATTGACTCGAAATTCGTCACGAATGTGGTCCTCTACTCGCTGAATGACACACAGCAGTCCCCATCGGATTCCGGTGAAATTTGTATTTTTGGTGAATATTTTAGTGAAAAGAGACACTGTTTCATGAGACTGCCTTAACGCTGGCATTAGGGTTAGGGTTAGGGTTATGTAGCTAGGGTTAGGGTTACGGTCGTCTTTTGACCGATTGACTCGAAATTCGTCACGAATGTGGTCCTCTACTCGCTGAATGAGACACAGCAGTCCCCATCGGTTTCCGGTGAAATTTGTATTTTTGGTGAATATTTTAGATAAAAAAGTGGCCCATTTTTTCAATAGCTTCCAGGTCTTTGGACCGATTGACTCGAAATCGCTCCCAAATGTGCTCCTATACTGGCTGAACGAGACACAGCAGTCCCCATCGGATTCCGGTGAAATTTGTATTTTTGGTGAATATTTTAGTGAAAAGAGACAATGTTTCATGAGACTGCCTTAAGGCTGGCATTAGGGTTAGGGTTAGGGTTAGGGTTATGGAGCTAGGGTTAGGGTTAGGGTTGTCTTTTGACCGATTGACTCGAAATTCGTCACGAATGTGGTCCTCTACTCGCTGAATGAGACACAGCAGTCCCCATCGGATTCCGGTGAAATTTGTATTTTTGGTGAATATTTTAGTGAAAAGAGACACTGTTTCATGAGACTGCCTTAAGGCTGGCATTAGGGTTAGGGTTAGGGTTAGGGTTATGTAGCTAGGGTTAGGGTTACGGTCGTCTTTTGACCGATTGACTCGAAATTCGTCACGAATGTGGTCCTCTACTTGTTGAATGAGACACAGCAGTCCCCATCGGATTCCGGTGAAATTTGTATTTTTGGTGAATATTTTAAAGAAAAAAGTGGCCCATTTTTTCAATAGCTTCCAGGTCTTTGGACCGATTGACTCGAAATCGCTCCCAAATGTGCTCCTATACTGGCTGAACGAGACACAGCAGTCCCCATCGGATTCTGGTGAAATTTGTATTTTTGGTGAATATTTTAGTGAAAAGAGACAATGTTTCATGAGACTGCCTTAAGGCTGGCATTAGGGTTAGGGTTAGGGTTAGGGTTATGGAGCTAGGGTTAGGGTTACGGTTGTCTTTTGACCGATTGACTCGAAATTCGTCACGAATGTGGTCCTCTACTCGCTGAATGAGACAGAGCAGTCCCCATCGGATTCCGGTGAAATTTGTATTTTTGGTGAATATTTTAGTGAAAAGAGACAATGTTTCATGAGACTGCCTTAAGGCTGGCATTAGGATTAGGGTTAGGGTTAGGGTTATGGAGCTAGGGTTAGGGTTAGGGTTGTCTTTTGACCGATTGACTCGAAATTCGTCACGAATGTGGTCCTCTACTCGCTGAATGAGACACAGCAGTCCCCATCGGATTCCGGTGAAATTTGTATTTTTGGTGAATATTTTAGTGAAAAGAGACAATGTTTCATGAGACTGCCTTAAGGCTGGCATTAGGATTAGGGTTAGGGTTAGGGTTATGGAGCTAGGGTCAGGGTTAGGGTTGTCCTTTGTCCGATTGACTCGAAATTCGTCACGAATGTGGTCCTCTACTCGCTGAATGAGACACAGCAGTGCCTATCGGATTCCGGTGAAATTTGTATTTTTGGTGAATATTTTAAAGAAAAAAGTGTCCATTTTTCATGAAAACCTCGGCCCATTTTTTCAATAGCTTCCAGGTCTTTGGACCGATTGACTCGAAATCACTCCCAAATGAGACTGGCTTAAGGCAGTCTCATGAAACATTGTCTCTTTTCACTAAAATATTCACCAAAAATACAAATTTCACCGGAATCCGATAGGGATTGCTGTGTCTCATTCAGCGAGTAGAGAACCACATTCGTGACGAATTTCGAGTCAATCGGTCAAAAGACGACCGTAACCCTAACCCTAGCTCCATAACCCTAACCCTAACCCTAACCCTAATGCCAGCCTTAAATTATCCTGAACGTCTAAAAGTTTCTCAGTCCTGCCCAAACTAAATCCTCTTTGAACACAGAGTTATTTATTCATTTTCAAAATAAGCCTACAGATGAGCCGTAACTGCCCCTGTTAGCTGGAAAACACAATGGGTCACATTGCACCTCTCACTACGTGGTCCAAGTTCAAATTTAATAAAAATATCAGCGATAATAAACACAATATTCAGACGCCTGGTTAAAAAAAGCCATTTTGTGAGCTCAGACTCATTAAAGTTCTTTATTTCCTTATTTACACAAACTTAGTGCAAATAAAATAATCAAAAACAAAATGCTGAGGAGGAAAAACAGTCTACTCAAACAGAAACAAGCATAAAGCTACATCAACGCTCACATCTGCTCCACTGAGCTGCCAATCAATAGTTCAGAGGTCGGCAGCCATCTTGGTTCCACCATGTTGCTGTTTATTGCCGTTTTGCTTTGATGTAGTTTGTTTCTGGACGGATAAAAGAGTGAATAATAAGAGAAGACAGCTGTTGTTGGAGTTTGATGCACAACTAAACATCCAGATGCTTCACTGATGAGTTGTCAAAACTTTGTACGTGTTTGTTCCTCAGCTAGTTTGTTTTGTTTGTTGATTGTACCTGATGTGGTTTGTATCTTGAAATAGTTTGCACAAGAATCTGAGCTTTCTAAAGTCAGCCTCGTCCCTTAGCTGTGATTTTATTGTCATATCATTTATCTCAACAGTCTGGAGATCAAATCTGCTGAGTAAAAATATTAATAAACTTTATTCTTGTAGCACTTTTCTGAGCAAAATTACAGATAAAACTAAACATTTGATTAAATCAAAAGTCTGATTTCTTCTTCCACAGTTACCTGTAAGACGCGACGGCCTGACTGGACGCTGGTACCGGTGCCGTGTTGAAGACCGCGGGTCTCACTGGGTGATTGATTATCGGCTGTTTGTTCCAACATGTGAACTCTTCTCCTCCTGTAACGTGTGAAAACATGTTGCTGAGGAAACGACTGAAATGACACTCGATCACATCAGACGTCCTTCAGCACAGACGTGAGAAACAGCAGCTGACAGGAAACAGGCAGGACACACACACACACACACACACACACACACACACACACAGTCCAGGCCGGTGAGATCATCGTCAGCCATGTTGAGCGTAATGTAATTTCACCTCACAATGAGGGGCGTTGAGGAGGAAGTCATCAGTGATGAGAGTCTGTGTGGGGTCCAAGTTTCATTCACAACGTTGGTGAGGAGGTTTAAACTCTGTCGAAGCTTCTCTTTAATTAACTTCTTCAAACTGAAACACTTTGATTAAAGTTTTCACTCAGACATGTTTTGTGTTCGGCTGAGACTCAAATCAAATATATTTAATTTAATGTTTTATCTATTTATATATATATATATTTTAATTCTTATTCTGTGAATTGAGGATTAATTTGGACCAAACCAGAGGAGATTGTGGAAAGACAAACCAACACTGTTTCAGTGAGTTTGATTTAGGTTACGTCCTGTTTGAATAAATTGTGCTTTACGATGAGTTAACCAAGAGGTTGAGCTCGTCTCAGTTCAGTAAAAGAGAGACGCTGGCTTAATATACTTGTTTTGGTCGCCATGGTCACGGATGTAGATGGTCCGACATCCCGTGAAAAGTAGCTGGTTTTGTTGCCACGATGTCGCGTTTGGTACAAAAGTCAACCTGGGATGTATCTGTGGTTTGCAGGAACGTTAACTGCTAACGTTGTGTCCTGGAGACTGAGCTGCAGATCATCAGTCAGAACATTTTAATCATCACCTCCTTTATGGCAACGACACCAGAGTCCAAACACACCTTTACAACAAACCGCAGGTGTATTGCTGTTGTATTACAAATGACATTTTTCTGAACCGATTATCAGGCAGGAAAAACACAAAATGTTTATGATCGCACAATTACAGCGAGTTTCTGTGAATCAAAGTGAAATCAGGGACTAGTTTTGCAAAACAGATGTTTTAAGTGTGTCGTTCTCGTAAAGATTTACTTTGTCTTCAAATTAATAGTTTGAAAACTGGTGTCAAACTTCTTCAGAACCTGCCTGCTTTGATTGGACTCCTTGTGGACTTTGTTGTTTCTTCCTCTAATATCAAGCTAATTAGTAAAACTGTCATCACAAACATAAATGATGGATGCATTTATAAAAAAAAAGAAGCTGCAGGTTGTGAAAACACATCCAGCTCTGGACTTCCTGCTGCTTCACGTAGGTGTGTTTTCATAGATCGGTCCTTGAAATGCTGCGTGAGTCATGTGTTTCGTGTCCTCTGGGCTTTCAGCTCGCTGCTCCTCGTGTCTCCGTCATGTACAGGAGGCCATTGTAGCGTGGAGGAGCTCACCTGGAGTTATTGACATAGCGGTAAATGTCCACAGGACGGTCCCAGGTGTGTTTCCCCAGCAGCAGGCAGCGTGTTTGTTATTCTGCATGTGCTGAGACCCAGGAGCCTTCCTCCTCCTCCTCCTCCTCCTCCTCCTCCTCGTCCTCCTCCTCCTCCTCCTCCTCCTCCTCCTCCTCGTCCTCCTCGTCCTCCTCGTGCAGTATCGCAGATCACAACAAGAGTACTCATTCTCAGTGTGAAGGTTTGAGTTCCTGTATTTTCCCACCACACGCTCAATAATTTACATCCTTAATATTATCAATTATATTATATTTCTATACAGTACAATTCTCCGTCTAAAGATATCTGAAGTGTGTTTTCGTTCCTCCGTCTCGTCAGCCTGAACCTCATCGAGCAGCCGAGCTTCACTTCCCTCCATCACCTGCAGTGAAACATCAACGCTGACGGAGAATTCATTCATTTTTTAAGCCGAGCGTCTCGTAGCATCGCACAGCTCTGATGGCTGTGAATGATTTTTATCAGACAGACGGTGACGGTGCGTTACGTAACAGAGACCTGACCGGAAAACTGACGTAAAAGCAGAGTTATGGGTCCGATTTTTTATCTTTTAACCACCTTAATATATGAATATTGATTCATAAAACAAAGTTATATTCCTTAAAGCTGCATCACTATCATTGTAAGCAGTTGCAGAAAAGCTCTACACAGTGTTTCTTTTAGCGTCTTTTAGCTCATTGTTTTGGTTTTATGGTCAACAGCTTCTCTGTTTTGTAAGTAATATTGTTGTTTTAACCCTTACCACGTTTGTTTCCTAAAAACCTCACCAAACTGTGAGCGTACGGCAAAGATCCAGTCCGCCTGGCGCTGGTACGCCGCAGCAGTCATGTTGTTTTGGGACTCGCAGACAGTCGATCTATTGAGTCGTTCAGGTGTGAGGATGTGTTGGATCGTGACGAGGAATTCAGTGCAGTGATGTGAAGTAAACCCTGACACGTTCTCCCTCTCATTAACATCGGCTTGATGAGTGTACTAAAGAAACGTTCAAGACTCAACAGTTCAAAAGCCATCAAAACATTTCAGCACAACATCAGACCGACTGTTTCCAGCACTCTTTCAATCACAACAGCTCTCAGAGACACAAATCTACCCCCCGCCTGTGTGAAGCCCCAGTGGGCGACCTTTCTTTCCCCAAAGTCCTTCGTGCCTGCAGCTCCTCCGGAGGCCTGTCAGGGTTTATACATCAGGCACCTGCAGCGGGGATCGCTGCGCCCATCACATGTGACAGGGGACCACGCTGAGGTAATGGACAGCGACAGAGCACGAACCGACTCAACTCACAACCCACTGCTCCAACGTCTGCAGCCAACAAGACAGGGAGGGCTTCTGTTATATCTCTGAAAATGTCTTTCTACCGAGGACGACACACAGCAAGAATCTCAATTTCACTGCTGCTCGACGGATTGGTGATGTGAGATGGAGAAGCTGTCAGGCTGGATGGCAGGTGGTGAAATCAGAGGGAAAAAAGAGTGATTTGTATGCAGAGTGTTTTTATTGTTTGACTTCTGAGAGAAGGCTGAAATGTTTTATCTCGTCTGAGCAGTCTGACATTTCTGTTCTTTACACAAAGCAGCTGCTCGGTTTGTCCGCAGCGTATGTGTCTCTGTGTTAACCATATGTTTCTGTGACCTTGACACGGAGACACAGCAGGACGCTTTTCTTCAGTTACAGTCCGTCTCAGAGAGCTGAGTCTGTATCTGGATGTAACTGACTGTAAAAGTGAGTGTCAACAACTATACAACTATAAACATCCAGAGTCTCATCAGGTTCTGCTCTGATCCGACGGGAGGAGAGCTCAGAGATTACTGTTTAACTTCTGGGATTAAAAAGTGGGTTTATCTTCACTCCTGTTTATCAGCCTGACTGCAGCAGTGATCCGGAGGTGACCTCCAGGTTCTGTAATGTTGACTGCTGACTGGAGCTGGAGGGGAAATGTACTTTACTTCATGAACGTAACTTTACAGAGAGGAGACAGAGAACCAGAACCAGAACCACAGTCTCTGCTGAGTGCTGAGTTCAGTCAGAGGTTGACCTGAATTCAAACAAACAGTGTTTGCTGTTGCTCGCTAGTTTAAAATAACATGAAAATGCTCTTTGTTGACTAAAAATGACCATGTTGGAACTTGGAATGGATAATTGATTATTATAATTGATTGTTAAAGCAGTGATCGCCTGGTTAAACAATAGCGCAGCGTTTTGTCTCCAATGTTGCTATGGCTTCTTCTCCATAGCAACATGGGCAGCATCCATCTTAACAAACACGTGGGAAAACAACATCCTTTTTGTGCCTTTATTTCTATTATTTTCCAAATTAGTGTAACTTCTCCACAATCTTTCCACACGTCTTAAGAAGTAACAACCACCAGAGCAAACTGCTGTTGTCTCCCAGCTTCACTGCTTTCTTACGAGCCTTTACATGAAACGGTTGTAATCATGGAGACTGTTATTGGAAACAGATTTCCATCATCATGTTTGCAACTGGTTTTAGCACATTTAGTAACATTCAAAACTTTTTTTTACAAGTGCTTCAGTAAAGTTTCTGTGAAGAAGCCGCCGCAGCCTTTGTGCTCCCAGAGAAAACACCATTGTTATCGGCTGAGATAAATCCCACTGATGTGTTATGGTTCCCCCACTGTGACTGGCTTTCTCACCCACTGTGAGACTGGGAAGTCTGCTGCATTATTTAACAATCAACCTCCCAGATTTTCAGCCTCTAAACCGCTGCATGTTCCCTTTTCTCCGAGATCAGAAAACAAAACTGTTAATCTGTCTTCGCAGACGAGGTGAAGACGGGAGCCGAGCTCAGAACTCAAAATGTGGATGTCAGTCGGACCACCCGTGGAGAAGGAGGTGAGCGGAGGTTTCACTCGTCTTCATCGCCGTTCCTGATTGTGCTGAACAGACTGGAGCTCCCCGGTGTCCTCGACATGCTCTGCCAGATGGTGCTCTTCTGTCAGTGGAGGGAACAGAGGTGCACTGTTCACAGTGCTGCTCTGCAATTACACCGAGCTGTGTGGGACGCGTCCCAAACCCCTTCTCACAAAACACACCAGGCTGGGTGGCTGAAATATGATGTCATTTTCAGGGAGAAACCAGCCACGTTTTCTGCACAAAGCAAAGGAGTAAATAATATTAATAAACTTTATTTGTGTAGCATCTCATACTAACAGTGAATGCAGATCAGAGTGCTTTAAAGTGAATGTATAAAACACATTTAAAAAAGGCCTAGCACAAAAATATAATTAAACAGGGAAGAGTTATAAGAATATTATTTAAAATAATAGAAATAAAGATGAACTTGAGTCATTCTACAGAAACGTCCACCTTTGGTGTCAGCTGAAAGCTTCAAATGAAATCTGGAGCTAAAAGTGAAAATGTCTTATGACTGGAGAGAGACAGTGAACTTCACACTTCTCAGATCTTTATTTCAACATAAAACACCAGTGACGGTGCATGGAATATTAAATAACTGATAAAACCCCCAAATATTTAGAAAGTGATGGCCCAAGAGGCAGTAATAAATCAAATGACCCTTTGTTTTATCATAAAACATGATAAAAGTCTCAGGTATTTTTCAGGTGTCATTTTTCTGTACAGGCTTGAGACAGAAAAATAGACGTCAGAACTGATAAAACGATGTTTTTCTTTTCTGTTTTGAGTTTATTCTCAAATTTATAAATTGCTGTTTGTATGTGGATGGATTATTTATTTTCACTGCATTTCCTTCGGCTCATATTCACATAGAGTTGTTGTGTTCATGAAATAAAAAATAGATAAATAACAGTTTGGGAATGGCTGGATCCAGGCAAATTTTTTAAATTTTTGAGAAAATGAAATGTCCTAAGTACGGAGCTGGAGCTAAAATTATTTTAAAAAATATGCCAACATCACCTCTAAAGACCACTTGAGTGCAGTGACTTCCTGCTTCTAGTCCTCTAGTCATGCTAAGCTAAGCTAATTGTCTCCTGAAGAAAACATCAAACTATTGTTTACAACAAGACAATCTGAGAGACTAAACTTTATACTGTGTCATCGTCTACAGTCTCTCAGTTTCATTTTTATATTTTGTTTCCATTTCTTTAATCAGTGTTTTGTTATTTCCTCATGAAGTGGTTGTGGATTAAACAGCTATATAAGGTGTAAAAAAAGCTAAACAGTGTGCAGCTGCTCCATGAAAGCATCTACTGATCCAGCAGGAGTAGGTCACCTTGCCTCGAGGCATCGCGGCTGCACCGGCCCATCAACCACATCTGCAGCACTCGATTAAAGTGAACCAGCATCAGTGAAACACAAAGCTCCACGTCGTCCTTCTCATCTCTGCCCTCGTTTTATATTCTTCACTTGTTTCGTGCACAGTGAGAGTGATAGCTCCCCACATTTAGCGCCTGCAGATTAGCATATTTATCTGAGTGGAGTACAAAGTGGAGATCAGGAGATGAGAAGGGAAGTCTTTAGAGGTTACTCTGTAGTTTTAATGATCAGAATATGATGCTGGAAAAAGGGATCGGTTTATGGATTATGATGGCAAAAAAGTGAAAATGCTGAGTGACCAACTTCACATCAAAAATTGAAGGCCCGGCGGACCCACATGAGTGTTTTCAGTTATTACAGTTTATTAGACATCTGCTCAGGTTAAAGTCACCAGACGTCACGTACTGATGAAGTCTGCAGAACGGCGCCAGTTTGAGCCCGACGGGCAGCGTTTCTACTTGGCATGCTGTTTATACAGACTTAAACTGATGTCTTTGGGCAGCAAGTAAACAAAATACCAGACGTTCAGCATTTATTATTTATTTGTTTCAAATTATTTCATTTTATTCTGATGTTGCTGTATTTTTATCTTATCTTATCTTATATCTTAGCATTTTTCATGTACCTCTGTCGACACTTAAAAGCTGTAGAAAGAATTTCTTCATTTTTCAAACTTGTGGTCTTCAAACAGTTTTATAAATCTTTTTTCACACAGTGCAGCAGCACTTCGTCTGTAAACAGGTTTTAATGTGAAAAATTGGCGGAGTTCTTCACTTGTTTATCTGGTCGACCCATGAGTCCTGTCCGGCTTGATCTTCTTCAGCGGTGGAAAAAGTACACAGAAAAAAAAAGTAAAAGTAGAAACAGCACAGCACAAACATACTCCTGTCCTGCATTCAAAAGTTTATTTAGGTAAAAGTCGAAGATCTCTGGAAGCAGCAACTGCAGGTGTATTTCTGGACCTGGCAGCTTTGCCGCACCTCCATAACAACACCACATGAAAGCGATTTGCACCTTTATTTTAAAGTTTATTTTAAAGTCTGCTGTTATCGGTCTTTTCTTCGTCCTGCCACGACTGTTAACAGTAACGTTAACCATTTACTCCCAACGCCAGCAGAGACCGGGACAGACCACCGACTCTCTCTAACTGTGCGCCGCTTGTGATGTTTTCCGGAAAAACTCGCCACCGACACCTAGTGTACACCTTTGGTATTACAGCAAACGCAAGGGCTTTCATCAGGGCGCAATCATCATCATCGTGTTACCTCATTCGGCGATAGATAGCGACTTATATCATTTATATTTATTCATTGTTTATTATTTATTTACATGAAAATCTTTAAGGACTTTATCTTTTATTACTTTAAGGACAACACAAGTGATTAAAACAATAGGCTACAGAGTAAAAACTCAGTGTAGTAAATTATAAAGTAGCAACATATTTAAAATGACAGTACGCTGCATGAGTAAAAGTACTTACTGGTCCCGGAAGTAGTTTTATTCTGACAGCGCAGGCCGGAAGCTGCGGGTATATAAGGCGCAGCTTGACTGCGGCTGCAGGTTTGTTCCGGGCGGGTCGGGCAGCGGAGTCAGTCCAGTCCGGCTCAGCTGCTCCACATCCGCACAGTTTGTTGGATTTATTAGTTTGTAGGGAGACTTTGACTTCAGCTCAACTCCGGAACAACGAGACGATAAGGAGAGGCTCATCTGTCCGCGGTGAGTTGCGGGTGTTCGCCGCAGGTCCGGTGCCCCGCACGGAGCTGCTTGCTTAATTATTCACTCTTAATCTGAGTCAGCGACTCGTTTAAAGGTTTAATCCACGTTTTTAACGACAGCTGCGCCCTTTAGTCAACTTCACAGTGTCGGATTCTGGTTTAAAACGTCAGAAAATAGTAAAATAAATAGTTTTACCTTCGTTAAAACAAAACTTAGGACGTGAACCAGGCTGATTAAGATGGAGATTATACAAACTCGTTGTTGAAAACTGCAGCATGTCGTGTTAAATTCAGACTAAAGTTTGTGTCTGAAGATCAAAAACATTCATTTCTTAATAAAAGCGATATTAATGGACTTTATCGAAAAGTAACCTGTTATCTGTGAATGTTTTATGTTAATCAGATGATATTGTTGGACCTATAAATGATGTGATTTATAACATTAGCTCACTGACACATCTGTATGACATTCAGTACATGAATACAGAAATTAAACATATTCTGTATGTTTGAGTTACTTTAGAAACAATATCTAAATATTATATAATCTTATTCTTACACTGTAAATGTTTTCTTTATAACCTTATCAAAAATGTTTGTGTATGTTATGTATGACTGCTGCAACTCACAATTATTTTTATTATCAACAGTGCTTATTCTTTAATCAATTAATATATGTTGTATGTATATATACATATACATATATATACATATATATATATATATATATATATATATATATATATATATATATATGTATAGATTGTTATTAGTTGTGGGTAGAGCCTGTCCGATATGCATTTTTGGGGGCTGATGTCGGTAGTAGTGGGTAAAAAACTCTGATATCAATGTATATACACACATTTTCTGCAGCGATCCTTCAAACACTTGTATCTGTAAATGATATCGGTGAATTGAAACGGTAAACTTCACTCGAATTTAATAGTTATAAATCATCCCAAGCATCATTTTACGTTTACATATCAGCTGATATGTAAACATATATGCATCCGGTACTCATTATTAGAAATCAAGGAGACTGAAAAACGATATTGTGAACAGATATTCATTTGCAGTAAAAATGAAAGTCTTTGTTTCAAACTTTCAAATATTTTTCTCCAAGTACTGTGCTTAAGAACAATTTTGAGGTATTTTACTTACATTTTCTGCCACCTTTCACTTCCTCTCCACTGCATTTATGTGATAACTTTAGCTACGAGTAACTTTGCAGATTCAGATTGTTCAGTGTTTACAGGCTGTTAGTTGTGACGTGTAGCCGATCGGATGGTGTTGTAGGCAGGACGTTGTGTGTGAGGATGCTGCATCAGAGCAAAGAGGCACATTTTAAATTAGCTTAATTTATCAGCAATCTGACAGAAAAATGACTGTTATGATAATCAGAAAAATGGTCTTTAAGATATCAGAACATTGTGAAAAGTGCCTGTTAATATATCCTTAAATCCAGGGGGAACATTTTTAAATTGCTTGTTTTTTCTGACCACCTGTTAAAAACCGAAATGAAGTCAGTTTACTGTCACATGAGACAAAGAGAAGCAGCATCATCACGGTACAGAAGCTAGAACCGGGACATGTTTTGTGTTTTTGCATGAAAAGTGACTCAAATGGTGACTCAGTTATCAAGATCGTTGAGGATTAATTTTAATTACAGAGGATTTCTGTAGTTGTCAGTTGATTGACAGTGTGTGAGGAGGTGGCAGATGACTGAAAACTGAGCCAGTAAACACAAAGGAGGATTTTTAAGTGTATTTTTTAACACTAAGGTGAATTGTTTTCCTTCTGTATGAGTGCAAGATAGAAATCTTCCCCTCTGTTGACGACTCACCAGCAGGCTGTATTTATAGAGCAAAGTAAAGTCTCTAAATGAGAGTCGATTAACTGGCGCGGCGTCCAGTTGAGTAGCCAAACGAGCATTTGGCCGGTGTTTGCTGCTACTTTCACACCTCGTGAGTCTGTGCGACACACACTCACTGACCTTTTCCACCAGTCAGTGTTTCTTCCCGGAGCTTCGGCTGCCAGACGGTTATCAAGAGACTCTCTGAGACTTTACTGGGCAAAGTTTTCTTTGCATTGTGCATAAATCAGTTTGGCACATTAATGCGCACCATCTGCATGACGAAAGTGTTCAGAATAGGATTATATGTACCACCTGAACGACTCGTTGTTCCAGCCAGCAGCGCCAGAAAGACGTCTTTTACATTGTGTTCACGTAATGAGGTGAATGTGAGTAAAAGGGAAAATCGTCCGTTTCCACGAGGCTCATTGTTTCTGGCTCCATGTAGTTGTTTAGTTTATGCCTCAGGGCTGCAATTAATGATTACTTTCATCATTGCTCAATCTGTAATTTAAAAAAAATGACGCGTTTAGTCTGTAAAATGTCAGAAACGATGAATGAGTAATGAATTAATTGAATAAATGTCCCCCTGAGAAGCAGTGAACGTCATTGATCCCTTGGCTTTTCATCCAGCACCATCATCAGGTCAGAACTTCAGTTGGTCCAGTACTTTGGTTGTTGAAACCAATAACATTCCCATCAGCCTCCTCTGTACTTCATGTTGAGTGCAAATTTGCAAATGTTAGCATGTTAAAATAAACACAAAAGTCTGAATTCAAGTAAATTCAAGACGTTTGGCATAGCGGCTCAGAAATACTTTTCTCATAGTCTTTAATTGTGAAAGAAGCTGTTAAATACTCAATGCATTTTTTAATGTGTCACAGCTGGTGTCAACGCGACACTGGAACTTCTAACTTTCATACAATACCTTGAAAAATATCAGTTTTCTAAACCGTGTTTCAAACTGTCAAAAATATTCAGAATCCACATGTATTGATTGATATTTCTGACAACAACTGTGTCACTGTGTGTATGTTAGCATGCTGAGAGTAGCATTTAGCTGTGCCCACAAGTACAACCTCAGAGCCGCTAGCATGGTTGAAGACATTTAGGGCTGGGAAATCGATATTGTATTATTATTATGATATATAAGTCTGAACTCACCAGCCTGTTCTACTTGATCGAATACTTAACTTTACCCACTTCGTCATTATATCCACATTACTGATGATTATTTATCAGAAATCTCAGAGTACTGATAGTCATCCCTACAATATTGTCACAATATCAATATTTGAGGTATTTGGTCAATAATATTGTGATATTTGATTTTAGTGCCAGTCTGAACTTTAATGAAGTGCTTAGAGGAGGTTTCCAGATATTGAAATATACGTATATTGTGTATTTGTGATATTATTTTAAGGTCGTATCACCCAGCAATACAATCACTTGATGGATTTTTGGCCTCAGAACTTGAATTCTTCGTATATTTCCTGTGGCTATAAAAGATTTTGACTCTGAGGTTCTGAATGTTCATGTTAAGCAGTCATGCAGGGATGTCTGCTCTGGTGTCCTGATGGTCGCCGCGTCTGCTACATGAACACAACATCCGCGGTCTGAATCCTGGCCGGAGGACCCGTCTCTCTCTGCTGGCTGTCACACAACAACAAAGAACAATAATCAGTCATCTGGGGATAAATCTACAGACACGTTTTGTTTGGATCTTGCTCGGGATCTTCCCTGATTCTGCTTTTTCCTGGCCTGCCGTTGCTATCTGTGTCCCCACCTCCACATCCAACCTCCACAAGTTCAGGTCGTGTCTCTGGAGGACGTCCACAGGCATTGTGGCGAGGGGAACCACAGGTCCATCTGTCCCTTCCCTTCATGTGCAGCACTGAGGCACTTAGTCTATTTGTGGATCACAGCGTGGTCGCTGCGGCCTGACAAAAGGACTGACGAGCCACGGGGGGGGGGGGGCGATCCTCGAGGACTGGCAGTTACTTTACTTCCCATCCTGCCAACAGAGCGTCTCGGGGGTGAACTGAGGGAGGACGTGTGGAGTCATTCGAGGGAAAATACAAAATATCAGGCTGTCAGTATCAGCCCTGGCAGCTGAGTTCAGATTGTAGTGTTGGTTTATCCTTAATTTAACAAAGTGAAAATGTAGCAAGCAGAAGGGACTGAAGCACTTCGCTCAGTTTTAGTGTTGTAGGGGTGAAAATAATGATTATTATTTTATTACCAGTTGGTTTCTAAATTCATCGGTTACATGTTTAAGCAATAAAATGTCAAAAAATAGTTAAAGTAAGTCACAAGTTCCCAGATCCCAGTGTGACTGTAAACGACTTGTTTTTTGATTATTAAAATTGTTAGAGATGCATTTGTTGCATTATTGTAAATTGAATATATTCCAGTTTTAGTTCTGTTGGTCGTCTTTGGCTCAACGAAATCTCTTTTTAACTCCAAACTTTCTGTCCCAGATTCTTACATTTAAGGTTGTGTTGGGTTAACAGAGATCTATGTAACAATTTGTAGTCATTTACATGTTAATCACTGTTTTATTGACCACGTGTGAGCAGATTGTAACGTGACGGGGAAAATGAGACCTTCCCCGTCTCTCCTGTCTGCACAGGCCTGTGGATGATCTGTTGATCTGTGGTTCAGTCCAGAGGATGTGACTTTATGCACGTTGTCATGCGCCTCGTCTCAGCGCGTCTCTCCGCTCTGCTAACAAAAAACAACAGTTAGCTAACGTTAACATGAACTAACAAGTACAGAAGCTCCTCAGAGGCCCTTTAATATTTTGGGGCTTTTGACTGTTGATTGGACAAAACAAGAAACTGGAACATGTCACCGAGGGGCATCTTTCATTATTTCCTGACATTTTAAACAATTGATTCATTAAATATAAATCAACAGATTATAAATAGATAATCAGTAGTGACAGCCCCACATGATTATGTCCAGAAGAAGCCTTGAAACTACCTTAAATTTGACAGTCTGAACTAGTTTCTTGTTTGTGATTCCTTAAATCTAAGTCATGTGACAGATGAGGACCTGAGTTGTGAGAATTTCCTTCTCAGATTTGTTAAGTTTGGCCAGAACAAGTGAAAGTATCCAGTGAAGACAAAAACTAAAGAAAATATAATGAAAATAAGGATAGATTTCATCCCTTTTAATTATCTGGTGACCCCCCAGATTCCTGTCAATTAATGAAGAAATGTGTATGAGTGAGTCGTGCTGACACCAGGGAAGAAGGAAGAGGGTCGTTTCCTTTATTTGCTGATTAAATTACCAGCCTTTAACACGCTCCTCAAACACGCCGCGGTCACATCATGCTAATGCCCCGGTGCTCTTTCAAAGGTTTCTAGTTTTAACGAGATTAAATTCAGTCAAACTGAGTTAAAAAGCAGATGGTCAGACCTCCACAGGGTGACCTCGTCCCTGAACTCTGCTCTGTCGCAGCACGGGAGCTTTATCAGCTCCTCTTTTCTCTAAACTCATTGTGAGGTCATGTGTTAGTCAGACGTACAAAACATCCACTGTGAGCGTCTTAACTGAAGCTGTGTGAGATATATTTAAGATGAAACACCTTCCACCGTCACGCAGCTTCAGGTTTAAAAATGGAAGATTTGACTAAATATAAATACAAAGAGGAGATTTTACCTTTGAGTGAACAAATGAAACAAAGACAAGTGAGAATGAAAAGCCTCAAAATCAGGACGAGCAGGAGCATCAATAGAGAGACAAAAACAGCTCTTTATATCAGATTTAAATACCCGTCAGAGTTTAGCTGAATGTTAATGAGACAGGAAACATAAACTTTATACAGCTCACAACCAAGAGAGTAATGAGTTCCTCTGAAGACCCGAGGGGCTGATTGGACCTGTGAGGAAACGTCGATGTTGGATCAAAGTTTTGTCAGGGTAGAGAAGTCAGGAAAAGGATTTTAAAGTTTTTAATCAAGCAGTGTGATCGTTTCTAAAAATCACTGAGGGGTCATCTCTACATTTGTTGTTGTTCAGCTCGTCAAAGCAAACCTGCCTGAGGTTTCTGCTGCAGACACAGTTTAGTGACTTCAGTTGTTAATCATTATTCTTTGGGTAATTATTTAAAGACCAACGTACATTTAGATTTCTACTAGGGCTGGGTGATATGGCCTTTAAATAATATTATAATGGTTTTAGGCTGTATCTCAAACAATATCTCCTCAGAAACACTTCATAAATACCAGGACTGGGCGACAAAATGAAATATCACAATCTCTTTTTACCAAATATCTCTAAATTAATATAGCAACAGTATACAGTGGTGCAGGGAGGACATTATTGTGGGCCAACCCAGAAGTTGGCATCCGCAATGTTTACTTTGTGACAGTCCCAAATTTGTCAAGATGAGTTTTTTGCTATGATTTCCCAAATGTAGTAATCCAACACTTTTAAGATATGGAAGCCTGTAATGAATGCAGTATATTTATCCCATGCATCTGTTTCTGCGTTATTATCTTTGAAGAAGAAAAGGTTTTGATATCGGCGCCTAACGGACAACACACTCACCAACACGATGGATCTGTGATTGAATCAATATATCGATCAGGCCTTAATCCGTCCAATAGTTGTTGAGAGATTTGAACCTGGACCAAAGCGTTGGACTTGCTGGCGTCATCCTCCCCAGTGTCCTGCTGCTAACATGGCTGAAATCATGATGCGGTTTTATTTCACTGCTGCAGCGACGAGCATCAAAGCAGCTCGACTTCAGCTGGCTGTTTTATTTGAATGTGGAGTTACTGGCTGCTGCTGGTCTGACTCGTGGTTTGTGGTGTGTTTAAGTCTCAAATGTCTGCATGAGTTGGGTTAGTTGGGAATCACGCAGCACACATTTTGGACTAATAGTAACTTTAGTACATACAAACGTCAAGGTTTGAGTAAACAAAGACAAAGTTGTTGTAGTTTGTGGTGTAATTTTTTAATATTTTGTCAGGTTTGACATGTTTATGGAGATTCAGCAGGGAATCAAAAGTCACTCCACGGTTGACAGTCTGACTTTGGACTACTTCAGCTGAGAACTTGCAGTCTAACCATGTTATCCAACTCTGCGTTCAGCTTGGTAGCTTTTAGTGCTTTGGCAGTCCAGTCGCTGTGGTGGGAGAAGTGGTGCAGCTGTAACACGGTGGCTAAATCACGAGAGCGTTTGGCACCGAGCCACTCGTACAAACACTCAACACGTGGGAGACGCTAATTCAGAACAGAGTCTGAGAGGAACCAGCAGACAGAATTTTTCTCCACGCGCTCCAGTTTATTCTCCCAAACCTGAACCAGATGTCCTCGGCTGTAATGACGTTTCTTTTACACTTCGGTGCAATTACAGCGGGAGGAATCTGCTGCCTGTGTGGTCCCGCTGCGTGGATCATCTGCATGGAAGGTAGCTTTTAGTCACACCTGGTGTATTGATTTCACTCAATAATCAGCAGTCAATAGAAGTATCAGGATGATGAGAAGCAGCAGCAGCAGCAGCAGCTGTCCTCCTCTCCTCCTCTGCAGAGAGTGGGCGCCCTGCTCTCCACCTCTGCATCCACCTCTCAGGGTTTAGGTGTAATTGGGTCTCTGGTGGATTACGTGTCTACCTCTGCGCTCGACATTTTTACTTTCATCTTTTAAAGTTTAGTTTGTCCTCGCCGGCTGACAGCTCAGTGCTCTCAGATGGCACCGAGAGGCTGAAGCGTTGGCAGCAATTGGGAATAATTCTCTTTTCATCACACTTCTATCGGCGGGAGAGCTATTCTTCAGGTTTTAAAGCAGTCAGATAACATCTTTTAGTTTGAAACCAGCTTTTGACAGTGTGCTCTCCTGGCTCCCTGTTGTTGGTGGTTGTCAGTTTTTCATACTCAGGCGCAGCTTTGATGGAGTTTAATAGCAGCTGGTTTCTTGGCGTCAGTCCTTCTACAAGATGTCTCTCTCCTGCTCCCTCTGAAATATCCACTGGAGCAACGAAGTTGTCAGCTGCGACTCTGCCGACGCTCGCAGTAAAAAGTCAGGAGCAGTCGTCTCCTTTGAACTTCATCAGGATGTCTTAGAGTTCAGCTTGAATCTGCAGCTCGAACTGATTATTAAACAGTTTATTCAGGTCTCCCAAAACGTTCAGTTGGTGCAGGATTAGTCACCGTCTCACCTCATCTGCACATGAATGTGGTTTAGTTTTTTTGGAGTGAATAAGAAGCGGGGAGAAGGGCTCCTCGCTGTGTGGGCAGTGCTGCTGTCAACAGATTTGGAAGGTCCTCCACATCCATGAGTCATGTGCCTTCTGTCTGACGGGCCTGCATCATCGGCACAGCTGCCAGCAGCGACCTGTAGCCGTACTAGATAGACCTAAAATAATTATTAAAGCTTTGGGGCTTCGAAGGACGACAGGATCAATTCACATACATTAAAACCATTGCTCATGAAAACTATCATAACTTCCTCAAACTTGCAGTCATTATTTAGTTATACACTTTGCTACTACTGTAAAATGACTGATGACCTAATGAGAGGTGAAGACAAAAATCGGACTTCACATAAAGTAAATATATACAAACCAATGTACTGTAGGTCCAAACAAATAAGTAAATAAATATACTGTAGTCTGTATGCCAACATGTAAAAAGACCAGGCTTTGTTAAGAGCAGTAACTCTTTGATTCACAGAAGTGTCAGGCTAAAAATCTCCTTTTCTGAGAAAAACTAAAGATAATTGATGTGATACGTAATGAATAATGTTGCACTTCTACGGGGTTATTTGGGATTTTTGATGTAATGCATAAAAAACAACACGGACGCTGTTGAATACTGATTCGGGTGTCGATTACCATGGCGACGGTCGTAGCTTCGGAGCATTCGCGTTATATTTACAGCACTTATTTAGGAGTGTAGATCGCTTTTATGCTGAAATTTTTTTAGTAAAAGCAGCTTCTGGTCACATGATTCTTAGCTCATGTGGGATGTACTGTACATGAAGATATGTCCATATTATAGAGTTTCAAAAATGTCATTTAATAATGTAAATACATCATGTAAACAAACATTTCCATTTCCGTTTGCTTTATACTTCCACTCCACTTCCTTTTAGAGACACATATTGTACTTTTTACTCCACTACATCTATTTATTTGTTACTTTGCAGATTACATGCTGCATCAGAGCCAATGTACCAGATTTTTAAATTAATATATTTTATTGGCAATCATATAAAAAAAACAAAAAAAAACACTGATTCCAATGATGAGAAATTGAACGCTGAATTTCAAACTTGATAATCAGCCAGGCCAGTAATCGGTCAGCCTATAATGTGAAGTATAAACATACATGTGAATATACGTATATTTGACTTACTTCATTACATTTAACATCAGATGATGCAAACATCCTGTCGCAGGATTTTAAAAGAACAGTCCGTTAAAAAATGAAAACTCAGTAGTTCCTCACCCTCGTGCTGATGGAAAGTCAGGTGACGTTTCGTAGTCCACAAAACATTTCTGGAGCTTCAGCGTCTCCTAAACGACTGAAGAAGCTGCAGACTTCATCAGAAAACACAATTTTCAGCCGTCAAAGACTTCACACAAGAGATTTCTGCCTTTTGTGCTTTTCTCACTGGTTTAAAGTGGGCGCAGCTCTTCTGAAAGGTGATGTCATCCATATCTGTGCACCAATCAGGATGTAGCGATATTAATTAATATGTGATGACAGGTGGTTGATTGTCAGGCTGTCAATCAAATCTGATCAGACTCAGACACACAGTCCTGATGAAGCAGAGTTTTTGAATGTTAAACTCTTGATTAAAACCGACTCGGGATGTTTTTTAACCTCGATTGTTGCATATTTGTGTTACAGAGAAATACTTCAGATTTGAAACAGAGACATCAACACTGATACAGATCAGTGGCCTAAATCACGTTATAGCTCCATCAAAGCAAAGTCAAACTAAAGCTGAGCGTTGGGTTGTTCTCTGATCCAAACTGGTTCAGTTTTCTCAGCCAGAACGAGCTGGAAACAATCGTCTGGTCACCAGCGCTCACAGATCAATGTACGGTGGCCCACATGGGACAGTAGTCACGCTGAATATGAAACAAAAGCTTTGTCGACAGTGACATGTGAACAAAAGAGCTCCTGAGCACAGACGGATTAGTTTGTCCACTTTTAATCTTGCTGCCGTTTTGTCCGTGCGATGGCACGCTGCTCTGCTCTGTCACGACTCTCTTCGCGTTTGTTTACTGCTCACAAGGCTGCACCGTCGTGACAAATTGATCCGCAGTTTTGAATCACGTATTGAAAACAAACACAAAAACGTGAATCATGAGCTGTGAATCATGAAACACTGTGCATTAACATGATGAATCTGTCTCATTACTGAAGGGATTTTCCTGTTCTTTAACAGGAGCTGTAGGTACCACTGATCATCAATCACGGCCTCATTCCTGCTCGCGAGTGCTTGTTGCTATAGAAACAGCTGTACGTTGGGTCGACTATAAGGCCCGGGTCACAGTGTGAACTCATCTATTATCTAAACTTTTGAATTATGGCTGAAGAAATGTGTTAATTTGTTTGAGACTTACAGGGTTAAATGTGTTTAATGAGGCCAACAGATGCTGCATCTGTTCACATCGTAGCATTGATTATTGATAGCAGGAGTAATAATGGTAATAAACAGGAATCATAGAAGTTAGTGTTGTCTGTCATTTGGTTGAGATAGAAAATGATAATATTAAATTCAACTCAGCTGATGCTAGTGAGTTGTAGTCATAGTGTTTTTGAAGGATCACATTGTTTGTTTGTTTGTTTTGAGAAGGAGGAAACACCTTTCCCAAATAACTTCTGACATTATGAACATTTAAAGTTAAAATATGCAAAGTTTATAGATTCCTGCCTCCTAGTGTCTCCTTGTGGTATTACTTTTGCACAGACAACATTAGCAGCATTAGCTACCACTAGCAGCCTGTCTATTGTCCAGAGTAAAAAACAACCGTAAGAACCCCAGTTTGAGATAGAAACCCTGAAGTCAGCTAAGAAAAGTCAGAGTAAAATAGGCGTTTGTATTAATAAGTAGGCAGGTTTTGTTTCTTACTGAGCGTCTCAGGTCCTGGTGGTGAGAGGAAACACACATCAACAGGGGAACAGACTTTGACACAACACCGGAGCGTGTCCATCCAGTGAACGCCCGTCTTCACCTCCTTCGCCTCCTCCATCAGCAGCTTCTTTGTCTTTTGCCGTGTAGACTTTCCACATTTAGTTACCTGGGGATAGTGACCGGGGAAGACAATGCCTCTTCCTGTTTTGGTTGCACAGTGACAGACACTATTCTTTTCTGCCATAATAACCAGAAACAGTATATCACACATCAGTCATTTAATATATGGTAATAAAGTCCAAGACGAATGATTTCTTCCTGAGTGTGTAAATACTGTACAACTGAAGTCTTCTCTGTTCTCTTCTCTGCAGCTGATGTAAAGCAGAACGAGGTCAAAGGCTCAACACTCCCGTTCTCCTACCTTCACTTAAAGCCAGGAGCCATTAAACAGGTACATATGGTACGCTGCTTCCTGTTGTTACTCAGTCCTGTCCTTTCAGCTTTCCTTTTGGTTTTGCCCATTTTCTTCACACATTTCTTTGTTCTTTTTACTTTCACCCAAGAGCGTGTGCTCTGTTATCAAGGGGGACAAACTAGGTTGAAATTCGGCGTTTTAGACATTTGTAAAGCAACGTTGCAACTTTATTTTTGTTCTGTCTTGTCACAGCGCTGTGCTTATGCTCTGCTTAAGTTTCGGCACAAAAACCACTTGGTTAGGCTTAGAAAAACATCTGGTTTGGCTTAAAATATCTGTTTCGGTTGATCAGACTTCACATGTAAAACAGCTGGAAATGTCTCCAGATCTCCTTATAAATATCCAGTGGGATGACTAAAACTGCAGTCGGCTGTTTGGCATCCTTGTTGGCTGTAATGAAAATGTTCATATCTCAAAAACCAAAATATGTGCATATTTTAAATTAAAATATTTTGTTCATGTTTCTACATTTAGAAATCTTTTGGGTCGATATGTTTTGTGTTTTTTAATCAGTGAAATTGGATGAAAAACATGTCCGATTTTTTTTTTTTAATGACATCATTTCAACACTTTCATAATTTATTGACTTATATAACCTTTTAGTGTCGGTTGTAGAGACTTCAGGGATATGAATCAGTTGAAGATGCTCCAAGAAATGACATCACAATAAGAAAAATACCAGTGTAGGCACTGACGGATCGTTTGTAATGCAGCTGAATTAATCTGCTCCGTTACACAAATCGTCGTCAGCGAGCACAACAAAGATCCATCTGAGCTGTGGGCAGCGACGGAGAGGTCTGCAACCGGGCTACGAGGATATCCATCTGTTACTGAATATTTAAAACAAACATGCTGCTCCTGTTTGGATGAAACAATTTGACTTCACCTCGGTCTGGTTTACATCGTCCGACTGATTGAATTCAAACTGATGTCGCTGCTCGGAGCAGGCAGACAGTAACGGATGTAAACCCCACTGAGGTCAGACTGAAGGCCTGATCACATTAAGTCCAATTAAAAACTAACTTATTTACTCTGTCAGGCGTCTTTGATGTTCAGGAGCTTCATGACTTCAGCAGGAACATGTTAGTCCATCTTGTTTCATGCAAATGTTAATTAATGCAGTTTTACTCTGACTGACTGTCTGAAAGTATCTGTTGATTTATCTTCTCACTGTGTGTCCTGCATCGATTAAATCTCACCCGGTGACACAGACACATGCGGTCGCCCACATACTGATGCACACACACATCAAAGTGTTGTAGTGTGTGACTCGTCTCAGTTTAACTTCACGATGCATTATTTGTTTATAGATGCACGATCGTATTTCTGAGAAAAAGAGAAGCTCGAACGTCTCGTATATGGAACGGACCTGTAGCAGATCACACCGCTGAGGCTTCTGACTGAGGCCGTCTGGACTTCTGATTATTAAAAATAAAGAAGAAATAGATGAATTAAAGTGGCATTGTTCTTTAAAGCTGGCCTTTGTAACAGCAGAACCTGGAGCTCTGACTAAAACATGACACATTTGACAACAGTGAGTCAAGCGGTATTTTAGGTAAGCGTTAAATAATTGAACTCGCTGAATTTCAAACTCTATTTTTAGGTACGTGTTCACAAATGCTGAGTCAGCTGCAGACAGCATTACATCACTTTCACCTCAGTTCAACTGTGAGAAAAAAATGTCTGAACTTGTCAGAGAAGCTTCTTTATTTTACAAAAACTACAATTAAGTTTGTCTGAAATCACATTTAATCACATCACAGCTGCTGTAACAGTGAATATCCCCTCATCTTATCTTAGCTTATCTTATCTTATCTTATCTTAGCTTATCTTAGCTTATCTTATCTTAGCTTATCTTAGCTTATCTTATCTTATCTTAGCTTATCTTAGCTTATCTTATTCATCAGAAGCCTTTGAATAAAATGTGGATCTTCACTTCTGTGTCATATTTGCAACATTTTTTAGGTTACAACATTTTTTAGGTATCTTTACAGCATTTTACAAATGTTTTTCTGCAGATTTAAGAACAGAAATATGAGGCTTGTGTAACTCCCAGTGAAAATGACCTTAATTTAACGACCAGCGATCAATACTTTGAGGGGGATTAGAAGTCGATACTGGGCCTCGACTGTTTAAACAGGTCAGACAGTGGAAAGCTCTGAAATGAGGTCAGAACTTAACCAAACCAGTGATGTAATGTGAGACGAGCCTGATTTATAAGGTGACGCCGACCTTTTCCAACACCTGCTTTTATAAAGAAGACTCTCAGACTAGTCCTGTCGGGTTAGCTCGCCTGAGATGCTGTTTGTCTGAGGAGAAAATAACTTTTGCTGGGAGATCTTACTCACAAGACTCATGAGAACTCCTGTAGGATCATCTGGACTAACAGAACATTGCTCATGCTGATTCACTCTGAAGAATCTCTGTAGACGAGCAGCTTTAAACATTCAAACTACCCATGATGCAACACTTGCAAAACACGCGTAACAGATCTAATTTTGTTGTTTATCCAATATTTATGTTTTCAGCGTCTTTGACATCATTTCTCATGAGCCCTCGACCCTAAACATCAGGGCTCAACAGAAGAGAAGAAGGTCATGAGTGAGTCGAGGGGTCGGGGTTCGCTCTTTCAAAGAGAGCGTTGCTGAGTTTTAAGGATGTGGATGAAACCAAGTCGAGCCCGAGCGATACAGGATTTTTTTTACCAGTATCAATTATCAGCTGATATTCCCTATTTACACAGAATACATAAACACACACTGTATGAAGCCTCACATGTTGTTACCAAACTCTTGTAATGGAGGCAGGATATTAAACTTTATCGTCTCACTGAGAAACCGATACTGACACATCTACGATGGGCCGATAATGGCTGATAATATCGACTGACTGATTTATCAGTCGGGCTCTAAAACCAAGATACAATGACATCGTTCAATTTTATCAGCAGCCGAAAACACTGAAAACGTTTCTGCGTATCTTCACCCTGGACCGAGTTTTCCAGAAGATCAGTTTTCAGCAACCTAAAAGGCCAAGAGGCGTAGAAAAAGCTTTGTACTCTGGACCTGTGGAGATCCGTTGGTGTTTTTTCTCTTCAGGTCTCAAACATCGAGTGTTATAAATGTCTTCCACTGCAGCAACTTCCACATTACAGCTCTTATTAAAAGTGAGACCGTCTTGACCCAAACTGGTTGGAGAGCCTCATTGAAGTCGTTGATAATTTGGATAATTAATGTGAAATTGCAGGTGACCCCCGGAGAGCTTCATCTCTTCCTCCTCTCCTCTTCTATACCGTGTTTAGCATTCAGAGCAGGAACCTGAGTCGGTATGGACTTTCTGAAGAGGCTTACACCACCTCCACCCTCAGGGACGCTCCAGTCTTTATGTATTCTTCATCCACCTGCTTTTATTTGGTATGCATCTCAGGGTCCGTCCAAAAGCAAAGTGTGTGAAAGAAGATAATTTGATGTCTCCCCTGCCTGCCTCTGTGTATGGTTATGAGGCGTGATGGCGGGCCCTCAAAGGGAGAAGCTGTCCATGTGACTGGTTTCATAGGTAGCTTTCAGAGAGGGGAGAGGTAATAATGACCTCTTTGAAATAAACCCCCCTGAGGTTTGCTTTGTCCAAGATTTCTCTTCTCCCTTCTCTTCAAACTAAATAAAATAAAGTCAAAATTGTTCATTCAGTTTGCTGAAGAAACTCTCCAACAGACTGAAGAGAAGATAAGACTCAGTGCCGTCAGTCAGGAATAAAACCAAATCCTCAGTTTATTAAGTCATCAGCTAACAGTCGTCCGCTGTGACGTCACGTCTGGTTTGGTTTCCATCAAACCTCGAGACAAAGACTTCAAGACTAAAACGCTTCTCCACGGGCGAACTGATGGCAGCAATTTTATTCCAGTAACAGATTACTTTCATGAAAAACAAACTAAATAACTGATTACTTGAATTGCAGAACTGACACATTACTGTACTTGGTACAACAAAAAAGTAATCTGAGTACTCTGCATGAAATTTCGAGTACAAGTACAAATACAGAGTAAAATACTGTCTGAACAAACTCGCCTGTCTTTTACTTTCAGTGGTTAAGTCTCCAATCTGATGTCCCGCTCACAGCTGACAGTACGTGGTTTGTTTACATGAAGTAGCAGAATATGTGACGGGTTCGGTGTGGACATCATCACTTTGCATTGGACGTTTGCATTCAGTTAGGACACGGTGTCGTGTTACATTCACAGTCGTTGCGTCACAGTTCATGGTGGCAAAGTATTTGCACACAAACTTGTGTGCGATTGTATTCAGGATACAAAAAGAAAAGCAGCAACAACATTCCTGAGATTCACCAACATCAATACGCGTCTTCTCCCACAGCGGCTGTGTACATTGTCCTCTCATTACTGATGCAGAAACATTAGATCCTCGGGGTTTATCCCACTGTCCCCGTTCACTGCTCTGATGGATGAAGGCAATCAGGTCCGCTGCCTCTCCGGCACCGAGGAGGAAACATGCTTCTGTACACGCTGCACTTCCTCCAGACTCTCTGACTCTGTGATTTATTGGACTGGAGCGTCCTGTCACTGGTGGGTAATCGCTGCAGAAACAGTTACGCACAGTGGCTGTGGGAAGCCGGCAGGATTCATACTGGGATCCTGTTTCACTGCTGCAACATGCTGACGGTGCAGTCCTCGGCTCTGTGGGCTGGTGGTTGTGTTATAAATGATAATAAAGGTGCCGTATGCAATGAGTGTCAGTGTGGACGTGAAATATATTACATCAGCAAAATGAATCTCTTTCTATGGATATTTAAAGGAATAGTTCAGTTAATCTTAATGTGCAGTGTTTCAGTTTGAGTGATCACGCTGCAGGAACTCTGATATCTTCTGATTTCAGGATGTTTTTCGTCTTCATAAGAAAAAAAATATTAGAAAACAAAAAACTGTGAAAATAAATATAATTTTTTTATTCAGAAGAAATATGTTTTTTATTCCTCTTTCCTGTCAATCAATAGACGACAGTGTTGCCAAGTCTCACAAGAGAAACCAGCCTGAGAAAGAAGAGACTTGGCTTAAATACTGATTTTACATTTTTGTTTTTAACTCTGAGGGACTTGAACAAAACCAAGTGGCGAACAAAAAATGAGAAATAGATCAAATAATCAATGAAACAGGGTTGGTAGACGGATCCAGCAGCGTGGCATGCTCAGCATTTTTGCTTTATTAGACAGAAGTTACTGGAGACGAGGCCCAAAGAAGCAACTACAGTTGAGAAACAAACCAGAAGAAGAAACTACCATTGTTAGTAACTTTACAGAGAAACAAGCCTAAAGTCGCTCATCATACAGACACTTGGCGGCCGTGATGCACGATGAGGGTGACGTCACCTGGCAGCGAACACGCCAGCTGAAGAACAAAATTTACTTTGTGCTGAATTACTTTCTTTGAGCTGCACAGATCAATATTTTTTATCTCAACAATGGACTAAATGAGTGCTGTGAATGAGGTCATTTGTAGCGATGAACCCACAGAGAGTCATCCCCAGATCACCGACCTCTGCCCACAAGCTCACTGTTTGGACTCACTCTGTCACTGTGGAAGTAAAACTCAAGTGAAATATATTACATCAGAAAAATGAATCTCTTTATATGGATATTTAAAGGAACAGTTCAGTGAATCTTTTCATTTTGGGTTTTATCAGGGACTCTGATAATCTGTTGATTTCAGGATGTTTTTATGTCTTTTTGATTTAACAAGAAAACAAATTATTAGAAAACAAAAAACCACTGAAAATGACTGTGAAATATGTGTTTTCCTTCATATCCCGTCGATCAATAGGCGACAGTGTTGCCAGATCTCACAAGAGGAACAAGCCGCTCGGTTAGCTTGTGTTAGCTTGTGTTAGCTTGTGTTAGCTTGTGCCATTAAAGAAATAACTTGAATACAATATTGTGTTTTTAATGGTGCAAATGGAGACATTCACGGGCTGCTTCAAGTCTTTCAAAGAGCATTTAAAAAATGAGGGAAAACACTGCAGTTTATATGGATCATGCAGTTTAATAGATTAAGAATAGTTTTATATATTTCTGGACAGATTGCTCACCTCTTCCCACATCCTTACTGTTTTGACTCACTCAGCACTCTTTCAGCAGCAGCCAGCAGTTATTTTTATCAAAACAGTCCTAAAACCCACTGCATGCTACCTGTCCAGCATTAAACGTCAGACAGACACAGTTAGAGACGAGCTGGTGAACGAAGTGTTGCATTTAATAAGTTAAGACAAAGATATTTGTCTCAGAGCTTAAAGGAAGGCTACAAATTAAAGTTAATGTTGACTGCTGGATCTAGAAATGGGCAACTGTTCGCTATAACTTCCAACAAGTCATCGTAATAAGGTGGTAACAGTAGATGAATGCAGGTTTAAAGCTCATTGAACACAACAGAACAGTCGCCCTGTCAGGTGTGTTGATAAAGCTTTAGCAGTGTGATTACATGGGTGCACGCTCCGGCAGGCGAACAGAGAAGCACAGACCAGGTGCTGATACATATATACATTTAATCCTGAATATTCAGACGCAGAGCGAGCTGATCAAACCGAACACCTGAAGGGTCTCCAGTGTCGGCCCACAGGAAACGGCTGCAGGATTATTGAATCCAACCGGAGCGATTCTCCATGACTGCAGAGCAGAGAGGGAATTATTTGTGGCCATTCTCTGTGTGGCTGCGTGAAATTACCCAGCTGCCCCCAGACCTATTTTTGAAAAGAGCCACAGCTGCTAAATGGGACCTGAGCACCACTCTGTGCTGTGTGTGTGTGTGTGTGTGTGTGTGTGTGTGTGTGTGTGTGTGTGTGTGTGTGTGTGTTTTATACACTTGAAACTGGAAGTACAGGAAGAGGAGGACCAGCAGTTTTGTAACAGAAAAACCTTTTTTCACTAATGCACCATAAAACATTTGATCTTGAATCTTTCACCATCAAGTTTAAAACATTTTTTCTAAAGATTTGCATCAGCCTGAACTAAAGGTGCAGTCAGCAGGTAGTTTGTTTCCCATCTGCAGAACTCGGACGACTCAGACACATTTGATTTGATACAGTTCAGAGGAACGGGGGATGAAAGGCCTGTCGGTGAGGAAAAAAAAGTTGTTTTGCATGAAACCAGCTTTCGTGTTATTTTCTGAGAATAGAAATTATGATTGCAAAGAAGACAGACGTCCAAATGCAACAAGCTGTTGTGATTACAAAGAGAGAGACACAGTGATGGTTGTGATTACAAAACAGTTTGAGCAATTTGAGATCGGCAACACTGAAAGAAGTATTGTGATCGTGAAAAGAGCTGTTTTCTTCAGACGAGGACGAGAGACAGAAACACAGAATTAAAAGGATGTTGATGAAAAACTGCAGAACTCAAGTTCCAGTTTTTTAACAGAAGCAGAGCAGACAGGAAGTTTATAGTTTGTTCGAGATCATTTCCAGCCCGTGTTTCAGTTCTGCTTTAGACAACATGCTAATTGAATCAACGCCCAATCTACAGTAACAGCTGTGTCTGACGTATTTTTAAAAAAGACACCAAGAGGACGGAGAGAGTCCAACAGTGTGTGTGATGTGAATGGATTAAGCACTCTGAAGTCGATCTGCATCGTACACCTGTCTCCTGTAGAAAAGGGGCTGATGAATGTTTCCCACCTGCTACTGAGCAGCTGCTCATTCAGATCCTCCGAACGATGAAAGAAAGCAAATTAGTTCAGCTCAACTCCAAAACAAACCGAATGTGTCGTACTCGAACTCACAAGGAGACACGTCAGGTTTCCATCCACTGCTGATATCAGGAGTCGGTTCATGGAGATAAGCAGCAGGTGGTGAGATAACATTAAGATATATCAGAAGAGGGCGCAGCTGATTTAAAAGGACGTTTCATATCGGTCAATATAGATAATTATTGATCATTTCTTACTGTCCTATTTTTATTAATTTTGTTTTTAACCTGGTGAACAAAGGTTGGATTTAACCTCTTTATTATGAATTTTACCACTTTATCAAGACACACAGGTACATTTCATGTTTAGTGGGTTATGTTGGGTCCTTGTACCGTTTGGATGACCCTGCAACCATTAAGTCTATTCACTGATTAGCTGATGAACAGAAAATTTGTTACAAACTATTTCGATAATAGATTTATCATTTCATTTTAAGTAAAAATGTCAAACATCATCTGGTTCCAGCTCCTTAAACGTGAGGATTTGCTGCTCTCTGTGTCGTTTCTGACAGTAAATGAAGCGTCTTTGGGTTTTGGACTGTTAAAGACGTGATTGACGAACAAATCAATAATGAAAATAATCATTAGTTGGAGTCCCCCATCACCTTCACACAGTGAATTATTTGTTGCAGATGTACATGAATGTATCACCTGTGGAGCTTCATTAGTTCTTAAAATGTCTTAAATTCAAATTTAAAAGTATTTAGGCGTTTATTTCTTAAGTTTGAATCCACAGTATCGTGATTTAGTGTTTCGTTTGATGAACTGAAAGAAAAAGACTGAACACATTTCCATGCACATGATTTGCATCAGTCAGTGGGTCCACTTTTCCATTTTTAAACCTTTTTAAGAGCACTCGGCTCAGCGTGGTGAAGACTTTAATAACAGTTACCAGGAGATGTCTGAGAGGAAAATTACAGCCTTACACTTCATACATGTTCTCACTGATGAAGCCTGTCAGGCTGCAGGAGGGTTGGTGTTTAAAAGCAGAAGTCTGAGTCATTAAAACTGCAGCTGGTTTGAATTTTAACAGCGTTCAACAGCTGTTTTTTATTTATTTCAAACGTAATTATAATTATATTAATCTAATTATGATTGATTACATCATGATTACTTTAATTTATGCCCCCTGTTGGTTTAATCAAGACGTCTGTTTCTGCCTTCCTTCTTTGTCACCACGGCAGCAGTGGATGTGTGTGCGTAATCTCGTCCGACATCGTCACAATGCTCGTGTTGTGTTTTTGACAGCTCTTCGTGTTTTCTTGTTTGCTGTTTTTCTCGCCGTCTTCCTTTTGTTCGTCTCACAGTCACACATCTATCTGCGTAATTGTAATCGTGCTGACGTGAGTGATTGACAAAGATGTGCCAATAATGCTGAGTGCGTGTGCAAATTCCCAACGCGCCGTACGTACCCTTATTTTATTAACCCTGACCTCACCCAAAGAGGCAGCAATTACCCAGAGTGCACTGGCAGTGTTTAATTGCAGTGAAAGCGGAGCAACCGGCGTTTTACGTCATTAAACTAAAAGCCTCACACAGAGCGGTCAAATTAGCCGTAAATACACATTAACACAGCTGAGAGCTCAGCACAGATAGACAAAGAGCGAGAAGGTAAATAAGCAGGAATTACTGGTGTTAACTGCTCCGTGGGCCGTGTTAAAGGCAGAATCAGAGGACGGATGTTCGCTTCACTTTTAATCACATCACTGACAACCAGAGGAGTTAACTCAAGATTTAGGCCATTTTCTGTTATTAATTAAAGTAAGACAGTGTTATACTTGGAGGGAATCCCAAATATTTATGTTACTTTATGGTGTATGGTGTAAAATGTATCATTTCACAATCACGTCATTGTGTTTATTACTGCACCAACAGACAAAAACAGACTTGCAAAACATTTTGACATTATGAATATTAACCCACAGCCGTGACCAGGTGCTTCACTGTGGCAGGAGAAATATCGTCGTATGTCTTTAGCAATGAAACTGGCTGTAGATGCTGTGATTATCTTAAACCTTGTCGAGTTGAAAAGGAAGAAATGTTGGATGTCTGAGACTTTTGGTTCGTTCTCTTGCTGCTGCACTAGTAGCCACATACTACTTGTTATTATTTACACGTTACGACATAAAGTCCATCATTAAATGTCCCACAGTTTAATTATAAAGCTCTTCATGTGTTAAAAACAGTTAGCGGTTGCTAACAGGTGTCTAAATGAGACTACAGAGGTTGTCGGGGACATTAAACGTCCTCACAGCAAACGTGGAGACTCATCTACTCACTAGTCACTCACTCTTTATTAAATCTGCAGTTATCAGACCGAACTGCCGGCCGTCTCCTCACATGAGACAGGTGGCTGTATGTTGGTTTTAACTGGTAAACACCATCAGGGACCATAAGTGCACAGTTGGTCCTCTTCACACCCCCACTGATGGCCCCTCTTACGTCGACATGTCCTCGTCAGCACCAGCCAACGTCCGTCCATGTGTCAAACGATCCCACGGGGACAGGCTGTCAGTGTCACGTCCCCACAACTGACAAAAACTGTGACTGCCGATGTGTCATCATGCGTTTCTCTGTCCTGCTGCTTGTGTTCGCTCACATCCACTTCAGAGGAGACGCTGAATACAGTCAGACAGTCTTCAGTGTCTTTGTGTAACGTGCCGGCACAGATACAGTTTATCACCAGAACATTCACATTCGTCCTCTTTTTGTAAATTCCTGTAAAGTCTTGAATTCAACTGAATTAACTCCAGAAGCATCAACATTTTGGATTTGGAGAGCAGTAGAGCTGCGGTTAACGATTATTTCAATTATCAGTTAATCTGCTGGTCGTTTCCTGGATGTATTGATTAATGGTCGGTCTATAAAATGACTCAGAAGAATAATCGGAGTGTTCAGGTCTGCAGGAAGGCTCTGAGCTGCTACATTACAGCAGGAGCTGATTTTGCATTGTTGGTTTTTCTTTTGTTTATAAGTCGTTTAGGTCGTTTAAACCTAAATGAATTTGTTGGCCACTTGGAGGCAGCGCAACAACTGGTAAAAACACAAAATGACACATTATCGCCTTTATGAAGTTGCCTGTTTATTCATCCAGCAGTCACAGAGAAACATTAATTCATATGAAATCGTGTTTGAGTCGCCTGATGAATGTGAACATCTTGTAGCTGTGAGGGAGCTGCTGGAGGGGGTTTGTTGAACAGAGCTGCTGTTCAAGCTGATGAGATTCTTGACAGTAAAGTTGTCGGCTGTGAAAGTTAAACATGGAGCCGATACACATTATAAAGCTTTGTGGACCTGTGGGAAACTGCAGAGAGACGGGAGAAAGCTGTCCGTAGGATCAGACCTTCGTCACGTCATCCTCCCGCTTCTGCTCTCACATACAGAAAGCCGTCAGTGCATTGTTGATATAGAATATTAATTAAAGCAGCTTTCATTTTAATTATGGTTATTTATAGCCCACATTAGGATTACTATCATATCATATATCAAAATATATTTCTCTGCTATTAATCTGTAATAAAATAACTCTGGTGCATCTTATTGTGCAGTAAACACTCTCATGTATTTTTATGTTTTTTTATTAGATTAGAAGTATGTATGTGTGTGAATGTACAGTACAGTATGTATACACAGTATCCTGTATATACTGTATATACTGTATGTATTATAATGTTGATGTTTTTCCTGGAAAATGTATCAATTCTAAAAAAATAACACAATTTTCTTTCAGCTCTAATATAAATGGTGTGTGTGTGTGTGTGTGTGTGTGTGTGTCCAGGGGCAGGGCGAGGTTTCAGCTCGAGGCTCAGCCATGGAGGGAGACTGCCTCAGCTGTATGAAGTACCTCATGTTCATCTTCAACTTCTTCATCTTTGTGAGTTCACTGTCTTCTTCTTCTGCTGTTTAACGTCGTTAACCTTCAGTGTGACTCTGATTTGTGTTTCAATACAGTTTAATGTCAGTTAAACTACCAAAGCAGTGTGTTTCCCTGATCTGAATATATTGAAGCGATGCACCCCGGAGACGTCGCAGAACAATATAAAATACAAAAACAAAAGCAGCTTTACACAACAAACACACACATAAACACACAGATTCACACAGCTCGCCCGCTCTCTCCCACTCACACCCCCTCAGCTGTTGTTAAAGACAAATTTGGATAAGACAAAACAACACAGGACAGAACATTAAAGGAACAGTTCACCCAAAAAGGAACATTCAGTCATTATCTGCCCGTCCCGTCTCCTAACACCACTTTGTAGCTCAAGAGGTGATAGTCTGATGTAGTTTCAGCTGGGAGATGTAAAAGCAGCCAGATCACTACTGAGTCTAACAAGTCAGCAAAATAAACTCACAAAAATACAACCGCACGCCGTCTGAATTCAAGTTTCTCTCTGTGACCGAACTGAGACGAGCTTAATCGCCTCGCTAACTCATCATCATCACTTCTCGTCCCCATAGTCCTGGTCAGAGCCGCTGTAAATCACCTCTGTACTGTAGCGGTGATGCTGCCCTCTATAGTTTTGAAGCTACCTTTGAATTCTGGCAAATTTCTTACAGATTTCACCTTTAAACTCTTTTTTCCTTCAGACGTGTTTCAGACAAACAAAAAAAAAGAGATGAAGTCACTCGTGCATGCTCTCCACCAGTATCTCCTCCGCTCATGATGTCATTCTGACTGAATAATTCACCCTCCCTCTCGCAGCTGGGCGGCTCCTTCCTGCTGGGTGTGGGCATCTGGGTGCTGCTGGACCCGATGGGCTTCAGGGAGATCGTGGCGGCCAACCCCCTCCTGTTCACCGGGGTCTACGTCATCCTGGCCATGGGCGGCATGCTGTTCCTGCTGGGCTTCCTGGGCTGCTGTGGGGCCATCAGGGAGAACAAATGCCTCCTGCTCTTTGTGAGTCACTGCTGATGAGAGGGATTTACTGCTTCACGGTTGGAAAAAGAAGTTCTAACATCAGTTTGTGAGAAATGAAATGTTTGGGTGCTGCTGACGTTTGTTATGTTTCAGTATTGATTGACTCGACGGAGCACGATGACTCTGGAGTGAAGCATCTAACGTCAATGTGTGTTAATTATGTATTTGTTTATCTGTTTGATCTCTTTCAGCTCAGGGCTCATGTGTCGAGGCTTCATACTGAAATCATAATGAAAGCATTTTTAGAAAGAGCACATAGCACGAAGACAAACACACACACATCATATATTTGTTACAAAAACGATCTGATAGAAAGGATCAATAATAGCATAGACTGTGAATAACTGTTACTGTGACTCTTCTTGTGTGTGTTGCATCACATTCGTCCTGTTTAATTTAATAAACACTTTATAATTAAGAGGTCAAAAGTGGAGAAACTGTAACAAGAACGAAGTGAGTGAGAGTTTCTGTCCGTCCTCCATCACGTCCCTGTTTTAAGTTACATAAGAGCAGAGTGGGACAATACAAGAGTGCCCTCTAGAGGAGGTGAACGTAATGACGCATGTCTGCACAACCACAGCAAGATGATTAGTGTTTAATTATTAAACCAGAACATTTTTTATTCTCAGGCAGGAAAATACAACATGTTTAGACAGTTTCTGTAACACTGACTGTGCTTTCTTCTTGTCGTTCTTCAGTTCTTCATGCTCATCCTCTTCATCTTCCTGGCTGAACTGGCTGCTGCCATCCTGGCTTTCCTCTTCAGAGAACATGTGAGTCTGCAGACTGTGTTTGTCATCGTCACCTGGTCAGATCATGACGTCCTCACCTGAGATGTTTTTTTATTTCTCCGTCCAGTTAACCAGAGAGTATTTCAGCCGGGAGCTCAAGCGTCACTACCAAGGTCACAACAACACCGACGTCTTTACATCCACCTGGAACGCCATCATGACCACGGTGACGCATTGATTTTACAATCGCCACTTCTCCTCTTTCCATCCAATAATACCATCCATCAGCGCCCCAGTCCTTCATGCTGCTCTTCCTCCCGTCGTGTTTCTGTGTACAGTTCGACTGCTGTGGCGTCAGCGGCCCCGAGGACTTCGAGGAGAGCCTCTTCAGGCTCCTCAGCCCCAACAAGGTGGTCCCTGAGGCCTGTTGCCAGAGGAACAGTTACCTTGGAGCTGCCAGCGTGGAGCAGTGTGTGAGCGGCAGCGTGGCCTTCAGACACAACAAGGTCGTTACAGGAAACACATTCCTCTCACCAACTCACCGACACGGCTTTAAGACACGTACACACCTTCTGGTTTTTACTAAAAGTTTATTATTATCACTGGTTTTAATTTAACTTCTTCATCGACTGCTCTGACACAAACACTGACCTCGAGAAAAACACTGAGTCAGCGTTTCTCAGGCAGTGGGAGTAATAATTGATTTAGTTATTTGCTGTATTAATGTTTTTACTTAAAGACACAGAAAACTTTATATCGCCTCTTAATCCAACAAAACTTTGCTTGAAAAAATGATTATTTCCGTCCTGTTTTGTATCATATTTTCATGCACATTTAAATTCAAACTAAAAATATTATATAACAGAGAATTGGTCACACTGCTGCAGCTTTTCTGCTGCGCCGAATTGCATTGCACCCACGATGAACTCTACTCCGGAGTGGGTCAAAACTGCGCCCGCCCCACGTCCTACCGGGTCGCTGTGACGTCTTGCGTCGGCAGCGAACCCGTGATGACCCCCGTCGCTCCCTCAGAGGAGACTGTGTTGTTGTGAGGCTCAACTCCTGTCTGTGCAGGAAACCTGAGAAAAGACGTTTATAGTTGAGTTTATCTCCAGTGTCCCTGTTCAGATATCTGCTGTGTGTTACCGTTTCATCATGTTGGCTTTCAGGAGTCGTGTTAACCTGTTCAGCCCGAGCGGAGCCCAGTTGGGCTATTTTTTGAGCACCTATGGTAACATATAAGGGAAATATATAGTTTGTTAACTGAGAAATTTTAAAGTGCTCGGTACTGAAACGTCTCTAAGTTTGTTCTGATCCACTTTATCAGCATCAAAGTTATCAGAGGTAATGTTCAGATGTTTAGCTGTGGTTTGCAGCTGCATCATTCCTCATTCGAAAATTGTGATGTCTTAAAAAAATCTTCCATATATGCTGCGTGTCAACCTAATGTACTCGGACCCAGTGACATATATATACTTCTACTTACACATCTGAACAAACATTTCAAGTCTTCCCTTTATTATGATACCTTGATTACTCAACTAGACCTTGTAGTTGCAGAGATACACTAACAATAGAGGTGAATTCTCAACAGGTGAAGTACCTGCTGCTTCACAATAAAAGCTTTTAAAGGCGTTTTATTGTGAAGAATTTATAGGAAATGAAACCGAACGCCACTGAATCAATGGAGCATTGTTAGTGGGTTTTTCCGATAATGCTGCGGGGAGGACGTGTGTTTACAGCCGCTCCTCCGACCCACCTGCACACCGTCACACCTTCAAGCAGGTAGCCTTGTTGTCATGGAGATGTAAATCCCTGCCGCGTTGGGCTGAGTCAAACCGAGCAGAACCAGGCCGGCAGGTGTAAATGAAAAACACCGTATCACATTAGAATAATTAGCTATAGTTTCATAACCAGGCTGTGTGGTTTCATAACAAAAGTAATATGTCAACATGTTGTTGTTTGTTTGTTTGTTTGTTTGTTCACTCCTGTGTGTTTCCTTCCTGCAGGGCTGTTACTCAGCGATGGTCAACTACTTTGAGACGTATATTTACACAGCAGGAGCTCTGGCCATCGTCGTGCTGACAATCGAAGTGCGTTCTCTGTTTTCTCACTTTATTTAAATGCTGAATAATTTACTGCTGGTTGTTTGTTCATATATTAATGATGATGGCGCAGATTATTTTCTCTGAGGTTAAAGAAACAGAATAACAGTGTGTCTAAAAGTTATTTTAATGAAGACTTTGTGTCACCTGGGTTAACACCAGTTTAGTTTTTAGTTTTTAAGATGAGATGAAGAGTTTTACTGAAACTTTCACGTCCTGCTGCTCCAAACACTCACGTGATGGATCAGTCCGCCGCTGAAAATAGTCCCCAGCTAATATTTCCTCCAGTTTGTTTGATAAAAACTACAGTGAGCAGCTGTTTGAGGAAATTACTGAACCTTTTTAAAATATATATTTGTTTGTTTTTGATGTTTTTAAAGATTTAAGTCTTCGTGCTTTTGATCTTTTTGTGTTTTTGACAAGAAGAAAAAGTTTCATCCGACCTGATTAAAATCCTACCAGCCTGTCCGTCTTCCATCAGGGTTTAAGCTGTCTCTCTCTGATCTGTGTCTCGTTGTCTCTGCAGCTCTTCGCCATGGTGTTCGCGATGTGTTTATTCAGAGGAATCCAGTAACCGATGCGTCCGCACGCCTCCTCACCAGCCGTCACAAAGGCTCAAGAAGAAGGAAAACTGTAAAATATGAAATGTATTTGTACAGTGATAGTTTTTATGTGTCTCATCGGTTTTGTGACATCATTTTGTACTTCACAGCAGCAGCGAGGCGTTTGAGGTACTTTACTTTGGGCACAATAGACACACACAGGAAGCGATCTGTGACCTGAGGAGGAGCTCTGCTCTGCTTTCTCAAAGGTGAAGGATCAGCAGCGATGCTAAGAGGTCCAACAAGCTGAACACTTGGTCCAGGACCAGTCTGTGATCAGGAAACCAACACGTGATTTAAAGCCCGATTTGATCATGATGATTGAGTCCAAACAGTTCAGGGACAATCAGCACACACAGTATTTTGCTACAAAGAGCCTCAGAACAGTCGAAGGATCAGGATTTATCCAAAATGTCTGTTTGGTAAATGTGAAGATGATCACAACACGTCGGGCCTCATGCAACAACATTTTTATATTCTCGCCGTAAAGTAACCGGGCCGCCTGTTCAGCACGACGGGTTTTTAAATCCTGCTCTCAAATCAGCAGACGAAGAACAGAAGAAACACATCAGCTTCATTCAGAGGTGACAGAAGTCCACACGGTCTCTCCTCCAGCAGAAGTTCAGATACTCGTGTACAAACAGACTCTGGTAAAAGTAGAAGTACTGATCCAACTTGTTCACTCCAGTAAAAGTAATAGAGTACAGGCTCTGACATGTACTCAGAGTATCACAGTAAAAAGTCTCCCTCTGAAGGACATTTGTGGTCAAAGCTAACTGAAGTTTTATGGCGCGTTAACATGTTACCAACACCTGTTATGACAGAGAGAGAACAGAAACTAACGGAGAATATTCACACAATATTATGAAATGTGTATAATTAACAATATCAATATTTCATTTTAAAATACCACAGTTATCATCAGTATCTGTATATTGTGACGTCACTCTAATGTGAATAAAATAAATAATACTCCTGATATTCTGCTCATAAACTTCAGTCGTACCTCAGAGAAAAAACTCTAAATCCCAGAAAACTACTGAACGCGACAGTTTGTTTGTTGCATGAGGCTCATCATCGTCGGCACAAATCATAAACCATGAAGCGTCATTAAACGTGACTCAGAGTCTCGTCACGGTCATGTTGCGTGTTTACGTCCGTGCAGGGTTCAGTGTGACATGTTCAGTGTTTAAGTTGGTCACGAGCACCTGTACATGAACACATCTTCACCGTGAGGCTGAACGTGTGTGAACGTGTGTGTGTTTATATGTAAATAAGCGTCAGTAGGACGGATCCGGTGTACAGTGTGTTTCCTCTTCGTGCACAGTGTGATGACGTTCATCCTGTCAGTAGGTAAAAATTAAAACTTAGCTAAAAAACATTTTTCTGTCAGTGTTTGAAAACTCCAGTTGATTTGTATAAACGCCACTGATTGGTTGACATTAAACTGATTTCTGTGATTTTAGCGCTGTGACGTTTAATCTTTCCTTCACACACAAAACATTATTATTATTATTATTATTATTATTATTATTATTATTATTATTTAAAAACAGTTTGTGACCCCTGAAGTGATTCAGAGTTCACAGGTGGTGACGACAGCGAGGACACGACTGGTGAGCAGATTTCTACATTTAAATTATTATTTAAATTATTTTTAGGACCCTGAATACATGAAAGTTTCCAGTAATTCACTGAAACGCAATCATTTTTAGGAACAATCACATAATTTCATGAAGGTTTTAACATTTAGTTTGTGTTCAAACTGTTACAGTTCTTCGATAGCAGTGGGTGGAAGAAAACATCTCAGTGTAACACAACACAATTCATTTAAGTGATAAACTTAGTGTTGTTTTATTAAAGCAAAATATACAGCGAGCTCCAGAAGTCTGCTTGAAAATCTCTAATTTTGTCACGTGAACCTGAAAATGAGCAGAAAATTCGAGGACTCAGAAAGTAAACGAAAGCGTCAGACGTCTGATTGTTATTAAAATAAAAAAGGGTCATTTCACCAGATTAAAGGTTTCTGAGGAACTGAATCATCAGTTGTATCCAAAGCACGATCAGGCAGAGCCAAAGTGATCGCACCATCAGACGATCAATACGTCAGAAGATCAATACGTCAGAAGATCAATACGTCAGAAGATCAATACGTCAGAAGATCAATACGTCAGAGTCCACTGAGAGGTGGAAAAGCAGCCTCGTCACAGACACAAAAAGCTTTTACAGAAGACCAAAGAAGACAGACGAGTCCTGACTCATGGACTTTCCTTCACGGTCAGCTGGGATAACATGAGTCGGCAGGTTTCACACTCACTTGTGGAGTCCGTGCCAGCTCGATGCAGTCTTTAAAGCTGAAGGGGACGAAACAAGTACTAACGAAGATATTCTGACGTTTATGGACATTTTCAACTCTTCACTCAAACTATTTTGAGCGGCTGTCTCAGACCTTTGCAGCTCGATGTTTGTAAGGACTGTTTCTGTTGAGTCACTCTGGAAAACACCCTGCTGACCCGTGTGGCCGGTCATGTGCTGCAGACTTCTCAAACACGGCATCATAAAGAAGAGTGTTGTGGTGCGTTTACAGTCGTGGCTTGTTACCTGATAACTGTGAAAGCAAAAGTTGAAGGAGGCAGCGGTCATCTCTGAACTTTGTGCTCCAGCTTCTTCATCTTGTTGAATAATACAGAAGTGTCTGAATCTGTGGAGTTAATCCATCACCAAATGTGGAGAACAGCTGGGGAACAGACCCGGACGGCCGCTCTGTACTTTGGACTCGTTCTGTCACAGTTTGTTGGAGAAGGTAAGTTTTTCTGTCTCTCCTGGATCAGAGTGACACATTGATTAGATCTCACTCACCTCTGGCACTGAAGGAAAGACGATGTTCGGTGTCGAGGATGTTTTACTCTCCGTCTTAGCTGATGGTTTCTGCACAGTCACTAGTGGTTAAATACCAGAGTTCAATATTGTGTTTCACAGGAAACCGCAGGTTTCATTTTGTTATTTTAAAGAAATGAAACTTCCACCGAACAAAAAAAGGGAAATTCCAAAATTCAGTAAACAAATCCTGCAGGTCTGATTGTATCTTTGAGTCCAGACTCTGGAGGCGCCCACTGGTTTCTTTACTTTTCTGGTCGGTGTGAAAAGTTACACTGTCATCCTGTGTCCGCTTTCACACGGCGGCCATTTTACCCTGATGTCATGCGTCGCTGCGTGAAGCCTGACGCTGGGATGATGTCACTCTGCTGTTTTCTAGGTTACAAGTCATATAAACGAACGTAATCTGAGTAATAACGATCATTTCACCACTTCACAACTGATCCGCAACTGTTAAAACGATGAATAGTGAAAATCTGGAGGGACATCGGGTCGTATTTCAAGGTCAAACAATACAACTGATAACCATTAACTAGCATCTGCTAGACAAAAGCTAACGTTAGCATTCAGGCACTTCCTCGCTAACATTACAGTGTTGCACTACAAGACAGGACGTCAACGCACATCTTGGACATTTATATAAAACACACTGGATGTAGTCAAACGATGAAGAGGCTGAATGCTAACGTTAGCTAACAGGTTATCAAATATGTTGTTTTACTTTTTACTTGGTTAGGGTTGGGAAGACATCATGGTTTGGATTAAAAAACCTGCATTGGTCGCCACAAAAGCAGCTAGCGACGTCCCCACAGACTCAAACTGCGGTCACCAGTTTGGCAGCTTTTTATATATGTGTCATATATACTGTTGTGTCTGCAGGCAGCGTTGTCAGAGTCCTCTGTCAGCCCGGTCAGAGGGTCACGTTGCCGTGTTCCTATCACTATGAGGACCACACGCAGCTCTCCCAGCTGTCGGTGCAGTGGCGGAGTCCGAACAACGAGCTGCTGTGTCACTACATCAAACACAAGTCCTATCAGAACTGCAGCGAGGGCTACAGCATCGCCTACAGCCCCGGCAGCATCGCGCTCACCATCCAGCGGGTCGCGACCGAGGACTTCGGAGCGCACGTCTGCTCCGTGAGCAAACGACACGAGTTCTCCGACTACAGCGTGGAGCTGGACAGGATGTCAGGTGAGTCGGACAGGTGAGGGGCGGGGCCTTAAAGAGCCTGTGAGCTGTGAGGTAACAGGATGTGTTTGTTTCTACAGATTCTGTCACTTCAGCGCCAAACAGCGGATGGAAGCAGTCCGGTACGTTCACGAGGTTTATTTATCCTCACGCAGTCATTTAAAGGGATCTTCCACCACAAAATAAAGGCTTCTGTGTGACAGGAAGTCGTGGCTCTTTAAGTTCGATCCTTTACTTAAAGCAGCAAATCACCAGAATAACCGCTAACTGCTGCTCACTGTAGCTGCCGTTGGCTAGTTGGCTCAGTTAGCCATGCAGCGAGTGGTTCGAAGACCAGGAGGAGTACAGGAGCTTTGGACCAGGGCTAGCTGGTTAGCATGCTAACTTCAGTAGATGTCAGAACGTCAAAATTGCTATTTCTTCAAATTCTGTGTATAATTTCATTTAATTTTTGAACATTTTCAACTAAAATTCCTACAAACTGCCCCTTTAAAATATCTAAAATAAATTCAGTGTTTCTAGAAACACTGAATTATTCATTAATGAATAAAAGACAATAAACTGAACATGATGCGAACAAACTGAGATAATTACTGTGTGACTTTGTCTTCTCAGGTCCCAGCTGGACTCTCTGGATGCTTCTCCACACGTTGGGATTGTTTGTTTGCGTGTAGAAGATCAACAATAGAAAGATAAACAGTCGTCAGTGATTAATAATGCAGCTGCAGACAAACACGCTTCACTTTAGTTTCAAAAAATGACTGTAAATCCACTGAGAAGCTCTGAATAAAACCTCTGATGACATGTGATGTTGTGTGTGTGTGTGTGTGTGTGTGTGTGTGTGTGTGTGTGTGTGTGTGTGTGTGTGTGTGTGTGCGTGTGTGTGCTCATGATGTTTCCAGAGGATGAAGCACAGTTCGGCCTCTCACATGCCTGAACATGCATCATTGTTTCTGCAGCGTGGAAACATCAGGGGAATTCAGAGCTCCGCTTCCTATTGGACAGTCTGTGTGTGTGTGTCTAGGTGTGTGTGTGTGTGTGTGTGTGTGTGTGTGTCTAGGTGTGTATGTGTGTGTGTGTGTGTGTGTCTAGGTGTGCGTGTGCATGCGAGGACGACACTGAAAGCAGGTCCAGCAGCCTCGATGACCTTTTACTGATTTCAAAGCAAAAACGAGACATCTGATTGTTTCTCGCTGGAAGCAGACGAGCGCAGATCCTTCACATCCTCCACAGATCTGAACTGATCGACACACTGTTGGTTAATGTTGTCGTGCACAATTTATATAAATCAAACACCTTCAGTTGCCCTTTTTTGCCAACTGATCGAGCCACAGTTTCACCAACATATCGACTCCTAAATGACTGAACATCGTCAGCGTCTCCCAAAACAACAGCGACATATTAAAGCTCCCAGTCTCACACTGGTTTATAAGTTCGTGCAATACAAAACTGATCTTCAAAGATTCCCCCTTTATATATTTATATTATAGTTAATGTTGTTTTTCTCTTTTTATTCATTGTTTGACAACATCGCTAAAATATAATCTATAAATTATGTTTTAAGTCCTCATCTAAATGATAAATGAGGTAAGATAATCCTTTATTAGTCCCACAACATTTGCATTGTTACAGCAGCGAAATAGAGACGAGCATCTATTAAATCTAAAAAATAATAAATAAAGCAGCAGGAACGATATAAACAAGAAACTAACTCAACAGTTGAATTTTCACCATTACACACAGGAAGACTGAAGTTTCACCGCTGATTGAGTCAAAGAATGATTTTATATTAATATATGTTCAATGAGATGTGTCTTGATTCATGTTAAAGGGGCATTATGTAGATTTAGAGAAGAAATTCAAACTTTAATCTTTAATTTTAATATTTACAATATTAATGAGGCGATAATACAAAATGAGAAATATTCATTATTTCCATCAGTGAGTAAACGAGCTGTTCTCAGAGGAGAATAAGGTCCCAGAACACTGTTTGAAGCTAGAGAGGTGGCAGGGTCCGCCACATATAAACAGAGTAATCAGTCATGAAAACAAAGAGAGATTCAGTCAGTGAAAGATCTTTTCGGACTGCTCCTTTAACCTCACATCTTTACATTTCATCTGTGTTAAAGGCAGACAGGCTGCGACACCAAGAGCTTCCACACGGTGGCGATATTATCACAACATTCAGGTTGAATCTGAAGCAGTCGCACAACAGAAGGTAAAAAAAACAACAACTGAAGATTGAAGTTGAGGATGAAGCAGAATTTAAGCTGCTTTGGGCCGAACAGCCACAGAGGAAACACGATAAAGCAGATAATCCAGCTGACTCAGGAGCTGCGCATGCTGTCTCGTAAAGGTTCAACTGAAGCTAAACCTTTTTAAAACAGTGTTGTCACAAATACATTAAATGATCAGTGATTACATGAACCCAGAGGAAACAGTGCATTTGTTGGGGGACTATTTTCAGCGGCGGATGGATCCACATTTGTTGAAAATCATCAGATATCCTGAAGTTTGAGGCAGCGAACAGAAATCTGTTAAAGCTGCTGATAACCTGAAGATTTACAGTAAATGTGACGACATCACAACTCGTGTTTTTATGAAAGTGACAACTCATTTGAGTGATAATTTTTCTTAAAGGGACAGTTCGTCCAAACTGAAACTCAGCCGTCATCTCCCCCCCGTGCTGATGGAAAGTCAGGTGAAGTTTTGGTCGTCCACGAAACATTTCTGGAGTTTCACAGTAAAACAGACAAAGAAAACATGAGACGGCTCGTCAGGCGTCATTAAAGTCTCCAGATGGACCGACATGTTGTTTACATGTTGTTTACATGGAGCCACTTTACGTTATTGTGTTTTTTGTTTAGCAGAATGCTGCAGCTCTGTTTTACTGTGAAACGTTTTGTTCACCTGACTTTTTCCATCAGCATTTAAAGTTGTGGTTCACTGAGTCTCTAATGTGGGTCGAGCTGCTAAACTCTGGATCTCGGTGTCTTTTTAAACCGTCCCTGCTGGTAAATGTCTTTCAAACTCCTCCAGAGGCACTAAAACCTGTCCCTGAATGAATGTCCTTATTAACTTTCCAACACTGACGTCATGTTTTTACAGTCGGAGCCGCTCAGCTGTGAAACTCTGCCTCCAGAATCATCTTTTAAACCGCTCCGGTTTATTTCCAACGTGTCCTGCCGACCCGTTTTTCTCACAGCACATCACTTCTGTTCTTTTCTTTATCGTCTGGTATCTTATTCCTCTTTCTGTGTCATTTTCAGCATCTGATCTTCTGTTTCAACTGTGAAAAGCTCTTTGTTTGTTAAAGTTCTGCACAGATTCTGTGTGAAACCCGTGAAGCGCCTCTTTAACGACACATCCCGTCTTATCACTCAACATATAAAAACAGAAGTCTGCAGTCGAGCTCGACAACATCTCAGCAGCCGATAAAGTTGCAGCGAGGAGGAAGTGTTGGTTCACACTTCACCGCTGTTACGTGTGTGTTAGTTTAAACACACAACAACCACAAACAGTTAACACACAAACACACAGCGGTCGAAGCAAACGGCAGGAGTGTATCTTGACTAAATTATAGCTGCCGTCTCTGTCTGATGGATCAAGTCTGTTTGTTTCATTTTATCTGCGTCTGCAAAACTCCCGAGCTGTCGGCGGCCCTGAACGCACCATAACCGGCCTTATGTCAGCGGCAGGATGTGAGGTTTCCTGAGGACGAGCTGGACGCCCGCCAGCCCTGCGAGTGGATCCTCATGTTAAACATGAAGCGGGTCGACCACGTGAGCGGCCGCCGCCTATAGCAGCTCACATGAGTCTATAGCACATGAGTCGGTCCTGCACTCTCTGTTTCCCTGCACAACTTAAATGAGGTTAAAGGAAACGTTTCTTTTTTTTAATTCTCTGTAACGTGTCGATGTTCAGACGGCAGCGGCCTCGTGTGACCTGCTGCCGTCTGAACGTTGCTGTGTTTCCACTGACGGCCGGTTCCTGAAGGTGTCAGCGCACAAACCTCCAACTGGATTCATTTCTGTTTGAAGCTCCTTCATGCGTCTACATTTCAGATGCGAAGCTGCATTTTACTGCCCTTCGTTTATAGAAAAGCAGCAGTCAGAAGACTTATAAAACAGTTTGTTGTTCTAGTTCAAACAACCAGAAAGTCTGCAGTCATAATCAGCACAGTGAGGTCCAGTACGTCTTTTCACCAGAATGAATGTTCGCTTCGTACATTTCTGCAGAACCACAGGTGAGTTCAAGCGTTTCCTGATGTTGAACTTTGTGTTTCTCCCGTCGCAGCGCTGTGCTTCTGCTCTGGTTGGGTTTAGGCTCCAGAACCGCCCGGTGAGGGTCAGAAAAGCATCTGGCTTGGCGACGGTCCGACTTCCAGGGAAGAGTAGGTGGTTCTGGTCGCCACAGAAACAGCTGGAAACGTCTCCGGGTCTCCTTCAAAATGTCCAGCGGTGTGACTCAGCGTGCGGTCGGCTGTTTGGCAGCTTCGTTCGCTTCCAAGCCGACCAATGTTTTCAGAACCAGATGTTTTCTAACCCTCACGCAGCGGTTCTTGAGCCTAAACCCGACCGGATCACCAGCACCGCCATGTGACCAGAGAGAAACAGGAAACTGGACCTAAACAAATGTAAAGTTGCAACACAGAGAACATTCACATTCTGTTGATGTTTCTTAAATCTTTACATATTGCACCTTTAATGAGTAAAAGTCCAGTAGACTTGGATCAAACTGAGCCTGTTTCCATGTTCGGACCTCAGCTCGTCCGGCTGGTTCAGGTCAGAACGACGTCGTTTTCTCATTTAATTCAGTTTGTTGTTTATTCATCGTGTCTGTTTTTAACCTGAACTCGTCCTCAGTGTCCTCAGTGTCTCAGTGTCCTCAGTGTCCTCAGTGTCTCTCAGTGTCCTCAGTGTCTCAGTGTCCTCAGTGTCCTCAGTGTCTCTCAGTGTCTCTCAGTGTCCTCAGTGTCTCTCAGTGTCTCTCGGTGTCTCTCGGTGTCTCTCAGTGTCTCTCAGTGTCCTCAGTGTCTCTCGGTGTCTCTCGGTGTCTCTCGGTGTCTCTCAGTGTCTCTCAGTGTCTCTCAGTGTCCTCAGTGTCCTCAGTGTCTCTCAGTGTCTCTCAGTGTCCTCAGTGTCTCTCAGTCTCTCAGTGTCTCTCAGTGTCCTCAGTGTCTCTCAGTGTCTGTCAGTGTCTCAGTGTCTCTCAGTGTCCTCAGTGTCTCTCAGTGTCTCTCAGTGTCCTCAGTGTCTCTCAGTGTCCTCAGTGTCTCTCAGTGTCCTCAGTGTCCTCAGTGTCTCTCAGTGTCTCTCAGTGTCCTCAGTGTCTCTCAGTCTCTCAGTGTCTCTCAGTCTCTCGGTGTCCTCAGTGTCTCTCAGTGTCTCAGTGTCTCTCAGTGTCTCTCAGTGTCCTCAGTGTCTCTCAGTCTCTCAGTGTCTCTCAGTCTCTCGGTGTCTCTCAGTGTCTCTGCTGTAAACAGGTGACTGGTTTAGAAAGTGATCATCACTAACGAGCTGCTGATGAATCATCCTTCATTGATGAATCATCCTTCATTGATGAATCATCCTTCATTGATGAATCATCCTTCCTCTGGTGTAATTAATCAGCTGTGACTGTGAAACATTATTATACAAAGCTGATCGAACACATTGTGTCTGTAAAGACACTCACAGCTCAGCTGGACATCAGGAGTGTTTACAGGCAGGAGAGGCTGAAGCTGAGGACACTGAGGTCTGTCCAACTCTCGCATGACCCTCAAGGGCCTCCGTACAATGTAAACACTGAATCTCAGGTGATGCTGACGAGTATCAGACTAACTTCAGCCCGCTGTGACGCCCCAAACTGACAGCTAGTTAGTGACAACGTGATGGTCGGAAGGAATAACGTTAAATCTGTGGACACACCTTATTAATAGTTCAGCTAAAAGACTGAGAGACACCTGGAGAACCTGAGCAGATGCTGAAGTCACCACCAGGTGAGTTAGCTAACTGAGCTGGAAGTCCGGATGCTAGCTAAACATGGAGGTGGAGCTCTTTCAGTTTGCGGTCAAAAATAATGAATGAATGAGCCTAGCTGCCAGGCTAACGTTAGCTGTGCGTTAGCTAACGGCTTCAGGCTAACGTTAGCTGAGTTAATGTGTTAGCTAACAGCTTCAGGCTAACGTTAGCTGTGCGTTAGCTAACGGCTTCAGGCTAACGTTAGCTGGGTTAATGTGTTAGCTAACAGCTTCAGGCTAACGCTAGCTGGGTTAATGTGTTAGCTAACAGCTTCAGGCTAACGCTAGCTGGGTTAATGTGTTAGCTAACAGCTCCAGGCTAACGTTAGCTGGGTTAATGTGTTAGCTAACAGCTTCAGGCTAACGTTAGCTGGGTTAGTGTGTTAGCTAACAGCTTCAGGCTAACGCTAGCTGGGTTAGTGTGTTAGCTAACAGCTTCAGGCTAACGTTAGCTGGGTTAATGTGTTAGCTAACAGCTCCAGGCTAACGTTAGCTGGGTTAATGTGTTAGCTAACAGCTCCAGGCTAACGTTAGCTGGGTTAATGTGTTAGCTAACAGCTTCAGGCTAACGTTAGCTGGGTTAATGTGTTAGCTAACAGCTTCAGGCTAACGTTAGCTGGGTTAATGTGTTAGCTAACAGCTTCAGGCTAACGTTAGCTGGGTTAATGTGTTAGCTAACGGCTTCAGGCTAACGTTAGCTGGGTTAATGTGTCATTAACCATTAATGATATAACTGTCTGGGACAGTAAACATCCGTCTGCTCTGTTGTAGTGAAACATTTGGCGAAATGCGTCTGAATCAGCATCCTGTGATGAGTAACGAGCAGTGATGCAATGTAACTAAGTACATCTACTTAAGTACTTTTTTGGTACTTGTACTTTACTTGAGTATTTCCATTATCTGCTATTTTATACTTCCACTCCACTTCATTCTGTAGGAGGCAAATACTGTACTTTTTTACTCCACTACATTTATTTTAAAACTTTAGTTACTTTGCAGATTACATGCTGTATCAGAGCCACAGTAGCACATTTTAAAGTGTGTATTATTTAAAGGCAGCTGGTAGTTACTGTCGACTCATCTGCTGTTTCTCAGTTGCAGCTTGTTTGTGAGATATTCGTGTGATTTCTGAGGCGTGTTAATAGTTTCAGCACCAGTGTTGATCAAACTGTCTGACGTGAAGCTGCTGACGATGCACGAGTGAGTTTAAAGAGAAAACATTTTGATTGAAGGTTTAAAGGTCGACTAAATCTAGACGGAGGTCTCGTCCACACTACAGTGGATACAATACGCTGGTCACACGACCTTTTGTTTTACAAAATATCTCACACGAAGATGCAAAAAAACCACGATTAAAACGCTGAACCAGGCCAGTAGGTGGCGATAAAGTCTACATAACTGATGGTTCAAATACAAAAAAGAAAGAACAAGCGTAGTGAAGTTTTCCCTGCAGGGATGGTGACTTAAAGACATAAACAGTCGTAGATGATTATTCATTTATTTGACAAGCAGGCGAAACGTGATTCATTTGTGTGGACCGCTGACGAGGTGAGATGTCATCGTTGTACATGTACACATGGATACTCAGAAACCAAGGTAATAAACAATTAAACATTAAACATAAACATTCAGTCTGAAGACGCAGACTGAATCTGAAGTGGCTGTCAGAGTAACGCTGTGCAGGTCGAGTCCTGTTTGGACCTTTTAACACGTTGCATCTGTAAAGACATTTACAGTGTCTGCAGACACTAACGGCCTCAGACCACTCTTTTCCAATATGAACTGTAAACTCGGTGGAAGTCCCCTTTAACCAAGTCGTTAGTAAAAACCCAAACGTTCCTCACGATCCAGAACCAAACTGTGACCACTGAGGTGTCGGGTCCGTCTTCCTGCTGACGGGTTGAGACCAGAACAGGCTCGCTGTGGAGGCAGTGACGTGTTGTTAACAAGAAACACACAGAGAGACTAATGCAGCGGTGTGTGTGTGTGTGTGTGTGTGTGTGTGTGTGTGTGTGTGTGTGTGTGTGTGTATGTTCTGCTTTCAGGGGGAAAACACATGATGCCTTTAATGGAAACAAAGACAACAACACGTGCAGCTGCGTTAACAACGGTCCCGTGTCGTCGCAGTTTTCTTGGAGTGGCGTCTCGCCGGCGTGTGGATCTCTGACATTTCTGCCGGGAGTTGTTGTTTGTGTGCGGCGGAGACAACAACATGTGAGCGACGCAGCCGAGAGCCGCCGTCCATTTGTTGCCATGGTGAAACGAGGCAGAGCGGCAGAGACGAGCAGAGACGAGCAGAGACGAGCAGACGGCTCAAGGACGCCTCGTATTTAGTCTGAGCTGTCTGATCGTCCGACACAACAAACCAAAGGTTGTGGGGAAAAATCAGCTCGCTGGACGACTTTCACAGCTGCTGGTGGTCCAGAAGATACGATGTTAAACCCTCTAATGATTAAAGTTGAGTACGTTTTAAAGGGTTTTTTAAAAAATTAATCATTTTGCTGGCTGACAGAAAATTAAGATGAGAGATGAAATCAGACTTTATTGATCAGATTCACTCGGTGCAGCGGCCGCAGAGTCGGAGCTGAACGACCGACTGAGAGACAGAAAAGTACGAAACAGAAATAAAATAAAATAAAGACGACGCTCGGTTCAGCGTTCACGTACAGACACGAGATAATCGCAACACACACGTGTGTAATAAGCTGAAAAACATTACATTAATATAATAAGAGACACGAGTTAAAAACAGATCACACAGGATAGTAAAGTAGATAAAACATGATTAAATATATTATGATACAGAACCTTCATTATTATTTACCACCTTTTAGCGAGTCGATCAATATGTAGGCTGATTGATTCATTTGTTTCAGTTTCTTCAAATCAACGATTTGCTGCTTTTATCTTGTTGTGAATTGAACATGTTTCTTGGTGTCGGACTGTTCGTGGTTTAAAGATGCATCCTGTGAATGTTACAGAATAAACGATACATTTATTTAAAGAATAATCAATCGATTAATCGATAATGGAAACGATCAGGAGTTGCATCTCTAATAATGTCGAAGAGGTTTGTTGCTGGAATAAAAGCTATAAATGTTGGAGGTTTCTCCACCAAACACACAGTTAAAGGAAAAGTTTGCATTTTTAGGAAAATGTTTTGAGTCAAATGAAAAGATCTTTAAACATTTTGGTGGAATATTCCTTTACTGGGATTAATAGAGAGCGGTTTAGCGTTGCGTCGCTATGAAACCAGCAGATTCATGAGATTTCTGCAAAATCAGAGCAGAAAATCGCCTTTTTCATCCCAAATATTCTTCTGTCATGTCAAAACCGGGCGCCTACATTACCCACAATGCAATTTGTCGTCAGACGGCGTCAGACGCTGCTCGCTGCCCACGCCGACTCGCTTCCTGAGCGACTCGAGCGTTGTTCTCCACATGGTGACAATTAGTTTTATTGTTTTAGAGTCAAGGAGCGGAGCAAACCTCCAGAGAGCCACAGAAACGGTGTGATGTACGTCTGTATAGCGACCCACATGAGGAAGTCACGCTACCTGAGGTAGGTATTGTTTGTGAAAGGATCGGACCGCGTTTCATCACCGCTGCTGAAGCTGATGTTGCTCAATCCAGAGTCACGTCCCAGTTAGTAAAACAGGTCGAGTGAATGTTTGTGGGAGAAAAACAAGCAACAAGCCAGTCCAGCCCAGTCAGCCGGATATAATGTGAGCAGCTAACACTTCAGGTTCACACGATGTGCTCATTAGCTTCAACACCAGGTGTTTCTGTCAGGAGACCTGTTGACGTGTCCCGACGCTTCTGTTGCGTCAAAATTGGCCGTTTCTCACAGAAAACCCGCGATCGTGGCGACCGAGACGGATATTTTTAGCCAAACCAGATGTTTTTCTAACCCTCACCGAGTGTTTTTGTGCCTAAACCGAAGCAGAGCAGAAGCAAAGTGTTGCTGAACCTGAACAAACAAAGTGTCGACCCGTCTGTGGTTCTGCAGAAACGTTAGCTGCAGCACTTCATCCTGAACAATGACTTGGAAAACCTTTGTTATAATAGTTTGTGTTAATTGTGGTCAGAATTGGGTCGATTTGGTCGTGAATGTTCAAAACCAGCACATTTTTGTGTTTTACAGATGTTTGTCAGGACATCCAGCTTCAAACCGGGACAGTCCTAGAAGAACCAGAACCGGGTCGCCGTATCAAATGTTAACTTTAAGGTAATTACTCATCACAACCGCTAAAACGGTTTTACAGTCAGCGAGACGAATCCGTCGGTCGCTTCTGGCTCGTCGAGGTAAAATACTCCAGCAGCTGATAAACATGAGTCCAGTCTGAGTATCAGCCGCTGCTGCTGCAGGGTTCTGGTTCTGGTTCTGGTTCTGTTCGCTGTAAACCAGCACTGAGCTGTTATTTGCTGTGTTCAGTCGTCAGGCTGCAGCCGACACAAAGTCCTGAGAGGACGCTGACTTCATGTTAATGTTCAGTCTGCGTCCTTCAGCTCTCACAGGCGTCTGCTGCTCATTCAGCCTGAAGGTCGGACAGTTCTGACGATCACAGCTGCGTCTCACGAGACACGAGTCCCCCCAACCGTTTAACTAACGATGCAACCAAGATCCTGTCATGTGGACATTTACTGTCATCATGAGACAGAGACAGAGAGAGAGACAGACAGACAGAGAGAGGACGAGACAGACAGAGAGGACGAGAGAGAGACAGAGAGGACGAGAGAGAGACAGAGAGGACGAGAGAGAGAGAGACAGACAGACCGACAGACAGAGAGGACGAGAGACAGAGAGAGAGAGAGAGAGACAGAGGACGAGACAGACAGAGAGAGAGAGAGAGACAGAGAGAGATAAGAGTTACATAACTGTTGAAATATATCTGGAGTCACATGTTCAGAGTAAAGGCCTGCAGTGAAACACACACACACACACACACACTCTCACACATACACACACTCACAGACACACTCACACACACACACACACACACACACACAGTGTGATGGCGGGCCATGTGAAGAAGTCTGGACTCGGGACAGAAAGCTCCACATGTGACCAGCAGGAGGGGGCGGAGTCATGACATAATACTACTACTACTGCAGTACTACTGGGAGAGGAAGTACTCAGAGCCTGTACCGAAGTAGAAGTACTGACACCGCCATCTAATAAGTATCTCTATTTCCTGCTACATGTTGGAGGAATTACTGCACTTTTTACTCCACTATATTCATTTGATAACTTTAGTTACTAGTTACTTTGCAGATTACATGCCGCACCAGAGCCAAAGAACAGAACCAGAACATTTCAGAATTAATTTAATTTAAAAAAACTCTGATTCCAATAATCAGAAATATGCAGAATAATACGATAATCTGTCGACCCAAAGTACACAGTGTACATAAACAGTACTAGGAAGACTGTGTATAATTTACTTGTAGTTTGGTACGTTATGTTCCTGCTGGATCTGACTAACGGATGCTTCTGGCTCCTGCCGCCTCACATGTTGACGGATCTGGATCGTCACACCCTGAGCTCCGCTGGATCCTCGCTCTCCTTGTATCTGCCTCTTCGCTCTGATCGTCTCTGTGTTCACTGCTGATGATCTTCTTCCAGGTCGCCGCGGTGGAGAGGAGGTCGCGGGGCTCGGGCGCCGCTCGGCGACGCCTCGGCCCGCTCGGTCGTCTCCCGGATCAGCAAAACTTTACACGTGTTGTAATTTGTGTCAGATTTTCTGTCGATGCAACTTGAAAAAACTAAACTGTGATTATGTTGTTCTGGGAGAAGATCCTCCTCTGGCTCCTCCTGAGGTTTCTTCCATCTTTTTTTTTCTCTGTGATTGTGATTTTGGCTTCATAAATAAAACTGATCTGGTTTGATAACACCTGATATTCCAGCTGTGACCCTGACGGCAGATTAGTGCCGATTATAACGCGTTCCTCGCCAAAACAAAGGCGTGACAGTGACGTTACACAACCTGCGAACACACACTAGATGCATCTTGTGTTTTGTGTGAACGAGAAATTAAAACTCTGCTGGAAGGAAACTTGAACGCTTTTAAATCTAGTTTTCTTTCTTGGTTTCACATGTGGAAAAACTTTATTTATTTATTTCTCCTGAAACATTTTTTTTTCCACTTTTCCACAAATATTTTAAAAAACAGTTTTTTTCTGGAATTTATTTTCTTTTAAGGAACTTTTAAATTTTAAGATTATAACAAAACTTTTTTTTTCTGGACCTTAGATTCTCCCAAAATATATTAATACTTTACGTAATACTTCATACACATGTGGTGTTGCTACTTTTACTTAAGTATCTGAATACTTCCTTTACAGCTGCCGACACACACACACACACACTCAACACATGAGTGTGTGTGTGTGTGTGTTTGCACCTCAGGGTCAAACTCCCACACGACTTCACTTTGTGCGTCGTTACACCTGACGAAGCATCGATCGTCGTCTCTTCATCTCCTGGACGCTGCAGGAGGGCGGCAGCTGAAATCCCTTTTAATTACGGATGAGTGAGATTATGTGGTTTGAGTGTTTCACCCCCTCAACACACACACACACACACACACACACACACACACTCGGAGGCTGAGTCATACTGAGATTAGGGTTAAACCGATATATCAGCTTGTCGCTGTGTCAGGCCGTTCATTAAACATCGGGTACCGGCTGGTCTGGACCTCTCGCCCAGTGGATGTGACCGTCTGATCCGTCTGAGCTCGTCTGCAAAATACAACAAAAGTACATTTTGATTTTAGCGTTCGCACACGATGGAAATGATCCGCTCTAGTGTAGTTTTTAATTGAAAAGGCTGCTGTTTAGCGTGCTTCTTTATTCACTTCTTGGTTTATTGAACAGTGTCTTTGCACATTAATGACGTTTCTGTAAATTCAGCAGAATTAGCCAAAAGGCTACAATGCTTTATCAAAGTCAGCACACCTGTGGGCTGCTGTAGCCAATCACACGGTCAAGATTATAAGATTAAACTTTAAAGGGTTATTGAACTTGTTTACATGCATCCAGGTGAATAATGAAGAAGAGAATAGATCATACAAGGTACATTTATTATCTTAATGTCAACTCTTTTCAAGATGACCGGACTTTAGTGAAAAGTATAAAGTTTTGTTTTTCGTCTTTTTGAGCTTCTGTAACATTTAACGCTTGAAAGCAGATGTGCGTTTCAGACGTGATGAATTAAAATGCTTATTTGTGAAACAATATATCTGGATTAAACTCCTTATCGGTGCACTTTGTGGGGTAAAGTGTGTCCCAGCCACGTCATCCTCACAACCACCAGCAGCATTTGGCTTCATGAGCAACAGAGTCGGTGAAAGGTCCATATGTCCGGGTGTTTCCTCTCATCAGATGACTCAGCTGCAGCTAACATCCTCTACGAGCACACAGGCTACGACTAACATATGGACAGCAGCCTCGATTATATCGGCTCCTCGCATTAAATGTGCAGATGTTTCTATTTCCTCTAATATAATGTGCAGAGAGCCAGTGTCTGTCTGCGGATCATAAGGATTAAACTCACAAGAGAACATCCCGACCTCCAGAGTCCAATTCTCTCTGCGAAGAAAGGACCGTTTAAATGAAGCCATTGTTTATTATACTTCAGTGAATGGCTGAATGTAAAGGGCCATTGTTAGAAGATGCGTGCAAAGAGTTCAAGGTTTCCTTTCTTTCCCTCTTATCCAGTATAATGTTATCGCTGAGAGGATATAACACACTTGAACAGTCGTGGTTTCAGCGGTCTAAAGCTGAGTGGAAGTGCAAGTCATTGCCGGGCAAAAGGAGCCGGCGTCGCAGTGGTCAACTGATCTGAGGCTCAGTGTAGATGGAAGTGATGGGCAGGAGGCCAAGAGGGAGCAGAGGCATTAACACAACATGTTACTGAAGCTGTCAGGACTTCGCCTGACTGGTGACCTGAAGAACAGCTGCTTTATTTTTCCTTGTATTTGGTCGATACTGTGACGAAGACGAATCAGTGCTGCTGTGTCCGAACCAGAGGAGGCAAAAGTCCACACTGTGTTTCCCCCAGTAGAAAGTCAGATACTTGTGTACAAACAGACTCTGATTCAGCTTGTTTACTCCAGTGAAAGTAATCGAGTACAGGCTCTGAAATGTAATCAGAGTATCACAGTAAAAAGTCTCCCTCTGAAGGACATCTGTGGTCAAAGCTAACTGAAGCTCACGTCATATTAATATAATTCAAAGACTATTAAAGTTAAAGGTAGAATCAGTAGGATTTGTCCCAGCTGTTCCTGAACGCACCACAAAGATAGTTGATAGTTGAGTCTCATTCCCAGGACGTCAAACAGCCACATGTTGGGTTGGTAAAGCGTCCCGAGCAGCAACAAAGAGAGAAAATAAGAAACTCTCTGCAGATACGAGACACTAACACGCCTTTTCTCCCCATTCCAGCCTCCCTCTCTGTCTGTTTACGTCTTCTTACGTCTTTGTTTCGTCTCGCTGCGTCTGCCGTTGAAATCAGTCTTGTGATGTTGGGAAGGCGGCGTGCGATGATGCCAAATAAAAATAATCCATAATTCACCTCGAATGCATCAAACTAAAGTAACGAGCCTGTTTTGAAGCTGTGAGGAGGAGAAAGTTCAGATGTTTGTGTTCAGGTGTAGAGAGGGAAAGTCAAAAGTACTGTACTCGTACAGGAACAAAGTATTTGTACTTCACAGTAAATAAAAGTAAAACATAGATTGGATTGTTAGCGATTTCTTTTCCAGATTTCTAGAGATATCTGGAAATCTTCATCATGAATTTGTTTGGCCAGGATGATTGTGCAGTGAAAGCATCGTGACAGCCCTCGTTCCCGCGACAAAAGGTGTGACCAGTACCACATCTTTTCATGATGACTCGCACAAAGACTCGAAAAGTGAAAACGTGACCAGCCGATGCTGTCGTGGCTGCAGGGGAGTTTGGATTATCACAACAAGACCATAACAGCAGCAGGTAGCTTCAACTGCGATCAATAAAGATGTGTGACGTAAACGAGTTAAAACACAAACGTGCAGGAAATATTCAATGCAAAGGATCATAACACGTGCCTCATTCACAAATCATGTGCTCGTGAGTCACCGTGCAGAGCAGCTGAAACGGTTCCTCCGTGTATTTATAGTGATGATTGAATAGTTGTAACATTCCTGCAGCTCTCTCGTTTATTACGGACCACTGAGGCTGTGACACAGTTGGCAGGGAGGCCACAAACAGGAAATGGGCCACATCTCCTCCATTCATTCTCCCGTCAGGTTAAAAAAAAAATTGCTCAGTGGGGAGATGAGTCGTCTTTGTGGTGCCGGGGCGAAAACAAAGGGGCGACGCAAAAAAAAACCTTCAATCCAACACGTCAGAGTGAAGCAGCTGGTCGAAACATCCTGCAGGAAACATCTTCTCGCTGTATATACACTGAGTCTGAAAAATCTCCCGTTCCTGCTGATCCTGTAACAACTGAACACTTTGTTCCTTTCATGTCAGAGATCTTCACAGCGTTGGACAGATAATCATGTTGCCTTATTATTAATTAAATTAATTTATCTGGCATGATTTTTAACAGAATCTTAACACCGACGTGATGTAATTATTCTCTTATTCGCTTAAAATAAATGGAGAGACAGTCTCACTTAAGTCTTTGCTCTCAAAGATGATATGAGAAGATCATAAACTGTCTGTGCGGTATGATTAGCTTAGCATAAAGGCTGGAAGCGGATGGAAGCAGCTAGCCACCTGCCAGCTCTGAAGTGAACTGATCAACACGTCGTGTCTCGTTTGTTTTTAATCTGAACACAAACAGAAAACATAAAAACAACTATTGCAGCAACGTCCAGGGACGAAAAATGAAGCCGACGTGGAAGTACCACAAAAACTGCAGTTCCCTCGAATGACCACTTGAGGCTCCAAAAGTGGGTCAATCCCAGGTTTGACCACTGTTACCTCCTCGTCTCCGGCGGTGGAGGAAGTACTCAGATCCTCAATATACTCGAGTAAAAGTAGCAGTACGCCGCTGCAGGAATAAATCCCACGATCACAATTTTACTTTAAAAGTACGAAAATGTTTGCAACAAAATGTACCACTATCAAAAGTAAAAGTACTGTAATTACTCAGATGGATCAATGTAGTGGAGTAAAAAGTATAAAGTTACACACAATGGAAAATACTCTTACGTACAAGTACTTGTATATATGATTTAGCAGTTCTGGAATGTAAATAAGTAGCCTTCATAGTTTACTCGAGTACTTTTAATTAAGTACAATTCTGATGCACTTTACTTGACATGAGTATTCCTGCTTGATACTTCTACTACACTACATTTTACTTTTAGATACATTTAGTTACTTTGTGGATTACATGCTACATCAGAGCCAAAGCAACACTTTTGAATTAATTTATTTTATCAGCAATCAGATTAAAAACAACAAAAATACTGTCGACCTTCACATACGTGTAAATATGTGCATAATTTACTTTCTCTTGTATTTAAAATACATTTAATATCACATAGTTTCACTCAGGTACTATTTTTACAGGTGACTTTCACTTTTACAAAAGTAATATTTTAACTTTACAACACTGATACTTAGTTACTTAGTTACTTTCCACAACTGGTCATCATATTTCCAACAGTGTTGAACGATTAGTTGTGACTCCGTGTCAGTAAATCTTCATTAAAACGTCTGAGTCAGTGTTTGTTTTTGTTTTTTTTAAACTTAAATGTATTTTTAAGGTTATTTGTGTTATTTATGATCAATATGTTCTTCTGTTGACTGTGTGATAATTATTGATTTTCATTAGATATATATTTTCATTCTGTCTTTGAACCTGACACTTCCTGGAGTCCGTGAACGCAGCGTTAATTAGCCCCCGCCGCTCGTCACGTGCCGCAGTCTGACTCTGGGCCAATGGGAGCGCTTAATTGAAGGCGGTGACGTGTTACAGCGTGTCGTCACGGCTCGATCACGTGTGTTCGTGTCGCTTGCTGCCTGTTTTTTTTTATTTGTTTTTCCACGATGACTGTTGATGACGAGGCTGCTTCCTGCCCGTGCGTGTGAGTGCGCGTGTTCCGGGCGGGTGAGCGGCTCCGGACCGGACCGGACCGGACCGGAGCCCCGCCCCTCGCCGACACGTTGCCCAGGGAGCGGCTGCACGGGCTGGACGGGACTCTGCCTCCCGCCCGCCCTCCTGCCGCCCTCCTGCCGCCCTGCGTCCGCTGGTTTCACTCCATCATCACACACACAGACACACACAACCACAGACACACACAGACACACACACACACACAGACACACACACACAGACACACACACACACACAGACACACACACACACAGACACACACACAGAGACACACACAGACACACACACACAGACTCACACGGCGGCTGCGCGTCACCAACTCACCGAGCCGGACGGAGAAACACACGGTTCACTTCTGGTAAGCTGCTGCTGCTCACACACACACACACACACACACACACAGACACACACACACTGCTGCCTCTCAGCTCACCTGGACCTGGACCTGGACCAGGACCTGGAGGTGCTGCTGCGCAAAACATTACAAGCCGGGTTCCGAGGTGATGTTTGCGGGTTGAGACGAGGCTCTGCAGCGCTGAACACTCAGGTCGGGTCCATTTCATCTGCTGCTGTTATTAGTGCATGTTTTCAGTGCAGACAGGTGTGTGTGTGTGTGTGTTTAAGGTGTGTGTGTGTGTGAATGTACACAACAGAGGCAGTCACTTGTACCAGCAGTGTGTGTGTGTGTGTGTGTGTGTGTGTGTGTGTGTGTGTGTGTGTGTGTGTGGACTGAAACAGCTCCATGTGTGTGGATGTGTTTCTTACATAATGCTGGCCGACCTGCCCCTCTGGAAGAAGCAGAGGAGGGTTATTTAATCTGCTGGCCCGCGCGTTGAGTCGGTCCACAGCGCCGTGGTGCTGGTGTCGTGTCTCATGTACTGGTTGTACTGGGAGCTGTTAACCAGTGAGAGCAGCTGGACTGGGCTCGACTCAGTAACTTCACCACTCAGACCTGCACGAGAGCCGGAGATGAGCCTGCGAGGAGCTGATGAAGCTGCTTGTTTGGGCAGAAATGGAAACAGCTGACGGACACGAGCTGCTGAAATGTGAATATTTGCTGGTTTTGTTGCTCTGAACTGAATTTATTTGGGTTGTTTGGAGTTGAGCTCGTCTTCACAGGCGCTGGTCCATCACAGATTCATCGGTGTCGCCTGATAATGTGCCGATTTGTGTTTGTTTCAGAGAACGTAATGTAAAAAGTGATGCTGTTGTGGGTTATAATCACATAATCTCAGTGGAGTTGACTGGTTTTGGTGCTCTGGTGTCATTTTGGGTAACAAAGTGTGTAGTGAAATGTGTTTGACAGCTGCGTTTAAGGGATCACTGTAAAATAAATGTGTGTATCGTCCGATGTAGGACATTTTTCACTATTTTGGACATTTTTCACTATTTTGTGTAAAAAAATAAAATGCTTCTCGGATCTAAACGCTGCCTGGAGCTGGAGAAACAGTTTGTTTTTTGTTTCTCGGTCTCATCACACACGATTACAGAACGTACGTCATCGTCAGTGAGACGTGAAGAAGCCAGAATAAAGAGATAAAACGCGTGAGCGGTCGGTTTAAATGAAGGGAGCTGCAGACCGTTTCCTCGTCGGTCAGTCGAGCCTCAACGATCAATCGATTTGGTGCCAACTATGAAACTGATCACCAACTATTCTGATTAATCGTGTGAGTAATCTGAATTCTTTGATTTCAGCCTCTTGAATGTGAATGTTTTCTGGTTTCCTTCCTCCGTGACAGTAAACTGAATGTTTCTGAGTTGAGGACGAAACACTGAGCGATGTTTTTCACCGTTTTCTGACATTTTATCGACCGAACGACGTCCCGATTAATGTAAAAACGTCGACAGATTGTTGGACAGTGAAAAGAAAAATGAATCTCTTGAACGTTCTCCTTTTATTTCTCCTTTTATTTGTTACGCTCGTGTTATTTCAGCCCCTCTGACAGGATAATTCATCATCTGTATCCGCTTGTTTCAGCTCTTTGCTGAAGCTGAGTGAAACATTCAAACACGTCTTGTTCGGGGCATGTTTGTAAAGTTTTAAATAAAGTTCAGTACTTTTTGAAGAGTGTAATGTTCTGAAGGTCAGTGGGGTTAAAGCGAACAGTGTGTCTGAACTGTCGTTGTGTTTGTGTGTCAGGTCCGGGATGCGCTCTGCTGGCTCAGTCTGACTCCACCATGTCGACCTCGGACTCGGATTACTCCATCGACTGGCTCGCCAGCGATGAGGACGACTACGACAGCCCGAAGACATTAAGTCCCGGGCGGGCGGAGGAGCCGCTGGCACCGCCTTCGCCATCATCATCGTCGCCACCGTTAAGGCGCTCTCCTCCCAGCTGCTTCCACTGTGCAGCGACTCGCAGGAGGCGGAGGAGGTGGAGGAGGAGGAGCGGCAGCTGCTGCGACTGTAAAGATGGAGCCAGCTGTGACTCTCCAGCCTCCCTGCAGACCCCAGCAGTCAGTCCAGTTCAGGGATTTACCTCCGTTTATACTCAGCAGACGCTTCCTGTGGCGTCGGAGCATCAATCAAGCAGGAAGAGAGCTCACAGCGCCGGTCTGGACGGACTCTGTGAAAAACCTCCAGCAGGCACTGAAAACGACCTGTTCACTCAGAAGGTGAGAGGGTTTTTCTTCCTGCAGAGTCACGACCGTTTGAACACATGAAAACACAGAGCGCTGCAGTTTAACGGAGACCAAACCTCAGTCATGTAGAGAACTGGCACAGTGAGCCGTCTGACCTTCAGATATCTGACAGAGCTCGAAATGTTTCAGTCTTCAAAGCATCAGAGAGCGACGACCTCTCTCGCTTTCTGTTTCCACCTACGTTACATGGCCAGAAGTATGTGGACAATCCACGGGCATCAACCCGCTGACTGTGAAAGTCGGTCTGCAAAAAGAGAAAATCATAATCGCAAACAAAAAGTTGCACTGATGATAAAAGTCGCTCCACTTGATTCACTCCTCGCTGAGCTTCAGCAAACTGGAGACAGAAACTGCTAATTAACTGTGATTACTGAGACAAGTTGCTGATTATAAATCTCTAGTTGTTCGTCTCGTCTCTGCACAATAAACCGCTTTAACGCCAACATCACGCTGTGCATGTGCAACTGTCACGTCGCAGGACAACAAACAAAAACACGTCACGATGCATCGTTGCTGCTGCTCGGTCGACCTTTTTAAGTTGTTGTATAAATTCATTTCTGCAGCTGAAATTAGAGATCGAGATTCAACGTTTGAATGAAAACAAATGAATAATTTTCTTTCGGTTTCATTTATATGAAACAGATTATTTCACACAAATTCCTCACGATTAATAACCCAAAAAGGACTAATCTGTTTATCCCGTACCATCCATAGAGTAACCCAGAATATCAGCAGCACCAAATAAACAGATGCTACTCTAACATTTCACTGCAGACAGGAAGGCTTTTGTTCATAACTCGAGAAAGTATTGTCTTTAAATACACAGTATCTAGAAGTTTTAACGTGCAGGACCTTTATAAAAATGATTCATGGATTCACAGTAAGAAGCTTTATTTATTATTCCAACAGCTCTTTTCTGAAGTTTGATTACAGGGTTTATATTTAACTTCAACGCTGAACTAAAAACCCACTAACAGCTGGCTTTTGTCCTCCTTTGGAACGAGTACAGTCGACATTATTGAGTCAGATGACTCTGCTGTCGCCCCGGGTATTTATCAGCTCCAGCTCCAGTCGTCAGAGATGGAAACACAACACCCGGCGGGACGTCTTCATTTTTGCCCCTCGTCCAGCGCGATGCAGTGATGTTTGTTGAAGTTCAGGCTGCTGGCTTGTTAACAATTTTCCATCAGTCTGAAGAGAGACTGAAGTTAAAGATATTAAAAAAGTGACCACCATCCGTGGCTTCATGTCAGTATGAGCATGTGCAACTCTCAACAGAGATCAGAAAACAAGGAAGATGTCTCACTCCTTAGCAGCTTCCATCATCAGATCCAGTAAACATGATAATTCAGGATATTATTAAGACTTTTTAAATCAAGTTTAAAGTCTTCTGGATGGATTCTGATGAGGTATTTGATTTGCTGCGGCACGTTCGTGATGATGAATGTGACACAAAAATATAATACAATACAAATATATTTAAAAACAGAGTAGAACAACTTTATTGTCCAGGCCAGAACAGGAAACCTGTCTCTGGTCCCACCCAGAGAAATATAAACACAAACATGTCCACAAGAATAAAAACAAAAAAGAAGAAACATCACACCAATAAAACAAAGATGTCTCCGTTTTCCAACAGTCAGTGTCCAGCTTACATACGTCATATTTAAGTTTATTGTAGTTCGTACCCTCAAATACGCACCTTTTTTTAGTTAAAATATTCTTGTCTGCAGCCTAAAATGGCCTAAAACACATCGACAACACACAGAAAGTTTCTCCAGAAGAAAAGCGCAGAATGAAACCAGCTGTAAGAGTGATAGTGACACGACTATCAGCTCTCACATCTTCTATCGGTCTCCGCCTGCAGCCGAAGGCCACGAGCTCCTTCCTGCCTCGCAGTTGTAAAACATGTATTCTTAGAAATCAATAACAGAGATGGAGGCAGCGTGGAGAAGGTGGAGGGAAAGTGAGCTACTACTCCAGATGACACAGTAGCTGCAGGGTGGCATCGAACATCAGCCTGCTGATATCAAACGCTGTAAGAGGATCCGATGGTGCCAGCTTTCTTGGCAGTCTGCTGCTGCAGGCGCTCGTGTGTCCGTCTGAGGCGCAGAGTGACGCTCGGGGGACGAAGGCGAGCCACGTGTGAAGTTTCTACATTAGCTGCAGTTAATGGCCGCCTCTTATCGAAGCCCTGCGGACATTTACCTGCAGCGTTTACACGACTAATGGGAGCAAATGGACAAATCAGTCAGTGAGCCGTGAATCGATACGTCCTCGACAAAATGAGAAATTGAAGAAATTCAGATAAGCTGTAAATCATGTAGCTGCAGGCTTCACACACACACACACACACACAACACACACACACACACACACACACACACACACACACACTAATTAAATCAGCTGAGGTCTGGGTGATTATGTAACGTATGTAATCCTGTCTTCAGTTTAAGGAAAGCAATAAGCAGCGCTCGGTGGTGGATGGGTACACTTAAGTGGCTATTAGAAAGCACTCTGCGTGGTGCAGCAGTGATAGCACGGATGCTAACTGGTTTATCTGCTCTGTCTCACAGTGCACGGAGCTGCAGTGCTACATCCAGCCGCTGTCGTCCATCCTGCGGGGCCTGAGATCGGGCAGGTACTCTGAACGTAAGTGTCTAATCCTCCGGCAGCAGCTCGTTAATGCACACGTTTCTGTGCTAAAGATAAACATGATGTCAGGATCGGTTGACGCAGAGCGGCTGATTAGAGAGATCTCACCGGATGTTCTCCTCAATCAAACCATCAGGGCGAATGTTTTTACCGCTGTGCCGTCGGTCAGTCCAACGCTGACGCAGGGAGTCAAGTATTTCATCCCTGTTGGAGGGATTTGATCCAGACATTCATGTTCCACAGAGGATGAATCCTCGAACCACCAACCTCAGCTGTGCTGTGAGAGTAATGTGAATAGTTAAAGGTACAGTTCACCCAAAAATTCAGTCATTAAAGTCTGGTGAAGTTTCGTAGTCCACAAAACATTTCTGGTGAATGTAAGTAGAGGTGAAGGCGCCTATTTCTGCGTTACAGACGACGTCAGAGGTCAGAAACTTCTATCATCCGACCTCAAAGCGTTCCAGGTGCGAAACACCAGAAGTAAACAAAGATCTTGGCTGACTGTGACTAAATGATGCGTCTTTGGCAAGTGTTCACACAGTTGAACCCTCAGATGCCGTTGTTGTGACGTCAGACAGCTGCTCCCTCGTGACGCCCGGGTGGATTAATGTGTCCTGAGTTCACGAGCCGGACTTCTGACTTCGAGTGGCGTTCAGTTGTAATTTTCCTGGTAGGAGGTCGGAAATCTTCAAGTTCCAAGTTGTCTTGAACGCAGCATCAGTCCTGATGAAAGCTGAGTGAAGCCATGACGGGTTCAGGAAGAAAGTATTTTTATTCAAATAGCAGCTTTTAACATCAGAGTTACAAAGAACTGGACAGGACACAGAAACAGCAGGATAAATAATATTACAGAAGCCCTGAGGGGTCAGTGAAGAATTATTTTCTCTCCTGTTTGAAAACTGGTGGAAAAAAAAGTTTTGCCAAGTTGATTTTATTTCCATTAGTGAAAAATGTTTTGAAAAATGTTTTTTATTTTTTATTTGTGAAACGGAAAGTCTCTGCACATATCGCACCTTTAACCCTAATCATGAGGAACTTTCATATAAAGATGATTGATGCTTGAATGAAAGACGCAGGAACACAAACTTTCCTCAGGTTTCCCACAATGCAGCTCAACAGTTGTGATTTCTTTTTTTTTCACTCAGTCTAACACATGAAAAAAAAATCTAGATAAAATGTTTTCAGTCTTGTTTCACACATGGAAAATAAATTCTCCTTAAAATTATGATTCTTTTTTTTTTTTTTTTTTTTTCCCCACTCTGGAAAAGATTTTTCAGATTTTGAGAAATTTAACATGGTAACAAAAAATGGGAATTTTTTTACTTGCATGAAGAAAATTTTTTTTTTGGCTCCACATGAAAAAACAAAACACAAAACAAAAAAGATGGAGAAAAACATTCTGTTGAAAAAAATGTTTCATTCGGTTTCACACATGGAGCAAAAACAAAATCTCTCTCAGGGTTCAAGTTGTAAGTCTTGTTTCACACATGGACATTTTTTATTATTTTATTTTATTTTTCTTGATTCCACATATGATAAAACAATTATCCTGAAAAATGTCATTTTTCAATCTGGAAAAGATTTTTCTGAATTTTTGAAATTTTACATGGAATTTTTTTTTTCACTTTTTTCAAAATTCTCCTGAACTTTCTGTCACTGTTTCACACATGGGGAAAAAAATTCTCTCGAAAAACATGTTTCACTCTGGAAATTATTTTTTAGATTTTCAGAAATTTAACATGGGGAAAAAAATGTTTGTTTTTCAGTCACATGAACAAAAACGTTTCTTGAACATTTCACACATAAAATTAATTCTCCTGAAAAAAAATTTTCAGTCAGGTTCCAACTTGGAAACAAAAAATCTCCTGATTTTTTTCCCCCCCACACACAGCTCAGTTTCACACAATAGAAAAAAAAATCCTCTGAAAATTCTCCCGATTTTATTCTTTTTTTCTTTTACTAAAAAATTGGATTTTTGTTTTTTTTCCACTCACATGGAGAAAAACATTTCGGTTGGAAAAAAGTTTTCACACATGGAACAAAAAAAAATTCTCCTGAACTTCGTCTCACTCAGTTCCACAAAAAAATCTCTCAAATTGTTTTGGAGAAGATTTTTCAGATTTTCTGAAATTTTACATGGAAAAAAAATCGGGAGAATTTTTGTTTTCCATGTTTAAATTTCTGAAAAAAATTCAGGAGAAATGTTTTTCTTCATGTGAGTTACAAAAATTTCTCCTAAAAAAAAAATAAATAATTTAAAAAAAAATCTAGTCCATTTCACGCATGAAAAAAAAAATCCAAAAATGTTTTCCCACCCACATGAAGAAAAAAAATTCTTGAAATTTTTTGTCATTCTGTTTCACACATAAAATAAATTTTCCTGAAAAAAAAAGTTTTTTGACTCGGTTTCACACGTGAGAAACAAAAAAAATTCTTCTGAAAATGTTTTTGTATTCGATTTCACAAATGGGGAACAAAATTCACCTGAAAAAATGTTCAGTCTCAAATGAAGAAAAATCATTTTTCTCTTCAAAATATTTTTCACTTGGTTTCATACATGAAAGAAAAAAAATCCCCTGGAAAATTCTCCCAATTTTTTTCTTCTACTCGGTTACACACACTAAAAAAAGGTTTCCTGAAAAAATTTCCCAGTCAGGTTTCAAGTTGTACATTTTTTCCCCCAACATTTTGAGAAGCTCACCCGAATTTTCCTTCCCTCAGTTTCCCACTCCATTTCCCACATGAAAAAAATGTTTTCTGTCTTGTTTCATACATAAATAAAAAACATTTTGAAGTGAAAAAAACCCAAATCTCCTGAAAATCTCCTGAACTTTGTTTTTCACTCAGTTTCACACATGGAAAAGATTTTTCAGATTTTCAGAAGATTTCATGGAAAAAAATGTCGGGAGAATTTCTTTTTCACTCAAAGATCTCCTGAATTTATTTTTCATTCTGTTTCACACAAGAATTTTTTATTTTTTTTTTCAAAATGAAGAAAGAAAAATTCTCCTGACATTTTATTTTCACTCTGGAAAAGATTTTTCTGATTTTCAGAAATTTTACATGGAAAAAAATCTGGAGAATTTCTTTTTCACGCACATTAAGACTTTTCAGTCTTGTTTCACATGTGGAAAAAATTCTCCCCAATTTTTTTCTCACTCATACGGAGAAAAACATTTCTGTTGAAAAAATGTTTTCATTCGTTTTCACGCATGGAAAAAAACAAATCTCCTGAAAATTCTCCTGAACTTTGTCTTTGACTCAGTTTCACACATGGGGAAAAACAAAAACAAAACAAAACAAAAAAAAATTCAGTCTTGTTTCACACATGGAAAATAAATTCTCCTTAAAATTATGATTCTTTTTTTTTTTCCACTCTGGAAAAGATTTTTCAGATTTCGAGAAATTTCACATGGTAACAAAAAATGGGATTTTTTTTACTTGCATGAAGAAAATTTTTTTTTTGGCTCCACATGAAAAAACAAAACAAAACACAAAACAAAAAAGATGGAGAAAAACATTCTGTTGAAAAAAATGTTTCATTCGGTTTCACACATGGAGCAAAAACAAAATCTCTCTCAGGGTTCAAGTTGTAAGTCTTGTTTCACACATGGACATTTTTTATTATTTTATTTTATTTTTCTTGATTCCACATATGATAAAACAATTATCCTGAAAAATGTCATTTTTCTATCTGGAAAACATTTTTCAGAATTTTCAGAAATTTAACATGGGGAAAAAAAAGTTTGTTTTTCAGTCACATGAACAAAAACGTTTCTTGAACATTTCACACATAAAATTAATTCTCCTGAAAAAAACTTTTTCAGTCAGGTTCCAACTTGGAAACAAAAAATCTCCCCACAAATTTCCCCAACACACATGAAGGAAAAAATATTCTTGAACATTTTCTGTTTCACACACAAAATTTATTTCCCTGAAAAAAATTTTTTCACTCGGTTTCACACAATAGAAAAAAAAATCCTCTGAAAATGCTCCCGATTTTATTCTTTTTTTCTTTTACAAAAAAATTGGATTTTTTTTTTTTTTTTCACTCACATGGAGAAATTCTCCTCAACTTCGTCTCACTCAGTTCCACACAAAAAAAATCTCTCAAATTGTTTTGGAGAAGATTTTTCAGATTTTCTGAAATTTTACATGGAAAAAAAATCGGGAGAATTTTTGTTTTCCATGTTTTTAAATTTCTGAAAAAAATTCAGGAGAAAAGTTTTTCTTCATGTGAGTTACAAAAATTTCTCCTAAAAAAAATAAATAAAAAATTTCCAGTCCATTTCACACATGAAAAAAAGATCCCCAAATGTTTTCCCACCCACATGAAGAAAAAACATTCTTGAAGTTTTTTGTCATTCTGTTTCACACATAAAATTAATTTCCCTGAAAAAAAAGTTTTTTGACTCGGTTTCACACGTGAGAAAAATAAATTCTTCTGAAAATGTTTTTGTATTCGATTTCACAAATGGGGAACAAAATTCACCTGAAAAAAATGTTCAGTCTCAAATGAAGAAAAATCATTTTTCTCTTCAAAATATTTTTCACTTGGTTTCATACATGAAAGAAAAAAAATCCCCTGGAAAATTCTCCCAATTTTTTCCTTCTACTCGGTTACACACTAAAAAAGGTTTCCTGAAAAAATTTCCCAGTCAGGTTTCAAGTTTTGAGACATTTTGAGAAGCTCACCCAAATTTTCTTTCCCTCAGTTTCCCACTCCATTCCCCACATGAAGAAGACGAAGAAAAAAAATCCTGAAAAAAATGTTTTCTGTCTTGTTTCATACATAAATAAAAAACATTTTGAAGTGAAAAAAACCCAAATCTCCTGAAAATCTCCTGAACTTTGTTTTTCACTCAGTTTCACACATGGACAAGATTTTTCAGATTTTCAGAAGATTTCATGGAATAAAATGTCGGGAGAATTTCTTTTTCACTCAAAGATCTCCTGAATTTTCTTTTCTTTCTGTTTCACACGAGAATTTTTTTTTTTTTTTTCAAAATGAAGAAAGAAAAATTCTCCTGAAATTTTATTTTCACTCTGAAAAAGATTTTTCAGATTTTCAGAAATTTTACATGGAAAAAAATCTGGAGAATTTCTTTTTTACGCACATTAAAACTTTTCAGTCTTGTTTCACATGTGGAAAAAATTCTCCCAATTTTTTTTTCTCACTCATACAGAGAAAAACATTTCTGTTGAAAAAATGTTTTCATTCGTTTTCACGCATGGAAAAAAACAAATCTCCTGAAAATTCTCCTGAACTTTGTCTTTGACTCAGTTTCACACATGGGGAAAAACAAAAGCAAAAAACAAACAAAAAAAAAATTCAGTCTTGTTTCACACATGGAAAAAAATTCTCCTTAAAATTATGATTCTTTTTTTTTTTCACTCTGGAAAAGATTTTTCAGATTTTGAGAAATTTAACATGGTAACAAAAAATGGGAATTTTTTTACTTGCATGAAGAAAATTTTTTTTTTGGCTCCACATGAAAAAACAAAACAAAACACAAAACAAAAAAGATGGAGAAAAACATTCTGTTGAAAAAAATGTTTCATTCGGTTTCACACATGGAGCAAAAACAAAATCTCTCTCAGGGTTCAAGTTGTAAGTCTTGTTTCACACATGGACATTTTTTATTATTTTATTTTATTTTTCTTGATTCCACATATGATAAAACAATTATCCTGAAAAATGTCATTTTTCAATCTGGAAAAGATTTTTCAGAATTTTCAGAAATTTAACATGGGGAAAAAAATGTTTGTTTTTCAGTCACATGAACAAAAACGTTTCTTGAACATTTCACACATAAAATTAATTCTCCTGAAAAAAACTTTTTCAGTCAGGTTCCAACTTGGAAACAAGAAATCTCCCCACAAATTTCCCCAACACACACGAAGAAAAAAATATTCTTGAACATTTTCTGTTTCACACACAAAATTTATTTCCCTGAAAAAAAAATTTTCACTCGGTTTCACACAATAGAAAAAAAAATCCTCTGAAAATTCTCCCGATTTTATTCTTTTTTTCTTTTACAAAAAAATTGGATTTTTGTTTTTTTTTCACTCACATGGAGAAATTCTCCTCAACTTCGTCTCACTCAGTTCCACACACAAAAAATCTCTCAAATTGTTTTGGAGAAGATTTTTCAGATTTTCTGAAATTTTACATGGAAAAAAAATCGGGAGAATTTTTGTTTTCCATGTTTAAATTTCTGAACAAAATTCAGGAGAAATGTTTTTCTTCAGGTGAGTTACAAAAATTTCTCCTAAAAAAAAAAAAAAAAAATTCCAGTCCGTTTCACACATGAAAAAAAAATCCCCAAATGTTTTCCCACCCACATGAAGAAAAACATTTCTTGAAATTTTTGTCATTCTGTTTCACATATAAAATTAATTTCCCTGAAAAAAAAGTTTTTTGACTCGGTTTCACACGTGAGAAAAAAAAATTCTTCTGAAAATGTTTTTGTATTCGGTTTCACAAATGGGGGAACAAAATTCACCTGAAAAAAATGTTCAGTCTCAAATGAAGAAAAATCATTTTTCTCTTCAAAATATTTTTCACTTGGTTTCATACATGAAAGAAAAAAAAATCCCCTGGAAAATTCTCCCAATTTTTTTCTTCTACTCGGTTACACACACTAAAAAAAGGTTTCCTGAAAAAAATTTCCCAGTCAGGTTTCAAGTTGTACATTTTTTTTCCCCAACATTTTGAGAAGCTCACCCGAATTTTCTTTCCCTCAGTTTCCCACTCCATTTCCCACATGAAGAAGACGAAGAAAAAAAATCCTGAAAAAAATGTTTTCTGTCTTGTTTCATACATAAATAAAAAACATTTTGAAGTGAAAAAAACCCCAAATCTCCTGAAAATCTCCTGAACTTCGTTTTTCACTCAGTTTCACACATGGAAAAGATTTTTCAGATTTTCAGATTTCATGGAATAAAATGTTGTGAGAATTTCTTTTTCACTCAAAGATCTCTTGAATTTTCTTTTCATTCTGTTTCACACGAGAAATTTTTTTTTTTTTTTTTTTCAAAATGAAGAAAGAAAAATTCTCCTGAAATTTTATTTTCACTCTGGAAATTTTTTTTCAGATTTTCAGAAACTTTACATGGAAAAAATCTGGAGAATTTCTTTTTCACGCACATTAAGACTTTTCAGTCTTGTTTCACACGTGGAAAAAATTCTCCCAAATTTTTTTTTCTCACTCATACAGAGAAAAACATTCTGTTGAAAAAATGTTTTCATTCGGTTTCACACATGGAGCAAAAACAAAATCTCTCTCAGGTTTCAAGTTGTAAGTCTTGTTTCACACATGGACATTTTTTATTATTTTATTTTATTTGTCTTGATTCCACATATGATAAAACAATTGTCCTGAAAAATGTCATTTTTCAATCTGGAAAAGATTTTTCAGAATTTTCAGAAATTTAACATGGGGAAAAAAAAGTTAGTTTTTCAGTCACATGAACAAAAACATTTCTTGAACATTTCACACATAAAATTAATTCTCCTGAAAAAAAATTTTTCAGTCAGGTTCCAACTTGGAAACAAAAAATCTCCCCACAATTTTCCCCACACATGAAGGAAAAAATATTCTTGAACATTTTCTGTTTCACACACAAAATTTATTTCCCTGAAAAAAAATTTTTCACTCGGTTTCACACAATAGAAAAAAAAAATCCTCCCGATTTTATTCTTTTTTTCTTTTACAAAAAAATTGGATTTTTTTTTTTTTTTTTCACTCACATGGAGAAATTCTCCTGAACTTCGTCTCACTCAGTTCCACACAAAAAAAATCTCCCAAATTGTTTTGGAGAAGATTTTTCAGATTTTCTGAAATTTTACATGGAAAAAAAATCGGAGGAGAATTTTTGTTTTCCATGTTTTTAAATTTCTGAAAAAAATTCAGGAGAAAAGTTTTTCTTCATGTGAGTTACAAAAATTTCTCCTAAAAAAAAATTAAAAAAAATTCCAGTCTGTTTCACACATGAAAAAAAATCCCAAAATGTTTTTCCCACTCACATGAAGAAAACAATTTCTTGAAATTTTTTGTCATTCTGTTTCACACATACAATTAATTTCCCTGAAAAAAAAAGTGAGAACACGTGAGAAAAAAAAATTCTTTCACAAATTTCACAAATGGGGGAACAAAATTCACCTGAAAAAAATGTTCAGTCTCAAATGAAGAAAAATCATTTTTCTCTTCAAAATATTTTTCACTTGGTTTCATACATGAAAGAAAAAAAATCCCCTGGAAAATTCTCCCAATTTTTTTCTTCTACTCGGTTACACACACTAAAAAAAAGGTTTCCTGAAAAAAAATTCCCAGTCAGGTTTCAAGTTGTACATTTTTTCCCCCCAACATTTCCACCCGAATTTTCTTTCCCTCAGATTCACACATAAGAAAAAGACTTGTTTCACACATGGACATTTTCTATTATTTTATTTTATTTTTCTTGGTTCCACATATGATAAAACAATTCTCCTAAAAAAAAAAAAAAAAAATCTTTTTCAATCTGGAAATTTTTTTTTCAGATTTTTAGAAATTTTACATGGGGAAAAAAAATTCATCCACATGAAAAAAAAAGAACCGGAGTGAAAAAACCCACTCCATTTCCCACATGAAGAAGACATAGAAAAGAAAATCTGGAAAAAAATGTTTTCTGTCTTGTTTCATACATAAATAAAAAACATTCTGATGTGAAAAAACCCCAAATCTCCTGAAAATCTCCTGAACTTTGTCTTTCACTCAGTTTCACAAATGGAAAAGATTTTTCAGATTTTGAGAAATTTTACATGGAAAAAAAATCTGGAGAATTTCTTTTTCACGCACATTAAGACTTTTCAGTCTTGTTTCACGCGTGGAAAAAATTCTCCCCATTTTTTTTCTTTTTTTTTTCACTCATACGGAGAAAAACATTTCTGTTGAAAAAATGTTTTCATTCGGTTTCACGCATGGAAAAAAAAATATTCTCCTGACTTTCACTCAGTTTCATACATGGGGAAAAACAAAACCCCCCCCAAAAATCAGTCTTATTTCACACATGGAAAAAAAATCTTTTTTTTATTTTACTCGCATGAAGGAAAAAATATCTCCTTTTAAATTATTTTTCACTTGGTTCCACAAAACAATTCTCCTGAATTAATTTTTCAATCTGGAAAAGATTTTTCAGACTTTTAGAAATTTCACATGGAAATTTTTTATGTTTTTTCCACTCACATGAAGAAAAGAAAATCCGGAAAAAAAATGTTTTCAGTCTCGTTTCACACATGGAAAAAAAATCTCCAATTATTAATTTTTGTTCACTCACAAAAAAACCTTTTTCAGTCAGGTTCAAAGTTGGGGGGAAAAAAATCTCCCAAATGTTTTAATCCACTCAAATGAAGAAAAGTAAAATTCTCCTGAAAATTTTTTTTCACTCTTGAAAAGAGTTTTCAGATTTTCAGAAACTTTACATGGAAAAAAAAAATATTTTTCTCTCACCTGAAGAAAAAAATGTCTCCTGAAATCTTTCTTTCACTCAGTTTCACACATGATAAAAAAAATAAAATAAATAAATTAAATAACTATAAATTATGATGTAACATGAAAAGATACATAGTTTTTTTTCAGTTTCACAATCACTGTGAAAAAAATTCTCCTGGAAAAAAAGTTTTTTTTCTCGGTTTTACACATGAGAAAAAAAATGTTTTTTACTTGGTTTCCCTCGAATTTACTCAAATGCACACATTAAAAAAAAAGTTCTCCTGGGGAAATTATTTCCAGTCAGGTTTCAAGGTGGAAAAAAAATTCTCCCACAATTTTGAGGAACTCACCCAACTTTTCTTTCCCTCAGTTTCAGACACGATGAAAAGAAAAAGTCCTAAAAAAATTTTTTCAGTTCAATTTTCACCCCCAAGAAACTTGGTTCCACATACGATAAATCAATTCTCCTGAAATTCTTTTTTCAATCTGGAAAAGATTTTTCAGATCTTTACAGTTTTTACTTGGATAAAAAAATATATATATTTCACTCACATGAAGAAAAAAATTTTCACCCCATATTTTTTTTTTCACTCCGTTTCACACATGGAAAAAAATCTCCCGTTCTTTCTTTTGTTCACTTACAAAAATATTGAGAAATTGTTTTTAAAATTTTTTTTTTTAAAAATCCTGAAAATTCTCCTGAACTTTGTCTTTGACTCAGTTTCACACATGGAAAAAAATTCTCCTGAAAATTTTTTTTTCACTCTGGAAAAGATTTTTCAGAATTTAAGAAATTTTACATGAAAAAAAAAGTTGGGAGATTTTCTATTTTACTCACGTGAACAAAAAAATTCATACATAAAATTAATTCTCCAGAAAAAACCTTTTCAGTCAGGTTCAAAGTTGGAAAAAAAATCTCCAAAATTGTATCCACTCAAATGAAGAAAAAAAAAAACTCTTTTCTCTTTTTTTCACTCAAATTTTACATAGAAATAACTTTTTTTTTTTTTTACTCGCATGAAGGAAAAAATGTCTCCTTTTAAATTATTTTTCACTTGGTTCCACAAATGATAAAACAGTTCTCCTGAATTTAAATTAAATTTTTTTTCAATCTGGAAAAGATTTTTCAGATTTTTAGAAATTTCACATGAAGAAAAAAAAAATCTGGAAATTTTTTTTTTCAGTCTTGTTTCACACATGGAAAAAAAACCTCCGATTATTATTTTTTGTTCACTCACAAAAAACCTTTTTCAGTCAGGTTCAAAGTTTGGGGAAAAAAAATCTCCCAAATGTTTTTATCCACTCAAATGAAGAAAAACAAAATTCTCCTGAAAAATGTTTTTCACTCTTGAAAAGAGTTTTCAGATTTTCAGAAATTTTACATGGAAAAAAAATTCTTCTGAAATTATTTTTATTGGTTTCAAACATGAAAAAAAAAACAAAATCTTTCGAAGTTTTTTTTCACTCCGTCTCACACGTGGAAAAAAAGTTTCTCCTTCACTCACATAAAGAAAAACTTTTCTGTTGAAAATCTTTTTTCACTCAATTTCACATATATAAAAAACATTATTTTGTTTCATGTGTTTTCGCAGATCGAAAAAATTCTCCTTTTTTATTGTATATTATTTTAATTATATGAACATGAAGAAAGTTTATCCAGACAAAACTTTATTTTTCCACCTCTTTACAAATCAAACACAGGAGAGAAAACAATTCAGATCAGACTTCAAAAGCAGAAAAACATTTCCTCAGGGTTTCCATATAATTAACATAACAATTAATGAAACACATTTTACATATATTACAAATCACAATACACGACTGAAATAGTGTAAAATCAGACAACAACATCAAATCAGATCACACCAGTTTTATTCATACAGCCTAAAATCACAATCACATCGCCGAAATAAAGATGGAAGAAGCCTCAGGAGGAGCCTCAGAGGAGGATCTCTCTCCAGGACCTACAGACGTGTTGGAGATGTCACGTGTACAGAACAGAACAACAGAATTACAATATCTGATACAGGTAACATGGCTCAGTTGGTGGAGCGTCCGTCCTGTGTGGAGGCTGCGTCCTCACCACAGCGGCCCGGCGTTCAGATCCGACCGGCGTGTCATCGCTCCTCTCTCAACCTGTTTCCTGTCGCTCTCAAGCCTGTTCAATACAGAAAGCCACAAAAGACCAGAAAACAAAACAAAAGCAGTGTGTGTCCTAAATATTTCCACCTCAGAGAAATGAAAAATAAATACAAACTGCAAAAGATCCGACTCATTTTTGCATCATCACTTTATTTTCTAGAAATCATTTTATTTTTGCGGTGTCTTAGTAAAAAAACAAACCCTGTATAGAAACCAGACGATCAGACGTTGGAACAGTTTCTCCTCCTGATCCGCCCACAAAATGAATCTTCCTCATCTTTCTGCTGCTCCATTGATTTATCGCTCATTATTTATTCCTCCATGACGTCTTGTTTCAGCTCTAATGCTTCACCTTATGAAAGTAAAATGACACCTCACTGATTTTAACATTTATAAGTATGTGCTGTGTGTCTGCTCTGCCCCTCTCCTCGCTCCTCCATCACTCTCAGTGGAGTTGGCTCATGTTCCTGATAACTAAAGATGTTTATATTATAAAATATCTAATTACAATCCAGCATTCATTAGAAGTCTGTTTGAGGGTTATGGAAAGAGATTGGTTTTATTCCTTTGATTCACTGAGTGATTCAAAAATATTCTTTTCTAAATTTAATACGTGTTCATTTGGAAATAATTAAAAGTGAACGTCCATGATGAAAGACTCACGGAGGCTGAGTGAACACTGAAAATTACAGCGGCTGAAAGAAGGATCAAAGGCCTCACGAGTCATTTAACATCCGTCTAAACTCAGACTGCTCCGGAGATGAAAGGCCGGATCAAGGACGCTGCGTCGTGCAGGCGGTGGAGGTGATACGAGCCGAACAGCGGCTGTTTGCACTTCTTCTTCTTCTTCTTCTTCTTCTTCTTCTTCTTCTTCCTCCACGCAAACAACGCTGAGCCAGATCTGAAGCAGTGAAGTCGTAAATCAGAGTCTGACAACACAACATGAGACCAACATGTATCCTGTAACACATCATCAAGACACTTTCACAGTTAAATGTTCACCTGAAATGAACCAAAACTCAACAGTATAGATGAAAATCAAACCACAGCATCAAATCATAGAAGAGTCTGAAAGTCAACAACTGTGAGAATAAAAATGAAAATTCACACCAGATTCTCTTGATTCTACCAGGAAATATTGTTCAGGTCTCGTCTTCAAACGTAAACCTTTTTTAATCTCAAAATAAAGTTTTGGTTTTCATATTAAATCCAGATACACTGAGAGTTTATATCATTCACATACCTGTGAAGTGGCTCTGACCACAAAGTACAGCTGAGGCTGATTGGATGATGTTAGTTTTGCAGGTATTTGTTCATAAATCAAAGTATTGGACACATTCAAATGTTTGAGAAATGTTTATTCACACAGCTGATGCTCCCCTCATGTTTTTATGTTTTCATCTTCCACCGGTCCGTCACCTCCTTAAATGATCTTTTATTGGTTTCACACATGACGAGAAAAAGTTCAGTTTCACACATAAAACACATTTCCCTTAAAAGTTTTTTCGATCGGTTTCACACGAGAAAAAAAAAATCTGAAAATGTTTTTGTACTTGATTTCACAAATTGGGGGAAAACATTCTCCCAAAAAATATTTTCAGTCTCAAATTAATGAACTCCGTTTTTTCACACATGAAAAAGAAAAAAAATCCTCTGGAAATTCTCCCGATTGTTTTTGGAAGTTGGAAAAAAAAGAGAAGAAATTCACTTTTTTCACACATGGAAGAAAAATTCTCACGAAATTTTTTTTCCCACTCTTGAAAACCTTTTTTCACATTTTCAGAAATTGAATGTGGAAAAAAAAAATGGAGAATTTTTTTTTTCACTAACATTAAGAAATATTTTTTCCAAACATTCACTCACAAAATTCTCCTGAAAAAAGCTTTTTCAGCAGGTTCAAACTTGAAAGAAAAAAAAAAGCGAATACTGTGTATTGAAAGAACTGAAATGTTGACCTGATGATGGACTTAAATAAAAAGGTAGAGGGTCAAAAGTTATTTTAATTAATTTATGAATATGACAACGACATGGCCTTCTGTATATGACCACTGAAAGGTGCCAGCGACGGGTTCTGGACCTCTGTTGTTTCCTTGTTAATGTTGCAGTTTGGTTTGATTTAGGCACCAAAAAAAATTGGGAAAAAACTTGTTTTGGGTTAAAATAAGTACGTTTCCCTACTTAGGTCCATTACGTACGTGTCATAAGTCACTTTTGGTCTCACATGCGACACTGACAGCAGTCTTGAGGGGAAAAATTTTGTTGAGAAAAAATATTTTTTTGTTGAGAAAAAATATTTTTTTGTTGAGAAAAAAATATTTTTTTTGTTGAGAAAAAATATTTTCTCTCAACAAATATTTTCTCTCAACAAAATTTTTTGAGAAAAACATTTTTTTTTGCTGAGAAAAAAAAAAATGTTTTTCTTGAGGTGAAAAAAAAATCCTGAGGGGGGGGGAAATTTCTTGAGAAAATTTTTCCCAGGATCTTTCCCCCTTGAGAAAATTTTTTTCCCCAAGAAAAAACATGTGACACCAAAAAAAAAAAAAATTCTTGTGGGAAAAATGTTTGCTTGTGTAAAGAAAAAGTCTGGTGTGCAAAAAATTTTCTGGTGGGGAAAAATTTTCCCAACAACATTTTTCCCCCACGTGAATTTTGTCTCCACAAGAACATTTTTTCCCACAAAGACGATTGTTTTCCATGAAAAAAACAAAAAAATCCACAAGAATTTTTATTTTTTACACGAGACAATTGTTTTCCACGAAAAAATTTTCCACAAGAATTTTTTTTTACACACATGAAAAAAAAACATTCTCGCCGAAAAATCGTCAGAGTCATGAAGGTCCATCATCTGGGGGACATGAACGTCTGAACAAGGTGTCAGACAGATGTTGAGATATTTCAGTTTGGACCCACCAGCACTGCAATCAATAAAGCTGCGTCACAAGTATAACTAAGGAAACAAACATTTTATTGTGAAAAGATCGTTCCTGATTTTCAAAAACGAGCTACTCAAAGGTCCACCTGCTGCTTTTCGTCTGGAGCTTTTGACCACAGCTCAGTGTGTCGAGTTTGTTTTAGACAACAACAGCTGAATGATTGAGGTCGGTGGCTGAAAGCTCTGTAAGGAAGCTGGCAAGAAGACTTTGAGTTCAGATAATAAGTAATAAATATGTTCTGATATTAAATGAACACGTAGAGGAATATTCAGCCCCACGTCACCGTGTGCTCCACTCAGTTTCTGCTCATTCACAATATATTTCTGGTGTTTTTCAAAGTAAAAGCCAACAGCGATGTTCTGTTCCTCTGTTTGACATCACGCCTGGTTTGTGTGATCCGTCAGTGTCGTGCTAGATTTAAATGATGACGCACACGAGGCTCTGCAGAGTGATTACAGGAGGAGGGAGGAGGATGCAGACAAATAAACTGTGACTGATGATGTTCTGTTTTAAGCGCTGCAGTCGGTTTTTGCTTTAGTGTCGTCGAGGCGTCAGAAATATAGACGCGACGAGCTCGACGACACAGCGGAGGTCATGATAACGAGCCTGGTCTCCTCACGCTCACTGCAGATTTCTCTTCTTGTTCTCCTGCAGGTCTCAGCAGTTTTCAGGAGAGCGTCGCGATGGACCGTATCCAGAGAATAATGGGGGTCCTTCAGAATCCGAACATGGGGTAAATACCTGAGAAACACTTAACATCTGCTCGTCGCTACACTGCAGTTAAAAAAAACCGACTGCCTTCTCTGTCCGAGGCAGCCTGATCAGGAAAATGGAGGCCACATGTCAGATAAACAGCAATTAGAGGCATTAGGGGCAGTTAAAGGGCAGCGTGGTGCTGTCAGACGCTCTGCTGACCCGACTGACTCACTGTGTGGTGACGTTCATCAGTACTGGTGGCGTTTCTCGTCATCGACCCGTCACATCGGCAGAACAAGAGACAAACACAACATTCTGAGGAAGCAAGAAGTTAACGAGTTTTAACCAGAACAACTTTATGGACCGAACACGGCTGCACGCTGCTCCTCGGGTCCAGACTGTTCCTCTTTTCTGGGAACGAAAGCGTTCATTCTGAAAATTACATCAGTGATGCTTGAAATTTTTAAGGTTAGCGGAACAAATTAACAAACTTGCTGTAACCTCCAGTCTACCTTTCTCCACCTGTCCTTTAAAAAGTACTGTAGTGAGCGTCAGAGGGCAGTGGCAGGGCAGTTAAAGGAAAAATTCACCCAAAAATTTAAGTCGTCATCTCCTCCCCCCATGCTGATGGAGAGCCAGGTGGAGTTTTAGTGGTCCAAGTAGCTGGAGACTGGTTTTAAAACAGAAAAACAACCAAAACAAGTAATAAAATGGCTCCATGCAGCTCGTCCCAGAAGTCATCCAGAAGCCCCGAGATCCCAAATTCATTTGAAAAGACGTTATTTTAGTCCTTATTTAAAGCTGAAATCTTCACTTCACAAGTTGGTGAACGAGCTGAACCGCTCGTCAAGGGTGTAAATAACATCTTTTCAGGTCAATTTGGGATCTCAGGGCCTTCTGGAGACTTGGATTACAGCAGATGATTTGTATGGAGCCATTTTATGTTTTTTTTTTTTTTTTTCTGTTACATTTTAAAACAAGTCTCCAGCTACTTCAGTTGTTTAGGAGAACGCTGCAACGCTGTTTTGCTGTGAAGCTCCAGAAATGTTTTGTGGACGATGAGACTTCACCTGACTTTCATCAGCCTGGAGGGAGGAGATGATGACTGAGTTTTAAATGTTTTGGCTGAACTTGTCCTTTAATATCAGTCCCCTCTTAATACACGTCGTGTACTTCTGGCTTTCGTAACGAACAGCTTATAAAAATGTCCCGTAAATCCCAAGAGCTCGACTCCACACTGAACTTCTTGGCTTGTCAGCAACACACCCGGTTGTCATGACAGGCGAAAGACGGACGGATGGACGGACGGAGTCTCCTCCCATTTTAGATGTTCAACATCTTAATGTTGACGTGGAGTTCATGCCTCCATCTAAATAAAGGCTGATGGAGTGTGTACACATCATCACGCTGACGCTGACACATGAAAGACTGTGGAGATTAAAATGAGTTTAACGAGCTGTTCATGTAACAAAGAGCTGGTTCTGTTTTTATTCAGTGTAATTAAAAAGACAAACTTCACGTGAACGTATGTCTTCACCGCTGCGTCGTCCTGCACTCTGAACGACCTCCAGTCGCGTCACACACGTGAAGTACGACTCCGACACTTCAAACAAGCTGAACACACACATTTTATTGAGCCGAGTCCAGCTGGCCTCCGTCATCTCTGTTTAAGAGCTGGTTTCGGTCTTTGATGCAGACGGGTGGAGCTCGTCCGTGCAAGAAGTACAATGTGCTCCGTGAAGTGTGTTTGACAATCACAGGAAAACATTTGAAGGTCATTTAATACACTTTTCTGTGATTTACGGCTCACCTGACTCTATCAGGACGCCACAGACGCAGTTTAAAGCAGATTAAGACAAATGGCAGTGAGAATTATTGTGACGTTTAAACTCCTGCGAAGGTCGAAGGGACTTTTACATCCAGTCCACCTCCAGAACAAGTTAGGTTTTAGTAGTTAAACTGAAGTTCCTCTGCTGTCGCTCTGGTTAGTAAATGGTCACCAGGACTAGATCAGATCGAACCGGCTGCACTCTCCAGGCTGTAGCAGCGTCAGTGATGTGAGCTGAGCAGTGATAATAATGTTAGTATTCACTCCGTGATGCAGAGGCCTCGAGGGGCGAGTTACATTTCTTCTGGTGATCTGGTGATGGTGCGGCTGTAGCTCAGGAGGAAGAGCGGGTCATCTAGTATTCGGAAGGTCACTGGTTCGAATCCCCGACTTCCCCAGTTGGATGTTGAAGTCTCCTTGAGCAAGATACTGAACCCCAGGTTGCTCCTGATGAGCAGTTGGCACCTCGCATGGCAGCCTGTCATCAGTGTATGAACGTGTGTGTGAATGTGACAAGTTGTAGTTTGAGCGGTCTGTAGACGGGAAAAGAGCCGCAGAAATCTGAAAAGTTGCACGAGAAAAAAAATTGTTTTCCATGAGATTTTTTTTTCAATTTAAAAAAAACCCAAAATCCTGTGAAAAAAATTTCCCTCATGATTTTTTTTTTTTCATGAGGGAAATTTTTTTTCACAGAATTTTTTTTTTAAGTGAAAAAAAATTTTGAGGGAAATTTTGTTTTTCTCGTCAAAACTTTTTTTTTAAGCGAGTTAAAAAAAAATCCTGTGAAAAAAAATTTCCCTCATGAAAAAAAAAGATCACGAGGGAAATTTTTAATCACAGGATTTTGTTTTTTAAAACTCTGAAAAAAAAATCTGAAGGAAAAAATTTCCACAAGACTTGTCTTGTGGAAATTTTTTTTCTCAAATTTTTTTTTTCAGAGTTTTGAAAAGAAAAACATCCTGTGATTAAAAACTTTCCCTCATGAAAACAAAAAATGAGTGGAAAAGTTTTTTCTTGTGGAAAGATTTTTTTTCACTCGGCTCCACACGTGAAAAAAAAGACATCCTCGTTGAAAAAAAATGTTCACGCATGAAAAAAAAATGTTTTTCATGTGTGAAAATGGATCACCAGAAGAAACATTCTCACCGGCCCGTCGGGGCTTCTGTACCATGAAGTCGCTAATCTTAAACTTCATGGATTATATGGATACTTTAGCAGTGACGATGACGGCTGTTTGTCGACATGATGGATAATCTCCTCGAAGTCATTCTCGGCAGTAGACGCAAAAAATAAATGAAAAAACGACTCACTTCTGCTCAACCACTGAGCGTTAATGTCGGATTGACGCTTTCAAAAAGTTAGAACACGTCAGATGTAAAGTCCGTTTACGTGGTTGTAAATGTGGTTTCAGATGCCGTCAGACAATCAGACAATCACACTGAGGTATTTAACCTTCTATAAAACAGAGCTGGACAGGAGGTCAGCTGTTTCCTCAGTTAGCCAAGAATCTGAGCCGTTTCCTTCAGTAAATCTGAGCACATACTGAACATTTTCTTCTGGTTTACAGTAAATCTGACGTGTGTGCTGCGAAATGAACGTCTATGTTTAAACACTGTGCGTCGGAGCTGGACCACACATGGAGCGCTGCAGCGTAGGAGGCTTCAGATTTGTCCCAATAATGTCAGATTTAACACGCATACGTCCTGCGGTGTGTGTGTGTGTGTGTGTGTGTGTGTGTGTGTGTGTGTGTGTGTGTGTGTGGTGGAAACACATTCCTGTCGTCCACCACCAGAACAAGTTGGACGTCTCTTCAGGCTCCACTGTTTCACATTTGGCAGAATAAATCGTTGGAGTGCAACGACACGGGCGGCAAAACATGGCAGCAAACTCAGAGATGTTGGCAGTCAGAGGCCGTAAAATCAGTTAGCTGAGATTATTTACAGCGATGAAGTCAAAGAGTTTGATGCCTCACTGTTTGTGAAGGTTACAAGTTACAGCAACGAGACACGAGCTCTTCACTTTTACATGGAGGGAAGTTACAGCAGAAAAAAGAAGCAAACAGACGGTCTCTACGGAAGCCCCGAGGGACCAGTGCAGTCTGATCTGGTGTTTTCTGTCCTGTGTTTATAACTCGAGGACTGGTGGGGAAAAAGGTTTAGCAGGAGAATCTGTCCAAGATCCTTTTTTTACATCTGTAAAAACACAGAAAACATTTTTTGGAGGAGAATCTTTTCATTTTTTCCCCCAAAATTTTGAAAAAGTTTTCAGGAGGATTTTTTTTTTCATCTTGGAAAAATCATCAAACATTTGTTTCAGGGGAATTTTTTATATTTTTTTAATTTTTCATGTGTGAAACCATTTTGTTGTTTTCTTCCCAGGAGAAAAAAAAATCACAAGAAAAAAAAATTTCAGGAGAAAAAAAAAAGATAAAAATAAAAATTCACGAGGACAGAATTTTTTTTTCATGTTCGGAACTGCGTGATTTTTTTTTCCCGGAAGATTTTTTTTTTCATGTGTGAAATTAAGTGAAAAACCGTTTTGGCAGGTTTTTTTCCTTCAATCTTCATGTGTGAAATGAAATTAGTTTTGTTTTCTTCTCAGGTGAGAAAATTTTTTTTTTTAAATTTTCATGAGGAAAAAAAAAAGCTTTTTTGAAACTACGTGGAAAAAAAAACTGCGTTTTAAAAAAAAAGTTCTGGAGATCTTCTCGTGTCAAACCGAGTGGATATATTTTTTTTTTCTTCTCAGGAGGAAAAAAACATTTCATGGGGAAATTTTTTTAAAAAACGTTTTCATGAGGGGAAAAAAAAAATTTGCATGTGTGAAACCGATTGATTGATTGAAAAAAAATTCAGGACAAATTTTTTTTTTACATGTTAAACCGAGTGGACTTCTTTGTTGTTTTCTTCCCAGGAGAGAAAAAATTTTCAGGAGAAAAAAAAAATGAAGGAAACATTTTCTGGAGGAAAAAATCGAGGGGACTAATTTTGATTTCTTCTTCTCGGGAGGAAAAAAAAACTTTTCAGGGGAAAATTTTTTTGAAAAAGTTTTCACAAGGGGGGAAAAAAAACTTTTTTTCCTTTTTTTATTTTAATGTGTTAAGCCAAGAAATGTTTTCTCCTTCCAAAACCTTTTTCACGGTTTCACACCGTAGAAAAGTGGGAAAAAAAAATTCCCATGAAAAAGTTTTGTCACTTTTTTTTGTGTCTCATGGAAACAAAAAAGAAAATTCATTCAGTTTCACACGTGAAAAAACAAAACGTCTTCTGGAAAAAATTAAACAAAAAATTTTCGCTCAGTTTCACAAAACAAAGATCCTGACGTTTTCCCGCTCAGTGTCCCACTCTGCTACTAAAACACATGAAGAGATTATAAATGTGTTTTTGTTACACGCTGAACGTCTCGATGTGACGATCACCTGTAGATCAGCGATCGTGCTCGAGGTAACCAAGCTCGTACTTGTAAAGTACCCGAGTACTTCTTCAACCATTTTGTACAATACTTGCCTCGGATGTGGTGGAGTCGAGGTCTAAAATTATAACATGGAAATACTTGATACTTAAGTACAGTACCTGAGTAATTGTACTTAGTTACTTTCCGCTTCTGCCAAATGATTCATAGATTAATTTAATTAATAATCAGTATTTGCAGTCTTAAATTAAGCTGGTGGTTATTACAGTATAGTGTGATGTCAGAGAGGGAGTGTGTGTGTGTGTGTGTGTGTGTGTGTGTGTGTGTGTGTGTGTGTCTGACTCCGCCTCTTGGCTGTGAGCAGTGGGCGGGGCCTCGCCGGCGCTCCAGGGCTTACTGCTCTATTTATAGCCTGTGAATGGAACGAGGGCCTTCCCCCGCTGCTGCCACGTGTGGGCTGCACGGTGTGTGTGTGAGAGTGTGTGTGTGTGTGTGTGTGAGAGTGTGTGTGAGAGTGTGTGTGTGCAGCGTGGTCACATTTCTCATGTGGACCTGAACATGCTCCACTTGTCTTCCTCCGTACACGTCATGTGATGCTCGCATGTGGTCGTGTGTTCAGATAGCATCACAGACAGAGGAATGCAGACACACACACACACACACACACACACACACACACACACAGGCCTTTTGATTTATTCAGTCTTTGTGCTGTTACATGTTGTCCACCAATCAGACGGAGAGTTGGCCGAGGCTTATGTAATGGCCGCTGGCGAGACGTCCCTGAGCTGCAGGGCGTCTCTGAGCCTCGTCCACGTCTGTCCCGACAAACTAATGACTTCACCTTCTCCTGTCAGCATGTGGCTAAAAGTAACTGAGTACATTTACTCAAGTACTTATTTGAGATATTTCAATGCTTCCACTTACATTTTCTGCTACTTTTCACTCCACTGATCTGTTTGATAACTTTGATCTGTCGAACCATCGTAAATATTTAAACACGATATATTTACTTTTACTCAAGTATGACTTCAGACTACATTTATCTGACCGCTTTAGTTTCTTCACAAATTTATATTGTTTGTACACAAAACATATGACGAGCTTATAAAATATGATGTTTCTGTTATAAATGAAACTCGTTGACGCCTGCAGATCAGCGACAGGAACGTGTTCTCACGAGGACCCACTTGTGAAGTATCCGAGTACTTCTTTAACCACTGTGTTCCTCTCTCTCTTCCAGTGGACACTTCCTGAGTATCTTACTGAAAATAGAAGAAATGCTTCAGAGTTGGTTTCCTCACGTCAAACCAAATGTGATGCAGAGCGACGACAGCGCTCCACCGAAGAAACAAAAGGTAAACCCGTCAGAAGTTACTCAACAGGTGAAGAATCTGTGAGGTGTGGAGGGTTAAAGTGTCACTCGGCGCTCTGGGAACTCGTGAGGAGCATTTTGAAGTCTTTTGATTGATGATTGATGAAGTAAATAACAGGTATATGAGTCAATAATGGAAACAGTCATCAGTTGAGGCCGGAGCTAAAGTCAATAAAAGCTAAATCTGCTGCACAGTTCAGTTAATCTGCTGCTGGTGGAGACTCAGTTGTGAGTAATGTGTCTCTGATGGTACCAAGTGTGATTATGTAACTGAACCCTGGAAGAGGACACTGAAGGTTTTCATGTATTTTCACTGGCAGCTCCGTTTCATAAGAAGAGTCGAGGTCAAATAATGAGGGGAAAAACCAGAGCGGCTCACACGAGAACGTATCGACTCCCCGATGAATAAATCCACCGAAAACAAATTAAAACCGAGGACGTAGAACGAGTCACAAATCACTGCTGCTGCTTTTATTCTTTGGACTCAGATTTCTGCTGTTCTCTGTTTCTTAGTTTTGGCTAAAAATGGGCCTGTTGGTCTCAGATCTGCACCAAATAATAAATTAACTGTTCTTGGACCGAGTCCTGAATCAGTTTAGGGTTTAAAGATCCGGCTGCGTCCCAAACTAACAGAATTCATTTACCAGAGCTGTAACGATTCGTTGATTCATCGTGTCTCCACCGGACTCAAATGTCGAAAACTGTTTCCAGATTTTCTGCTTTTCTCGGCTCCATCGTCACTCAGACATCAGAGAGAAGTTAATTCACCAGAAACCAACAGACTTCATTTTGTACTGACAGGAAGTGACACAACGCTGTTCGAGTCCTGAAGGCGTCAGAGTTTTAATATTTACAATATTAATGAGGTAATAATAAAAATCCGTAAGTGAATAAACGAGCTGTTCTCAGAGGAAAATAAGGTCCCAGAACACTGTTTGAAGGTAGACAGGTGGCGGGGTCCGCCACATATAAACAAAGTAAAACAAAGAGAGTTTGTTTATTTAGTTTGTTTAGGCAGAAAAAATTCAGCCAATGAAGATTTATTTCCCAAAACTACAGACTGCTCCTTTAACCTTCTTAGCTGGACAACAGTGTGTTGTTGTTGTTGTTGTTGTTGTTGTCGGAGCTCCAGTGTGAACTCACTACAGACTCGACTGCCTGTTGTCGGCCTGTACTGTGGACCGTGGACTTCCTGTTGAATCTCTGACGGCCTCTGATTGGACAAAATGTTTGAACACAGAAATTTAATTTCAAACAGACATTTTGTTGCGATGCCAAAGCTGCAGCCTCTGAAACCGAGAACTCCTCCTGATTATAATTTATGCATCTGATTTAAAAAGTCTAGCGGCCATCTTGTCCTCTGATCCGCTCCTGTTGTCTGATAGTTTAAACTGAATAAAGTGTTTACAGGCAGCTGACGGTTTCTTCTCTCGGGTTTCTTTTCTCGCTGTAGGAGTTCAACTGGAGGAGAGACTTTAATTTATGAGCTTTTTAAAGGAACCTTATAGCAAAAATATCAAATTTCTTGGCTGACAAGAAATTATCTCAACTTACAGAAAGTACATTTTCGGCTTATATATTTTTTCATTTGTTTATTTATTTAAAATGACTGACAGATGAGCTGCATTTAAAGGAACAGTCGACCCGTGAAGACGTTCTTTACACCCTCGACATGCAGCTGAATGCAACCATTAATGACTGAATGTTCATTTTTGGGTGAACTATTCCTTTAAAGGAGACGTTACAGTAAACAATTTACTGTCTAATTATGATTATACGTACATTTATTTTGCAGGTTGTGTCTGTGACAGCTCTTGGTTGAATATTATTATAAATGTGTGTGCAGACGTGATTTGATGAAGCTGATGTGAAATCTTCTTCTTCTCTCTCTGCAGCAGCAGCAGCAGCAGCAGCAGCAGCAGCAGCAGCATCATTGCAGTGCCTCCCCTCCTCCACCCTCCTCAGACGTGGAGCTTCCTCTCGCAGCCTCGTACTCCTCCACCCACCTCAAATGGCTCCACACGTTGCCCATCTGCTCCCTGAAAACTCCTGAATCGACACTCGGCCAGCGCGCCGCCTCCGCCTCCCCTCTGCCAGCTCGCTGCAGACTCCAGGAAGTGACCCAGGACAACGCCGTGTCCTCCAGCACCGACCTCCACACGGGGCCCCTGCGCCGCCTCGGTGCCGAGCCTCGTCTCATCCGGGGGCCGCTGCCCTTTAAGATCAGCTCGCCGTGTCTGGAAAGACTCCTGCAGGCCAAGGAGAGCATCATCGCTCCGAGGATGGTGGGAGAAGGAGGCTGGTTGTCTTAGCTGCCTGCAGGCACACGGCTTCCTGAAGACACTAAAGGCCTTAAAAAGCATGTTTCAAAGTCTTCTACGTCTTTTTAAAATCTACAGCTGACGAGCGGAACGAGTCCGAATGTGACAAAAAAAATCCAACCTGGTTTAAAACGACAGCGCAGACTGACTGAGAGGAGACGATGGACCTCTGGTTTGAGTTTTCACTTTTTGTTTGAGTTTTCATCTTCTAATGAGTTCAGAGGTTAAAGCGATGTTGGCGGACGGGATCGTGACTGAGATCAGTTTCCTCGACACCGGACTGAAGGCTGAAGGAGTCGAGAACACAGAGTGTGTTTATGGATCTAAAGATGACTGAATGCACAAACCGCTGGTGTGGAGACTTGTGATTTTCATACCTCAACACTTGGACTGTTACCGTGTTTGATCTGCTCCTCTTTAGGTTTTTATTGATTCCTCTACCTCATGCTGACACCACGACACAGACCGACTCTCAGCTCCACTGCTGGGTCAGAACACCAAATATTCTGAACTTCAGAGCTGGAGACAAAATGATCAAGAACATTTTCATCATCATAAGATAACACTGAATAACCATCCAGCTCTGCTTTAACCTCTGTGTGGTTTGCAGTTTGGTAACTTTTCTCAGTCCTCACAGAACAACTTGATCCCTCAGTAACTGAAACTTGGGCGGGTCGGGAGCTCTCGGTGTTCATTTACCAAACTGTTTTCATCTTTCATGTGTCACATGTGACAGTTTCAGGCTGGTGAACATAAAGAAGTTTCAATAACAGCAAATCTGTTTGATCGCAGGGACCCAGAGAAATGTAGAAACATCTCCTGCCACTATTTAAAGGGTATGTTTAGATTTTTTCTAGCGAATCTAAATACAATACTCACATGTACATGAGAAGTGTTACTGGTCGCTTCAGTCTTCGTTCTGTGCAACAACTTGTTCCTCGGGTTCGTCTGAAGCTGATACGAGGCTTCAGCAGTCGTGTGCAGGTTTATTGTTGTTTTGTTCCAGAAACAAACCTACACAAAGACGCTCAGCGGCTGAATGAACAGGAGGAATAACTGCAGCAACTAGAGCCGTAACTTTTAATTTAAAACTCAAAGTACCGTTGAAACGAGGGAAATTCAATCTGTTGAAAATCATAATTCTCGGTGTGAATGTGCTATGCTGCACTCTCACCCAGCGCATTTCACTAGACTCGCCGAGCAAACGAGTGTCTACCATCTGTCGGGCCACCAAACTTTGGTTATCGCATCGTGACCTACACTCACTGCTGTGCCTGAACGCCTCCTGTGTAGAGACAGACGGTCACTAGGACGCAGATTTTCTTGCTTTCAACGTGTTTACGAGATTCTGCACATCAGCAAGATGCAATACGCAGATGATCTGTTGGACCAGTATGAGGACGTGACAGGGTCAGAGGTCATCCGCAGCAGCAGGAACAGTAATGTCAGACTCAGTTCTCTGGTGTGCCATCTAGTGGTGTCCTCCAGTAACACAGGTATCATATCAGCGAGTATGTGATCAACTATGTTCCGACGCGGCCGGTTGTTTGCGACAGCGTGTGATTAAAAGCTGTTATCTCTGTCACCGTTAACTCTCTCAAAGTAAAGATGACATGTGAGTATTGTATTAAGATAAAGATGATAATCTAAACGTGTCCTTGCACCGACAGCTCTCGCCAACATGAACACACTGTTTAGACGTGTAGAGGTTTTTCTTTCTGTAAATAGTTTTTATTTACTCCCTGACGGATGGCCTTTGTGATATTTTGTACTTCTGAAATAAATGTGACGTCTGCTTTCTGAGAGGAACCGTTTGTCTCTTTTTTTTCAGCATGAACAGAAAAAAACTCATCAGACGAACAAACAGATCAATTATGCAGCATTTATTGTTGTTGTTTTTTTGTATGCTTTGGGAAACTCGGCATCGGCAATGAAAACAATAAATATGGATAATATGCAAAACATTTTCCTAATGAAGCATTTTACACAATGTACAATAATCTTTCTTCTCACCACTCGTTTGAATATTCTATACACGTTTCCAAACAAATAAACATACCTCCATGCAGAAACCCTGAAAATGGGATGTGGAGTAATGGAAAAAGAAAATTAACACTAAATGCACTTCTCGTGTGGATTTTTGTGTCATTAAAAACTGCTAATAAACCACAAGGAGAAATGAAAATCTGTGCCGTTTCAAAGTACATAAAATGGTTTAAAAAGTGGCCGTTCTGCTCAGGAGTTTCCTACGACTGGTGCAGTGATGACGATCCGTGTGCGTGTGTGTGTGTGTGTGTGTGTGTGTGTGTGTGGTGTTCAGATGGTCCATGCCCGGTTCCTCCTGGTTTAATAATTTATTGGTGTGTGCGTGTGAGACTGCCTGCTTCAGTAGTCCGTGTCGGAGCCCTCGGCGTTGTCCACGTTTCTGGAGAGCATGTAGTTGTCCATGTCGATGGAGCGGCAGTTGTTGATGGCGTAACGCAGCCGCTCCGCCATGACGGCCTGGCTGGAGTACGGAGGCAGACGGAGCTGGAAGAAACAGGTCTGAGAGGTGGGGAGGCTGTCGTAGGGCTGAGGAGGAGACACAAACAACACAAACGATTTGTCTTCAACTGAGAGGCACAAATCAGGCGTCTGTGTTCGTCCTATCAGATCAAATACTACTTGAAAAGTATCGATATTCGATACCGTACCATGAAAACTGCCCCAAAATTGAGGGAATAAAATTTCAGATTTTCTGAAAAGGTAAATATGATACAGTTTGTGTACCATGTGTTAACTACTACAGTGTTTCAGATTTTTTAGTATCCATATTAATCGATACTTTTGACACTAGATTAAACTTCTCCATTACAACTAGAGGAAGAAAACAAGTGCGATCATGTTCCACAAAGTTCAGAGAGGAGGGAAAAAGTCTACGAACTTTAACACAACAAGTCTTATTAGAGCTTTGAACAGAACTGATCCTGACTTGTTGGGTCCAACTCACCCGGTCCACCTTCATGATCTGAAACCTCTGCGAGATGTCGGCCGTGTTGGCGGGCAGCCTCGAGCGTCCGGAGACGAAGCGCATGAAGAGGACTCGCTCCTCGTTGGAGAACTCCTCCAGAGTCTGCCAGAACCACTGCACCAGCGAGTGCTGCTCGTCCACCTCTCTGTAGCGCACCACCTTCTTCAGCACGTCGCAGCAGATCTCCGGCATCCCGCACACCATCTGCTCCAGCTGCTTGGCCGTCAGCAGAGAGAGCAGCGGCACCGGGACGATCCACGACATGCCCTCACGCACCGCCGCCACCTGAGAGACGAGGACAGAAGAAGAGGATTCATGTTCGACACATGTTGACTCCTCCGTCTGATTACAGTTACAAAGATCTCAGTTATCTTGAACTCAGATGATTTTGTTTTATTTGTGCTGGAGCAGAGTAGAAACGTGTCTGAGGTGTTCAAAATGAAAAGTTATTTACTATCTGAGATGTCGTATGTTGGCTGATATGTTTTCTACAGAATAAGATGCTAAAAAGACACGAAGGTATCAGGCTCTGGTTTTATTTCAAGTTTCAACATGAATGTTTTCAGAAACATTTATTGTTGGTCTATAAAATGTATGAAAAAATGACTCAAAGAAGTTTTATTTAGTATCTCAAAATTAAAGGTATTGTGTGGATTTCTGGGGTTTGGTCTCTGTGTTGTGTCTCTTGTGTATGCAGATGGCACCAATGATCTTCCAGTGATCTACAGGTAAAGGTAACGCACTGCCAGGAAGTAAACATTAATGTAAACAAAATGTTCAGAACAATTTGCTTTGTGTTGTTTCATGAGGAAGTTAATGTGTTTCAGTTACTGAGACCTCAAAGATTCAAACAACGTGTTTCAGTCAAATCTGCTGCCTGAAGAAAAACTCCACAGGGAAACTTTAAGAAGCTGAAATGCAGAAATGCTGCTTTAATGATCAATTTAACTAATACATTCAATTCCAGTAGCTCCTAAACGTTTTACTTTGATCTACTAATTAGTTAATCTACTTTTCTTCCAGCTCCAGTCCTCACACTCAACGGACTTCATCGGAAAATACCTACATTTTACAGAACGAACGGCCCCTGACTGGTTTCTGTGCTGTCGAATGTTTAAAAAGTGATTTTTTGGCGCTTTAAGCAGCCGCTGCTCTGATGAGGTCTGTGTGAGAGTTTTAATGACTCTTCAACTCACAACAAGGTTCATTTAGCAGCTGATCTGGAGCTCTTAAATACATTATACAATGTTCCTCAGCAGATTTTAATAGATCTTAGAATTAGGATAATATTCCATTAATCTCCATTATATCAGACGAGGTCAACTGAGAAACCGTTTTCTGTATTTTGAGTGAACTGACCCTTTAAAGCAGTGATATTTCTGTCGGATAACGTCTTTATGTACTTTATCTGAACGACAACAACAACAAGAGGACAACATGGAGCTGGAGAGCAGCGTTCAGTCTGCTGCAGGATCAGATTCATTCGTCAGATGAGACGATGAAATCTGAGACTCTGACCTCACTTCTGAATCTGATCCTCGGTAATAATCACGCAGCCGAGCGACCTTTTGTAGTCGTTTCTCTGAAGCTCTCAGGTCAGATGAAGGTTTGTCGTACCTGTCGATCGATCTCGTGCAGCCGGTACTCGATGGCTCGCTCCACGTACTCCTTCCTGTTGGAGAACGTGAGCGGGATGCTGTTTCCTCCGGGGATGATGGGAACCATCTTACCGTCCGCACTCTGCCCGACAAACGAATCCAGAGGAATCATCTGCAGAACAAAACCCAGACACATCAGAACAACAAGTCAATGTAACTGTAAAGCCATCGGAGGAGACAACTCCACTACTGGATTTATTTTATCTTGGGCTGAAAGATGTGTCTGACATTTTTATTTACTTCCTTAAAAACAAAAACACATTTACAGTTATGACGCTGGAACAACCCTGAAGTTATTCATCTTTTATTATATGGTAAAGTCTAACAGCAGGCCTGGTAACCAGCGTTTTCTTTATATACATACACATTTATATATATTTATTCATATCTGCACTTTTGGTGTCACCCTAAGGAATCACTCCTGAGAAGTTTTTCTGTTTCCTGTCACAGTGAAGTGAAATATCTGCCAGTCTCTGATAGAGTTCGGTAGATTTGGTTTCAAAGACTCTCAAAGATGTCCATGACCGCCGTGTTTAACTATTCATCTTTAAACGTTACAGTTACGGAAAAACAAGTTTCCAAATTCACAATTCTTCATAATGAAAAATCAAGCGGCAGCTGTTAATCCAGAAGTGACTTGTTGTTGTTGAGGTCACAGTGATTCAGTCTGTTCTCTCCACCGTCAGACACAAAGAGTCAGTGAACCGTCAACGTTACATGAAATTGTTCAGACTGCTTTTATGAATAATTAAGCAGAACATTTATTCTCAGAACTGTTTTATTTCATCGGCTGCTCTGTGAAAGTTTTCCTCTGAATTAATAATAATGCAACCGATCGGATACAAGATCTGAACTGATCTTTTCATTTATTCTCTGACCGATGAAGCAACAACAGGTTATAATCTCGCTCGTCTGACATCGAGTCAAAGCAACAGAAAAAGGCGAACAGGAGACTCTTTCTCTCCGTCCTCTCCTGCCAAAGCAGCAGATGCAGCCCCTTCCTCTCCTCCCCCGGCCTGGCTGACGGAGGCGGCCGTGCAGTGTTGTGGCTCCGACACCAGCCCCCCCCCCTCCGTGGGCTGGGAGCCGGGCCAACGCTCCGCCTGGCAGGATATGCTGCATCAACAGCGGCCCTGGCATTCCTGCAGAGCGGGGCTTTACAGAGCGGGGGTTGTGTGAGGTTGTTTGGACAGAAGAGGGGCTCCGGGACGCTTTCTGCTGCTCGCGCCAGCCTCGCTGTGGGTTTTTTTCTTTGGGTGTGGTGGGAGGGGTGTGTGGTCTGTGTCAGTAATGACCTGAGCCACAGACGTGCTGATGTTTTATCAGCGCTGGGAAAGAACAGAGTGTACCAGCACAGAGAGGAGAGCCCCCCCACAACACCCGGCTAACAGCCACATCACCGTCACTGATTCAGGGTTAATGTTAAACTCTGTTGGCTGTAAATAGGATGAACCTTCTATAAATCACATGGTGTCACTGCCGGGTGTGGCGTGGTGATGGTATGTGACATCATTAGAGGTTTGTTTTGGTTTGCGACTCTTCGGTCCGTCTGTGGGAATAAAAACAGGCTCATGAGGCCGCGAGCCGGCTGCTTATTATCTGTGTGATCCTGCTGAATCAAGCGTTCACATGGCCGAGGAGACGTAAACACGCTGCCCACACTGTCAAAACAATTATCACACATCCTGAGAGTCTGTGGAGATTAATCTTAAATACAGTGCGATGACGCTGCGATCTGCAGCAGGTGAGGATGTGAAGGTAACTGGTGTTTACTGCTGAGCCTTAAAGGATGTGGAATGACGCTGGTTCAGTTTTTATACGCAGTAAAAGTCGCCAGTTTACATTCACAGTCATAAATCCAACCTCGAGATGTTTGGCTTTTCACCGTGTTTCTAACATAATGTACATCATTTTAGTTATTACCTTCAGATTAGTTCTGTGACGTCGCTCTGCTTTATGAATCTCTACACAGAGGTGGAAAGTAACAAAGTACAAATACTTTTTTTTCCTTCATTTTTTCATGTATCTGTACTGTACCTGAGTATCTCTGTGACTTTCCCTCTCTACATCTGAACACAAACATCTGAACTTTCTCCTCCTCACAGCTTCAAAACAGCCTCGTTACTTTAGTTTGATGCATTTGAGGTGAATTATGGATTATTGTTATTTGGCATCATCGCACGCCGCCTTCCCAACATCACAAGACTGATGTCGACCTATCAGAGCACATCACGCATGGCAGACGCAGCGAGACGACACAAAGACGTAAGAAGACGTGAACAGACAGAGAGGGAGGCTGAATGGGGAGAAAAGGCGTGTTAGTGTCTCGTATCTGCAGAGAGTTTCTTATTTTCTCTCTTTGTTGCTGCTCGGGACGCTTTACCAACCCAACATGTGGCTGTTTGACGTCCTGGGAATGAGACTCAACTATCAACTATCTTTGTGGTGCGTTCAGGAACAGCTGGGACAAATCCTACTGACTCTACCTTTAACTTTAATAGTCTTTGAATTATATTAATATGACGTGAGCTTCAGTTAGCTTTGACCACAAATGTCCTTCAGAGGGAGACTTTTTACTGTGATACTCTGAGTACATGTCAGAGCCTGTACTCTATTACTTTTACTGGAGTAAAGAATTTATGTGCTTTTGCCACCTCTGCCTCGGTGGTTCGATGATGCCACTGCAGCTGCAACTAACGATTGTTGTCATTATTGATGAATTTGACGATTATGTTCTCGGTCTATAAAATGCCAAAAAATCAGTTTCAGCCTCAAATGTCTTGTTTTGTCCACAACTCAAAGACATTCAGTTTACTGTCACAGAGGAAGCTGCAATCAGAGAATTTTCATAAAAAATTACTCAAAAAAGTTGGTGATAATTTAATAATTATTTTTTAGGTCACAACTAGCAGTTTAATCGATTAATCCTTGTATCTCCAGATATGATGACTTTTACAATGAGAATTCTACCGTACTGTTCATACTGAGGTATTTATTCTTTATGCTGAGTGATGTGTGTTTTTTTTTTTATTAAATATGAAATAAGATCCCTGAAGTTTGTCTGTTACACACTTTTGATCACGACCTGCAGTAAGTGGAACATTTTACAATAATTAATAAACTGGTCGGTGCTCTCTGGTGGACAAACTCTGTAATGGAGACTCTGTTTCTAAATGACCTCAACAGTTTCTGTTTCTGCTTCTCTGTCATGACATTTTTGTTACTTATCAGGTTACACACACAGCATTACGATATAACTGCATTAAGATAATATCAGCCTCTGTGATCTTTCAGTCGGGCTCTAAAGGAACGACTTTATGACTCCCTGGCAGAGGAGATCTGGTTTCAACGGGACCTTCCTGGCTAAATAAAATAAAAATGTCAATTTGGGATTTTGATATGATTTTTGGTTGCAGACTTCTGATTTCTTCAAAGATTTAAACACTGAAGTTCTGCAGTTTTGCTCATCTAAGGCAGAGTCCCGGTTCATGAAAACAATCGACTGATCAGAGTTTTTGTAGGAAGAATTAAGAATCTTCCAAAATACCTGCAAACCCACATCCATGAAATACAGCAACAGAGGCGGAGAAACCTTTGAGGTAATTTACAAAGATTACTGTATTTAATTGAAGTAAAAAATATTAAGTTAACAGCTCCAGGAAACCACCACTTAATCCTCATCACCCAGATGGTTTCTTACACAGAACCATCTGAAGAGGCGCACCAGAAACTTCTTGGTGAAGGGCAGCCATATTCAAAAAATACTTGGCAGGTGATTGGACGAACCATCTGTCTATCACCGTCTATCACAGCCAATCAGATCAACAGTAGGAGCACGCTACCACCAGCGGGCCAGTTGGTAAGTCGATCTCTTCCAGAAGTCAGTGGAGAGAAGACAGGAAACATCTTCGTTCTTTTTTTTCAATGAAACTCTCCAGTTCTGATAAAACTGATGTTATAGCAGCTACACAGAGTCCGAATTCATTTTTCAGCACATTTACTGTATAACATGCATCAATCTCACACCTCCCATTAAATAAAGAATAAAATGAAATATTAAAAAATAAACCAAACCAAGGCACTAGAAATCTCCCACATAACTCCTTCACCTGATATCAAAACGTTTTTCCCACCTCATGGAAATTATCCTCGGTGATGCCGCTGTCTTCAATGTGAAGAATGCTTTTGAGCGTCTGCACATAAAGCAGGTCCACTTCCTCCAGGTCCTCCAGCAGCAGAGGGATGCAGCACAGCTGTTTCCACACCAGGGGGGCCAGGTGCAGGTCCAGGGGCTTCTTGGTGCGGATGGCCACGCCCATCAGGATGCCCAGGAACTTGAACTGGAGCATGTGCTCGTCCATGCATGCTGACGGGTTGAAGAGGAACCTACACAGATCAGAGCGGACACAGATACTGTTGATACAAATGATGAGTTGAAGATGACGGTGAGGTGATCAGTGAGTTGACAGAGAAAGGCGGGAATGCTGCTTCATGTTTCTCCTCACCTGTCTCTGTTGTAGCCGACCTCTGCGGTGGCGTTGGGGGAGGGGATGAGCAGGTCGACCACGCCCGTCTCCAACTCCTACAAACAGAGAAATATCACTGTATCAGAGGACATCAGCAGCCTCCTGAATGACTAAGAATCATTTTAGATAACATGAGCATACCTGACACATCTCTGTGATGGTGTCATCAAACACGCCCCCTGCGTCGTCAGCGCCCTCTCCCACCAGTTTGACCTTCCAGGCCCTCGAGGGCAGTCGGAGGTCCGAGGCGTTCAGCTTCACAACCTGACGAGCGATCTGCACGAAGATGGGTTTACACTTCCGACCGCTGCACACAGTTACAGGCAAATAAAGGCAGAAAAAACAGAACTGTAAGTTAAACAAAGACGCAGGTTTGTGCAAAAATAAGTAAATCTTAAAAACAAACTTCAATAAGACAAAGTCGGGTGGAGTACCGACCGTGTGGAGATCCGCTTGACGGTGATCTGGGGGCCGTAGTTCTTGCCCTGCACCATGGTCTTGCCGATGGAGCGCACCATGGGCAGAGTGTAGACTCTGGGGGCCAACAGGGGCCTCAACTGGCCCTGAACGATCCCCCAGGTACCAGCGTTGTAGTGGGAAGTACAGCTCTGCAGAGGGACAGATACATTCACCATCATTACTGTGGTACAGTGTGTGACACAGCAGTTTGTTCCCTGCAGTCAGACGTCACATAAAAAATACTGATCTTTTGATATTTTAATCTTCATCTACAGCCTGAAGTGAGGTTTCATTTACTACGTCCGTGTGTAAAATCTTCTTAAAGCAAAAACAAACTTGATTGGTGTTTTACAATCATAAGATACTCGACTGAGTCAGACATCATCACACAGTGTTTTCTTTTTTCTTTGGTAAATCTACAGCTGTAGCTCCACAACAATAATTCATGTTTATCAGGGTTGAGCTAGAAGTTTTCTTTCTGTGTCCTGGTTCTGTGCCGACCTGGTTGTTGGGGCTGAGGTTGAGCAGCCTCCACGATGAGTACATGAGGTCGGAGAAGTGGTAGAGGAGTCGTAGGCGAGCCCTGACCGCCTCGATGCTGACCTCCTTCAGCCCGTTGTACTGCGGAGGCACCGCCACAGGAAGACCCAGCTGGAGAGGAACCGACGAGCCTGAGGAGGAGGAGAGAGAGGAGGGAGGTGTTAAAGGAGGGGCGAGAGGTCAGTACGGTATATAGAGGAAGTGATACAACTATGAATTCAATTTACAAATATAACAAATTCAACTTGGTGAGTTGCCGCCACAAATCACACTGAACTCTACATGTAAAGTGTAAAAACTGTGGTCACAAACCAGGACAACGGGACACAGTGTGTAAGCCGAGCCTTCAGCTCACGTGTATGTGCGAGGTGGATTGGTGTAGACATGGATGTATGTACAGTACACGTGTGCATATATGTACAGATGTGTTTGTATGGATATGAGCACTAATCTACTTTTTTCCCTGTATTGAACTTTTTGATATAATAATAATGCTTTACGCTACAACAGGGAACTTTGTTCCTCTCTTCTAAAACACCGTTTTGTCATGTTGTTCTGTTTCTTTAGGCGTGCTGGTTTGTACCCCTTTGACCTTATGTAATAATAAAATAGCGTACCTACAGTACAAGTCGTAAACATTTAACAACAACATATGTTTGTGCTTTATGGTGAGTGGCAGCCATCCAGAACTCCGTCATAGTTTATGAGGTATTCACACATGTTTTCAGTTTTCCTGTCCAGTTGTTTGGCTGATAGTGAATCTTTATTTCTTTCTGTACATGAAATTCCTCAGTGTTTGTTCTCCAAACATCCCGGTGCTTCATCTGACAACAATGAGCTGAACCAGGTCTGGTATTTACTGTACTTCACCTTCCATCAGCACTGCAGGAAATCTGACCTCCAGGATAAAGTGTCGCCCATCAGGCATCCTGTGGCATGTTAGGACGAGTGTGTGTGTGTGTGTGTGTGTGTGTGTGTGTGTGTGTGTCTCACCTGGTGCTCGAGGCGGCACAGAGGGAGCCGTCCATGCAGCACTGTGGCAGCGTCCAGCAGAGATCTGGTGGATGTGTTTTCCCTGCAGCATCGTCGCCACTGTGGGTTCTCTAACATGGTTGGTGTGACCCAGACCGAGCTAGACGACAAAGAGACAAATAAAAGTCAGGTGAATTAATCATTAATTAATCATATCAACCAAAATTAAACATGAATTCACTGATTCTTTTTGTTCAAACAATTAATCACCTGGTCTGTAAAATGTTTTTTTTCCAAACAAACAGTCAGAAACTCAAAAATATGCAGTTTACAATCATAGAAAACTAAAAAAAACATCATATTTTTTCTTTAAATAAATGACCAAAATTGAAGCTGATTAATTTTCTGACAATCAATTTATGAACAAATTCCTTCAGATCGTTTTTTAGGATTATTTGTAAAATGTTTTAAGATTTTAAACAATCAACTTAGAACAACACGAAACCGACAATACAATGTAGACAGCCTGACCCTAATCCCACTTAAACCCACTAAGATCAGCTTTTGTGTGCAACGGGAATGTGTTAACTCTGCATTTACACCCTGGTCAGTTGACTCTGCAGTAGACAGTGTTTTTCACCTCAGCTTTGATCTAAACGTAAGACCCGAGTGAACACGCTAAATCTCGACGCACTGTCAACATCCGGTGGTGGTGCGTAAATAAAGAAGGATTTTGGGATGCCGTCTATTAAGGACGTTTTATTACTGGACACGGTGTTGGAGGTGGAGCCCCGTTCATTCATATGAAAGCTGCTCAGTGGTGTTTTAAAGACAAAAAGCAACTTCCCGGCTGTGAAAATACCTGAATCGTCGACCGAGCCGGCTAACTTCCGGTGTAGAGCCCGGCTAACTTGAAGGGGGATAAAATAATTTAATCATGTGGCTCTTCGAGACTTTCCAAATGTTATTGGACCGAATGGCTCAAATTATGACATTTCGCAGGGGTCGTGACGCTCAAAAGCATTTATCCGTTTTACAGACGCCTCTTTCACAACGGGTCTATTGTCGTTTTCCCATCTGTTACAACTGTTTCCGGCACGTGTGTGACGTGAAACGTGACGTCAGTGACGTACAACGTAACGCTTCAGATAAACATCAATAGGCGATTTTTAGCGGGTTGACCTGCGTTTAATAAACCTGTGTCGATCTGCTTATGTTGGTAGAAAAGCGGTATAACAAACACTAAAATAAGCAGATGTAAAATAATGCACACCCTGAGAGGATGAAAAAAATTAGGATGCAAGTATTTTTTAAATTTAGTAGCTGTTCTGTGGGCTTGTCTTTTTCTTCGTCCTTTTATTTCACTTTTAAAACAACATGAAGCACATTTAAATCTCAGATTGTGGATCTGAATTTACTGAAATTCATTATTTCCAGAGCCGACGATGAGAAATGTTATGAACAGAGTCTCCTCATTCTGTCATTATTGTTATTGACAGTTTCCCTCTGTTTTGTTTTGTAATATTAATATTATCAATCAGACTGACTGACAGGCTCTCAGCGGGGGGTCAGTGTGTGTCAGCAGGTTACCTGTCCCTCTGAGTTGCTGCCCCAGGTGTAAACGTCTCCTGTGGAGGAGAGCACCAGAGTGTGTTCAGCTCCCACAGCCACATCCTGGATGTGGATCCCTGACAGAGCCGGCACCTGCTGGGGCCGGTTGTGGTTCCTGGCTCGGCCTTCAGGGAGGCCAATTAGACGGTCTGCAGCAGGAAGGAAAACAAATATGTGAACGATACGACAAAGAAAAAAACAACACAAATGATCTTAACATGAACTTTATTGTGAAAATACTGCAGCTGTCTTTTTTGCAGCAGGACAAAAGGTTTTAGATAATTACGGTATATGACTATGATATTTTTTTTACAATAGTAGAACTACAACTAATGACTTGTTTTATCATCAACTCATCTGCTGGTTATAATTATTTTGTCTTCATTGTTTGAAAATAAGAGATCAATTGATTTATCAATTATCAAAATAATCGCTGATTAATGTTCTTCCAACTGGCTAACTGTCGTTCATGTTAAAAATCAGATCAAATGAAATAAACATGAAACCACAGCGTACCTTGACCGAACGTGAAAACTCTGCCATCTTTAGTTAAAGCCACAGAAAACTGAGTCCCACAGGCCACTTTGCTGATGTTGATTCCACACAGCACGTCCACTTTCTGAGGAATTAAAATTTCAAAATAAACCTTCGTTACATTCACACAGTGACAACATCATGTAAAATTAGTTTTAAAGGTGAGACGTGGGCTTCACAGAGCCGCAGCTCCTACCTGAGGGGAGGACTTCGCTGTTGAGTTTCCAAGTCCCAGTTTCCCATAATCTCCATCCCCAAAAGCCCAAACCATCATCCCGTCAGCAGAGACGACTAACGTGTGGTTCAAACCACAAGCCACCTGAAGAGGAACACATGACGAGAGAAACTCTGAGACGTCTTCAACCATCTGTTTACATCAGCCTCCAAACACAGCCAAAAGATTCACGCTTCAGGCTGTAGTCCTGTCTGAACGCCAACAGTAACTGTGGCACACGAACTCAGCATCACCCGTCACCTTTTTCATTTAGTCAGCTCTAATGTTGTTCATTCCCACCTGTCCGACTTGATATCCCTCCAGAGCCGTGACCTTCTCTGGCAGCTTCTTGTTCGATGTGTTTCCCAAACCTAGTCGGCCGTAATCACCGTTACCGAAAGTGAAGAGTTTCCCATCAGCTGTGACCACGGCAGAGTGTTTGAACCCACAGGACATCTGAAGGAAACAGAGCAAAGTTAGTAACCCTGACCCAGAGTCAGAAGGAAAGAAAAAATCAAAAATAGATGTGAATCCACACAAGTTGAGACTGACCTGCACCACCTCCTCTCCCTGCAGCGCTTCAATCTGTCTCGGTCGGCGCTGGCGGTCGCTGTTCCCGTGGCCCAGCTTACCGTAGTCGCCGTCCCCCCAGCTGAAGACCTCACCGCTCTCCGTCAGAGCCATGGAGTGACCGTCACTGCCACATGATGTCACCAGCTGAGTCACAACGAAACCTGAGGGACAAAGAGACGACCAAACAGTCAGGGTACAGGTGAGGAAACATTACAGGTGTATCAGCTTCATAATTCTGCATCTGGACCTCTTGAGTAAAATCTGTAGGCACAAGCTATTACTTCAATGTGTCAGGTAGGTATTTAATCAATATTTCATATCTTCTGCTGTTCATCTCATTTTCAGCTTTTATTATGAATTAATCAGACTCACAACTCTCTCACCACTCATGTCCTTCTTAACTAATCAAATCTGATTACAGTAAGAGAGAAACAAAAGGATTCTGATTGGATACGATGCGATCAAACTTGAACCCGTCAGTATGTTTGGTAAGAACAGCGGATATTTCAGCGGCACCTTGAAGAGCTGAGATGACGGTGAGAACATGCAGGTCGTCAGAGTTGCCCTGCCCCAGGCGGCCGTAGCTGCCCTCCCCGCAGGCCAACACCGTCCCGTTAGGCTGGATCACAAAGGTGCAGTTCTGACCACACACCACCTGACGGAGGAGAGCAGGTGGAGAAGACAGAAGTTAGTAAGCAATAATCACATTTTATGACATTGAACTACAAAAGTGATCAGATGTGAAGCTGGTAAATAAGGTTCTGTACAAAAACTGCAGTTTGATCATGATTCAAACTCAAAAATCCAAAATCAATTCAAACTCCAGCGATTTAAAAAACGGTCAGAATCAAAGCAGCAAATTGTATTTCTTTGCTTTTTTAATGTAAAAATATGCGTGTGCCACCTCTTGTATTAAAGCTTTACAACAATCTCATGTGTCCTTGGGCCTCATGTGATGTAACTGGGTGTGATTACAGGCTACTGGATGGTGTTTTGTGGACGTAAAGAACAGGTATGTGTGTACCTGTTGTGCCTGAGAGAAGGACGGGGCAGTGGTTGGCACCAGGATGTTTCTGCCAGCTTCTGCCAGCTGCCCGTGTCGCCCTGCACCCCACAGATACACATCACACTTCCCCCCGAGGTGCCAGTCCTGCAAAAAGACCAAAAATAAAACGGTTTAAAATAGTGGTTATGACTGTCTGAGGAGGATAAACACAGACAAACCATTTATTAAAGTTAATCCAGGTATCAGTCTAAATTACCTCTGGTCTGGAGGTGGCCCAGGACATGATCTGCTCATCCATACCAGACCCCCATTTACTGTTGTCCTGGACAAACACAGAGCAGAGACTGTTATTACACGCAACGGTAGGTGTTCATTTTATTATAAATGACAGCTCCAGCAGTTAAATCAGCAGCAGTAGCCTCCCTCACCATCAGCAGAGCCATTTCATCTTTAGGCACCGGCTCCAGGTCGGGAACGGAGAACGACTCGGGGAAGGTGGCGCCCCGAGCGAGGGCCTCCGCCGCTTTGACTGTTGTAGAAAAACAGTCCAACCAGGCCCACTCGCTGGCGCACCACACGGCCGTGCCGGACTCTGGAGGGCAGTGTCGGAGGGGCGGCGGCACAGGGGGGCGACAGAGGAGGTGGTCCAGGTGGAGGCCGACAGCAAGGGAGGCCAGGCACTGCATGTAGGGGCTGTGGACGAGCTGCTCCCCACAAACTACGTGAGGCTGGAAGGTAAGAAGAAAAACACAATCAACAACGACCTGCAATGACTTTGAATTTGAAAATGACATCATCCTCATTCTGTTCTTTTCTCAGGTCGCCTGGTCTACCTCTACTGACTTATACGCATTTCCGAGAATGCCCTTCAACGGCCCTCAGAGAAGCAGACATTTAAAAAACATAAACATTTAAACTTTATTCTAAAAGTCTACATTTTAGTACTACACCTCTTATCACCACACCAACAGGACGTAGACACACTTTAGCTCTGTAGCTTTCTGTGCTATTTATTTTGTGACTGTGGGGGAAGAATTCGGTCTCTGTGCTTCATTTCTACTCGCAGTATGTAATCTGCTGAGCTCATTTGCTTTGCCAGATGCGTCTGGTCTATTCCACTGGATTTCTATCCAATCTGGCCTGAATCAGGCCAATCACAACTGCTTAGACCATCACCAGTCAAGATTTGAAAAGACACGTCACACATACGTTCGCTTACAACATATCGACTAAGGCGGGTTGATGTAGCTGAACAAATTATCACGATAAAATGTTTAATTTCAGCCGTTTACTAACAGTTACTGATCATTTTTTGCTCTTAAGATTTTAATGAATGTTGAATTTAACCACATTTCGGTGTTTTGATTATAAAGTTATTTTCTAATTAAAAAATAGAGTAAGAATTTGCTAATTTGCTGCCAAGTTTTAATCAATGTGCAATAAACACCAAGCTGTGATTATGATTATGAAAGATGATTTTTTTGTAATTATCTTTTTATTGATATCAAAATACATAATTCCTTCCACAAATTACATAGATTGTAAAGACTATATTAAAAACATGACTGTGGAGAAGATATTAAATGTCTCTGTACCTTCTCGTAGGCGTACTGCTCCTGCAGCATGACGGGCAGCCTCTCCAGGAAGGCCCTCATGCAGGGCGCCATGTTGAGACCGACGACGCCCTGCTTCTTCAGAGCTGTGCGGCAAGTGGCCAGCACATGGTTGGACGCCATGAACTCTTTGGAACAGTTCACAACCAGCACGTCCTGGAAATGAAGCAGACCAGAGAGTAAATAAATATGAATTTAATTTTAGTGATGCAGCTAGAAACACATGAGTCAGGCCAAGATGTCTTACCTTTGACCTGTTGGAGCAGACGGCGACGCCCACATCTGGGATCCAGACTATGTTCTGGATCGCCCCTGAACCGGCTACCACTGTCTGGAGGACTGAGCCATCCTGTTAGACACACACACACACACACACACACACACACACACACACACACAAAAACACACACAGTGGAAAGGCATTTAGTGTGACAGTAAACAACAGTGTGATCTACAACTGCCAGTAAGACGAGTGTGTGATGAATCATTTGTTCTGTTCACCTCTGTGTTTACACAGTTTGCGTTTCACATACATCTGTTTATCTGTGTTGAACCTGCTGTACTTCTATATATCCTGTGTGGGTGTTTTCACCTCCATCTGTATGTGTGTGTGTGTGTGTGTGTGTGTCTCACCCGCAGGGACCAGATGTTCATGAGGCCTCCCACTCCTCCAGATGCCAGAGCCAGACCGTCGGGGCTGAAGGCCAACGTTCTTACTGGAGTGATGTGACCCTTCAGCTGGAAAACACAAACCGCTCCATCTCCTGACCACCGGGAAGACTGCAACACAGCGACAGCATGTCAATCAAAGAACGCACCGTCTTTACCGAAATAGATTTGTGATCTGTTCAAAACTGTGGCATCTCTCCTCAGACTCTGTGTACGTACAGAGAGAATAACTGGCATGATAACTTGGTCTGAATGTTCAGAGATATTTTTAAGATGAGGCAACATTCATCAAATGTCCAGGGATTTATAATCTACAGCAACTGATGGACTGTCGATTTGCACATATTTATATTAACTGACAGAAGTGTATACAAGCTCTTACTCTATCTTTATCTTTATTTTTAACTGGCAATAGACAACTTTTGAGCTTTAACCTCTCATTCTGAAGTAAATACTGATGTTAAAGTGTAATGGCTATAGAAAAATGACACCGTCCACATATACATTGGTTCCCTATAAACCTCTCTTTCAGCATGATATTCAGTCTGCGTCCCGGAAAAACAAGGACGAATTACGGCACAAAGGAAGCACGTCATTGTGCGACCAAAACAGGATGAGGCATTGTTGCTGATCAAAATGTAATTCTTACGGTTGATTTTTGCTTTGGACAGCAGCCAGGCAGTACCACAGGGAAACACTCCTGAATTTTCCTCTAAGGATTAATGAAGGCTTATTTTATGTTATCTTATCTAATCATAAAAAGCCATGAGCATTTTATCCTGTTTACATGAGTAGTTACTGATTCAAGTACCATGAATTTAGGTTTTGCTTCGTGCTCCCACCATCCCTCTGAGTCAGATGGAGAGGATTCTGGAAATTAGAGATGTCTTGAGGGACGGTCCAGACTGACACCAGGCCGTTCTGACAGCATCTGAAAAACACAGAGACATAAAACCTTTAAAATATTCGTCTATGGATATAAATTAACCTGGGAATGAAAATGTTCCTGGAGATTACAGCTGATAGAAAGTTTCAGACTGGAACTCTTTGAGGAAAAGAGAAACTGTCTGTATCTGAGGACGACCTACACGGCGAACATGCTGAGGGGCTTCGGGCCATGTCCAGGCAGGCTGCACCAGGCCACACCGTTGACCAGGGAGGGGTGTCTCAGACTCTGCAGGCAGCGCCAGCCGGAGCCTGAGTCAGAATCCGGACTGGCCCACAGCTTCACCGTCTCCTCTTTGGCACAGGTCAGCAAGATCTGACCGGTAGGACTCCATTTCATACTGGAGATCGACTCCTGTGGATACAACACGCAGAAAGATTCAGTACAGAGAATTAAAACAACTGATTCTTTATTCATGTGGGACTAGTTTACCTTGTGTGCATCAATGACCACGATGGCTCCTTTTTCTAACGGCTCTTTGGATCCTATCAGCAGCTTGCCATCTGCGTAGCCCACAGCGAACGGCTTGTCTTCACTGTACCAGGCGATGTGCATCACTGCCACTGAAAGAGGAGGAAACGTCACTTTGTTAGACACGTGCACAATTATCAAAGATTTTAGAGACAGATATTTAATCTTCATACCATCTTTCCTGTAGCAGTGCTCCAGCTCGGTGCGGTGCATAGTGGAGGTATCCAGCACCTCGATAAGGCCCAGAGATCCATCCATTCGACCCACCAGCAACATGTCTTTGGGTTCCCCGCACCACAAAGACTCCACCTCCTCCTTAGGCCACGACAACGCCGACACCCAGTGAGGCTGCACATCCAAAAGACCCTTGCCACCTGAGAGGAGAGGAAGGAAGTTCACAGTTAGTCTAGAGCCGTTACCCCGGTCATTTTATCACAGTAAGATTATATATTTATACTGTATACATTATAAGCAGTTTAAGTTCACTGAGAGGCAAAATCATGGACTGTAGCTCGAACGTATCACACAGCAATGCCTACAGAATGATGGTTATACATAGAATGGGTTTAATTTGCTTGTGCAATAAGGACACAGTCACATTTCAACGTCACAAGAAAAAAACGTGCTCATGAAAGCTAACAGGAATGTGATTGTGGACTTTGATCCTCGAGGCGATTGAAAGTGGCCGAGGACAGATGGTGCATGCTGCAGGGTGAGTGGGAGGCAGGAAACAATGATTGGACGGCATTCAGTCCCCGGGCAGATTTATTTTTAATGGGAACCATAAAATCTTAATGCCCTCTCATTCAAATTCTGTGGACCTCACACACCGCTGATGCACGCTGAGCAACATAACACAATTTACACTGACACAGTTCGTCAAAACAACTCAAATGGAGCTCATCATTAACATACTGTATAATAAAGTAAAAACAGACTGAAGACCTCAGAGGAGCTGTAAAAATAAATGCTTACCGTTAACTTGCCAGATGTTGACCATTTTCTCCATGGCTGAGGCCAAATATTTCCCAGTGACACTCCATGCCAGAGGAGACAAGCAGGGGTCGCTGGGAGATCCCAAACCTGACATGGCCTCCTCTGAAGAGCCGTCGCTGAAGAGAGAAAACACAGACCAAACACAAATTAGACCAAAACATAAAGCTGTATTCATTTAAAAACATCTGATATAAGATCAGCTTATAAAGAGTCTGTGGGAATGTGTTTGCAAACTGTTGCCTATTTACACATCCAGCTTTCTTTCATCTTTCTATTTTCTCTTTACTGTCCCGTTTCTCCTCCTGGCATTTTGTTTTCAGGACTGAACTGCATTTCTTTAGTCTAATAAGGCGTGTGCATGTGCATGTGTCTCTCTCTGTCCTCCCAACATCTGTTTTTAACATGGTGTCCTGGTAAGAAACCTTCTCATATTGCAGCTTAACAGTACACTAATATATATATATATATATATATATATATATATATATATATATATTTGAGAAAAATAACATCAGATTTATTGCTCATACTTTGGTCGATACTAACATACTGCTGTATCTGCAGGCTGGACATGGGACTGGTGTGTTTGTGTTTCAGAAAGTCTTACTCCTTGTTGAAGATGCAGGTCTGTTGGAGGGTGTACTGGCTCTTGGTCACGTTCCACATCCTGACCGTCCCATCAGTTCCACTTGTGGCCAACAAGCCTTTTTTACTGCTCCAACCACACGTGATGACCTGAGTGAAACGGAGAAAGTCTTTAATATCAAAAGGTTCTGAGCTGTGAACCAGCCTGGGAACACACTCCTGATCCTGTGCTGACTCACTCTGCTCTGATGAGCCTCCAGTTTGATGAAGGAGCACTTGCGCAGGTCCCCCGCCATGTCGGCAAAGGTCTGCGGCCGGCTCTGGTTGTTGTCGCGGTCGTGGGCGGCCAGCGTGCGGACCAGCTGCTGGGCAGCCCACTGGCGGTGCTGGGAGGAAAGCCTGGAGGACAGGCAGCAGGCCGCCAGAGCGTTGGCCAGCTCCAGAGGCCCTACAGCGGAGGGATTATGGGAAGGATGGGCATACAAATGCGCAATTAGACCTGCTCGACATGGAACACAAGGTGACAAAGTTGCCCGGTGAGTGAAGGAAGGACCATGAATGAAAGAGACAAACATGACAACTCAAAAAGGACAGAAAAAAACAAAAAGTTGACCCAAGAGAGGAAGAGACAAACTGGCACCAGCATGAGTCATGTGTGAATGAAAGCTTAACAAACATTACTGATCAATTACTGCATGAATTACACAAACACATGTTTACAATCATGAGATGATAAACATGTAGGTCAGCATAAAAGACATAGAAAACATTGCCTTGACATCAAACTTGTTGAAAAACACATTATTGAATCCAGTTTGTCGTTTTTAAAAAGGTCAATTTTTTTGAGAAAAAAAAAAGTAATATGTCTTTGTAAGTCAAGGAAGTGTTATCGTCTATTACTCTTACATAAAACATTTCTAATATTTGCAGAAAATAAACAAGCAAAACAAAGCAACAGCCTTTACCATCAGTTTCCACTATCTACTGTCACAAGAACTGACAAATGAAATATGATTCTGAGATATGAAGACAACCGATGAGACGAAGAAAATGCACATAATCAACTACGAACATATTGGATCACACGGGACAGCAGCTCAGTTTTACATCCTACAAACCTCTTTTCTCCATATCAGCCTTGTCATAAGCAGGTCTGAGTCTGGCCCCTTTATCTGCCAGCAGGGCCACCAGAGCCTGAGTGACCACAAAGTTAGGAGAGGTGACGAGTTTGTTCTCCTCGGCTACACCTCGCAGGAAGCTGGGTAGGAATTTCCTCTGGATGGGGTCGTCCACTGTGGTCAGATTCATGCCAGTAGCTGCAGAGATCAGGTTCTGGAAAGGAAAAACATATTGCTTTAATACAAGTTGCAGTTTAACTTTTAAACAGACAAACACAGTAAACTGGGAACAGATCAGAGAACAATAACAATAATAACACCTGCAGCTTACACAGTGATCACTGCTGGCATATAAAGCAGCTTAACAGTCATTTGATTTCAGTATCGAGATTTGTTTGTTGCCTTTATTTGTTTGACACAATAAAAAAATGATTTATTTCTGCTCTTGTATTTATTTTATATGTTATCTGTTGGATAATTTTTACAGGCTGTGAGATTTGGGAATTGTTACATGATGCTTCTGCAGTGGTACACAAATAATGTACAGTGAGAAGAAAGGACTATGTGATGTGATATAACTGAGCAGATTGATGAGTGAAAAATAAAAGGGCGTTCTGACCACGTTAATGTAACATCCCCAGATCAAACCCTTTACTCTCTCCCCTTTTTTCTGTAACCTCTCTATTGTCCTCTATCTGAATAGGAAAAGTGCCCCAAAAATGTAAAGAGTAAAGAAGGTAAAAACACTAACAAACAGACTAGCTCAAATAAAAATGATAAAATAAATAAATCTGTGATATGAATGAAATACCAGTCTGATGAGGAACTTTGTGTACCTGAGTGCAGAGCTGCACCAGCAGCTTGGCAGCGTTGGGACTGTTGGAGGCCAAGCAGCCCACGGCTGTGCTGAGGTAAGCCAGGCAGGAGATGGGTTTGCTCGCCTTGGCGGCCCCTCGAGGCCTTTCAGCGTGACCAGAGCCAGCTGTAGGACTGGTGGAAAGACCTGCTCGGCCCGCCGCCGCCAGGCACATCAGTCTGACCAGAGTCCTGATGTCAGTCAGACCGAGAGACTCCAGACCTGCTGCCAGGCTGCAGCTCGAACCGCTGAGTGGGTGGAAGGAAATGTGAAGAAGAGAGGGAGAGAGGTCTGTTTATGTATAACAGTCAGAAAGCTCTGCTTCCATGACAATGTGCATTTTTTAATGATGAGCAAACAAAGACAAAGGATCCAAATACTGACGAAGAACAGAGGCTCAAATAAACATCATTTAGGAAAACCCACACAGAGAAATTCAATACTAAACCAAAACACACACATCATCTCATCTGAATCATTCATTGTGTCTGAGACATCATTTCCATTTTCATCATTATCGTGTCCATGTTCATCATATCATGTTTTTATAGCATCTTTCAAAATATTCTGATGACCTCAGTTGTTTAAAGAACAGTGCCTTTTTTGATCTCACCACCAGGTGGCACCAAGGGTTCGAATTTGTAAATCCTCCAAATTGTGGCTTTGGAGGACAAATAGATTGACACTGAGGATCACATTTAATTTATTGATTACTCAAGCTGGGTTCCATCTTACTCCTTGAAGACTTGATTTGCAAAGTTGATATTGTTCATGCCAGATCATCAAACTTGACAAAAATCTGAATACAGGCCTTGTAATCCATGCAAACAGAGAGACAGAGTGTGTTGGTGTAATTACCTGACAGACAGCAGGGACAGGGCTCTCATCACCATGGTCCTGGCCAGCAGCACCTGGGCTGCAGCCGTCACCCTCCTCAGAGCCATCACTCGGTCATGAGGGTTCTGGAGGGCTGCCGCCTGCTCGCCGAGGGTCACCCTGCCCGACGAACTCTTATCCACCGAGGTCTGACAGCCTAAACACAAACACATACTCAGTTCAGTACTTAATAACAACTGCTTTACTTCAGTTTGACTGACTGCAAGTCAAAGAGACACACAAAACACAATATATCAAGACATTAAATATGTTTCTAGGAGGGATGTTGAAAGTCCTCCTCACCGATCTGCAGCAGGGTCTCTTCCATACTGTTGGTGGCCGTCACCATGGCAACAGAGGCTCCCAGTGGGTCGCTGTCGGGGAACTGGACAGCCTCGGGGACGATCCTGCGCTCACTGAGACCCAACGGACCGGCCAAAAGCTCAAACTCCTCCTCCCCCGTCAGCTTCTCGTCTTCGTCAACGTCCAGCATGTCCCAGTCCTCTGCAGCGGGACGGACAAAGAAACATTAAATACATCCAATGACACTGAATTCTTGTTCTGTTGTTTGAAATGTCAATAAAACACTTTACCTTCGTAGACACTGTCCTGCTTTCCCAGGAGGTCAGGAGCCTGCCCCTTATACCTGAATACATATCGAAGAATAAAATAACGTAAGAATTTATCAGTTTTATTTCCTTTAAATAACAACATAATGCCAAAGAGTGCAGAAATAAAACAGAATGACTCCAACATGACACCATATACCAGGAGTCCTCAGCTACGTTAGGTGAATGGCCATAATTGTTCTCAGCAGACACAATGGCAGCCAAACATTCAAACTAAAACAATTCAATCTAATCAGGCCTCATTAGCCTATTGTTGTTTATTATTATAATTACTGCAGGAAGCCTGGTGGTGGGTCCAAAGAGTAGAGGGAATTGGAATTGGAGAACAATGATTCTGCAGAACCGGTGATCTATGAGTTGTGGACTTTTTGGCTCGTTGCAAGAGGTTGGCAAGAAGGGGTGGGTAAAAAAAATAATATATATCGATTCTTGATTCTCATCTCCTGTGATTCAGAATCTATTCAGAAAAATCAATTACGTAAATGTTAATTAAAATGATGTTGACAGAACCAAAAAGGCGAAACTGAACCGCGAAGGCAGTGCAGCATCCGACAATATACAGCACACACACCAGAGTTGTCTTGTAATTCATCTTGAAAAGAGGCAGATTTCCCACCATTTCTTTTATTTAATGACCGAATAAGTACCTTTACAAGACTAACCTGAAGTAGGCCACATGTTTGTGGATACTTTTTTCTCCATCACTCACATGCTAACGTTGCAGCAGCATTAAACACCTTAAACAAAACTCTGTGGCATGTAAAATACCTCGATCCTCGGTCTGTTTTACCTCAAAAACCCTGCGCCTGGGCACCATCTTTCACTACTTTGCGAGCCAGATAGGAAGTTAAGAATGTGAGTGGCAAAAACTGCAAATGTTTTGTCTTGTAACAGTCGTCCAAAGGGCAACCTGTCCCTAAAATTATGATAAAATATGTAATACAAAAAGAGACTGTGGAAACTTTTGCTTGAGTCAACCTATCAGACAAACCTAATACAAATCAAAGTGGACACACTGAGCTGACAGTAGTCTGTTACATCCTCTTACATACTGGTAACAAATAAACTGACTGGGCCAAGTAACAGTCACATTCAAATTGTAGTAACATTACTGGATCTTTGAGGCCAATACTCAGGTGTGCGTACCTCTCCACAATGGGCACTTTGGCTTTGCTTTTGATGGCCAGGTACTTCTCTCTGCAGCCACCACACAGCAGGTAGTAGGGGTTTCCACTCCCACACTCCCCTCCGAACCAGCCGTCTACATAGGAGCCATTGCTGCGGTAACCCTGCCGGTTGGCGCTGCGGCCGCAGCCCGGGTGGCTCTTCTTCATGTGTTGATTGAAGTTGGCCACGTTGGCCTCGCACAGCTCACACACCACCACTTCATCTCGATCGTCAGTCTCACATACGTGCTGCGAGGTGTGGTACAATCACACACACACACACACACACACACACACACACACACACACACACACACACACACATACATAAAGACAAACACGACACACACAAACACAATACAGAGATGTTCAGAACAGGAGTTAAGCATCCATGCAATGTGGTGAGTTAGAATATGGATCAATGAAAGCTTTAATGAGTTTCTTTCCCAAGCAGCAGCCAGTTATCAGCAGTGAGAATGATCAGTTAGTGTCCTTTCATTTCATGCCAGTTAGATCAGCTGAGTGGTTGAGCTGTCCGGTGAAGAGTGCTTCAACGAGTGAGAGTGTCTGACTCAGAAATGCCTTCCAACGTGCATGTATAGTATGATTTACTGTGAGTGAGAAGTGATGCAGGGGGGTAAAGAGCAGAATGGTGATGGCAGCCCTCGAGCCATAGCATAAAGTCACACACACCCATGTTGGCCAGTCCAGTACCTCCGGGATCCACATTCCCAGAATGTCGGTGTCACTGGCAAGGTCCTGGCCGAACATGGCCTCCATGGTCTCCTCGTCTAGGTCCATCTCCAGCTCCTCGTCCAGGTTGAAGTCGTAAAGGGCGCCGGGGTCTTGTTGCTGTTGGAGGGATGAGACCTCCCGACGTGACTGGCTGTGGTGGGCCTGCACCGAGCGGTACAGTCCAGCTTAGAAGGAAAGGAAGTTTAAGGTAAAGTGAGGAAGTAGGAGGTGAATCTGAAAAAGTAAAGATGTCTTTGTGAAATATTCTTACCAGCGCGGGCTAACAGTGTGCGTGCAGCCAGGTCAAAGCGGTGTTTCCTACCGACAGCAGAGCGACCTCTGAGCGGAGCGCCGCTGGAGGCTGACGCACTGTCCTGCTCCAGACCCTCAGGACTACAAAGGACACAAATACAGACGTCAGTTTATAAACTTCTACAAATATAAAACTATATGATGATTAAACACAGAAATTTAGACAAAAACTGAAAACAATGTTAATATATCGCTGCTCTTTTTGACCACAGCTGTGTGTTAATTGATAGTGCATAATGTTGCATCATGATGTGTTTCTGAATACACTTTCATTTGAGAATCACTGACTGTACCTCTCACTGAAGCCCTCCTCCATTTCTGAAGCATCTGCACTGGCAATGTCTCCAGGAGAGCACAGGTACGGGCTCCGGTCCAGAGATTTTCCTCCGGTGGAGGCTGTTGCACCCGGACAGGACGAGTCTGACCCTTCACCACCAACACCACTGCCTCTGGTGTGAGGCTCGTCATGCTCGTCCTCTGTACCTGGATGTTCGATCATCCACATGGCCAGCACTGTGATGTTCTGAGCGTCTGCTTCTCCTCGAGCACCTGAGGTAACAGGAACACACACTGGACCTCTTAATATGACAGTTGTATTAGAACATTCATAGTCTGATACTTGCTGTGTTTATTAGGTTAAAACTTCTGATTTCACATTTTTGCACTTTCCCTCGCCCTGTTGTGATGAAGTCGAAGTGTACTGCTGACCTAACTTGTGTTGTTCAGGATAAGAATTCAACATTAAATGCACTGAACTTAAATAAAACAAAATTGTAAAGACGGGCAGAGAACTCGAGTGAGACGTACCGGTGGCCTCCAGAGCTTTGGTGATCTGGCGCAGGGAGAAGCCCATCTCCAGCAGGGGCACAGCGATGGCAGGAGGCGGAGGAGACGTGGACAGCCGGCTGCTGGGGTCTGACAGAGCTGCAGCAAACAACCAACACAATAAGTCAAAGTATTGTGACATCTGTGATACAGGTTTGAATCTCACGCTGAAAAATGTACACCCAATACTAAAGCGTGAGTTCTCCTTATTCTAATCTATACTTATTTGTTTCTTTTGCCCACTTCTTTTAAATTAATCTGAATGGAACGACTCAAACGAAGTGTAAAGAGGGTTTCCCACAATGAAATGTAGAGCGCCTCTCTCAATGCCAGGACATTATTACATATATATGTATTTAGCTTCAGGGAAAACAAGCAGAGGAGCCAATTCATACAGAAAAGGCCACATATGTCAGGACTGAGCCCGCTGTTTAGATGATGATGAGACAATCTATGATTAAACAGATCTTCTCAACTTTTCAACCAGTTTTATATAACTACAATGTTGGTAGTATATACAGCTGAACAGCAGTAAACTTCTCTCCATGTTGACTACACCCAGAGCCCCCCCACTCCTTTACTGGCAAAAATGTGCCAAATGACACAAAACATGTCATCTGATGATTTTTGGGCCGCTGTATGAACCACGGATTGTTGTTCTACATTTTGTCGACAGACACAAAGTAATAGAAATATTGGATGTTTGTGTCGATGACCCCGTATTGTCAATGTCTTATATTGGTCAAGAATTAAAGACAAAAATGCTAAAAACTATGTTTGTATATTTGCTTGTGTTGGCTTATACTGGCGACACACTGTACAAGCTTTTCACCACATCAGTGTTGTTAATCTGTTGTACTTACAGGTGCCGGTTCTGTTCTGTGGTCTGTTGGGCTGGGAGTCAGGAGAGGTGAGACTCTGCCGGCGGCCGACCTCGTCTGAGGGAGATGTTGGCAGAGACGACACCGGAGGAGTCTGAGCTCGACGGGTTGGAACCAGGGTGGTGGTTGGGTAGCTTGAGAACATTTGCCTGTCACATCGCAGAGAAGCATTAAAATAATAATCTCTACTGAATCATACATGAAGAACAAGGCTAATGATTAACACGAGCTGCCTGACAATGTGTGCAGCCATCTGTTCTGACCTGAGGAGGCTCAGAGGCATGACCCCCGGAGACTCTGAGGCAGGGACAGTCTCTGTGTCCGTGACAGGTGTGGTAGCAGTTGTGGTGTCCTCCAGCGAGGAACTCATGAAGGAGGTGGTGCTGGAGGCCGAGGGGCTGGTGGTGACAGGGGTCTGTGCCAACTGCTCACCCTCCGTACCTTCCCCCTCACCTTCTGGTTCACTTCTCACTCCTGAGGGACATGAAGAGACAGACGACGCTGAAGAAGTGATTGTTAATCAAACAGAAAGGAACTCGAGAACTAACAAACAATCTAGATTCATCATATCTCCACATATTCTCACCAGGCTTGGCCTTTCCCCCGCTGGGATCCTCCAGCAGCCCGTTCACAACCAGCTTGTAGATCATGGCCTGTGCCCTCTCCAGGTCTGCCAGGCCCAAGGCCCGCTTGATGGGGGAGCGCATCACTGCCCGCTTCACCATATGGCGCATGAGGAACTGTAGAGCCGCCCGCATCTCCACCTCTTCCTGGCAGACAGGCGAGGTGGCAGCTGTGCTTCCACTGGTGCTGGCATTTAGATCAGCATTGTGCCCGCTGGGTGCTGCTTCAGGTAACACCTTGATGTCAGAAGAGAGAACAGGTTTGCATTAATCTGACAATATTTGACCTGGATGTGTCTCAGGTGTGAGATATTTTCTTGATTTGTTTCCCAAAACCCAAGATGATGTCCTTAACCCAAAGATATTCAGTTAACTGTCATAGAGGAAGAAAGAAAAAAGAAAATATTCACATTTAAGAAGCTGGAAGGAGAGAGTGTTTACAGTTTTTGTCTTAAAAAATGACTCAATCGATTATATGATAGTTCAGGATTAATTTAATAGTGAACAACTAATCAATTAGTTGTTGGAGCTCAGTCACCTTTGTGGACACTGAAGAACCTTTGAGTGATAAAACTGTTGTTGTTTTAGTGAATTTAGCAAGTTGCAGTACCTTTGGTATTAGCAGCAGCTCAGCATACTTGCTGCAGCTCAGCAGGGCGCTGAGGGTCTTCATGGCTCCCAGGTAGAGGTAGGACAGCTGCACAGCGTGGATCTCCGACTGGGTGGCGACAGACGAAGGAGAAGGCTCGTGACTGCGGGAGCCGTGCTCGTGGCCTTTCTTCCTGCTCCCCTCAGCAGGAGTATGAGGAGCTGAGGTGAAGAGGGTCTCATTCCCGCCTACACCGCTAACCACAGAGGAGATCTCACTCTCTGACTTTGAGTTGGGCGCCACGTGTGCTTTCACCTCATCCAGGCTGTGAGACACACGCAGGTCAGAGGTCGTGTTCGGAGCTGCTCCAGATGAGGCTCCAGCGTCCTTCTGTTCATTACGGTTATGCCCCTCACTGTCTGCTTTCTCTTCATTACTGGTCGGCTCGTGGCCGGTCGAGGCAGCGTTGCGATGCTTCTTGTCGTGGCGTCGTGCGCTGAGCTTCGCGGCGTTGTCTTCATGGATGCTGGTAAGGTAGGTGAGGTCCAACAGCAGCGAGGCGGTGAGGCCACGGAAACGTGCCACGTCGAAGGGCAGCGGCTCGCAGGGTTCCAGGTTGTATAGTGGAGTGTCACTAGGTGACCAGAAAGTTGGGAAGCTTTAATAGAAGGGAGTGGAGAGTGAAAAGAGACAAGGGAAGGAAACACAAAGTGAGGGACAGGGCAGGAGAGAAAGAGCACAGCATGCAAGACAAATAAAAAGATGGAATGTGGGTATGACACAAAAAACATGCTGCTCGATGATTTACTGAGCCATGCAGAAGAGTGATGGATTAATAATGAAGCAAAAGGGCGAGTCAATAACAGAAGCATGAATATAATAAAACACAGCGAGGGAACATGGATGGTGATTGAAAAGCAAGAGGCTAAAGCAGAGTGTCAGAGGAATGTTAACACAGGCAGTGAAGAAACAATCTGTGTTTGAAGGTACATTTTATCAGCCAGGTGGTCAAACTGCTGACGACCGTGTGCTCAGACCACAGCACATGTCACTAAGTCCCCAGAATCATGCAAAGCACTGCTGTTGGATCAACAACCGTGTCATTTAAAGAGGGCCTTACCCCACACTGAACTAGTTATTCACAATATACAAGAAGTAGAAGGAGGTTTCAGAGGCCTACAGCTTCCCAACAGCAGTGACAGACAAATCTTTACGTGGCTGGTGTTGTCGAAACAGAAATAAGTATATAACTAGGGGTGTCATGATTTCAATTGTAAAGAGAAAATTGATCGATCAATGAAATCAAAAGCTGGATCCACGATTTTCCCAGTATTTTTTCTCTCCATGCCGCCTCTCCAGGATTTTTTTCTCTCAACAATAATTGAAAAAGGACAAACACGTCCAGTTGCCTACGATATAGCACTTAGAATTACCATGACCTGGATGACTGAGAACCTTCATCAAAAAGGACACAGCTAGCTCAGTGTTAGTCTGCAGCTGCACTCCCAGACATTTATCTGAAGACGATCAATTGACTGGTACCGGAGGAAACTCTCATAGTGTCTGATATGTTTAGTTTCTTTTTCAGAAATTTTTTATTGATCTGTTTGGGAAGAGGGTTCACTCTGGACAGATCTGAAAAACCAAACTCAATGTATGTCTTGTGTTAATTACTGTTGAATCACTGAACTCTTGTTCAATCTTGAATCTAACCGTAAATGTGAGAATCACGACACCCCTTTATATAACTAGCTGACAGTTTGGTATACCTATAAAGGATACCAGTAAATAACAAATATAGCAACATACACAACGAAAAATGTTAAAAAACGGTGACAAAAAGGTGCCACAGAAAATGTTTCACTCAGTACCTGATGGTGATCTCGGCCTCGTCCCACTGCACCTTCGCTGAGGTGCTGCCCTCCTTCACCACGCCCAGCAGAGTAGCATGCCTCCCTGTCTGCTTGTGCACACATCGCCCACCAACACGTAGGCCTGCATCAGCCCCCCCGATGATCGCCAGGACCGGCCACACCTCGGTACAGAGCGTCCTCAGGAGGTGCTCCGACAGCTCCCCGAGGCCATGCTGCCGTCCGTGGCGTCCCCTCTCCTCCTCCGTCCTCGTGGGAGTTTCTTGGCTCTCTCTCTGGGCATCGTGCTCCTCCCGGCTCTGCACCGAGCGACTCTTTTTCAGCCTCTGACCTCCGCTGCCAGACGCACTTGCTGACTCTCTGAAGCAAGGTTTGATCTTGTGCAGCCGCTCGATCATGGTCTTGTTGATACGATGAGTCCAGTGGTCAGTGCGATGTAAGATGCGGATCAGCTGTGTGGTGGCTTCGGCCAGGACTGTGGCCATGGGGCTGCAGACTGGGTCGCCAGGGAGGAGGTCTCGAGGTGTTCCCCTCATCTGCATGTCACAGATCTTAACCTGGAAAAATTCAAAAAGAGTCACATTGCTTATTATCACAGCAGTACTAGTGTAGAGAGGTTTTTTCTACATTAACACAGATGGTTGCAACACGATCTTAAGAGTAATTTGGAAAATGAAAAAAGGTGGGAAGAGGAAATGAATGCAGTAATTTCCATGATTTCTAGTAATTAAAGTAATTTCCAGGAGACCTTGCTGTCTGTCCAAATCTAGAGAAGGATGTTAACAAGGATATTGAACTTATCTTGGATATAAAACTAAACCTCGACCCTAAATTATGTATCCTAGCCATCGTCTCATCTGCATTTTTTCCCTCTTTTTTTTAAATGATTGTTAAGTTAAACAAGGATAAACAAGCAAGCAAACAGAGGTAATAATACTAATAGGTCTTTTTCTCAGACAGGTGAACATTTACGTTCTCTTACCTTCTCTCCAGGGTTACTGCTGTAGAACATCACACAGGGATACAGCTCTGTGGCGTCAACATCCTCGAAGGCTAACTTTGGCTCCTGTGGAATCACAAGTTAGAGGTTAAGGATAGAAACAGGACCCTGAGGTAATACGTTACATTTCTGTGATATCGTTTCTTCAATGGATTATGAAGTTTTTTTACTCAGACTTGTCTCAGCCTTGATGGTTGGTTTTCAACCAAGTAATCTTGATCTTGTGGGTCTTTAGACTCGGCCTCGCCTTTTCGGGCTACACTTTTCACAAATTCACTGGGTGTTTTGACTCAGAGTTTTCTCCTAAATGTTTGGCTCAGCCTCAAACTCTTCTCAGTCTTGTGGTTGTTTAGTGATAACGTGCCATGTGAGATACGTATGTGTATCTGTCTTTTCTTAAAAAAATATAGAAACAGAATATGTATACAAACATAATAAACTGTTGCATGTTGCATGAATATAACCCCAGTCTTTTCATCTGAAGACTGAAGTAAAGCTTGCTACAATTGCTACAGATCTTCAGCTCAGTCTCTCACCTCTCCGTTCTTGCCGAACGAGATGGTTCTGGCCTCCATGTCTAGGACACAGGTGATGAAGTCTCCCTGAGTGAAGCTGCTGAGCGTCAGCGTTTGCTCCCCGTTGTGATAAAGGTTTCCGCTGTACGCTCTGTACAGCCACATATCTGACGTGGTGCGGTGGTTGAAGTCGTGCACAGGCCACCGTGAGACGCCGACACATGTCCCCTCGTTGCCTCGGTTCTCCTTCACGATGTAAAACTGCAAAGGGAAAAAAATCAATCAAAACAGGCAGACAACAAAAAAGCCCAATTTGTACATTCAGCTAACCCTCTAAGAGTTTAAAGTTACTACAACTCAAACTACAACAGCCTGTAATGGACGTCACAGTAAACTACCGTACCTTCCACTGGTAGCATCCAGAGGAGATACCAGTGGAGGCCAGGCCATAGCCTTTACCCCCACTGCCATGCGTCAGCCCCTGGCCATTTTCCACCACACAACACTGAGCCTTCTCTGGGTCAAAGGACACTTCCTGGATGGGAAGGTTCTCGTCCTCCTCCTCTGCCTCTCCCTGTGGATTGAAGAGACTGTCAGTCACTCAAACATATCATGATAATTAAGGACAGGACAGGCATATGATTGGTTGGTTGGTTGCACACCTGTAGTTTGAGCTCCTGAACTTTCTCTTTAATCTGGATTGAGTGTTTGGCCTGAGCAATGGGAGCTTCCCACATGCAGTCAGACAACAGGGAGAAGAGCCGCTCCACAACCTGGAAGAGAACAAATTATATTTATATTAGCTCACTGACTGGCAACGGTCTGTAATAAAGGACTTTTACAAAACAAAGTCAGTGGTTTACCTGTGTCATCTGGTCATCCTCCATATTGGCCTCACAGGCAGGCAGGACGGCCTCCAACACATGAAGAGCCAGGAGCCGAGTTCTCAGGTTTCCCACCAGAGGGACTCCTACAAATAACAACCACAGAGAGTTCATGTCTCAGCTGTGTTCTCATGAGATAGATCAACACACATTTATCTGTGTTGTAATTTACCTGAGCAGCATTTCTGTGCAGCAATGTTGAGCAGCACTTCGGTCCATTTTGGGGAGGCCATCTTGGACTGGATGGCCTTGGAGGACACCACCCTCCTGAGGAAGACGAGGAAGTCTCCGAGGTGAAGCTCAGCAGTGTGCTGCTTACGGATCAAAGCTGAAAAACAATACAACACAAATACAGGACGCATTATATTTCATGGGATAGAAAACTTAAACCACTTTCACTGTAGGTACAGTTAATACTGCTGATACCAGAGAACCTATTACTGACAAGTTATGACGTTCACTTTGGCAGCAGATTCTATTTTATTTTTCTATTTTAAAAAAACAAACAAAATATTCCTATTTAACTTCTAATCATGAAGCCTCATTTATATTTATCATTCAGCTGTTATCATAGAAAAAACATTGTTGGAAAATGTGTAAGGTCACGTAAGAAACAGCACTGTTCACATGAATACACTAATGGTCACTGACACAGTGTACTGCAGGTATTACTGAACATGCAAGACAACGTGACGTCCTCTCCGTTAAAGGGTAACAAACGAAAACTCCTTTATCACCTCTGAAGTCTTTCTTTTCAGAGTCGGCACTGTCCTCATTTTTGTTGTCTTCTTGGTCACTTCCAGCAGAGAGGAGACTAACTCCGGCCTGAGACAGCAGGTTCTTCAGCTGACTGCACAGCAGGTCCAGCAGTGATTGGACAACTTTGGGACTTAACTTGTCTGCATACGTCCTGCAAATCCAAGAAAAGACACAGCTGTTGATGTCATCTTTTTTTGTATTGGATCATGCTCACTGATGTTTTTTTTCCCTCCTTGAGCCCTTACCCAGTGCTGATGGCCAGTATCTGCAGCAGGCGTGTGGAGGCCACCTTGAGGGCGGTGCTCAGCTGGGACACTCCAGGTTTCTGCAGCAGCTGCAGCGGCTGGCCCAGCATGGTCTCTGTCCCGCAGAGCTGAGACAGGACATTGAGGAGTCCACTGGAGATGGCCAAGGAGACGTCCACTGGCTGGTAGCGAACACTCAGTGCAAACACAGTCACCAGTAGGAGGCGCTGCTGGGCTTCTAGGATGGACAAGGAACAAGAGAAAGAGTTAAAGGCATCAGGCAGGGTGTCAGCAAAACTCCTCTGAGACCGACTGCTCTCAGGTTTCTGTGTTTTCAGGTCACTGTAGCAAGTTCAACCTGTTCTGAACGTTGCCCTGATTTTGCCTCTGGTCAGACTCATGAACCACTTTGACAGAACAAGTGAGAACAGATCGCAGCTTCTTATAAACTGCCTACTTAAAGATTTAATGAGTAAATTATTACCTATGTGGTGCTTGTTTGCCTGCAGTGCCCTCTCCAGTGTGACAGACAGCTGCTGGTAGATCTTATGAACAGCTGTCTGGATTTCCATCTGGATGCTCCTCTTAGCTGCTTTGACACCATCCTGCCAAAATAAAAGTATGCGCTTGTAAGCTAAAGCAACAGTTCACACAAAACTAAAAATTCAGTCATTATGCCCCCCCCCCCATGCTGATGGAAAGTCGGGTGAAGTTTCAGAGTCCACAGAAAATTCCTGGAGCTTCGCAGTGCTCCAACAGTGTTGCAGCATTCTCCAAAACAACTGAAGTAGACTGAAGCTGGGGGGACTTGTTTTAGATAGTGAAAAAGCAAAGGAGAAACAAAATGGCTCCATACAGCTCGTCCGGTGTAATCCAAGTCTCTGGAAGCTCTGAGAGACCAAATTGATTTGCAAAGACGTTATTTACACCATCAGTAAGCTTGTACATCCACCTCAGACGGGATGTACGCTAACGCTTTTAGCTCAGCTGCTACAGTGAAGAAAAAAAGGATGTAAAAAACTTCTGCTTCTAGCAGCTTGGATTACACCAGAGGAGCCATTTTAGGTTTTTGTTCAGTTGTTAATTATGTTTTAAAACAAGTCTCCAGCTACTTCAGTTGTTTAGGAGAATGATGCAACACTGTTTTGCTGTGAAGCTCCAGAAATGTTTTGTGGATACTGAGCCCGATTTTCCTTCCGCATGGGGGTGAGTAGATATTACTCTTGATTATTAATCACCAAAACCCACAGATGGAAGTATTTGACCAGCCTCATACCTGATAGTGATGGAGCTGCACGCTCTCCCTCTTCAGCCCTCCGGTGCCGACCGTACCAAGGCCAAAACAACCAGCCAGGAACTGCAGCCTGACGGAGGTGAGCAGGGAGGAGGACTGGAAGGCGCCGCAGGATCGATCTGCATTCCCGGGCTGGCTGCCCTTCTCCTCCATGCCAGAGATCAACACCACAATCTGGTGGAGTGCCTCCAACCGCAGCTGGACATGAAATATCAAAACAGCGTCATGAGTAGATCTTGGACTGCATTTTTTCCAGATTTCTTGGTGATAGTATTATCAGTAAGAAGTTGCTATTTTCAGAAAATCAACCTCATTTGTTGGACCACTACATAGTTTTGGTTTGAAGGATAATATTCAGTATATTGTTGCCAACAAATCCCAAGAAAAGACCAATGAATGTAAACACACTGTAGTTTATTTTCACTCAATCCCACACATACCGTCCTGCTGCAGTAAATATTCAGTCCTAAAATATCCTCAAACAAATGCAAGATGTCCTCCTGTTTGAGAAACGTTTGATAGAAGTTACAGGGAGCAGCTGTTTTAGGGAATTATTTTAACTTTTTTTTAAAGATGCAAGTATATACTTATTTGGGAAATATTTATGTCTTCAGAGGGAATTAAAAGTCTTGTGGCTGAGAGCCACAGACAGGACAGAAAAGAGACGGATTAATGCATGTTGTCATGGGATTTTTTTACAACAAGAAAACTAAAGACGTCTCTGCCTCATTTTTTACGCGGTGCTCTTCTGAACAGATGTTACAGAATATTCTCTACTGAAGCCTGAAACTCCTCACGTGAAGTAAAAACATGAGAAGCACTACAAGTTATTATACAACACAAAATCACTATTTCACCCGGTGTCTGCTGTCAAAATAAATTTCAAGTTAGTGTTTGGTGCCTCACTTAGTGTAACAAAGCCCCTCACCTCTGCCCGGCTCTGCTGCTGTTCCATGGCCAGGATAGTCGCCTGCGGGCTGGTGGACATACTTTCTTCTGGCTCCTTGAAGGCTGGAGCCAGGCCCACATCACCGCTGATGAAGCTGACCATGTTGTCGATGAGAGCGTGGATACCCAGCGAGCGGCTCAGGTCCAGATCCGATTCTTCGTAGGAGTGAGCCGAGCTGTAGCTCCGCTGGCGGCTCAGTTTGGCCCTGAACCAGGACTCAGCCAGGGAGTCTGGGGAGCTGTGGAGTAAACCTGCAGACAGGAGGAGAGGCAGAGGAGCCTTCAGATGCATAAATGCACCAGATAACTCTTTGGATGGATGGACCATGTTGCTTTGAAGCACTTAAGATCTATGCGGTGCAATGCATTATTACTCTATAAGAGTTCATCAAATGGCCAAATGCTGATTCTTCATGCGGGCACAGCCATTATGGATTCATCTATAATGGGCACGCTGGGATTTCAAACCCACTGAGGAACAAATGCTGCAGTTGAGAAGTGAGATGGTAACCAGAGCTAAAGTTTCCATATATCAACTGAAAGCACTTAAAGAGACAGTTCACCCCCAAATCAAAAATACATATTTTCCTTTTACCTGTAGTGCTGTTTATCCATCTAGATAGTTTTGCTCCGAGTTGTTGAGTTTTAGAGATATGAGCCGCAGTGATGTCTGCCTTCTCTCCGATATAATGGAACTAGAAGGCACTCAGCTCTCTTAAACCCGGCAACTCACACATAAAACCATCTAGATGGATGAATGGAAATAATTCAAAATATGTCATTTTGATCTGGAGGTGAACTGTCCCTTTAAGTTAAGGTGTCGGGCTGATGATTTCGTTAAAAGTGCGACTGGTATCTCCATGAAACCTCTTCACGAGGAATGAGCCGTCACTGTACAAAAGAACAAACATTCCAACAGAAGAATGAGCTGTTATTTGTACAACGGGCAGATCTGTGTGCTCTTTATTTCTTTTTGCCGTCTATCACAGAGTGTAGGATATGAAGTGTCTCGAGGTGAAGCTCAAAACAAGGCCCTCATCATGAGAGATGAATGAGGCATCGCAGTCATGGAGGTATGAGCTAACAAGAGGAAGAAACATGCCATCGTTTACTTGCTTGGAGCTCCTCTTGTGTTTGGGGCTCAACTGCCCCAAAAGAAGCAAATAAACTATCCACACGAGAATCAAAAGACAGAGAGACAAGAGTAACTCATGATTGACGACACTAAAAAACCTGGATCATCCTTACTCGCAACATTACACAGATCTTTGTAAGGGGGATCTTTACCTCGCTTCTTGTGAGAGAACGCCAAGTCCAGGTCAACATTTCTCCTTCCACTCTGAAAATGAAAACAAAGTCTGATGAGGCTTTTTAAACTACAGAGCTCATCTCTTGGTCTGCAGCTCATAAACACAGAAATGCTCATGTAGTGAGATGAGATGTATGTGCATAAGAGAGTGTCTTCTACCAGGGTGTAGCCCTCTTCGTCTGACTCGGGCTGGGAGAGGTCAGACTCGCTCCTGGACTTCATCAGTCTGTAGCTCGGGCTGCTCTGCACTGAGCGGCTCTCTGCACTCAGACTCTCACTCCTACGAACACATCACAGGAAGAAATTAATCATCTATGTTACTGCAACACCTACAGAAGCCCGGAGAGGCAAACATTTCATGTGATCCATTTTCTAAGTCTGTTATAAATAGTTTTCTGAGTATTAAGTATTACAAAAACACACACACAGGAGTGTTTCTGTAATACTCATGTAAGATGATAGATATTATTGTACAGTGTCACTAGCAGCAGATTAGCAACAATCGTAAAACTTTCCTAGCTAAAACAAAGACATGACGGTTATCCTTTTACATCCTATTTACAACATGGGGTAGTGGTGCACTCCAGCCTCTTGTGGCTGAATTGAATACTACAAAAACTACAAACTCGCTAGCCAGACCTCCACAGCACTCTGTAGCGCTGGAGAAAGGCCTGGCTGCACCAACTCTCATTCTGGTAGAGTGACAAAAAACAGTCTGGCTTGTTTCCATGTCTTTAAAACAATTGCAATCATCTTTGGCAACACTCAACCCAGGATGCAGTGATGCTGCCCCTGCAAAAACAGTGTCGGGGGAAACTCGCACGTGGGAAGGTGATCTCTGGTGTTAAAATGGTTAAATCCCTGCAAAAGAAAAGGCAACAGCTACAAGCTTGTTAATGTTCATGCTGTTTGCGAACAGGTTAGGGTTGGAGCAATTTGCCAGTTTCAGTGTTTAGGTTAATAGCTCGGAGGTCATTGTAGTTGTTTTTTGTAGCGTTGGGGATTTTGAAAAAGTATATGGAAGGAAGGAAGGGGGAAACATGTGCCCAATGACCGGCTTTATACCAACAGTCTACATCCGGTAGCTGGTAGGTACGGTAAGTCAGATTGTAAAAAAAAGTGTTTTCACAAAAGAAAAAAATGTAGAGAAATTATCCTGTTTTTTCTTACACTTGGCAAAACATTTCCCTCCCACCCGTTTCACAGATTGAAAATAAATGAAGGAACTTGGAAAAACCTTTTTTCTCACCTGTTGTTAATTTATAAACGCAGAGAAAACGACTCAGATCAGACTTAAAAAATGGATCGCCAGAATTTTTGTTCTAATATAACTGAACTAAACAAGATATAAAAAATAAAAACGATTTTAACCACAAAAATGACATATAAAGCCATAAAGCATCAAATCACTCCTTGCCAACCACACAGGGCTCTAAATACAGTGTGTCTGGTACAAAAAAAGTTGAGCAACATGTTCCCTATGACAGATATTATTCAGCCCAGTGTAACAGTCGCCTGATGCCATCAGGTTCAAAGTGCTCCGGGGGAAATGTGGAGTATAAATACACTGAAGGTAAACGTTCAGATCAAACTTGTTGAAACAAGTGAAAAGTAGGTTAAGAATTTCCAGGTGATCTGCAGAAGTCTGCATCAGCAAATTCTGACAGAAAGAGTGAGACACACCTTCCTGTGGCTGCCTCTGGGTGGACACGGCTCAGTAACTGATGTAACTATACACCAATAGCAAATACAAAGGTTTACAGTGTAGTTTTAGTTTTATTACCGTCATTATCACAATAGCCAAGAAGAAGAAGAAGAAGACGCCTCTCCACGGATTTGTGGACATACAAACAAACACATTTTTTGGCAGTATCTGCAGATTTTAATCTAATTTTAGTGGCTATTGTATCCCGAGCCAGTGCTGGCTGAGACAAAGGTACTATTAAACTTTCCAATTGGATTAAGCCTTGTTGGCCAATTAGTTTGTTTTTTCCCATTATGTTCAAGCTCACATACTAAAGAATAGGTTTCAAGTGTCTCGTAAAAACAGCAGTCAACACACTTGCCCTTAAAGTATGCACACAGAAAGAAGATTTTGGGTGCTGTAATGATTCTCCTCTGCAAAGACATTCCTTCTCAAAGTGATTCCAGTGTTAAAGATCTGGGACTCAGTCCATTGTCATTGTTCCGTGCAAAAATGCAGTCTGAGTTTGCAGAATTAAATGGGTGTCTTCCAAAGTTAGTCTTTTTTGAAAACAATCTCCTCTTCGACTGCAGCTCAGCAAAAACTGTCTGGTGAACAACTTCTCAAAGCACATACTGGATTTTTCTAACTTTTCCACTAACACATTTTTTTTAAGCACTGACGGCTCTGCCATTGTTAAACTCTCACATCTGGATTAGAAAAGACCAACAGATCATTGGTTTTATGCCCTGACAACTGTCATTTCCATTTTCAAATTCTTAAAAGATATGGGTACTTTAAAACAACAGCTGACTTTATCCTGGAGGCTTTTGTTCAAGTTCAGTTTCTCAAATCTGTGCAGAGTCTTCTCAGAAAAATCAATAAAGGATCTCTGAAAAGAAAATTAACCCAACACCTCCGATAGCAGTCAGCTGATCGCCTCTGTGCACACACGTTAAGTGTCTGGAAGTGAAGCTGTAGGCTAATGCTAAGCTAACAGTGTTGTCTCTGAAGTGGTGTTTTGTCCCTCTTTCAAACACGTGCAAGTAGGCGGGATGGAGAAAAAAAATACTTGGAGAGTCGCTGATCCAGGTTTTGATTCCTGAAATTGAAATGTTATTTTGATTGATTTTAAATTTAGAACTGAAACACTCTCTGGCACTAGATTCACAAGATGGGATCTCTTCATAGTATGTACAGTGGGAAAAATTGCAATGTTAAACATTCATATAGGAAATATGAGTGTTTAAGATATATTTCTAAAAATGTGAAACCATCCTTTAATACTTTGCCTGTGGACAAGGTTACACTGAAAACAAACAAGTTGTTCTTCCCTCTTAATCTGTCAGTACATATTGTTTTGAGTGTTGTTTTATCAGACTGTACGGAGGTGTGCAGCGCTCTGACCTGGTCATGAAGCTCAGACACTCCTGTGTTCCTGTGGCTGACTGGGTCTGACCCTCCTCCTGGTTCTGTTTGGTCAGCTCGCCCAGTACAGGGCTCACTCCCAGCAGCAGCAGGGCACAGCGGTGGATCACTGAGTTACAGGCCGCTGTGTACAGGTCCTGGCCCTCTGGTAGACCCGTACTGCCCCTCCTCCCCTCCTGAGACAGGATGGTGTCGTCCTCTCCGCCTCCACCACCTCCGCTCCTGGAGACGGAACCGGAGCCCAGTCCTGTGCTACTGCTGGCCCGCTCTCTGTCCCGACTGCGAGCTACCTCCCGCGCTGAGAGGAAACATTGAAAGATTTCTGTGTTGTGCAAATGCACAGACACACACACGAATCAAACACACACACAAGATGCTGGGTTAGAGGACAAGCAGCAGCCACAGAGTACTAAGTTCACGAAGCTCATGCGAACGCAGCTTTTTAAAATTAATTTTCTAAAAATTATATTGTATAATTATTAACCAGCACCTTTAATGCATCTATTGTATTTTTATCAATGTGTCCTCCTGTGTTTCCATCAGTGTATTTTATGTGCATTTTGAAGTATCACATTAGAAATGTTTGATGGAAATGACATAACTGGGAAAAAAACGCCTCCATTTTTTGCGAAAGCTTTTACACTCGCTTGAGGTGGTTTCTGTGGTTTATGTGCTCGTGGAAGCCGGAAACACTTTTTTAGGATAAGTTCAGACGTAGTGAACATTTACCACATATGACTGATCACCTGTTCAAGTTCTGAGAGAAGAGGAAGAAGAAGAAGAAGAAAAAGCGAGAAAAAGACGAAGATGATAAAGACAAAGAAGACAAAGGCGAAGAAGAAGAAGCAGTAGATGACAAAGAAGAGCTGTGTCCCCATAAGACTCTTATTCTCATTCATTCCGACATTCGAAGATGGTTTGTGACCTCTACTTCTTCAACTACTACTTCAACTTCTTTAACAATGTAGGCTGAACCACCATCTTCTACTGACACTGCACTTTGCGTAGCCTCGTTTATTCGCTCCAAACGCGTTGATGGAAACAACATTATTTCTTTCATTTTTTTGAGAAGTTTGCTTCAAAGTCATTTGATAATTAGATGGAAAAACAGCTAGTGTGACGGTCCTCTCATTACTGTATGTCAGGGGCCACACTGAGCAAATTACACTAACCAATCCGGACAGATTATATGTTTGAAACACCTTTCTTTCTATGAAGCTAGCTGGCGAACTCCCTCACATTCGTTTGGCTACTTTAGCTTCCCAGAACTGCATAAAATCAACTTCTTATTACAGTAAGAGTCACGTAGATAATTTGGTTACGTAGCTGCAACGCTTTGTCAAATCAGAAACAGTTAGGATTAAAACTGTATTTAGAATTAAACTGTGTGTAGGTTATTGAATAAATACCCAAACCATTAAAACTCCTGACACAACGTCTGATTAGAACCCTGACTGACCACGATCAGAACCAACAACAAGCAGGATAGAGAGCAGAGCAAATCCTTTTTTCTTTTTTTCATAAAGCAGGGAGGTAAATGAATGGGAGCCAGCAGGATAAAAACTAATTTATCAAATATACCCAATGTTACTACTGCTTAGCACACTGAAAGCATATAAACATACAACTCCAGGCAGGTGTACTCACTTCCAGCCGTCATGACCTCGTGCTCCCTGTCCTCCTCTTCATCGTCTTGTTCCTGATGACCCTCCTCTCTCTCGCGGTCGGCTCTCTCTTCCAGCTCTGCCTCTTCATCGATGGTGCGTGTGAACGAGTGCTCCTGAGGGTCCATGTCCAGAGAGTCTTGATTGTCTGAAATCTGAACAAGATTGATCTTTTAGTTTCATGAATAAACCATCCAATTAGTACGGAAAACCTTGAAAAGCAGTTTAAGAAACCAAATGCAATTTACTGAATGATTAGAGATGTGATTTAAAGGTTGTTTACTTACCCTCCTCTCACGCGAAGAAGATCTCGTCTGGATGAAATCCATGTTCTTACAGGCCAGCAGGCGGTTTCGTACCTTATAAACACTGCGATAGACCTCAGCAAGGGACTTTGATGGTTGGTACCTGATGGGAAAATACAGATATACTTGTGACATGCGATGCTAACAGTGTGGAAACCTTTAAACCGACACATCACACATCCCGTTACAGTACCTGCCCTCTCCACAGCCTTGGCCCAGCAGTCCCGTGTGCTTCAGTAAGGCTGCCAGCACAAACCTGGACACAGTGTCCAACAGGGACTCATTACTGAGAGATGCATTGTCCCAGTCTGCAACAGAATAAACAGTGCAGTCAGTACACTGTCACCTGTAAGAGACAACAGAATTGATTAGACGTCGAGACAAAAGGCAGACCTTTGCTGATGGCATAGTCCTGCATGTTGATCCAGAGGCTGTTGGCAGGTTCTTTAGAGGTGCCCAGAGCCAAATCCACCATGACACTCAAGTCAGGACGCAGCGTGCAGTCAAAGGGCTTCTGCTCTTCATTACCAGACAGTGCTGCCTCCAATAATGAGCTGATGCAGGTGTCTGAGGAGAGTGAACAAACATTCATCAGCTCAACAAGTCACAGCGGAAATGACAAATGGATGATGGAATAGATGGACTAGACATTGATGAGACAGTCCAACAAAGTTCAAGATGTCCTGCCGGGATCTAAATCCACAACAGTTATAAAAACTTCAATCACAGTAGAATCTGTCCGCTCCCTACCCAGCTGTGGGATTTCCATTTCCAAGCCGTTGCTGAAAAGCGGCGTTTTGAGCCAGTACGCAGTGTCCTGTTCCTCCAGCGAGGTGGGAGCTCCCTGCAACATCCCACCAAGGCAGCGGCCAACCAGCAGGGCCACTGTCCGCTCCAGATCCACGAGCCACACCCAGGAGAGCGCTGGCGGCGGCAGGGACATTCCTGAGGCTGGCTCAGCAAAGTCAGATGTACCTGGAGAGTTGGGTGGAAGAAGGTCAGCATAAATCCAACTGGCCAGAAACATTAAGGTTTCCAAAAAGCATCAATAAGATATTGAGAGCTCTATAATTCTTTGTACGGTGAAAATGTTGCAACGGACATGTCACTTGGACACATTTAACAGCCTGAGTGGGAGCCCTTACCTGTACACAGAGTTACAGCCATGAAGGAAAACACTTAAAATGAGTCCTAAATTATATTTATGCCTTCAAGGGCTCAGACATGAAAATGTCTTGAGGACAAATGTGCAAGTGATGAAATCAAGATACTAAATCTTTGAGTAGAGCCAGTGAGACGTACACAACAAGCTAGCTTTAATGCACATCCACTACTGTTAACAGTCAGGAGGGTTTGAAGCTGAGCTGGCTCGGTACAGTCTGTATTAAAGGGGTCATATTATGCAAATTTTCAGGTTCATACTTTTATTTTGGGGTCCTTGTAGAACAGGTTTACATACTTTAATTTTCAAAAAACACATTATTTTTCTCATATGTTGCATCACTGCAGCATCCCTTTTCACATTGTGTCCTGAACGCTCCGTTTTAGCTACGGAGTGTGACATCTCGCCTCTGTTCAATCTTTGGTTCGAGTTAAACATGTGCATTACTTAACGAGCAGGATGTAGCCAATCAGAGGCAGAGTAGGGCGGGTCATGCCGAGCAAGGTAGTGTGAGCCAAGGATGTTATAATTGATCCAAAACAACGCCACTACAGCTGGTAAGCATGGCTGCAGTATATTTTATAATATATAAATAAATATATATTTATATAATGCCTGTTACACTGTGACTAAAATAAGTTATGGAAGTAAAGGCTCGACTCCAAACCAGGCGTTTCTGGCAGTGCAGGAGTGTTTACTGTGGGAGAGAGTAACTTCCTTTGGCGTGGACTTTGGGCTTTTTCACTCTGCAGAACTTCAACATGCACAAAAATGCTTCAGGACACAATAAAGAAAAGGCAAAAACCCAAAAAGCAGAATATGATCTCTTTAGGTTTACAGTGCGTGGCATTCAAATGTTTCAAATCTGTTCACCACAGACAGCATCGTAAGAATTCTGACTTAATAAGGAATAAAGTCGGACTAAACATCCAAATGAACATAACAAAATGAACAGAAACCACATGCATTATTGTGTTGTAACTGAGTTTTCTATAGCGATCGCTAGTAATATAATTAGACTTGGACAGACAGACAGACATAAATAACAGTAGCCTACGATCCCCTGTGTATTCATTATTATTACTACTATAATTAGAGCTGGTTATTGCCTCTGATTTGCAATAATGCACCCTCTTACCTGGTGCATTATCAAAAATATTAATATTTACTTCAAGAATTGAGTTAAATAGTTTCAGGAATTTGTGGTTCAAATCTGCCTGTGAAAGAAATATATGGGATATTGTTAAATTTCAGCATCTAATTATTAAAAATGCTGTTGTGAAAGAACAAGAAAGTAATGACAGATTTAAGGCAATGTTTTTCAACAAAGGAAAATAAGAAAAAAATAGAAATTTCCACATTTAATCAACCTTCGTGGCCATTCGAGTACAGATTGAAGTGCACTTGAATGCACTATGTAGTCCCTGTCAAAAGCATGATGCCAAAACACCGTAGAGACTCTCAGCATAGCTTTTAATTACATGTTTTTTTGGTACAAACATTTAACCACCAGTGTGGCAGAAAGCCTTCAGAGATTTACTCACCAAATGGAAAATGTACCCACTTTCGGCACTTGGTGGGTGTTCATTTTGCACTGTGAGACACTTCCATAGATTTCGGAGCACTTACATGAAGATCAATTTGAATCGGAAAATAAGTATTTGGATTTGGTATTTTGGAAAAAGCAACAACTAAGCCCTAAATTAGGACTGTGCAGCACATAATTTGATGATTTGATGTTTGTGTAGCTTCTTGTTTCGTGCTCACCATGAAGAGGCCACTGCAGCTCCTGGTCCTCCAGAGGGGAGGCAGCAGGCAGCAGTCTGTTGAGGCGGTCCAGAGGAGGCAGCAGGTCCAGCAGGTGGCTCAGCAGAGGCCTCGCCACCGACACCGGCAGCAGCAGTAAGGAGTTGATTATCTGGCACAGCATGCTGCCTGCCGCTGACACGTAGATCACATCTGGAGATGACAGAGACATGATCAGTGTTTTGAGGAAAAATCTTTTCAGGTTATTGGGAGTCATGTCCGCTGTAAAAGCATATAAGCAAAGTGAAAAGATACTCTTTAATTTTTGTTACCCTGAATAAACCATCCTATAGTCTACTATTAAAATATAGAACCATGATTATATCTTTACTCTTTTTAATGTAGTTTATACTTCAGTGTGTTAAAGAGAATTAGGGAAAATGTGAAAAGGCCAGTAAACAGGAGGAGGATAAGAGGGTCAACAGGTCAGGGTAGCAACAGAGATTCATTGATCCTCTCTACCTTGTAGCTTCTCTCGTATGCTGCCATTCCAGGAACTCTCTTTAATCAAAGTAGCTGAACGGGAGAAGATATCTGTGGCATGAGGCAGCAGCAGCTGCAGATGCTTGTGAAGTAAAGCCACACTGCTGGAGTTCTGCACAAAAACAAAAGAACATAATGTTTGAAAACTCAACTTTTCAAGACTTTTCTAGCCTGAGCACTCATTTTGTCAAGAATTGGCGTGTGTGCGAGTGTTTTCTTTCGAGATAAGCATGTTAATGTCATTTTCCGCCTCTTTATAAGACCATGTGAGTCCTGAAGTTACATAATGTGCAATGAGAGTAAATAACTTCAACAAACTGAACATCATGAGGCATCTGCCTTTCAAATCTGCATGCTCCATAACTTTGTGCAATCCAAACTGAAACATTATGTTGTAACCAGTGTCGCAAGAAGACATTAGTCACATGAGCCTAATGGCACCAGACCAAGAAGTTCAAATAACTCCAAGAAGCTGTTTGTACTGTGTAAACACTGTTTTCCCCATAGTAAAACTCCTATCTGTGGAAGAGAGAGTAGGTATGTTTGAACAGGCTGTACATCAACAAACAGTTCAGCGTCCATACCTCGGTGACAGAGTTAATGTGGCAGTATGCTAACAGTTGCTTCTGCAGGGAGCACAGGAGTTGGTGGAGGTGAGCGGGTTGGCTGCTGTCAGAGGAGGACATGCCCTGCTGCAGCTTATCACTGTTCTTCTCCAGCTCACCAAAGGCCTGATCCTGCACAACACAAACACACACAAAACAGATATGAAACCATGGCTGTTAGCTTCTCGCTTATTAAAACTGAAGTGGAAATATCAGATGGGTCCAGAACAGGGTCAGGCCGATGATCAAGGATGATGGCTGACAGTCATCGACCTCTGAGCCCTTGACCGTCATAACGCTGTGATTTAAAAGGCCCAGGCAGAAAATGTGGTGTTTGAACTGACAGCAAGAATTTCACTTTTAGTTAGGTTTCAAAATACCAGAGTTGCCTTTTAAACCTGACCAGTTTGGCAAACCCAAGGCATCAGTTACATTGTTGGCTGCAGTGTTTTCTTCACTCGTACCGTTGACAACTGCACTATTGTTTTCTTAGCTTAGCTTTCTCAGTACAGCTAACCAGCCGACTTTGTTTCAGGCTTCAGAGGCTGACAATCACAAAGTTACTGTACATGCATGTGGTTTGGAAGTAAAGACACTTCTACACCCAGCACAGGGACGTATGTCGGACCAGCAGGGACGTAAGGCTTTACTCGCCCCAAACAGCCAGAACACTGTACAGTACATTAGCTGTAAGCTAGCGGGCAGCGGCAGGCGTGGAGGGGGTGTGTGTCTGTGAGCCTCTCAGCTGAATTCAGTGCTCACCATCAACTCCTGACCTGTTACCTGGCTTCTTTTTATAGAATTTCTATTTATACATCATTAATGTTACATGTTCTACGAATTGCGCCCATGAGCTAATTATAGAGGCTGAAAATTGCATTAGACTCTCTTATGAGACACGCAGAATCATTGCTTCGTTCTACTCTCCCTTTTGTAATCTGGATTCTCGGTATGTTCAAATTTAGACCACCAAACTTTCATTTTATCCGAGTGATTACTGATTTTATTTAATTATACTTCTTTATCTAGATGGGTTTTTCCATCTGTGATCCCCCTAAAAACAGAAAGCAGCTTACGAGATTAAGAAATGAGGAAGAAAAGCAAAAAGGAAAAAATACAGCAAGAGGCAACAGATTCAAACGTAGTGACTCAAATGCAGAAAAGCTTGCAGTCTAATCATCATTCATTGCTCAGACCTGCATAATCACACACACGCTTGAAAACAGCCTGTGTGTGTGTGTTTAAATCAATAAGATGCTGTCTTAGAGAGCGAGGGACTGCTGTGCCAGGAAAAAAGGCAGCAGGTGATAATAACAAAGGATTATATGAGTCATGCTCTGCCTCCAGCACTCAAATATTGAGAGGAGCCGGGGAGATGGAGAGACGGCGGAGTGTAACAACGGTGCTCAATTTGTTGACTTCACTGATGACTTCCTTCCTGAGTAATGTCTGCCTTTGTTGAATTTCAATACATCATAATGATCCCACAAATAATGGTTTGTTGTGGAGGAACACACACACACACACTGAAATCAATGAGAGTAAACTCTCTGCTCTCTGATAGATTTATACAGAACATCATCCGACATCTACTTACAGTATAAAAGCCCAGGTTCCTGAGCAGCGTCTTCATGAGGATCTCAGCCAGGTGGGTGTCAGGGTGGCCCGCTGTGGCGCTGTATGTGGGGTCTGGGGTTGCTGTGAAGGCCGGGCCAGAAGGAAGCACCTCGGGTCCGTCAGCAGGAGAGCTGTAACCCAGGAGCGAGGCCACGTGGGTGTGGTCCTGCAGGCTGGTCAGGATGATGTCGAGCTGCATCCTCTGTGGCACAAACACACACACTTTGACAAGACTGCTGAGCAGACTTCAAAAATGACTCTGTAACAGAACCAGACAAACTGAATTAGCTGCACATGCAGAAATGTTTCAATAGATGAACAGCATTTAATCCTGTTAAAGGAATAATTTGACATTTTGGAAAAAAACACATTCGCCCTTGATGAGTAGACTGATATGACTCTTACAGTATCTGTTACTTAATTATGAAGATACAGCCTGTTGCTAGTTAACTTAACTAGAAAGAGCAAAGCTAAGCTTGCTTTCTTTTTTGTAAAGATTAAACAAAAAAGACCTTTACCTTTGGGGTAAGTACTATATTATATCGTTACCGTAATATGATGATGTGATATGTCATAAGTGTGGTCTTTTCCTGGTTTTAAAGGCTGCATTACAGTAAAGTGATGTCATTTTTTTAACTTACCAGACTTGTCTTTACCCACTTAATCATTATATCCACAATAGTGATGATTGTTTCTCCATAGACATCCTTACAGTATTGTTACAATATAGTTATTGAGGAATTAGTCAAAAATATTGTGATATTTAATTTTTGTTGCTCAGTCCTAGCAATGAAGAGCTTTAGAGAAGATTTCAAAATATTCAGATATATATTGTGAATTGGGATATAGGGTCATATCATCCACCCAGCCCTACTATGGACAGAGCAAGGCCAGCTGTTTCCAGTCTTTATGCTAAGCTAAACTAATCAGCAGTAGCTTAATTTTTACCGTACAGACATGAGAGAGGTATCAACCTTCTCATCTGACTCCTGGCAAGAAAAAGCAAACAGTGTTTTTTTTCCAAAATGTCAAATTATTCCAGATCAAAATTCAAATCATGTTGGGGAAAGTAAACATGCATAAATCTTTCTGAATCTGAAACTGGCATTTTTACTCAAGTATCACCATCTGTTGTATTAATCTGGACTCTTTTATTTGAAAGCCTGCAAGAGTTAACATTAGAAACAGTTCCTGGAAGCAGCTGCTTCCATTGTTGAGGTCAGTGGAATCGTCGAGACATTTTAATGCCGGACTGCCAAGCAGGCATTAACACTGGGAACACAAAGTCCCGTACACACTGATTGATTGTTGAAATGCATATTGGGAAGACTGCTCAAATCATTGTGGCTGTAAGAGACCACATACACAGCCTTTTACTCCATCCACACAACCAACGAACCAAAATGACCCCATTAACTAAGAAGCTCCCGGTATAAAAGCTGCATTCATCTTCCTTCACTGACCGAACTTACTTTGAAAACCTGTCAGTGTACAGCTGCAACAAATGAGGCATTGGTTAATGCATACAGACCTTAGGTATACTGATTCATATCAGTGGTGACCTAAATTTAGTGGCCAACAATGAGATTAATAGGATAAGAAAAAACAACGTCTACTACAGAAATAGACCAATCATTATCCACACAAGTGAAAAAAGGGACCATCACGCTTCAATTGAAGTGTTCACTGTTCTTAATGTGCATCCAGTTCATTGATCAGTGCAGGCTGGTTGTGACAGGTTGAAAAGTTCAGATCTGTGTGTTAGGTGGCAGAGGGTACCTGTCCTTTGGAGAGACTCTCCCATCTGTCAGGGCCCTGAGGCAGCAAGGAGTGAAGCAGCTCCATCCTCTCTCTCAGTGGAGGCAGCAGCATGGTCGCCCCCACAGACAGAGTCTCAATCACCGCCTGGCGGGACAAACACACACCCACATATTGTCACTGCCTCAGGTGATGTAACAGATCCAGGACTTGTTGACAATTAAAGAAATGACTGCCTTCATTTCCTCTATGCTAATCAAAAACAGAACAAGGTTTTTCAAGGCGACATAAAATGAAAAGCAAAAGACATGAAAAAATGTTCCACAGTGATTCATACAGAACAGCCAATGAGTGATGACTCACACTCTAATTATTTATTCAAAGGACATTTGTAAGGAAATAATGATCATGGTTTGGAGGAAACAAAGAGCCGAGTCTGACAGTGTGAATGCACAGACGAGTATGTATGATGTGCTGGATTTGTTCTGTCTTTGCCAGTTAGGAATCCTACAGTGTTTTTTGGTGCTTTTCTGTATCATATCATTGTAAACTGAATATCGTTAGATTTTAGACTGTTGGTCTGATGAAGCAAATCATTCGCTGTCAGCTTGGGCTTCACCATTTTTTAATGTTAAAGATGCTTAAAGGAATTTTCATTTTGTTGATTCTGGCGCCCCCTGTGGATAAAAGCAATATGAGCATCACCACATGCTGTCATAAGGATATTGATCTGGCTAGCATGTGCATTTTGTCTTTCCAGTTTGCTGGAGTCATGACGATGAGGTAATGTATCCATTTGTGGCTGTCAGATCAATAACTGTAATATGACGATGGTAAAACAAAGTGCCTGATACGCCTATGTTAGCCTACATGTAGCCTAAAGCTAACAGATATGGTTGCTTGGTAATAGTAAATTGTTTAGAAAGCTAAAGTTATCAACATCCTCGAGTAATGATAATGATTTTGCAGGGAATCAGTGAGAGACATTAACTATATTGAAACAGCCCATCTTCTCCCTGATGGTCTCATTTTCTTATGTAGGTCATATAGAGGCATCATTATTAAAATGAGACTGCTTCATAAGCAGTAAGATGCTCCTTGAAGTACATTTAAGAGGGAAAATAACTGTTAGTTGCAGCCTCATTTATGTTTAAGTGAGACATTTAAAGTGAATCTCAGATTTACAATCTGAAGAGCCATCATTAATCTTGAAATTCCCTTCACGATCCACAGTTCATCTACTTCTTTCTCACCTCCTGAATCTCATCTGGCACGGACGAGTCCATCAGTCTGAAGAGGAGGTTCCTCAGTGGCCTGGCCTGCCGACCTAAGATACTGGTGGCCACGCCCCCGGCCAAAGCCAGAGCCAGATGATTGGACAAAAGCCGAAGGCACAGCTTGAGGAAATTATGATGCTCCCTGCAAATACATCCAAAACATTATTCAGAACTTGCAGGGGTTATATTTAATATCACTATAGATCTTGAAATATTTATAATTTGGCTCCAATTTAAAGGTGTACTGGCATTACAACATGTACAACAAGCAAATGCAATGTAAATCTCCCTCCTTTTTACACAGATGTAGCTAACAGTGAGGGTGGCTTGCAGACAGGAGTGTACTCACCTGGATGAGGGGAACGGGAGAGGAGGAACTTCACTGTTGATGCCGTCACAGTAGCGCTCAAGGAAGGAGCGTAAGTGGGAGAAGGTGCTTTCTTCTAGGTCGACACAGTAGGGCCTGTGCCAAGCCACCACTTGCCTAAAGAGCCACAGTGAGTAAATATTAACAAGTGCTTGAGTGAGAGGATGAAGAAATATTTATCACTGAATTAATCTGTTTAGGGTCATGAAGTCGGGGCGCTAGTACAACACTGGCTGGCACTTGAGCAGCAGAACTGCAGATATTGTGACTTTTAGGCCTTAGTATGGGTCAAGTTTCAAATAGTCTGGATCCTTCATTTCCCATAATGCAACTCATCTGTCATTCATTCAAGCCCCCTGGCCTTCTAAATGCCCACTTCTTTCCAACTACAGTTTTTCTTCAAGGCTTTCTGGTAACTTTAATTAAAATCTAATCAGTTAATCTTTGCTTTCCTTCAAGGCGTTCTTGAGATATCGCGTTCACAAGAATGGGATGGACGGACGGAAAACTGCAAACATGAAGCCTCCAGCCATGGCTAGCACCGGCGAGGAGGCGTAAAGATGTGTAGTTAGCTCAAACTGAAATAACCCTGGTGACGTCATCAGGGATGTGTTTTTTTTACTTTGGAGAGCTCCATGTAGAGCCACAGAAGATGTTATACAACTGTTCCAACAGGCTCCTCAGGATAAGTAAACTTTATGACTTCACGTATAAAGTCAGTGAAATGCCCTGAAACCACATCAACTCTCAGATGAATGTAATGAGTAATTTTACAACAAATAAATCCCCTCGAACGAAAAGTGAATATATAAATTACTTTAGAAAAATCATCTGCTGTCACCTTCTCTCTGTTACAAAACAGCAGCGTGTCTGTGTTGTAACTGAAAGCATTGGACTCTAACAGACTTCTGTAGTCACTGAGTAACACAGAAGGGAAACACTGCTGTACATTTCACATGCAGGCACTGACCTTTGACTTATGTCACGAAATCCCTGTTAAGCACAGAAGCCCAGGGGTGTTGTGACATCAGCCCCTACCTTCACCCTCCCACCCCACTCTGTGAATTTATCTTTACGATCAACGTTCCCTTCACTACTGTCAGTGTATTCACTGTGACGGTCGCTGACCTGTCTCTGGGCAGGGCTGTCCACGCCAGGCTGTGGGACGTGCCGGCAGAGATCTGCTGGATAGCGACTCCGTCCAGCCCCACCACCTTCTTGGGCTTGGTGATCGGCCCTGTGGAGTTCCCCTGGCCACACTGGCCCATGGAGTTGTTGCCCCATGCATACACTTCATTGTCTAGATGGTGGGTTGAGTAGAAGAACAGTACGAAAATATGAGATATGGCTGAAATTACACTAAATAATAATGGATAATGGATAATCGGTGCTGCACTGAGCTGTAATATGAACACATTTTATGACAAGCTTGAGTTAAGAAATAGCTTAAACAAATTTGGTCTATGTATTTGCTATTACATCATGCTCCTTGCGACAGGTTTAACGAACACAAAATCTAACTGTGTCTCCTGTGACTAGCAGACTAGCAGAATATTGATCCCTGACAGCATGCAAATGTGTTTCAGCCAATGCAGCATCAGCCGTTTATAATTAACCGCCTACAGACGAGCTTGAAAAGGGAAGAGACACCTACCATGCGACAAGGCCAGGCAGTGGCTGTCCCCTATGGAGATGTCCACCACCCTGGTGGTAGCCAGCTCCTCGATCAGTTTGGGTCTGAGCGCTGTGGCCTCAGAAGAACCACACCCCAGGCAAGCACCACAGCCCCACGCATACACCTAAAAGCAACATGAATCAACATTAGCAGGCGATTTTATTTTTGTTTTGTTTTTTTCCAGACCAAAAAAAAACTATCCTGATGAGAAAACAGTGAGACTATATCTTTGAGGCAAAGCCATGAAAGAAGAGCTTTGTTACGTAAGCCTTGACCTTGAAATACATCACTGTCATCGTCCAAACAGCTGTCGGTAAGAATGCATAAACAGCTGCATGAAACTCCATCTTTGGAAAAAAAAATCTAAAGAAATTCAAGGCTCCACTTTTTCTCAACAAACCGCAGCTTTTACTCTGTGTAGAAATGATGTCTCACCTGTCCGGTCGAGGTTAAGGCAAGTGACGACTGGCTTCCTGCACACACTTTCCTGATGAACATGCCTTGCAGGGCTTCCACTACCTTTGGCTTGTAGACTCGATTAGTATCACCGTGACCTAGTTTTCCTGCAGGACAACACATGGTTCTTCTTTAGACTGATTTGTTAACAGTATGAGCATATACTCACATTTGAGTGATGACAATCAATTTGATATTTTGACAGTAAATCCAGAGCATATACAGAACTGCAAGAATTATGTGTATATTGTAAAAGAAAGGCTCCTATTCAAAACATACTTAATTATACTTTAAAGACTTTTAAAAATAGGCATTTAAAGTTAGTCCTGGTGAAAGGTTTACACACCGTTGTCTCCTCCTCCAAAGGACCACACTGTGCGTCCATCCTTTGAAAGTGCAATTGTATGGGAGCTACCACACGACACCTCTCCCACGTTGCTGATGTCTTTAACCAGAGTAGGAATGTTTCGGCTGTTGCTGTCACCGTGACCTGCAATCCCAAACAATAAAAACATCAGGCTGTTTACATATGGAAATCACAAAACCTCAATGAGGAGTTTTATCTTGTCAGAGTCAAGGTTTGAATGAGCAACATGAGTCATGTGGATGTGACGCCCATAAAACACCCAGACTCATTGTTGTCTTCAGTGTGTGAACCTGCTCATCAGAGACCTGTTGACGGGCATCAATCTGTCAGGTTACACCACAGTTCAAATACCAAGAGTTGAAACTTGTTGACTCGTTAAGAGGATCAAAACATTTGTCACACTCATATAACCACATCCAACTACTCTACAACTAACTTGCTTTGTTACGACACGGTGTGCAGTGTGTGCTAGTAGTGTTGATTAACATGCCTCAAACAGGCTCCACAAGACGCAGACGCTAAATTCGCTTAAGGACAGAGCGTGTGTGACGTCCAATACAAACAGTATTAAGATCACAATCTGTTCAACTATGTGAGAGGGCCCCGATTATCAGACCCAGAATCACAAAGAACATCTATAGCCCATGGCAGGAAGGAAGATGAACACTTTCTACATAATTCCCCTGCGGCCCAAAAACATTTTCCCCATAGAGCAACATTATAACAGAGAGGCCTGTTACTGCAAACAAGGTTAATTATGACTCTTTTTATTGAGGATTTTTGATCCATGGGGGTTTTATATTTGTAAAACTTTCCTAAAGCCGACAAAAGCGTTGTAGTAGCGTGTACAAATCTGTGACAGCATCACGATTTAACCACAGAAGTGTAGAAATGCTAAATTATTTCCAGGTTTTAAGACTTTTGGCTCTGTTCTCATTGGACTGAATAGATAGCATCTTTGAATCCCCTCTATTATACAATGTCACTGTTTCACAGGGTGAAGAGAAGTATGATTCAGGATGAGCTCTGGAGAAGGTAACACATACTGTAAAATGACAAAGCTGCCAGGCTGAATCAAAACCCCCCAGACTGATTGACAGCTAACAACTAAAAACAGGCAGCAACGAAGGCTCTCCAGTCATGATATCAGTGTGACCTTGTATTTCTCAAGAATGTGTTTCTGTAAAGCAGTGTACTGTACATCACACTGAAATTTTAAATGTGTTGCAGAGTTACCTGATTTAACCCTCAAAAAATGAGCAGACCTCTTTTTCTGGGATGTTTTGTGTGTGTAAAGTTCAGCAACTTACCCAATCGTCCAAAATCTCCTTCTCCCCATGTGTACAGCTCTCCATCCTCACTGACTGCAGCACTGTGTCTGTAGCCAGCAGACACACAAACCACCACCTGACACAAAACAAAAGCCACACACATTATCACACTTTATTCAAGCCAGTAAACACACAAGCAAAAATACATCGATCGAGTTTCTCATCAGAGAAATCTGTAACAAGATTGCAAAATCTAGCAGCAGCTAAACTACCATTACACCATCAAAGTTTCTGGTGCCATATCACCGTGTGAAGAGGTCAAAAAGGTGGTCATACTTCTACTCACGGCAGCTTCTAATTAAATACTGGATTAAAAGAATAAAAAGCTGGAATATGCATCATGTCAGTAAATGACCATGTGTGAAGTTGTGCTCAGATGCTGGGTGAAACCATACCTTCCCCTGAAGTGGCCCCTGGATAAGTTTAGGGTATTTCTGTGTTGAGCTGTTCCCGTGACCCAGTTTGCCATAATCACCGTCACCCCAGCTGAACACCTCACCCTCCGTAGTGAAGGCCAGCGTGTGACCATCGGAGCCCTTGGATGACGACACCTTCTTGATGGCACGGTGGGGCTCAAAGGTCAGCTTCTTGAGGGTCGACTGGTTGTTAGAGTCCCCGAGGCCCAAGCGGCCGTAGCTGCCCTTCCCGCAGGCCCGAACAGAGCCGTCAGAGGAGATTACAAAAGTGCAGTACTGACCTGCTTCAATCTGCAGAGACAGGAGGAGAAGATGTGTGTTTGTGTGTAGACACAAAAACTGCAGGCTGACTCAGCATTCTTACACAATCGTCTTACTGTCACTGAGTGAGTGACTGAGACCAACAAGCAAAATACTATGGAGTGACCCGACAGTATATCATAAGACAACAAAACATACGGCCCTTCATCAGCTGTATGACAGCTTCTGATCATTTATCATACTTAGATACAGTTCACACACAACTCAGTCACCATCTCCCCCCTCCATGCTGAGGGAAAGTCAGGTGAAGTTTCATAGTCCACATAACATTTCTGGAGCTTCACAGGAAAACAGTGTTGCAATTGCAATTGTGGATCTCGGGGCTTCCAGAGACTTGGATCACGCCAGATGAGACGCATGAAGCCATTTTACATATTGATTTTAAGTTGTTTTGTTACTTTTAAAACAAGTCCCCAGCTACTTGCTGCTGCAACACTGTTTAGCTGTGAAGCTCCAGAAATATTTCGTTTTGTGGGGTTGAGTAGATAATGACTGGATGAATTTTTGAGTGAACATTTTTCAATTTCCTGCATATTTCTTGTGATTTTTCCCTTAATTCATGGCATCAGCACATTAGGGTAAAATTATCTTGTGCAAACTCGCTCAACAAAAATGCTCCACAAGTCACAACACACATTAATCACCAAGGCTTCCTGATATTGTGTAAAGAAATGAAGTGCAGATACAGCTTGAATTACACGATTTATAACTGTTATCTTCATGTTGGGGTTTCCTTTCAATCCCAACAAAATAAGAGGAGACACTGCACTCCTCCATCTTAAAAGAGCACAAGTGTCTGTCTCAGGATATCTCAAGCTAACAAATACAGCATGTCATATGCTTTGACCTACAGCTGTTGTTTCCCTGAGGGAGAACCAGTGTAATCTGCATTTGAATGCATTATCACCATGTCACCATGTCTACATAACAACCTTCTTTGATAATGATCAGGACAATTCATGCCTTGAGGTCAATAACACACTCACGACAGCTTCTCCACTTCTAAAAATGAACACAGGATGTTTCTTCTCTCAACATGTGCAGACAAACGGCTCTACAGCAGAGGTGTGAACTCTTTTCTTACTGTCTGTGCATCGGCGAAGCTGGCGGCCAGCTTGGGCTGCAGGATCTTCTCCTGTGTCCCCTCAACGAGCTGGTGGCTGCTGTTACTGCCCCACACGTAAACCTCACAGGTTTCAGACACCACGGGGGCCTCGCCAGTCTGAATGCTGTCTGGACTGACACAGGTGCGAGAGTAGTCTGATGCCATCCGACATACCTGGAACAAAAGGACGTGATTAAAGAACCGGTCGAGACATTTTTACTCTCTTTGGGATCATTTGTGTGTCTGATGTTTCTTCTTAAAAAGACCGATTACCAGGTAAGACATCCTTCTAATTACTTCTACTCATTCTCCTCCCAAGGTACGATTAAATAACATTTTTAGTGGAGGGTGACTTTGAGGAAATTCATTTCATTTTAAAAATGTCTCTTTAGGTGACGGGTAACAGTTCTGAGATTTTCCAACACACAGGAGTTTTTTTTACAGCCTTTTGGGGTCTATACATTATGTTTATGGATATTTGGTATGCTGTAAGTGTGTAAGCTGTTTGTGTCATCTCATCTCTTGTTGTTTCACTGCTTCATTAACTTCACCTGGTACGTTTATCTGGATCATGTGGATGCCTCCTATTGGCTGTGGGCACTACACTGGTGGAGCCACATGGTGTTGTCTGTTTGGAGCCCTGATAAAGACCTGATGGTCGATACAACTTTTTAAATATTTTAAGCAATAACAATAAGGCTTTTTCAATATTTCCTTTCTTTCTTGATATTTTTTGCCTGGACTGCCTTTGGAAACAAACAAGACTTACTTGTATGACAGTTTTGCTCAGATAAAGGTAAAGGAATAAAGTTGGATGTTGACATGTTATGTACATACACTGTAATGAAACAATTAATGTTCTTACTTCTTCAAACAGACACAGTGCTGCCTCATACAATGAGCACAGGCCGTCAGAGGTCCGTGTGGGTTCTCTCCACTGGCTGCGATCTGCTGACGAGCCCTGAGACAACCACATAAACATAACAATGTTAAGACCATACATGGCTTCAAACCAATACACGTACAAACATTACACTCAATACTATCAGGCCTTTAACTGGCTCTAATAAAGAAACAATAAATAACCCACAGTCAGCACAATTAAAGCTGCTATTTGTAAGAAAAATTGATTTTTGAGTCTCACTCCTACCTCGTCAAAAACTGACGCTTTGGGATGCAGCCAACCTAACCTACAATCCCAAAGCGTCAGTTTTTGACGACGTAGGAGTGAGATTCAAAAATCAACTTTTCTTACAAATAGGACCTTTAAATCACATCCTCATGATACATTTTAGAGAACCAATACTTCCTGAAAAAACTTAAAACCTATAAACCAAATGGTTTCAGTTATCACACTTGAACATCATAACAACTAACCCTGACCCAATAATATCAGCCAACCAAAACATCCGTCAGGCTCTTCTAGAAAGCATGTAGATGAATAAATGTTTTTGTTCATTGTCCTCAACATGTTTTGTATCAAGTCTCTTGTTTCTAAAGCCTGACATTTTTAGGTCCATTTGACAGCTCAGAGAAATAAAAGCTGGTTTCTGTACCACTAAGAAAACTTCCCATCATTCACTGTTGTTAATGTTTACTTACCAAAGAGCGTCTCATCTGCATGAGGATGTTCATGAAACAATCATAGCCGATGAGCCCCTCCTGATTCTGTAGCACCTTATTCTCCTCCATCGTGCTGACCACAGCTGATGCAGCCAAGGCCATCTCAATCCACTCCAGCAGGTAGCGCAGGGAGCCCCGCTGAGAGGCGAGCCCTAGCAGAAGCTCTGAGGCAAGCCGACGCCCTAAAATATCCGCCCCGGAGTTTGGCATGGTCACTCCCTTCAGGAAAGTGGTGACCTGGGCCAGGCAGTCCAGGCCCATCGGTGGGATCTTGCTCTCGTTGGCCAGAGAGAGGGGCGGCAGGGAGCTGACCACGTCAATGGCTGTGTGAATTACATCATTACACAAGTTTATGTTGCCCCCGGGACCTCCACCAGGGCTAGGTGGAGGAGGCATCATCCAGCTCTGGCGCAGCAGAGCAAACAGAAGGCTGAGGCCCGTGCGAACACCCATCTCAATGAGGGCATCAGTGCTGGAGCGCGGCCGCTCGCTGACAGAGTGCAGATCAGCTGAGCCCGAGTTGTTCTCTGGAGAGTGCTGCTGCTGCTTGACCTTCCCCTTGTCGTGGTACTTGTTGGACAGTGCGTAGAAGATGCGCTGCAGCACCAGCACACGTTTGCGCAGAGCGGCAGCGAAGGGAGAGTCAGAGCAGACCATCTTGGCCAAAGCCAACTGGCTGCTGAGGAGAGCATCCAGGTAGTGCTCCTGCTCATCGCTGGAGAGGGATTCACGCTCGAAGTCTGGAAGTTGGGGGCCCTTCAGACACAGCACCTGCTGGGGCAGCAGCACAGCCTCTTTGTTGGCCAGCAGCTTTGAGTAGAGCACTGACACTCCCTCCCGTGTGGCTATCGACTCGCTGTCCTCCGTGATCCATGAGCTGTTTAGGTGCTCCAGCCATTTCAGTTTCACCGGGGGGATCATTAAAGCCATTGCATGTCACTCTGGAGCCATCAGTCCTGAAAACAGTGAGTCAACATCATACACAATGCTAATATCAAGCTCGTGAAAAGTAATTTCTTCCTCAAACACGTGGGCCGGATAATATGTTTTTTCTCAAAGGGCCACATGAAACAAAATAACCTTCAGGTTGAGGTTATTATAGTTTCAGGTCTGCAGATATCTTCCAGGTGCCAACCTCAGTAAACTTAGCATCTTTTTTCTCATTGTATAATCATGTGATCTAAGATGACGAACATTTTCCCTAAATGTTGATGAAGGTTCTCAGTCAACGACGATACAGCTCTAAAATGTTCACGTGCCGTCGATGCAGACGAAGTAATAAAGGTAAATATGACCCAGTAAATATATAGTCCAGGTCATCTCTATGAACAGGGCCGTCTGCTGACTGAAACATTTGTGGTTTTAATGGGAACTTAACATGTGGTTAGGCTCATAATTTATTCACGTTGCTCTTCCTTGAAAATCTCTGCTCAAATCTATACCGTATATAAAACCAGCACAATTTTATCATCATCTTTTAAATGTGTATCGATTATGGTTTGCTTGAATTCACTGTCTACAGAAGTACGAATGCATTGAACTGAAACTCGATCATGACTGAGAGACTTTCACTAAAGTGAAGTTTGATTTATTCCATGTAGGAGCAATTCTGTAAAGTGCTTCGTCATGCTTTGTTAATTCAAGAATACACCGGCCGGGCTGCAACTCTATGAGCAACGAGTGCACAGGGAATAACGGCTATAAAGAGGGTCAGACCTCAGAATGTTACACTGACTTGCTCCTTTTAAACCGGCAACATTATTGTGTGTCAGTTTGACCCGTTGGACCTTTTTAGAAGAAGAAACGCGTAGTTAACATTTCTGTAACTACATGAAATACTGTTTATTATTTTCTCATCATTTAGGAACATGAACAACAATTTCTTGTGAAGTGATATTTTTATGGGTTGAATTTAATAGAAAGTGCTCCCTCCTGATGTTAAGATTAAAGTAGACTGCAGTGATTCTGATTCTGCTCATCAGTTGGATCTGATGGATCCCATCTATGTTTGTGTCGAGTATGATAAGAAACTAAAAAAAATAACAAATCTTGCAGTTGCATGCTAATATCTTCTCATTCAGAGGCAATATAAAAACAGCTACGGACGTCAGAAATGGTCCACTCTTGCCGTGCTAAAAAACACTGTTCTCGACCAAACTTAACCAAGTGCTGGTTCTGCACTGGTGCTACCTGCTAACCTTTAAAGAACTGAAGGGTCACATCATTCAGTCGCCGTATACATCTCCAATTTCCCAGCACAGCTAGGAACAACTATGGTGGACTAAGTGTTGCTCCTGAGCTTTTCCAAACGTGAGCGATCCTCGGACCACTGTTGCCTCAACTTGGCGCCCGTTGTAAAAAGCAGAACGCTCCACACGAGCTCTGGTTTTTGAAAATGGTGATCATAAGCAGTTTTAGTTGGTCCTTGGTCACAATGACCTCGTCCCCAGCCCCTGACGTAAGCAGTTCCTTGTTCTAGACCAGCAAAGTGCTGCTGCCACTCTGGACCCAGTTTTCCTGGCCCAGAGCCAGATCTTTGGCTGTCCAAACGCAAAGTACTGGTTCCAGCGAGGTACTGGCACCTGAACCGCTTGGTCGGGAAAAACTACCCTGATTTAATAAAGGTTTGTCATGTTACATTACATTTAATCACTACTGTCATTTCTGACGTTTAGCTGTTCTTTCGAGGACTAACTCCAGTCTACCACACTGTAAACACAACACATGCTGACCTTTACACAACAGGTCGGAGAAGTCCAAACTGCGCTCTGAAGAATCGTTACAGGACAACAAAAAGCTGCTTTTTAACTCAAGTAAAATGAGACACCAGCTGTAACCAACCATACTGCTCCCGCTGCCTGTAAGTTAATCTTGACATAAGCAACACCAGATAAGCTAAGTGTGTGTTGTGGGTCAATCCACATTTATATAAAAACACACTGACTGGCATTCTCATGGCGGTGATAATCAGTAAACTGAACCGATGATGACAAGGTTCAGATTCAAGTGTAGGTCACACTGCTGGCAGTATGTGTGTTTTGGGGCCAGAAGACATGCAGCTGATAAGAGAGGTTATACTGCATTAGATTACATTTCACTGACAGCTGCTTCCAATATCAGTCCCCATCACGTACTGTATGCACATTAGGGCTGAACCTTCCTAAACGCCACCATGAACTATAGACTCTGATCGACACCTCCTTGGGGTGGAGTCAACAACAACTAACCATTAAAGATTATCTGCAGGGTTTATATGACCAATCAATGATGAGATCTGTTATAGACAACACCATCCAGACCAGAGGTGTGGAAACTTCTCGATTATAAGATGCATCGCGACGCGGATGTGGAAGATTCTGCATCGATGCAGAGACGGAGCATAATCAAGAGTCTGCAGCTTATGCTGATTGTTGATTGTCCGGCCTCAGCTGGACAATAAAGTTGGGAGGCAGAGATCATCTGCAAGTGATGAAAAAAAACTCAGTATTTTTTAAAACGGACGTCTTGGAGCATGTGTCGGATGTTAGGAACTCGCTGTGAAGCACGAACTGGACGAGACTTCTGCCTCACAACAATCACTAATCACGTTAGCCATTCTCACCTGAACGTCTGCAGCCACAAATAATAACTGTTACAGCAGCTGAGGAGGTCTGAGATCTGAGGAGGTGCTGTCAACTCTGAGAGAGGTGTGTGCAGCAGAGTCAATAAATGCCTTATCTTAAAGCTGCCATGTGAAAACAATATCACAGTAGATTACGACAAACATGTACGACACTGCAGATGGAGTGTATTTTACCGGAAAACCAAATTAGGGCCCATTTTGTTTGATAAATTCATCAAGAATGATTGTGGTTGGTGGTTCGCTGTGCATAAAGAGAGTGCATGTCACTCTCGAGCATCAAAGTCACATTATTTATTTAAGAGCCCTTAAAAGGTGCAGTATGTAAGGATTGGCTACCTGTCAAATTCAAACAAACCCTGCAGCGAGTGGGTTGTGTTAGCCGACTCTGCTCGGAGCAGCGGGCGATTGTTGGGGCTGTTTACTGTCTGACTATCACCTCTTGACGTACAGTGTGGCTAAAGGCTAGCTGGTCGTTTCACATTCTTTAAAAAATAAAAAAAAAGTTAATTTTTGAAGGTTTTAAACTAAATTTTTTACACATTGCACCTTTAAATTGGACTAAATCACACAGACATCATTGCAAGCATTGCTCCTGAGTCAAGCAGCAAAAAAGTAGCAGCACGATGCATTTGAGTTAATTATCATTACTTGGCATTTTACCTGTACTTGACATATATTGTGCAGCCCTACTTACAATACTGTTATTACAGCTTTTTACTGAGTGAGTGTCCCAATGCCAATAAGTGACGCTAAACTCTACAACCTGAGCACAGCATGCTTTTCTGGCATTGTAGATTTGATTGTGGGGGGGAAATGGTTGGAAATTCAAATGGCAAAGAAACAGAAGGGTTATTTTTGATCTCCACGCTGTCGCCAAGCCTCACAAGTACAAACGCAAAGTCTACCGAGAGCATTGCCTCACCTATCCAGAAGGGTCATGTCAGCAGAACAGACATGACGGAGACTTTATCCACGTGTGTGTGAACTACAGAAATACATCTTCGTCTACTCTGGCTGATGTGACAACGCTGCAGCAGACTGTGAGCATATTGCACCCATTTACCCCGTGCATCCCAAGCATCTGATCAAAGTCACGTCTCCTGAAGCTGTGGTTTGTGTATGAGCCTTGTGAATGTCCACCATCATCCTGACCCCTGTTATCTAAACACACATACTGTTTATCACTCAGCCTGTGCTTTGCTCCCAAAGGTCCACTCTTGATCTTTTTTTCTGGCCCAGGTTATTGTGAAGGTGAGTGACACTAATTAGGTTACAGGCAGCAGTAGAGATGTCCAGGTACGATTACAGTATGACTATAAGCAGTTAGCACCTAGCTAGCTAACTGGAGAAGTCACCTGCAGCAACGGCCCATGCTAACACTGGTTTAATACTGGCTGTAGCTGAGGTTGGTAGCACGCAGCTAACCTGCAGACAGCCAGTATCGTGACACAGCTAACCTGCAGACAGCCAGTATCGTGACACAGCTAACCTGCAGACAGCCAGTATCGTGACACAGCTGGCCTGACAGCAGCAAGGTTTGCTAACGAGCTCGTTGTGTCAGATCTGAAAGGCAGTGTCCCCCGTGATGATGGTCACCAGCAGCTAACAGCCTCCAAATCACCGGGAAAACATTTCAGATTGTTGCATTACACACACGTAACGTAACCAGTTGCCTAACAGGCAGCAAACCGAAGCTATCGCGTTACATGTCGTGCGGGTGGGCAGTTTGTTTTGGAGCAGACCACAAAGACGACTGTCAACTGACGCTACTGTTTACGTTAGCTAGCGTTAGCCGAGTTTCCTCACGTCACTCAGCTAGCAAAGCACAGAAATACCTAAACACAGAGATAACGCACACAAGTGCGGGCACGACAGGGAGACAGCAAGTAGGCTAAGTAGTCGGAGCGACATGCATACCTGTCCGAAAGGCTCACCTCCGTACAGCGCGAGCTATTTTGGCCAGCATTAGGTTGGCTTATCTGCTGTATCACAGCGCCGGGCGGGTTAGCCTGCTAGCTGCACTTTCCAACGTTAGCAGGAATAATAAAACAGCTCGCTCACCAGCAACTGTCAGCGGCCTCCTCGTCTCCGCGTCGCGATCAGACAGGAGCCGAGCAGTTCAGTCGACGTCCGAGCGCTTGGATGCGGTTATTGTGAAAGGAGACAGAGCCATGCGTGCGTTTCCCTGCCTCCGCCCGCCTCTCCCGCACCTTCCACTGCGATTAGCTCCGCTCCGCTCGGCCGGTCCCAGCCCCTCACTGAGCCCCAGCCCAGGGCGGTGACGTCGGGACCTGTCTGTCTGCCTGTCTGTCTGCCTGTCTGTCTGTCTGTCTGTCTGTCTGCCTGTCTGTCTGTCTGTCTGCACACATCTCCCTATATGCTGTGTATGTGCACGCAGGCTCGTCCTCTCTGTCACGCACGCCCACAGAGACAAAGGAGAGCAGGACAGTGATGCTCACATGTCACCTGACTGATGCATGTTATTTATTACATCCTGTTTGTCTTGTAACTGTTGCATCACATTTAAATATACGCTTAATATAAATGTGAATAAAGGACACGTTTATGTTTTTATAGTTGCAACAATAAAGATGTTTATGTCAGCAGTAAAGGTGCATTATGTAGTTTTGGGGGGGAAGAAATGTTAATCAGAAGAGAAAAATCATTTTCTGCTTAAATAAACTAAATAAACATCTCCCTGAATAATCTGCATAAACAAACTGACCTTAGAGGGGCGCTGTGTGGTTTTGGAAAAGAAATTCAAACTCAGCATTTAAATATTTACAATATTAATGAGGTAATAATAAAAAAAAAAAACACAGAAATACTATTTTTTTCTCAGAGGAAAATAAGGTCCCAGAACACTGTTTGATGCTAGAAAGGTGGCAGGGTCCGCCACATGTAAACAAAGTCAAACAGTATACATTGTGTTGTCCTTTAAGGTCAGTTTGTTTATTCAGTTTATTCAGACATGAAAGCAAAGAGAGTTTGTTTATTTAGTTTGTTCAGGCAGTAAAAAACAAGGACAACACACCTTCATACTGTTTTACTTTGTTTATATTCATTCGTTCGTTCGTTTCCCCTCATTTTCAATGATGTTTAGAGCACAAATAAACAGAATAGGTGCAAAAATGTGATAACAAACAGAAACAACAAACATAACACAGAACAAATAAACAGAATATGTAGTTAAAAAATGATAACAGATAAGAAACAAACATGACAAAACACAAATATAGCAGAAAAAGTGCACAAAAGATAAACTGTGAACAACCATACATGACAGCCAGAAGACGTTAAACTGGCCTACAGGTAAAACTGTATCAAGTTTAAAATGTTTCAAGTGTTTGAAGCACAGAAACTGAAAGATAGTTTCCCAGGTGGCAGGTATGTGGCGGACCCTGCCACCTTTCTAGCTTCAAACAGTGTTCTGGGAGAACAGCTTGTTTATTCACTGATGGAAAAGATGAATATTTCTCAGTTTGTATTATTAACTCATTAATATTGTGAATATTAAAACTCTGAGTTTGAATTTCTTCTACAAAACTACATAATGCCCCTTTAAATGACAGCATATGAACCGATTTGTTTGATAATCATTATTGTAAACGATTATGTTGAACTGAAAGTCTCGACGTCACGTGGTGTCTAAAGTGGTTTTGTGGTTATCTTGACGGCGCAGACGTGGAGCAGCCCAGCCTGACTTCCACTTCCTTCTTTATCTCACAGCAGATCCTCTGTGGGTTTACAGCAGCTGTCTCTGGAGAGGAGACGCACATGAAGGAGGACATTAAAACAAGCGCTCCCAGCCTCACTTGAACAGGTGACACATGTCGACACCTTTATCCTCAAACCTCTTGTCCTCCAGGGCGCCACCTATCTGCTGCTAAACACGTTTTAAAATTAAAAAATCTAATTTAAAGGGAATCTCCAACAATTGTACACATTGAAGTGTGTTTACAGGTCTTAGAGAGAACGACTGCATATGTGAAATAAGTAGTATAAAGCCTCTTGTTTCTCCAGAGGAAGCTGCATGTAATCTGATAAACTGCCTCCAGTGATGTCACTCAGTGGCTAAGATGCATTGTGGGTAATGTAGGCAGCAGGTTTTAAAAAGGAAGAAGAATGAGTGGAATAAAAAAGGCGATATCTCTGATTCTCCTGTATCGAGTCAGAAAAAAGTTAAGTATTTTAACTAGTGGACTGCTTCTCAAAACAGCATTTACATTACCCACAATGCAACGTATCCACTGAGTGACATCACTGGAGGCAGTTTATTAGATATAAGCAAAAATAGATATCAATCAATCAATAGATGTCTGCAACACAGAAGCCATTTAACATAATATCAATACTGTTATTTCTACAATCTCTGTACATAATTTTTGTTAATTTTGTATATTTTTTAAACTAATAATTTGAACTAAAATCTCACATACTGCACCTTTAAGCCTAAAATTGATCTGAGTTGATCTGATGTTGTTAAATTTCTTCTTTTCACAGATCAGCCTCAGAACTGAGCTTCAGATCAATGTCTTTGATCACAAGAGTAAGAAAACTATTTACATTTATTATAAACTTAAATGAATAAACTTCAGTCAATACGGATATCGACACATTTTATCCATTCATAGCCTACTCATACCCCAGAAAAGTTATTATTTGTAGTGGATACTTGTTTAAGCCGAGTACTCACTAATCCCCCGTACACAGCCTGGATGTTTGTGTGCTGATCCGTCTTCATGCTGCATCTTTCGACCCAAATCACATCTTTTATGTGCTGAAATGAATAATGAGTTTGATACGAGGGAAAAGAGTGAATTTACATACTGTTTAATACCTTGGTAAGAATATTTATTTAAAAGTTATGCTGAGATTCAGTCTAAAAATGAGCCCTCCCTGCATACACAGACCTCTGAGCTCTCAGAATAGCAGGAACCATCTACATATGGTGTGGAGGCTCTCTCTCTCTCGCTCTCTCTCTCTCTCTCTGGGTGTTGATTTCAGGAGCCTCCTGGTCTGAAGTCTCGCTCGTGTCCCAGCTGGTCATAATTTCTGATCCGTTCCACATATCCCTGCAGGCAGCACCTCGCATCACTGCCATCGTTACTAACGCCCCATGGCTGACACACTTGTTAGCTCCGTGATTCAGCAGCTGGCCCAGAGAGTCTGCAAGTCTGATGTTTACCATTTTCACCACAAACAAAAAAAACAAACAGTTATGTAACTTCTTCTGCATGACTTCTGATGAATTACGCATCAGAAAACGCTGCATCGTTCTTCTTAAACTGCACTGAAGAAGTTCATATCATCAATTTGAAATAATCAAGACTTCAGTTTGTATATTTTTATAGTTAAAGTGAAGTTTTTTTTTTTTGCTTTTCATGATCTGCAAGAACCTTTAATGCCCAAAATGCAGATTTGGATCCAGTTGCCCTTCAGAAAAAAAAAAAGAAGCTTTGATTGACAATAAAAATTCGGTCAATGACGTCATCAATGGACTCGAGTGAACACTGTGCTGATCTTCTGTACGTCCTGATCCAAACATATATATTTATAATATGTCTACTAGACTTCTGAAACAGCATTCATGTTATGGCTGCTAGGGTCTAGTACAAACATGCAGAACAAACAATATTGTGTAAGTGCTCTTGTGCAAACATCAGCTGGCTGCATTGATCAATCTGAACTCATGAGTAACCTGCTTTTCAGTGTTTGACTGAAGCTAATGTCATTTTTTTTTTTTTAGACCTTTATTTATTCAGGGAGAGTTCACGGAGAGCGATGCTCTTTTTTACACAAACTCGTCTCACGTGAATCACGTTCACACAGTTACACCTGAGAGCTGCTCATATCAGTACATACAGCAGCCAATGAGCAGCTCCACTCAGAGGGGCAAGCGGCCTTTCTCTTTCCCAACCCAGACGACTGCCGACCCTCTGGTGACACGCTCGCCTCTCTCAAACTCCGATCATTTACACTCCAGTGACTTTGTCAATAGTCTATATGCTCACTGGCAGAATATTGGACACCGAACACATTCACACATCCATAGTACCAAAACAAGTATTTATACTGTTTCTATATTAAGCCTTTATCAACAAAATACACATGAAAAAGTCATCACCTGTCTGATCTCCAACACACAACCCAACAGGCTGACATTAGTGACTAAAAACCAAAAATAGTGACATGCTTTTTTTTTTAACATCCCGCTGAATGTGAAGACAGTTTATAAACTAAAATGACTGTTTTCAGCATTAAAATGTACCGTTTTTATACAGAAATGTTACATTATGAACATGTCTATTATATATATACTATACTATACTATACTATATACTATTTTCCTGCCTGTAAGTGTCACAATTTCAATTCTAAATCAAAAACTGGAAATAAACATTCAACTTCAGTTGGCGAATCAAAAGCCAGATGTGTGATTCTCCCAGTTTTCAGTCCTCACCTTCGTACACGCAGCCGCTGAGCATCCAGCATGTATCCAACACTTTGTTCTTGTAGCTGCACACACACACATTGCAAAACCCGCCAGGATTAGAAATGATACTACTGATGGGTTTCTGTGGGTGAAAGGTTAAATAGCTCTTCTGCCATCTAGCGACTCTTATTTTTTGATTTGTATGTTTGTTCCTAACTGACTGGTGAAATATCGATTCTGGCAGCTGCTGTGGACAAAAGATGATGATGGTGCAACAAAGTAAACTTTGTTTCAGTGCCGTACAACCAGACTCCTCAATTCATCCTCAGCACTTCACCATAAAAAAAAGTTTTAATTTATGACTTATCCGACCAGGATCATCGTAATTTGACCTGAGGACAGAGAAGAATAACTATAACTATACAGAAATAGCCAATCTTCTTGCTGATTGGCTAATCTAGGTCATGTAGAGGCATCAGTATTAAACTGAGACTGTTTCGTAACCAGTTAAAAGATCCTTGTAGTAAAAGTACGGCAGTTAGATCTCATGGGACACCATGTAGCCTATCTCTGAATAAGGATGTGAAAATGTAAATGACAGCTGTTGGGCCATGAACCAATGATCTGTTGATCTTTACCGATCAGGACTCAATGGTCTAACAGAACCACAGCTGTCAGTGCTGTAAAAAGTTTAAGTTGTGGATTTGGAGACCTGTGACACCCCAGACTCCATCCTCCAGGGCCTTCCTATAGCAGCCTCCTGTGACTCTGGATCTCTACTCGTCACTGTGGAGATTTTTAATGGTTTTATAAAAACGGTGAAGCGCTACAGTGAGTATTTATCTTTGCTGTCCAGTTTCAAAGTCCAGATTGATCCCGGACAGCAGCTCTCCTCCACAGGAGCGGTTCAGCAGCTCTTTCAGGGCTTCGTTCACGTCGTTGTTGAAGACGGTGGAGAAGCTGCAGTTGGGGTATCCTCCACCACCTCCATCCCTGGGAAATGAACCCATCACCTCCTGCACCCACTTCAGCTCATTGCTAAGCTCCAGACGCAGTGCATCGAAGTGGTTCTGTCTCTCCTGGTAGCGGCTGCTGACGGCCCCGAGGCTGGAGCTGAACACCTGCATGTCGTCCTGCAGGCTCCTCTTGAAGGCCTCCACCTTACGGAACTCGTAGCGGATCTGCGAGAGCTCGTGGCGCACGCCTTCACTCTCCTCCTTGTACCACGCCTCCTTTTCATTGTATACAGACACCATGGCATCGATGTCTTCTTGCAGGGAGTCGTGGGCCGCTGCCAGGCTGACGAACGAGCTCTCCATCTGGTCGATGTCCTCCACCACCTGGGCGAAGCGCTCAAAGTTTACATAGGTGTTGTTGGGAGGCATGCTGGAGTGAGACTTGATGGTGTACTCCCTCAGGCGCTTCGTCTTCAGCTGGCGGCGCTCCCGTTTCTTCGGCTCCTTGGCTTTATTCTCCTCCTTGTGCTCGTTGGACTTCAGGGTTTAAAGAAGGAACAGTTAGAACAGGAACAGATACAGACAGCTCAGGAAATTCTGCTAATGCATCAGGTAGACTTGCGTCAAAGGTGCACGACACACACAGATTTTTCCCTCTCTGGTATCTTGTGTAAAACACAGGCTTGTTCACAATGAGGCTACAGGGAAATTAGCAATTATTACTTGATGCAGTGAAAGAAGTCCAAGACACGACTCGCCTACCATGTCAGAGTGAACAGGTGACCATGTGGTCACCCAGTACACCATTTGGATTTGAGTTTGTTTATTTGTTTGCACACATTAAAAGATTACATTTGTAAGAATTGGTAAGAATTCAAAGAAGAAGAATTCAAAACTATAATCTGGCTGAGGGAGTCTACCTTGCCATGTGTTGTGCAGAAACTACATTAACTTTGGCTCGTTTTGACACACAGGGAAGTGAGAGCTAAAATACTCATTTGCTTTTCTACTTTGAGTTCTTGACTCAACATAAAATCTTGTTTTCTCAGGTGCTCAGCTTGTGATCAGTTTGTCTTCCTCTATCTTGAGAATATAAAAGGCAGATTTCTTGAAATAAGAAGATCATTTATCACGAGAAAATTAAGTTATAGGATCCATAAGAGTGCACCGTCACATAGACGCACTGCTCTGTTGGGTGAGTTTGTCATTTATGCATGCTGGCACGGCTCTGCTGATCCCTGACATTGTTAGTAGTGTCATGTGATAATAGGTTGATATGATTTCTTGAGATGACGAGACACAAATATCAAGAGTAAACAAGGTAATACAGTCATAAACTTAAGATAATGGTCGTTCATTTCAATAATTTGTGGTGTTTCTGGCTGAAATCTGCTGGGATAAAGATTGCATTAAAATATATTTCTCTCCACAGAAAAACTGAATTTAAATGAAGAATCAAGGTCAATAAAAGTCGTCTCCAATATAAATATACTTTCAGAAAATCCCTTTTCTTATCTGGAGCTGGATGAGAGATTCGTCCGGGTGCATGGGGACCTCTCGGAGCGTGAATCACGGCTCCAACAGTCTGGCAGCCTGCAGCAGGTTTGCCTCAGGACTTTGTTTGCTCTTGGCTCAATTCATTATTCAGCACATGATCAGTGTTCAGGTCGCCGCTACTGAATTAAGCCTTCACACTGCATGATGCTGCTACGCTCTACATGTGATGAGCGATGAGCTGACGCCCTGAGGGGCAAGTGAGGATGTTTTTGTGATGATCCATTTTCAAAGTCCGACCTGAATCGTTTTCTCTCCTGTGTTTGTGACTTTTGCCAGAATAATCTTTTGTAATGTTATTTTCACAAGTAACCTGATGAAGGTCGAAGTACCGAAACATTGTTGTCATTAAACTTTATTGGAAGTGAAGTGGACAGTGTGCGGGAGTCGTTTTCCTGATTTTGTCGGCCTTCGGTCTTCTCCTACGCACCTGTCGATCTTAAGGTGTAGCTTTCAGGAGGAAATTTTATTTTTTTCACAGGTGGAAAAAATTGAATGGGGTGCAGTTCAGCCTCTTGTCGTCAAAATGAGTATTACAAAAAGAAACACTTGAGCCTTCCAAAATGTTTTTTTTCTGCCAAAACTTTTTTGTACACGTCTATCCTTTAGACAAAGTAAAAATAAATAAATAAATAATTGAAAATTAAAGTTTTACCTTGATCCATGGGTGATTTAGAGCATCTTGGATTGTTAATCTTTTCCTGGAAGAGAAAACAGAAAATGTCACCAACCCCTTAATGTCAATTTTCCCATTTAAATAGATTTGAGGTTGATAAATGATTTTATTATCACACTACAGTATTTTATCTCTCTACACTGAATGAAATCTTCAAACTTAAGACTTTTCATGGTTGCACAATTGCAAGAAATGGGAACATTCTCAAAGTCTTATGAGTCATTTTTATACACATCTCCCTTAAATTCAGCCCGACATATCCAACATCTTTAGAGACTTTGTCATATCAGATAACATTAAAAAAAAGATCTTTGGATTAGAACAATGTTTGGCTGCGCAGCGTGAGTTTGTAACGACTGACCAGCCAACAGGTCAGCTGAGTTCAAGAAGCTAAACTACAGATGAACTTTGAGTGATATGACATTTTCCTCCGGGCGTGCTCGAGCTCTTACTTCTTATCCTTCTCCAACAACTGGCTGATGAACTTCTTGGCCAGCTCGCTGGTGTGACAGAAGAACTCCTCATCGAACTCATAATTAATGGCTGAAATGTTCCTCAGTGTGTCCTGTTTGGTCTCCCCGAGGAAAGGTGAAGCTCCACTCAACCTGGAAGGGAAAATTAAAAAAAAAAGCAGTTTATCACCCTGTTTGAAAGAGCTGCAGTACGATGAGGAGTTTACTGTAAGTCACATTATTTGATTTGGGGGTTCACTTGCAGGATGTAGGTGATGACCCCGATGCTCCACATGTCTGCTTCTAACCCCAGAGGCTCATAGTTGACGATCTCCGGTGCTTCAAAGGAAACAGATGCATCACTGTTAAAGGGTCACTTCAGATGGACAGCAGCTTTGGACCCTGGAGCTACATCTTAACATGCATGTGCATCCATTTCTTCTTTTGTTTTTGTATATCCCTCTTAAAAAGTTCAAAATAAAATAATAATATAAGAAGAACTAACCAACAAACTCGTCTTACCGACAAACTCAGGCGTTCCAAAGATGTTTTTGAACTCGACCCCGGCTTCAATCTTGTGGGCGAGACCGAAATCGATGAGTTTGATTCTGGGTAACGGCACGTTCTTGTCCAGCAGCATGATGTTTTCAGGCTGCAGAGGACAGAGAGACAGAAACACCTGCCTGAATAACAAATACAAAAACTACAAATTATATGAACTATTACATAGTTTCCCTCCCTCAACTGTCTGTGTCTTCATTTTTATACAAAACAATCACTAGAGATCTGAGAGGAATTCACAAAGTTACTGTGAATATCAGTCAATTCATATTTCCTACATTACACACGGTTAATTGCTCCACCTAGTGGAACAAACTAATTAAATTCATTGTGCCGTCCACCTGATAAGACCGGAGGCTGCAGTCACTAAACTCTATCATATCACAATAAAACATCTATAATCAGCGTCAGAGTCTCACAGAAATAAAGTTATAAATAGAGTTTTCTCCACTACTATCTGGCAAACCAGTTACAGCACCTGATTAAATGGATCCACCCTGGTGTCGCTCATGAACATTAGATTGAATTAAACAAGCAGAATGCAACAGCATCACAGTATCAGCTCTCACAGCCTGCCGGAAAATCCTTGAAATCAGCAAATCACAAATAATCCCTCAACTCTCAGATCAACAGATTCCTCCTTCACTTCAACACATGGGAACAAAAATAATCCCAGATCTAAAACACCTACTGAAGGACAACTCATTCATCTCCTTTAAGACCTGATTCAGAGGCACGAGGTCAGAGAGGGGCACCTTCCAAAAAAAGTATTAAAAATAAAGTCAATATAATGAATAATCCAGTCCACACACCAACATGTAGAAGATATCATGAGAACATCTAAACTTTAGCTCATATTAAATATCTTTACATTGAACGCTGCTCCTCTGCTCTTCACATAGAGCGTCTTTATAACAAACATCATGAGTTCATAAGGCCTTTCAATGAGTACGGTTTAGACCTGCTCAATTTGGAAAGTGTAACGAGATGACTTTTGTTGTGCGCTATACAAATAAAGATGGATTGATTGATTTCATGTCTTAATTCCTGTATAAACAGGATGCTGCTTCTTCTGCAACAATTAAGTTAAAAGGACCGCAGACTTGTGTGATGATCTGTGGGGAGGGTTTTTTATGCCTGCATCCTGTTTTCTGCACATGTCTGTGGAATAAATACAGGAAAACACAATCACAAACAGCACTGACACTTTGCAAGTTACAAGTTTCATCCACATTCAGAGGCAAACTGAACGGGGGATTGAGCGAGCCCAGGGACGAGTGACAAACGTCAGGCAGGGTCGTTTGCACACGCTCATCTCTGCCTCTGAGTTGGGTTGCCAGGTACCACAGCTTATATCCCGCACAGAAACTGAGAAACACTTTATTTTAATATTCATTTGAATCGCCATGAAATCAGGAGATTAACGTGAGGAATTACCAGCCAGGAACACGGAGGAGAAAAGGAGAAAAAATAGGGAGACTCCTGCGAAAATCAGGAGTGTTAGCAGGTATGCTTTTAGGCTTTATAGATATGTATCTGATATTTTGAAACCCCCTTCAAAGCACTTCAAAAATGTCAGGACTGGGCGACAAAATCAAATATCATGATATTTTTGACCAAACACCTTGAGATGACTGTTCGTACTTTCACAAAATACTAACACAATGAGATTTCTGATGAGTCATCACCAGTGATGTGGATATTATGACTGAGTGTTTAAAGACCACAGTTAACTCTCTTTGTTTCTTTAATGATAAAAAATTGTTATAATCTTTCGAGGAAAGTTTTCCTTCTTGGTCTCAAGAAGTACAAGTTTTTATCTTCTATCATGGTGAAGAAGCAGCTTCACCGGAAAATAAAGAAACACCAGAGGAGGGATTTTTATTTGTAAAAGGTGAAATGAATCACCTTCAGATCCAAACACCACATTTTTACTGTTTCTTTACCAGTAAGAAGAACGTAAACTGTCACACGGTCAACAGCTGGTCGTCACAGACATGACCTCCAACTGGAGAATCAGGTCTTAAGACGATAAGTTGCTGATTTTTGGTCACAATCATCGTTATTTAAGCAGTATTTCCTGTTCGGTCTGCTGATAGCTTAAACTGTGATGACTGTACTTCTGACAAAGAGGCCTTACAGACCATGCTGAGTCATCCTGAGCAGCAAAATCTGAGCATGAAACAAGCTTTTTGTCGCTTTGACAAAATGTCACGGCTGAACTGACAAAGTTCAGGAGGTCATGAGGTGCATCTCAGTGAGGTCTCCTACATGTCGTCACAACAGAATATGGTCTCGTGTGGACGAACCTTGAGGTCAAAGTGGGCGATCTTTCTGGCGTGGAGGTAGTTCACCCCCTCCAGGATCTGCTTGATGAACTGAGTGGCCTCCTCCTCGCTCAGAGACTCCTTCTGTGCCAGGAAGTCGAACAGCTCCCCTCCAGAGACCCTGAAACACAAACGCCCATCACTCACCGATCATCAGAAGTCACTTTGGATAAACATGTCAGCTAAATCAATGCAACATCGCTAAATCAGTGCAGAGTAAGACTTTCTTAACCTTTGATCTGAAAACTGACACGGACACAAATTAAACTTTCATTATGTCCGTTATTATTTCCGTGTTTTTCGGGACACCTGGTCCTCTGTGACTCACAGCTCCAGGATGAGCACCACATCCGTCCGGTTCTCGTAGACGTCGTGCAGCGTGACGATGTTGGGGTGCTGAATCTGCTGCAGGATGTCCACCTCCCGCTCGATCTCCTCCCGCCTCACTCCTCGAGAGCTCGCCATGCTCTGACGCTTCTTGATGAACTTGGCGGCAAATTCCAGACCTGTGCTCTTCTCTCTGCACTGTTTGACGATGGCAAACTGCCCGCTGAAATACAGAAGGGGAGAAAAAAACATTTAAAAAACACAATTTAAGGGCTCTTTATCAAATGTTTGTCTTTCGTGTGTGTTTTACCTTAATTAGAAGTAGCGTCCTCATGAGACACACCGTTATTTTGAGTAAACTTGTGGATTTTGTTCACAACTTAACAATATGTATAACAAACGTTTAGCCGTTTTGTTTTAAAGCATAATTTCCTACATTTTATGTTTAAATGTGACTTTTTGAGTATTTTCAATACTTTAAGTACATTTTCCAAATTTTTGTTTTAATGTAGTTTTGTAGAATACATTTCAATATTTACAATATTAATGAGGTAATAATTACAAACTCAGAAATATTTAATTTTTTATTAACACTGAACACTGTTTGAAGCTAGAAATCTGGCAGGGTCCGCCACATATAAACAAAGTAGAACAGTATAAATTGTGTTGTCCTTGAAGGTCAGTTTGTTTATTCAGTTTATTCTGTCATGAAAACAAAGAGTTTGTTTGTTTGGTTTGTTCAGGCAGAAAAAGATCTTTCTCTTCCCCTAAACTACAGAGTGCACCTTTAAATACTCCCTTCACCTCTACAAAGTCTCAACATCCATAACTCTGCAGTCACCACCGACAATATTTTTTTGCTCTGGTATCTGAAGCCGGTTGATCCTTGAATGTTGCACTTCAAATGCATTTATGTCGTTTTCCCACCACTTCAGTTTATTCATAGTGTCACACACATTCTGCTGCCTGTCACTCTTATATACTCACATTACAACACAAGCAAACGCTCAATTTCATGCTGAGCTCGACGTGGTTCAGTGTTTAAAATCAAAAGGTTATACGACTGTACAGCTGCGTCTATTTTTTCCTGGTTCACTCGAACGGTCTGTAAGCGAACACTTCACTTCCTCATCTGCAGCCGGTCTGGGATCAGATATAGCCTCAGCTAAAGATAGAAGACGGCTTTAAAAAGCAGCCTGACACGCAGAACAGTTGTCTGACAACACACAGCAACAACGAGGACTCAAATACAAACAGCTTCATCTCCATTTTATTGACATTTATACACTCCGGTTTATTGAACCGCTTTGTACTGATGATAATTTGACAGCAGTCAAACAGTAAACACACAATTTGACTCTTGTTTAAGCATTAAAGGAATAAAAATACATCACTGAGTTGTGCAGGGGGCATTTTCAACACGCAGTTAATGATTCAGTATAATTTCCATATTATTATAGCGCAGCAATAACTGCTGGGTGCAGTGACCTACATGCTTGTCAGTGCCCTTGAGCAAAGCAACCTCGGTTTACTTCCAGAAATGTGTGTTTTGTTCTGCTACAAAAGACTCTGAAAACGTTACTGCAGATAACTTTTACAAGCTCAACACCAACACTGATTTTTATTAATGATCATCAAACTTATATATTCATATTACTGATGTCTGAGTCACTATTAAAGTACAATTCTGAAATGATGATATAATGAAAATAAACATTAGAAAGGTTTTCCTGACTGTCACTGAAATAAATGAATATATAAAATTAGAGTACAGTCATAGTTTTTATTCGTATTTGGATTGTTTTTATTTAATTATCTTATTGTCTGTTCATTTCTTATCTACATATTTGAGTGTTCTCACGTTGTTTTGTTATTCATATGTGTGGTTGAGCTGCTGCAGCTGTGCAGTCCCCTTTTGGGAATAATATCCTCCATTTAAAGAAGTTGATAAAAGATGCAAATATTATATCCTGCATGCATGCATGTCTGTACCTTCCCAGCTCTTCACCAATTTCATAGAAATCCTCCACCTTCTGCTGTTTGAATAAATCCATGTCTGCAGTCCTCTCTGGTGTTTGTAGTTCTGATAACTCCTCTGGTTCACTTCTCATCTCTCTTTACCTGAAAGTTAAAAACAGACCACATATTATTATCATCATATAATTATTTCACTTAATAAGTTTTTTAAAAAACATAGCAAGTAAGACTGTTAAATGTGATTACCTTGACAGTTGGGACAGTCAACGACGTCTTAGTGGACACTGAAGTAACTTAAGATATTGCAAATGTGTAATATTACACAAGATATGAGCAATAATATGAGTGATTAGAAATGTCTCACCGTGTTAAAGTTAAAGTCTCGGCGGTGAACACCTTGTCCTGCTCCTGTCCTGCGTGTCCGTCCAGTGTTGTGTTCAGGCCATGTGCCTCGACACATGCCGCTCTCTCGCAGGAGACAGCGTCACACTGAACTCCCTTCAGAAAACTACACATTTAATGCGGCAGTGCTCACAACAAACCAGAAACTAGTACATTTTTTTAATATTTCACATGTGAATATAATAGTTAACGGTGGCTCGAGCAAAGCAGGTCGTTCGAGCTGAATGTAAACTTTAACTTATTTAACGTCACATTGCCCTTCACACCATTATACTGACACAAAAGTGCGAAATCTTGTTTTTAAAAGATGATTTGAGGGTTTTTTATTTTATGCCGAATTGAAAACTAAAATGTTGTAAGTCCGCAGATGTTTTCAAAAATCCTGAATCAGTCACGTATCTTAGAATATATTTAAGTGAACTTTTTCTTCGCAGTAATATGAATGGGCTTCGGCGCGTCGTGTCTCAAAAAACACAAAACGACACAGCTGTGCGCGCGCTCTGCCTCTTGGCTCGACCATCTGTTCGGCTCGCGCGCGATACTATGACACCTGTTGTCTCGCGCGCTCAGGCACAGTGTAAAGTCTGAAAATCAATTGATCTTCATAGATTTTTGCTATAATAACAATGATTAATTGAATTATTTACTATGAAGAATCAGATTTTTCATCAAGCAGCATCATGACGTTGACATTCACCATTCCGAGCAAAATATCAGTAAATATTTGAGGGATTACTACGGATTCATGTTCCCTAGAGGATGAATCCTAATGACTTTTGCAATCCTGTCACTTTTCAAGTTATGCCACCATGTGACTGACAGTTTGGGGATTTTAGTGAAATATCTTGACAACTACCGGATGGATTGTCACCGAATCTGCTCGAGATATTCAAGGTTCCAGGAGGATGAACACTGACTTTGGAAAGACTCTGACTCTTCATCTGGTACCACCAGGAGTTTGACATTCAGCATTTTGAGCAAGATATCTTGATAGATATTGGATGTACTGCTCTGGAATTTGGCTTCGATATTCACGGTCCCCAGAGGATGAATCCAGGTAACTTTGGCAATCCTTTGACTTTTAAGTTACAGTATGTTTCTACCTTGCTGGGATGGGCTGGTGGTCCCCAGATGGGATGTGAGTCCATGTAATGAAACAGTTCAGTCAGGTTTTTGTCCTCACACTGTGATCGAATCAAGTGCTCACACAAATACACTCTATTTCTCTTGTCCATACGAGATCCTCCGTTTTTTTCACACAGCACAAAATAAAAACAAACAAAATGAAACATTTACAATGCGACCAGGCCATTAAAGTTCAATCTGGGAAGAGGAACACCGATAGTAAAATGAAACAGGCAGCCTGGTGACAGGTAGAGGAGTCATTGGTAGATTAGCTGAAACAACACCACTATTCAGATGAGAGAGATATCCAACGGAAACAGTCAAATGAGGCACCTCGTCTTCCTTTTCGGCGTCATCGGAGCAGAGAGTATGCGTGGCAGCACAGCTCTGTCAGCTCCTGACAGACGTGTGAGGATGGAGAAGAAGTCAGGTGTTGACCTGCACATGGAGCCATCAGAAGGAGGCCTGAAGGAGCTGGTGCTGAGGTGGTTCACTGAGACACAGGCGCAGCTCATCCTCAACAACGGGAACTTCCCTGACTGGTTTCAAGGCTTCGCTGCACGAAAGTAAGAGACACAGAAACGAGTTATATTACAGATCTGAGGTGAAGAAGAGAAGACTTGTGGATTCTCGTATAAACTGTCTTTATTTGAATAGATTCCTGAAGGAGACTGTCGATGCGTCTGACATCAACATGATGTTTTTCCTCATGTTTCTTTATCTGTTAGTTGCAGTGACGTAGCTTCAGCAGCACTGCGGACAATAAGGCCATGCAGTGATCGAATGTAACTAAGTAGATATGTATAAGTACTCTACTCAATTACAAATTTGAGTCACTGTTACTTTGATAACTTCTCTAAAAACGTATATTTCCTAATATTTCCATTTCACGCAACTTTATATTCCATCACATTTCAGAAGTAAGTACTCTACTGTACTCCACTACATCTATTCGACAGCTTTAGTTACTAGTTACTTTAGTTACACTGTAGTATATAACACATTGTGGTAGATTAGCTCCACCTCGCCCAGCTGCAACAGTAAAATGCTGTTTACGTACAAATGCATCTGTTGTAATCATTTATATAACATATAATAGTTTAACATCCACAGGAGCCATTTCTCTGCATGATGAGTACTTTTACTTTTGATACTTTGAGTACATTACTTATTAGAAAGTTTCTCAAGACATTTTGTATGTGTCTGATAACTGTGTCTGTCTGTGAGAGAGAGAGAGGGACAACATGGCCGACAGGAAAGGACATTTGAAAGGAGTTTCTGGCTTGAGAAATAAATGAGCCGATAATAAAATATACATTTTTGGAAAAGTGGTAAAGAAGTAAGCTATAGAAAATATACTCTGTGTGTTATTTGATTGTATGCGTTACCTCCCAAACTCCTGCTCGTATTGAAAACACCGTAACACCAACGTTTAAGTCCTGAGCGACTGGAGAAGAAGCTGAACGCGTTGATGTCGATTGGGACTGATGAGGTAATGACAGCGAGTTAGAAACTCTGTCACTGTCTCCTTTCCTGCAGACATTTGGGCAAAAAATTAAACATGGGAGCTTTCATGATTACATGCCTGCAACCAGCACAACATTTCCTACTGATTCGATATATAGATAATGTGTACGGAGTGAAAATTGTGGGATCTTAATCAAGATTCAGAGAAATGATCGAGAATTTTTTCCCGCTCCTCTTCATTCTAGCTTCTCCAATACAGACCCATTATAAAATCTGAAACGTGTCGAAAAATTCCTGAAACGTAAACTGCGATTGCTCATAAACAGTTCAAGCTATCAAAGTGTGCATTCAGGCCATTAAAGTCCCAACTCTGGTGACTTGTTTAAACTTTGAATAACTTTCCTATGTTAAGGTATGACGAGACAACAAGGCCCCAAAGAGGGGCGAGTTTGAGCTCATTTCACGATGACTGAAATCTAATAAAAAGAGGCGTGTCTCATTCAACCGGTGCAGGAAGACAATTTGGTTTTGATTTTGAGTCAAAGAGTCACATCACCTGGAGAATATTGAAAAAAAGGACAATTTTCCATTAAAATAAAAAAAAAAATAGGAAGAATTTTCAGAAATATTTTTTAAAAACTGAAACAATACTAAAATCTAATAAAAAGAGGTGCGTCTCATTCAACCTCTACAGGAGCCACCGGTGGTCAGACCAGGCTGTGGCTGAGTCAGACTGTGTTTTATTTCTAAGTTTCATACTTTTTAAGACTAAGTGTGTTTTTCTTTTTACTTCAAAAGTTACGTTGTCTCGTTTAAATCGACTTGATTCCAGATATAAATGTGGCGTCTGCAGTATGAAAGATCTTTGTATTTGACAGGAACAATGACTGTAACAGGAACAGATGTACCATCGGGGGATTTTTGTTTTCTCTGACTGATGCACGGAGATATGACTTGGACAGAGGTCTCATAAAATTTTAAATCTAATTTGCCTGTAAGTCTGTTAAACTGGTTCTGTCGTGCTCTCTGCAGGGACACAGAAGATCTACTGAGAGATAAAGCTCTGGGCTGTTTTCTTATCCGCCTCAGCGAAAAAGCCATCGGTTACATCCTGTCCTACAAGTGAGGCCAATCAAGTGTGTTCGACATTGTTCAGTTGCTTCTTTGCCGCCTTTCTGAATTCATATCACCTGTCGTGCATTTCCTCCAAAGGGGACACGACAGGTGCCGCCATTTTGTCATCACCCAGAATCAAGAGGGACAGTTCTTCATATCAGGAGACTGCCAGACATACGGCAGCCTGACGGAGCTGATCGAGTATTACAAAGTCAGCCCCATCCAGCCCTTCGGAGAATACCTGACCTCCAGTTGTAATGAGGTGAGGAGGGTCCAGACGAGGCAGTGTGGGTCCGTCTGTCAGCCATTGCTCAGACTGAAATCACAACAACCATTCAACAAAAACACAACATTTGGTTCAGATATTCATGGCCTCTCTGGCCATCTGTCCTCAGCCTCAGCTGTACTTTGTGTCTACAGAGAATGTTGTCATGCTAACATGCTCAGCTGAGGCTAACAAGTGTCTGCTAACATAGTTGTATGTAGTTCCCTCATACAAAGACCAGAGATGATGCTGCAAATCAGGTTTTAAGTTGTTGCCATGAAATAATTAAAGAGGCACTCATCCATCTGTTTGTGTGCCAGGTGATTTACTGTTGGACTGATTTTTTTTGCCTCGGCACAGTGCGTGATTGTATTTGTAAAAAAGTTTGTTCAATGCTCTATAACAGATTAAATCAGCTGCATTGCAAATTTCTGAGATTAAATTTGAAAGACAATGTTTGGAGAGGACAACGCTGCAGTTTCTGAATCCTAAGGGCCACTGCTCTAATTTGACTGCTGCCTGCATCATTTACATGTCCCACCTGTTTTCCCTGTTGCCGTCAGAACTGGAGCTGAAGAGAATCAGTAACACATGTTGTTGTTTGCAGGTAGACACAGGTGAGCTGTATGATGTGGTGAACACCAGAGGGACGTCTGGGGTGAGTGTCCAGGCTCTGCGGACCCTGTGGGACCAGAAACACGATCATCACAGCGACCCTGGCAACAATCAAAGGGTTCAGCAGCAGAGTGAGCCTCCTACAGCTCATCTGCCTGCACTGCCACTCAAATCCAAGAGCAGGAAGCTGACGGGAGCCGTGTCTGTAGACACAGTGTCCCTCTCACAGGTATCATTAGAACTGATTGAGTATTTGTTTGTTTGTTGTACAGTTGTGCTGCACGCAAAGACACTTCAAGAGTTCATTAAAAGATTCTTTTAGGTCCAAGGTGTGTCTGACACCTTCGATATGACCTCAGACCAAACTGTCATAATATATTTATAGATAATATAGTTTACAACCCTGCTTCCAAAAAAAGTTGGGACACTTTGGTTGGTTTGGTTGCAGGCTTCAAATTCACTAAGTCTAGTTGCAAGTCATCAAAACAGTGAGTCCAGCAGTCCAGTCACCAACAGCGCCAACGTTCTGCTTACCATGGATACGTTCACATCTGTACATGTTATAAGCTAGGTACTATATTGACATGTCTACAAAACGCACCATCACATTCATGACCCAACGGACTTTATGTAATCCTGAATCCACTAAATATTTTTGACGAGGTTAACATTTGTACGGGTGAAACCGTGTTTGTGGTGACAATTTTTGAATTTTTTTATCCTTTTATCCTTCTCAAACACTACTCTTCAGTCTGCTCAGTGGTCGTGGTCTCCTCTTTGTTTTTTGTCTTTTTATTCTTATTTCAGGAGCAGACATGTTTCTCTTGCTGTTTACGGTCAGCTCTGTCAGAAAACAGTTTGTGAGGCTGGGGTACAGAAGCCCATATTTTGAAACGCGTCCGAGTTTTCTTTAAGGTCTAAGCATTTGAATTGTGTCAACAGGTTTTTGAATACGCTAAAATATTGCAACGCCGACACTTTTCAAAGAGCTGACTGAACGAATGAAGGACGGAGGTTGTGCTCCTTAATCTGAGTGTACACAGCTGCATGTAAACAGGAATATTAGTAGAATATTCATTGTCATGAGCCGTGTACACTGGCTGTCAGGAATGTTGTATTTTTTTGTTGTCTATTATTGTGTGCATGTAAACGCAGTCACTTGCTCAAGTTTACATCTCTGCAAAAAAAAAAAAGAAGAATCAACAAAAAGAAGAAAGAGAAAATGAACATTTCAACATCAACAGTTCTAAAACAAAACAATCTGCTGAGGAGGATCATGTGATCCACTTGCTATCAGCAGCTATCATCTAAAGTCATCCATGTCGTCACTGTTCTGCTGTTGTTTGTTTCAGGGTTTACCTCCAGTCCCAAAGAGAGGCCTTCCTCTGAGCTTCTCCCTCAGTGGATCTTTGCCGGACACGACACCACACCCAACTGAAGTCCACACCGAGCCAAACAGATCAGAGAGACCCAGAGAGAACGCAGGGCTGACTTCTGACTCATTTAACAGCACTGACACAAGCTATCCAGGTGATCTGTGTCCACCAGGCATCACATACTCTGAGCTGACACAGGTGGAGAGCAGGAGTAAATCTCTCCCCAGACTCAACCACGAGGAGGAGGAGGAGCAGGAGTACTCCAACCGGCTCAGTTCTCCCTCCTTCACTTCATCATCATCTCACTCACCCACTCCACTGAAGAGGCCCACCTGTCACACCTTCTCCCTCCAGGATCCCAGAGACACTGTGAGGCTGAGCAGGTCAGAGCAGCAGAGCGATGAGGTGGAGATGTTGAGGTCCAACCCGCTGTACCAGGCCTCCGAGGGGCCCGCAGGCAGTTCAGCACAGCAGGAAGGTGACATGTACGCCGAGGTTCCCCCGAGGCCGACGCATGACGGAGGGTCCGATGACACGTACGAACAGATCCCTGCAGAGGAACGGGGAAACACCTACGAGTCCCTGGAGGATCTGAAGACCAAGAAGTCCAAATCCACCTGGGGGAAAAACGTAAGTCAGACAGAATGATCACAACTACTGATTGATTTCTAAGAGCAGATATGTGACTTAAAGTTTTTTTCTTTCCGTTTGCAGAATATGAAATGGAAGAATTTTCTCCCCGATTACATGAAGAAATAAACCTGACTGACTGTTTGATATCAAGACTGACAGGAAATAAGTATTTGAATTAAATCACTTTTATAAAATAAGTATGTACATTCTCGTCACTTCCATTCAAATTTGAAATGTTTTGTATCTCATGAATTTTTTTAAATAATTTTTAGTAAACAAGATTAATTTAGACACATTTTCTGTCTTGCTTTTATCATCATCATCATCATCATCATCATCATCAGTAGTAGTAGTAGCAGTATTACTAGCATTTTAGCACTTGTAGCACTGGTGATAGTAAAACTTGCTCAGTATTTAGTCATTTGATTTATAATTGAACCTTTTCAAACATATTTAGTTTTACATTTTTTACATTTTAGGACATTTAACAGATGCTTTTGTCCAAAGTGACTTACAGTAATTCATACATTCATACACTGATGGTGGTGGCTGCTGTGCAAGGTGCCGACCAGCACATCAGGAGCAGTTTGGGGTTCAGCGACCTTCCGATACCAGGCCGCTGGCTCTACCCCTGAGCCACAGCCCAGTTTCTTATGTAGACGAACTTAAAAAAAGTTTTTTCATTTACTTCTGTACAAAAACTCACAGAGAGGTTCATGTCTCTGTTTGTCGTGAGTTCATATTTGATTTTATTTGATTTTATTTGATTTATGAAGCTGTAAAAAAATGGTAATCCAATAAATAACATTTCCAACATGGAAAAAATAAAATGACACCAGTGAAAACTAGATGAGTTAAAGGGAAACTCCACCAGTTTTACAAATTAAAGTGTGTTTCCTACATGGTTTGATTTTAAATGAAGTATTTTTTAGATTGTTGTATTGGCACATTTTCTTAAGTGAAGGAACTCAGTGTTTCTTCCACCACTGTGCTGTTGAGCTGATGATACCATAGTAAGACACTGTGTGCTCAAAGTGAGCCTGAATGTGCACTAGTGAGCAAAGTTTAACTATACATTTGCTGTTTTAATTATATAGAAATGTTTATTGTAATGATATGATAGACATTATAAAGTCTTATCAAATATATATATGTATTAAGATATCAACGACCCAGAAATAAATAGCGAGGACGTGACCTCAGGGGCCTCAGTGGCAGCTCCGGCCCGGCCACACTTCAGCTGCTGAGCCTCAGTTTCTCTGATGTCTCTGATGTGTTCATTCAGTCGGCCAGTAGGAGGCGCATCAGCCTTTCACTGAATACACAGAGCGGTGGGAATCAGGCAATACGACTAATATACAGTAAGAACAACTATACAACAATAAACTCTGAACTTCCCGTTATCACAGTCCCATTACATTATAAATTACTTCTAAACTTGGATAACTGAAAGATAAAAGTTTTAAAATCATCAGATGAAATCGTCCCAGTTCATTTTGGAACGAAAGCTTCACACATTAATCCTACGTTCATGCAGTTTCTCACTCTATGCTTTAGAAATGTGTTATTTATATTAAAACAACTAAGGAATGAGCTCCATCATGTGCAGTATAGGTCATCGTATAAATCTTTGTGAACGTCCCCTGTGGCTTACATAGAGAAGGTCCCTCAGTTAATACGCTACAGAGAAGTGCTTCTCAAGCTTCTTTTAAAAGTGTCACATCCTCCTGACACATGCGATATATCTGCTTGTTTTATACCTGATGTAAGTAATGTGAGAATTTGGTGTGTGAGAAAACCAGATCCTCAACAGGATTAGTTCGACCCCTAAATGAGATCAGTACCAGAACATTTGGGGGGCATCTGAGGTGGACAAAATAACGTGTACACCTTACAATATGATACAATTAAGAAACAATTAAAAAGCTACAGCCTCTAACTTTTTCCTTATCAGAAATTCAACATTCAAAGCTTCACTAAGGCAGAAACTAATGTTTCCTGAATGATTCCCTCGAGTCACGTATTGAGATATACAGATAGTTGCATGGAAAAACTAAGTGTGTCTGTGAGTGAAGCCAACACATTTAGTTGAACTTCACCGATTCTGTCAAGATGAGTGGTTACAAATTCAGCCAGAGGACGACCAGAAGCTTGTGAATGGCTATAAAAAGCACCTAATTGAGTTGAAAATGACCTAAAGGGACATTTAACCAAATATTATAATTACTGTATGTATATTTCTGAGCAGGCAGGTCAGATTTTTCAGAAGACCAACAATAAATTCATGGTTGCAAAGACATCATGTGATATTATTATTGCTTCCATCTGTCAAAACAAATCTAATACCATCCACTGGCTGGTCGCAGGGCTGCTGCAGATGATTTTGCCCAGGATGATATTTTATCTACACTGCAACTCCCCCAAATAAACTTAAGTTTTGAAATCCCAGGGAAGGAAAACGTTTGCTGTTGTTACTCCAACAGTGGTTTACTGCTACAACTCTCTGTGCAGTGGAGAGGCAGCAGGAGAAGTTCGTCTCCTGGAGGTCGACCAGCCAGTTTACAGGTGTAGCAGGCCTACCTCCACCTACTGGACTACGACACTGGTACTGAAATAAACTGGAACAACACTGATCATGCCTTTAAAGATTTCTAGCAATATCATATTCTGATATTTCATGATGCTGCTAGTTTCTCCAGGGGCCATTTTTTTATACACACTGAATGTCACCAGTCTCGCCCTTAAAGAGATATTCTTTCAGGGCAGTTCCTGTCTCTTGTTAAGTTTGGTTAAGGTTTGGTTAAGGTTTGTGATTAGAGTTTGACAACCTCAAGTTGTGCACTTGGGAGCCGAGGGCTGAAGGCACATACCACGACTACAACGTTCTTGGTTTAATTCCAGCTGTGGACCTTTTTGTTACCAGTCATAAACGCTGCTGTGGAATCATGAAGATTAATGTTAGAGATGAAGATGAAGGTGACCACTGCTGCAACCTTTACAATTCAAAATCCACCATTCGAAGACAAGATCAGAGCTTTGCAGTCCACATTTCTACCACATATTATTGGGAATAAAACTTCTGACATGTTGAATGTGATGAAGTTGTTTAATTAACTACCAGCTATAATAACTAATCCATATAGGTGTATATTTAAACAATGATGGTTAAAATCATTTATCAAGAAAAAACATCCAAGCATTTGCTCAAATTTGAGGATTTGCTGTTTATACCTGGCATTTTTCACAACTTTCTGATATTTTATTGACTAAAAAAATAAACAGAGTAATTGATAGATAAAATAGAATATAAAAAAAAGTCTCAACACTCTGGCCTCTGTCTTCTTTACTGTACAGGTGGGTGTGTTTCTACAGAAGCAAACAAAGAGCAAATACAATATGAAAATAGCTTACTTGACTAAAAGTGACTTGAGATGTAAGAATATATATAAGAAAGAATATAAACAATGTAAACACAATTTACTTCTGTCGCAGTAGCAATTCACAAAACTCACAATAACACACAATATAAATAACAGACACAAGAAAGGTAAAAATAACACAATATTTACAAATATATACATACACACACTTATACAAAGGACAGATAAAATAAACAATCAAATTTGAATATTAATCTAAAATGTGCAAAATAAGAGCATTCACATGGGGAACACTTTATATAACCGTCAGTAATAAATGGTGAATTTACAGTTCAGTATTTTTACTGTTAAGAAACAATAAAATGGGTCATAAAACATTTATTAAGTAATTGTAAAAGTTAAAAATCATCAGTTCCAACTCATCCAAGTAATGTTTATAAATGAACCACACAGTATTTATTATTATGAACATCAATTGCAACTTAAACAATTGCTAATAAGTCGTTTATAAAGCATTTTATTGCTTGATAGCAGTGAAATAACTGTTATTTTCTGTCATTCTGTTTCTGTCATTTATTTTATACAGCGCTTTTTAAAAAAGAGAAGTTTTACATTAAAAGCAGTTTTTTAAAAAGGTGAGTTTTGGTGAGTGTTTTGAAATAAAGAAAGTTTAATTAACTATAAATGTGCAGTTTTTCATTAGATGTAATTGTTTATTTTAATGATATGATGGATATTATAAAGTCTTACCAAATATATATGTATGTATTAAGATATCAAAGACAGACACAGACACCGAGGACATGCAGCAGCACCAGGGCTGGACTGTGCGGGACGCTTCTCTCTCCTGACCACTAGGTGTCAGACTTCTCTCTGCGGGCTGCCAACAAGCTGCTGGAGAAGAAGAAGAAGAAGAAGAAACTACGGAAGTACTGCTCCCAAACAGATTCCCGTTGGAAGAGTAAAATACAGTAGATCGCCTTCCTTTCATTAAATCAAATTAAATCTTGGACTAACCATTTCTCAGTAAGACGATGGGCACTAGAGATGACGAATATGATTATTTGTTCAAAGGTAAAACGAAGGTTTTTCTCGTTATTGTTGCAGCTCTCCAGTCCTGTTAGCTGACAGGCTAAACAGGCCAGCTGATTAACTGTCAGGCTATGCTAACTTAGCCGCCGTCAACCTTTGTGCTCCGATTGCTTTTCATCGAGCTTTCCGGGAAATGTCAGCAAGTTTGATCAACTTCCGTGACATAAAACGACCCTTCTCTACGCGCTGGGAGTGAAATTTGTAGTCGGTTCATCACGTTATGATAGTTATCGGTGAACGACAGGGCGTATTGAACGGTGGCTAGCGTTAGCTGTTAGCCGATGTTAGCTTGTATCAGTGGGCGCGGACCACAGTCACGTCGGACACACCTAACGTTTACCGTTATCACATCATCTGCCGAGCAGCCGAGCAGCCGAGCGAGCAGCAGAAATATTAAAACACACACAGGAAAATCGTTTAGTCGTTAGTTTACAGTAAAAATGCAGCTAGCTAGCTAGCTAGGCTCAGTGTTGGCTATTATTTATTAACTGCACTAAACGTTGATTTGGCGAAAATAAGATCAGTGAAGATGTAAACAAACTGGTGTCTAGTTAGATTTTAACAGAAGCTGGTCTTCTATATTGCTTTTGGGTTTGTGGAGCTTCGTTTTGAAGAAGATATTAGTGAAATTATTTATTAATGTTGGCAAATAAAAAAGTCTTGTAAATTTAACATCCTAAAAAGTCTCCACAGCGAAGTGTTTATGTCGTTTTACAAGTTTAACATTGTGTGTCTGATCATACTGACGGTGGTTGTGTATTATGTTTACTTCAGCACCACGTACTTGTACTACAAGTGCAAAATTACTATATACAAATACATAAATACATTTCCAAAGACATGCAGGTTAGATGAAGAGGAGACTCAGTTATTGTAGATGTGAGTTTGATTCTGCCATTAACAGTATACGCATGTTCACATGTCAGGCTGTAGACTGAATGAGCAGGAATAGATGTATGAAAGTAAATAAATACAGTATCACTTTATACCCGACATATACGAGTCAGGAGGGTTCAGAAGTCTGCTATATGTTGTACGATACTCTGGCAGCTGCAAGGCAATAAATACAACAATAAGGAGCCGTTATAGAAGATTACAGTAAATAATTAACTGACATTTAGTACAAGTATGAAAAAAACGTGCACAGACTGTATGATGCTTGGAAATAACATGATAACATGCTGCCAACTGAAAAACAACTGTGACTTATCAGACACTCGGCTGATGTTGAGTGATGTTTTATTGTATGTTGAGGTGTCATCAGAATGATCAAAATAGCGAGACTCATCGATTCGAAATATTTGAAACCGTTCAGTAATCGGTTTTCTGCAGTGTCAGCTGTGCTTTCTCGCTCTCTTCTCCGACAGCAAGTCGACACACAGGCTTAATCCAAAGTGTGATATTTAATGCTAAGTACAGTCTTCTTGCGGCTCTCTTCTACTAGCCAAGAAGAGAAAAGTCATATCTTGTTGTGATGTTATAGCCTTTTTATATTTATCTTTTAATAATAATCAAACATCATAGTTTTTCCTTATGGTATCGAAAATTGATCTTTTTCGAGGTATTGTAACAAAGCTAGACATTCCAGTATCGTGACAGCTCTACATAATGGAGCGTCGCTAACGAGCAGCATAAAGTGAGATCAGTGCGCTCGTGTAATTTGTATGAAACCTGTTAGAAAGTGGCCGTTATAAATGTAACGTAATTGTACATTTTCTAATATATATTTGTCTTAAAGGTTGTATTAACATGTGTTTCCTCTGTCCTGTGTTACAGTGGTGCTTATCGGTGACTCGGGCGTGGGAAAAAGTAACCTGCTGTCCCGTTTCACCCGAAATGAGTTCAACCTGGAGAGTAAGAGTACCATCGGAGTGGAGTTTGCCACACGCAGCATCCAAGTGGACGGCAAGACGGTGAAGGCTCAAATCTGGGATACAGCTGGTCAGGAGCGCTACCGTGCCATCACATCAGCGTGAGTATAAAGGAGGAGGCCATCAGAGCAGATCATGAACTCCTGTTGACCTTTTGTTTGACCCCAGCAGGTCTGTTTTTTGATGTAAAAGGGAGTAAGTCTCCATGTGGTATCATTCCATCTCCCATATCGCTAAACTCTCCTCAGCAATCTCCAGCTGTTAAAAAATGGCAGTTAGATTAGTTAGTTTTGTTTATTTTTGTCTGAAAAGATAACCTAAACTAACTAATCATCTAAAACTCAACTGAGCAGCTCATGTATCCAGCTAGACTAATATAAAACCATGACACGTTAAAGGCTGGAATCAGATTACCAGAGCGCTCCCACCAAATCACATCTTTATTTTGCTCTGACGATGAATGTATGATGACGACGGTGATGCTAAGTGTGCATGCGTCCCTGCTTCAGGTACTACCGCGGGGCTGTGGGCGCTCTTCTGGTCTATGACATCGCCAAGCATCTAACCTATGAGAACGTGGAGCGCTGGCTGAAGGAGCTGAGAGATCACGCTGACAGCAACATCGTCATCATGCTGGTGGGCAACAAGAGCGACCTGCGCCACCTCCGGGCTGTTCCCACCGATGAGGCACGGGCTTTCGCTGGTAAGAATGTCATTTTCTATTCTTACATCTTTTAACCTTCATTGAACCGTAAAACATCATCTGTAAAACAGTTTTCATGGGGACAGAAAATACAAAATATGCCACAAAATTAGAAGTAAATGAGACCATTTCTGATACAATCATGTAAAGAATTCATCCTAAAACACCTAAATGACACCTTAAATCACAAGAGTTCCCTAAAAGCATGAAAATATCCAAAACAATAACCCACAAAACATCAAGAGCTCGCAGGGCTGATACCAGTAACGATAATTATCTTTCAGATATTTGGAACTGAAATACATTTGCAGTACATATTTGAAGTACTGTATTTAAGTACAATTTCGAGATACTTTACTTGAGTATTTCCATCTTCTGCTTCTTCATAATTCAACTCCATTACATTTCATAACTTTAGTTACTAGTTTCTTTGCTGATATTATACATATATATTATTACTCATGACATTTAACCAATCAGATAGTTTTGTGGGCGGGACACTGAGTGAGGACAGAGTGGTGACTACAAAAAGTAGCACATTATTAAATTAGGCAGTTTTATCGGCAGTCAGACAAAAAAAACACAGATAATCGAAAAAATAATGAATATCGGAGCTGATAACCGGCCTATCCCTAATTTGTAGGGCTGCCCCCTAAACATCAGCGATTCAGTTCGTTAATCCTTCCAGTCGAAACTCATTTTTAATATTTAACAGCTTGAACCACAAACACGACAAATTAAAATAATGACGTTCCCGGTAGGGATGGGAATTACAGGGTAACTCATGTTGCAATACTATCATGAGTTGTTGCCGATGACAACAGTCTGATGGCAATACAAGGATCCTGCAGTGATTGATAGATTGTAAGACAAACATCTGAAGAAGAAAAAACACCCCTGAAGAGGCAAAAAGCTGAATTATTATTCACTGTGATGTGTCGGTTTCATAGAGATTGAAAAGATAAAACAGTTGCAGAGTTTTTGCTTCGTGTCTGCATGTTTTAATAAGAATAGCAATATTTGGTGCCAGTGGCAATACGATATTATTGTGTTCACCATTTAGAGTCGACTTGGAAAATCCTGCCTCAGGTGCAGCCTTAATGATTAGTAAATTAAATAGAGACTTTACTTTGTATCTTTGAATCTTCTGCTGATTCTAGCTGAATGCATTAACGTGCTACTGGAGATGAAATGTTTCTCTCAGTTATGGTGTGATTATGTTTCAGCTGTGGTTGTTGCTCAGTCACACGGGTCAAACTGCTCTGCTATCTGAGGAATGTGACATATTTGAAAAACGGTTAACGTGTTGCTTCAACTTTGCCCTGCAGAGAAGAATGGTTTATCTTTTCTGGAGACGTCGGCTCTGGACTCCACCAACGTTGAGACGGCCTTCCAGACCATTCTGACAGGTTCGTTCTGCGTTTTCAGCCTTTAGAGGCATCACATGTCCACATTCACCCATCAGACAGTCCCCACAGTGAGGAATGAGCTCATTTACTAAAGTAACCACTTCCTTGACGTGTGACAGCATTCTTAACATTTATTGAGGAAATGATCCACAGTTCAGTTCTTGTTACAGGTGTTTTTATTATCAGAGCTCAGAGGTTTTATGAGGCTGATCACAGCGAGAGGGAAGTCAGCTGTTGAATGAACTTGTGTTGCCGGGCAGAGACACAAACAGACCAGAGCTACACAGCGACACTGGCCTATCTTTGTTATATAATGTTGTCTGAAGGACTTATCTTTCAGGAGTGGCAAACCTTCCATTATCACGAGTGAGATGAGCGACAGCAGAGATAAAACTGTTCCTGCTCGTGTCAGTCTGGCTGAAACTGTACGAGACAGCCTCAACAGACCGAAAGGATAAAGTTAGTAAACACGGTGCCTTCATGTGGTTAAACTGATCAGGATGGTGATTGATATCAAAACTAATATAAAGTTGGCTCAGTGACATCAATGCGTTTTTATTTTAGTTCCAGTAAATCTCATAAAAAGAGCAAAACCAATAATGTTTCAGTCCGTCTCTAAATACTTTCTGACATTTTTCCGATTGAAATCTAAATTCTTTAAAAAACTAAAATATATATTCGATTTTTTTTTCTTCAAAAGGCTCAATAACCAACAGCTGGCCGCAATCAGGAGAAATAATGCATTTGTTGGGGACTATTTTCAGCGGCGGATTAATCCACATTTGGTGCTCTGGTTAAATAAACTACAGTCTGTGTTCATGGTGATGAAGGAACAACAGTGGAGCTCATTGATGTTTTTTGGACAACAGTGGAGCTCTGTTGGGACGCATTTCAGGGTTTAGGGCTGGGCAGTCTTTGCCAAAACAATAAGGACTCTCTTCACCTCCCCATACTTATATTTTAAGAGTGATTAATTTGCCCAATAAATGACAAAGCCGACAATAAAAGAAGATAAAGATGAATTTGTCAGAGCTGTTTATGCTCCAATAATCACGAACATTCTGAAATCATCTGAGCTCGACCTGAAACCTCTGATTTCAGTGATAGATATTGAAGATCTTGCAGGATTGTAAATCTTCACTGTGACTCTTTGTGATGTTGCAGTCTGCTTCCTGTCACCTGACACCCACAGGAAGAAATGGAAATCTCGTCTAGAGCAAAAACAGTTTTCTAGCTTCCAGGTTCAGGTCATGGTTTTGCAGACTGCAAATAGCTCTCCTCATCTCAGGGAAAGTTTTGCAAATATAAAACCTCCATGGATCAAAAATTCATAATAGAAAGAGTCATAATTGAGCCTGTTTGCAGTTCGAGGTGTCCTGTCAGCAGTTTGACTGACGTCTCTTTTATAATGTTGCTGTGAGGAAAATGCTTTCAGGGCCACAGGAGAATGTTTCGCTGTAATAGTGGCGACTGGGTGAAAGTGGCTGATCGGTGCTCGAGTATCCAGGTCTAAATTATAGATTCATGCGTCCGTCACATCGTTTGTATTTAAAGTTAAATTGACATTTTAAGCTGTTCTGGAAACGAGCATGAACTACGATCTGTCTCTGCGGCAGGATGGTAAATAGGCATCGGCAGTCTGTTCCTCAAATGACGCCGTTATTCTCCTCCCCCCTCCTTCCTCCCCCATCAGAGATCTACCGTATCGTCTCCCAGAAGCAGATGTCGGAGCGTCAGGAGAGCGACATGTCCCCCAGCAACAACGTGGTCAACATCCAGGTGCAGCCCACCGAGAACAAACCAAAGATGCAGTGCTGTCAGAACATCTAGCCCCGCCGCGGATCTGCTGCTACCCCTCCTCCCCCCTTTTCTCCCCCTCTTCTCTCTCTCTCTCTCTGCAGTCCTTGCCTCCCTCCCTCCCCCCCCACCCCGCTCACAGCTCCTCAGACCCCGCCCTCAGAGAATAGACTGCCTCGGTGTACTGCGTGGTGTGGGAGGGACGAGCCGCAGCTTCGAGGCTGTGACCCGAACTCTGCACCTACCTGTACCTGCCTCCCCCACCCAGACCCCGCCTCCCCCCCCCCGCCCCAGGTTAAATAATCCCAGTATAAGAAGTCACCGCGTGGGGTGGCCCCCCAAGCAGAGCCCCTCTGTTGTTAGGCTACTGCAGGACAGCAGGCAGCAGGCATTTCATATCACTTTAGATTTCATTACTGTAGATGCGCTGACATGTCACAAAAATGTCTTAATATATGAATGTGATTTGTTTTCTTCTCTCTTCTTCTTCTTCTTCTTCTTCTTCATCCTTTGTGCTCCTGTTGATTTCTCCACTTTTTTTATGATCTTTGTCTGTCTTGTATCATATATCTACTCCAAGGTATATATGAATTTAAAGCACATCGAAGTTGCTCTGAAGTGTATTCCTATAAACAAGCTTCTCCTCTGTCATTTTAGCCCGCCCCCCCCCCTCTCCTCTTTAGTGCAATGTACTGTTTTGGAAACCATGTGGATGTATCGAGCACCGTGTAGACGTGCGTGCTTCGGTAGTGTCATGCCATTTGATCTGATTGCTGTGAATACGACGCTAGTGAAACGTAGAAACTTTTTTGCATTGGCCGAGCTTCAGTGTGCGCAGCGGACAGGTCGGGTGTGAGCTTGCATGTAGCGCGCAGCCTCGTGAGCGTTGTCGTCAGAGCAGGTGGCAGGTTCGGACCAGCTTTGCATGTCGTTTAAAAGATGGCACTCTGCTGTGCTGCATGTTTAATCAGGGGACAGACTCAACCTGGACTCTATGTGGAACACTATCATTGCCTCGAGGGTTTGTGATTTTAGGCCGCGGAAGCTGAACACGACTCGCGTACGTTTGGATCCTCACGTTGTCCCACTTTAAGTCTCAGTGAGGCGTCACGCTTCGACTGAGGAGGATTTTCTGATTGAAGACGCGTCAGTCCATCGGGCTTTTCCTGCTCCAACATTAGGAGAACAGTATGCATTCATTTTTGACATATTTGACTACAACTATGCAGAAACTAGCACATGGCTGTTTGGAGTTTTTTCTTAGTGCACTTCTATAGCAAATGAAGGAATCATAAAACAGTTAAAGTATGAGTAACCGAGGTAGTATTCTTGTGACCTTCTCAATAATATTTAATCAAAACTCTCCTGACGTCGAGCGAATTATGCTTTGCATGCAACCACAGAACTGTAGTTAGGACGCACTGAGAAAGTAAGAAACGGAAAATGTCTTTCACCCACTTGGTTGGATTTCATGAGCGTGTCAAACTGTTGCACTGAACCTTAGTAGTTGATCTAGTAAACATGCTTTCTTGTCTAGGATTAGATTTGTACTGCACATCGAGAATCTGGACCTCTCTCCTCAGATTGGACGTACTGTATTTAAGACGGTGCCACTTTTCAAAAACCAAAACATAACATTCAACAACACCGGCAGAGTCTCAAAAGTCTTTCCTCAAGTCCTCAGGTCTCCAACCGACAGACGAGTTTCTCCTCTGTTGAGCTTTATAATCCAGACACAAGGAATAAAAAGGAAAAACTGTTGGAATTCAGCCACACTCTGCAGGTCACAGTGCCTCCTTCACCGTGCGTACCTGTCCCAGAACGCCTCCCATTCACCCGCCAACAACTCACCATCATACCCGCCTCCTCCTTAACCAATAACCTTGCTTCGTCTGTCTGTCTGTCGAGGAGACAGACGGCCGTGTTGCCCCCCCGTCACATTAAGCCTACGTACACCGAGCTGCCTCTGACTTCAACACAATGCATGGCTTTCTGTACGACTGCAACTCCACGTCGTATCGCCTTATGTAGCTAACATTGTCATTACTGTCCATGAAATCTGCTAAAGGGTCAGGCTTGGCTAGCTAGGATGACATGCTTAACAAGCTAACTGTTGTGCCCAGTCCAGTCTGTGAACTGACAGATGCCTCGCTAACAACCCTCCTGCTAAAACTCCCGAGTGTGTGTTCTGTTCAATCTCCAGGTTCTAGCCGTGTCAGTGTGTGATGGTGTTAGCAGACATATACAATGCCTGAACTCGGTGTGTGTGTATGTGCGCTTAGAGGCAGAGGGTAGATCGGTAGCTCTGGAGTGAGCGAGCCTGGCTGGAAGTGCCAATGGCGTTTTTTTGTTCTAACAGACGGCGCCGCCAGCCGAGCCTCTCCACACTCACTAGCTGGCAATCTGTCGAAGAAGTGATTCCTTTTTTTTTCTGAAAATATGATTTCTGATCCTGATTCATGTACCTCCATTGTTCTGTGTTTTTTTAAGAAGTGTGTTTTTGATTTTTTTTCTTTGATTTTTTTTACTATATTGAATTCTATAACTGACTGTAATTCCAGTGTAAACGTGTAAGAGTGAAATGATGTCATTTCAATGAATTTGGAGGGTTAAATGTGAGAGGGGGGTCAAAATGAATGGTTTTATGTTTTGTACAGATTGATAAATTGTACAATTGTGTCTATATCTTAAGTTATCAGTTCATCTTAATAAAGCGCACCAGTCATAAACCTTTACATGAGCTTGTGTTTTACTTTTGCTATTGCTACATCTTCTCATTAACGGTAGAAATTTGGTATTTACAGGCAAAAATAAAGTGTTAAGTTAATGTGTCTTTTCTGTGTGGTTCTAATTCAGAAAAGTATATTAATTGAACAAAATGTCCAATATTAAATAAGTATCTGGTTTAAATGGATGTGTCAGTTTGAGACAGAACGATCTGGAAAGGAAACAGTTTGGAAAAGAGCAGGCGCTGTCAATACTCGGCCGGTGATTGGACGAACCATCTGTCTATCGCAAGTTCAGCGAATCAGATCGACAGTAGCAGAGCGCTGCCACCAGCGGAGCCAGATGGTAAATCAAACTTAATAAAGTCAAAACATCTTTTCCATCGAGAAAATCCTTCAGTTCACTTGATGACTGATGCTACAGCAGCTACACTCAGCTCTTGTTGTTTTCAGACTAACAATCACTTCTCTTGCTGGTCGTCACCATGAATGTTAAAATTGGTCTTTGAGATCAGAGCTGAAACAATTAGCCGCTGTAATAATGAATTTCTTGACAGAATATTAGTTAATATTAGTTATTAATATATTAATATTATTACTACATCTTAGCTGTTCTGACCCTCAGGTGTGCAGAAACTACAGGTTATGGTAATCATCTTTATCACCTGATAAAAAAAAATCCATATCGTGCATCCCTAATTTAATTTTAAATTCAATAAACAATTCAAAGATCATAAACTGTGATGGACATTTTTCCACCATGTTTGTACTTTTTGTGGATTAAAAAAATTAACAGAAAAAAATTCTAATTAAACTTTAACGTCAGTATGTGTAAATAAAACTGCAGATAAAAACCCCAGTGAACTCTATCGACTGTGTTCACTTCAATATAATTGGCTTTTTTCTTTCTCACAAACTCAAATTAAAGAGTTGGTACTTACTCTGCGTTCTGTCTCTGTCTTTATTTTCTCTTTAATGAGCGCCAAATTACAAAGTCCTCTCCAGGAAATTAGAGAAAGTTCAGCACCCATGGGATTAAGCGTCAGCATGTTTTTAGCTGCTCAGGTTGAAGCACAGCAGAGGTTTGATGCACAGACTTCTTGATTTCTCTAATCAGACCAAAGAAGTTAAAACACCTGTGCAGGTGCACCCAGGATGAACACGACCTCTTTTACTCGTCGCAGTAGGAAAAGCTTAACTGTAGGTTACGACAATGTGACAGCCAGCTCTGTAATGGCTGCCTCTCTGGATTAATTAATTGTTTTGTGTGATTTGATTTTATTCTGATTATTAAAGCTGCTGTGTAAAGAGACATGACAACACTCCCCTGAGCTATGACAACTTTATTGAGTTTAGGGCTCGAAACAAAAAGAACTAACAAGCAGCACTCATCACATCTACTGTCGCTGAAACTACCATTTGGATCAAAGCTGAAGAAAAGACGAGCGAGAGAAAGTCGGAGCAAACGGAACAAAAGTAGGAAACTAAACATGGGAGAACGAAGCTGCTCACATCTGATTGTCAACATGTCCTGTTATTGCTGTTTGACAAGTGTAATTATCAACATCTTCAACAAAACTGACCTGTGTGTCACTGAAAAGTCAAGCTGGATATCATACATGTCAGCTCTATTTAATGAGATATCAGGTGCTACAGTAAGATTAGAAACACGTTTTCATTGAGTTCAGGAACAAAAATACACTAAATTCTGTTAAGACAGAGTGGAGGTGAAGTAAATTAAAAAGTTTAAACACAAATATTGAACCATCATCGGTGTTTCATGGGAAGTGCTTCTACTTTTGACCCTTTTGAGCTAAAAACGATCAGCCAATTAATCAAATACTCAACAACTACTCTGATAATGAGGGCTGGGCATCGTTAAAAAAATAAAGTCAAGAATAACAAAGATTTCCATACTGGTCTTTTTCCTGCAGGCCTCCAGACAAGCATGCTGCATGTTTACTGGCTCACTGACGCTGATGACAATAACTCCATAGTTATTTAAATTTGGTATCGTATCGTAGAGTATACAGGCAATTTGATCGGTGCCATAAAAGTATTGAAGTTTGATACCCAGCCCTACTGATAATCCATTAATCGTCGCGAAAAGGGCAAAAATGAGTTGCTTTTCTTTCCCTCATGTGATAATAACTGACTTCCTTTGGGTTTTGGACCGTTTCATTTAATTTTCTCATTTTAAATTAATCTTGAATGCAATGAAATGAAGTTTGTCTTCCCTACATGCTACTCACAAAAAACAGAAAAGACCTAGATGGAGTAGTTTGTATATTCATGTGTTGAGGATGAGTTCAGGAGCCTCACAGCCTGAGGAGTGAAGCTGCTGTCTTGTCTGGTGGCAGCGGATACTTCTGTATCTCCTGTCAGACGATTGATAAGTTGAAGGAATAATCGGAAGATGATGAAAATAACTGTTAGTTGTATGTTTCAGATTGAAGTTGTTCCCATGTTGAGACAGTCAGATGACAATAATCGGTTTGCACCAAAGGACATAATAAGGGAATTCCTGGCTAACTATAATATCTTGAATAATCTTTGGCATGCATGTGTATTAAGCTTGACACAACTAAAGAAAAGTACAATAATAACCACTAGTGTACAGTAAGTGTACAGCCGATACACCACTTTGTCTACAGTACATACAAAAAGATAACTTTTCAGAGAGAAAATATGGATCCCCGGCAGGATCTGTAAATATGTAAACAGGAAATAAGAAACGATGTGTAAAAATACCAGAATACCAGAACTATACAGGTAGTGAAAATCTGACCAGACTGCAGTTTGTGTGCATTTCTTCACATATGTTTCCTTTTGTTGGGAGTTCATCAGAGTGTTGAGCACCTTTTCTCCGGACAAGTTTGTTATGCCGCAGGCAATAATGCCGACATGATGCTGCTTCTTCTTTGTACAAGTTCTGTAGATCCAGTCAATCCAGGTGTGAAGTGGGCCTCAGTCTCGTCGGTGGCACGCACATTTAGTTTTTGAGTTTTAAGAAACAGTCTCACCCAGACAAATTTACATGAGTAGCTCAGTCACTTTGTTTTTCTTCTCCTGTCGTCCTCGAATTTCCATCTTCTGACCCGGGACGTATCAAAAAAGACAAAGAGATCCGCATACCAGAAAAAAGGTACACTTGTGTGCATACGTACGTGTATCTTCCCTCTAATGACATTTTGTTTGATGATGGGGGATTTACAATACAACACACATATGTAGTATTGACTGGCACAGAAACAGCTCAAACAGTTTGGATATAATACAATGATAAATATCAAACAGCGGCGCAGCGGTCCGAGCTGCACCAACGAGACTCTCACCTCTCTCACACGCACATACACACAAATAAATAAATGATAGTCCCAATAAAACAGCTCCTCGTGTCCTGTGAATGTCCGACTGCACTCAGCGATTAAAAAAAAAAGAAAGATGTTTCCAGATTACGTTCCAGTTCACAGTTTCCTGGTTCCGGATGAACCGGGAGCACCGGTCCAGTGTCCAGTCTGGGTGCTGGGTGCTGGGCGGTCTAGAGCAGTGAGCTGGTGGGGCTGCCGGGCAGCGGGGGGCTGTGGCTGTGCAGGGTGAGGCTGTGGCTGTGAGAGGGGCTCGGGCGCACAGGCAGCAGGTCGTAGTGGCTCGGGATGTGGCTGTTCCTGGGAAGGTCGTACGGGTTCTGAGAGTAACTGGGAACCACCATACCGCCGGCTCCCTGGACGATACTGATGGTCGGTTCTGGGACGGAGAGAGAGAGAGAAGAGGATTTCAAGTTCCATCCAAATGTTATAATTCTCAATAATATGATGGATATGACGGCGTCTGGGTCCGGACATGGACCACTTCCAGTCTATTAGTTTTCTATAAAGAGAGATGGCAACCCCCCCTCAACAAGGGGGATGACATCACCCCCATCCCCCTTTTCAATCATTTATTAGTTATAGGTTCTGGTCTGGATATGATGACGTTCGGGTCTCCACCTCACAGTTAATGGCAGGTTAACAAGGGGGATGCATGTTATGTCATTTTGACATTTGACATTCCTTCTTGATAATTTATCAGTTCTAGGTCTGGTTCTGGATATGACGGTGTCTGGGTCAGGAGGAGGAATGCGGTGACCTCGGGGAGATGGCTAACACCCCCCTCCGACCTCAAACGTACCCATGTCGTAGACGTTCTTGGCCGGTGCGGTGGTGGTGGTCGTCGTGGTGATGATGGCGGCGGAGCAGCAGTGTGTCATGTGTTCGTGGTGAGCCGGTGACTTCATCTCCACGTAGCTGCTCTCTGAGTGTTTACACAGGGCAGGCGGGTCGTTGATGGTGGCGTACGGGTTCTCGCTGTTGAGGGAGCAGGTGCTGGACAAGGAGCCCTTCATGTAGTCTAAAACATAAAGACCGCATGAATCAGTGGGAGAAGAACGCGTTCACACGAAATTACAAAATGACTCTCAAACCCAAAGATACTCAAGAATGAAATGTTCCCAAACTAAAACAAGGCTGCTCTTTCATTTCCTGACGGCCGGTTATGAAACCGTGTTTCATGGGTCATTTCTGCAACATTTCCTGCAGAGTGTGGCTGAAACCTGGTAATCACAAGAGTTACCATAGTAACCAATTCATGTCTGATAATGAGGGATGATGAGCAGGACGGATCTTTGAGCACTCAGATGTCATGTGAGAAATGTTCCACTTCTACGACTCCAGATTACATGACTGTTTTTTTGGTTTGTTTTACAGGATGAGGTTGGTGGGATTCTCTATTTCTCCAGTTTATCAGAGAAAACTTTCTCACTTTTTAATCTCAAGTCTGTTGGGTTGTACAAAAAATGTATTTAATCACTACTCTGACAGTTCTCGTTAGGAGAATGAATTCACTGTTGGTTTGGTGTTTTCATGGTTTCACCAGACTTGTCCGTTAAGAAACACACACGTCAGAGTAATCACTGCATCACTGGACAACAAAGGTGAAATTTCACAGCCAACGTCGACATTCAAAAGCAGTTCAGGTTAAAAAACACGGACAGTCTGTGAAGCTGCAGCAGAAGGAAAAAAACACACAGTAAGTGTTTGAGGAAAACACACAGCATTCAGTTATTGTGCAGGAGAGATTCCCCCGGGTGAGTTTTGGGAGTGATGGGGGTCAAAGCAGGAAGAGGACCCCCGCAGAGAGGGAAAACACACAGAGGAGAGGAGTCATCCTGCAGAGACACAAACACACCTGTCAGCACATCAGCAGATCAATCACAAACATTTTATCTCGACAACAAAGCTGAACATTCAAGTACAGGCTCGGATCTGCGATCATGCTGAGCAGCAGACCACAGGAGGGCAAAGTAAGTGTTGTGATTCACTGTTCCTCACACCAGTGGTTAAAGTGAAGTAAATTCACTTTAAGAATCAGTGTTTCGCTTGAGTCGTCCCTTTTCACGACACTATACTTCTACTGCGTAACATACAGAGAGAAAATACTGGATCTTTTACCACACAAGCTTCAATCATCAATCAAGTAATTAAATAGGCGATTGCAAATTATCAAAAAATGGAATGGTCTGTTTTAATAACTAATTAATTTTAATTAAAAGTCATTTTTCATGCAGAAATGCCTGAAATACTTCTTGGTTTTAGCTTCTTAAATGTGACAACTTGCAGGTTTTCCTTCTTTTAAAAGACAGTAGACTCAACATTTTTTTAGGTTTGGGACTGTTGGTGGGACAAAACAAGATTGTGTGTGTGATTGTGTGTGATAAATAAAGATTCTTCTTCTGGTGTGTGACGGTGTCTCTTTAAAAGACACAGTTTCAATAAATTGTGGAGTACTACTAGGTAGAATAAAACCTATTGTGGCTCCAGAGGAAACTGCATGTAATCTGATAAACTACCGCCAGTGATGTCACTCAGTGGCTGAGTTGCATTGTGGGTAATGAAGGCTCCGGGTCAGACCTTCTCTTTTCTGTCACATGTGATCAGATTGTGTCTGAACCTCAGAGCAGCGTCCAGTCTGACTTTCAACACAGGGAACTGCAACATAAAAGCTGAGGTTCAAAATGCAAGAGAGGCAGTTATTGGCTGAGGGAACTGTTCGAGCAAGAGGATTGGCTGGGGAGTCAGAGGCTGACGAGGTCACACAGGCTCAGTCCACCTCACACTGTACCTCTGTAGCGCGGCTCCACGTGGTAACTGTAACGCCGGTCGATGCAGTAAACACCTGCACAGAAAGCAAAGGGAAAAGACGGATATATTCTTCATGTTCATATATTCTTCAGTGTTTATACTTGATTACTCTTGAAGATTTAAAAGGGATTATTACTTCTGTATTCATGTGTAAATTTTTCACAAGGTTTTGTCACAGTGGATGATAATGCATGGCAAAGAAAAGGAAGATGGTCATAAGATAAACTAAATCTGTGTAGTTATCTGTCTGAGAACGTAGAAACAAACAAACAGACAAACAAACCAAAAACAGAGACTGACCCAGATCACCGAGGTTACAGTACGCCCCCCACTCTGGAGCACTGTTCCTGTGTCGCTTCTTTGTTTTCATCTGGAAAAGGCACAGAATGATAACTCATGAGAAACACTAAACGTAGTTCCATGATAACTAAAACAAAACAAAACCACGGCCTGTAACCCACAAACAAATGTAGTTAATTAGTTTCCTCAGCAGGCTTTTATTGTGAAAGTATAATAATATATATATATCGATATTGAATTCTTTACTCCCGAGTATCGGCGTCGTCATCGGCCCCAAAAATCAAGTACTGGTCGGGCTCCATGAAATATAGTTTGGTGCAGACATTAACACACATACAGCCAATGGAAATGTACACAATTCAAGCTGGCGTGTACATTATATAACAGGCAAACAAAACAAAAGCTAACTGACTCCACTGTTAATAAGCGAAGAAATCTGTTAAGGGTAAGAAAGTCCTCAGACCCACCTTGGCGGAGCTCCTCTTGTCTGGCTTGGCGTAGTGAGCGGCGTAGGTGCAGGGCCCCAGGGTGCGGTAGCTGGGGTTGGAGAAGCAGCGGCCCACGGTGCTGTTACTGGGAGAGGAGTCTGCAGAGGAGAGCAGGCCTGTGCACTGTAGCCCTGCTGTCACCACATGACATCAGCACTGGTTCTTACATCCTGCCCCTTCTATCAGCACCATAACATACTGCACATGCAACGTGCACACACAGTGCACCTGACAACCTGACACAAGAGTCTGAGGTAACGCATCATCCTACAGGTCCAGACACTTCATGGTAAGTCGGTGGTAATTTACAAGCAACACATTGGAAATTTCTTTGAAAATCACCACAATGATTTCAAAATGACAAAAAATGACCCCAACATGATTTCATAATAAAATTCAGCTATTTTCCAACAAGCAGTTAATAAACGGTTGATAATTTCTTTCATACATTTCCAGGAAACTTCCAACTAGTTTCTGTCTAACTTCCTGTCAGGTAATTACCTCCCCCGAGGTAGCTATTGTGGTAATTGGGGGATAATTTTAAAGAAACTTCAAATATGTTATGGTAATTACCACCTACTTATCATAACAAGTTTTGGACCTGTGTGTTACCAACGTGACACTGCCGTCTGGAGCTGCAAATTAAAATGAAGAAGCTGGAACCAAGAGGAGGAACTGCAGTCTCCAAGAACATTTGCTTTCTTTGTCTGCTTATTTCTGCTCGTGGTCATTGAAGGTTTGAAGCTGCACAGACAAAACTCATCTACAATCAATTTTCATTAATCGATTAATATTTTCATTTATCAAGCAAAAACGCCAAACATGTGGATCTTTAGCCTGTTGGTGGAAAACTAATCCTGAAAACAATCCCTTCCCGTCCTGGTTCAGGTCGTTTAATCTGCCTGTGAAGAAAGAAAAGCACCTGGAAGAGAAAGAATTGAAAGCACTCGGGCGTCTCACCTGAGAGCGAGTAGTCGGTGGAGTTGATGTGCAGGGCGGGCGTGTAGGTGACGCTCGGCACGTGGTGACCTTTCTCTCTCTGCCGATAGCGGAACCAGATCACCAGACTGAGCATGGCCATGATGAGCAGCAGCAGGAAGATGATGCCCAGCACGGCGCCGGCCGACTGCCGCTCCGACGCCAGAGCCGGACTGATCTTTGTGTACGGGTTCAGTTCTTCCATCATCAGAGCCGCTGAGGACAAGAGGCAAAAAAAAGGCATTTTACATTCGGGCTGTTCTGACACATGAGCAGCACCTAACATAGTATTTCATCTCTGAAGTTTCAAAATAAAAGTTTAAATGTAGCTTATTGCTGCTTTTCCTTGAATCTATTCAATTTTGGTGTTTTTCCTTCAAAGCATTTACCTAAATCTATAAGAGGTAGACAAAATAACATGAACAGGTAACAGAGAAAACTTGAACTGACATAACTGTAAACACAATGATAAATGTGGGTCTAATAAGGTCACGTGCCAATTCATTGTGTTTTTGTGAAACTCATCATGTGGCTGTTGGTCATTTTGAACTTGTGACATCTTTGTTGATATAATTCATGTGTGTGTGTGTTTGGCTTAGACTGATTCCTAATAAACATATTAAAAAACAAGTTTATTAGCATTCTTTAGTGACGGGTACACCTTCCTAAATCACCTCGATACTTATTCCCTGTCGTCAAACTTGTCTTCATAACACTGAATGACTTCAGTACCACTGTAGTTGAGGTCAAGAAAAACATTTATGACCAGTGTTAATGTATTATAAGACAGGACGAGGGCGGGGCTAGCTGGTTAGCATGCTAACTTCAGTAGACATCTCTGCATCACAGTCTACAACACGCGGTCATGTCTTTGATTTAATGTAAACACTTGTTTCTCCATGTTTCTGTCAAGTTGTCAAAACAAAACTTTTTAAAAAATGTTGTACAACTAACTAAGTTATCTGGAAAACAGAAGCAGTTTGTGCTGCTAATGACTCAGAGTTTGAGAAGATTAAATATTGAGTCCCACTTTTTAGTCTCAGTATATTAATAAAATCTGTAAAGTTTCCAAATTACTTCAGTTTCTTTTGTTCGCAGACGGTACACACACACACACACACACACACACACACACACACACCCACACATATTTTTTGTTCTGGGCAGGATTTAAAGACAATATGATCTTATTAAGTAACATTTATGAGAACAAAGAAAAAGGGATGGCCACATGTATCTACAGTATCTTATATTATTACTAAGAGAAGGGCAGGTTATATACTTTTTTCTTCCTTCTGCTCCTGTTTTGTTCATGAAATGTGTGTAAGTATGGTGGATAAAAGTGTATTATTTATCTTTTTTTTTGGAAATGTTACACTAAATAACCCAAATATTAAGCGAACTAAAATAAGACAAAAAGTTCCTACTAGCTGTAACATGAATACATCCTGCAGACATGTTGGACCATCAGAGGACTCTCTGCACCTTCTTTTTAAAAATTAAATGCACATGTTCCTCCACCATCTTTTATTTTTTATGATTCATCTGGACATCATCTAAACCCACAGGAAGAAGCAGCTTCAAACTCATCACTCAGCCACAGCTACATTCTCCTCCCGCCGTGCAGAGCCATCATTTCTCACCCTGGTCGCAGCGGATCCCTTTGAAGCCGATGCTGCAGTAGCAGGTTCCCGTCACGTAGTCGCAGGTGGCGTTGTTCATACACTCACACAGCTGCTGGCAGCCGTAACCAAACGTCCCCGCCGGACACTCTGGACAGGGAGCAGAGGTTTAATACACATTTAGATCTCACGGCTGGATGCACAGATGTTACGGCTGTCATCTGTGAACTCATATTTCATGCTTTAACTTTAGTTAATACGATTAACTTCTGATAAACGGACATCTGTGAATGAAAATGTCTGATGTAGAGATGTGCAGACACTCACTGAGCTCACAGCTCTGTCCGATGAAGCCCGTCCTGCAGGAACACTGTCCGGTGATGTGGTCGCAGTCGGCCCCGTTCTGACAGCGACACACCTCAGCACACTGAGAGCCGTAGAAACCTGAAGGACACCCTGAAGACGAACACACAGGACGTCCTTACAACACACTTTGCAAAGTCAGCTGTTCCACTCTTCAAACTCAGAGATGATCCGTAAATCTGGAAGCAGCTTTTTCTGAGATTGGCTAATCTGTTCTGTCACTGTGGAGCCAACACGGATCAGCTCTGCAGATTGAACCAAACCCAGTTTGAATTTCACACAGATTTAAACAACAGACTGAAGAAACTCCAGAGTGAGAATTAGTTTTTCCTGCTTTTTGTTTTGCTGACACGACAACAGACTCCAACGATTCAATGAACATGATGTTCACACAGGTTGTAAACAAACATATGGAGGAAAGAACAACGCGAGTCTGTTGTGATGACCATCGCACTGTAGATGTTCCCATTCGATTTATTTGTTTTCACGGTTTAGATAATATGACTAACAGGAGATTTGTTTACGGCCTCTGTGTTTAAAGACTTTGTTAAACTGTTTAAGTGATGTCATCATGTCCCAAATTTCATCAAGTAATGTCATAAGTGGGTAAAATATTTCAATAATCCTCATTATCAGTTATTGCTTCATGAGCGAAGTATTTTTGAACGACAACATAACTAAAATGTACCAACGTAATGGTCTGAACCCAGGAAACGAATGAAGACTCAGGGCAGATGAATGAGGTCCGGGCATCGATGGATCATACATCAAAAATATGACATGACAGGATTTGGTTTTGTTTCCTGAAACAAGGACGGAAACTGAGAAGCTGCCTGACCTTTGCCAAACAGTATTTGAATGGTGGCACTAAACTCAATGAAGGAAATGAGGAGGTAGGGAAGGAAGGAAGGGAGGAAACATTGTAAGGAGGTAAAGGAAGGAATGGGCTCTTCTCAATTCTCCATTTTATCCCTCCTCGTCTCCTCCCTCCTGTGTTTTCCTGCTTGTGACCTGGAAATCAATCGCGCCACATTGAAAGATGTCTCATTCCTAAAACGCTCCTCGAGGAGAGAGGAGTGAGGACAGAGGAGCCGTAAGCGAGGATGCACAGGTGCGTCCTTTGTTTTTTTCATCACCTGTGACCAATATTCAAACCATGCTGGAGGCAGGAGTCTAAAAATGAGTTTCTTTTGTATTTACAAGTTATATAACTCATTTGAAATGATCAGATGTGACAGATAACCTCTGCCCCTTCACTGTTTGTGTAGGCGCTGTTCTCGCCACATTCCTCATCACATTTCACCTCGATATTATTTGTCACATCATGGGATGCATTAAAGTAAATAAACAAGTTGTCACTGTTCTGCTCATCTGCAGAGATAATAAAATATAGCATTTATATATATATATATGTAGACTTTAACAAAACAATGGCTGGATGATGCAGCTGTGCCGTAAGTCACTTTTAATTGACGTTCCTTTTTAATACGCGGCTCCGAGGCAGAGATGACTCATTTTGTTAAAAGCCTGATGCATCGAATCTTCTCTCCTCGTGTCTCTTCCTCACCTCGCATCTCATGTGGGAGGGACTAAGAGGAGAGGAGAGGAGAGGAGAGGAGGTGAAGAGAGGAGATGAGGAGGTACAAACTGAGAAATGAGGAGAGGAGATGTAGTTTCTTTATCTGCCGCTAGATGGAGGTGTAGGTATGAGATATTCAAAGCAGGGGACATCACGGACTCTGCTGCAGCCAGAGAGCTCGTTACTGTTCCTCTTATTAGATGTGTGTGTGTGTGTGTGTGCGTGTGTGTGTGTGTGTGTGTGTGGTAGACACATACGCTGTGTACAGTAGAGTCCCGTCCATCCAGGGCTGCAGTCACACTCCCCGTCTGTGGCGCTGCACTGGGCTCCGTTGTGACAGTTACATGTGTGGATGCAGTCTGGACCCCACGAGCCCAGAGGACACGCTGCAGTAACACACACACACACACACACAGGTAGAGAGAGGTGAAGACACACACACACAAACACACACACACACACATCCTGTCTGAAACACACTAACAAACGTCAGCAGCCTGAGGACTGGACGTGTTCAGGACGCTCTGTGCCTTCATTAGCTTCACCAGTGATGGACTGATTGTGGTTGCTCTGTTCAGTGTGAGATGGATAATTAACGTCAGGGCTGACGGAGTAATTGCCTTTAAGTTTTTATTTTTTCTCTCCCAGTTGTCTCCGACTGGTTCATGGTCAACTCGAGTGCGACGAGTGAATAACAGAGCGGAGCAGAGGAAATTAATTTTGGTTGGTTTTTGTTTCTAAAAACAAAGAATCAAGGTTGATGAGAGCCGAGGTGAGAAGGAGACGAGACAGAGACGAGAGAGATCGTTTGTGGTGTCGGCCTCACGTTTGGAGCAGTCCTCGCTGATCCATCCTGGGTAGCACTGACACGAGCCGTCGATGGGGTTACAGGTGCCGTTGTTGGTGCACACACACGGCTCAGCGCAGGCTTTACCAAACTTTCCACTGGGACACACTGTGGAGACACACACACACACACACACACACACACACACACACACACACACACACACACACACACACACACACACAGGTACTCATTACATCACTTTTGATATAACGGTACAGTAGAAAAGTCCTTCAGCCACAATCTTCAGCAAAAGTAACATTTTATGATACAGAACGGCCCATTTCAGAAAACTCATTTCTGTATATTATATTACTGTATAATTATTATGATTGATGCAGTAATTTGTATTTTACTTTAATGTTTCAGCTGGTAAACGTGGAGCTTATTTGTACTATATATATATATATATATATATATATGTATATATATATATATATATCAGTGATGGAATGTAACTAAGTACATTTACTCAAGTACTGTGCTTGAGTACAATTTTGATGTATTTCACTATATTTATTTAATAACTTCAGTTACTAGCAGAGGTGGGAAGTAATGAGGTACAAATACTTCATTACTGTACTTCAGTAGATGTTTCAGGTATCTGTACTGTACCTGAGTATCTCTGAGACTTTCCCTCTCTACATCTGAACACAAACATCTGAACTTTCTCCTCCTCACATTTTCAAAACAGCCTCGTTACTTTAGTTTGATGCATTTGAGGTGAATTATGGATTATTGTTATTTGGCGTCATCGCACGCCGCCTTCCCAACATCACAAGACTGATGTCGACCTATCAGAAATGTGGCTATTTGACGTCCTGGGAATGAGACTCAACAATCAACTATCTTTGTGGTGCGTTCAGGAACAGCTGGGACAAATCCTACTGATTCTACCTTTCACTTTAATAGTCTTTGAATTATATTAATATGACGTGAGCCTCAGTTAGCTTTGACCACAAATGTCCTTCAGAGGGAGACTTTCTACTCTGATACTCTGAGTACATGTCAGAGCCTGTACTCTATTACTTTTACTGGAGTAAACAAGATGAGTCAGTACTTCCACTGACCTTCTCTGTTAAAAAGGAACACAAATAAAACTCATGTTAGTGACTGTTATTATTACATCTTTTATAATGATTTAATGGGAAATTTGCTTTTCAGTTTCCAGTTTGTTGCTCCTGCTGCAGTCTGAATGAATCATCACTGTTGACTGTTCAGCTCCAGAAAACAGGACGAAGGAGTCGGCTGGAAAAATAAACTGTGTTCAAAGTTTCTCACTCAGAGCTGCAGGAAGATTTCTGTGAAGTGAGTTTATTTTTCCACTAAATCATTTTAGGGAAATGCACATCCTGTTGCTCAAGGACGTAATATTTCTCCTTTTTTTTTACATTCAGATTTCACTAAATGTAGTTACACTGATAAAATATTGAGACATACATACTGTGGTCTCTGACAAGCCTGATAATAAATTAATGTGCTGTGGGCTTTTTTGATTATTTCCAATTAACACAAGAACACATAACTGCTACAACTGCGTTTATATATATATATATATATACAGTGTTCGCTTAAAAACTGAGTTTATGAAGTTAAAAAAGTATCTTGTTAAAACTGCACACACAGAAGCTGCACAGCGTTATTCCCTCGTGATCATGTGACATTTTTAAACAGCTCAAACAGTAAAAGTGAGAAATATTATGAGCTGGCATTTAACTTGACCTTACAACATGATCGCACACTTTTAAATGTTTAATGAGTGTTTGCATAATCATGGCAGTGCACAATCCGAGATGCAGTGTGTGCTTACAATCTTCATAAAACATAAGTTATATATATGTTTGCTATCTTTTCCTATAACGTTTTGTTTGTATGAGATGAATACATTATATATACATGAGCTATATTCATTATTTCTACTGAACTCTTCCACACTGGTTTGCATTTTACTAGATTTTCCACCTGTTGCATAAAACGTATTGTCTTCATTAATAGGTTTCTGCCTGTCTGTGCTTATAACGGCCATTAGCCGGCTGTGCATATTGTTTTAGTACAAGAATAAAACCCAGCAGGGGATTCTTAACTGTGAATATGAGTGCAATAAAAGATCATTATGAATGCTTTAATGAAGTCTACTTCTCCTCTTATGTAACAGTTACCAACGTCTGACTAAAGATTGGATCAGAGTAACACACCATACGTACAGGACGAGAGAATAAAAAGATAAAATAATTAGCAGAAGAGGGACTGTTCACTGGCTCCCTGATGATCTTCTGTTAACTTTTAATAATTAATCAGCGCGGGTCTCTGGTGGCGTCACTCGGTCCAAACAACACTTTGTGAAATATCCACACAACTATTGTAATGAAACTTTTGACAAACATTCATGTTCTCCACAGGATGAATCCTAAGCAGGCACAAAAAAAATGCTTGGCAGGTGATTGGATGAAACATCTGTCTTTCACCGTCTATCTGGGCTGACTTTAACCAATCAGATCCACAGCAGGAGAGCGCTGGCATCAGCATTAAAATACCTGTTTTGGTCGCCAGTGAAATGTCCCCACAGATTCAAACTGTGGTCGTCTGTTTGGCAGTCCTGTAGCTTGTAATGACGCCACCACCTTCCCCTCCACAAGTCCACTAATAAGCTTATAATGTGAACGTATTATGACACGTTTAGTACAAATGTCAACCCTGGACGTATCTGTGGTTTGCAGAATCATTAACTGCTGGCATCATATCCTGCAGACTTGGCCGTGGTGTTTTTGTAAACAGATTTTAATAAAGTATAAAAATGGTCAATATGCATGAAGAACAGTTTGATTCAAATCAAAGAAATCCAGTTAACAGATCCATTTTCTGAATATGATTTAGTTTCTTGTGTGTGTCGTCGTCACACTGACGGCTGATGAACGCAGCTATAAAAAGAAGTCCTGAAGAGCAGCGATTATAATTATCTTGATGTTTTTCAGGATGAATTTCATTTTGTGTTTCATTTATTTGCAGGTGCAGCCACCCGAGGAGGCAAAAAAAAAGTTAGTTAAAGACTCCTGATTTGTTTTGGTTGTCTGGAGGTGAATCTGTGTACCTGACGAGTGGCTTTTAAATAACAAGAGTTTTGTTTAGTGGAGATGTATAGATAACACACACTGCTACGCTGTACACAACACATCGCTCTCTGTTGTGTAAGTCGTGGACAGTTTCAACTGGAAACAGAAATGTTATTTCTTCATTAAAGTGGTGAAAACCCATTTTGTCTCAGTTAACTGTAACACACACGATGAGATGTCTTCTTCTGCGAGGGTTCAGCAGTCAATAACATCATTAGCTCGTACAAAAGGGTATCAAACATGCAGAGAGCAGGACGGAGCGCGGTTCGCTCTTCAGGCGGTTAAAAGCCTTCGTGCTGGACATCAGATTTATCAGGGCTCGCCCGGTTATCTATGGACCTGCTCAAAGATGCAGCGGCCAGCAGAATGGCTAATGTAGGACAGGGCATAACTAAGGCCGTCTTCATGTTTAATGATGATGAATATTTCACAGCACCCTCCTCCACTGTCTCTATTTAAAATTCGACTTGGCAACAGACCTTGGACCAGCTGCCTTCATAGGAGAATTAACACCTGTTTAACCTGCAGAGCAGCTCAACCGCACTGAAATAATGATGTACAGGAGGAACTGACAAAAAGAGTATTCAGATAAAATGAGGAGGAAGGAGAACTTTTAAAAAAGAGACACAAAACGAGCTCAAGGTTTAGATTTTTTTCTTTTTCATTACGTACATTTCTTTTAACGAACTCTAGACATCCAAGGGCTTCGCTTTGTATGCAGAGTGTCAGTTCTAACCTGGAGCTAATAAAAGAAGCCAGGGTTGAGAACAAAGAGGCTGAGTTTAACGAAGATGTCGAGAGGTTGAGTGGTTCAGTTGTATACATGCAGTGTTTTGTCCTGATGCTGTTGGTTTAGAAAACAGCTCCTGTAGGCTGTGATGACTTTGAATGGCTTAGAAACATGTGAGTATGAATAAGTGTCAACCCAAAAATATAAATGAGATAAATCCTGTTTCTGAACCAAAAACACAAAATAAAACAAATGAACACAAAGCTCACAGACTTCATGTAAGCATGTCAAATGCAGCTTTATGCGTCCAACGTGCGTCTCGAGTGACCACGTTTGATCTAATCTCGCCTCCCTGCTCCACTGTATATGCAAATAAACACGTACGTCAATGGAACAAATGGATATGATGTTTATGCAGAACATCTGCTGAATTTACAAGAAGGCCCAAATAATGAAGAATTTGTCAGAGACAGCGTTTCACAAAGTTTATAAAGTTTCTCCTAACTCAACAACTCACTAAACTGAGTGTTTTTTTAATGGAGTCTGGGGACTTTCTCCACGGGTAACTAAAAAGTAGCCTATATTAGTTGTACATTTGTAAAATTTAACATGTTTAGCATCAATAAAATGTTTCTTCTTTCATAAATTGAGTGTAAATGGTGAAATCAGTGTAAACAGTGTGTTCAAACAGCTGCTAAATGTTGGCAGGTAAGACTTTAGCACTTTAGACACAGAAGCAGACAGGCTGGTACAGCCATGCTGCCACAAACTGACACTTTTTACAAGGAAACAAACAACTTCATGTTTTCATTTGATGCTGAATTTACAAGAAGGAGACAATGATTCAGAGTCTGTCAGAGACAGAGTTTCACAACGTTTATTTTAAAGTTTCTCTTCACTCAACAACTCTTAAAATCAGCTGATTTGTTAAGGGAGTCTGGTGATGTTGTGGTTACTAGTTCAATGTTTGGATCAGTTGAAACAGACGGTGCGTTCGCAGACGTCTGCTCCAAACATTGGCGGATTAAGAGAGACCAAACATGTCATTTATATTACAGTGAACCACATGGAGATCAGACAGTGTGTAATCTGTTCTGACGGGGATAAACAGCCTTTTAACACACACAAAAAAGAAACGTCCTACGTCTTTTCCTGAACTCTTCCTTGACCTCGATGGAAAATGTCTTGAGGTGAAGAGGCTCATTATGAAGCTTCTGATATTCTTAGTCTGGCCCTAACCAGCCTCACTGCTCATGCTACTTTATAAAGTGAGGCAGTGAATTTGAAAGACGTGAGCATCTACCAGACAGAGACGGCCGAATGAAAAGGCAAATTGCATTATGGGGGAAAAGCAGGATTTAGTGTTGTCGTAGCTTGACCCAAATGTGGATCTGAAAGCCAGGATGTCTCAGGCTCTGCTGCTTTGATTTTGGAGATTGTTATTTATAATGTGTCTCTCACGAGTCTCCAGCTTTATGAAAGATCAATACTAAGTTGCTGAATTAAAAATCTGTGATGTAGAAAGTACTTTTTCAGTCAAACGAGACCTTAAAGGCTTTATTCTGTCTGTATTCCTTATTGCAAGGATATAACACAACAACAAAACCAGCTGCTTGTCCTTAAAGCAGACGCACAAACACAGCGAGGACAGCTGGACTGAAGGAAACTATAACTCACCTTGATTACAGAGCGAGCCGAAGAAGCCGGAGAGACATTCACAGTGTCCGGTGACGTGGTGACACGCTCCGTCGCTGTGGATACACTGAGGACACGACTGGCTGCAACGCTGGCCGTAGAAACCAGGAGAACAAGCTGCAGAGAAAACACACACACACACACACACACACACACCAGTATTAGATGGCTGTGGGTGAACAGTGTGTGTGTGTGTGTGTGTGAAGTCCATTTCCGAGTCTAAGAGAAACTTTCTGATTAGTTCTCTGATTAGTTCTTTGATCATTTTAATAATGAATTTCACGGTCCACTCGCTCCCAATTTAAGATGCGTTTTCAAACTCCACATATATGAAAGCTTAATAACGGCGGCGTCCACACAACCTATATATTTGTGTGTGTGTGTGTGTGTGTGTGTGTTTCCCGGCCTGCCGTCTCCTCTCCGGGGTCGACCTGTTGGCTTTGCTTTGTTCCCTCCACCACGGATCCTCCCTCGTACGTCTTCCTGAGGCCTTTAATTTGTTTTAATTGATGTTTCCCTAAGTGGTGAGACAAGCTGGTGCAGGCTGGTCTAAGGCTTTTCTCGCACTACAGGATTTTCCTAATTAAGATAATTGCCTAAACTGTGAACCGAGAGCCCTTAAATTTATCACCCTGATGCAGGGTGAAGCACAGGAAGGCTGGTGTGTGTTATAAACACACTGCAGGAAACATCAACATGTCGCCTCAGACTGTATTTCAAGCAGATTGTACAGTAGATGATTTACAGTTTCATCCTTTAACAACATTTTCAAATAAACCTTTCTAACACCTGACTGGATGAAAACACTTCTCACTGGTTTGGTTTCTGATTTTCAGACTAAACACGGTGGCTTCTCAGGAAACACTGACTTTCTCTTAGACCAAAATTATTTAAAGGACATGAGAAATGATCCATGCAGCTGCAGGATGCTTCACTTCATAACTCCCTGAGTATTGCTCACATATTGCGTAGCTTACAAGGGGCTGTGATACCTTATTGAATCTAATAAGTTTTTTATCTTTCAACATCTGCAAGTAACTGAAAGCCACAACGACTCAATCACCACTTGTTTATGGAGAAGTTAATGGGAGACTAATTAATGTTCACAACAAACAACCTGGAAACAAGATGAGCAGCGTAATTTATGAAATGTTCATTAAATGTATCTGAACAGCCGCCGCCTCCTGTACATCAGCAGCTACGTACTTCAGATACAGAAAGAATGTAATCTGCAAAGTAACTAGTAACTAAAGCTATCAAATAAATGTAGTGGGGTAAAAACTCCACAGGTCATAAGGTGAACCGTATTCATCGGGTTGTGAGGAAAAACGATCACATGTATTTACTTAAAAAAAATCTTCCTCACATATTTGATCTCACACAAAAACATGTATGAAATGAAATTGTACACACATATTCTAGTTTGTCTCTAAAAAAATAAACTTCTAACAAACTCTTGAAGTCTTTGTTTCAGCTGATGGACAAATTACATTGCAGGAGAACTGATCTGAAGGAGGAAAATCATTACTTCATCATGTTTTTCCTTACTGATGCATCAACATGTGGCCGGTGTTTGACACTTATCTGAATGCTAAAACCTTTGAGAGCAGAACTATTTTTTTGATCAGCTCTTGTAAAGTTTCCTCCACTTCTGCACTGCAGCTGTGAAAGCAGAAGGACAAGGCATGTGTGTGTGTGTGTGTGTGTGTGTGCAGAAATGTGTGTTTGCGTGTGTCATATGTTTCTTTACTCCGTCTGCAGTTGGTGCCGCGGTAGCCCGGAGCGCACGCACAGGTGCCGTCCTCCGGGGAGCACGAGCCTCCGTTCTCACAGGTGCAGCTGTAGGAGCAGTTCGGTCCCCAGCGTCCTTCCTCACACACACTGTCGCAATGGACACCTGCACAAAAACACACACACACACACATGCAAACACACAAAGACAAGCACACATTTTTATTCTATGCGAGAGGCCAAGAGGCTTTGTTCTCCACTACTAAGCTCTTAAATGAAGTCAAACTGACTTCCCCGGCGCGGCTCACAAACTTTCAGATGTGTCACTTAAACTTGAAAAAGATGTAGAGCGAATGATGCAAAAAGGGCGCGTGAGGGAACATCAGCGAGGCCTCTGAGCATCTACTCAGAGAGAGAGAGAGAGAGAGCAGGGGAGCAAAGACCAAAGGAGACGTAAAGAGAGGAGCGATGAGACGGATAACAGGGACGGAGGGTAAATGCCGCTATACTCATCTCCCTGTTAGAGGACGACGCTGCTGATAATTTATACTGTTTATTATTATTGTCAACGAATTCTGTGTAAAGACAAAACCCAACAGTGTCAGTATATATCATCTTCCTCTGTGTCATAGAGCCACAACCCAACAGACAAGGAAGGCAGCGACAGGAAAGAGATGTCAAGTACTGCAGGGTCACAAACCAACTGCACATCCTTACGATGCAGAAGAACAGAAATAAAAACAACACAGCACCTTCAGTGTGTGATATCGGTTCTTGTGCATGTAAGTGGTCTTGAAATCTAACATTTAAAAAGGTCAAAGTCTGCACCAACAGAAGCTCCTCTCTCCCACAGGAAACACTGCTCCTGAAACGCCTCATCAGTAGTCCCCAACCGTGTCTCTGTGACATCACACTATGTCAGAGAAAGACTCATTCTAAGGTGACGTAAACACAACATTTCTTAGTTTCTGGTGATTATACATTAATGAAAATATAATGATGAATATTAAAATACACTTCTGCCTCTGAACCCTTCACACTGGACCTTTACGTACTGCCTGACAGAGCTGCAGGATTATTTTAAGAGGCTGAAAAGTGAAACAGGTTCATGTAGTTTCAGAAGTTTTGGCTAATTTAAGTTGGGACCCCTTAAATTTGATAAATAAAGAGTTGTACATACTGAGCGGGGCATTTTACAGTTAAAAAAAGATATATCTGAAATAAACTTAAAATCGACCAACACTATCCGCCTGACTGTTGGAGAGAGACGCACCGATTCACCACTGACGGTAATATTCAGAATATTTTAGGCAAAAAACCCAAATTCTGCCTGAGACTTTTTGCCCTTTAATCATTTGCTGAAGTGTCTCCTTCTTTCATCAGTCTTGCATGTGTGTGTGTGTGTGTGTGTGTGTGTGTGTGTGTGTGTGTGTGTGTGTGTGTGTGTGTCCTGAGAGGCAGCAGTCTGTCTACACACGAGGCGGCTCGCGGATCGGATCAGAGCCCTCCGCTGCTCACAGGGGACGGTCTGGACCACAGAACCCCGGAGACGTTACGTTACACTAATGCTTAGTTACACTCAGCCACACACACTCACAGAGGAATACACACACACACACACACACACACACACACACACACACACACACACACACACACACACACACACACACACCGCCACGTCTAAATATAGAAACAGACGGACACACAGACGGTGTTAAGAATAGTGTATATGCAAATACAGTAGATCTCCCTCCTGCTGTCTGCAGCTCATTAGAAACTTCCTTTGACACAGAATATGAGAGAATATATATGAGAGCGGGGCCCAGGCAGCCATTATAACTCTAATAAACCACCTCTGAGACGCAAAGTGACTGAAATCTCTGCGTTAGGCTGTGAAGTTAGAATAAAGGGAGGGACGGAGGTGGAGGAGGGAAAAAGAACAACTAGTGTAAATACTTGTAGCGCTGCATTAGCAAGTTTAGGAGGAGCATCATGTGAAGCAAACACCTTAACTTCCCAACGTACTTCAGTCCATGTTTCAGGTATCTGTACTGTACCTGAGTATCTCTGAGACTTTCCCTCTCTACATCTGAACACAAACATCTGAACTTTCTCCTCCTCACAGCTTCAAAACAGCCTCGTTACTTTAGTTTGATGCATTTGAGGTGAATTATGGATTATTGTTATTTGGCGTCATCGCACGCCGTAAGAAGACGTAAGAAGACGTAAACAGACAGAGAGGGAGGCTGGAATGGGGAGAAAAGGCGTGTTAGTGTCTCGTATCTGCAGGGATTTTCTTATTTTCTCTCTTTGTTGCTGCTCGGGACGCTTTACCAACCCAAAAACGTTTTACTCTGATACTCTGAGCACATGTCAGAGCCTGTACTCTATTACTTTTACTGGAGTAAAGGAGTTGAATCAGTACTTCTACTTTTACCAGAATCTGTTTTTACACAAGTTTCTGAACTTCTACTGGAGGAGAGACAGTGTGGACTTTTGACATCCTCGCTGCCGACTTATTAATACGACTGACTGTTTGACTCTGCCTTTTCAGAGCACTGAGATCAGGGTTTCTAGATCACACTGGGATTCTTACGGTTGTATTTTTGCTTTGAACTGTAGCCAGGCTGCTAGCAGTAGCCAAGTTGCTAAAGCTGTCTTTGCGACAGTGGCGCCAACAGTAATACCACAGGGAAACGCCAGGAGGGGGGAAAGTTGAAAAGTTTCTGCTTTAAAGTGGAAACAGAAGTTTTCAGTTCCCCCTCACAGCGATGCCAGGCAGTATTATCACTTATAACGACTACATACAACTCAGAACACACTGCAGTTGTTTCCAGATTTCATTAAAGATCAACACCTGTTAGTAAAATAAGAGAGAAGAAGGTGAAATTGTCCTAATTTGTATGCAGTAATAACATAGTTTGAGTGTTGCTTGGCACAAACAAGTAACTACAGCAGGGGTTGGTGTCGGGGGGAGTAGAAGGAGAAGTTTGTTTCATCCATTTAGTCAATAAATGAGACACGACAGCAGAAAAGGTTGAACTGTAGTGAAAGTGAGGCCTATAAAGAACCAATCTAAAGGCTGATGATGTTATTCTACAGACATTACACTGTGTAATCAACATTTACTGCATAACGATAAGTAAAAGCTAAGAAACATTTAAACGCACCTCGGCGGTGTAACAGATAAATATCTAAGCGATGATCCTCCAGCAGAGATATTTTGAATGAAAAACAATTACAGTCTGAGCAAAACTGTTAAATGTGGTCTTATTGTGTTTTTCACCCACTGGGAACAAAATGGATCACAGGAGAAGTCTTCAGCAGCTGCACCGAGCTTTACGCTGATACACACAGCATCCTCATCTCAGCGTCTATCTCACAGGGCTAATTATCGTTTATAGTCACCACAAAAAACTGTAATTACACGCCTACCTGTTTAAGACTAAACTAAAACGCCTCATGTTTTCTTTCAGATTCGTTCGTTTGGTCCAAACTTTGCTCTAAATATTCATCAATACATTGAAGTTCCTCTCCGTGTCAATTCATTACCGATTCTCCCTCCGGCAGTTAAATTTAAAACGCCCCTCTCCATATTCATAAGCTCTCATATCGATCACGACTCTACTGATTGAGGATTAGCAGGTAAAATAAGCAGAGCTACAACTTGAACATGATAATTATTAAAGTAAACAAAAGGTTCAAGGACAGAGGTGCACTCTCGCTGATGATGTTGATCTACTGCCAAGACAAGAAGTCTAACGTGGGACAGAAGCGTCTGAAGGCGCCGCGAGGCTCACTTGAAAGGTGCTTTGTCGTCGGGGGACTCTTGTGAAGCTGAATTATTGAGGAGAGCGTACGTTGTCAGACTCACCCAAGCCTGAATCTCCATCAGGTTCAGAATTATAGGTTTGAATTTTTTCGTGTCATATTGATTTGTTGTCTCCATTCTCATCACGGTGTAGCCAGCAGCACCACCTCCCTCCTCTGTTCGGTCTGCCCTCCTCCCTCAGAGTGCCTCATATACAGGCTTCACCTGCACTCTCAGCCCTGCAGTCAGCGGCTGGATGTGGTCCTGTCTACATGCACGTGGGTATTTCTTAAAACAAAACCAGGGCGAAGCCATTCAGACGCTCTGTTTTTGTTGTTTACGTCTGGACGGACAGAAACAGAGCTTTCTGGAAACCAGATGCAGACTCACACGCTGTAGGCCCAATTCACAGCAACATCTCTTAAAAGTCCTGATGCTTGAGTTTTTTATCGCAATTGTAATTTTCAAAACATTTTTGATGTGTCACACATACACAGGTGATACAAATTAATATATGCAAGAGCAACAACACGTGATGGATGATGAGGAGGTGATAAAACCCTCAGAGGGTTTGATCTGAGCACCCTCCAGTGCAAAGGTTACCTTCATCCATTAAACAGAGTGACAGAGAAAATATTAAAAGGGGAAAAGACAAAAAATATCACTGAAATTAATCTCAGATATTGTAGTTTTTTTCTAATAAATTTATGACTTTAATCTCAGAAATTCAGAGTTTTTCCTCTGAATATTAGCCCCTTTCCTCAGCTCCTTATTTTATTTCTGTTTTTCTCCTCTCACCTACAACAGCAGTCGTGTGATACGATGTTCGTGTCGGTGCAAATTGACAGTCAATTATGAACCTGTTCATCTGACCTCCTAACTTCATAAACTTTGTTTAACTCAACGCATTTAAAGGTAGGAAAGGTGATTCTTGAGAAAGATAGTTGAGCCACCTTCCCAGGTCGGTAAATGTTGATGTTTGGGTTTGAATTTCGGGCCGAATACTGACCCTAAATGTCAGTACTCTTTCTCTAGAATCACCTTCACTACCTTTAAATCATTTGCTGTCTTTGGGCTCTGATCCCTGTTGCCTGAAGACTGAACTTTGACAGTTTATCAGCACATATATAAGTAAGACTGTAGCTGCGTAACTCACCTGTCCAACCAGCGAGACAGCGACAGATCCCGGCCACTGGATCACAGCCGTCAGAGTTGAGACAGTCACATCTCTCTCTGCAGTCCAGCCCGTACGAGCCCTCCTAACAACCCGAACAACACACCAGATAAAGATACAGACGTGTTTAACACAAACCTGTCTCAACTGTTTTTAAACTAGAAACTGTTGATCGTAACGTATACAAACTGTGCGACATGTTAGAGAAGTAGTGCTGAATTAAACTTTGCTGCATCTTTCACGCTAAAGAACGACCGGCTGCTCTGATCACTCACAGGACACGGTACGTCGCAGTACTCGTCCCTCCAGCCCGGGGAGCAGGTGCAGGTCCCGTTCACCGGGTCGCAGGCCGCCCCGTTGGCACACTGACACGTCTGATTGCAGCTCAGTCCCCAGGTACCGCTGGAGCACGGGATAGAGCAGTCCACACCCTGCCAACCTGGACGGAGACACAGCCAGAGACCGTCAGGACAATTTATTTCAGCACTTACTGGATTAAATCTGCAACTGTGGAGCATCTTGTAAATTTCTGAAAGCTTCTATAAAAATTAAGTTTAATTTTCTTAAAATTTCACTTTTTCACATTATAATTCTGGATTATTACGACTTTTATTTTCATAGTTGTGTTAGTTTTTGTTTTGTTAAGTCGTACTGGTTTAGAAACACAAGCAGTGAGCAAGTTTATCAGGACTGCTCAAAGCTGACCCGCTATGAGTGTCAGTTTGGCTGAAACTTTATCAACCCTGTGAAATGTCCGGCCAGTGCCGACATTGATATTGATATCTATCAATATTTTTGCCTATTATGATGTTCTTTCTCAGAATATCTTTAAATTCTTCGTTTCCCTAAAATCTGTACAATCTAAGCTAACAGGCTGCGCAAGTCGATGAACAATAATGATTGATAAAATAATTAAGGACGGCCCCAAACTGTCCACGTCGTTTGATGTCTGTTTTAAGAGGGTTAAATATGATCCTTATTTTTCATAATATGGCGGGAAGAGTGACACGTCGTGCAGGAAGTCAGTCAATTAAGGGAACTTGGGATCCGACCACCATTTTGTATCTGATCAATACAAAACAACAGGTGTTTGATTTTTGAAAAGTTTACAAACCCAAAAATGTTATTAATAATCTCTATTTGTAAAGAAGATCAGTGTGTATACAAACAATACTACAGCAGGTTGATAAGTTGAAGCAGGAGGTCATTCTGCAGACTGACAGTAAATAATCGTATTGTGTACGTTCGTCATTATCACAAATTTGGTGTGATTGTTTATTGTGTTTTTATATCTGCACTTATTTATTTATAATATACATATTTATATTGTCAAGCTGTTGTCTATATTAATGTTTTTAATTCAAATATATTCTATAGAATATTTATAAATCTTAATTACATTGTAAACCTGCACCAAAGATATTTTAAATTGCATTTTGTCATGCTGCTGTCTTTATGATTATTAAATTCTTCCCCTTTTTGATTATTTTACTTCTTTCTCGTTACCATATTCATCATCTTTCATCTTATTCTGTTTGATCTTATTCTACCTGGACTCAGGTCTCACTTGTAAATGAGATCTTGATCTTAATGTGACTTCCTGATTAAATTAAGTTTATGTAGCCCTGTATAAAATCATTTAGGTTACAGTGCATAAAAGTTCATGATATTTAAAAGAGGAAGTTCATAATATTAAAAAAATGGTTAAAATATGTGCTGGATAAGAAGTATAAAGGTTACATATAAAATAGTTGTATTTTTCATACAACGAGCCCAGGCCCAGTCTCATCGTATTAACCACTGTAGTTTTATCTCTTAACTACGTGGGACCTGGGTTACATTTATATATACATTTGTTTAATCTGGGAAGTTTCTTTAAAAACATTCTCTGATCTCAGAACTGAACTTGGTGGTTATATAATTACAATAATGGTGATATTTAAATAAGAAAAACTGATATCATGTTAATAATGCACACGATAATATTATATTTAAATATTTCAGTTTCTTTCTGTTCTCACTTTGTCATAAAACGTGGCAGTAATTCACCTTGAAGCCGCGAACGATGCCACACATCCTGAATCCAAAAAGATGTAGATGCAGTCGCTAGCTGGCTACAACCACAGTGAGTGTCGACTAATGCTACACAAAACCCTGTCAGACGAGATGACAGACGACTGAGACGTTTTGTGCTTCCTTGCGGCTCCCTCGCGGCCGACCGGAGGGGTTACATGAACATGTTGCATGTCGGTCCTCATCTCCTTCCCTCCGTTTCGTCTCTACTGTCTGCTCATAAAAATGTCTCCAAGAAGAAAAATGAACATGTTGACGTTGGAGGCATTTCTCAGCTGTGAGTTCCACATGTTTTAATCATTTGTCTTATACAGTATTTATCTCATTTCAATGATTACTGGCTTTTATCCCGAGGAAGCCAACATGTGCTGAAATGCTGATCTGTAGTATTTTAAATTAAACATCGCATTGGAACCCCGGGTGTCCTTATTTCGCCTCTTTTCTTCAGCGTTATTTTCTTTCACGCGAGCAGACGCAGGATACATCATTTCTGAAGAATTTGTCAAATATCCTTTTGATATGCAGAACAGCTGGAACGATGCCGTCTGAAACCTCTTCAGGAAAACACAGTAATGTTGAGACCTCATCCTATCTTGAACTGTTGATCAGATGTTTGATTCATGAGCATAAAGAACGTGACAGCAAAACGACCATCACTTGTTTTTTGATAACCCTGAACTTTTCCCCTCAAACTTCTCCCCTCAGCAGCTCGAACAGAAAAAGGAAACACGGGTTTTTCAGGGTGACGACAGACACCCACTTGCTCCAGCCAAAGCTCACAGGCCCCTGGCCCTGCATGTGCTCTGCCTCAGATGTCTCTCCACTTTAATTACTGAGCCGGCTCCCCACGAGGTTCAGTGGCGTGTTAATATTTAAAGATGCTGATATTGAGAGATATTAAGGGAGTGAAGCAGAGAGCAAAATACGAAACAGCAAAAAATTCTGGAGATCGTTAAGGTAGGTGCTTTTAGATTTTTTGGACGGTCAGGAGTTTCTGACTGGGACGAAAAACTAATCGAAAAATCTGAGAAAAGATTCACACTCACCAAACATCATCTTGCAGTAACAACAGGTCTGCAACGATTTCTGAATTATCCGATTATTATTTTGTTCTAAAAATGTCCGAAAATGATGGTGAAAAATGGCCATCACTATTTCCTGAAGCTAATCAAATAGCTTGTTATTTCTGACCAACACAAACCCCAAAGTTGTTCACTTCACTTCTAACAAATGACAAAGACAACAAGAAAATCCTCACACTTAAAGCTAATGTTGGTAACCGTCCATCCAGCCAGTATGAAGAGACTGGACAGGCTGCCTCTCTGTCTGCATTGCACATGACCTAGTTGCACAAGAATAGTGGAGAATTGCAAAATTCCCAGTCCTATGCTAACATGCTCCCAGTGCTAACATGCTAGCATGATGGTAATGTTGGGTGTTTTCTTACATGTGAGTGAGACGTCAGGTCTGTTATGGTTAACGATGGATGGAGGATTGACCCTGGAGGAAAGCCTGAAGGGAAATTTTAGCTTGCTCGTGCTGCTTTCTACAATCTTACCAACCCCAGCTTCAATAAGATGAAACTTGATTTTTTCTTTTGTTTGAAAAATGACTTAAGCACTTGATCAATTTCATAATATTTTAGATTATACAGTTTATTTTCCTATTCAGTGACTAATCGTTTCACCTCTGAGGGGAGAATAAGAAAGGTGAGCAAAGCTACGAAGGCAAAAATCATGCAACAGTCAAGATTGTAGAAGATGTTGTTCCTCCATAGACAGGTAAAGTAGAAAAGCAGCTGTGGAGCTGAGAGATGTTTCTGGGATCGAGAGAAAAGCCGACAGCAAAGTGAAACGTTTAAAACACAATTTTCACACACCAGAGTTACTGCAGCTGATAAAACACAAAGTGGAAATTAGAAAAAAAAGACTGTAAAACAGACAAACAAACACATTTTTGTGTTCTTCCGAGATTACCCAGCCGATAACAAATCAATAAAAGAAGTTTAGTGTTTCCAGGTGTAATGGAGTCTTTGATTGAATGCGTTCACGTTAAATGTGCGAGTTCTGGTGCAGCAAAACAAACCACTGAAGAAGCAACAGACGAGTTTCTTCAGCGACAGCAGAAAGAAAGCGCTGCACTTTTACAAGAGAGGCTGTCGAAACCGGCTGATGCCCATTCAGACTGTCAACAGGCCGTCAGGGAAACACAGCGAATCAAAGTGAAAAAGAAGAAGAAGAAGAAGTAGGTGAGGCGGGGTGAGGATTGTTATGTCTTTCTGTCTGAATGTTGGGAGATTTCACAGTTCACAGAAGACGCTGGATGGTGAGTGGCTGTCTGCGTATGACAGGACACTGATGTTACTGATTGCAGCAAAGATCTGATTGGCTGTATATGGAAACAGGTTCTCCATCTCAGAGAGCTAATGGCAGAAAACAGGACACGTGATACAGAACCAGACATGTTCTGTAGAAGACAAAAAACCCACCTAATTTAATTTCAGTTGGATTTTAAAAGGGTCTGTTTAAACTTTATTTATAACTTTGTGTCTGGTCTCACTTGTAAATGAATCAATTTGAAAAGATAAAGTGAAATTAGCTTGTTTAGAGTATTTGAAGTGTGACTGTAACGCTCGCAGCGGGCGAACTATCTGGGTATAGTGTGCGAGTGAACACTCAGAAGTTGGAATAATGTGATTTTTTTCTGTCCTTGTCAGTCAGTGCAGATGTGTACAAACACTTCTCAGGTCCAGTGGACGTCACCAGCTGTTATTTCTTTGTGTTTGAGTGTGAGAGAGAGGCTGGAGTTGGACGGCTTCGGATTGACTCGTTCAGAAAGCTTTGTGTCGACGCTGACAATCATCCGTGTGAGTGTTGGTGTGCTGCCCTGTAATTTAGCCGACAGTAAATCTGAGCCGTGTGTTTTTAGAGTAGAAGTAGTTTTTAACTTTGTGGGAGTGAGAAACTTCTTCTCACACCGTTTTCCTCAGGTTTTTCAGCTACGTTAGAAACTAGTGATTGTTGGGCTCGAAGGTAAGGATGTATATTTGTTCAAGTACAATGTGAGGTACTGCTGTTTTATCGCTATTTTGTACTTTCTACACAGCTACATGTCAGAGAACACACTGTGCTTTTTACTCAACTAACTTTATTTGACAGATATAGTTTAAGATCACTTAGCAGACTCATATTTTAGACGAGAAACACAAGATAAGCTTAGAAATATAATACATTGTTAAATATCACCATACATACCACCAACATTTTTTGACCAAATACAAAAAAATCTTCTATTCTGTTCTTCTATTTTGGGCTCGTTGTCACATTTCAAGTGTGTAACAGTTATTATCAGTTCCACCAAAGAGACATTTCACCTCCACACACTGGAAATGAGCTCATATTTAACAAAAACCAAAGATTAAAGAAAACTGATCAAACTTCTTCTTTCCCCTCAGATCAGTCATCTGACGACCCCTCAGAATGATCTGCCGTCCCTTTAGAGGGGCCCGACCCGGAGGTTGGGAACCACTGGACTAAACTAACTGTATATGAAGCAGATTAAACAGGCTCAAAAACACTGATGCTTCGGTTTGTTTCTACATTGTTTTATTTCTACTTTCAGGTTATTAAAGGCTCGTCCACCCCTGGTAGAAACGTGTGATTTATTATGTTCATGTTTTGTGTTTTTCTATTTTTTTGTTTCTTACTTCAGGCATTTATAACCTTTGAAGTCTTTTTCCATAAAAAACTGCTTTGAACTTGAATATAAGTTGTGCCGCTGGTCGTTCATGGGAATGTGTGGATGTTACAGTACGTTCAGGTTCTTCTAATCCAACGATTTAACATATGTTACACTTAGAAAAGTAATATTTTAATACTACAAAGATCAAGTGTTATAAACAAGGACCGAGCTGAACCGACCTTCTTTGCAGATGCAGGAGCCGTCGATGTGCGAGCAGGAGATCTCGTTGTGGCAGGAGCAGGAGGAGGTGCAGTTGGTCCCGTAGAGACCTGCAGGACAGCTGATGGAGCAGTCGTCACCCTGAACACAAACACAGACACACACATCACACACCACAGGAGGACTTCACATGTTCCCTTTCAGCCTGTTTGTATTTCACTATAGTTACTTATTTTAAAACTATAACAATCATAATTTAAATCACATAACTGTCCAACACTCCAACCAAAGACTCGTTATCTTAAAACAAGAAGACACAGACTGTTTTTATTTTACAAGGATGAACATTATTTATTTAAAATGTTGTGCTTTTAATTATTTTAGTCTTTAAACTATAGAAAACATTACACTGTTACTGCTACTTACTACTACATGTTATTGTTTACTACTGTCAAATACTACATACTGATTATCTACACTGTAGTTTTAGTGTAGTAGGCACATCTCTATTCCTAGTAGCAATTATATTCCTAAATATTAATACATATAAATATAGTTGTCACATATTTTTCCATATATATTTCATGAATTGTATATTTTACTTTTACTCCTCTCTGTTTATATTTGAGTTAAATCTCTCTATAATGTGATATTTCTACTGTAGGAGTCACTGTAACGTACCAGTTTCCCCTCAGAGATCATTAAAGTATTTGTGATTCTGATTATATTGCACCTTTTTGTCTTGTAAATTCCTAGTTTATATATTAATATTTATATTTTCTCCTACTTTGATGCACTTCAACACTACGGCAAACACCCTGTTTGTGAGGGAGTTTTTTTTTTTTAACCCGCAAAATATCAATATTAATACAAAAACCCAGTGTTAGTCAGTAGCCAGGCTACACTGGCCATTATCCAGACAAATACAATGACACAGCACAATAGATGTTTCCAGGGGGCCTTTCTATTGAAGAAACGTGCACTGCACTATTCACTCTGTGGTAAAGAGCAGTACAGTTAGCCTCGGGCATTTTATTTGAGTCTCTGAATTCAAAGGATGACATTTCTGCTCTATATACTGCATCAAAAAAATCCACAATGAAACAAACCCGGAGTGTCCGTGGCATACAAACTATACATCGTGTTAACAACTCCACAATACAGCACATCATATCTGACAGAACAGGAAAATAACTGTTGTGTTTCAATGACCCGTCAGTCGGCTAAATGAATGTCAAGATTTAAAGATATGAATTTGATTTGCATCTGTTTTCTGTAGTTGTGTTTATGCAAAAATGGACTCAAACACAAGACACACAAAGAGGCAAAGGAACAAACAGCAAGCAACTAATGAGTTATACAAATAACAGAGAAGAAACCATGGAACAAAGCGGTAACACGGGGAACACTCGAGGACCAGACGAGCCAACGGACAGTGTGGGAACAACACAGGCTTACTGTGCGTTCATGTGACGTCGGAATTATCAGAATAAAGTCGAAACAACAACTCAGTAAGTCGGAGAAAATGTTGGTCCACGAGTTGCCGAGTTGACGACACATGGCGCTGAAACATGGTGGACGAAAGTAAACATTGTGTTGATGGTAAGAAACTTTTACCGAAGTCATGTGTTTTATAGTCATTGTAATGTTTGCTTTGCTCTTCCTTGTCACTCAAATACGTGAAACTAAGGATGCGTGTTATAGATTTTATTCAGTCGTTACGATAACCGACAATTACCTGACTCTCATGGCCGATACTGATAAAATAACTGATAATAGAAATCAACATTTTGATGCTTTTTTTATGCACACGAGTGTAAGAGAGGTTCAGATGTCGTGTTCTTCATTGAGAATATCGGATTTGAATTATCTGATTTAATTTTTTTTTAATCTGCCAATAACCAATAATGTCAATTTTTCGTTATTGGGCAGATAATTTATCTGTCCGATATATATCGTGCATCTCTACAGGAAACAGCTGTCAGTGTGTTGTTTAAACACTCTGAGCTATAAAATGCAAAACAACTTCTAAATGGCGTCCATGTTGCTCCCACATTCAGAAATGATGCACATGTAGTAGAAAGAATGACCGTCCGAGGAGCACGAGAAATAAAATATAAAAAGCTATTTTAGATCACACTACCTTGCTCGGTATGACCCGCCCTACTCTGCCTCTGATTGGCTACATCCTGCCCGTTAAGTAATGCACATGTGCATCTCTCACCAAAGATTGAACAGAGGTGAGATGTCTCACTCAAAAATAATGTGTTTTTTGAAAATTAAAGTATGTAAACTTATTCTACTAGGACCCCAAATAAAAGTATGAACCTGAACATTTGCATAATAGGACCTCTTTAAATACACAGGGAGTGATACACAGAAAAAGGGTGGAAAAAACAGACCAACACAGGAAGTGGAAAATAAAACATGACACATGAGGATAATCCTTCAACTAAAAGATCAACCCTGACAGGTTGCAGTGTGTTGATAACTGCTAGCTACTGTAATAACTACATCCCTCATTCACTGTCAGTTGTTCTTTTATTCTTCATGAGACGTCTTGCTCGGCTCAGTTGCATCACTGCTGCTCGACGAACACCAGACTTAACTGACAGCGAGTTGTCACCATCACCCTCTCCTGCTGCTCATCTCCAGGGAAACGGGTCTTACTCAGTGTCCATCTTTAAATTCATTATAAACCTGTGACTGCATTAAATGTAAAGCAGCATAAAAGTGCATGCATTATGGAGGAGAGGGGCGATCATCACTGATGGCGTCCCCGCTGTGAAACATGATGTCTGCACTTGTCCAATCAATAGAGTACATGGTCAGAGCCGCTAGAAGGACAGCTTGGCATTAGCTGGATGTCTAACCTTATTCTGCTCTGTTAGCATGCTGTGAGAGTGAGCTCGACACAACCCGAACCTCCAGCTCGCTGTCGCATTGATCAGGACCTTCAACATATAAACTGTGCTAATTAAAGCTGCCTTGCTTCCAACCTGCTGCCTTTAAATCGCTATTAATCTAATATTCACAAAGGCAGCCAAATGTGCAAAGACAGGAGAAGAGAGGAGAAGCCTTATTAAAAAGTTGGTGAATTAAGGACTTTTTGAAAAAACTTTGTTAATAAATAACGTGTGGTCCGATACGGGAAACCATTACAATTTCCCCGGGGAAGGAAGAGTTCTAACAAGTGACCTGTGGAATAATAAATACGCGCCGATCGATGGATCCTGATATTTATCATGCAACTTTGAATTCAGTGCGGATCTTTATCAGCTTGTTGCTTCTATTTTCTTCTTTTCTGTGCAATAAATAAATAAATAAAAAAAATTAATAAACATGTTAGCGTTCTTCTTTTAACTGGAGGATTACATAAAACATTATTTCAAGCATAAAAATGAAAGATAACTTGAGAGAAAGTCGAGTTAATTAGACGCTCCTCTATGGATTGGAGCGGCATCATAAGGCCAGCAGGTCATCAGGTTTATAACCCCGCCCACAAGCTTTGGATAATATTGACAAAAATACACTTCATTATACACGTTCCTGCCTTCAGGTGTGTAATAGTGTGAGCTGGGATTCCTGAAAAACAGAAGGCTGCTCTCAGCAACACTACCCAGGTAGAGAAAGGCTACAAAAAAAACAATGTTTTTCTAAAAGACCTCATTAAAGTGACATCATCCCTAAAGAACAGGCTTTAAAACAATGCAGAAATGTCGCAAACACTGAAATTAGTCTTTGTTTGATCAGAATTTGATTCATAAGGTCCAATAAAACATAAACAGCCACAAAGATCTGTATCAGTAAATGATTTCCTGTGTTACATGTGTCCCGTGTTTCAGCTCCGTGTGATGTTTTTCTGTAACTGGTAACAAGCGGCTGTGCTGAAGTTTATCAGAGGTCACTGGGACGCGCTCGGTTAACGAGGACATCCTGTCAAATGCAGTTCAGTCGAGCTCAGCAGCTTTGTTGGTTTGATTTTATTTCTACAAAGGGAACAAAAAAGTAGGACTGTACTGTATTCAGCATTACAGCTCCAATTAAATCCAGTTAAAGGAGACATATTCTGCTCATTTTAAGGTTCATCATTTTATTTTGGGTTAATGTAGAACAGATTTACACACTTTAATGCCTAAAAACATGTTTGTTTTCTCTTTCTTTCTCATATATTCCCCCTCTGTCTGAAACGCTCTGTTTTTAGCTCCTGCCTCTTTAAGGTCATCCCCCCTGAATACTGGGTCAGCTCTGATTGGTCAGCTCACACACGCCTGACCCAGCAACAACACAGCAGCTGTACTAAATCGATTCTTATGTGCCAAACTACCCGCTAGGCATAAATTATGCAAATGTGTGACATGGTGACGTAGTGTGATGTCGCAAAGTAACGACATTGAAAGCGAGGCGACGAGGCGTCTCAGGAGCTTCTTTTACATGCACAAGAAATTAAAACACACTAAAGGAAATAGGTCTCCACAAGCAGCACTGACACTATTTCTTATAGATCACGAGTATATTTTCTTGCCAGATTCGTGTGCGACACGTGGACAAAATAAAGGAGAGGCAAATATGGACACCAAAGGGAAGCAGTCGGCGCTTCAGGGCGCCTCGCGGCAGTTTCACCTCCTGTGTGTCCCCGGTGTGAAGTGGACAGGGCAGACGACAGAACTGGCAGCTTGTGGGAATGTTGGTACACAAGGAAAAAGTCATTGTACACCATCTGTACGCTTATCAGTCACATCAGGATCGACAGACTAATAACATGAAGTGAGGACCATCTGCACATCCTGCACCATAACTGGACAAAACATAATATTCAGGCTGAATCCAACATGTCGTGACCTTTGTGGTCATTAGTGTTTGATGGTTGTGTGTCGTGCATCAGAGTTTCATGTGGAAGGCTGAAGTTCAAATCCCGTCAGGATCTCTCACTGATGTTAATACAATTCTCCTCTGAACTTTGACATAACTGCACTCTTTCCTGAACCTTAACCAGACTGTAGTTGCCTCAGCCCAGTCTCCAGGATATGAGCTTTTAATTTCTGCAAACCAGCAGAACAACCAGCCACAGCTTGAGTCACACCACTGGATATTTTTAAAGAAACCTGCAGACATTTCCAGCTGTTTTTGTGGCGACCAAAACCGGCTATTCTTCACAGGAAGTCGGACCATCACCATCCGTGATCTTGGCAACTAAAACAGTTAATTTAAGCCAAACCATGATGTTTTTTCAAACCCTAACCAAGCGTTCTTTGTACCTAACCCTAACCAGATCATAAGCTCAGAAAAAGAAAACTCAACAACGACAACAAACGTAAAGTTGCATCATAAAGAAACAACATCAGCTAACATTTACTCTGGGGGCTGGGTTGAGTTGCCTTCACAGACAGGCTTGTGTTTTGGTGATAAATAGCCTTCAGCTAACAAAAATGATTTCTAATTTGGCCGTTTGCATCCTGAGCAGCAGCATTATTTGTTTTAAAGCAGTCAGAGTTTTCATTACTGCATTTTAAACTAAACAGGTCAATAAACTGTTGTTCTGTGGAGTTTTCTTGTAAACAAACACATTCAGTGTTACTCACCACATAAATTGTCTGTATCTCTGAGGTCTAACAGTTTGTTTTTGTTTAAACTGATTTCCTTTCTCACTTGTAGTATTTTCAATCCTGCACTGTTTACAGCACATCCCTGTTTATTCATTCGCAGTCTTCATCTTTGCCGCCTTTCTTGCCGTGACATCACTTGTTTGACTCTACAACAGCCCAAAACTCCAAAAGAAGCCTGTAAACAATGATTTGATCGAGAAGCAAAGGAGCTAATCGCACACATCTTCAGAAACATAACGACCACGAGGCTTTCAGAAACTGTGACAACATCTAGTGAAGGTTTTCTGATTCAGAGACTGTAAATAACGTTAGTTTAGGAGAAAAACCTGTAATTTCTTCCTTCTCACTGAAACCAACACAACACTTCTTCATGCTGTAAAAGTTCAGCAGTGTTGTTCTGCAGATTGGGCCGACCCGTGGCCCAGAGCTGCAGCTGTTTACAGGTATTGATCGATGTGTCCAAAGTGGTGACAAACCACATACAAATTCTGTTTAAAGCTTGGTTTCTTGTCCACGCAGTGACACACACACACTGTGAGTTACCAGCGCAGCATAAATTCAGTTTGAATCAATAACACTCGGCTGAGAGCAACATCTATCTGACTGTAGCTGCTGTAAACCAAACGGACATTCATCCTCAGCTCATCCGACTCTCGTCTGCTGAAAATCCCCCATGTTCATCGTCTAATTATCAAAGTCCCTGTCATCTCTCTGCTCCAAGGTGTCCTGTCTCTGCTCTCCACTCCAGCACTGCAACATCCGTCAACACGTCAGGGGTCCTCACCAGTTACTGCTGCACACACACCAGTTACTGCTGCACACACACCAGTTACTGCTGCACACACACCAGTTACTGCTGCACACACACCAGTTACTGCTGCACACACACCAGTTACTGCTGCACACACACCAGTTACTGCTGCACACACACCAGTTACTGCTGCACACACACCAGTATGAAACCACACATGCTCTCTCACACACACACTACATGTTCTTCCACAAAATGTCACTCACCGATGAATCCTTTACTGTATAAAATCAATCTTTTCTCACTAACAAACAGAGCAGTGCCCTGTCAACATCAGTGTACTCTTCATAGTGTTATTAAATCGTATATATAATTGTAAATAAACATATATATGTATATACAGTATAGCATGGTTATAGACTCTTGTTGAGATAGCTTCTTTCTTTCTTTCTTTCTTTCTTACTTCCATCTGAAGAATCAAGGAATTTGGGGAAGGAAGGAAGGAAGGAAGGAAGGAAGGAAGAAAAGGAAAGAAGGAAAGAGGGAAGGAAGGAATGAATAAGAAAGGAAGGAAGAAAACAAGGAGGGAAGGAAGGAATAATGGAAAGAGGGGAGAAAAGGAAGGAAGAAAAGGAAGTAAGAAAGGAAGAAAACAAGGAGGGAAGGAAGAAAGAATGGAAGGAAGGAAGAGGTTGACCTATATCATGGGGTTGCACCTGCAGTCGCCTTCCATTACAAAACCATGTAAGTGTACAGTAAACCTGCACCGTCAACAGCAGCTGATGAATGATGTTCTGCACCTGCAGCCGCCGAGCCGGCACACATTATCTTCACATGTCCACAACTGAATCAGAGACTTCAGAACAAAGATACTAAACTTCTGACTCCACACAGTCTTTTATTAAGAGATGAGTGTTGGAGGCACAACATCGTATTCTTGTTTGTTTGAATATTGTTTTCATGTACTTGGGAATAGAAAAGATTTATAAAACGGTTTGTTTATAAAAAGGTTTGGACAGTTGTGGAGGGTTTGGACGTTATCTCTTCTGTTGATATATTAGGACTGCTGTTCAGTAGCAGCAGAGCCTCCTGATCAATGACGCTGTTTCTCTTAAAACCCTCAGAAAGAACGGCAGGTAGTGAAAATGTCATTTAAGCTTCGCACACCGTCTACAGCAGCAGTGATTTTTGGCTAGTGATAACTTAAAATGAAGGTACTGTGTGTCTACTACTAGGTTGTGATCCAATCATTGTACCCAGTAATAACTGTAAAACAAAAAGCAAAGATTGGAAAAAATAATAATAACCATTATAGATTTTATGCAGCAGAAATGTTTATTTTTCTGTTTTCCTGATAATGACCTCATGTTTTACACACTGAGATCATCAGAAAAATGACTATAGGTCGACTGTGAAAGCAGATTATTATGATGCATATTTACGCTTCTTGTCAGGCGAGGACCTCTGGTGGCCATAGTAATTATTACGGCAGCAAAGGAGGAAAAAAAGAAGGAAGGGCCAATGCATCACTAAATCTTGCTTTGGGGCCAGACTGTGGGATGGAGAAACACACTAAAACCCAACATATCTACGTCGTATGACTTCTGATGAAGAAAATGCTTTCACGAAATGAGAGAACACACTTCAGAGAGGAGGTTAACCACTGATTTTTTTATCGACATGATGTTCATTCCGTGACTTTGTCTAGGAAAGGCTCCTGTTTGCAATCACATCAGCAGAAATCAGTCGAACCGGCCCCGTTTGTTGAAAAAAATCAGTGGTTAACCTCCTCTCTGAAGTCTGTTAATTCATTTTCTGCAGGCATTTCTTCATCAGAAGTCATACGACGTAGATATGTTGGGTTTTAGTGTGTTTCTCCATCATCTCCACTTTGGTACAGTTGTAACTGAAGCTGCATAAGAAACATATTGTTATTTTAACCCAAACCTGACCAAACTGTGAGTGTACGACAAGGGTCCATTTTGCCTCCAGCTGGGATGGACTCACGTTAAAGTCCAATGTCATGAAATACTGATGATGATGATGATTTTCTAACAATGCAATCTGTAAACTGTGATTTTGTTGTTCTGTTCTGTCCGTCCTGGAGATCCCTCCTCTGTGGAGGTTGTTTTTCTCTCAGTATGGCAGGTTGTTCCTCACGTGAATCGAGGGTCTAAGGACAGAGGATGTCGTTCACTGCACAGATTGTAAAGCTCACTGAGACGATGTGATTGTGATTTTGGGCTACATGAATAAAACTGATTTGACCTGATTTGATTTGATTCAGGGTTGTTTGTTTGTTTGTTTGTTTATTAATTTAATTATTCATTAGCTTCTGTATTAACACAGAAGCTTCTCTTCCTGGGGTCTCCATTATTTTAATCAACAATACTTCATTAATTAAATGACATTAATACACATTCATAACATTTAGACTCACAGTAAGACTCTAGATACCGATAAGACACACAACAAAGCAAACTCAAAACCTCTCTGGCACATACCGTAGCTCCATATAACATTTCATCTCTTAAATAATTGAAAAACAAATAAAGTGTGTCTTGTCTCTATGACAACAGCCACTGTATGATGGACACCGCCCCTTTGTGGTTTACTACCTGTCTCTGTTTTATTTGACATCGGGACATCAGAGCGAGCAGGATGTTGGTGCGTGACATGATCCACAGGAAACAAAAATACGGTGAATATTATCGCCTAGGCGAGGAAAAAGAAAAAGCGCTCGCTGGGCGCTGTGTCTTTTCTCTGGGAGGCAGCCTGCCGCCGCAGACGCTCACTCCTCATTGGGAACGACTGAAAAAAGACGCTGCCGCATCAGAAAAAGATGCTATGTGGACACAGGGCCGAACATGAGTCAGCAGGTTTAACACTAACTTCAGCTCCGGTGCATTATGTCATTAAAGCAAAAGGGGGACAAACCAAATACTGAGATATTCTGACATTCGTGGACATTTTTTAAAGTTTTAACTTTTCTCTCAAACATTTTGGCTGATAGAAACAAATGCAATACTGAAGTATTTTGACAAGTGTTCTCAGACTTGTTGACTCTACTGTTTCTCACAGTTGTCCCTAATAAATTTGAGTTTTTCCACCTTTAAGCTGCCTTTGTTTGCTTTGTGCACGGCGGTGTGGGACCATCGTGTCCGACAACTCAAAAGTTCTGAGTGGATTCAGTGAGTATAATAACAGCTTTGAATATGCTGACGCAGTTTCAATGTACTGGACAATCCAAACCAGGTTAGAGTTAGCATGTCGTAGCGACCCATCTCAATAATCTAATCGAACGTTAAATGTCAGTGTTTCCTCACTGCTGTTGCCAAGTGCTCGCTCATGGTGGATGTTGGGTCTCTATAACTTAAAGAATACAGTCTGGACCTCCTCGCTGCGAAGACTGACTGGACTTGTATTGTACTTTCATACAGTACACAGCGGCTGCCAAAATCTCCACTGTTTCCTGCCAAAGTCAGCAGTCTGCTGTCTAAGTTGATGATGGTTGAAACTTTTTCCAACTCGCTGCCATGGCAACCACAGAAACCACACAGAGAAATCATACAGGAGCTAATTTCACTGGTGCCTCAGTTCCCTGATGAGATTAAAGTAGTTGAATAGCAGCAACCTGCAGCGTGTAGTCAGGTGTGTGTAGGATGCGGTTGTTGGCGGTGGAGGTGTGCTGTGCTCTGATAGGATTTTTATTTGCGGTCTTCAAATTATTTAAGAAATGTATTTAATCAACTGTCTGTGCAGAAAGTCTGAGTTATTGTGGATATTCGACATAACAACAGCCCATTGAAACAAAGAACCGTCCAACATGAAAACTGTATATTCATGTTGTCATGTCTTCAAGAAAAGTCAGACAGACAGGTTGTTCAGTTGTAGTTGGTCTCCCTCATGTAAATTAATAGAGAATAATTCAAAATCAATCTTATTAAATTCCTGCAGCTCCTGATATTAGTCTGACTGGGTGCAGTGTTTCAATGTTTCAGCAGAGTGGAACGTGTTTTCAACATTAGATGTGAATCATCACGGCTGTGTGACGGTCTCCACTGGATTTGGTGTGTTTCCCTACTTACTATGTAACCCGGAGCGCACAGACAAGCTCCAGTGGTGCCGTCACAGTCGGCTCCGTTGGCGCAGGCGCACAGCTCCCTGCAGCCCTCGCCGTAGTAACCTGCCGGACACGTCTCGTTACAGTAAAGCCCCGCCCATCCTGCTGCACAGGTGCACTCTCCTGACAGAGGGTGACAGCTGAGAGGGCAAGAGAGTAGAAGTCAGTCAATCAGTCTCTAATTACAGGAACAGTTTAATCAAAAATTCAGTCATCATCTCTTCCCTCCATGCTGATGGAAAATGCTGCAACACTGTTTTGCTGTGAAGCTCCAGAAATGTTCTGTGGACTACGAAACTTTACCTGACTTTCCATCAGCGTGGAGGGAGGAGATGATGACTGAATCTTCTGAACCAGGCACTTTAAGTACTTTAAGAAACATGCTGAACTCAACCTTTCTTTGTTTAAACGAACAAGTACAGATTTCAAATGAAGGTTTCATGGATTTATATAATTGAAGAAGTACAAACATGAAGAGAAAGGATCCGTACAAAAACTGCTTGACATTGCAGTGCAAAGACATTGAAAAATGTCAGTGATTCATACACAACCTTCTTCTATTCATACTGTGTTGTACAGTGTAAAAGCACCTGAGTGTGTTTGCAGTTTTGCAGGGGCAGTATTTGTCACAGATGAGTCCGTACAGGCCGGCGGGACAGAAGCGGTCCTGGCAGCTGGGGCCCTTAAAGCCCTCGTTGCACAGGCAGGCCCCGTTGATGTGGTAGCACTTGGCCCCGTTCTGACAGTCACACTTGTGGGCACACTGCGGCCCGTAGGTGCCGACTGGGCATTCATCCTGGCATCTGGGTCGGTGTAAAAACAATAATGGATATAATAAATATGAGTGTTTCTGGTCAGACTTACTGAATGAGAAAGGTTGTCTCTCAAACGGAAATCAGAGATATATAAGAGATAATTCCAGTAACAACGTTGTTAAACCTATTTTTCAGAATCCTCTTCATCCCCTCTAAAGGTTCCTGTGAATTTTTACCAACTACAATCAGTTATTCTCTTACAAGAGTACACGACTGCCGACTTAGTAATACAACTGGGTGTTTTACTCTGCCTTTTCATAGCACTGAGATCAGGGTTTCTAGCTCAAATTTAGATTCTTATAGTTGTTTTTTGCTTTGGACGGTAGCCCAGCTGCTAACGCTGTCTCTGCAACAACAGTAACACCACCGGGAAACACTCTGAGGGGGACAGTTGGAGAGTTGTCTGTTTCTGCTTGAAGGAACCGTTTATTGTAAAGTTGCAACTGATGTTTATAAGCATTTACATTGCTTAACAGTGAAATAACTATTAACTAAAGTGCTATTAACTATAAATGTTCCATTTATTAATAATGGTTATGATGAAGTGTTACTAGAGGGATAAAAAGCTGTGAATGGAGGCACATATGATCATTAGTTAAACATACAACATGTAACTTCTGCCGCTGGAGGGCTCACGAACAAAACAAAGCAAAAGATGTTTGCAGAGTGTCGTGTGGAGCTCAGGTCTTTGGAGCCGGCTACACAGTCTGGATCAGAGCCAGACCTTCTGGAAGAATAAACACCCAGAGTCTCATCAGATTCTGCTCTGATCCGATGGGAGGAGAGCTCAGAGATTACTTTTTAACTTCTGGGATTAAAAAGTGGATTTATCTTCACTCCTGTTTATCAGCCTGACTGCAGCAGTGATCCGGAGGTGACCTCCATGTTCTGTAATGTTGACTGCTGACTGGAGCTGGAGGGGAAATGGACTTTACTACATGAACGTAACGTTACAGAGAGGAGAGAGAGAACCAGAACCAGAACCAGAGTCTCTACTGAGTGCTGAGTTCAGTCAGAGGTTGACCTGGATTGCTCGCTAACATTAGCTCACAGCTAGTGTACAGTAGAGTAAACAGGCTGTTTGAGGCAGATAAAAACTGCATTAGCAACGCAAATAAACACAAACTTTCCTGACATCAAACTTGCTTCACTGCTGATATTTACACCACTGAACAACCACCACTACTGATGAGAATCTGACGTGAATCAGGCACCCAAAGTTTTGTTCACTGACTTCCCTATCCTAAAAGTAGCGACAGGCAACTTATAGAAACGCAGCGTTACCTTTAGTAACCTTGTTGTAACATTGTCAGAAACATTTGTGATAATTTAAGTGCACAACTCAAAATATATAACAAAGGTTTGGTCGTTTTCTGGACATTTTAATACAGAATTCTTTCATATTATATCTTTAAATTCAAAGACTCACTCTTCTTCTTCTTTTACTGAGTCACTCTCCATTTTCCTCACGCATGACGTGGCGCACACTCACACAGTCAGAAGGTTAACAGCTCACACATCATGCTGAGAATCTGAGAGGTCTTTACGACGAGCGCCGGAGAACGGACAGAAGTGAAGAGAAAATTATCGAAGCTAAGTTAAAGCTCAAGTTCTGCCGATGTCTCTGCATCATTCTCAACACGTCCGCACATCGGTACCATTAAGAAATAGACAAATCACTCAATTAAAATGGCTCAGTGAGGATTTCTGTTGTGTGTCACGTTTAAATCATGCCGACTTCCTCAGGACTCTTATCTCGGCTAATTCCATTAGAACGTGGACGGACTGGAGGAGAACTCAATCTAAGAATTATTCCATGTAGGCTAATTCACCTGTCGGGGGCCTAAATGAATGGAGGTAATTTGGCTCAATTGGGAGGAAGGATGGAGAGGGAGAGAGACAAAGATGGACAGAGGGGGAGGAGGAGAGAGAGACAGAGCTGACCTGAGGGAGGAGGTGAGGCTGGAGAGAGGCGGACATGATGGAGGAAATAAAGGAGGAAACAATTTCAAATGGCTCGTGGTGAAAGTCTCCCACTTTGGGTGATCAGGGGCGGACAAAAAAAAGAGAAAAATGAATAATAGCATTAAAAGCATTATTATCAGGGAGAGAGGAGGAGGAGGGAGGAATATTAACATTACGTCATATCTTTTTGTTTCTAATCACACAGCGAACCGTGTGTTAACCGTATGTTACAGGAGAGATGTCTCGATGACTGGGTTATGTTTTCAAATATTAGTTTTGGGTTTAATTACAGTCGAGAGATGAACAGGAAGCATGATGAGAGAGTAAAGAGCAGCAGGGGAAGAAGTACTCAGATCTTTTACTTAAGTAAAAGTACCAATACCACGGTGTAAAAGTACTCTATTACTAGTAAAAATGCAATAAATGCACAGGCATACGTTCCTTATTTTCATTAGTGATTTACAGTAAATGAACTGTACCTAAATATGTCAGATACAAGCATATTATGCGTATGCAGCTAATGAGGGGAGGGCGGGCACTTGCAAGTGGGGTGGCCAAAAGTTTAATCGGCCTCGGAGAAAGACGTGATGCTCACTGGTATATTTTATAAAGCCTTGACAGGAAAGCTGCCACGTCATCTAATAGAAATGCTTCATCTCTCAGCTGGGCTTCATCAGACGCTCTCTACTGACCGGCTCATGCTTCATGTTCATGTTCAAGTCAGGTCTGAACTTGGAAAGACGGCTTTTGAAATCGATACTTTTATTCCCTTGAGCCGTTTCAGAAATTTGACCTTAAACTTCGCAACCTTGTTCTTTGATGTATGTAACAGTCATGTAATTAATTGATAATTTACATGACTGTCAATTTATTTTACTTCCAATCATTTTATTTGATCTATTACATTATCTGGCATAACAGCAAAATCTTCAGGGTTTTATGTAAGTGAATGTTATTTTATATTATTTACATTTTTAGGCAGCTCTCAATGATCTCGAGTATGAATAAAGGTTTATTGATTGATTGATAGTTCCTGCTAGAACAGGTGTGTCCAGGAGTTATATAAATATATATCTGAATGTGGGCCAGGGACATTAGGTGTCTCCCTCCTCTGCCCTCTTGCTCGGACCACACCCATTTTCAAACTCAGCCTTCATTTCGATCTCAGTTACACACCTGTGAAGTTTCCTGACCGTATCTTGCACTGTTGTGATGTCATCGCATGTCCACAGACAGACAGACACGTGTTTTCTCTCCCTGATGAATTCTGTGAATATCTGCAGCTAACATAGTCGGGTAAAGTGTGACACGATCTCGTGTTCTCGCTGTCGTACTGTACCTCTCTCCGATGTATCCAGCAGTGCACTGGCACTGACCGCTGATGTGGTCGCACAGGCCTCCGTTACGACACGTGCACTCCTGAGAGCAGTTAATGCCGAACGAGCCGAATGAACACGGTTGTGCACAGACGGGACCCTGAGGACGGAGATCACATGACCAACATGTTTACATCAGTTATGAGAAAACAAAGAGTTTAAGGTGTGAGTCAGTGTACGACAGACAACATGAGTTCTGGCATCTAACAAAAACACTCTGATGTGATGATGATACTGAGATTTAAAAACTACAACTAGAGCTAGGCATTTTTTAAAATGATTTGAAACAGATGCCAATAATTGACTTTCAGATGTGATACCAAAAGGATAAAAATGAACAACGGTTGCTTGTTGTTTGTTAAATGTTTTTCATGATATAAATGTTACAATGTTTTGCTAGAGTCAGAGCAGATGAAACGATGACACTAAATGCTATTAAAGCAGCTTTTTCAGCCTACAAACACATTTTCTTGATATAAAACAGCTGTAATATCACAAAACATTCACTCTCAGCTTCACACACGAACATGACAGTCTCAGATTTGGGCTCAGAGAGTCTCTACTAGCTGAGCTCTGATAAACGTGTGGAATCGGGTCGTACCACCCAGCCGGCGGGACAGGAGCACTCTCCGGTGACGTGATGACACGTTCCTCCGTTCTGACAGGGACAACGCTGTTCGCACAGGGAGCCGTGTTTACCGGGAGGACAAGGCTCCTCACAGCTGGAGGGAGGACACACAAGAGACACGGGCCTCATCAGAATCACAAGAACGATCTGAGATTTATACTTCAGCTCATTTACAACAGTGTGTTTACTCTGAATTCATTAAATATGCTGAGCATGAAAACTCTGCTTGAGCAGGTTCTGATGATCCCATTTGAATTTGATCCCATCTGTGATCTATAAATCTCAAATCCACTTCATAGGATGGAACCTGCGTTTGATTTCTTCATATATAATGTCAGCAAACATGAGGGTTTATTCAGGAATAACCACGGACCAAAAGAAGAAAGATCAGAATAAAATGTTGGCGTTTATGTTTACGCTGTATTTTTGTTTTTGTTTTGAAGATAGTGAGTTATTGAGGAACTCCATTCAGTGCTATTTTTGTAACCTTGTATATAGAATATTGTTTTGTTTGTTTTGTTTTTCATCCATTTTTCTAATCTTTTGTAAATATTCACAGTGTTTTTACAAGTTTTGAAGTGAAACTCCACAACATGCAAACTAAAGATATGTTCAAAATGACTGCATGTCTTGTGTCTCACATCAACATTTCTATTTTCTACAACATGGGTCATATAAAATTCACCTTACTTACATATTAGCTTACTTCCATGTCCAGAGTGTCATTACAGTTAGGCAAGAAAGGCTACCAAGCCAGAGACCACTGTTCAAGACAGTGTTTAGACATTTGTAAGCGTCAAACCGCTGGATATTTTTAAGAAGAAGTCAGGACATTTTCCAGCCGTGTTTGTGAAAAATAAAGTATAAAATTAAGAAATGTAAAGTTGGAACATGTCCTTGCTTTGAAGAAACCTCCATGTAGCCTGTGAGATCAAACCCAGGGCACATGCACCGCGCACTGATGCTAGTTCAGCTCAATCCTCCGAGGGCACGACGGCAACTCAAATGAGCTCATTGACATTTTCATCAACTCTCCTCTCACCTGGAATATGGAGGCTGGACATTCAGAGGATGAAGTTCAGTGACAATTAGAGAGGTTTTACTTAGGAAATCACCCCGAGCAATAAAAAACTGAAGGAGACAAAAACACGATGTTGAATGTCACTCGTGGGCGACACAACAGATCGGTTACCTGGAGAGAGAACAGAAACGGCAGCTGTGATGTAAGAGCGTATGTCTCTGATACAGTCGACTGTTTAAAGTAGATCAGCAGAGACTCAGTCACCTGGCAGACGACTACAACAGGTGTGACGTAAATGAAAAGAAGATTACAGAGCGGAGAGGTGAACGCACCGCCTGACATATTTTGTTATGTTGTTTCCAGTTTTGTTTTTCTCCGCTGAATAAATGCCGGTGTGAAACTCTATATTGAGAAACAAGATTGTTTTTCGTTTTTGTCTTGAGTGTTTTTTTGCTGCACTGTTTTCTCTCCAGACACAAACTGTGTGATTGTGTTGATTGTATGAGGAGCTCTGAGAACACAACACCTTCAGGAGCTTTTTCAAACTGGAACACAGGAGGAACCGAGTCGTTTCATTTTATTACCTGTTTTTGTAATCGTTAACATTTTATTCTGCAACTAATGATTATTTCCATCACTGATTCATCTGTAGATTATTTCCCTGATTAATGGATTAGTTGTTTTTCATCTATAAAATGTGAAAAGTGAAAAATGTCGATCTGTGATTCGTCCACAACCCAAAGACGTTCAGTTCACTGTCAGAGAGGAGGAAAGAAACCAGAAGACATTCACATCTCAGAAGTTTGAATCAGATCATTTTTACTACGTGTTGTTTTTAGAAAAATGACTTAAACTGATGAATCGGTTCATTAAAATAGTTTAATCTAATAGTTCACAATGAATCGATTCATTGTTGCAGCTCTCGACTAACTTATTTGTTAACTTAGAAAAAAGTACTCTGGTATATTTCTCTCAAATATTACTTGCATTATAAAAATATCACCCCTCCTGTAATAAAGCCAGTGATGGCATGTAACTAAGTATATTTACTCAAGTACTCCACTTAATTTTGAGGTATTTGTACTTTGCCTGAGTATTTCTATCTTGTACGATATTTGGAGGACAGTGTTGTACTTCTTACTCCACTACATTTATATTACTTTCACTTCACTTTACTTACTAGTTACTTTTGCAGCATCAGAGCCAAAGAGGAGTATCTTTAAATTCATTTATTTTATCAACATTTGAAATAAAAAATAACACCTATTTCTGATACTTCCTTACTTCCGATAATTAAACAAATCTAATATCAGGTACTGTAAGACTTTTACTCAAGTATTATTCATATGGAGGTACTTTTCACAGCGCAGATGAAGAGGTGTTGGACGCAGAACTGTATAAAGAAAACAGAACGGAGAGAATATTTAACATCTGACTCACAGAGCTGCTGCAGTGAGACAGTTTGCCAGCTGTTAGCGAGCAGATTCAAGTAAAATGCCTTCAGTGTGTAAAATATTATGACTGATGAGCTCAAAGGTGGGCAGAAGGTGGAAGATGGCAAACAGCTGGAACATAAACTCCTTTTTGTCTAATTTCAATATTTAACTTCAACAGCTTTTGAGGCTTTCTGAGTCACACGCGTCACATCCAGCTGGATGAATTAAGCACTCACAAGGCCCCGGTGTATCCGGGCGCGCAGAGGCACTCGCCGGTCTGATGGTGGCAGGTGGCGCCGTTGAGGCACTGACACTCCAACATGCAGTCCTTGCCGTAGAAGCCGGCGTCGCAGGGCTCCTCGCAGCGCCAGCCCTGGTAGCCGTCGGTGCAGACGCAGGCTCCGGTGATCGGGTTGCATTTGGCCCCGTTCCGGCACTGACATTTGTTACTGCAGTGGGGCCCCCAGAAGTCACTCTCACAGCCTGGAGACACAGAGGAGGAGGGTGCGAGTCAATATGTGATTTAAAACAGTGTTGTCATTGACATTTGCATGGAGGATCTGAAAATGATGAAATCATGAGAGTGTTAATGTTCACCAGAGGACAGGAGTCAGGTGGGATAAAACCAAGTGGAGAGAGAAAGGTGCACGACCCACATTCATCAAACTGCGATGAATTACACTTCACAAAGCGCCATGAAAAACTACAATTTACAGAAGTTTAACCTCCCCTGAGGCACCTCGAAAACCTCCCTGAGTGCAGCAGATGTGAAAACTGTGCAGAAAGTCAACGAGAGGCTGAAAAGTTCTGATCTGCAGTTAAACTTCATACAGCGCGGCGATGTTTACCGACCCAGCTGGTCTGTGATCTCTTCAAACCAACACATACCTAAAAGCAGGCGAGCCAAGTCAACTTTATTTATACAGTGACTTTAAAAGTATAAACACACATACACCAAAGCACAGAAATAGAGTTCAGGAGACGTTTTTTAACTTTCAGCTAATCTGATGCTTTGGAGAAGAGTAATCCACCGTCCTGGAGCAGCTGCAGCTGAAACCTGTCACCCATGTCACTGATGTTGAGTTGCTGGGGGAAAAAAACTGCACCGACCCACATTTTACTCTTTAAAAGTTATTAAAGCGCCACAAAATGTCACATGTCCAGTTCCCCAGAAGTATCTAATTGGTGCTCTAATATATTTCTAAAGGCTGAAAAAGACAAAACAAATCTTTACCACAAAGTTAAAGAGACCGACATGCTTCGATGTAACTTCACTGAGCAGGAAGCATCGCAGTGTGTAACGCTTTGTGTCAGTACATCACACACGGCACCGACTATCACCGATTTTGGTGAAACTGGATCATATTTTACAGACACAAATGTTTTCTGGTTTTCTCTCTGGTGTCCGGCTGCTCTGACTCAACTCTCTGTGATTTACAGAGTTTCCTGAACACAACCTGTAATTGCTGCCAACGTTAGCTACAGGTTAGCTCTGCCAGCTGAACCAAGTCAGCCGTAGGCTAGCTTGAATCTGATTTTGGATTATTGCAGAAAATAATCTCTGTGCCAAACACAAGTATATGATCCTTCCAGCTTTTGTTCATGAAGATAATCTCCACAGATGAACTTCACTTAGTGATTTTTGAAGCATATATTAAATCTCTAGCAGTAAAAAGCTAATGTTAGCCTATAAACAGACGACATCGCGGTCACATGACTTAAACGTCACCACCACTAAGCGTCTTACTGCACACTTACTATCCAGGTTTTCTATAAACTGATCAGTGCACAAGCTGTTGTTGAGTTAGAATAGTTTGTAGTTTTGTTTTTGTGCGACTGCTTCAAACGTCTCTAGTTGGAAATTTTAAACTTGTCAGAAAGGTGCTGCGGTCGTTACTTTTGCTCTTTTTCAGGCGACCAATCACATATTAGAGCACTCGTCAGCCTGGTAACCAGGAAAATGGAGAAGCTTTTTCTGGCTGCGTCTGTCAGTCCTGAGCTTCATCAGACAGGAACAATCATAACAGAAAAATTAAAGTCCAACTGTTGGAGCAGATCTGCTGTAGACTGAGTGCTTTTATCACCGTACGTGTTGTCAGCCCTCTTTTACCATAGCGTTCGCTGATGTCAATCAAAATCAACATGCGTGCTCTCTTTTACCAGCTGCTAAAAGGCTTGTAGCCAGGTGTTACTGCCTCTGGTTCAGGTAACGTTAGCTTGCCGTGCTGTTACAGTTCTGAAGTCCTGAGACATAAAATTGTGATGACGTGTGGAGTTTAGTTTGTAGTTAGCACGTAGCGTGACACCACATCTGACTACAGAAACTCAAGATTTGTGTTCATGACTGTTGTGTTGCACTCATAAACCTCGAGGGGGCACCAAATTGTACAAAATAGGAATTACTACATAATGTTGCTTTATTTTTTTGTGGAAACAAACAAATGCAATACTATGAATCCCTTCCAGCATCTAGTTAAAATGCGCAGCCCATATTTAACAGCTCACATATGCCTGCAGGATTTTTCCTCGCCGTACAAACTAGTTTGTTTGAAGCATACGGAGGCCTTAAGGCAGGATGCACCTGACTGACTCTCAGGAGAGCATTAACACTCACATATTGCTCCACATTTATCCTGATGTGACATGATAACAGCTCACAACAAAACACCACAAACATCAGCCTGCAGTGGTGACACGCAGCGTGATGGATGCAGTTTCCTCCGTACAGCACCACGGTCGTCCCATCAGGCTGAAACAGCAGAAAATTCAGCATTTAGCAATTTTAATTCTCTCAGCCACTGCAGTCACAGGATTTTGCTGAATAGAGTAAAACCACCACGGGGCAATGGATTATTTGTGCTATATTCTAATGAACCCTTATTTACAAAAAAATTAAATCTACATATTACGGGGCACAGTTATTTTCAGCCTGTTTAGTGTCTCGTAAACACACGGATTGAATACAAATCTCTTCTTTAAGCTGTCTCCTTCCTTTATATGCACGGTGACGAGTGGATTCAACAGATTGTGCGTTCAGAAAGTATATCACAGGTCTGAGAGGAGATGAATCGCTGGTATAAATCAGAAGCAGGAGACTTAAAATGAAAACAAGTAAAAAAGATGGAACATTTTATTGTATATTACATCATCTCAGATAACATAAATCAAAGCACTATTATCTTTTTGATATATGCTCACGGGGTGAACCGCACTCCCCAGAAGCGAAGTAAAGTAGAGTCTGAGCGCCAAGAGCTGTGAATGGATGGCCTTAAGTTGAAAGGAAAAACCCCCGGAACCGAGCTTGAGGAGAGATGAGCAAACTTGTCCGGACTTTGTGAGCACTTCTCTCCAAAACGTGGGTGGTAGTTTTACAGATATTTTAGTGTTAAATGTTTCATCAGGACTGTGGTGGACAGAGCTGTGAGCAGACAAAGCATAAATCAGACTCACACTCCCTCCGCTTCAATCTTTCTCTAATTTACTCTCTTCCCTTCTTCCTGCCCTCTCTCCATCTCTCTCCTCCTCCTCCTCCTCCAGCCTCTCTCTCTCAAAGAGGGGAGCTCTCTTTATTTCTCTTAACTAGTGAGCCAGCATAGTCAAATCCTTTATCCTCTCACAGCCTCAATTATTCAGCAGCAAAGAGTCCAAATCAAGTGACTAATGACTTTGATCAAGAGTAGCTCGCTGGCACTAAGCAGAACTTTCTGCACTAAATTAAGAGCTGCATGATATACTTTGGCAGGGGCTAACTCTTTGAGGAATATTTCGAGGTTTGTCTATGGTGGAGTCGCTCTCTGCCAATAATAAAATCTTAGCTTGCTGAGGAGCTTTGGCTCTTTTCTCTCTCATGTCTTAGAGAGAAACACACCTAGATTAGATTCTTAACCTTAAGCTCTTCATCTACGTGTCCGTCTCTTAAATCCAGGCTGCTTCAGTCCCACTGCTTCCAGAGGTTGATGTCAAAAGTAAACTTGATTAAAGGAACAGTTGGACATTTTGGGAAATAGACTTGTTATTTTTCTTTCTGGGCATTCGATGAGGAGATCTTTAACATTTTTATATATTAAGAGGTTGTATTAAAGGTGCAATATGCAAGAAGTGGCCGGCTGTCAAATTCATAGTGAAAAAATATAGGGGGCAGCATATCACCGGAGTAACTGCTAACTGCTGTTAGCTCGTTAGCTCATTTAGCCGAAATCTAGTGGTCCAGACTGGGAGCTCGAGGCACCAGGGTGGTGTCGGTGTATACACCGCTAGAATGGGAATGTTGGACCAGATCTGGCTGTTGCTATGTGGTTAGCATGCTAACGTCAGTAAACATCACAATACACAGATGTCATAACGTCAAAACTGTAATTTCTTCATTTTGTCGATCATTTTGGTTCATTTCCAACTAAAATTTCTGCATATCACATCTTTTAGTAAGAAGCTAGTCCCAGAGGAGGATTAGCTTATTTTAGCATAAAGACTAGCAGCAGGGAGAAACAGCGAACATGGCTACATGTTGTAATCTGCCTACAAACACCTCCACAGCTCATTAATTTAGATGCTATGTCTTTTATTTTTAATCGCACATGAGCAAAAGGTAAAGAGAAGTTCTGTTTACAGAGTTTCATGTGTGAGTTTCAGAAGAGCACATCTTTGTGTACAGATTGAAATAAGGATATATATTGTTTTGTTTACGGTGACCTTTAAATTTAAGGTGTGTGGACAGATGTCAGAGGTTGACCTGGATTCAAACACTGACTCTGTGTTTCCTCTCGTTCTCCGACTTTCTTCCTCACTGTCGTGACTCTCTCCTGGAAGTGACAGCACCTTGAGTAAACTTGTGGATTTCTCTGGTTTGAACATCGTTGGAAACATTTGGGATGATGTAAGAACACAAAGTTTGAGCCGTTTTTAGACATTTTATGCAGAAATCTCACATATTATATCTTTAATGTGAGTCCTTCAGAATAAGAGTGAGAGCGTCTTGTTCGAGCACCAACAGAGATATAAAAACAGAAGAAGAAGACTTTTGAACCACTACCACTTTTTTGTGGCAGATAAAATTGTTGAAACCCAACATCACATATGTTCAGTCAGCCACAGCTGCAGGTATAATCATGGATGCATCTGTAGCCTTTTTAAAATGATCTCACAAAGACGGTGAAGCTCATTTTGAAACCGTGAAGACAGGTTGGCAGATTCAATGGCTGTCTCTATACAGCAATCTTTCCTTTATAAAGCTGAAAAGTTTTATGTCTGAATGTTGAATGTGAGCTAAGTGTTTGTACAAGGCGGTAATTAGGAGCGTTTACATTGGTGTATGACAGCAGAGACGGCGGTGGCAGTTGAATGATTTTCAAATGACTATTTATCTATTCTGGTGATGGAAAAATTGTTTTGTTTTATTTTTATAGCAGAAATCCAATAAATGACATCCTCTCTCAACTAAGAGCTGCACAACGGGACCAGAATCTTCCAAATATAAAGTCTATTACAGCCGCTGCTCTTCACACACTCTCACACACTGAACATGCTGAAATATTGATGTTTAAAACTTATTTTTTCATACAGCAGCTAATTGGTAGATTCATGTACAGCCCTCCTACGCAGAAGGACAAGAATTTCTCACATTATGATGAGTTTCTTTAGTTTTCCTTTAACAGAAGTATAACATGAAGCCTGACGCTCTATCTGCATGAACGTGCATTATGAATGCAAACAGAGAAAAGCAATCAAATTGTATAATCGACTCCAGCCAGAAGAGCTCCAGACTTCTATGTTTAAGCTGAACCCTGTGGCACAAAGCTGAGCATAATGAGTTAAAACACACAAAAAACCCAGAGGAGCACATCAGCTTCATGACTCATCCACGTCCGTCTGTCTGCTGGCATCCTGCTGAAGCTAAAATTTGCCGTATCAACACCACTTATGAACATTAAGGTGGACGTCGAGTCAGGTTGTCAGGGTTGTTTCTGGCTCAAATTGCTCTAAAAGAAAGACGACGTCTGATGATTTTAACCGCCAAACAAACAGCAGCAATCTAAGTTTAAGACTGGAAGCAGAGAACAAACAACAAGACTCTATTTATTCATCTGCCCAGCACTTCTGTGCAGCGTCTCTGCTGGTTCAAGACAGACATGAGAGTGGTATCGATCTTCTCATCCAAGAAACGAGTCCTCTAAATTAAATGACAAAAGTTTGTGACTGCCCTCCAGAACGACACATCACATACAAGCGTTTACTGTCTGATCAACTGTTGTATATTTTCTAAAACTAACGATCTGACAGGCGCTCCATTTTTGTGCAGTGATTGGCCAGATGTGTGGAGGTAACCAGCGTGTTTCTCAAGATCTGCTTTCACTCTCACCTGGGCCTCATGTTTGAACGATTATTGTGTCTCCACACTCTGTACGACAGCCGGCTTTCCACGCTGCTCTCGAGCGTGGCTGCACCGAGCAGCTATAAACACTCGTGCCTGCAGATGTGTTTAAACAACCTGTCGTATGAACTGTTTTAGGAGCAAAAGAGCTCAAACATCCAGAGGGAGCTCAGACTGAAGCCGCTGCTGCTGCGCCGCTGAAGGAGACAGCTGGGCGGTTCAGACAACTGGCAGGAGACCACAGTCCAACCGGTACACTGTGAAAATGTTCCTGTTGAGTGTGAATGAACATGTCTAATGTAAAATAGCATCAAAAATCTGTTACTGTGAACGACCATACTTTTTTACCCCACATAAAACTACTTTTTATTATAATTTCATAAATACTTTTTTTTAACAGATGAAACTTTTACATTCAAGTTAATTAGATACATATTTGTGACACTTGTACAGTAATGTACAATACCTTTACATAAACTTGTTTGTTAATTGAAAGATATCTTGAAATTTTCACAACAAAAATGTTGAATAAATGTGTTTTTATCAACTTTCTAGCGAAGTATTACATTAACTGCGATGTAAGTCAAATGTTTTATGGGTAATATACCATTTTATTACATTAAATCAAAAACCCAGCTAATAACAGCATTAATCTGCAATGTTAAGCCTCATTAGTGGTATTATAACAGTGTTCCACCATATTTAAATGTCATTTCATGGGTTGGCCATTAGCTCAGTTGGTAGAGCGGGCGTCCCGTGTGCAGAGACTTTGTCCTCGCTGCTTATGACGTTCTACTGTTCGAGATCTTTGTGGCAAATCTTTGCTTCTTCAGTCATAAACACGGGAGAGAAAATAATCTATTACCTCCTCACTCGCCTCTCAGGGCTTCTGTAAAGCACCATTTTGGGTAACACTTCATTCCACAGGTCTGGAAATTACGTGGTAATTTTGGGGAAATGTCAAAGAAAAAAGAAATAATTGTAACCCTATTTTGCATCTTGACACAACAGGTGCTTGCTTTTGGCCCGTGGGCCACCATAAAGGTTAAAGTCATCATGATGTCCAGCTGGAGACTGTTGCTGATGGAGGGAAGTCTTGACTTCTGTGACCTCGCCTCAGAAACGAGGCAGAAAATGGATCGATTGACTCGTTTCTCATAAATGACTTCAGTTTGAATAAAAATGTTAAACAATTTTTTTGCATTACATGATTAACGTCTTTGGCAAACGGCCAGATATTAACTCAGCCCACTTCACATTGGATCTTTATTTACTCTGACAGGTGTTATTGTGTGATAATTAATCAATCCTACGTTATTTCATTTCTCGTCTTTTCCTTCTTCTGAATAATGCAAACATCGAGATGAGCTCTGTGTTAAGGCTTCCTGCAGTGAGCAGACAGTGAAGCACTATCTCAGCCTCCTGAAGCTAAATTTGAGTAAATAAAAAGATGATTCTTGTGTGAATATCATAGTTACAGGCAGAAAGACCTAATAAAACTTTGTAGTGGGTAGTAATGATGAATTAACTCGGTTTATGACGACCATAAAATACTCCAACCAGTTGATTCTGATGATTTTTCGCAGAATCCAAAGATTTGGACGTGTGCTGAGACTGACTTTGTCATTAAGTCACATTTTTGCTAACTTAATTAAATGTCAGATCACTAAATGGTCAACACACATGTGGGAAAAGTAACATTTCCCTGTGTGTCTTTGTCCTGCACATGTACGTCCATTAGAAACACGGTGACTTGTACAGATGGTCGAGAGATCTCGCTGACTGAGTTTGTGAGTCAGCAAAGCAGCAGTTCATCACTTGAATGTGCTATTTGAACCTCTGGGAGACAATCGCACTGATTATGATAACACCCTTGTGATTCTCTATATTTGCAACAGAAGGTGCAACCCATTCATTTATTTAATCATATTCCAGAGGAACTGCTATTGCAATCAGGGTTCGAGTTATGTGGGAGCCAGCGAGGGCAGAGCTCCCATGAAAGCAGTAAAGTCATTCATCTGTGGTTTTAACTAATACATAACGAACAACAATGGCTGCAGGAACACAGGGGGTGCTGAGGGGCTGCACCACCTCCGAAAACAAGGCATTATAAAAACCATCAACTGATAAAAAGAAAGTGTGATGCAGACTCGCAGCAGAGAGAGAGAGAGAGAGCTCACATGTGGACGAATGAGAAAGAGGAAGCATGAGAGCAGGAAATGAAACTTTCTTTGGTCATGAAGCCTAATGTTGCTCTACAACTGTGCGGTTAATCAATCAAGTGTATGAATCAGGGCAGATCTGCGTTATATATGGTCGTCTCATCTGTAAAACGTCTGTATCCTCACTGCGCTGCATCATTATAAATTATGAGGCTGCTCCAGCGTTAAACATGCGCCTTCGGTGATCCAATCAGCAGACATCTCACTTCACTCTATATGCGAATAAACACGTACATCTCTGGGAGAAACAGACACAATGTTTTTAGCAATAATAATTCCCAAGGGACATCGAGACTATTGTCAAGGTTAAACAACATATTTGAGAACCTTTTAGCTACCGTTAGATGACAGCTAGCGTTAGCATGCAGCCACTACCTTGCTAACATTACTGTTTGATTGTGTTACATGATACCAAAGGAAAGAGGTAAATTATCTCTCAATTATCAACGCACATCTTGGACTTATTTATTTAATGTTAGCTAATGTATGCTAACGTTAGCTGTCTAACCGCTAATGGGTTATCAAATATGTTGGTCTACCTTGAAAAATGGCCACATGTCCCTTCAGATTTGAACTATCTATTGTCTTACTGGTTGCTGATTAATTGAGAGGCTGTGAAATGATAATGCTTTGTCAGATGTCCTACATTTCTATGACTTGCAACCTTTAATACGGCAGTAGGCGTACAACATTTGAGCTTCCCGACCTGAGCGCGATGTAAGAGGAAAACGCCGCCATGCAAATATGTGCTGTTCTTAGGTTATGAGACATTAAGAAGCCATTTCTATCAGAGATACTACAATTTTCAGCAAAAGTCTAATTTGAAGTACATGATGTGATTAGGCACCAAGGTACAGGCCCTATTTTACCATTGTTTCTTTTGGGATTATATTGTATAATAGAGAGCTGTGAAGTGCTTTAGGTAATGTCTGCACACACGCCGTGCATGGCTGATTGATGTCGTCATTAAATCGTCTGCTGCACCCACTTTAAATGCTGCTCTCTCTTGTCTTTCCAGCCATTCGTAAAAGAGAAACCTTAAGGGTTTCACTGTCCCGCTTTTCCATGACACAGGCAAATGTTATGCAAATGTAATAATCATTCATTAGTCACTATCAGGTGGAAGTCAGCTGGTTGAGCCGTTCTGCTTTCACAAAACTGCTACGTGGCCCAAACAAAAACATTTCAATATGCATTTCTGGACTGTGGTCATTAAAGTGTGGAGAGATGTGTTTTCCTCAACTTTTATTTATCCAGGAAATGTTACCGAGTATGGTCCTGAGTAGCTGTTCAGGCCTGGTGTCAACATCCAGCCTGAGAGACCCAATCACAAGTGGACAGTCTGTCAGTTCACACCTGGTTCATCACCAGACTCCCTTAACAAATCAGCTGATTTTAAGAGTGAGGAGAAACTTAACAAACTTTGTGAAAAGACTACAACAGATTCTGAATCATTGTCTCCTTCTTGTAAATTCAGCATTAAATGAAAACATGAAGTTGTTTGTTTCCTTGTAGAAAGTGTCAGTTTGTGGCAGCATGGCTGCACCAGCCTGTCTGCTTCTGTGTCTAAAGTGCTAAAGTCTGACCTGCCAACATTTAGCAGCTGTTTGAACACACTGTTTACACTGATTTCACCATTTACACTCAATTTATGAAAGAAGAAACATTTTATTGACCCTAAACATGTTAAATTTAGTAAACAGTAACTAATATAGGCTGATTCTTTGTTGCATGCAGAGAAAATCACCAGACTGTTTTACATTAAGTTTCTGTCTTTGTGTTAAAAACATTGTCTGCTTGTCCCAGCGCTGTACACGTTTATTTGATATAGAGCAGGGAGGAGATATCAGATCACAAGTGGTCCGTCGAGATGCACTATTGCCAGGTGTGAACCGATGGACTTGCTGAGCTGCTACACTGGAGCAGAAGTTGAATAGATGCCTTGCTGTCCAGATGCTTTTCTCAAACTCTTTCCACTTGCAGAAAAACTTTACGCCTAGCACAAACATTAGAACTAATCTGCAGTTTCTGACCAAGTGCAAGAAAACAGAAAATCTCTCCAGCATTAAATTAATATTGAAAACATTTTCCACTCATGCACTATCACATCTGCATGAGTGTTTGTCATTAATCAAACCCTCTTATGTTCTACATTCAATACAGTCACAGGGTGATCAACAAGGTTAGAGCGATTAACTGTGTGAAATGTAAAAAACACACGAAGCTCTGCAGTGAAGTGTCCATTCACAAGAGGAGAGAACAACGTCTGTGATTGAATTAGCTGCTTTTGAGTGGCTCTTGACTCGGCTTTATTTTCCAGCTGATTGAGTCGGAATTCAATTGGTGGACGACCAAGAACACAATTCTCAAAGAGAACATTGATTCTTGACTTCCAAAGACCCACGACAGGGTTCACACACGAGAGTTTCGGTGTTTCTCTGTTTGCTTGTTTGTTTGGAGGAATCAAAGAAAATCTGAGTCACACAGACTCAAAGTGCAAATATCAATTTCATTTTCAACCAAGAAGGAAACTGCAAAAAACACTGAACTACTCATTTTTACTAAGAGTGAAGTCGTCACATCGGCTCCGATATGATGAGATGTTTCCTATAAAGAGGATGCATGAGCCTCGGTGTCAGAGGAATCGACAGGCGGCCTAATCAGACAGGAACGAGGGGGAATACCCTGCCAATAAGAGAGAAAGAGGGATAGTGCTGAGTGGCCGAAAACACAGCAGCACTCCGACTGCCACTGGGCCATCTGTTGATCTATGGAGCAGCAACCGCACTCATTTGTCTTGGTTCTGCCCCGCTGATCACGTCCTGGGTTTGTGGGGGTCGACTCTGAGCTACAGTCAGGTTTTTATTTGAGTTTATTGGCGCCCAGCTGGACAAATTAGGGGCATGCACACAGGGAGAGGACCTGGGAAAGAGACGGGGGAACTGCATGCGGTGGGATACCAGCACACAGAGAAGTGTTTACTGTTTAACCCTTCAGATGCACATAAAGGCCAAAGTAATTTTCTAGCATGTCAGGCAGTCGACAGGACACGACATCATGTTTTCTCCACTGGGACGAGGGTGTAACCGTGCTTTCTCTGGGGGGGATCGTGTCCCCCAAAACAGAGAAAATACCAATCTGTTCGCCAAATAAACAGAAAATATATCATATTTCTGCCTTCTGTGAACTGTCTCCTTTACTGAATCTCCTCTAGTTATTCACTATTTATTTTCAAGTTATTACAGTCGAACAAGACCTATTCTGCTTTTAATTTTTTTTCCTACAGTGTTTTATAGGTTCTTGTGCATGTAAAAGATCTTGAAAGTCTGCACCAACAGAAACTCCTCTCTCCCACTGCTCCTGAACGCCTCGTCAGTAGTCCCGCCTTTAATTCTGTGACTTTGTGACGTCACACTACGTCACCATGTCACACATTTGCATAATTGATGCCTAGCAGCTAGTTTGGCACGTAAAAATCGATTTAGCACAGCTGCTCTGTTGTTGTTAGCGGTGCTGGCTCAGGTGTGCGTGAGTTGACCAATCAGAGCAGACTGGGTGTTCAGGAGGAGGGGCCTTAAAGAGACAGTAGCTAAAACAGAGCGTTTCAGACAGAGGGGGGATACAGCGCTGCAGCACTGGACAGTATGAGAAAACTGATGTGTTTTTTGAGCATTAGAGCATGTAACCATGTTCTAGTAGTACCCCAAAATTAAATGATGAACCTGAAAATCATCATAATTGTTGCTATTCTCTTCAGAGGCTCAGAATCAGATCTCATAATGTTCGTATCCACCTCACGTTGTCTGTGCTGTGAGTTTTTAAATTCAGTCAGTCTGTGGAGGGGAACAAATGGAGGATGTATTGTTACCTGAAAAGCACAGAAAGCACTGTGAGTAACTTCAATACTGTAGCTAACGTTACCTCAGTAGGTAAGGCAGTAGCCGTCCTTGCCAACACTCCTGGGTTTACAGACAGACTCCCATTTTTCACTGCCCTCTCCCTGTGTCCTCCCGGGTCATAATTCTCCCATATTTTGTCCTGATTTATGGCAGTCTTTCACACTTTTGCCCCTTTTAGTTATCATAACCTGATTCTGGTGCTGTACAGTCTGTAGTCTGCTGTACTGTTGCTCCTCGCCCCCTCAGCGAGTGAGAGACGGACAGAGAAATGGAAAGGAGAAAGAATATTTGAACAAATTTCAGACGCCCCGGAGAGAAGAAATCCTGTTTCTCGTGTAAAGTTTTAAAGGAAAGAGGCTGTAAAAATCTGCTGTGTCGATTTTTCTGTCAATCACTGGGTCGCAGCGCGTCAGCTGTGTAAAGACTCTCTGAAGGGCTCCGGCAAAAAAACAAAAACAATGAATGAATGTATTTTACTTTACACCACAGATTTACACAAGAGGGTGAGTTATTCTGTGGTGTTTTGAAAATTAAAATCATTCGACACAGAAATGCTGTTGCATCTTGTTATTTTTATTTTCTAAATATTGGCAGAATGCAGGAAACACAGTCCTTGAATCTCAAATTTCCAGGGATCGGACCCCCAGGACCCTGTTTTGGTGTCAGTATCCTCAATATTTTCAAGGTCTCAAGTTTTCAGGTAACTGTTACTACTGTACATTGTACACTGTTCTTTATCCTCCTGCTATATAACCTCCATCCCATGGTTACGCTCTTGTACTAGAACGGCTTTTCGATATTTATCCAAGACCTCGATCTTTGTGTCTAAAGAAGAAAAAGCTTCTGGACAAAATCAAGTCATTGATATCAAACAGCTGCAGACGGACTCTGAAGGACTCCTTATTAATGACTTTCTAACATTAATCACTGAGTATGTATTGATTCATTATTATCAAATATTAACACTGCCATCTACTACATGTACTACTACTACTACAGATCACACTAGTAAATTTATTTACAACAGAGAGGGATTTTCCTAACTTGGAAATGTGATGTCAGCAACTTCTGCCACACAGAGGAGGATAAAGAAGACCAGAGGGGGTTTCTTATTATTATTAATGGCTCATAACTGATCTATAATGTATTTGTATCTCATTAATCATTAATAAAGCCATTAATTAATCATTTTGTTGCAAGGTTTTAGGTAAAAGAAAAACACAACCTACATAAATGTACATCTAACTAGGGTTGGTCGATATGGCCTTAAAATATTGCTGCCTGATCGGTACTGCACATGTGCAGCTCTCAACAGAGATGAGAGAGGAAGCAGGATGTCTCACTCCTTAGCAATTACTGTTGTCAGCTCTGGAAAAACAAATCAGAATATTATTGATTAAGACTTTTAAAAACAAGTCTTCTCGATGTATTCTGATGCGGTTTATGATCTGCTGCTTTCTACTGTTCCCTGTTGTACCAGCGTGTTCATGATCACGAACAAGGGAAAAAAACACAAAGGCAAACTCGTAACTCGTCTCCTGGCAGTGTGAAAGGAGTTAATCGCTTATTTTTAGCGGGTTTACCAACCTACCAGCCTTTAAAACCAGGAACAGCACTTAAAACATGTCACCATAAAACCATATCCAAAATCTAAGACCGTATATAGTCTCATATCAGGATATATCGCCCATCCCGACATCCAACACAAACCCCAGGATGCACACATACGTTCATACGAACAATCAGAAATCATCTTCCACATGAAGTAACCTTCACTTTACTATATTATCAAACATGTAGAGTTTCATGTCCACCTGCAGGCAGAGAAAAATCCTCATATTCTCTGAACTGAGAGCCACTAAACGGTTTGTTGCAGGATGAATAAATGATTATAAAGTTGTTCTGTTTCTGTCATCGAGCTCGACTTCAAGATTTCACCCTGACAAGATGCTGGAAGGGAATCGATGCTGCCGTCAGCCAATGAACGCCTTCTCAGCTGAACTCACAGGGTCGGCTGGGCAAGAGCCAATGAACTATCCAGTCTGACACACACACACACACACACACACACATACAGCCTCTAGCTTAATTCATTAATATTTAATTCAGTGGCATCATTGTCAAAACCTATGAAACTGCAAGAGAGAAACAATCTGCGAGACACTTGTTCTCTTCACCACTTTGACGACACCTTCGGTGATAAGCAGTCGCTGCTCTGGTGTTTTTGCATTTACCGCAGGCTCAGGCTCAATATAATCTATTATTAAATACTCGTCTCTTATATTTATTCCAAACAAGTTGCTATTATTGCTTCCATAAACACAAAGACGATAACTTCCAGAGCTGAACAGCCGAGTAAGGGCTTTAAAACACTCCATTGGTTGACTCATTATTGCATCGACGGCGGGGTTAACAAAAAGTGTTTTCTTTATATGAAAAAAATTGTAAATGATTACTTTAAGGCACAGCAAATCACACGCAGACGCCTTTAACTGAAATGCCCCACAGGCTCATTGAGTGAGGTCAACAGGAGGAGCTGAGAGTCTGGAAAAGCAGAAGTACAGTACATTTATATTTCCGGCAGCTCCACAGTATTGCTCAGCAATGCAGCACTTCATTTAAGGCCACACTGCGTGCATGAGTAAAACTATTTTCATCAGCATGCTGTCAGACAGCCCTCCGTGCACTCCCTTGACAAATGAGTAAACAATACTTTAGAAAAGAGGCAGCGGGGGGGTGTTTTTTTCTGTAGTAAGCCACTTTCACCTCCAAAACAAAAAGCCATGAAACACAACTCTGGATGTGTGAAGTGCATCTGAGTTCTCACACTGTCAGTAGATAACTATGTCAAGCAGAGCCGAGTTATTAGCAGACGCCTGACCCATATACAAACATGCACGCTTGTGTTTAATTCAGAGACATTGATTTCCTATTTTCAATTAATAATTATAATTAGTGGCAGCATAGTTCAGGCTGTACGGGACGCCGGTCGATGAGGGGGAGGGCGGTGATGGAGGACAGGCCAGATGGATGACACAGTTTACCGCTCACAGGCCTGGAAGAAAGTGTCAGTTTATTGTGACTGACTCGATGACTGTGTGCGTGCAGCTGTTTGTATATTCAGGTGATTGAGTTTTAACAGATTTTTCCTTCTAATGAGGCCATTTTCATGTCCAGATAATAAGTAGGGAAAGTCAACAATGTCTTAATCAATGCTACAAAACAGTAATTTTAAGAAAATATCAGGCCTGCGGTAATTCTCAGAGTCTTTACCGACTTCTGCACTGTTCCCTTTTGTTTTTTAAGACAAAATAATTGCTGTCATTAGCGTTCGTCAACAACTTTGCTGTGGAATGATGCATGAGATGTGGCAACCTTTCACTTGATCACTTAATGTTTTGTGTGCGTGTGTGCGTGTGCGCTGGGCTCGTTCAGGCGTGTGTTCCAGCTCGCCTTCTTGTGAGGTAATTGCATTTTAATGATCTCCTTTTATGCAAACTTGGGGCATAAATTTGATTTCAGGTCTAATGGCTCCTGGCAGGTGGCTGTCCTCCCACTGACCCACTGACGGATATAAAGAGGTGAGAGGTGCACATCAGACAGCTGATGGCTCCATTTGGCTGAGGTCAGAGGTCAACCGTCACTGTGGTCACCTGTCGGACGTTGATGAGGTGACTGTCTTTCCTGAGTGCATCCAACTGAGTAAAGGCAGTTAAGATGAGCCGTGCTTTTACTTGCATTAATAGATTTTTTTCGGCCACCTTGAGGAAGCACAGTAAGCTGTCAACACTGATATATTAATAATAAATAAAGTTGATATGATGTGTCCTTTTTACACATCAGAAGAGGAGAATGTGAGTATAATATTATATTCTTGCTCCTTTTAGCTCTGTTTTTGGTCTCCACCAGCTCCTCAGGGAAACAATCTGCGTCTTTAGCGTCTAAATGCTCCCCTTTGTTCACCAGCTAGCATCTGACTGTGTCTGTTTGCTGTTTAGCACTGAGCGGGTAGTGTACAGAGGTATCATTTATATTTTTTACTTAAAACAACCGCCTGCTTAGCGTGACGCGAGCGAGTTGGGTGATGATCATCGGTCGCTTTGTCTACTTTTACTGCTAAGTTGGAAGACCAACCAGGACAGTTTTGGTGAGTTTTAATATGTTTAAGGAGAGTTTGTATATATTTTACAATGATAAAATTACTATTTCCATAAATGGAGTTTGGTGGATTTGCAGGCTGTTTCTAGTTAACAAAACGATTAATAAATTATCAGAATATCTGGTGTTTCATTTTCTTTTGTCGACCGACTAATCAATTAATTAACCAATATTTGCAGTTCTGTTTTTTTGGGGGGGGGGGGTACACTGAAATAACAATAACTGATGTTTCACCATAGATTTAATTTTATATTCCTGCACCTTAATTGTTATTTTCCTTTGCTTCATCTTCCTGGTAATAGGATGATAATTCCTGCATAAGGCATCAGTGAAGTATCATTTTATGCTAAACCTTGAGTCTGCTCTCAGTCCGTCTGTGTGCCATCCTCGAGAGCAGACTGGCTTTACGAGATCCTTTAGGAATCAGCAGACCAACCTTCACTCCCTCTCCGAGGTCACACCTCCCTCTTCTGCACCGCGAGCCCCTTTTGAGAAAGGTCAAGACGGCTTGAAGTGTAAAATGACTGCGAGAGAAGTGGTCGAGGAAATAAAGAGACTGGGGAGGCTGCTCCTCTTCTCTGAACAAATGTAAAGTGGAGGGAGGCGGATGATGAATAATTCCTGGCCATTTTCAAAGTCAAAGCGAAGTCAGTCGTGTGGGGAGGAAACGGATCTATTCTGCCGGTCACTTCGGCTGAAAGGCAGCGGTGGACGATAAACAAGTTAGTTTGGAAATTAATCAGAGTGCATAGAGAGGGAGGGAGGGGGGTGTTGAGAGGGAGGGCAGGCAGGAAAGTAGCGCAGAATGGGCAAGTCGTTATATTCCTTAATGGGATGTCTGTCACAAGGTTTGGCCAGCGTGGGCTCACGTGGCATTAGAAGGAAAATGGGTAATCAAAAGGTTTCTGAGGTGAGGTCCCAGTCCATTTCCCCTCTCACTCTCAGACACAGAAGATGGATGGCATACAGGGGGAGAAAGAGACCGACTCGCTGGATTTGATAGAAAAACAGCAGCCTGAAATTTGTTTACCGATGGAGTCTATATTCTCTGAAGCTGTTGACGGAGCAGCTGAAGTACAAAACTACACAGTTTGTGTGAAAAAATACAAATTATTTGCTTCAGTAACAAACATAACATCCATAAAATTAATCAAATGGTCAGTTTGTTGAATGATGAGCTACATCTGCTGTCGATGGAGGCAGATTTTCTTTTAAATGGAAAACAATGGATGTGCTGAAACATTTCTTTAGGTTCACTTCTCAATTAAATGTTGTGACAACGCTCGTGTTTGCAGTCTGGTTAGGTTCAGGCACTCGGTGAGGTTCACGCCAGCCCAGCCAGCAGGATATAATGTTAGCAGTTAACGTTTCTGCAAACCACAGATACGTCCGAGGTTGACATTTGTAGCAAATGTGTCATATCACGTTCACATTATATGATTATTACCTGACCTTCCTTCAGGAGATGGAGGTGATGGTGGTGGCGTTATTACAGGGATGCCAAACAGCCGACCGCGGTTCGAGTCACAGCATCGGATATTTTTAAGGACACCTGAGGACATTTCCATCAGTTTTTGTTGCGTCAAATGTGTCGTTTTATTATGGAGATCTGCTGAAATTTCCAACAGTGGCAATTAAAAGCAGCTATTTGTCCCAGAAAGTCCGACCATCTCCATCAACCATGATGTTTTTGTCTTGAAGTTGCAACATAAAATAATGTTCACAGTTTCATCTGTGGTTTTATAGAAGCAGTTCTCTTGCCCAGCTGTCATGTACAAATTTGAACGTATCCGTGGTGTGCAGAAACCAAAAATACCAACATTTTATTCTAGCAACCAGGCTGTTAATAAAGAATTATATTAATGGTTGGCATTAATTACGTTCTGTAATTGTCTCTCGAGGTAGTCGTAGAAGAGAATAGTCTCTCCGAGTCCAACATTCCCACTTGGGATTGAAATCTACACTCAAGAGATTCAAAGGAAACACATTTACATGTTTCAGAGTTAGAAATGATAGTTTCTCTCGACAGCCGTATCAGAGCTGTGTTAGTAAGTGCGACTGATGACCGAGTATTTCCTTCTGCTGCTGCTTCACATATACCAAACATGCTTGTTCCCTCCATCGATAGATCACATTTAATTCTTGCAAGAGAGAAAAGGGAACAAGTAAAACATTTTTGTGTGTCGTTAGATGAAGAGCTGCAGGCGTTCAGGCTCTTTCTGCAGTTTGTGATAGCCAGGTTGTGCAGGACAAAATCAGTATGTGGTCGCGAAACTGATTTCGATACTGAGCTAATTCTTTACTAAAACAAAGGAACGATAAATTCTCCTCCATGTTCCCAGAGAGCCTGAGCTCCAGAGTCCTTCTCTGGCTGAGCAGGTAGAGAGAACTGCTCGTCCGGAGACTTCCTGTTGGCTCCTGCATGTATGAATGGCAAAGAAATGATCTGCTACAGCTCTGCAAAACCTGAAGTATATGAGTAACGTTAGCTACCGAGAGCATGAGAGTACACACACACACGCACAGTTTTAACCTTTACAGAGTGTTTTGTGTTACTTGGCCTTTTCCTTGTTAACCTGGCAGGTATAACTAATTAGATTTGATTGGGTTACAATGAGAAACAAGAAAGTCTTTGTTGAGCCCAGGCTTGTGTTTTCCCTTAAAACCACTAGTGTTTTTTTGTCTTGATTCAGGAACAACAGGTCTAATGAATCCATTTATCCCATCATCGGCTCTGACACACAGGTGCTGTGCCGTCCCCAGCTGCACAGTCTGTATAAAGCCGTTTCATTTTAGTTCTCCTGCTTTGTTTCTCAGCTTTGTGACAAGCCTCTTTTTCATGCTTTGAAAACAAATCACATCGTCAGAACAAAGCAAAGATCATTACACAATAAAATGATTTTGTGTACATGAGTGATGGTGAATGGCTCAGAACACATCCAAACATTTAGGGAGAAGAAATTAATTTGTGTAAGCACGTTTTAAAGTTTACAACTGCAGTCCATCAAGCTTCCTCTGATGGATACACCAACCAGAGGTGTCAGAAGTCAACACATGTACTCAGAGTATCAGAGTAAAAAGTCTCCCTCTGAAGGACATTTGTGGTCAAAGCTAACTGAAGCTCACGTCATATTAATATAATTCAAAGACTATTAAAGTTAAAGGTAGAATCAGTAGGATTTGTCCCAGCTGTTCCTGAACGCACCACAAAGATAGTTGATAGTTGAGTCTCATTCCCAGGACGTCAAACAGCCACATGTTGGGTTGGTAAAGCGTCCCGAGCAGCAACAAAGAGAGAAAATAAGAAACTCTCTGCAGATACGAGACACTAACACGCCTTTTCTCTCCCAGTCTTGTGATGTTGGGAAGGCGGCGTGCGATGACGCCGAATAACAATAATCCATAATTCACCTCAAATGCATCAAACTAAAGTAACAAGGCTGTTTTGAAGCTGTGAGGAGGAGAAAGTTCACATGTTTGTGTTCAGATGTAGAGAGGGAAAGTAAAAAGTAAAAAGTGAGAAGCATTTAGCAGCTAAAGAGAGAGATATTTCCCTGGCGGAGACCAAAACAGAGCTAAAAGAGAGAGAAGAGAGATTCATCAAGTGACACAAACAACAGACTCCAGATGAATGATCATGTTTCTCTGTAACGTCTGACTGTGATTCACTGTATCGACTGATTATTATTATTATTGCAGGTTTATTACTTACTTTGCTTTATTTTTGTATTTTTAGGTGAACACATGTCTAAAATCTAAAACCTGCGTTCCCGTATCAACCTGCTCTCTCTGTTCCTCCCGACATGTCTCAGAAGTCTAGACGGTGAATTACTAGAAACATCACGAGTCATAATAATTGTGTCATAATGACTGTAAACATCCACTCTGCAGCTTTGTGCTGTACTGAAGAGCTGGCAGGTGTTCAGACCACGAAGTTAAACATTAAACTGAAGTAAAAATGCTCCACTGTCACACATGAGCGGTGTCGAGTCTCTGTGACATTTATAAAGTAGTTTCATAAAATGATACTGGAGTCTTAACTGTGACATCAGCCATAACAGCGGTGAGATATGAGCCCTGAGTATTTTTGAATGGTGCTTCGAAGACAATCTAATAAGATTCACAGACAGGAGAGCTCAGAAGACTTTTGACAGATGGGACCGATGTCAGCTAACATTAGAATACATATCCTATCAACAGCAAGAGCATCTGACTTCGTCTGGCAGCAGTAAATGTCCGTAAAATATTATTATAAAACACAAAAAAACCCCACTGACATTTGAACATTTTGCTTTTCGGCGGACAGGCCGTGGGTCTGATTGTGTTGCTTGCTGTAATTTAACAAACTGCAGGAAATGCTGAAGGATCATTTTTCTTACGCTCACGAGGAAAAAAAAGCCATGCTTCACGGCATCGAGCTGAATCACAGCTCCCTATTGTAGCGGGCGGACATCGCAGCTCCAAACAGAGGAGAGCAGAGAGCCAATCAGCCCTCAGGGGTTGTGGTGAAATTTGATTAAAAAGTTTGTTGGTAAATTAATTTTGACCAAACACAAGGGGCATGCTGATGCGGCTGTAGCTGTTAATTGGACTTGGCAGTGGGGCAAGTCCACTCATCAGCATTGTGTGTATGTATGTGTGCGTGTGCGTGTGTGTCTGTGTGAAGCTGTGTTCGTGTCAAGCAGGACAATCAGAGTCCCCTCAGACTGTGTGTATTATCACCGAGGACCTAAATGAAGTGCCAGGATAAACATCCAGGGGAGCAGCAGCCTTGGCGAACACACACTCTCTCTAATGCCTTTCTGAGCAGAACAAGGACACAAGTGTGTGATACCGACTGCACAATATATGCAAACACATACAAAACAGGCTCATATAAAGTAACAACAGGTACTTTTATCCCGGACACACACTCTCCCTCCCCTATGCATCGCCTTGATCTCGAGTGCTGAGCCTCCATACGTTCAGTCTTACACTTTCTTTGTCATTACACGTTTCTATGATCCTCTTCATCCTCAGCCTTTTCATACAGCGCTCCTCAGCCTCTCCTCAGAAACTCGCTGCATCATTCCTGCAAAGCTGCACTTAATGACTCGCTGAACTCAGTCTGCTGGGTAATGAAAGATACACGTTGTCATAAAACGCCCGTCTTCTCCTGAATGGGGTTCAGAGCCAGACAAAGCTCAGAGGACGGACCGGCTAATGGCTACTGACCCCACACTGTAACCCCCTCCAACTCGGGCAACAGGTATTAGCTGCCTAATGAACTCGAAGCTAATGAAGAGCAGTGGGAGTTCAGAGTCATGTACTGCCAGGCGGAGCGCAGGTGAGTGAGACTCATGAACATGATGCTGAGCGACTGTGCTGCAGCGATGGGCCGAAGCAACGGCAACGAAACAAAGAGGACATGAAGCAGAAAAACAGAGAGATCGAGACTGAGAAGGTGAGCTGGTTAAAACTGCTCTGAATTACACAAACAGATTATGTAGTGAAGTCATTATAACAGTAAGTTTAGACTTGTTTACATCCATCCAGCACTCCCATTAACATCACTGTAAGAGTACAAGATTAATTTCAACATTCGACTAATAATAAGATAAGACTGTATTGATGGAAATGTATAAAAACTGATTTTATAGGATCTTATTAATGTAGGCACACTTCTACGGAACATTCTTGCAAATATACTGTATGTATGAAATATATGTTTGACCAATAAAATCCTTAGTTTCAGCTGATGTCCCGCTTAAAATGAGAGAAATAATGTGGCTGATGCTTGTCACAAAAAGAGGCTTTTTGTGACAAGCTGGGGGGAACTTATTGGACTTCATTCACGAAACGTAAACGACCAGATCTGATTGTGAAGTGTATTTTTTAATGTTTCCACAAACAGGGAGGACGGGAACGAAAATGGAACACGGCATTACGGATAATTCACACCAGACCCGGTGTGCTTACTTGTCTTGCAGAAAAAATGCCAGCAGATTTTCCATATTGCCGCACCACACGAGTCTGTGATCAGCCCCGGAGGCTTCAGACTGGATCTGTAAACCCCTCACAGTACCAGATAATCTGTACCAAACATCGCCACCGATCAAGGACGCCAACAAGATTTCTCCTCCGATTGTCGGAAAGGATGAATCAGGATTTAATCATCTCTGAACTCCTGTCGTGTGAGCCCAGCTTGACTCAGGTCTTCACACACTCGAGCACTGCTTGGGGATGCAACTGCGTCCTGGCAGGTGAACTGCTCAGTGCCCGAGGAGGCACAGTGTCAGCTGTCATTCTGTTTGATTGAGCTTTTCTCCAGCAACACCACAGACCGAGCAAAAAGGCCCTTTTGATGGTGTAATACACTGAATATAATGTAAACACAATGGTACACAGACATTGAATTAACACAGGATAATTGCACGTTGTAGATATGAAGGATGTACTGAATGTTCTTTATATAATGATATTAATACAGACCACAGACTGATACACACAACATGATTATAATAATATAATAGTGGTAAGCATGTTTTAAACAAAAGACACGAACACTTCTTAGTGCTGAGAAGATAATCTCTTTTCAAGCCCGGCTGAATGTTTCATGTCCTCTGAGAACATCCCGTCTGAACGGGGGGTGAGAAGGTTTTCTGTGACATCTCATTAACCTCTCAGCCTGGAGCCGCACTGGATTATGGGATATATAATGCACAACTGAATCTATGTAACGTGTCAAACTCGTTGTGCTTGTAAATTCAACTTCATGTCACACAATGGGGAGGAGCTGATGAAACAGGAGGGGGTATTTTTAAAGGTCACGCAACGCTGGATCACATGGGGCAGAGAACTGCTGCTGAGCCTCCGCTCACACCTGTGGACCCACAGAATCAGATCCAGATCCAGTATTCATGAAACAGAAACAGGTTTTTACTTTTATTTACGTGAGTTCATGAATGTCACTAACGTATCTTATGTTGCGTAATTAATGTTCGTTAACTTACGTCACAAAACTTAAACACCATTCAATCTTGACACTTGACACATGGGATGTGAATCCTGGTCTCGTAGGGGAACGTCATGTTTTTAACTACCCCCAACATGAACTTTTCTCGCTCTTTACTATCAGGACGCTTCCAGAAATGATGCTATAGGTGTAACAAACTCGCTATTACCAGTTCTCCATAGAGCCTTGCAGAAAAATTGATCACCAAAAACTGATTGGTTTCTGCTTTAAATATATTTAATCTGGTTAAATCAAGGGCACAGAGCATAAAATAATACACTCATAGGGATGACTGCAAAATACATCATTTCTTTGTTAAAGCAAAATATTAATTACAGATCACTTTCCAAATATTGGCCTGAAATAAATCCCTGATTACACTAAACATTTCGAACACCTCTTTGGCCACAGCTGTGATTATTCAATGACAGCAAATCTTTAGGTGATACCTTTGCTCTTACTACATTAAAGTTTATATGTAGGCTTATTTCCACGTTATGACTGTTTGATCCAGATGAAAACAGCTGCAGACGATTATAAAATCAGTCTTTGGTCACCTTTTGGCACAACAGACAACCCCAGCTCATAGTCATTATTACATCATGTCAAAAAAAGCAGTGGTGAGCTGGAGAAGTGTGTAACATCTCTTTACATCCCCCGAATCAGATTCTGCATCAGAGAAACGCGATACTATCTGTGTACAGATGAAAGTTTGAGATATTTTTCAATAGGTCACCATATTAAACCCACATTATAAAAAGCACTTTATCGTTTACTATAATTTATTACATATGAAAGGAGAGACATGTAGGGGGGAAGATATGTTGCTGTAACATGATAAATGTCAAAACAAAATCAATTTAATTTAATTTGCCTTCATATCAGACGTTTCAAGGTAAATCCTTGTTACCTTGGTGAAGCCAGTGACCAACCTGCATGGCAACTGCAGAAAACAATAAGAAACCAGAGAACGGCAGAAACAATATTGGATCACATGTTCGATCGACCGTCCTTGCTGCCTGTCCTCCTCTGTCTCAAAAGGACTTGAAGGAAAATACATTTTCCTGCATCTTACACCTGTAAGCTCTGTCCTCCTCTGTGACTGGCACTTGAGTCTTAAATAAGGCCGCAACTAATGATAATTTTCTTTGTAAGTAAATGTGTGTTTTCTCCATTAATCGATAAGTTGATTGGTCTATGAAATGTCAGAAAATTAGGATAAATGGCGACCAGTGTTTCCCAAAAGTCCAAGACAACGTCCAGAAATGTCTTGTTTGGCTGCAACCATAAGATTTTAAGTTTACTGTCGATTGGCATGTGATGTGAGCTTCAACTCAATGTCTCAGAGACGTAGCCTCTGGGAGCCTCTGGGAGCCTCTGAGAGCCTCTGGGAGGGCACACCGGAAACATATGAGCTCTGAAAGATAATGCTAACGAGTTCACTCAAAAATGAGTAGGGACAATTCTCTCCCCCCAAAATATTAGTGGGGATGTGTCCTTATAAATGGGTGTAATTTGTACAGGCTCAGCTGCTTAATAAAGGTTTTTCATGTGTGACCTCACGGAGGCAGTGAGAGGACAAAAGAGTCTGTTTGAACTGTAAAGACATCAGGTATGAACTCCAGTCTTATAATTAACTCCACTGTTTGCTCACAGCTCTGTTTAGCGTTGACTGCTGCCTTTGTATTTAAGTGAATGTGTCCTGTGGACTTTAACGTACCGGAGCGTCTTCTGCCTGAAGACCTTGAACTTAGACTATCAGATAAACACATGAAAAAACAAAGGTGAGTGAGCCCCGGTGTCTAATTGCACTAGAAGTAATCTTCATGAAAGGCCACACTGCACACTGCTCCCAGGAGTCTTTGTCTCTTATTGAGTCTCCAGCAGCCTATCAGCTCCGACCGAGAGCTTAGTTCCTCCTTTCCTACGGTGAATTGCCTCCAGGCGACCTCGACTTTGTTCGCTCTTGTCTCCCAACGGAGGGATGACCTTCCCGTCCCATTCAGGACTGCATAGTCACTGCCGATGTACCGGTGGGGACTGAAAACTCATCTCTTCGAGAAACATGTCACGTCTGTCTCTGCCCTGCCTCCCTCTCACTCCCCCACATCACACCTCTGTCTCCTCGTCTTACTCCTGTCTTCTTGCAAAGAGCTTAACCTTAAATACCCACTGCTTATTTCCTCTTAGAAGTTATTTACTGAGAACAAGAAGTGTTTTCCACAAGTAGCCAAAGACTAGAGGTAGCCAGGGAGCATGGTTCCCAGTGTAAATGACTCTGGTGCTGATCAAGAAGCTCTTGTTTGGGTCTATTTAATGCATTTTACACACTAGAAGATATTATATTATAGATATTAAGGAAAAGCTGTGAGGTCTTAAAGGGACTTTAATTCACAGGCCACCACCATCACCATGCAGAACCACAGCCATGGCAACTATAATCAAACTTACTGACTTACAGACATCATCCATACAGTGCAGTGTTCGAGGAACAACGCTGTGTTTCTGCTGGTCCTCAGTTTGAAATGGAAAGAACGAATGATGCAACCCTCAACTGGAACGGAGCAAACTCTCAGACTAAGGTGCAAACAACCGAATACACAACAGGTACAAAAACAAGGAACAGACATATAGTGCAAGCAGACAGGAGTTAAATAGAAAATATAAATATAAGGAGCGTAGACAAGTGTAATAGTGCAAACACAGGAGTAAGAGCAGTTCGTGGGTCCCTGAGGAGACGTGGACATTAAGTTAGTTTATCAAGTTCAACCTTCAATAAAAGGACGAGGCCGAAATTATTCTGGTTTTCTTATTGACTACAAAAACACTAGAAAGACAAAAACCATCAGTCTGTCTCTGTCTGAGTCTCTTTCTAAATCAGCTGCTTCCTGTAGTTCAAACTAACAGATAGAAATGGTGCAAATATTTTCATTTCATTTCATGTACTTGAGACTTGACCAAATGACTTTTTAAAATAGTTTTTGGACAACAGTGGAGCTCTACAACAAAGAGGAAGGAGATAAAGTAGTCTGTGATACATTCACCCTTGGGTTTGTTCTTTCCATGTGTAATATTTATATTAATAGGGTTATTGAGTTAAGGGTTGGGGTGAGTTGTTGAGAAAATGACCAGCTCATTAAATCAACCTGTCCAGCAGCAGCACAGCTGAGTCGATAAATGTCACTGCAGTAATTCTCACCTTACATCTTGTTGTAATTGTCCCTCACACTAAATGCACAATACTCGAGACATGTGAGCACTTTGGAGCGTGACTTTTACTTTCCACTGTGTAACTGAAGCCTTCTCCTCCACTACAATGTGTGACTGCTCAGCTCCTGATGTTAATAAAGCTCTTAAATCTAATTAAATATAGAAGAATGTCCTGCATTAAAAATAAAAATTAATGTGAGACAAAAGATGAGCAGGAAAGCATCAGTCCAGAGAACTGATGAATATTTTAGGAACCAAAGCGTGTTTGTTTGGTCCATCGTCTGGATGTTGTGACTTTGACCTTTGGAGTCCGACGTGTGACGAATACAACAGCTGTGATCTGTGTTTGTGTCCAGAAATTAAATCTATTCTTGTCCACTGGCTGGAGAGGAGCATTAAAAGGAATTACAAACTATGAACACATATCATGAAGAATAAACTTGCTTGTTAAAGAGTCCTTGCATGCGGCGGCCGAGTGTCGGCGAACAAACACACTCGCAAACACAAATCAAAAAGCAGGAGCTGAGGCGGAGGAGCTGCACTGCCATGGATCTGTATGGATTTTGTACAGTGGAGCTGAAGAGTGGCGCTGGGAGATAAGGAGACAAACACAGGAGCGAGAGAGAGAACAACAGCTGAAGGAAAGCACAAGCTGCATTATGTTGTTGCACACCTTGACAGGCTTTCTCTAACATGGACGCCAGCAGGAAAAAACGTGTGAAACTTGGCTCTTGCGAGGACTCGGGCTGCAGCGGAAAGAGGCAAATACATCACTGTAGGCGACTCCTGAGTGTTGTGTACGTGTGTGTATTCATGTGTGTTGCATGAGTCCAGCTCTGATGAATGGCATGTCTGTGCACAGTAGTTGAGCGAGCGCCCACGCTGGCCGGTGACAGCCACAGTGTCACCGCAGCAGTCTTCACCAGACCAACTCGACCCTGACACATTATCATATTTATAGGAAGCCAAAAAAATAAAGAAAAAGTGAAGGAGTAAAACACAGAAAATGAGTCGCTCGCTGAGTAAAACACTCCACAAACATTAACATGTTCCAGCTTTGCTATTTTTAAAGATGAAGATTATTAAACCAATGACAAAGAACGTTCGTCAGCAACCTTTTTGCCATGACTACGCTGAGACGTCGACGAGCTAGAAAAAGATTTTTTATTACAGAATGACGGGGACGAAGCTTAAGTGTTAGTGGTGGACTATCAGACATTTGTGCATCTAGTCTGTCTGTCAACATCTAAACTATCCATCCCTGTCACTGATGACGTGTGCAGATTACCAGAGATCACGGGTGATGCTGTCCCAAACCGACAGCGAGTTCAGTGACAACATGACGGCTTTTGGTTGGAAGATAGATCAGATCTATGAGCGCACTCTGACTCTAACAGAAAACACAAAGTGAGGCTGAGAGACGACCTGTGGCTGCAGATTAAGAGGGAAGAAAGCCAACCTGAAGAGACAGCTGAAGTCGAACCACCCTGCTATTAATGTCACGGTGAGTTAACTTACTCAACTGTAAGTCCTCATGTTAACCAAGCATATATATACTGTTTACTTGCTAATGCTAAATCCAGTTGTGGAGCTTTGAAAGTAAGCTCTGCCCCGACAGCGGCAACTTTACATACATTACTCAGTTATAACTGACAACATGATCGAGAATATAATGTGGCAATCAGTCCAAGAATGACAGGATGTTTTGCTGCCTTTTCATTGTTACCAGTTAATGTTAGCGAGTGATAAACTATGGGGAAAAAATGAATTAACAAAAACTACCAGCATCTTTTAAAGTGGAACATTTTCTTACATGTTTCCCAAAGCATGAGTTGACGTCATGAATCAAACAGCACACACACAATCTCTTTTTTTGGCTCTCTTGCATGACAGACTCTTTGGTGGTGATTGGATCATTAAGTGCTTAAAGTACAGCTCCACAGCTGTGGTTAAGTCCGTGTCAGTCGGGGGTGACAGCTTGTGGCAAACCTTTTTGCAAGCCACGTTCGCCTGACCTGGCCAGAAACATGTATTACCCTCAAAATGAGTTTGAGTTAAAATGTTAAACAGCTTGTGAGTGAAACACGCAGGACTTTACAATTAGCTTTATAACTTATTTAGGACAAGTAAACATTTTCTTTTTTTTCTTTAGACAAATAAATTGCTTTTTCATTTCCTGTCCTGATGAATATTCAGATCTGTTCTCCAATGTGTCGTAAACATGCATCGCGTGTTGCTGCTGTAACGTTTGTAGCCTGAGAGTTTATTTTATTTATGTATCTGGACAAGAAACTTAATATTATGCTCGATCTGTTTTCATTCATCCTGACAAGAAAATGCTATGAACGTGGCATCGCAATTACCATCTAGTCAAATGTTGTTTCTAAGATCACACAGCAATTTATTCTGAAGATTTTACATTTTCACCTGTTTGTTGGTTTGTCAGCAGGATTACATAAAAACTACTGAACAGATTTCCACGAAACTTGGATGGAGGATGTGTCTGGATCCAGAGAGGAGCCCATTTATATTTTTGGTACATATGCAGGTAAAGAGGATTTTTTTCTCACTTTCTTTAACATAGTGAGACGGGGGATTTATTGACGTTTTGTTAATTTCTCAGGGAATAATGCATTGATATTAATTAGGTGGCTGGTATCATGAGTGAGGACAAAAGACGTTGTTGGGCCTTGCCGGAGGTATGCACTCTACAGAGTGCCGGACTCAAGAGAGAAAACATTTTGACTACACTGTAGTGATATTTGTCGATTAAACTGGACTAAAGCATTTTGAGTTTTCTTCAAATAAAGCCACGAGGGATAAAAGGGACTTAAATGTGACTAAAACTAATGAGCACTTTTGTCTAAATACTAAGACTAAATCCAAAGTAGCTGCTAAAAATTAACACCGCAGCAAACTGCTAACTGCATCTGGGAGCAAAATACGCCACATCTGTCTTTACGCACTCATTAGAAAAGTTTTTCTGTGTCTGACTATCAAAGTTTGTCCATTACAAGAGACACAAACAACCAAAATATTCTTTGGCAGCTCAGAAGCCGCCGTAGCTCATCAGTAAAAGCCTTGTTAATGTAATAATGTGCCGGGGCTTCGTCTGTTTCCATGACAACAAATGGAGAGCTGTGCCGGATTCATCACTTATGGCCGAGTGGAAACGCGGACAGAAGACTGAGTGCAGGTTTGTAAAGAAACACCACTGTAGAGCGGCTCTGACTCCTCCCGGCCTCAGTGCACAGGGAGCAGGGAGGTCAGCTACCCATAAGCCCTTGTGTTCAACGCTCATTTCCTGTGGTCAGCTGTGATTACACTGTCACCTCAATCATGCCACAGCAGAGATCTTCTCAAAGGGGACAGAGAGGCGCAGGTTCAGGTGTCTGCAGAGGTTGAAAAGGCTTCGATCTCAGTTTGACAAAAACACTTCAGATTAAAAATACCTGCTCCCAATTTATGACCGTCAATATCCACATATTTGTACTGCTGTCAGTGTCTTTTATGAGTCAGTGATACAATTACATCTGCTGCTTCATATGGACTGCTTCTGCTGAGAGCTGTGGTCGTATAAAGTGGGATTACGTCTGAAATCAAATGTTTGAAATGAGACTCCCGTCATGATCTATCTTTACAGAATCAAACACTGACTGAAGCATCACGTGTGGCTGCAAAGGTGTGTAGCTTGACTGCTGCTGTCATGTCAGTTACATCCTCAAAGCAACTACTTTCCTTATCTGTAGAGAGACTTAGAGTCCAGTATCATTAATTATTATAATCTCAAGGTAACAGAGATGGCCCAGAGGTGGAAAGCAACAAAGTCATATATAGGTCATTACTGTACTTAACCCTAACCCAGTACATGTTTCAGGTATCTGTACTGTACCTGAGTATCTCTGTGGCTTTCCCTCTCTACATCTGAACACAAACATCTGAACTTTCTCCTCTTCACATTTTCAAAACAGCCTCATTACTTTAGTTTGATGCATTTGAGGAGAATTATGGATTATTTTTATTTGGCGTCATCACACGCCGCCTTCCCAACATCACAAGACTGATTTCAACCGATCAGCACGGCAGACGCAGCGAGACGAAACAAAGACATAGAAGATGTAAGAAGACGTAAACAGACAGAGAGGGAGGCTGGAATGGGGAGAAAAGGCGTGTTAGTGTCTCGTATCTGCAGAGATTTTCTTATTTTCTCACTTTGTTGCTGCTCAGGACGCTTTACCAAGACTCAACAATCAACTATCTTTTGTGGTGCGTTCAGGAACAGCTGGGACAAATCCTACTGATTCTACCTTTAACTTTAATAGTCTTTGAATTATATTAATATGACGTGAGCTTCAGTTAGCTTTGACCACAAATGTCCTTCAGAGGGAGACTTTTTACTCTGATACTCTGAGTACATGTCAGAGCCTGTACTCTATTACTTTTACTGGAGGAAAGAAGTTGAACCAGTACTTCTACTGACCTTCTCTCGTCTTTTTTTACTCAAGTATCTGAACTACTGGAGGAAACAATGTGTGTCCTCTGCTATAATCTATCTATATAAAATATTGAAATCGTGTGCACATAAACAACAACTTATAATAAGTCATATTTTATATTATATCATATTATCGTATTATATTTAGTTGTTAGTATATGATGTTTCAAATACGAACATAACTAAACTAACACAACTTCATCACCGCTGAGATTCATAAAAATTTGAAGGTGCAGAAATAATCAGTTAATCAAAAATTAGTCACTTCATAAATTGCTCGTGTAGCAGCTCCCTACATAAGGAATCTTTACCATCTGGAACAGCTTCTTTGCATTGTTCCTCCTTCACCTTCTCCTTCCTGATAATCACTCTCATCATAATCACCATCTTTACATGATAATTGCCATCAAATGTTCTACTTATCTACCACTTTTTCTCTTCTTGCCTCCTACTTTTGCGGCCTCTTCCTACGTCTCCTCTCGCGTCCTCTCCGTCTCATCCTTGCCTTCCTCTCGTTGCTTCACCTCACTTTTCATATATTTCCTGGCAGAGCAACACAGTTTGGAGAGGGAAGGCGGTTGAGGCTCACACGCTGCCTCACCAGTTAATCTGGTTAGCCACAGCAGAAGACAACACAGAGGACAATCCTGTGGCCTTCTCCTCTTCCCCAATGTCCTCATTCAGAGAGCCCACTTCAGGTTTGAGCGAGAGCCTCATGTTCTACATTTCCTACAAAAGGAGAGACGCCCACACGCTGTAATCATGTAAAAATGGATTCAGTGATTCTTTACCTGGAAGTCTGTTCCCTGGAAATCACATTTACATGTCACTAAATGTTTTAACTAAGAAGATTGTGCAGGAAACATAATTGCTGGCTCGATTATGTTCTCGTGTTCGGCGTTTTATTCTGTTACCACGCAGACGTCACAGGCAGGTGGTCGCAGTTATGAACTCACGGAGAATCAGCTCGACGGCTTCCTCAGCATTTTCTAACTCGCTGTTTTGTTTTTTTACGGCCCGCAGCTCGACTGTTTCAGTTCAGCCTCTCAGATCTCATCAGTCCACCCTCACTGATGTAAATGTTGTGGACAAAATAACAGAAACATCTGTCAGTATAGCAAAAAACAAAAACAGCAGCCTCCACAGTAATCATATGGTTAATTCAACACAGTTAGAGAAAAATAAAGCCAGAGTTTGTAAGTTATTTTAGAGGCTTTATTTGTTATATTTCTGGAAAATCTCAACAGCAATAAATAAATAAATATAATGCTCTAAGATAAATGAAAATGATTCAGTGTCTGTGGCTGTCGCAGGACTCTGATAAAGACTGAAGACTAACTGTTTAATTCGATGCAGGTGCAAGAACACAAGCTCAACTTTTACAAACAATACCGCCAGCCAGGGTCTCCAACGTCCTTTATTCTCATTCCTTTTCAGGGTGTGTGTGTGTGTGTGTGTGTAGACGTGTGTTAATATGTTTGTGTGTGCTGGACACTGTTTTTTGAAATAATACGTAAATAACAATAACAAATAATAATATAAAAAAAGAGTATTTTTAATACCTAAACCTAACCAAACTACGACTGTTTGACGTTAATAACAGTCCAAACATGTCTTAATATGTGAACTGTTTGTCAAGGAACCTTTATTTTGAAAGTCTAATTGGACGTTGCATATTACGTATTATTGCTAATTTGACTGCAGGGCCCTTCACGTGCAAAACTGACGCTAGAGGGGCAGGTAGAGCGGACAATACGCCGCGCAGAGCCGATGGAGCCAGGCAGAAAGTCAGACACAACAGCCATATACAGCATTCAGGTGATTTTCAAAATAAAACATCCTGTACAGGTTGGGATCAGAATTAAACAGACAAAACAAGAAACCATTTAACTACGTAGCCAACGTACTCATGACAGAAGCACAAAAATCAAGGACAAATTAGGAAATAAACAGAATCTGAGCAAGTCGACAACATCAGGCAGGACTCTCCGGTTCCGAAAAGCTCTCAGCAGACCGTGAAGCCTCGTGGAGAACGAACAAACCCAAGGTCATATATGGTCATATATAAGTGTTTCCTCACTCGAATCAAGGGTCTAAAGACGGACGATGTCATTCACTGTACAGATTGTAAAGCCCACTGAGGCGATGTGATTGTGATTTTGGGCTATATACATTTTATTGATTTGATTTGATTCGATAGAGACGTGTCCACTGGAATCAAGGCGCTGGACTTCATTAACGTATTAATTTATAATAAACTGGGTTAGGAGTGTTTTATTTTTAAGAATCCACCTTTTTTTGTACACGGGGTTGAAGCTCATTGTTTAAAAAGCTGGACTTCTATTTACAATCTTTTTTGTATCTTCCCTCTGAGAAGAACAGCCAAACTCATTACACACTGGAGCTCCAAGAGTCTCGACTTAACCCATCAGAATTAGAGCGGCTGGTGCGGTCCACCAATCAGGATCCAGTAATGCGTCTGTTCTTCCTGTGAGACATAAAATTCATTCGATACTGTGAGCGAATGTCTTTGCGAACCCTCGTGAAGACCACCGCTCTCATCCTGAGCCGTAGTGTATTAGAAACAAGCAATAAAAAAATAAAACCTTTAAATCTGCTACTGACCACAGGATTCATTTCCTCTGACCAATCAGGTGAGAGCGTGCATGAAATAAAGCTCAGTCTTTGTAAAAGAAGAAGCTCAATATCCCCACAGGAGAGATTCAGTCTCACTGCGCTGCATCTTTATAGCAAATTACATTCTTCCACAGGTAATGAGCAAATGACAAATTCTTTTGTCGGGATGTGAGGAGGCACGCGGCGGCGTTATAATCTCACACGGGATCCTGGAAAAAAGAGGTTTTTTTAATCTATTTCCCAGTCTTCACGTTCACCTGGCGAGGTGTGAGGTCGATTGCACAACGAGTTCGGCTTCATCGCTAAAAATAAAGAAGAGATGGAGGCGAGAGCAAAGATAGAAAACTGCAGCAGACCGAAGAGAGAGGAAGTTAGAGCGAGCCAAACTTCCAGAGTGAAGCTGACGTGTGAGATTGAGTTGATCGACAGACTCCATCCTCCTCTTCCCGTTAGCCTAAGTGGTGGGAGATTTACCTAACCCCTGTCTTGACTCGGCCTCAGTCCCTCCGCACCTGGGCAGCAATAAAAACAGGTAAACAAAGGGGAGGCTGGAGCATACCAATAACAAAGTGGGACTAAAGGGGCTGTGGGACTCACTCAGTGTCAATACCCCCTTAAATCCCCCCGACCGCACACACACACACACACACACACACACACACACACACACACACACACACACACACACACACACACACACACACGCACACACACACACACACACACACACACACACACACTGGACTCCCTCAGCACCAGTGAGGCCAGGATGAGAGTTTGAAGAGCTGAGCAGATCAAAACGGTGGAAATGAGATTCATATTGAGATGCAATAGCTTCATTTCCAGTTTAAAGGTGTAATCAGTACATTTTTCCCCGTTGATGGATCTGCTGATCAGTAACCATGACACACAAAAGATTATCTCTATTTCACGTACTGAAATTCTCACTTTTCAGGGCCCTCAAACTAAATCTCATCCACTCTGCTGCAGAACTTTTTTATTCCAGTCAGATTCAGAAACACTTTATATTTTGTCAACAGGCTCGAAGGCTAAATGTAACAGCTCTTCTACTGATCCTCCTGTAAAACCTCTCAACAGCTTCAGCTAATTCAAAAGGCAGTGTGTCCGGTCTATCTGATATCGCCGTGTTGGCGTTTTTCCCAGAACATCATAGGGGCCCTATTTAAACAATCTATGGCGCTCGGTCTAGAGCACAAGGCGCGAGTACGTTTGGGCCGTGTCCAAGTCCATTTTGCTGGTTAAACGGCAGATGAAAAAAACGGTCAATCAAACGGTTTTGATGCAGGTGGATAAAATACGTCAGAAACGATACGTGTTACGTGATACAGCTGATAAACTTCAGATTATTTAATAATTCCTGACTCGCGGACAGGATCGGTTAGTATTTCATGTTAATTAATGTTCTGTGTTCGTCTACACATGGAAAGGTCAAACACGCCGTCCAGATTCATACAGTAAAATAGTTTGGAGTGAAGCAGCCTTCCTGATAAATCCTGAGATCCTGTCTATAAATATTTGTTATAGAAGCTAGGAGTTTAACCCTGTTTCCTCTGGAGAGTTTATAACCACAATTTGTTGATTAAATGTGCCACGATATCACGCGTGTTGTGAACCTGACTGTGTAGGTTCATCTTACCATTTCAATAATGCGTCTTTAAATAGCAGCAAACTGACCAGTGATTTGTGGGTCTATGGTGCAGACACAGTCGCTTTTCTGCTGCCCAGGGGCCGACACCCTCTGTGCCGAGTGTAAGATAGAGCCCATAATGTTGCTTCAGGTCCACGATCGCAGCTTCTGAAAACCTGAAAGTCTTCACTAAGTTGTTTTATTTCCAGTTTTCTGTCCAGGTTTAGGAAAACACAGTTTGGTTTAAAAAAGAACCTTTCACAACGTTAAACACCTGTTACGAACAATAACTTCTCCCATGTGCGTATTGTTCTTTTCAAACAAGACGACTGCCCGAAACATTGTTGGTAAAAGAGGAAGGAACAAAACATTGTGCAGATCTACGGCTGGGAAAGATGCAGGCAGTGTCTGTTCTACAGCGAAGTTTAGTTTTATTCTATCACAGCTCAGAGCTCAGTACAGCGGCAACAACATAAAAAATGTTTCTCTGATCATAAAAAATATTTACACAGCAGCCAGCTGGGAAATCGGACTGTAGAAACGCTCAAACTGCAACACCGCCAACAAACTTTCAGCCGAACAGAAATCCAAGGAGAGATTGTTGATCGTTCGGTGCGGTGAGCTGAACTACGTGAACGACCAGCGCAGCATTTTGCAACTCTTGATGTTGAACTTGCTCATTTAACATTTCTGTTATTATCCTGTAATTAACTTTCATTTCGACCTCTACTCTGAAAAATGTGCTCTTTTCTTTACGACCACAGAAGGTTAACGTCAGATGATTTGGTGTCTCTCTGAAATGCCACCATCTGATCATTAAGCTGCGCCTCCTTCACCCTCAGTTAAATGTTGCTGCAGGTGTGATTTGTGCACATCAAGTGTGATTATTACAGCATGTGAACCCACGATCTCCCCAGACAACCCCTGTGTGCAAGTTACCCTTGACTAACTGTGGCTGCAGGTCTAAATGAGACAACACCGAACAAAACACACAGAAGAAAAGTTTCCACTAACAAACCGGTGTGACAGTCGAGCAGCCAGAGAGGCCGAGTGGACCTGACTCGTCCAACTCGGTCTGATGACATTTGAAACAACTCCGACGATCTTAAATTGTCGTCAGTGTGAAACAAAAAAGATCTTTTCTTCTGACGAGGCGATCTGAGACATCAATATAAGTTTATCACAGACATGCTGATGTCAGCGTACACTGTGAGTCAGTAACAAGAAAAGTCGGTACAGAAGATGTTTGAGCTACTTAAGAAACAGTTCATCACAAAGTCTATTTATCTATAGATCAAGTTTGCACTGCATGAGGTCCAAAGACTATCTGGTCCTTAAAAATCAACATATTAACACTGAAGATAGGAAATTGGTTTCCACTTTTCCGATTAACAGAAACGAGCAGAATCAGAAGAGCAGTGAAGACATGCAGCTGAAATGACGTGTGGTTGTGTGTATGTATCGTACTGTCACATACTAATGGAGTACAGCTGTGTTCTGCACGGTGACCTTCTTTCTTTTTTATTCTTTTGAAACTTTAAAAATTAAACAAAAAGCAATCTTGCTTTAAAATTTGAACACACGTGTCATTTAGAGGTCAGTTTAGCTGCTGTCCACTTAAATATTCATTGTAAAAGGTATCTGGATCAGCAGTGCACACCACATTTTTTGACGTGAGGAAACGATAGAGAGAAAAGTGAAACCTCAGCTCTTTATGATCTGTTTACATTAAAATGAGCTTCACTGTGATGACTTTAATATAGGACTCACCACTGGAGCAGTCCAGTCCTCCCCAGCCCGGCTCACACTGGCAGGTATCAGGAGAGACACACCGTCCGTGGGCACACTCTTCAGTACACAACGCTGAGGGCGAAGAAGAGGACATCCAGATGAATATCAGCGTCTCCTTTAAATACATCAAACTGTCTTCTTAAATCAACTCACACACTTTTACAGTAACAGGGAAAAAAATAGTTTATAGACAGTGATCGGCAACAAATCAGGATGTGTATGTCAAAAAACATATCTATAATCTATAAAAACCCTATCGCATAATTTCTTCTTATTTTTTGTGTGAACTTTTGATGAATCAAATTTGAAACGTCACATGTTTTATTTATACAAGCAGGCGTAACAACCAAAAATAATTCTCTCTAATTGTGAAACTTCAAACATCAGATGTCACATTATTCACATATCATACTGTATTTAAAGAAGTGCTGCTACACGCTCCTGCGATTTAATATAATGTTTCAGTCTTTATTAAATTCAAGTTATAATATCTGACTTCGATTGTCCAGAAACAATTAACGATTTTATGGATGTTTTAGTTTTAATGAGACAATCAACATGAAGTTTTTGAAGAAGAGCAGGTTTTTTACACCTGCAGCCGACAGAAACAAAACAGCATCACTCTTGAATAACAAAACAGACGGATGTTTTCATCAACAGCAGCATCTCTTAATGAATCTTTGTCTAATTAATTCATGTTATGTTCAATAGAAAGTCTGAAAACTTTATACAGTTATACATCCCTTTGTATTCAAAAGAAGAAGTAAAGTTTAAACTGCTGGAAGCTAAAAATCAGCTTCTCCTGACTCCTCTGTGCTGAAGTGCGCCTCAGGTTTAACCCGAGGGCAGAGATGAGACGTAATGTTTGCTGTCTCAACATTTCAGACACACAAAAAAGATGTTTACAATCTAACTGTGAAACCGTCATCTGCAATACGACTGATTTTAATGTCCGACAGTAGGTCGAATAAGTGTATCGTTTAATTTACATGTAGCAGAAGTGAATGAGGACTTCTGAAAAAGCAATTTCAAGTTTTGATTCTTTGACCACATTCAAGAAATCCCCCAAAGCACACCTCTTCAACACTGCCTGCATGTTTTAACCCCTCTTCTGAGATGTCCCTTTATGTGTTTTCGTTTTGTTGGCGTCTTTGAGTGTTTTGAAAAGTGCTACATAAATTAAATGTATTATTATACACAGGCAAAATGTCAGTGCGTGTATGACTGTGTATTTTGTTCTCATACCATATTCTGTTGAGGACCTGCTGAATTGTAATTGGTTCAGTTTGGTTCAGGGCAAAATTTAACTTCTGTCCTCTTCACTTGAATTGATTAATGTTAAAGGTAAGATATTGAGTTGACCACTATGTTGATTTGACTCGTCTTCGTTTATAAGTGTGAGCTCATTATAAGTCTGATGAGGGGCAGCGAGTGGTGAAGCAAGGTCTTCACTTGACTCTTTGCTCCAGATTTTGCCTCAGGTCCACACGACTTATTGACAGAGACTGTCGGAGCACTAAGTGGGCTGTGAAGAATACCTTCAGACGAGTACTCAGGGCCAAAAAGCATCCTTAACACCAGATCTTACAGGTGTAATCTGTAAGAAATGGCCAGCATTCGAAGGTGGCTCCAAACCTGTAGGGGGCAGCATAACCGCTACCTGCTGCTCACTATACTCTGCCACTGGGACTGAACTCAGCCTCTGAGAGCGACGGAGGTCAGTGTGAAGACAGGGGACACAGTACAGAGGTGATTTACAGCGGCTCTGACCAGGACTACGACTCCAGGGACGGGAAGACGTGGCAGGCGGGGACAGGAGAGGACAGAGAGAGAGTCGGACATCAGCAGCGTGTAGAGACAGAATATTTTCACATGTTTCTCTGTGAACTGAGGATTTATTTGGACCAAACCAGAGGTGACAAACCAACACTGTTCTGGTGACTCTGATTTAGATTAGGTCCAGTCTGAGCGAAGTGAGTTTCACGATGAGTTAACGAGGCCATTAAGCTCGTCTCAGTTCAGTCACAGAGAGAAACTTGAATTCAGACGGTGTACGGTTTTATTATTCTGTTTATAAGGAAAATAGGTGTCAAAATATTTCCTTTCTTGACATTTTGTGAGTTTATTATGTTTATTAATTAAACTTAAAAGCTAAGAGAGCTTGTGGAACATAGCATAAAGCTGCCACCTGCATACTATTCATCTCCCAGCTGAGACTACGGAGGCTGTTGCCTTTGCTTATGAGCCACCTTTCACATCAGCAGGTGGAGGGGACGGCGGTGGGGTTTTTACAGCCACAAAGGCTGCCAAACAGTTTGAGTCACACCACTGGATATATTCAAGGACGCCTCGAGGCATTACCTGACGTTTTGTGGTGACAAAACTAGTGTTTTTTTCAGGAGACCTCTTCACAGGAAGGTTGGACCACCTCCATCTGTAATTCTGCCGATCAAGTCAGGTATTTTTAGCCAAACCATGGTGTTGCCCTCCTAACCCTTACCAAGTGAAAACCTCAGCAGAGCAGCAGCACAGCGTTAGAAATATAAAATTCAACCTAAACAAACGCAAAGTAGCAACACAGAGAAACGTTCAGTTTGAACTTGTCTGTGGTTTTGCAGAAACGTACTCAGCCAACATTTATTCTGGTGATTGGTTGTTGCTTTACTTTCTGTTATATTTGGTAGAAATGTATCTGATGCAGTACATTAGGTTTTTAAGATGACAGATTTACAAAAAAACACAAAAATAATGGAGTCAGTGGAGTGCCCATTTGTCTTTTTCAACCTTCCCCCTCGGAGTCTGTTGTGTAACGGCTGTACTGTGTCACAGTGTGATTGTTTGTGGTTTGTTTTTTTATATCAAAGATGCTCAGATTAAAGATTAACATTAGAGCACAAACTGTGACAGTCTGCTAATATTTATGATTTCACTGACCTTAAAAGAAATCAACTGATCTCACAGCTACCGTCTCCTGATAGTGTGTGAGGCGCTTTATCTACCTCGTACAGCAAACAGATAAAGCAGCACTGACATCCTCATTTTCACCTTCAGCTTCTCCAACTGGTGTAATATTTCATCGTGACACGACCTTACAGTTGAGAGCTGTCACACAGTATCTGAAGGCTCCAAACAAACGACTCTATCACAGCATAATAAACGATGCAGCGTTTTCACACCGCTGCCGCGTCATTATCTTGTTCAGCGATTAGCTCAGAGGCCAGAGGTGGCTGCTGCGAGGAAGAGGAGGAAGAGGAGACAAAGTAAAGAGACAAAAAATTAAATGAAGACTGGAGGAGGCAGAGAGAGACAAAAACAAAGACAGAGTGAGCAATAAACACGGAGAAAAGACTAATGGCAGGCGCACACACACACACACACACACACACACACACACACACCTCTATATCACAATTAAAACCTTAAAGTGAATCTGTGAACGTCACTCCTGCTGACTTCAAAGAGAAAGACGTTCAAACTTTAAACTCAATGAAACATCAAAATGACTTTTAATAATATAAACTTGACTCTTTCACTTCCACTGATGATGTCATTGCATCATGAAGTGAAGTTTGAGCTTTTCTTTAGAGACACCACCTCACGCTCGGCTCTTTTACACTGTATAATGTAATGTACTACACTGTATCTATCTATCGTGTTTTTTTATAGTTTACTTTTATTCATTTTCAACACAAACTAAAGAAAAACGACATGAACAGATCTGGATTGCTCTGACGTCTCAACACCTATTAATTCCTGTGCCGTGTTCAGTTGTTCGTCCTCTTATCTTGTCGCTGACATGAAAACATCGTCCATTTCTCTCGACTTCGCTCCTCTTGAGCTCTCATCCCGTGAGTTATGTCTTCTGTATCGTATATTTCATTCACAATTTTCAGCCATTCGTCTCGTGTCGGTGGCTCTGCCTTCGTACAATCTCTTCTATAATGTCTAATGTCATGTCGTGCACTGGGGATTTATAGTATATGTCTCCTGAATCTTACTAGCATAACGTTAGCTCTCTGGCTAACAGCTGAGCCGAGGGGTTTATCTCCTTTTGCTTATATCCGTTCTTGTGCATGTAAAAGTTAAAAAAGTCACACCAACAGAAGCTCCTCTCTCCCACAGAAAACACTGCTCTTGAATGCCTCGTCAGAAGTTCCGCCTTTAATTCTGTGACTTTGTGACATCACACTACATCACCATGTCACACACGTGCATGATTTATGCCCCGCAGCTAAGTTTGGCACGTAAGAATTGATTTAGCGCAGCTGCTCTGGTGTTGGCTCAGGCGTGTGTGAGCTGACCAATCAGAGGAGCCTGTGCATTCAGGAGGAGGGGCCTTAAAGAGACAGGAGCGTTTCAGACAGAGCTGCAGCACTAGACAGTCTGAGAAAACTGATGTGTTCTCAGCATTTCAGCAAAATATACAAACGGTATGAACCTGAAAATGAGCATAATATTTCTCCTTTTATGGTATCAATCTGTGTCGCTTGTTCAAAGTGAAGGCTGAACTCTATGTAACATCCCCTCCAACTCATTCTGTTAGGATCACTTGTGTATCGCAGTATAAATACTGCATCATACATCAGGTAGGCATTGTGCCGGGAGAAGACGGGCTGACAGCTCGGAGACTTCAGCTCCTCCATCACAGAGACGCTGTTTTCCAGAAACCGGCTTCACTTACAGACGTGCAGAAGAACAAATGAAACATCACTTTAATGAAAAAACAAACGCCATCCACACCCTCGTACACAAGCTTATACGCACCCAACTAATCCTGCATCACACACAAAATCTAGGTGTGTTTTGAGGCGATGGGGTTACATTTAAAAATCAGCACAAAAAGTGAAATGCTGAGTTTTGAAAGTTGCAGGAAGTGTGTGAGCAGGGAGGAGAGTGGGTCCAGTGGAAACAGGAGTTAGACCGGCCGCGGTAAAGCTCGGTTTTATGGCTCTTCAGCCACGGAGGGGTCGTCCTCTCTAAATTTATAGTGGCAGCGTGTTAACATTTTACAGCTTTTTTTGTGCATTAGGACAGGAATCCTCGCAGCCACATGTTCTTGGCACGGCACACTGAGTAAAGATTTATACTGGTGGAGGAGAGTGTCTGCCTGTAATACTGAGAGCTTTACATTTGCTCAGAAACACAACAGACTGAGCAGGACTGCTGCAGCTCACCAAAGGTGTTTTAGTGTGATGAGAACAAGTTTTGCACTTTCATAAAGACAGAAAAAGGTTTAATAAAAGATATTATGGGATTAGACAAAGCACTGTCACAGTCGGAACACTGATCAATATTAAAAATAATTTAATCTCTATACCTAAATGTCAGAACAGGTTACCTATTAGTGTCTCCAAACTCATATGATCTCCGTGAGATTCAATTACCCCGACAGATTCAAGATTCAATACCAGATTGTAATTTCTACCACTGGGGGACTTTCAATAAAAACAATAAAAACAAAAGACGGAGTTTGATGATGTTGTGACGCAGCGTGGGATCATGGAAGCTGGTGCTTCATTGTTCAGTTCAGAGTAAATCCATCTACATGACTCAGGTGGAAATGTTCACAGACGAGATCATGTTGTAAAGTTAGGTTTAGTCACGCTCGCCGACGTCCTTCCACTCTCTCCTGGAAGTTATAGCGACGTTGCTGCATCCTGCCTCTCTGATGCATTAAAAATATCACTGATTATGCTCCATCATTAACAACAAAAAAGGAAAAAACACAACAAACGCTGGAAACCATTTCCTACTTTCTGCTGCAACAAGACCGATCCTCCACGCACAGATTGCGTTTCAACAAACAACATACACAACTGATGCTGCATTCACTCATGTCGATGATGAAGGACGACGCTTCAGACAGAATCAGGCGTTGTCGTGAATACACATATCATTTATATGAAAGATCGATAGATACATCCGTTTCAAAAGTTATAACCGTCACTGCCCACATACTCCCATGCATCCTTCATGTTGGCACAAATGTTGAGCAATACAAACACTAGAGGGCGCCGCTCAGTGTCACATCGGTCTCTGGCAGACCTCCACTTTTCCTTCCCCACCGTCCAGTCTCCTCCCGGCTGTTCTGTAGTGACTGTTCGTCTCTGTGCCCGGGCGAAGTAACATCATACAGATGTTTAAAACTTCTCACCATGTCACATAACCGCTCCGCAAAAAGTTCTGCCATTTTCTAAAACTTCTTCCTTCTTGTCTTGTGGTCGTGTCTCGCTTGCATTATCTTCTACACTGCCCGCCACGACTACCAGAGGTACAAACACAACGAATGAACGTGTAGTCACTCGATTAGGCTTTGTGCACCAGTTTAAAAAACACGGTAATGACAGGCCTCACGTGCTGGTTACTGCTGTGCTTCCTAACGTTTCTTCCTCATAATCCCTCACGCTGCCTATTTCAGTGAGTTGTCAACAATTCTGCCAAACAGTGATTTTTTTAGACACATTTAAATCATTTTCAAAGGCCTGTTGAGGTAACAGCAGCCAGTCTTTCACAAGACAAACAAACAAAGATTAGAGACGTGCTGGAAAAAAATAATAATACTACATTTTTTCAGGTTTCTCTTCCGACTCCTTAGATGGGTCTCAGTATACCGGCATTGACGCTAACCATGATATTTAAAAATGAAATACTGTTATAGTATTAATATCCTGTATATAATCCAGTGGCTCTCAAATCATTTCTGTTTATTTTCATTCTTGCTTCATCATAGTAGTTGATAATACTGCATCTTAAAACTACTGCCACTACCTCAGTGTGTGGCTACTTCTGCCACACAAAATCACAGAAGAGAGTGAGACACCCACAGTGCAGGGAGACACCGCAGCAATATCGTTATCTCGAAATATTTTGGCCACGATAATGGCCAAAAGTGTAAATCTGATGTTGTGACATCCCTCATTGGGAACCACTGCGGAGGATAGTCGTTTATCATTGAGTGAAAAGAGGAGGGACGGGGGTCACTCCTGCAATCAAAACGGCCTGAACTTCATAATGAGGTAAAAAGCTAACAGGATTAGCAGTTTTCTGAGAGCTCTTCTTTGTTTTATGCGTCTGATTTTTGGAGAGAGAGAGAGAGAGAGAAAATCATCTTGCAAACACAGGCCCAGATTTTAATAAGGGAGCCACCGACACATGCTCCTGTAATCCTGAAGGAGAGTTGATAAATCATTAAACGGGCGCCAAATCCTTTCATCCTGTAGATCGGAGCAAGAACAGCTACGAGGAGGATTACATCAGCGACGGGGACAAAAAGATTAATAGATATCAAATTAAATAATCGCTACCTAATTCCAGCTATTGTCTCGGCATGCTGAAGCAGTCTTCAGTGCCCTTGAGTCTCTCGATCGGCTGCTGCAGGATGAATGAGAGCGGAGGTGTGAGCGGCAGCAGAATGAGCAGCGCTGGGACCGGCTGTAAGTGCACACCTGACATCTTTCTCCCGAGTCTGATCCCCACGTAAATCTGCCGACCGGCCCGGTCAGAACATCCCGGGGCGACAGGGACTGAAGATGAAAAAAAGTTCTGAACAGAGAAAGAAGTTTGAATATTTCTCCTCTTGTTCTCTGGACAGAACATGATGTTCCCTGAAGTTTTTGTTTTGTGGCCACGAAAATGTACCTTTAAATTGGGGTCGTAGCCGAATACAAATACATTTTTCACATACATAAATAAAGATTACACTCTCTGCTCCGTTATGAGCAGCATCCAAATTTCTGCAGCCGTAAGTAAAAACACCAGTTCTTCTCTGTCACAAGTCAATCAAATAATGGAAATAATCATTTGGAAATCAGAATTTAACAAGAGGAACTCCACATAACTGCTGATTTTCTTCACTATTAAAAGGTCCAACGTGCAGGATTTGGAGGGATCTCTCAGTTTTCATCAGTGTAATCACCAGAAACTAAGAATCGTCACCTTAGAATGAGCCTTTTATGTCCACACACAGCCATGTTGCACCGCCATGTTTCTACAGCAGCCCAGAGTGAACAAACCAAACACTGGCTCTAGAGAGACTTTCATGTTCGTGTAGCAGTCAACCAGTGGCAGTGTTTACGTTTGACTCTTTGGCAGACAGTGACTCCTTACTGCCCTCTCCACATCACATCAGGGACACACAGAAGGAGGAAACCAGGCCGTGGAGGGCGCCGCTCAGCCCTGCTTCCAATCTGGCCTGGTGGCTACTTGTGGTATTGCAGCAAAAAAATCCCCTGCGGCCCAAAAACCATTTTTCCCATGAATAATCCGTGACGTCAAGTCTATGGGCCGAGCGGGAGGTTGTGGGCGGGGCCAGCAGGGGAAACTCTACTATGCATATTCAATGAGCTGCATAACTCAGCAATTCTCATTGGTTTGAATGGGCACCATATTTGCATCTGGTATCTGGTTCCTCTATATAAATCTATGAAGGAAACATCGTAAAGTGGATGGAAGTGCTGCCCGGTGCTGTTCTGACAGAGCTCGCTGCACTCCGGCGAGATCTGTAGCGATCGTTTCAGCATCTGTTCTATTTTCTCCGCCTGCCACGAGCTAATCTGGCAAGAAAACACACTGATAATCTATTAGAAATAGTGTCACTGCTGTTTGTGACTGTGTTTGTACGTATTATTGCCTCAGAGATGAGCAGTAGGCTCACACACTTCGCACCAGCACTTATTTCTTTCTCTTCAAGCTCTGCAGACAATAAAGCGGAGGGTGAGACAAGGCATGTTCAGCTGAATGCAATCTGCAACCTCGCTGCCAGATGCCATCTTAAAGTAATTCAGAGTAATGGCAGAGGTGTTTGCACAGATGTTAGTTTTACACACAGAGTATTATTGACGATATGGAAAGTGGGTCTTGTATGAGCCGTGTGTGATTTGACAGCAGACAGGAAAGTTAACAAAGTGAACACAAAATGGCCAACAGAGCTTTTCAAACTTTTTCCCACAGTCACTTGAACCCAGCTTTATCTCTATCTGGACCTTATCCAGGTTTTAAAGTGAAATCACGCAATGTTGGCCAACTCCGACCTGGACCAGTGACAGTTACTCAGCTCTTACTTCAGCTCAGACTTACTAGCTGCGGTTTCATGGACAATAATTCTTCAATCCAATTGAATTTAAGCTGATTAGAGATTTCAACTTAAGTGTTTAGGTGGACGTTAAATAAAGTGATCTGATAAGATGTGTGTTTACATGCTCCAAAGGATTTAAAAGGATTAATATTACTTAACTGACACACAGAGGATCTAATCTGTAGGATATATAACAGATGAAGTTAACCTTTTTTTTCCCAATTTCAATGTTATTTTCAAGATAGACTCACATCCGGGCTTTGAATAATATTCCTGTTTCTGGTTTGGTTGATTCCTGCTTTGTTCGTCTTTTCAAATGTTTTCAATCATCGTTCAGACTTCCTGAAATCTTTGAGATCTCCAACAAAAAAAAGATGCATCTGCCACAAACCAGTTTTGTTTTGTTACCACCATGTTTCTGTCCCTCCTGGACCTAATGTCACTGTCATGTCACTGTTTCAACTGATTTCACCATTAACACTAAAGTTAAGAGTTTAATTGACATTAAAAATGTCAAATTTTACAAACACAGTAAACAATAACCGAAATAGGCTACTTCTTTGTCATCCGTTGACAAAGTCACCAGACTCCCTTGACAAATCGCTCAATTTTGTGAGTTGTTGACTTAGGACACACTTCATAAATGTTGTGAAACGCCGTCTCTGACAAATTGTTAATTATTTCAGCCTTCTTGTAAATTCGGCAAATGTTTAACATCGATTTCTCTCCTTCTTTGTGTTAAAAATATTGTGTCCGTTTGTCCCAGTGATGTACGTGTTTACTTGCATATCGAGCAGTGAAGTGAGATCTGATCATGGTCACTGGAGATGCATGTTGAGATGCATGTTAATACCAGGAGTGAACATATACTTTGTTTTTACTGCAGTAACAGTTTCTGCCCTTTCTGTCCACCTGCAGATAAAAGTTTGATCCTGACAGACTTGTGAAGCTTCGACTTCAGTCCAGAAACAATGTCAGCGTTTGTGAAGGAGGAGGAGAATTTCGCCCTGCCTGGTCTTTATCTCATGCTGCTATACCTTCCTTGATCCAGCAAAAGAAATCAATTATCCACCCTAGATGGTAAATTCTATAGGGCAGCCTCGCTTTTTCTCATTGAAGAGGGGAAGCTGAATGGTTCTGCCTGGAGGGGCGGGGAGGGTAAAGAGGAGCGTATTGTGTGCCTTTATTCAACATCTGCTTGTAAACAACTTTATTAGATTCTCCCGGCGGACCCAGACAAATACCCCTCGACTCTATTGTGTGATGCTACACACACACACACACACACACACAGCCTGCGCTCCTGTTGGCTGAGTAGTTTGATTGCCGGAAGCTAATTCTTCAATGTTAACTAGGAGGAGACGCCTGCCCGGTCGGCTAACGTTAACGGCCTCGGACAGGTCTTTTGTTGTGGGACACACGCAGCCGGAGCTAATTGAAAGGCCGCCCCCCCCCCCCCCCCCCCCCCCCTCCCGACAGAGGATGAAGGAGGGGGCAGGGCTGCTAATTTGATTAGAGGGCTTTCCTCTTTCTGTTTGTGAGCTCTGTTTTTCATTTCCTGTTCGTCTGCAGATCTTAAATAAACATTATCATGTGCAGGGTGTAGTGTCTGTTCACTCTTGTCGCTTCTGGACTTCAAATTTTTTGGTGAGCACCCTAAATTGAACACATCTCTTGTTGAAGTTCTCTGTCTTGCAGGCGGAGGATACCTTTTGTTATTTTTCATCAGTGCCTGAGGCCATTTTCTCTCTTGTCAGGATAAATCCTCCCTCAGTTGTCCCCCTTTTTCATTCTCGCTCCAACTCTGTCCTCTTTTTTTCTTTTTTTCTTGGATCCTGAATGCCGTTTGTGTCGCCTCTCTAGCCGTTGAACCCGCACAGCTCGGCTGTCTGTGACCTCGTCACCCATCAACCTGCTTCATCTGTTACCCCCATCTCCTCTCTGTCACCCACCTCCATCCAAGTTAACCTCTGCAGCTCATCTCACCTCCGCAGCAAATCTGATATAAGTCACTGTTCGAATGTGACTTTTATCACATCCCAAAACATTAAAAAAAAGTTATCCTATCATTCAAGTTAATGCTGTTTCTCTTTTCCTGTTTATGTGTCAATAAGGCAAAATAACTTACGTACATGGTCGGGGTATCCCCAGTGGAGTTACGGCATAAAGGAATTGGCTCTTCCATTGCACAATCAAAACAGGAAGAGGCATCAAACCCAGCCGTAATTCTGCGAGATCAATAAGTAACAAAACCTGCCTCCTTATAAATACAACCGGCTGTTTAACTCTGACTTTTTCACAGCACTGAGATCAGGGTTTCTAGATCAAACCGGGATCCTACGGTTGTTTTTTGCTTTGGACAGCAGCCGGGCTGCTAGCAGTAAACATGTGCTAACACATAATGTATATCTGACATCCTTTAAACATGTTTAATGTTAAACCTTGACTAACATTACTTTTTTTTAAGTCAGTTTATTTCAAGAGTGTGAATAAAGTAATTTGAGAGCATGAATTATTGATCAATGTGCACTATTTATTCATTTGAGAGCAGAAATGATCAATTAATGAAGTTTTTTTCCTCCATGGTACCTGCCATGGTGAGTATCAGGGCTTCCTCCGGTGCATAAAAGCCTCTAAGCATCGGACGTTTGGGGAAAATTGAATGTTGGCTGATAAAGTGATGATGACGTAACAGAAAAGGCGAACATCAACTGTGAGGAAGTGCAGCACCCGGACAGTCTAAAGCGTTTGGAGTAGAGTTTCTCTCTAATTCATCTTCAAAAGACAAACGGTTGTGAGCATATTTTGATTTAATGACTCAGTAAGTATCTTCGCGAGACAAACTAGAGTATATTGTGAACTTTCTACACCATCACTCAGCAGAGCAGCCAACTCCAGCAGCAACAAACGAGACAGGCTGACCAACAAACAACTTTAACCAACTCTGAGGTGAAGAAATAACTTGGTGCTTAGCTCGTTTGTGTTAGGGTGACCACACAGAAAAATATTTGGAAATCTGGAATCCTGTCCTGTTTTTCCCAAAAATTAGAATAAGGACAAGTAACATTGAGAATCATTCAATCTTCAACCTTCCAATAAGATAATGAACCTTCTATATCACATAGTGCCCGTCACCAATTTCAGGTTCTTGCCTTACTTTAAGGCAACACTGTATATTGTAATGTATGATTATGTAAAAAAAACAAAAAAAACACCATAGTTTCCAAAAATAGTTTGCATAGGGCCCCTAAAAAGCTACAAACGGCCCTGCATCCAAGTCCTGTAAGGGCTTCATCACAGGTCTGATTTTCCTGTAGATGGTTTCTAACTCTATAGTCACAGTGGTGAAGCTCTGTGTTGGAAGCATAGACATAATGGTAGTAAAGTCAACCAGTAACATCTATAGGTTAAGTCACTGGACCCCCATCAGAGAAGACACCTGGTCGCTGTGCCTGCCTCCATGAAAAAACATACTTGCCACCGGGTCTGACAACTTTTCTGGGGGGAAACCCTGGAGTACGATTCAAAGACCTATTAGGAGGGGTGATAGTTTAATTCACTGCAGAGCCGTTATCTGAATACAGAATAAATTCAGCAGACACTTTAATTCTGCTGGAACTTGAATGGCACACGGCCATCTAAAGTCCATTTGGAGCTAATCATAGTGGAAAATGTTACTCGTGCTTTGTTAATAACCTCTTGTGTTTTTTTAACATCTCTACAGACACAGAGGCAGGATCAGCACGACTCAATTAACTGTTTGAATAGCGTGTGAATCATGTGATCATGAAACATGGTCACTTTCTGTCCTGTGAGCTGGCGGCAGGTCTGAAGGAACAGCGATCTGAGTTTGAAAGACTTTGAGAGACTTTGTAAGATGTGATGAGATAAATAAATGTGTGTGTGTGCCGCGTGGGCCTCTCCAACAATTAAGAAGAGAAGCTGACGGCTGGTTTACACTCAACTAAAGAGTCGCATGTATGTGTCGTATCAGCTCTGAGTGAACATCTGTCGTCTCAGCTGCTCCGTCTAATTGTCTGGTGTTCGGTTTGATGTGAGACTCGTGTTTTTCTTTGGCTGGAAAAAGAGCTTCAAAACAGGAGGAACTACACAGAGAAATATTGGTGTTTTATCTCACTAACCAACAAAAACAGATCCATCTCACACATCAGGGAATAAAGCCGAACACATCTGCTGATAAGGTGACGAATATCAAAAAGCTGCGCTTCGTCTCTTCTGTTTAAAATAAAAGCAAGAATGAGCCTGAGCCTGATTTGCTCAGTAAGTAAATCACCCAGAAAGACGCTGTTCAAACAACATATCCTCAGAATAAAGCTCAGATTGTTTCTTAGGAGATATCTGACAACATCTAACCCCATATTAAACGTTTTGTGCAGCTTTTTTATCCCTTTTGTTTGTGTTGATTTCAAAGCAGTGTGTGGTAAAACTTAAAGTAGAGACGGATCCACAGAGGCAGATTGATCTAACTTTGACATCCCTAACAGCAGATATAGATAACTGTCTGACGAGTGAGAAGATAACGACTGAGATTGAATCACTGTTCCACGAGACCCACTGCAATTTTAACAAGGCTGCGTACTCTGTGTGTATCGAGTGGAAAAAGTTTGAAAATAACAATGCAGATGACAGGAAAATGACTTTGTTTGTTGCTGAGACGATATGCAGGGCACACATTCCCCCCGCGGTGGGAATATTTCAAAATCCGGCTGAATTCTGCAGATGCTGTCTGATAGGAAAGGACAGTGTTGGGTATGTTTTTATTGCCATTTGATCAAACACAGTGTGCATTTGCAGCATTTTAAGAGACTCTATGAGATGAGAGCAGCGTCTGTTTTAACTCCTTATGAAAAAAGTTAAATTGTTGTTCAGTCAGAATGTGAACTCGGTCGTTTATCTGCTCTTTATGTCGTTGTTGTTTCAGACGCTCACAGCTCAGATCTTTGTTTCTTTCCATATCCTGTTACACAGTAGAAGCTCGGAGCCTTCCAGCTGCAGAGAATCAAGTATTTAACAAGACTATTATATCAAATAAAGTCTTCATAAGACACATTTGTTATATGCTGCTGATTAAATTTGGATTATTACTTTCTATGGACGTCTATAAAAGGAGACATTGCAGTTCTTCAGGTTTACAACTTATTAAACTATGACTTCTGAGGATTTTATATCTGATTGGCTGGTCGGAGTGTTACTGCACACCTCTGACTCAGGTGTTTCTCTGCTGTTGCAAAAGGATGAATCATTAAAAACTGCACTACAATGTTTTTAGTTTTTTTTATAAGGATGGGTTGGTGACAAACCCACAGACATGTCACTTGGACATCACTATTGAAGTGACATCCTTACCCCCAGTTTCCACCGGGCCCGTCAATGCCGTGTTACAGCCGCGACACGGTCGCCGGAGCTGATCGCGGCCGTTCTAGACAATGCACCACCGGCTGCACGACGGCATGTTTCAGCAGCGTCCCAGAAGTGGTTAGCGATTGAGCCAGACAGGGAGTCAGACGGAGGAAATGCCACACACACGTCTTGGCTTTTGGTTGTGGTGGAAATTGATTTAACTTTAACGTCCCTAACAGCAGATATAGATAACTGTCTGACGAGTGAGAGGATAACGACTGAGATTGAATCACTGTTGCATGAGAAACGCTGCAATTTTAATAAGGCTGCGTACTCGAGCGTACTCGAGTGGAAAAAGTTTGAAGATAACAATGCAGATGACAGGAAAATGACTTTGTTTGTTGCCTCGCGACCGGATGCTCGTGTTGCTTAGTGAACAGGATCAGCTGAGAGGCTCAACTGAAAACAGAGACACACACTCGCTAGCTGAGGACGTTCTGGCTGTTTGGGCGCGTCCTGTAATCAACGCATGCTAGTAACACAAATCGAACGCACCATTACAGGGTCCAAAATCAGAGGGTGAGACATTTTTATATCTGGGTCCCATCCTGTCCTCGTTAACTATCGGCTGGCCATCAAACCTTCAGCAGGTAAGCTGTTGTTCTGAGGCTGGATGAGCTAAATCCAGTATCAGACTTCAGATTTTTTTCCAAACCTGATTCTAAAAAAGTTTGGCCGCTGTGTAAAAGATTAATTAAACAGAGTGTGACAATTTGGCACAAGCACAGCGCCTTCACTGGAATCAATTTTACTGATTATCATGTTTTGGTTCTGAAGCTTCAGTGAGTTCATCAGTTCAGCTACAGAGCTCCTCGTTGCTGATTTGGTCCTGATATATCGTACGACTCTCAGTAAAACCACATCGCTCATGATACTCCAACTATTCTCTCTCCCCGTTTGAGTGTGTTCACAGTTAGAGAGCAGATAATCAGCGACTTTCCTCTGTTAAAACTTCTGTAATCTGCCCCCTGATGTAGCTTCATGTTGTCGAGCAAAGAAACAAGAAGCAGAGATTTCAAAGATCTGTTAAATGATCTCCTCTGTTCACCTTTAAAGTTGAAAAAATCTCCGTTGAGCTGAATTAAGGTTATCAATCAATTAAGGAATCGACTTACGAACACACAGGTTTCCACTCTCGTAGAAGCCGGGGCAGCACTGAGAGCGTCGCCTGTACATCGTCCTCACACCTCTCCTGTACGCCGTCTTGTAGCTGATCCTGCACGCACGCACGCACACACACACACACACACACACACACACAGACACACACACAGAGAGAGGGAGAGAGAGAGGTGTGTTTCCATCATGTGATCAGTTTATGTGACAACAGTATAAAAACTAAAGACCACGTCACTTGTTTATCTTTGAGAAATGTTAAAATCAACTTTAAAGTAAGAGACACATCTCACGTTGACTCAGTATTGATGATTATACGATGATATTTTTATATCGACATATATTTTCTTCTTAAAATGGCACCAAAACATTTCCTGAAAGCTTCAAAGCAACTCGTCACGTTGCTGCTGAGAACTGAAAGTGTGCTCACAGCACAGCTCTGCACTTCTTGAAGATGAGCAACACTTAAACGTTTTAGGGAGTTTCTCCCACTCATTCAAGGACGCTGATGTTGTCTGACATTTCATCTTAAGATCAATGACTCAGCTCTTAGCTGGAGGAGCTAAACTGGTGGCTATAAAGCTTAATGTGGTCATTAAAGCCCAAACGCCGTCGGTCGCTCATCGAAATGACCACATCAGGCGGAGCTGAAGTGCCGGTGTCGGGCTGTAGACACGAGTGACGACTGCCTCTGGGCCTCAGCAACAATACTACACACAGTACAGAGTTTAAAATACTGTTTGTAAGATGAGAACTGACTGAAACGGTCGAACACAGATCTACAGTCCACACTTCTGCTAAAACAACCCGATTTTTAAAAGCTTTATTTATTCAGGAATCTCAGTTTTATGTACACAACAGTTCAGTCACACACTGCAGCCATCAAACACGCACAGTGATGGAATGTAACTAAGTAAATGTACTCAAGTACTGCACATGCATGCATGTATGTATGAGGTACTTACTCGAGTACTTCCATTTTCTGCTACTTTATACTTCCACTCCACCACATTGTGGAGGGCAAATATTGTACTTTGTACTACATTTATGAGATAACTTTAGTTACTAGTTACTTTGCAGATTACATGCTGCATCAGAGCCAAAGCAGAGTATTTGTAAATGCATTTATTTTATATTTGCAATCAGATTTAAAACAAAAAACACTAAAAACTAAACTTCTAATCAGAAAAAAACTATTTAATTCAATGTAATTTACTTTTATTTGTATTTTTGACACTTGAGTACATTTAATATCAGATGTTTTAAGACTTACAAGTAAGACTTTTGGGTACCTTTCACAAAGTACACAGTAAAGCCTTTAGTAAGGTCTTGTGTACAGTATATACATAAATATACATACATTTAAATGTAGGTATAACTTACCTGTACTTTTGATACTCAAGTACATTTAACATTAAATACTTAATAGTATTACTCATATAGGTGACTTTCATTTTTACCAAAGTAACATTTTAATATGATATCTTCACAAATTCAAGGAGTCACAAATATTACTAAAGATATTAATGTGTAATTTGTTTATTCTCTCAGAGGACAAAATGTCTCTTAATTTAACTTTTGCAATTAATTCCAATAGAAACAGAAGCTTTAAATCATTATCGCAGACAGAACGAAAAACTGATCAGAAGCAATTAGATTAGCACACAAGCCAAATATTCTGCTGCCGTTCTCGGTTTTATATCACAGAAAATTAAAGATATTTGAATTTTTCACTGTTGCACAAAAATAAAACAATTTGAATCCGTCACCTTCAGGCTCTGAGAAACAGTGACTTTTCTGACGTTTCTTTCTGAAAATCTCTTCTGTCAGCAGCTCGAATATCGAAAGGCTTACACAATTCAAGCATCCCGGAGTTTGGCTCGGTGACAAATTTACATTTTAATGCCACAACAGGACTCTAATTTGCAAATTATGACAGATTGGCTTTTTCTTCAGGAATAAATCCTGCTCTGCTTTTGCTCTGGAGGAAGCAAATTGGTTTTGAATCAACTTTTCTAGCAATTTTGGATTATAGCCACATCTTTAAAGCCCTTATCGGAAAAAATACCCTCATATATTACGTCTATGTTGGTCTATTTTTAACTGGTTCCAGTGACTGTCTGGTTCTTCAGGTGCCTCGTGTCTGGACTGATGTTAGAAAGACTGCTTTTAGATAAAATATAATCATAAATGATGGTAAAAATAATCATAACTGATGCACTCTGCAGCCTGAGAGTAAGTGCTGTGTTGGCTGCATGCGTCCGTACCTGTGTCTGGTGCATTTGAACCAGTTGAGGATGTCGGTGCAGCGGGTGTAGTAGACCTGGTCGAACGGATGAGCGTAAGACTCCTGCACAGTCACTGCATAGCTGAAGAGGACAGAAGATAGGATCACAGAGTAACAGGATGCCGAGAAAAGTGAATTAAATATTTGCAGCGCTCCAACATCAGATATTCAAGGATTTTTCCAGTAACTGTCAAGGCTTCGGTTAAATCTGAAAACTTAAAATGGGACTGCAGTGAAGCAGAAGATATTTATATTACATTTAATATATGTCCCTGGAATTTCCCCTCTGGATGATCAATAAAGAATAAAGTCATGTTTTATATCGGTCTCCTAGTAACAAGCGATAGTAAATAGGTACGAAGGGCCCGGATAAGTTATCATACGATGCTTATTAACATTAATAAGACGATATAAATGTTAATAAAAGCATAATAAACCAGACTATTGCTAGATTATGAGACATTTTAACACTTACACGAAAATTGTTAACAGTTTATTCTGCATAAGAACCTGAGTTCCTCTATTTAGTTTAACTAACTCACCTGTTAAGTCATTGTTAACCTAGTTAAGGTTTATTGTTGCTTTATTAACATTGATACAAACTTACTTTACTGTGCATTTATTAGCAGTTAACTCAGCTTTTCTACAGCTACCAGATCTAAAGCGAGAACTACGTATTATTTGCCTCAATGCTTTTTGCGGTCTATAAACTGCTAACAAGTTTCTAATCTGTGAGTCTAAATGTCTTGTAATCTAACAATAAACATGTTTATGATGCTTTTATTAAAACTTAAATAGTCTTTTAATGTTAAAAAATACCTTATAAGGACTTATTGGGGCTTTATTACCTATCAACTAATGTTTATTGCAAGGAACTTAAAGGAACAGTTCACCCAGAAATGTAAGTTCAGTCATCATCTCCTCCCTCCTGCTGATATAAAGTCAGGTGAAGTCTCGAAGTCCACAAAACATTTCTGGAGCTTCACAGCAAAACAGAGTTGCAGCATTCTGCTAAACAACTGAAGGAGCTGGAGACTTGATTTCAAATGGAAAAAAACAACCAAAAAACATAAAATTGGTGTAAGTCCAAGTCTCCAGAAGCCTCGAGATCCCAAACTGATTTAAAAATAAGTCATTTACACCCCTTTTAAAGCCAAAAATCTTCACTGCAGCTGCTGAGCTAAAAGCGTTAGCCGGCACCTCGTCTGAAGTGGGCGCACGAGCTCGACCGTATGTCGAGAATGTAAATAATGTCTTGTCAAGTCAGTTTGGGATCTCAGGGCTTCTGGAGACTTTGATTACACCGGATGATTTGTGGACTACGAAACATCACCTGTCTTTCCATCAGCATGAAGGAGAGGAGACGGTGAAATGTTTTATGTAAAGCGTTACAAAGGATAGTCTTATATTTCATTATCTTAAAAGCTTACGGACACAGATGTAACTTTCTTTTTCTATTAATGTCATCAAGTCACTAACATTTCCTTCAAAAAAAGATCATCAGGATGTGAAGTATTGATCCCAGAATACAGACCCAGTGTGTCCTTGTGGAGCTATTTGTTCAGTCTGAGAAATGTTTAAAAGCCATCGACTCGTTCAGAGAGCTCTCAAGGCTTTAATTTTGTTTTTCAAAAAACCTTTCAGGACTTTCTAGAGTCCCTGACATAACCTGACTTTTGATTTCTGTCATTCTGTGCTGAAAACACCCCGACAATGAGAGTTTGTGGAGTAAAGGTTATTGAACTGAGTCTAACCTTTAGCATGAAGTGAAAACTGTAACAGTCGTCGGAGGTAATATCCATTTCCACAATTCCTACTGATTACACTGAGAGATTATCGATCAGAGCACCTGCACTCTGTGTCGCTCCCATCAGAAATGACATTGTGCTTTTACTCAGCGCAGCACTGAGTGGTGAGACCACTCAAGCAGTCACATTACCATCGCTCTGAATTTATGGCCCCAGTATGTCCCCAGGAGTAAACCTCCCTTCCCTTTTTGCTTTTGATTATTGGCAAACCCTCAGTCTTGATTTGTGGCGGGGAGTCCATTAGTTCACTGCGGTGTTTGGAGAGGGGTGTTATTTCACTTTGAATATTGGAGATTTTGGGGAAACTCACCTCTCCCAGTGGCTGCACACGTTGGGGTCGTCCGGGTTGAGCGGCGATGCCAGCGCGATCAAACCGAACAGGTTGAGCCACAGCAGGGCTTGGGGGGAAACCCCACCGGCCCCCATTGTCCTCGTCCCTCCGTCCTTGGAGAAGCAGAGAGAGACACAGTGAGGAAGATTACACCTTTAATACGCTGCAGAGTTGTGAACCTGAATTATACGAGGACCACTATTACTGAAATAAAATCAGCAAAACAGAAAAACAGTGTGAGAACAAAACATAACGCCGACATCAAGAGTTGAAGGAAACAGACGGACATTTTCAGACAGTTTGAAATCTCCCAAAAAATAATAAGGAAGGAAAATCATCAAAACAATAAACACTGTTTCGATGCTGCAGTCCATTTTTATAAATAACTGCACCGGATCGCACTGTACTGATGGGCAGAGGCGGAAAGTTAATAGTACTGTATTTAAATACAGTTTTGATGTACTTCACAGTAGTATAGTCTCCTCCTCTACATTTCAGAGAGATATAACGTACTTTTTGGCAACATTTATCTGACAAATATAGTTACTAGTTACTTATGGGTCAGCGTGGGATGATATGTCATGTCCTGTCATGATTATTCTGCCCCAAATAACTGTAATTCACAGTATTATTGCCTTAACCATCACAATATACTTAACACTCGGCACAAAAACCTACAGGAATCACTAAAGTGGAAACTAGTAAAACAATCTTTAATAAGGTAATCAGAAATAACTGGTGGGCACCTCAGCTCTCTGTCCTTGACGTGGATCATATTTACAGACACCTGATTTATAATTTTTTGTGGGAGGATTCAAAGACAAAGAAGAGAAAGTCCTTCCTTGTGATAATTCAAAATACATCAGGGAATCAATGTAGGACTGTATGTCATGGAGTTGGACAGCTTTATCAAGCCATGCGAGGACATTCCCGATTATCCCGATAATGAAAATTCACCAAGATCAATGAAAAAACTCTCTCTCCTTTTTAGATTTTAGACATGTGTTTTGTTTCAGATGTGTACGAGGTCGTCCCAGTTCTGCCTGAGAATGACTGTCGGAGGCCCAAAGAGGTCAGAATTATGTATATTATATTATTTGATTAAAATATCGATGTCTTGATCTGTTCATCACTTAAAGACTGAAGCTGGTAAAGGTGGTGTAACTACTTTATATAGTTTCTCTGCAGGGGAGCTTGTGAATTTCTCCTCAGGGATCAATACAGTTTTATCTTAATCTATCATATCACATCACAATTTATTTGTTGATTATATTTTGTGTTACTAAACGAAATCTGCAAAGTAATATTTGCCTCTGAATCACAGTGGAGTAGAAGTGTAAAATAGCAGAAAATACTCAAATACTCAAGTAAAAGTACCTTGAAATTGTACTTGGAGTACTTTTCACCACCTAATGAAGTTAAAACTGTCTCCACCTCGACCAGCAGCAACAGTAAAATGCTCCTGACACATCAATAATTCACTGTTAACAATCTGATCATGTCTGTGTGGACTATTCTGTAAAACAAATACCTTTGATACTCTTTAAGCAAAGTATCTGAGTACTTCTTTCATAGGCTGCACCTCCATTTGGCTGTGTCAGTGTGCTGCTCGTTATGCAACAGCAATGAGAAGGAAACTTGTTTCCAAAGAAGTGCAGGAGGCGGATGAGGTAGGAGGTGATGATGTTCAATCTCTGTCAGCTGATAATCAAACAGCAGCAGGTGGCGGAGACGCTGCACTTAACTTTAATTTAATCTGTTCGCAGCCTTTAAGTGTTTGCAGAGACAGTACAGTACTTTAGATTCAGACACATCAAATATGTGTTTAGATATTAAGGCCCAACTCAAACACAACCCCTACCCCGACCACTCAGCGAGTGTAGATCATGATCTGATGTGCAGGGTGAAGTGTGCGGGCTACATGTACAATCACCATGGGTTTGCTAAGTAGCTAGCTCGCCAACGTTACATGTTTTTGCTGATTTGTGCATGACAGTCCTGCATTTTGACATATTTCAGTGATGCATTTGATGGTATATGACGCCCAACATTTAACTAAAGTCCAGCAGTGAAGTTGCTGCACTTGGCACCGCTCCTCTAATATCAGTGCAGACGGGCAGGTAGGGGGCACAGGTTGCTAATAGTAGCCTATAAAGCACCGCTAGTGTCCAGGTGATGAAGCAATGCTCTTTTTTATCTGATGACTTGACAGATAGCATGTGTCCCAGCTGTTCCTGAACGCACCACAAAGGTAGTTGATTGTTGAGTCTCATTCCCAGGACGTCAAATAGCCACATTTTGGGTTGGTAAAGCGTCCCGAGCAGCAACAAAGTGAGAAAATAAGAAAATCTCTGCAGATACGAGACACTAACACGCCTTTTAACAATAAAATAACAATAATCCATAATTCACCTCAAATGCATCAAACTAAAGTAACGAGGCTGTTTTGAAAATGTGAGGAGGAGAAAGTTCAGATGTTTGTGGGGAGGAAAAGTAAAAAAAAACAAAACACTCAAGTAAAGTACAGATACCTGAAACATCTACTGAAGTACAGTAATGAAGTATTTGTAACTTCCCACCTCTGCATATTCCACATGAAAGTGTTTTTGTTTAGTGTTTCCTCTTTAATCTTAGGAATGCATGCGGACAGAAACAGAATTTATAAAAATGTTTAATGCATGGTTGTTCAGGTTGCTTGTAAGACCGTTTGAAAGGCGAAAAAATGTGATTACTATAATTCAGAAGAGCTGTGCAGAGCGGACCATTGATAAAAAATGAATCTGTGTAAGTAAAGAAATAAAACTGACAGAAGCAGAACTTTTAAAAACAACATCGGCAGGATGTCACACGGTCGCTGTGTAATGTCAAAACACAAAGAGAAACAGGGAAAGAAAACGCGACCAGGGTGTAGTATGGAGATTTCCTGAAATGTGAACGATATAACACCCAATTCAAAAGGCGATGAAACTTCTGCTCGGGATGTTTCACTGTCATTTTCTTTGTGAGCGCAGGGAGGGAGGCTGAATGCAGGTCTGGGAGAAAAGAGCGCTGTTGAAAAAAGTTGAAATCCGCTGTACTTTATGCAAATAAAATAGCAGGGCACGCACGCACTGCTGAGAATGCCAATCAGTAAACACGTCTCTGCAAGCAACAGCTCAATGTGGGGTTGTGTGTCTGACATAACCAATCTTGTTTCCACAGAAATCACTCACTGCTTTACATAAAGGTTAGCTTCGACAGTGAAGGCAGCAGCAGGGAAACATCAGCCCTCACTGAAGCTGTCTTTTTTTATTCTCAAATGGGGGAAAAAGTGCCGAATCTCAAAGGGATTCAACGCAGCATCAATTTTAAGCTTCACGGTTGTTATTGTTGCATGTAGCGCCACTTTTGCGGCTATGATGCAAGGGGGGGAATTTAAGGCTATACAGATGGAAATTTGTGTCCAAAATTATCACCAAAATGTTTTTATATTCCAAACAGCCTCATTGGACGAATATCTCCGTCGAGGCACCTCCATCTTCAAACTGTTGACACAATGAATGTTTCCTTGGAGTGCTGTGGACGGCAGCTGTGGGCCTGACAGTGACATAAGACTCCACGGTGGCCTGATTCCTCATGCCATCGGGCCATTTGAGCCGCTCACACACTGACAGGCCTGGAAAATCGTGCCGATGATGAATAAATCCCTGAGTGACAGAGGTGGCGCGAGCCAGAGTCTCCATCCCACACTGCCCCATGAAGGAGTGACATCCTGATGTTCATTTGTGGACACACTGCTGGAGCGGCCTCGTTATGTGTGGTATTAGCAAAGCCGGAGGGAGACACCGAGACGTGAGACGAGCTGGATGTTTTTGTGTTTTTCTTACAGGTGTCTGCTCTGTTGAGACAGGCTGCAGACAGGTGTAATTAAGGGGAAGCAGAGAATCAGCCTCCGCAGGACGAATCAACAGAGATGATGAGTTAAGTTTGACAGAAACAACTGAACTGCTGACAAAACTGTGATAATGATGATAATTACACATTAAAGCAAGAGAGACAAACGCATGTGTGATGGGTCGAGTATAAAAAGGACTTCTCAGTGTGATATTGTTCATCTACGAAGACTTCATCAGTATGATGATTTCATTTTGCCGACGTGTTCAGAGCTCAATTAGAGGAAATGTAACCTTAAAATGACTCCTTTCTTTAATGTTTATATTATCACCCTGATATTCAGATGGAATGAAACTGGAGAAAACAATCTATACATAATAAATGCTCCTGATATATAAAATTTAGGGTATTATTTAACTTAAGCAGAAAAGCACTCCACTCAAAAACACTGTTGATCATCAGTCTTGATAATAACAGAGAATCTGGTGTGATTTGTTTATAATGAGGCAAAATTATACAGAGTGAAGGCCGAGACATCCCAAACTGACTTATAACATTAGGTTTGTTCTTTTCAAAATATGGATTATAAATAAATAAAATGTCCATATAGATGAGATCTGTAGTGAAACTTGAGGAGAATCTACATAATTTACACAAAACCCAGTCAGAGAAACAAGGAGAATACTACGCAGGCCGTAATAACAAGATCCAACCCCAAACTACTGGAGCTCAACTCAATCATTCTCATGTGAGTTCAATGTTCATTTTCTCTTAAAGTTTCCTTCAATGTGAAAAATCCTTCACGTAACTTTAATAAAAAAAAAGTTTCAGTTACCTTAATTACCCTTACTTTAGTTATAGTATTCCACTTGTCTGCTGCGTGTTAATGTCACATTACATTCATAATCAGAACGGCATCTTCACGAAACATGCAGTAAATATTAACATGTTTCAGAATTTGTGCTAATTTCACAAATTAGCCAAAACACTCAAGTGTTGTGGCTGCAAGAAACACTGGAGAGTTTTGGTTGATATAAACTGCATCTCTGTGCGTCCTGTAGAGAAAATGCTTAAAGGTGCTATTTGTAAGAAAAGTTAATTTTTGAGTCTTAGTCCCAACTCCTCAAAAACTGACGTCACTTTTCTTAAAGTTAGCATCTTTAAAAGGAGTTTAGCCTAACTTAGCTGGCAGCCAGGGGGATACCAAGGACATCACATTAGATCTGGACACAGCTTTGGAGGCTGCTCAGTGGTGTTTTTAAGCCAGAAAAGCTCGACTTCCTGGGTATGAAAACACCAGATCCAGATCATGTTGCAGGGCTGATACAATGTGCACACTTCTGCTGACCGAGCCGAACCAATCACACTGCAAACTTTTGAGTACTAATTATGTACAGTTGTGGCCACATTCTTAGTCCCTAGCCAAGTCAAATATAGGCTCATATCAAACGGCTCTAAAGCATTGCAGGTTTACAGTAAGTTGGCAGGAGAGCTTTTTTTTTTCCATTTAACTGGAGGCCAACGGTTTCCCCCTTACTTCCAGGTTTTGCACCGTGTTCATGTCGTAGCCTATCACTCTGTAATTCACAAAAACAGTCCACATCACCCTAAGGTCATTACTCCAAGTCAGAGGTACATTTTGTATTTTCATGGCTTTATTTACAGGGCAGCTTGAGAGATGACAGGAAATGGGATGAGAGAGGGGGGGATGACATGCAGCGAAGGGCCGCAGGTCGGACTCGAACCCTGGGCCACTGCAGCGAGGACAGGGCCTCTGTACATGATCTACCAACTGAGCTACTGGGGCGCCCAGGTATTGTAAAATTCTGATAGCTATGATATCTCTGTCTTGGTGAAAAGGCAAAAGGGTCAACAAACTGCTGGTTATGAACGGAGTTATGAACATTATGTTAATACAATCAATTAAGCTCATTTAAAAGCAGCTAAACTGCTACTGGTGGTTAATTTAGGATGTTCAAATGTTAAACAAGTCCTGACCTGTGAAGCAACATACAGAAATATAATCACAAAATGGAAAAGAAGGTCAGGAAAAGTGTTTGTTGAGGCCTGGTAGATTCTTTTAGTTATAAACCAATACTCTAGGCTCAAACAAATATCCACAGATTAACAATTCAAACCAAATGTAGCTTACCTTGAGCTAGAATGAGTGTGATGAATGATAATCTGCTGTGACACTGAGCTTTATCACAAGGAAAAGACCCCCAGTGGATGACAATGGTGGGACTGGACCTCAGGAAACCTGTGATTAAGACAGAGAGGAGGACACTAAGAACAAATATACAGTATCACCGTGAACACACACACACACATATTCCTATCTTTTAAGTTATTCAGATAAAGAAAGCGCATGTTCTCGCCACACATACTGTCGCTTTCCCTAAACATTGCACCGCCAATAACGTCTTAATCATCACCTTCTACTGCGACGCACCTGAGGACACCAAAACTGCAGAGAACTCACTTCCACAAATTAATTCACTTTCAGCACATACAGGTAGACGCTCCCATCTGATATTCCTTAGGATTAAACCCAGAGATAAAGCAGAACCATCAAACATGCAGTCAGCAGTGGGTTTTACCTGAGCTCTGCCATATTTTATCACTGCAGCTCATGGAAAGTAAAGTTACTCCACAATATGTTCACGTGCAGGAACATTTCCATGTGTGTGGCAGCAGTGTCGGCTTTGTGTTCATCGGCTGCTGTTTCTCATAAGCAGCAACTCACAGCGACAGAAAAATCAATAAAAACACTGTTATTGTTAGTCAAACAATATTTCCCCGGCCCTGATGAATGTCTCAACATCAGGGTTTTGCAGTGCAGTGCTGTCAAACAGTGAGCTTAGACAGAGCTGCCAGGATGTGGGACAGACACCGGCATTACGACTTTATGGGAAAGAGGATATGATGTATTACAGCGTGCAGCACTGTGAAACAGAGACACAAACGCTAAAGCTGAAGTAATCCTATTAAAATGAACAGTCAGGCAACAATCAGATCAGTGGTTTCGATTCCCGTTTCTTAAAAAAGAGTCATCTTTTTTAATGTTTATGTTACATGTGAGCAGAGAAAACGTTCTTCTCATGGAAAGTGTTTGTAATTTAAGAATATTCGGTTACAAAATGGGAATTATCTACAGTAGGGGTGTCGCAATATCACGATATTCACGCTAACTGTGATATTAAAAAATGAAATATTGATATAGCGTTAATAACAAACATATGATAATATCTTGTGAATAATCCCACAGACATATATATATATATATATAAATATGTATATATATATGTGTGCGTGTTCTCCTTTGCTTTGTGCATCTTTTGTTTATGAGTTCATCTTGTTTCTTTTCCTTTTTAATTGAGTGTAATTCTTCTTTTTGTACAGTTTCTTTAACGTTATGGTGACAGACTCACTCCACCTCCCTACAGCCGTATTTAGAGGGTCATTTATTTGCCTAATAATGAGACAAAACACAAGTAAACAAGTAAAAATGTAATATAGATTTAATTAATAGCATTTTTTACACATTCTTATATAACAATAATATTGTTATCGTGAATTTGTTTGGCCACAATAATAATTTTACGTAATTTTCCACAAAAGTATCAATAATCTGACCCAATAGGACTGTGAATGTACATGTATAATGTAAAAAAGCATAACAAATATGTCATTTAATATAATACAACCATAACACTTATTTTACAGATTTTTTTCCACATATAAATTATTTTGCAATGATATTTTTTATCGAAAATGTTACATTCAAGTTTATTACTGCAATTACATACAATACAATTATTGACAAGTGTTTAGAAATATTGTGTAGTTACATAGATTTGTTTGTTATTTGGCAGATATCTTGTGTTTGACCGTAGTTAAACGTCATTTTAATGTTTTTATATGTGTAAATATCCTTTATTACATATTAAGAGGCAAAACATTAAAGAAAAAAAGTTTAATTGTAAAATTAAAGCTCAAAACTATATTTTAAATGCAGAAAATTGCTGTTATCGTACAGTATTTTTTACAGTGTACCACTTAAAAAGCTCCTCGCACAACATGATGTCATTGCAGATGTGGAGATCAGATCATCATTTTGACATAAGGTCAATTTTATTTGGGTTAAATTAGATTTTATGGGAACTATAAAAGGGAAAGACTTTAATTTTCATCTGGGGGCTAAATATTTTGTTGGACAGATTTCTTCCAGGAGCTACGATGAGCCATCTACAGCCGAAGAGCCTTTTAAAGGGGCTCTATGTAACAATTTAAAGTCATCTACATGTGTTATCACTTTTTAATTGGCCAGATGTGAGCGGGTTGTAACGCGATGTGGAAAAGTTCACCCAAAAATGTAAATCCAGTCATTATCTCTCCCCCTTTTTTTTGGTGTTTGTTGTTTTTGTGGCCATTCAATCGTTGTCACGGTTCAGGGTTTTTGGTTTGTTGTTTCCTGTTTTATTTTGTAGATTGTATCCTTGTGTGTCATGTTTTACTTTCAACTTCCTGTCTTTGTCTTTTTCCCATCCTTCTTCTGTGAACATGTGTGTTTTCTCCTCACTCTGTTGGCTCGTCCGTGTCTGCTGGGTTCTGTTTTGTTCTCTGTGGCTTCTGGTTTGTCTTTAGTTTTGTATTTCTCTTTAGTATTTTACTTTGACTTTCCTTGTCTGCCTTTTGTTGTCTACATTTTGAACTTTGGACCTGGAGTCAGCTCGTTTTACGGGTCCCCTCTTGCAAAAAAACATAACAGTTGTTTAGCAGAATGCTGCAACGCTGTTTTACTGTGAAGCTCCAGAAATGTTTTGTGGACCACGAAACTTCACCTGACTTTCCATCAGTATGGAGGGAGGAGATGATGACTGAGTTAAATTTTTGGGTGAACTGATCCTTTAAGTTGTCAAATGCTGCTGGACTGATTTCTCTGTGAAGGACTTGGATTTTCCTGACAGTCCAAAGGATGTGACTTTATGAGTGCCTCGTCTCAGCGCCTCTCTCTAACGGAGAGAAACAGTATCTAACATTTAGAGATGGAGTCTGCTAACATAAAGGACGTTTTTTTTTTGCAAACTGTCATTCTTCTATCAAGGTCTCCCATGAATATGGTTATTGGGATGGTATGCCGTAGAAAGATAATGATGATAATGATGGAGACTTATATTCTCCTGTGACTTACTGACATTTCAGAATCGGATTCGTTCACGTCTTAAACACGGGAGAAAGTTCTGTTGTTTGTCAGACTGTCCCATTGAAACTGATTACTAAAGAAACTAAAACTTCTCGATTCAACGTGGAATTTATTTGAATGCCGTTGAAAAGACGAATACAAATCAGCTCGCTTTAACTATTTTTTTTTTGTAATTCTCTATTAATATAAAGTTTTAACTCGTGAGACATTGTCCTGTTATAGATCATTGACAAGACGCCCTGATGTAAATGCACAAAATCTGGTATTAGATGGAAATAATGAAGAAAATACTGCCACTGCAGCAAGAGAGGAAACACTGTGAAAAAGAACAGACGCAGGTCCAACAGTTTGGGTTCAATTCACTCGACTCAATACGGCCTAACAAACATCGTTCCCAGTAACAACTCACTCATTGCATGGCACAATGGATATATCTGTCCCATGGGCTGCTTCCTGTAATGAATGCTTAGCAAAGGTCATCGTCCCCAACAGTTTAATTAATGATGTTGAGCCGAGGTTTCCCCCACGACAACTTGATTCAGACAGCCAGTCGGACCAAAATGTGTCCACACGGTCTGAGACTCTGCAGCAATGCAGACCTTTAATATGTGACTCAAAGCTTCATTGACCAGTGTGCTCCCCTGTGGCCAATGCTCAGCCGCACCGTGATGGAGAGTTACAGTTTGCTGACAGTAGAAAGAGACCAGTCGATCTCCTCAGCGGTCTCTCAGGGCTCTTTGGTAATCCGAGCTCTAAAATGATGGCAAAGCAGCGCTCAGTTTACTGTAACAGCGCCAGTTTAAAGGGCTGCTCCTGTCAAATGCAACCAAATATGAGTTCAATGAGCCTCAACTGTTGACAGGATGGAGCGTATGTGGGTCAACATGCCTCAGCAACATAAGAAGGATGCTTCACATGTATCAACAACAGACTCAACAGAATCAATAAATAAATTAAACGGTTCATCAAAGAAATATTACTCCACCTCAGATCTTTGGGAAGCAGGAGCCAGTTTATCTTCAAACACGTTTAATAAACCATGAGCACTGTCAGAGTACTGTACAGCCCAGACACCACGGCTAAATGATTCAGTTAACGTTTCTGCACACCACTGACATGTCCACATTTATACATGTCCACATACCACATTAACATTCCTACAATACACACAGCGATAGTCGGATCATGTCCACATTACATGTTTCTGAACTGACTTTCATATCAGCTCCGATAGATTTGTGCGGTTTAGTCCCGAAACAGAAAAAACAATGTTGTTGCCGAGATCTGGCTCAACTCAGATGAACACGTCTGGTACAATTCTTCTATCTGGGTCAGGTTTAGGAAAAGATTATACTTTCAGTTAAAATAACTACATTGAGTCATGTAAGTTCATCATTTTCATGCGTTAACTTACTTATGTAACATAAAAGAAAAAGAAATCACTCTTGACTCTTAACCACACTTTGGACGCAAACCTTCGTCTCCGGCTGGAAAGTTCAGTGGACGACTCATCCGTCCTCCCTGACTCAGACTCTTCTTTCTCTTTATACTACTGCACTCGAAGGGCGCTTCAAAAAGCAAAGCTGAAGGGGAAACTACAGCGTCAAACGTAGAAGCCCAGGGCCCGTTGGGAGGGAGAGCGGGCCGGTTTGTCACAACAAAAAACTGACAAGAAGTCAGGACATCTCCGGCTGTGATCCCCATCTTTTCCTTTCCCCTTATCTTCAGCATAAGCACAGTGGGTTCACAACGTAAAACTGAATATTTAACCAAAAGAAGCGTAAAGAAATGTAACACTAACTAACTAACTGTCAATACTAACAGGGGGCTCATCTCACAGCCAGATGATGACCTCTAGCAAAGAGAAAACAGATGATTCATTTCAGAGACATCTCACTAATCAACACTGTTCGGTCTTCACTTCAGCCGCACATGGACTCACCACCACCACTCCAGTCCGAGGCTTTAGTTAAAAACAGCAGCAGCTTCTGCACATGAGCAGTTAGGAGTTAGTCGACTGTAACCTCAGTGACCCGTAAGAGGCCGACTCTCTGTGTCTTTAAGAGCTACGCTCAATTGCCAACGCACCAATCTGTGAAATCACCCTAATCCTCCCATTCACCCTTCATCTCGCCTTGATCAATGGTCACCTATTGGCGCTGGGGAGCTGAGGACGGAGGGAGGTATTGATGGCTCCGATCAATAGATTGATCACTTTAGTCCCTTCTATCTTTAAGACACGCTACTTTTGTTGATTAAGGGCTTCTCGCATTTCACTGCAGATGGTTTTCACATATTAGCTCTTATTGAACTTGCAAAACAGGCTCGACGACAGCCCAGAAATCTCTACAGAGTGAGATCTTTATTAGAATAATAATGCGTGGCCCCGACTGTGGTCATCGTCTGTATTTTTTTTTATTGTCACACAATCCAATGAAAAGAGCAGCAGAGCTTTTCAATAATCATTCAGAGTGCCCTCCTTCACTCCCTCTTCATTTAATATTCTATAGACGACACATGAGAGACCTCACAACAAACAAACGGGCCGGGCCTGAGTGGAGCGGATGATTTTAGATGGAACATATTTACCCGTCAGATCCACAAATACTTTTCAATAACAAATCATGCAATAGCCATTTTTCCTGAACTGTTAATTAAAGCAATACTGGATACTTTGGGATGTCATCTGACCTGAGCTGCAAAGCCAAAACGTCTGTATTTGACGATCTGGGGATGAGACTCAACAATCAACTCTCTCTCCAGGAAATGACTGCGATATGGGATCATAAAGTGAGATCATCACTGTCTTCAACATGCAATAACGTGCATAACCGCAACACTAGATTTGCCGGTAATGGTCACATTTTGATATCCAGCCCAGAAACTCCTAGAAAAATGTTTTTTTACAGAGCCATAACTTCACTGTTGACTGGCTCTGAACTGTATATTTCAAGGTAAGCAACTGACTTGATAACTGATTAGCTAATGATAGATAACAGCTAATGTTAGCATAGGTTAGCCAATGTTAAAAAAAGTGACTCCAAGACAGGCGTAGATATTTCTAAATTAATTTCTTCCTTTCTCATCCTATCATGTAACACTATTAAACATATATACACATATAATGTTAGCTAGGAAGTGTTTGAATGCTAACGTGTTGAAAAACAGTTTGTCAGGCGTCAGACTACATTGTTACGACGTGTAACTTGGATCTCAGCAGTATGAGTGTGACGTCAGAGGAAAATGGCCGGCAAGTGAATTTGGCTTAGAAAGGAGCACGTCACCCAGGACAACTGTGTGACTCACTGATGTGTTTTTAATAGCTTCTGGACAACAATGGAGCTCTACGGCACAGAAGAAGAAGATGATATACGATATGTGGAAACTTGTGAGGAGATACATTCACTGTTTTTGTTTTGTTTTGAAATGGGGTTTGGTGACAAAAGAAAAATAATATCCTTTAAAACAAACACATGGCACAGAACAAGGAGCACTTGCTGTATTCTGGGGGGCTGTCCTGGGGAGAAAACTAAACAGATAAAAGGTGGAGAGACCTTCATGCTGTAGGCACGTAACGATAACAAACACACCCAACAACACCGGGCAGGAGGAACAGAAAACATGTCTCCTGTCCTGTCAATAGAAGTTATGTTTTGTTTGAGGGGCAGAAAGTGAGCGATGGACTCACAACCAGGATTAATTTTATGAGAAACCCTTTCTGATTCTTTTGATCAGCGGACCCTTACGGACTGAAGGAATATAAATTTTGGAGGAATGGACACAGATTAGGACTTTATGACCGCTTCAAAGGTAGAGTCACCACTTTTTTCCAAATGTTTGACATAGGTTAAAACATTTATATAGTTATTATGAGCTTCTTTGAACTAGTTTTAATGGTTCGCCTGCGACCCAGTGGGTCTGACCTGCTTGAGAACCATCTATGAACACTTAATTATAGCCTGTATCGCGTCACTAGACATAGCATCTGTAGTAATATTACCACAAATCCTATTAGAAACTAATTATGTTATATTACTCTGTTACTGCTTAAAGTAATAGCACATTACTCCAACACTGTCAAGGTCTAAGAGGTCATAATACTCAATGATAGGTGTGGACGACCTTTTACAGTAAATACGTCAAGTAATATAATATTGCATGTCACACATGGTACAGCGTTTTGTTGGTGCAGTAATAAGAGACTGTGGACGAGCCACGTGATGATCATACTCATCATAAATCACAACATCGCATCATCGCGCAGTAAAACCACAGTAACCATGGCAGCCATTAGTGGAGACATGGCGGTCCTGTCATCTCTGATTCAGACAACCTCCACGTCTTTATATGAACATCTGTCAGAGAAACTTCTGTGTAACTTCTGTGTGGAATCAGAAAACTGCTGTCTCTTCCTGACCGGGCTGCTTTTTTAAGGCCTCATCACAAGAGACGGTGGTGAAAAAAATCGATATTTGAAGATGCAACATTAAAGACTTTGTGGAGGCTGACTGCAGTCCAGCCTGCCTCCTGTAACCCCCCATACTCTGTAATGTCCTCGGCTCCGGGGGCCATTTAACTTGAACTTAATGTATAATCAGCCCCAGGAAATCCCAAGCTTTTCCTGTTTGCAGCTCCCTCTTGGTCCAAGGACAATGAAGTAATGGCTTTTTTAGGAGGGACACAGTGTGCAGGAGAGAGCTGAGAAAGCATTTCTGCCTCGCAGGAGAGAGCAGCCTGACGGGGGCCGGGGGTGAGTGAAAAGCATCCATCATCCATGTAAACATGTTTTACTACAAAACAGCATATCTTAAAATACAGCTAAATCTAAAATCTTAAAGTTGTAGACCCCCCACCGCTCTGTAAGAGAGTTAACTCGTCCCTGTACATTCAGGAAATTCTGCAGATGCAGCCTTTTTGTGTGTGTGTGTCCACTGTTGGCTGAGAAGGAAGCCTAAAAAAGGATTCAAGACTCGACCGCAGCAACAATGTCATTTTTTTTACACTCTTCCTCACAACAACACAAACTAATGGCTGTCCGAAAACAACATTTCACCCTGTGAGTCACTGATCAGTGTCACGCTCTGCCTGACAAACAGGAGCTTTCAGGGTGAATGGGCTTCCTCCTCTCAGGTTTTGTGTTTCTGTGCTCTTTGTCTGATGTTTTGATTCAGCAGACAAAAAAACATCCTTGTTGTGCTCAGCAGCCTTCGTTCACCAGTTCTCAGAAGGTCCAGTTCAACTAAATTATTCGTCTGTATTGTTGTATTGCTCATTTAAACAGTAAAGGTAACACTTCTTTCTCCCACTGTCCTTAAAGGCATTCGTGTGCCGTGTGATGGTTCATGTAGGAGACGGAGCTGTGACATCATTTGAGCCAATAACGTTCAAAGTCATGAGACGTGGAAGTTATTGAAATTGTGCTGTCCAAGTTGCCCCAGTGGTGAAGAAGTCATCGGATTTCTTTCATCGAGCAGCTGATTAAAATATAATCTCCAGTAATAATGTTCCTCTGCAGATAATAAAATCTGGGGCTTCTTATGGACCAAAGCATGTTTGTGATTCTAACTCATATAACATACAACAGCATTATTCATCATTTTCGGGTCATGACTAACGGCCAATTCCCACAAAAAAAGAGCCAGAAACTCCTAAACATATATAAATGTTTCCTGTTAAACAACTGCTGTCTGAGGTCTTTATACTGGAGGTCTCTATCTGTAATGTAAAGAGGAACAAAGGGCCGACATTGTTCATACAGCCCGAGACAAGAGCTGTATGTCAGTGATGGTTCCTGTGGCAACTCTGATGTCATGGCGACGGCTGCTTCGTCCTTTCCGTCTCCTCTTCCTCCTCAACTCATCTTTCCAGTTCACCCGTATATCAGGATCTGAGTCCTGTGCTTCAGACAGAATGTACGGAAATCCTCCAATTTATCTGAATCAGGTAAGTTTGTTGAGGCGACAAAGAGTTGAAACAGAAAGTACAAATACTTCATTACTGTACTTTAGTACAGATACCTGAAAAATCTACTTGAGTATCTCTGTGTCTTTCCCTCTCTACATCTGAACACAAACATCTGAACTTTCTCCTCCTCACAGCTTCAAAACAGCCTCGTTACTTTAGTTTGATGCATTTGAGGTGAATTATGGATTATTGTTATTTGGCGTCATCGCACGCCGCCTTCCCAACATCACGAGACTGATGTCGACCTATCAGAGCACATCACGCACGGCAGACGCAGCGAGGCGAAACAAAGACGTAAGAAGACGTGAACAGACAGAGAGGGAGGCTGGAATGGGGAGAAAAGGCGTGTTAGTGTCTCGTATCTGCAGAGAGTTTCTTATTTTCTCTCTTTGTTGCTGCTCGGGACGCTTTACCAACCCAACATGTGGCTATTTGACGTCCTGGGAATGAGACTCAACAATCAACTATCTTTGTGGTGCGTTCAGGAACAGCTGGGACAAATCCTACTGACTCTACCTTTGACTTTAATAGTCTTTGAATTATATTAATATGACGTGAGCTTCAGTTAGCTTTGACCACAAATGTCCTTCAGAGGGAGACTTTTTACTCAGATACTCTGAGTACATTTCAGAGCCTGTACTCTATTACTTCTACTGGAGTAAAGAATGTGTGGACTTTTGCCACCTCTGTTGGTTGGAAAACTGCTTTCAGGTGCATTACTACCAGCTTCTGAATCATCAGGGGTTTAAGTTCACAGCATTACATCACACAAATGGGCCGTGGAGTGACACTCCCACACCACCGCACAACCCTGCAGCTGATCACCTGAACGCCTGATTCTGTCTGAATGAGGCCTTTAAACAAACATCTACTGGCTGTAAACGATCCTGTCATCGCCTCGTTTCTCCACTTGTTCCCTCGTGCAGTTTTCACATTTGTCACCTGTTTGCTGGACCATTTCTGTCAGCGCAGCCGCCACGATAACACGTTGGCTGTTTATGTTTCTGCAGACAACAGACACGTTCACATTTGTACTTGTCATAGGCTACATACTATACTGAGGGGTAGTCTGATTATTAGCCTTGGAGTAGATATTCAGCATTTTTCGGTATCTTTGATTTTTCTGTCAGCTTGAAAATAAATTAAACTAATTTAAAAATGTGCTACTTTGGCTCTGATGCAGCATCCTCTCGCACAATGTCCCACCTACAAGACTATCTGATTGGTAACATGTCACAATTAACCTACAAACACTGAATTATCAGAATCTGCAAAGTAACTAGTAACTAAATGCAACAAACAAATGTAGTGGAGAGGAAGTATAAAGTAGCAGAAAATCAAAGTACTCAGTCGTGTCATATCACATTCACATTACATGTAGACTACATGACTTTCATGTAGCGAAACAGGCACTTAAAGCCAAAACTTGATCCTTTTATAACCCCAATCAGAGCATTAAGCACAGCGCTGTCACAAAATAAAATAATATGTCCGTGGTTTTTGCAGAAACATTCATTGCCAACATTTATTCTGGTGATTGGGTTGTCTTTGAACATCCTTTTCATTATCAGCCTGCCCACATCATTCTCACTGACTTAATTGGGCCGTTTTGCCTTTTTTACTGACTGTTAACTGCAAAAGTTTCCTCCTGCATCAAAAGTCTATTTTTAACTCGTGGTTCTGGGTGTCACACTGGGTGTATCTCTGTATCACAAACTAACAATGTTCATCACATCAGTCTTTAGGAAACACTCTGGATTCTTGTTGGTTTAAGTCTTGATTACCATTAACACCTGTCCAACAGCATGGCGCTCAGTCACCTGAAGCTAAAAAGCCGCCACACCTTTGTGTCCTTTTTATGCCTTTTTTCTATCCCACTGTCGAACATGTGGCATCAAAAAGTGGATGACACAATGAGGGAGCATAAATACAAAGTGCTGCCACAGAGTGTGAACTGTCTGTATGTCGCCTTTAGAGGAAAGTCTATAAAAAGCTTTGATTTTTCTTAGGTTGAAGCAATTCTCTAAAAAGAAAAGTTAATTTTACAGGAATCTATCCAAACTTTTCATAAATAGTGAAAACTGTCTAACAGATTCTATTATTGCTACGTCGAGTCTTCAGTATCGAGTTTCTGTAAAGGAAGCATATCAGCATATTTCACCTAAAGCCTGAATTCCTGCCAACAGACAGCGCTGCTAATTCCAGTTTACACCACAAATCTATCCACTCTGATTAGAAAAATAATCCCATCGGTAATTGACCTGCTTTCCCCGACGACATATTGAGCGTGCTCAGTATGATGCATTACTGAAAATCTCCAGTCTCTCCAAGTATCTTGCAGTGTTAATATACAAACGGGTACACTTCCTGCAAGTGAAAGAAGGATCAATGTACAATACTGTATAATGAGTACAAGCCGTATAATGACTGCTGGTTACTTTCTCTTTGAACGTATGCCTGAATGAGGTTGCGGTCTGCAGAGCATTAATAGTTGATGTGGCCTGAGTCTCACACATTCACACTAACGGGGTTCTGAAACATGAGTGCCCCAGTTTCTGCTTCTCTATTATGGAGAACCAAAGACAGTGAAGTGGACTCGATGATGTGTGGGCGGGAAAACACACAGAGACAAATCTGGACAGAGACCGACATCAATGACGGACGCGGTCTGCGGGGCGTCTGTACTGCTGCCTTTTCAATCACAACATGCTGTCATGACGTGCAAAACTTACACACACTAAAACATCTGCCTCTCTTTACTGTATTTAAATCCAAACACACACTCCAGACTTGAAAGGCAGCTCTGTCTCAGGGTACAGTGATGGGGAAGGAGGTGAAGAGCGATGAGCTTTTTTATCACGGCCGGCAAGAACAAACAACTGATGCAAACTCTCGACATCCCAGCAGGAACTTTTCTCCCGAGAGCACTGCGACGTCAGCTGCGTAATTCATGAGTGAAGCCTGTCAGGAAGCCGAGCCGCTGTGAGGTATATTTCTGAAGCCCAAGCACAACTACTCACTCTGTGTAATTTGTCAGGCCGGCTGGCCTCCGCTCCATCCACCTTTACATTGATTAGAAGCCTACGTATAATGCTGATTAAGCACTGGGGTTTAAAGGTTCAATCAGGAATGTATCTGACCATATGGATTTTGTGTAGACTAACATAGTATCTTCTGAAACTATTTGACTTTGACTGAATATTCTACTTTAGAAACTTTGCAGCCCGATCAGTTCTGTAAGTACAGGTCAGGTTTAGTCACAAATACGAGCAGGTAAACATTCAAATGAGGTTTCCTTTGGGCCAGTCATTAAAATAGACTCGTACAGTAATTACAATGTGATTAGAGTTGCATCCAAACTATAATCAAATATCACATGAGGCTGTGTGATTAATCGCATTAAAATCATAGACTTGATTATTACGTCCATGCATCACTTACAAGGCAATAACTCTGCCTTAGTTCTCCCAAGGCTGAATCAACATATAACAAGTTTACATTACATCACATAAAAACAACTGTGGAGGTAGAGAAGAGGGAACAATTTATGTAAAAGGAATTAGAGTCCGACTGATGCTTGATTTTGGGGCCAACACCGATATTGGGGAGTCAAAAAGTGTCTGAGACCACATTTAAAATCTCTGATATTGTCACTTAAACCTGGAAATAATCATAAAGTCTGAGGATTAAGTCAAAGTGCCAGGAGTCATATTGTTAATCTGAGCAAAGAGTCTTTCTCAGCATCAAATCATGGTTAGACTCAATGTTTCTGAGGGGGCGGTGCTGGAGGTCTACAACACTTTACAAAAACTGGATCAATTCCCAGATAACAAAATTGTTGCAACCCAGATCTGACCCACATAGCGAATGGAACGATGGCACTTGGGTGGTCCACTCCTGTTTGACAGATCCAAGCCACAAGCACGCCGTAGCATGGCAGACCGACTAAACCAGAACTGGCCCAAATCCTCTGGCCACAGTTCATTTCTGTTCTGGTGGACTGGATCTTTTTTTCTGGTTGCAACAGCGCCACATGAAGACACAGTGGCCCGGCAGCTCCTCCGAATTATGGTACATGTCATTTTTTCATCTTAATTGCTGAAACGCATTCTGCTTATAGCAGAAATGGCAGACTTTGAAACCATCACGGCCCACGGTGTCTTTCAGCCATCCAACCGGATTGTTTGGACCGCCCCGGGAGGAACAGAGTCGTTATAAGAGCCATGCTAATCCAGCTTGGTTTAAGGCTGCTCCTGGCTAATGTCCAGTCACAGGAGAAGGAAATGGACAAAACGGGGCTCAGGCTGGCAAAACAATATGAAATCAGAGACTGTTGAGCCCACAGAGACCCGTCTCCACCTGAAACATCTCAGATCAAGCTGTTGCTCTCGACGGGAGGTGCAGGACTACAGCTGAAGGAGGAGAGGTGGACTCTGTGTTTATAACATCGATGCTTGATGTCAAACTGTTGCCGTGAAGGTGTCGACCACATTAGACACAAATGTGTTTATGTATATTTGTATATTAATAACCGGATGTATGATCTGTAATTTGTGTAGCATGAAGGAGTTTAGTCCATTTTGTTATGCAACCCTGTGTTGGATAATGACTAATAAATGACCTTGTAAATAATTAAATATCATGAAACTATCAGGGCCGAGAAATCACAGTAAAATCTGACCACACAAGCCGACGTCACAGAAGTCTGATACAGATTATCGTCAAAGTCAGCAAGCTCTCATCGGAACAAGAAGACGATGGAGGTTATTTTTATCACCGAGCACAATGTACGTCCTGAGTTAGACCAACTCAACGCCCTCCTGGTGATTCTTCAGGTGCTGCTCTGATGTCACAGACCAACATGACAGACCAACATGTATTTATTTAGATTACTCTCACTGTGGCAGATGATGTCAGCCAAAACATCAGACACAAGTGGATGTCTTCATCGCAAAACCAGCACAAAAAAGTGTCTAAAATGCATTTAGTGGCATTATTAAATACTTGAGTTCCTGTTTCAAACATCCAAAGCACTAAAGTTGACCATGAACAAACAAAGTTTCTCTGGTGTGGCCTGCTGAACTTGCATTTTGGGCTTCACAAAATTCCTGTTTCAGGTTTCAAAAGGCCAAATTATGTTGGCGTGTGAAGGCCTTGGGCTGCTGGTCTGAGCAGAAAATTCAAACAATGCAGGACCCTGTCCTACAAGTTCACAACACACTTAATACTTTTAAAAATATATCTGGCACAGAGCTGCAAAATAATGAGCTGCAGTTTGTTTTCTGACAGCTTTTCAGACAACGTGACGAACACAGACATCACGTTGGATTAACAGGCTGCTGTGGCGTCAGACTCTGTTCTCTCTTTACTGTAGGTTTACGTTTTATCTTCTACAGATGCAGATTTTACTGTGTTGTTATTTTAATCTTTTCCTCAGTTTTGTTTTTTTCTACTTTATGGTGAGAAGTATGGGCCTGGTCTGTCTTCTGTAATTTGACTTCATAAACACGACGCTACTACACACAACACATGCTAAAATAAACTGTACAACTGGTCTCAATCCTTCCTGTCAGTCGCTTTCATCCCCGCCCAGCAGGAATCTCTGATGGTCCAGACAGGTTGTTTAATACGGGAGTGACTGATGTAGACTGGTGGGTTTGTAGCTTGATACACACCAAAACACACACATACACACACAGCAGGGTATACATAAGAAGCACAGTGGTCACTGTCAGCACAGATTTAAATTGCAGCGAAAAAAAAGATATCATCAGAAAAATTCCTCACGTGTCTCTGAGATTATGATTTCATACAGTGCATATTTTCCTGCAGTGCAAAACCAATCAGTAGGCAGCTGTTTATGACACATTTCACTGTGAAAATAAAGTATTTGGAAATGTGAAGATTATTTTCTGATAAAAATTAATCAGGGAATTGTTGATTTTGCCTCTGTGGTGGTTTAATGAAAGTAAAAGCTCAACCAATGAGGCACCTCGGCTGGCCGGAGGACGCTTTCTGCTCTGTGCTCTGTTGTTTCAAAGAAAACACTAATAGTCGTGTCGGCAGCAGCATCATTAGGAGTCAACATAACTGCCACCAGATCAGTTCTGAAGGTTGCTGTCTTTTCTTCTTCTTAGTTTAAAACGCTGAGTCTCTTTTCAACCTTGTGAATGTGAACACACTGTGTTTAAAGGATGTTTATGTGATAACTGATCTGAGATTATTTTTTGTCAGCGCAGAACGTCTGCAGAGAAACTTCAGCCTCACTAACTGTGCATTCATGTGCTGTTGGAATTATCAGAAAAAACATTTTTCCAAGTGGGAAAACAGACGTGGATGCCCTCTCAAGTCCGAACAACAACTCGGAAAGTCGGAGAAACAATCTGGTCCACGAGCTGCTGAGTTGATGTCACATGACACTGAAACATGGCGGACGTAAACATTGGGTCGATGGTAAGAAACTTTGACCAAAGTCATGTATTGTATAGTTACTGTATCGTCTCCTTTGCGCTTCCTTGTAACTCAAATACTGTAAACAGCCATCAACGTGTTGTTTAAACGCTCAAATGCAAAAACGACTTCTTTTTGGCGTCGATGTTGCTCCTCCATTGTGACACGACGCAGATGAACCCACGAGCATGTGAATACAGCATAATTTTAAAGGAGCAGTTCAGCCAAAAATGAAAATCCAGTCATCATCTCCTCCCTCCATGTTGATGGAAAGTCAGGTGAAGTTTCATAGTCCACAAAATATTTCTGGAGCAAAACAGAGTTGCAGCATTCTGCTAAACAACTGAAGTAGCTGAAGACTCGATTTAAAATGTAGAAAACAACAACAAAAAACATAAAATGGCTCCAAACAGCTCGTCCAGTGTAATTCAAGTCATTAAAAGCCCTGAGATCACAAAATGATTTGAAAAGATGTTATTTACGCCCTTTTTTTTAGTTGAAATCTTCGCTGAAGAGCACCTCGTCTGAAGTGGGTTCATGAGCTCGACCGCGCTTTGAGGATGTAATTAACGTCTTTTCAGATTAATTTAGGATCTCTGGGTTTTTAATGACTTGGATTACTCCAGATTAGCTGTATGGGCTGATGAGCTGTATTTTTTTTTTTTGTTTTTTACGTTTTAAAACAAGTCTCCAGCTACTTCTTTTCTTTAGGAGAATGATGCAACGCTGTTTTACTGTGAAGCTCCAGAAATGTTTTGTGGACTACTATGATAAAAATTGTGATGAAAGAACAATCATTCATAAAATCTTTACAGTAATCGTAATATCCGTCATAATAATCGCGTGTGTGACTTTTAACCATATCGTGCAGTCCTACAAAGGGATTCAAAACAAACTTGCATCAAGGTTATTGCAAAGTATGAATCAGAGGAAGGAGACGAGGAAGTTCCCCAGGCACAGACTGTCCCTCAGAGTACAGTGAGGTCTGCCATAAAAATGTAAAGAATATGTCAAAGCTGTAAATCTGCCTCGAGCCGGCCGTCCTCAGAAACTGTGAGACTGACTGAGAGGAGAGCTGGTGAGTTAAAGAGGCCCACAACAGACATATGGCAGATGGGAGACAACAGTTGCTGCCTGTTTGATCTGCCAGTCACAGCTTAAAGTTAAAAAGTTCAGAAACTCAAATTTGTGTTTGTCAGAGGATGTACTGGAGATCCTGAAACAAAGTGGAAGAAGTTTCTACTCTATAATTGTGCTTTTTGGCCATCGCATTAAATGCCATCAGCCAAAACACACCTTCAAGGTGGCAGCATGACGCTGTGGGGCTCTCGTGAAGGTCGAGGGTAACAAGGAAGCAGTAAAATATACAGAAATCCTGGAGGAAAAGCTGCTGTAGTGCCCGAGACAGCTGCCAATGGGAAAAGCTTTATTTTCCTGCAAGAAAATGACCCCCCACATAAAGCTAAATCCTCACAGGAATGACTTCAACACAACACCATCGCTGGAGGCAGTCAGGACTGTAAATCAGTGCACACAGTTTTACAGCGATTCAAACCGGTCTGGAGTTTGTTGTTGGAATTTGCTGGCGGGATTAAGAACGACAACGTTATCTTCCTACACAGCTCACAAGCTACAACACATGCAGCAACACATGTTCGGAGATGACGTGAAATAAAAGCTGCTCCAAGCAATCGCTGCTGAGGCATCACTCCGACAGTGTCAGCACATAGTTACTATATTTTACACATCCAGCAGATACGGAGCAACATTAGCATTCACTGAGAGTCCTGCTTCTGGACACTTGATGAATGAAAGTCTAATATTCACTTCATTCAGCGCTGACTTGGAAAAATACCTGAAAATACCCTCTTAAACTGCTAAATGCTCCACTAAAACAGCAACAGCTCATCTATGCTCCCTTTATACAAATATCTGCCACTGCCTACGTAATTCCAGGACTCCTTCACATCGTATCGATGTTAAGCAACATAACCACTAGAGGGCGCCGCTCGGAGTCAAATCTGTCTCTGGCGGACCTCCACTTTTCCTTCGCCACCATCCAGTCTCCTCCCAGCTGTTCTGTAGTAACTGTTTGTCTCAGTGCCCGGGCAAAGTAACATCAATATCACAAAACCTCTCCTCAAACAGTTCTGCCATTTTAAAAACTTTTTCCTCTTGTCCTGTGGTCGTGTCACGCTTGTGACTTTTAGCTACACTGCTACACTGCCTCCTACAGACTACCGGAGGTACTGCTCCTTTGTCCGTATCTACAAGCTTTCAGAAAAAGGCTCTGTCTGTATCCGTATCTAACGCTGAGCTTTTTTCTGAGTGCTAGCATATTTTTTCAATTGTTTCCAATGAGGAACGAGCGTCTGCAGCAGCAGGCGGCCGCCCAGAGAAAAGGCGAAGCACCCAGCCCCTTGTTTCTGAGCACTTTCCCTTTTTTGTGCGCCCGCTCTGAACATTCGAGTTGGAAAATCTCTCAACTATCAAACCTCACTCTTTTTCTTTTTCCTGGCCTAGGCGACAATAATCATGTCTCCTATGGATCATGTCATGCAACCCACGTCCTCCTCGCTCTGATGTCCCGATGTAAATAAAAACAAACAGATAATAAACCACAATAGAGACAAGATGCACGTGCAGCGGTTTTTCTTCCACAGGTGCTTCATCTCAGCGCTCCTGAGTTCACTGTCAGCGCTTCTCTACCTGAAAGAAATGCTTCATGGACACAGACCTAAGAAACCAAAAACAAAAGACACCCAAAACAAAGAGCTGAAAGACGCTAACACGCTCTGTTGAACTGGGGGGAAACTGCAGAGCTGGGTAGTAATTTGACCCATTGTTAATATAAAAATATTATTTGTCGCAGCTCGGCACTGAATGTTTAACACCTAAATATAAACATGTAACTTCCGAGCTGTTATCGTTATAACGGGTGCAGCTGTGGTGTAATAAAGTTGAGCCTCTGAAGGCGGTCCGCTCCCCTGCACCTATTGACAGACAGTAAGAGGAGTTAAGACAGGAGGCTGCGGGTTAGTGGTGATATTCCCCGGGGTGAGCTGGCACACATAAGAAGACATATCAGCACTATTTGTAAAAAGTCACACACACAGCCCCGCAGAGGACGGTCTACTTGTCATTGAGATAAACTGGCTAATAATTGATCGCCACAGAAATGAAGGCAGGGCGCCGGGGTTAAAGTAAACCCTTCAGTTATTGTGTGTGTGTGTGTGCGTGCGCACTGTGATGGAAAGACAAGAGTTAGGTTTAGCTCAGCTTCGATTGTGGGATTTCTTTAATGGGAAATGCTCTTGCTGAATAATAATTCCCATATCTCAAAATGTACTCTCAGGGTAGCTGCAGGCTTTTTCAATTTCTATCTCAATTTCAAACTGGCCAAATGCATCTGCTGCCAAAGCACGCTGCATTCAGATGGTCTGAAATTATTTAAAACAATGTGGCACCGGAGGGCTCGGCTTAAATTTTGGGGTAATACTGATGAAAAACATCCATTTGAGTCCTTTCTTTTCTCTCAAACAAGAACTTCAACACCGTGTTTAAGTCTCTAGCGCTTTTTATTTAGTGAGATTTATTAGTTATAATGTGTCTTTTCATCCTCATGTTTGCTTAAACCCTGACACTGCTGAACCCATTGTCAAAGTAAATAAATGCCCGGCTATCTGATGAATTATGAAATAATTTAGAAGGCACATGTATTAAGGTCAGAGTTATTGAATTTCCCGCACAATAGCTGAATAGAGAAGGAGCAGCCTTCCATTCTCTGCGAGGCCATTAACAAGTGAGCTGCACTGATCCAAAGTCTTTGACACATTTGTCGTCTCAATTGAATATTATTCTTCAACAGTGAATCTTTTAAAGACAAAGGAACGTAAAACTGTGAATGTGTGAAGGGCTCGTTGGGGTTCACACCAACACTCACTTGATCACAAATGCTTCTTCCCTCTGCATCACTTTGTGTTCATCATTGACAGGTTATTAATGATCTACTTAAATGTTGAATTTAACACGGAGGTTTGAACTGCAAACCTGTGTCATGTTGGTGACGTATTTCAAAGACTTTCAGAGGAGAAATCTCTCCAAACAAAAAGATTAATCTCCAGGTATTGATGGATTTTTTAAACAGTGTGGAAGTGAAGGGGATATTAATGTTCAGCAGGTATTTCAGTCTTTACAATACAAAAATAAACTGGTAATTATGATTTAGTGCAGGATGATACACCTGTGACTCACGGTTGAGCTTGTGCACCATCTTCAGACGGGGTGGCTGCTAACACTTTTAGCTCTGCAGCTACAGTGAAGATTTCAGCCTTAAAAAAGGAGTCAATAATGTCTTTTCAAATGAATTTTGGATCTCGGTGCTTCCAGAGACTCGGATTACGCCGTCGAGCTGTATGGAGCCAATTTCTGTTGATTTCTTTACACTTTAAAACAAGACTCCAGCTACTTCGGTCAGACTTGCCAACCCTCCCGATTTTCCTGGGAGACTGGTGTTTTTCATTGCCATCTCCCTGTTTCACAATTTCCGACAATCTTTCACACTTTTTCCCTTTTAGTAATCAACCTGTTTCTGGATCTGTACAGCCTGTTGTGCCTCATCAGAAATGAAGAGGAGAAAGAATATTTAAAAACATTTCAGACGCCCTGGAGAGAAGAATTCCTGTTTCTTACATAAAGTTTTAAAGGAAAGAGGCTGTAAAATCTGCCACGACAATTTGTGGCAAAAAATGAATGAATTAATGAATGAATCGTGATATATTTGACTTTCTGCCACAGATTTCTGCAAGTTTACACTAGAGGACAAATTATTTGACATAAAAATGTATTTATTTTATTTTCATTCAACACAGTCCTTGAATCTCACATTTTTCGTGGGTCGGACCCTGCTTTGGTTTCAAATCAACATTTTTTTGAGGTCGAAGGTTGGCAAGTATGACTTCAGTTCTTTATGAGAATACTGCAACGCTGTTTTGCTGTGAAGCTCCAGAAATGTTTTGTGGACTACGAGACTTCACCTGATTTTCCATCAGCATGGAGGGGAGGAGATGATGACTGAATGTTCATTACTGGGTGAACTTTTGCTTTTTGGTCACTAACAAAGCAGCTGTATTTGAAGAGTTTGGAGTGAGAACGTGTTCAGACGACAGCTGGAGTTTTGGACTTTTGTGGAGCTCAGTAACAGGTAATGTTCTAGTGAAGCAATCGATGCAGCTCTGGGAACGGCAGCATTGTTCTGTGGTTTCAGCACTTTGGTCCACAGCGAATTAACTTTACCAGATGATGAACCATAATGACTTTGAGGCCCAAATGCACTAAACGCATCTGATGAAGGCATTTTGAAGTACAACTATTGTTTTAAATGGCTGAACCTGCACCAAAAGCGTCATGAGGCACGTCACACTGTCCTGAGGTCCCTACTCCAACCTCATCTTGATTTTGGAGCACGAAATCAGTGAAGCCAGTGACCACAGCTGTGAGCTTTAGGAGAGGAGACTGTCAGAGTGACATAAAGTCAGAAGCAGGTTGTTGTTGGGTTTGACACGAGGCTGCATGTGTTTATGTATGAATGTGAGTATAAACAGGCTCATTTGCTGCTGGTTCTCTGGTGCTGGTATTTCAAACCCGATGCCTGCAGTGCATCATAGAGCATTAATTGACAAGCGGAAAATGACGCCAAATAACAATAATCCATAATTCCCCTCAAATGCATCAAACTAACGAGCCTGTTTTGAAAATGTGAGGAGGAGAAAGTTCAGATGTTTGTGTTCAGATGTAGAGAGGGAAAGTCACAGAGAAAGTAAAGTACAGATACATGAAAAATCTACTGAAGTACAGTAATGAAGTATTTGTACTAAGTTACTTCCCACCTCTGATGCTGCACCTCTTTGAATGAGTTTGTTGTTGTATAAAGGCTTCAGGTCATTTTCATTATTCATGTGGTCTTCTTCATTTCATTTGCAATTAAAAGAAACATTATGTTCATATTACATGTATAAAGATTCTAATTTACATTAAACATATCATGATGCTGGAGGACGAAAGTTGCCGTGGCTGCTTTTGTTGAGGAGGAACTAAAATGCGAAGTTTATTGCATTAATGGAGGTGTTAAAATGTAATGTGAAACCCTTAATGCTAACAGGACTTTATCACCTGTCTCCTTATTAAACACACACGCGTATCCGAAAGCAGCAGCATTTTAAACCTCTGAGGATTGTCAGGCATAATTAGTATTTTGTTGCGCCTCCGCTGCAAACATTAAAGCGAAAGAAAGCAAGTTTATCTCCAAAGTTCCTTCAGATATTCGCTTTAGGATTCACATCAGAGCACATGAAGGTGTTTCCGATGCGCGGCAGCACACGACAATCAGCACTTTCCTTCATTAGCAGACTGAAGGTCATCTGTGGTGTCGCGGCTCATATGAAAATGCTTCAGCAGATTCTCAGCTGAAATATGGTGCAGCAACAGCAGCTTTAGGTTTAATGATTCTGTTGAGAAATCATTCCTAAAAAAAAACTGCATTAAAGCTTAAAATAACGAGTAAGGAGTTGCTTATGTTTTCTGGTTCAGCTGCTGTTGAAGTCGTCGTGTGACAGACGATATTTGTCCAGTGATGATTCCCAGAGCTGGATTACCGACCACGGAGGTCCCAGGTTGTCGTAACTTCACCTTTTTATTAAATAGCTTGAAGTGGAGAGATGACAGGGAACGAGGGGAGAGAGATGGAGAAGGACGGTCGATAGCCAGAAGCGAGACGGGGACGTTATTGTTGGCGGTAGGAACTGAGCCTTCAGAGGGCCCTCATTTTTTGTTTCAAAACTGAAGCACAATTAAAAACTGAAAACAGTAGCAGGCCCTCAGGTGGCTCCTGCATTTTTACCTGTGTTTAAAGGATCAGTTCCGAAAAAATGTAAATCCAGTCATTATCTCCTCCGCCCAGTGCTGATGAAAAAGTCAGGTGAAGTTTCGTAGTCCACAAAACATTTCTGGAGCTTCACAGCAAAACAGCGTTGCAGCATTCCGCTAAACAACTGAAGGAGCTGGGACTGAAAAGACAAAATGGCTCCATACAGCTCGTCCGGTGTAATCCAAGTCTCCAGAAGCCCTGAGATCCCAACTTAACTTGAAAAGATGTTATTTACACCCTCAATGCACGGTCGAGCTCGTTCACCCACTTCAGACGAAGTGCGTGCTAACGCTATTAGCTTGGCAGCTACAGTGAAGATTAAAGCTTCTAAAAGGGCGTAAATTAATTGATTGATTGAAATATTTATTTCGAACATTTAAATAACGTCTTTTCAAATCAATTTGGGATCTCCGGACTTGGAGACTTGGATTGCACAAGACGAGCTGTATGGAGCCATCTGATGTTGTCTGATTTTTGTTTTTTACGTTGTAAAACGAGTCCCCAGCTACTTCAGTTGTTTAGGAGAATGCTGCAACGCTGTTTGTGGTCTATGAAACTTCACCTGACTGTCCATCAGCATGGAGGGAGGAGATATAATAATAATTTCATTTTTTGGGAAAGCTGTTTTCCTTTAATCTAATTATCACAAACTATCTGACACAGAGCAAACTTGGAGACGGACGGTATTCAAGTATAGAAATTGGAGCTGAACCAATTAATTCCCAGATTTGAGGTTTCTACTGTTGCCACGGTAATCGACGTCTAAATCAGTATCCGAGGAAGAAAGGAGACGTTGCGACGGTCGCACCAAAAAAAGAACCAAAAGCCTTAAAAAGAAGGTGAGAAAAGGAGCTCAACAGACAGATAGAAAATCATTTTCCTCCTTTAGAATAAAACCCTGACACCTGGTCAGCTTCGTCGGGTTTGATTCAGTCTATATTGCTTTAATAAAACCTTCATAAGCACAACAGCAGCGTGTCCTCGTTCCATTTGTTTGGCAGCTGCCGCGGTGTGGTCACTAACTAACCCCACAGAGACTCTACAGACTGTTGACTGTCAGAAAAGAAGAACGATCTCTTTACAATGAGCCGGTCCTGCTGTGCTCTGCTGGACTTAGTATAATCCACCATAATGCTTCCAGCTCTCTGGGTCTTCTATGAGGGAAGCTGTCAAAGCTGGTTAGCTTGAAGTCGACAGCTCCATCTGACGGTCTGATCCGAGGAGAAGAAAGTGAGTGAACGCTAAGATGGAGAGGCCGTTCAGCCTGCGAATGTTCCTCTAACCGAACTTGTGTTTTCTTTCAGAGGACACTGACGAGTGCTCTCTACATGTTCGGGGGTACAGTCAAAATAAATGCAACAGCAGAATTAAATTCTTCCCTCGCTCTGTACCAGTAGCTGTGCGGTGTCACAGGGTGATCTCTGCTATAATTTGGTTCTGCTCGTCTCCCGGAGCAGGCAAGGTCATTACTTATTACAAGGAACATAATGAGTCGGATTGTCCGTCTCCAGGCTCTCGTGTTTAATGAAAGCAGCGGGAAATGTCACAAAAATCTCACACAAATTCCCAGCTGGCATCATTTCAGCCTTTCTGGGTACTGTGATTACTTCACTGTTCAGATATGCAACTTGATTGGCAGTGCAGGTCAAGTCACCCTGTTAGGAGGGCTGTCTGAAACTACTCTAAAAAACTCAAACAGAAGTTTTTTACAGGCGCTGCTGAAAGTGCAGAAGCAGCCAAAACTGGAACTTCTGTTCTGTTTTATTGTTTTCAGGATGGCACATGCACTGAAATAAACTGAGGCAGGAAATGCAGACGGACCTTTTCAATTAAATGCCCTCAAATTAATGAAATGTTATGTTGGATTGTCTTTTGTGAGGAAGAGGAAGTTAAGCCACTTAAAATGTATGCTAACCACTAATATGTTCACGTTTGTACGAGTCATAGGCTACGAACCACAGTGACACTTCTACAAAACGTGTCATAACGTTCACATTACATGTTTATGACCTTTCAACATTTATAAGTGTGACACCACTGGATTTGAGGAGACCAACAACGTGTACATGACAATCTATCTCTACAAGTTGTGTCTCCACCTCAACACAACGTGGATGAATAGAGTTTTGTTACTCACAGCATAAAAAAACAGTGGCATCTCTTTCCAGGAACAGCGTCCTTGTTACTCTAAATAAACCACGGATGCCATCCTGGACAGTTTTCACTGGAACTATTTTCTACCACAGAAACGGCCCCGAGGTATCACAAGGGTTAATATGTTTTGGTGTAATTTGGGTTGAACCAATTGTCTGCAGCTCTGTGGCCTATTTCCCATCTCAGAAAATTGATTTTGGTTGATAACACTGAGAGAACGCTGGTGGGTTTTTTTTAGGACAGCTGACGTGTTCATCCAGTTTGAGGATCAGAAGCAACAAATCCTCCAAAACAAACAGGACAACGACGGTTGTCAGCACATCTTTGTTGACTCGTCCTGATATCTCACCAACATCTTGTCACTTCACTTCATAGGTTGTTTCAGGTTTTTTCAACCAGTCAACAAAATATCTGATGTCATCTTAGGCTTCAGGAAACTGTGATGGGAAATATTTTTTTTTGTTTTGTTTTGTCTTTTGGCTAAATCTCGGACAATTAATCAAATAATCTGAAAAAATTGGTTGAAAACAAAAACAACCATTAGAAGGGCTTCATGATGATCAAGTGAAAACTGTCGACACACCACGTATGATTAATGGTTAGGTTTAGGAAAAGATCATAGTTTGGGTTCAAATAATTAGTTTGTTAAAATAAACATTTCTACAACATGTGCCATATATCACACGTTCACATTAGATGTACACAGTATGCGCTGACTTTCTTGTCAGGAGATGGAGGGGATGGTGGTGGAGTGGAGACCACTGATCAGGACGGTGATGCAGCATTTGTAAGCACGAAACAACTGGACAAGATGTTCAGACAATTTCCAGCTGTATTTATGGCAACAAAACTGGACAATTTTGACGAGAAGGAACATTTTCCAGTCGTGTTTTTGTGTAACCTAACTGGATATTTCTGATGAGATGTGGGGACAATTTCAAGCCATGTTTGTGGCACAAAAAGAGCTTTTCCATAAGCTAACATTGTGAAAGGCGTGTCTGTAAAACAGTGGATACAGTTAGAGTGTCACAACCTCCACGCTGTGTCCAGATTCAATGTGATGTCCTCACTCTTTATACTTTTGCTCCAGCCATAATTACTACAGCCACTAGGGGGTCGCCACCTAACAATAAACTGAAATATGGGTCGTAATAAGCTGCTTGCACCGATGACCTACATGGTCGTTTTTCTGGTGAGGACGGCCTGGATTCATCTGTCAACCGATGTTTTGATTATTCTCTCGATTAATCATTTGCTCTGAAATTATATGAAATGGCCACCACAATGTTCCTACGGCGCCAGCTGACGTCTTGAATATCTTGTTTTGTTGTAACGAAGACATTCAATGTACTTGAAAATCACATTTGAGAAGCTGGAACCAGCAAGTTTTCAGCATTTTGCTTTAAAACATGACGATTAATCCCTTTTTATACTTCAAACTTTTATGTCAATAAATCTTTGACTCTCTCTACACATTTTTATTGGTCCATGTCAGACCACAATGATTATGGCGAGGATTATGGGATTTCTCGATACTGCAGCTCAACTATAAACTCACTGATTCAAAACAACATGTGACCCCGAGTGTCCTCTCCAAGAAACCACCACTTTCTCTCTCTGTCTCTGTCTCTGTGCGGCGATAACACACGGACGTCCCTGTCTGTATTGTGTATAATGTGCTACTCATCCATTTGCCCTGAGGAGAGCATTCATGATGTTTTGTAATGGTCATCTCCATCACCCTCCTTCCTGTCCACTCCAAAGTACCCACCAGGCAGAACCACTTAAAAGTCTTTTATGTTGCTTTTTCCTCTTTTTTTCCCCCCTCGTCTCCGCTCTGCCTTTGTTGCAGGATGAATAAGACGCTGAGAGCCAGTGGGCTGCTGGCCTTAATGGTCTCTCCCTTTTACCTCCACCTTATGAGCTATTTGAATTTCATGACTGATGTTTTGCCATTGCCTCATCCTGAGAATGTCTGAGAGAACAGGGCTCAAACTTCTCAACAAAGTCTCTCCATAATTCATTACTGCCGTTGCGTGTGCGCGCGCACACACACACACGCACGCACGCACGCACGCACGCACGCACGCACACACACACACACACACACACACACACACTCAGCCGTAGTACACTATAAATAATGTGCTAGATTTTCATCTCTACCTCCAATGCGATAAACACAACGAGTGCACACTGATGAGTTTCGTGAGAAAAACAAAATCCAAAGAACGCCTTTTAAAAACATGAAACTTTTAAAGATTACACTACATTATGTCATACCCCTCTTTACACTGGATGACTTCTCAGTTTTTTAACAGGGGGGATGGTGCAACGGGAGCACCAACCTCCCCGCACACCACCAACCAACACACATACACCTCCCGAAGGACTTTGCTGCAGGATGCCTTCACCATAACAATGACATTTAAAATTCTACAATTCAGTTTCATTTAATTATCTTCCATCTCTCCCAACTGTGAGTATCATTTTATCATGTTTATAGTGTAATCAAGTGATGAGTAAATGCACCTATTAATTCAAGACATCCTCAAACCTAAACGACCGGACAGGTCGATTGCCAGGGACTCCCAACATGACATATATCACCGTTCCCACAACAACATGAGCGTTGCAGCGTAACAGTGACAGGCGTTCTGGACCTCTCGTCCTGTGTCTTGTGCTTGTTAATCCCACCCATCCACTCCAGCCACCTCTGTCTGCTGACTTTTTCGCTCTGTACACTGCTTCACCTGAATTCCTCCTTTGCTGCCATAATAATTACTACGGCCACTAGAGGTTGCCACCTAACTACAAACATCAATAAGATGCCTTCGCAGTCGACCTATGTGCTAGTTTTCCTGATGATGTCGGACCGATTTTCAGTTTCCATTGTCTATACTGGCCAGTATAGCCAGTTTAAATTAAATAACATCAGAAAAAGTCAGCTCAGAAAAACTTGAACATGACTGAAATTAAACAGCTCAAACAAAAATAATTATTGCACGCACCCCGTCTGAAGCGGGTGCATGAGCTTGACCTCGCCTCGAGTGTGTAAATAAAGTCTTTTCAAATCAATTTGGGATCTCTGGGCTCCCGGAGACTTGGATTACGCCGTAATTATGTTTAATTGACGGGATGCACGTGAACGCTTTAGCTTAGCAGCTACCGTGAAGACTTCAGCTTAAAAAAGGGTGTAAATAATGTCTTTCAAATCAATTTGGAGCAGATTATAGCGGACGAGCTGTACGGAGCCATTTCATTCAGTTGTTTTTTACGTTTTAAAACGAGTCCTCAGCGACTTGTTTTGCTGTGAAGCTCCAGAAATGTCATGAAACTTCCCTTGACTTTCCGTCAGCATGGGGGTGAGGAGATAATGGCTGAGTTTTTATTTTTGGGTGAACTCATCCTTTAAACATGAACTACTTGGACCCCTGAAATAACCAGCAGAGAGAGCGTAATCTATGATAAGAACAACATTGTGTTCTGGGGGGATGGCAGGTTAACAAGGGGGATGCATTCAGATCATTTTGCTAAGATCCCCTCTCATATCATAATCTGCCTCTTCACATCCTGAACCTGCCTCATTTCCCATTTTTTCCATCTTATGTGCGATAATGCAGCATAAGAGGTCCAGGAGAATGTGAAGGCAGCCAGCCACAGGCGCTGGAACTCCAATATAACATGTCGTTGAGAAACAACAGCCCAGCGTTCTCCATTTATCAACACTGATTACATGTATTGATCTGACAGAACATGGAGGATTCCCAGTTGAAAGGGTTCAGCAGACTGGAAACACAGTGGCTGCTGCTGCTGCCGCCGCCGCCGCCGAGGATCATGGTCCGTCCAGACTGAAACAGACAAACCGTTTCTCACACGGCAAAATCAATCTGTCATCAGCTGACAGACGAGGTCAACGTTCAACAGCATCACACACTGATCTTAAGTGGTGAATGCTCAAATATAATCTAAAGTAATATTCAATTTTCCTCATACAGGGTTATGTGTGAATTATATCTTCATATTTATGAGATAATAGAAAGAAAATGTGCAACAGTTCTGTGACAAATAAACACAAAATCCCAATTTATAAATGTAACTCACAAAAAATTCACACAAAAATTACTGAACATATTTCCACCAAATTTGGATGGAGGATGAGTCTCGGCCCAGAATCGACCCAATTCATTTGTGGTTTGGATCCAGATAAAGAAACAGAGCCAGGAATTTTTTTTCTCACTTTCGATTGGGCGACATTTTCGTTAATTTCTCAGTGAATAACGTATTGAACTGGAATGGGGAGAAAAGGCGTGTTAGTGTCTCGTATCTGCAGAGATTTTCTTGTTTTCTCACTTTGTTGCTGCTCGGGACGCTTTACCAACCCAACATGTGGCTGTTTGACGTCCTGGGAATGAGACTCAACAATCAACTATCTTTGTGGTGCGTTCAGGAACAGCTGGGACAAATCCCACTGACTCTACCTTTAACTTTAATAGTCTTTGAATTATATTAATATGACGTGAGCTTCAGTTAGCTTTGACCCCAAATGTCCTTCAGAGGGAGACTTTTTACTCTGATACTCTGAGTACATTTCAGAGCCTGTACTCTATTACTTTTACCGGAGGAAAGAAGTCTGTTTTTACATCTGTAAATCTTCTTGAGGAAAGAATATGTGGACTTTTGTCTCCTCTGGACCGTAGAGTCGTGGCTACAGACAGAAAGAGGATGCTGAAGAGTAAAAGTATTGCTTTTCTAAATTATTTATCAGCTATCGGACACAAAACGTTGACAAAAATTGGAAAAATGCTGAATATCAGCCCTGATAACTGGCCAGGTTGATAATCGTTCTATCCTTACTAAAGATATTCTGATATTAAACTTACGTCTATTCGCTCAGTCCTACATTAGACCCGCTCTGTCATACTGACTGCTGCCGTGAAGGTAAAGCTCATTACAGCTCAGTCTGGATCTTCATTCAACGCGTTTGTGTGTAACATAGATTTTTTTTTGTGTGCCCGGAATCGTTTATCATTTGCAAATATTGGCTGACGTGCTTCAGGCAGCAATTTTTATTTTTTTCCTCCAAAATGAGCATGAATATGAAAAGCATTTTGGAATCAAATAGGAATGGAAATGGAAAGTCTGTTTTATGTGCTGATATACTGACAAACAGTTCCCTGCGACCGCCTGCACAAACATCATTGAATTTCAGGGACAAAAACACTTCCACATGCTTCAAAAAGGCCCAGAGGAACAGTGCTCCGCTTTCTCCAATATCCCTTCCTCCAAATCAGGTGTTTAATGGCTTTTGTGGTGGCGAGGAGCAGCGGCCTGTTTGGTTTGTATGCATGGGAGGGCAGCTGGCCTGGAGGAACTATTTTCTGCTGGCGACACACTTCAGTACTCTGCTCTCAACAGCCTGTTATTCTTTAAACAGTGATTGGAATTATGTTTACCATTAAAAGTCTAAATCACAAGTGCAGGGCAGTGGAGGGAACACTTATTAGGATGTGGCCCACAGAGCAGTCAAAGTGTTCTCATATGGACTTGAGAATAAATTCTCACTTAATGACTTCTACTGCAGCCACAAATAATTAGCTGGAAAACTGAAAGCTCTCTTAACCATAATTAATTCATACTTGATTTTTTCCCTTCAAAGAATGGCTGATCAGTTTGATTTTTTGATTTTTATTTCTAATTTTCTCCAACAGGCTCCAGTCACGTCATCAGGAAATCAACTCTGTTTTATGCTCTCATGGCTCATAAAGAGCTCGGTACAGTGGCAGTGACGTTAAGTACCTTTTATGTGCCAACAGAGGAATCTGCATTCAGACCTCGGTGTGTAAAAGTGCATTAAAGTCGCTTAAGCCAGCACGAAATGTGTTTTAAAGTCTCCAGGATTTACATTTTTGCCTTTTGTAACAGGGATCGATTGATATTGTTTTTCAGAGCTGATACCGATACTGATTATTAATAATAAAGGAGACCGATAAACAATATATGGAATCGATAGACATTTGAAGTAAAAAATGAAAATGAAAATTCAATCAAATTTCAGAAAGTACAATCTCCTCAAGTACTGTACTTAAAGTGGTAACAGATTACTTTCCCCTTCTGGCGTTTCCAAGTGGTTTTATTGTTTACGTCACTGTTGCAAAGACAACTGGATCTTTTCTGTTTCCCTCAGAGTGAAAAATAACAACACAGTACAAGACATGAGTGTATCCATTACATTGTGCAATCAACATTTACTTCATAATGACACGATGAAGAAGAAAACTTTTAAGTATATATATTATTTGATACTTTATGATGCACGATATATATCGGGTCGGTAATTTATCAGCCCATTAATGGGATTTTTTTATTATCGGCTATTTGTTGGTATCAGCGAAATTATAGCCGATAAATATAGATCCTAATATGAAGCCAATCGATTTAATGGACTTGACAAGCACAGCATGTACACTTCACACATTTGTGAAATTATCGGTTATCTTATCGGTATCGGCCATTTGAAGCAGGTAATTATCAGTTATCTGTATCAGATGATAAAGATCCACATCGTGCATCCCTACAATCAGACAGTGTTGTTGGCGGGACCACAGAGAGAGAAGTGATGCTGCATCAGAGCCAAAGTGGAACATTTTTAAATTAATTTACTTTAAAATTAAAAAAACACAGATACTGATAATCAGAAAAATGTTGAATATTGACCCCAATAATCAGTCAATCCCTCCTTTGTATCATAGCTAGTAAAATCATTTTCAGCTAAAACATCCAGGATGACGATTATCTGCATTATCTGGACGATTATCAGGGCCATAGACTGCATTTTTCTGATTATCAATATCTGTCTTGTTTTGTGTCTGATTGCCAATAAAATCATTTTAAATTAAAAATGTTCCACTTTGGCTCTGATGCAGCATCCTCTCTCCGTCTGTAGTCACCAACCAGCGTCCCGCCCACAACACTATCTGATTTGTTACACCTCACAAATAATAGCCTGTCAACACTGAATAATCTGAATCTGCAAAGTAACTCAAGTTTAAATCAAATTAATATCGAGGAGTGGAGGTATAAAGCAGCAGAAAATGTAAAACCCAAATGTGCAGTATTTGAGTTAATTGTTCTAAGTTACATTCCATCACTGGTTATTCCAAACTGTGACACCAAGATTTCAATTTTTAATGCAAATGTATAACGGTCCCACATATTGGTCATCGATCTCCTTGATTACTAAACAGAGCTGCAAGATATCGTTAAAAAAAATCTTACTTTGATTATTTTGACGTATTGCTTCGTGGAAATGAACATTTTTGCATCACAATTTTCATTTTCACTGAAAAAACTGTTAAAATCATGATGACTTGACATTAGTTGGGTTTTCTTACATCATACATTTGTCACACATTGCACCTAAAAAACTGCAGCTTCTTGTGATTGGGATATTGCACATGATGATGCTGTGATTTAGAAAATATTTCGATTAATTGTGCCGCCCTAATTAATAATAACCGTCATCGATATCGGCCCTGAAAGAACCGTATCAGTCGATGAGTCATGAGCCTCTGCAGGTCTGCAGCCATCACTCTCATTCAGTTTGTTTTTCCGCTCAGATAAATGCAGTTTTGTGTTTTACAACACAGTCGTTGTGCAGAGTGCAGCACTCTGCTGGCAACCTGTGGTGCTGGAAATGATTCCTCTCCTGAACTGTTGACCCGCCACAAGCACCAGCACCACCCCAGCCACCCACACGGCATCGTCTTAAAAAGTAAAACACATTTAATTAAGGTAAGAGCTCAGGAGTCGTCAAAAGCTGCATTACTATTATTGCGAGGGCACGTTTGTGACAAATGTCTCTGTGACATATTGCACAGCACACTCTCTAACTACAGCAGCCGAGTAAATGGAGCCACTGGAGGAGAGGAAACAAAACAGAAATCGAATAACACTTCTCCCTGCCAGCTCTCTCCCTGCCTCCCTCCCTCTCTGTACAATGCCTACTGACTTCAGGCTTTACATCCTCAGCCGATTGAGCACAAATATTCTGAAGAGTCAACTTATTTAAATACAACCCTCAAAAGAGACATGACCTGAAACCTGCACACCTGTATGTGACAGAAACCAGCTGTTCTCACGTGTGCCTTGCTCAAGATCGCCATCTAGTGGTGACTCAGCGTCACCCCCCTGTGTGAGCTCTGCGTGCTGTGACGCCTCAGGGGAATCAATGGAAATACTACAACAGCAATGATCATCCTGACCCATCTGATCAACATCAGAGCCGTCTGATCACCGACGTGACGTCCAGCAGGAAAACTGTCTCCTCACACAGAGCGGCTCTCTGCTGTGTTTTACTTCAGGGAGCACTTCGCCTTCTTCTGTCCGAGCAGATACTTGATTACACTTAATTGCATTCACCCAGCGGCCAAGGTCGACTACGTCCTGATTAGATGACTGGAATAAAAAACCAACAGAGAGAGCTGCGGGACCTGAGGACTGCACAATAAAGTGCAGAGATTGAGAACTTGCAGTAAATAAGGGTGAACCCCGGAGTGACTGCACGGGGGGAAAGCATACAGTCAGACTGAATAAAGAGCTGAGAGAGAAACTTTTTACACAAACACAGACAGGAACAACAGTGGGGATGCAAATACGTTACAGTGGGCTAATTAGAAAATGAATATAAGGTCATGTAATGTCAGAACTGTACAATAATATTGGCCTTTCCTGAACTCATTTCAGTTTTTGCCGGTTAAGATAGAAATTGAATCAGCTGGGTTTTAAAGACATGCAGGTTATTAATTAAAATAAATATATATCAAACACACTGAAATTATTTATGTGTGGTGCAAATCAACCAGGCTTTGCATAGTCTTGTCATCAACTTAAGAAGGAGAGTCTACAACACAGCAATACGTGTTAAAAATTATAATACAGGAAGAATATTCTAATGATAATACAAAACATTTTTAAAAAATAGCCAACATGCGTGTGATAGTGTGATTATAATATAACTAATACGAAACCACACACTTCCCTCTGTGCCAGGTCTGTTGGAGATCATTCAGTGTTTAATTAATCGTCTCTGTGTGCAAACTAAGTAATTAAAAACAAGACAGGGTCAGTAAAAACAGCTCTGGGGCTTACCTGCAGGAGCGATGCGTCCTAGATAAAGTTCATTCTCGTGCACTAAATGGAAATAAATATGCTATCAGAGGAGCAGCTTGAAGAAAATAAATGCTTTTTAAAAAAATGTCGATGTGGAAACATGAGTAAAGTCCTCAGCATCCGTGTCGGCGTAGTTGCCAACTTGAGCTCAGTGAGTCTCTGCTGCTGCTCTGCTGCAGCCTCTGCACAGCGCAGCCAAAGAGCAGCACAGGCAGCGAGAGGAGGACCCCACCTCACCGCCGCCTTCGTCTGTGGAAAAAACAAAACAATGATGACGCGAAGCGGTTTTTGAGACATTAAGCTAGTTGAGTTTAACTTCAGTAGCCTATTGTATATAAAAAATAAAGCTACAAATATAAATGTTACACTTGATAATTGATGATGACACTTTTATCATTAGGGGGTAGAAAAAACAACAACAAACGAAAGAAAAGAATGAGTATTTTGCCGATCAAGATTTCAAGCTAGCATGCTAGCAAATTACTTACACGTTCAGCAGACCTGTATGGCTAATAAACATGTAATTCATGGCAAAATTCAAACAAGATAAAAAAAAACATATACATCTCTCACCATTGACTACTCTAGCCTACATATTTTTCTGGAGTAAGGTCCCATGGTGGTCCAGGAGTGTGACTTCACCTCTCTGTAACAGCCACATCTGTCAGTTTAGCTAACTAGCTACATTAAATAAATAAATAGATTAAATTAAATTAAGTTTTTTTTTTTAAAATAGCTACATTTAACATTAAACCTTCCTCATCAGTCTCTCCTTTATATCTGCTCTCACCCATGTTGTATTGAGATAGCATAACGCTAGCCTTTATTAGCTGTGTATTAGCGACTGGAAACCCAAAATAAACAGCTGGTGGCTTTGTCCTAATACATTATCAATACTTGGTTAGACAATACATGTCCTGAAAGAAAGGGGCAGTGCTGAGCACCTCTGGTGGTGAATGAAGGAATGTTGCTCCATCTTGGATTTTATTGATTTAATTGCAAATCACAGGCTCTATTGGATGAAGTTGGGGTTTTTTTCTTCACCCAACAAACACTTGACATTTTGTACATAGAATACTTTTATTTATTTATTTATTCATTCATTCATTCATTCATTCATTACAAATAATTGGCTAAATCAAGAAAGATAATGAAAAATTAAGTTGGACCAAGGTAAATTATTAGTTGTATTACCTCTATTAAAACTTAAAGATCATTGACAGCAGGCCCTCATTAACAATGATGTAACAAGTAACAACTTAAAATGACAAATAGATACAAAAATATACCAATTAATTGAGAATATAAATACAGTTCGTAAAAGATTAACGATAGAAATTTAGTTTAATCAAAACAAAAATGTCAACTTATGTCACAATGTATCAATTAATTGATAATATCTAATCTTTTTTATATTACGGTGTATTTAATTGCATATTTATTATGTTATTGAGTTATTTATTTATTTATTTATTCTTTTTTTTTCTACTGAAAGATTGTTGAAATGATGCGTTTGTGTTCACGCAACACAACAGGTTTGTGATACCTCCGATGGTTCTGGACAGTATATGGGCTCTATAATAGTCGGTATAATACTTGGAGATATGTTTAACATGAAAGATTAGCATTGTTCTCTAAGATACAAAACAATCATACACTGGTAATCTCGCGTCTTGCTCTTTTCCACTTTGTCAGCGCGCACTTGTAAACTCATCATCCCTCTACGTCCAACAGCACGTGAACGCATCTAAAGGAGGACCTGCTTCGGCGTCATGACGTCAGCGGGCTTGCCTTACGCACTTCCCTGAAGTTCAGCCTGGATGTTTACAAACGTCGCTTCCCGCGTTGTAAGAAAAAACAGGTGAATAACGAGAAGAGAGGGCCACACATGGATCGTCCCTGAGTCCCGAGGATGATTAAGACGGAGAAGATTCTGCATCTGAAGAGCCACCGGGGCAGGAAGGTCCGTGTGGTCCGGGAACATTATCTGAGGGAGCGGGTGCCCTGCTACAGCTCTCTGTGTCAGGCGGACTGTGACAACGGTAAAGTCAGCTCGACACAAAGACACAAAACAGCCTTTATTCAGCTCCACAATGAACCCACGACACACAACACACTGTAGGTTACACTGCAACAGAGAAACTGACAACGGAGCAGACACTGTAGTAAGCCAAACTAGCTAACTTCAGTCATCCATCATACTCTTCTTCTTCTTCTTCTTCTTCTTCTTCTTCTTCTTCTTCTTCTTCTTCTTCTTCTACTTCTTCTTCTTCTTCTTCTTCTACATCTTCTTCTTCTTCTTCTTCTACTTCTCCTTCTTCTTCTTCTTCTACTTCTTCTTCTACATCTTCTTCTTCTTCTACTTCTCCTTCTTCTTCTTCTACATCTTCTTCTTCTTCTAATTCTTCTTCTAATTCTACTTCTTCTTCTTCTTATACTTCTTCTTCTTCTTCTTCTTCTACATCTTCTTCTTCTTCTTCTTCTACTTCTCCTTCTTCTTCTTCTTCTACTTCTTCTTCTACATCTTCTTCTTCTACTTCTCCTTCTTCTTCTTCTACATCTTCTTCTTCTTCTAATTCTTCTTCTAATTCTACTTCTTCTTCTTCTTATACTTCTTCTTCTTCTTCTTCTTCTACATCTTCTTCTTCTTCTTCTTCTTCTTCTTCTACTTCTTCTTCTACATCTTCTTCTTCTTCTTCTTCTACTTCTCCTTCTTCTTCTTCTACATCTTCTTCTTCTTCTTCTAATTCTTCTAATTCTACTTCTTCTTCTTCTTCTTCTTATACTTCTTCTTCTTCTTCTTCTTCTACATCTTCTTCTTCTTCTTCTACATCTTCTTCTTCTTCTACATCTTCTTCTTCTTCTTCTAATTCTTCTTCTAATTCTACTTCTTCTTCTTCTTCTTATACTTCTTCTCCTTCTTCTTCTTCTACATCTTCTTCTTCTTCTTCTACATCTTCTTCTAATTCTACTTCTCCTTCTTCTTCTTCTACATCTTCTTCTTCTTCTTCTTCTACTTCTTCTTCTTCTTCTTCTTCTACTTCTTCTTCTACATCTTCTTCTTCTTCTTCTTCTACTTCTCCTTCTTCTTCTTCTACATCTTCTTCTTCTTCTTCTAATTCTTCTTCTAATTCTACTTCTTCTTCTTCTTCTTCTTCTTATACTTCTTCTTCTTCTTCTTCTTCTTCTTCTACATCTTCTTCTTCTTCTTCTTCTTCTACATCTTCTTCTTCTTCTAATTCTTCTTCTAATTCTACTTCTTCTTCTTCTTCTTCTTCTTCTTCTACATCTTCTTCTTCTTCTTCTACTTCTTCTTCTTCTACATCTTCTTCTTCTTCTAATTCTTCTTCTAATTCTACTTCTTCTTCTTCTTCTTCTTCTTCTTCTACTTCTTCTACTTCTTCTTCTTCTCTGTGCTAAAACTAGCCACGCTGGTATAAACATTCAGTCATTAAAGCTCAGTTCATCTCAGTGTAGTTGACTGCAGAGACATTTGATGAGTAGATGAAATACAAGACACAGCGTGTATTTATAAATATAATATATATATATATATATATATATATATATATATATATATATATATATATATATATATATATATATATATATAGATATATATATAAAAAATATAGTCTGTGATACAAATATGATCACATTTAGTGAACAGTTTGCCTCATGCTGTCTGTCCTAATCCCAGTAACGCCTGTAATATTGAACAAACCAGAGACATAATCATTTTGTGTCCTTTTTGTCTGTAACTGTATGTTTTTATGCTGCTGACTGTCTCAGCCAGCTCTCCCTTGATTAATTGTTGTTGTTTTTTAGATTGATTGAAGATTTTAAATGGCAAACTTTCTGTAGCTTTTAAAAGAGTCCATGCACCAGACAGTTTCGTGTAGTTTGTATTGGCTGTCTGTGTTTGCATTAACTATCGCACATTGTTGCCAAAAATCAAGCACAGCGTAACGTTGATCCTGAAGTAATTTGTACTCGTCTCCTTCGATGAATGTTGACATGTGTAAACAGTGTAGTGTTCAGTAATAACTCAGGACAGGAATAAATAATAAAAAGGGTGTTTCATCAGCACCAATCATCACCGTGACAATATAGGTCAAGTCAAGTCAGGTTTATTTTTATACCCCAAAAATCACAAATCACACTGCTTTAGTGGGCTTTATGATCTCTGTCCTTGGAGTAAGGAAAAGCTCCCCCAAAAAGCTTTTAGTAAGGGGGGAAAAATGGATGAAACTTTAGGAAGAGCCACAGAGGAGGGATCCCTCTCCCAGGATAGACAGCCAGGCATGCAATAAATGTCCTGTGTACAGAACAGACGACAAAAATCACAGAATATACAGATTACAATGACAATATATCTGATACAAGTAGATTATAAAATATATGTGAAGAGTTTGGATCCAGGAGGACGACTGAGCCGGCTGAGGGGTTGCCAGTAGGGACCACACAAGATAATTAGTAAAGAAAATATCAGAATGTGTACAGGTTTTGATTTTCCTTTTTTTTTTTGTAAGCACAGATATAAGAGGAGAGGATTGTAAGTGAGCAAGGATCCTTGAGGGGGCCAAAGGGTCCACCGATCCAGATCAGGCATATATGTGTGGTACTTACATCCAGGAGAGAAAAAGGTTCTCAAGTGGCTGATGGTCCATCAGAGAGAAGCCTGAATGAAAAGAGAGGAGGAGGAGGAGGAGAAAACTAGGAAGAAAGAGAAGAGAAGAGAGAGATGCACACATTTTGCAGCTTGAAGGAAACAGAAACAAAAAGAGAAATTAGAGAAAAGCAGTGTTTAACAGAAATGAACAGATTGTTTGTTGTATTCTTGTTGGCAGTACAAACATGAACTATAAAAAGATTAACTCCACTGTGGGAATCTAGACTTTTGTTGATGTTGAAGTGAAATAAAAGACATCATCAGCCAAAATCACCATAACAATGATCAGTTATGGAAGAATGACAAAAAGTAAATTCTCACATATCCGTTACTTGCCTACCAGATGGAAAGGTGCTCCCTGGAGATTTGACCCACTACGTGGTGCCTGATGTTGGAGTGGTGGTCGACTTTCTGGAGATCTTGGAGTTCAGAGAGCTGCAGGGCGTCGTCTTCACCCAGACCGCCTGCCAGGCTGTGCAGCACAGCAAAGGACGCAGGTAAACTCACACTAACATGCTGAGCAGATGAACAATGTATCGTTTAAATTAATAATTTGGTATTTTAGTCTATAAAATGTCAAAAAATGACAATCAGTGTTTTCCATAGCTTGAGAAGACGTCTTCAAATGTCTTGTTCTGTCAGTAAGTCGGTTTTGAAAAAAGTAACCAAAAGTCATACTTGAGTAAAAGTAAAGATATCATGTTAAAATGTTACTTTGGTAAAAGGGAAAGTCATCCATATGAATAGTTCTTAGGTAAAAGTCTTCAAGCGTCTGATATTAAATGTACTTAAATATCAAAACCAAAAATAATGTAACTAGTAACTAAAGTTATCAAATAAATGCAGTTGAGTAAAAAAGTACAGTATTTGCCTGGAGTGGAAGTATAATGTAGAAGAAACTGGATATACTTATGGAAAGTACCTAAAACTACTTAAGTAAATGTACTTAGTTACATTCCATTACTGTATGTAGTTTACTGTTAAAAGAGAATATTTACATTTAAATAATGGATTATTCAGTATAGTCAGCAGTTAATTTAAAAGTCCACAACTAATCGATCAAGTTCCATCGAGGTTTGTAAATGTTAGTCGTCATGAGCGAGTCCTTTTAGCCTTGCACTTAGTTATATATCAACATATTTCAAATCGAGCATACTGGTGGTCAGTGTCGTCAGTATCGCAGGATTACTTTTCTACAAGCAAACACAATATTTAATCTTCAGGCACCTGAAGGCAGCAGGACCGGTCCTCTGGTCAAGACCTTTAATTCCTTAAGCCGCTTTTGAATTAAGCATCTAATGACAACCTACCTGCATTAGTGTGTAAGGAGTCGGTAGGGGTCAACCTCATTATATCAAAGCTCTGCTGACGAAGCTAAACGGGTTCCAGCCTGTGACGTGAAATCTCTCTCCCACACAAACACGCAGGAGTGCTTTTGACAAACTTGATGAACACGGTAAATAAGGAGTCCCACCTGACCTCTGGTTTTGATTTCTGCTTACGCGGCCTTTCTAAAATGTTGCATCATTAATATGATGAAGCTTCACTTTTGATAATGTGAGGTAGACATCGCTGGTGGAGCATATGCTGATGCCATACTGTGTCAGTAATTGCAGTTTTCCATTCACACACAGGGAGCCGACAGAAACAAGCACTCTGTGTGTGTGTGTGTGTGTGTGTGTGTGTGTGTGTGTGTGTGTGTGTGTGTGTGTGTGTGAGTGAAGATTTGTGTATTTCCTTTGATTTTGCAGCTTCGCTTTTCTATCAACCCAGATTTTTTTGTCTCACTATAATTGTCTCATAATGTACCGGGAGATACTTTAAAGTGCATCTTATGCATTAAAAGAAATATCCAGCATGTTGCTCCTCCTGATGTTATATAAATTATATTATTATTTAGATCGCCTCGGCTGCAACTTTATCCATGTGGGCAACTTCACTTGTCAAAGTTACGTCCACTAAAAGTGCTTTGTTCTCACTGACAGGCTGAGGTTGTTATCCTAAGTGTCTGACAACATAATGGAAACATATACCTTATTGTTAATAAATAAGTAGAGCCCGGCTGATACTTGATTTTTGGGACCAATGCCAATAACAATGTTAGGAAGTAAAAATATTCCGATATCAATATATCGGCCAATATATACACATAATACTTCCATAAACATAATTTTTTTGCAGTGGAGATTATTTATCATTATTATATATATATATAATCAAACACTTGTGACCAGGTTACAGTTTACCAATAAACTTAATTATTAAAAATTACATCAGTACACTGAAACATTAAACTTCATCACATTGCCGTCATTGCTGTGTCACGGTTGCTGGCTGAGACGATCTACTGGACTGATTAAGAAAAATGTTGTACCTATTAGTCATTTACACACCAAAATATGTAAACTCAGGGACCAGGTTTAAAAATACCAGATGTACCCTTTATCTCTTTAACACAGAGACTGGAAGCAGGGACTAACTAACTGTTTCTAGTCCCTGTGCTAAGTGAAGCTCAGCTCACGACAGTAACTTCACATTTACACACATGTTTCAATCATTTCATTTCATTCTCTGCAATAAAGTTAAAAGAGTATTTCATCAATGTCTGAAGAACTACTCCTTTAATTGACTAAATTTACTGTTGTAGTTATCTCTATGATTTGGACCTTAACAGTGTCTTTTTGTGTGTGTGTGTGTGTGTGTGCAGGCAGTACAACCGTCTACGAAACCTGCTCAAAGACCCTCGACATGACTGTGTGCTGTTTGCTAATGAATTTCAAGAGTATTCCTATTGTCCGCGAGAGAAGGGGGAGAGCCAGGAGAAGTGGCAGACCAGGTCAGTGCTCATTACCCTCCCATCACCATCACTGAACACTCACTAAAGATGGAAATGTCAAATTCCCCCTGGATACCCCTTTTCAACCAAAACAGCAGTAACATTTTGGCTCCAGCTGGGAACAAACTTTTTGGTTTATAAACAACTTTATTTTTCATGTTGAAATCCTCTTTTGGCTCAAAATTAGGTGAACCGACCAGAACGGAACCGCATCCATTTTGGTGGAAAACCCCCCACAACGTTTGACATTTTTGGAAAAAGCTGAATTAGCTGTCTTTGTCACGAGTTAGATAAGAAAATCAATACTCATGTCTGTGCAGTAAATATGAAGCTTGGGCCAGCTGCCAGCTAGCTTAGCTTAGCATAAAGACTGGAAACAACAAGCCTGGTTCTGTCCAAAAGTAACAAAATTCGCCTACCAGCACCTTTAAACCTCACTTATTAAAGAGGTGATATTATGCTCATTTTCAGGTTCATACTTTTATTTGGGGGTCCTAGTAGAACAGGTTTACATACTTTAATTTTCAAAAAACACATTATTTTTCCCGTATGGTGCATTTCTGCAGCATCCCTTTTCACACTGTGTCCTTAACGCTCCGTTTTAGCTACAGAGTGAGACATCTCGCCTCTGTTCAATCTTTGGTGAGAGTTGCACATGTGCATTACTTAACGGGCAGGATGTAGCCAATCAGCAGAGATGGGCGGGTCATGCCGAGCAAGGTAATGTGATCTAAAATAACGGCGCTACAGCTGGTAACCATGGCTGCGATACAGCCATATATATTTTATAAGATACATATAAATATATATATTTATATTAATATAACGCCTGTTCTGTAGTAACGCACATAAGTGACAGAAGTAAAGGCTCGACTACAAACCAGGCGCTTCAGACAGTGCAGGAGTGTTTTCTGAGGGAGAGAGTAACTCCCTTCAGCGTAGACTTTGGACTTTTTCACTTTGCAGAACTTTAACATGCACAAAAATGCTTCATAATACAAGAAAGGCAAAAAGCAGAATATGACATCTTTAACACAGCGTATCTCATGTAATCCATACACGAATAAAAAGTATCAATACAAATATTTGACATTTTACAGGTTATGTGCTCGACTGTTCTCCAGGAAGTCCTTGCTCCCAGGTACTAACTCTTAGAGAGAAAACCACTGAGGGTTTTTTCCCAAAGAGTTGAACATCATTTCAGTGAAAACAGTTTCTGTTGTGATGAATCGGTTCCTCTGGCTCCTTCAGCAGATTTTAGATGAAAGTTTAAGAATGCGGTTTAGTAATGCATCAACCCTGAATTCATTTCAACTTCAGTTCAACTCGTGCAGCAGAGGCTTATGGTGCAGAACCATGAGGCCACTTAGGGGCCCCCCTGTTGGCTGAGCTGTCAGTCAAACATTTACAATAGTCTGTCTCCATAGCGGCTCGAGGGCTGAAAGGCTAAACTCAGTTTTTCTAAAGATATTTTTCTTCCACTTCGGGTAAAAGTGTAATAACAAAGAAAGCTGGAGCTCCTCAGAATGAGAGGTATACAGCGTAGACTTAATATAGACTCTGTTCATTATACGTGTTTCTACTTAAAGTGTATCAAGATGTCTTGAACCATCGAGCAGATTTGAGCACATAAGCTCCAAAATTGAATGTTTTTCTAACACTCATTACTGAAATAGCTGAAGTTTGATGCTCTGCCAGCGGCCTGTTAGACGGAAGGCTTCAGATGATAAATTGGTGCAGTGAGGGTGGTGATGCTTTGATCTTTTTAAAAATGGATCTCTGTGGCTGCAACTAACGATTATTTTTAATACTGATTATTTTCATGATTAATCGATTTAAATAATGAATTTTTTAGTCCAAAATGATGTCTTCAGGTTGCTTCTTTTTGTCCAACCAACAGTCCAAAACCCAAAGACTCTTTATTTACTGTCAGATATAAGTTTTCAACATTTTACAAGAATAATAAATAACATTATACATGCATGCTCACAAATATCCAGCAGAATAATATAAACACGTACATCATATATAATTGACTACTTTGGCAACCCTCATATTCCTTTTCATTTATCTACAAGAGTTGCTTAAATTTCCTCTGTTACTGTTGGTATAATTTTATTTTCCCAGATTCGTCCAACATATGAGATAAATCCTTGTACTTAAAGATAATTTATTAATAAGCCACAGAAACTTTCTTGTTTGTCTTTGAGTGTGTATGTAATTTTATCCAAAGGTACAACATAAAGACATTTCTGTAAGTGACTGCCAAACACTTGGTCTATCAGTACTTTTCTACATTAATGCTATAGATTTATTGGCTTGGAAAAGGCTCGTATCTATAAAAATCTGTTCTGTTTTTTTACGTTATGTCCTCTGCACACATACTGAGGCTAACAAACTTAGTTATTAACTTAGTTTTAAAGACAGAAGGCTGGAGGTGCAATCTGCCGTCACGAAACGAGTTTATTACATAAACAAGACAGTAAACAGAGCTGTAAATGACGTCTGTATTCTTCCACCATTTCACTTTGACAGGTGTGTTAATGTATACGATAGAGGAACTAAATACAGAATATCAAAGTTTAGGGCTTTAACAGGCAAGCTGTCTGCATCTTCTTGTGTTTGTTAATTACCTGTGTGTGTGTGTGTGTGTGTGTGTGTGTGTGTGTGTGTGTGTGTGTGTGTGTGTGTGTGTGTGTGTGTGTGTGTGTGTGAAGGTGTGTGTACTCTGCAGCAGTATGGTACCATAACCACCTGGCAGGTATGATGGATGTTGTGATGATCACGGAGGACCAGGACGCCGTGGCTCAGTACAGCAGCCTCAACTCTGGAGTGTACGTCATCTCCGTCCAGGTACGTGACACACCTGTACGTTAACGTTCACACCGCATACGGCTCAATATCTGCACAGTCCGTATGTATTTGGATACTGAGACTATTGCAACATGTCTCACCTCGAGGTGAATTTAGTAGCTGTTCTGAAGCTTTCGGTCATATAAAATGATTTTGTTGAAGGTGTTCAGGAATTGTTGGTATTTATATACTGAAACTGTCAGAAATGACAAAGAAAAGCAGCAAATCCTCTCATTTAAGAAGCTGGAACCAGACAACGTTTGACATTTTTGCTTGGAAAAGGGCTGAAATTATTGATCAATTATCATGATAGTGATGGTGATTAAATTTCTTTCTACCACTAATCGAATAATTGACTAATCGCTGCAGCTTTAATGACAACTAGTAAAACTCTTTCTTCTCTTGAAGATGATGTGAAAACTCCTGAACAGCAACAAAGGTTCTTGTGCTAAGATTTTTGTCTCATTTGATGTTTCCAAAGTCAAGAATATGAGCCTGATATCAGGAGGGTTGTGACACCGAAGTAAAGACCCTAAAAAGAAAACTAATTTGAGGATTTATTTTCATATATTTGGCCATCGTTTCTCTCCTGCATGTACTCATAAGAGTAATCGCTGTCATCTGGAACCGCAGCAACAAAACTGAAAAGACATCCGGCATGTAGAGAGACGATCAGTGAGACGAGCAGACAGGTTGGAAATAATTCTACAGTTTGGCCACAGTTATTGGTCACAAGAAAAAATGAATCACCAACTATTTTGATGAGCAATAAATTGTTTCTTTTAAATGTCAATCATTGTCTGGTTCCAGCTTCTTAACTGTGAGGATTTGCTGCTTTTCTTTGAAGAGTCTTTGGGTTTTGGACTGTTGGTTGGACAAAAGAAGTGATTCACTAAACAATAAATGATTAATCATAAAATGAATCCTCAGATTAATCGATAATGAAAATAATTGTTAGTTGCAGCCCTGTTGCTTAAAACTACTACTACTACTAGTATTGTCCAACAATTACGAATTGATTGGAATTAAATTACGACAGAAATTCTTCTGAAAGTTGATAAACTATGATTGAATAAATTAATTATCGCTCAGACCACTAAGACATCGCAGAACTTAAGCCACCACCATAATATTTAATTTGAGACACCAGATGTTTCTAGCAAAAATAACATACAAAATAATCAACAAACTACAATATATATTAATGTTTTTGTTGTTTTTTGTGAGGTAAACTGGTCGTTAAATAAATAGGATCCCTGATTTATTATTTTTCATAATCTGAGCAGGGTGGGCAGAGTGACACTTTGTTCAAGAAGTCAGTCAATTAAGGAAACTTTGGATCCTGGTACCATCTTAACGATACAATTCAATAGTTGTTTGTTTTCGTCCCGTGGCCCACCATTAAGTTTTAGTTTTGGTCCTTGAAGGGAAAAAGTTTGAGCAGCGCTGCTTTAGAGGATTTAAAGACTGTAAAACATCTTACTTAGTTGTTTCCCTCTTCAATCCTTAAAGTGTTATTTATGCACCAGCACATCATGTAATGTTCAGAATGCTGAAGTGATTGTGCGCCACCTAATTGTCTTGCATTGCGATGCCCCATATACGCTCCATCCATATCGCTCCAATGAGCTGCTTGACAACTAATATGCTGTTGGAGTATTGAAGGAAAAAAACAGTCAGGAAAAGTAAAGTGTGATGGCTGGTTTAAAGTTTTGATGAAGTGGCTGCAGTGTGACTCAGTGGAGCGTCAGCTATATTAAGACAAGAGAAGCTGTGATGAATCACAGTGAGACTCACACATATTCTGTGAACACCTGAGGAAAAAGAGCAGTAATTTATTTGTCTTGTCTGCTTGTTAACAGCTGTCAAGTCATTATGGACATTAGTAGATGATGATGTAAAACAAGCTAATGGATGCATGAGAAGAGGCTGCTCTCAGGTCCACCTGTGTATCAGGAAATTTTAGGAGTGAAGCAAAAAACAGCATTATGGAGATATTTTACTATGAAGTAGAATTATAATGGAGCCTAGAAGACATAGAAACAGATTTCCTGTTTTAGCTAAAAGCTGATCTGTGTGAGGTGAGTTTGTTTCAAGTCATAGCAGTTCATTGATCCGTAGCAAGGTTACGGTATTTAATTTATTTTAGTTTTGATTTTAAGATTTTATTTCAGAGAGTGTTTGCTCGTTTAAGTTTAGTTTTTATATATTTAATCTTAGTTTTACAGTAGATTTAGTTTGTTTTTGTCAGTATGTAGTAAGGATGTAGCTGCGTGTATATACAAAACACATTTGCAAAATGTGCTACTATTATTCTACACGTCACTATTTATTATTTTGATTTGTTTTGAAACCAGAAAAAATATTGTTTCAGTTTAGTTTTTTATTAACGACTATCATTTTTGTGCAGTATCAGTTTACAACAGATATTTTTCACTGCTTATTTTCCTTTTTAGTTTCAGTTTTAGTTAAGTAATGCTTGACGAGTACCTCGAGGTTTGGATTGATTGAAACATTCAGCAGTTTAAATTCACCTTCAGATTCTGGGTCCATTTTGGATTCCATGACACTTTCTGTTGTTATTAAGTACAGCTCTGATTCCCGCCTCTAACTGGCTAAATCTCCATAGCAGCAGCAGCTGAGGCTGATGGGTATTGTAGTATTTAGTATTGGAATTATTCACCACTAAGGTCCAATGTAGGAAAAAACTGAAATGAGGATGAAATAATTAGAACTTGTGGCCACAACATGAATCTATAGTATCATTAAAATGTCCAGAAGACTCCTGTGTTTCTCTGTTGAAGGACATTTCGGACATTATTAAAAGAAAACACATTGCTGACTCAACTGAATTTAAGTGTAAAAGGTCCAAAAAATCTAATTGCATTATCCCCTGACTCATGATGCTAGTTTTTACTTTATCTATTTCAGACCTGTGTCTCTTCATTTTGCAGGATTTTTTGCAAAACTTCTGGCCAGAGCTGCAGGTGGCTCATGAGCTGTACAGCTCCATTTCTCAGGCGCTACAAGAGAAGGAGAGCGAGGCCTCGCAGAAGGAGTACACTGAACATCTGCCCGCTGAAATCCTGGAGGCTGGAATCAAGTCTGGACGATACATTAAGGTACAGAACAAGTCCACCTACCTGGTGTACGTCTAGTATTTATTTGATTAGAATAACGGTTGTGATGTTGGACAATAAATTTATATAAAGCTTCTAAATGTTCCTGGTAAAAAAATAAAATGTGCAGTAAATCAAACTTGTGCCTGGCTTTGCCTCACAGGTAACCACAAAAATGAAAAACAACAAGTTGTAGAAGCATTTTCAGAGGAAATGGTATGAAAACATTCTAGGGAAGGTAGCAAAAAAAATAAGGAATGATCCGTTATAGGACAGTATCAACTCTTAAAGAGAGGCGTCAGTAGATCTCAACCTTCCAGATGACTAATTTGAATTAAACTAGATTGTTAATGTTAAAATCAGAATAGATAATCTCTGTCCTTCTTTATCAGGGTACTCTGAATATCAACAAGCACCACGATGAGGCCTCGATCATGACGGAGGGTTTGTCGAATAAGAACAAAGGTACAGAACCGCACCGGCAGAGCAGAACATTCATTCATTCACTACAAACAAATATTTCACTCCTGGACTTGTCTTCACTTCTTCTTTTCCTCTTGTCTGTCTCACCTTTTCCTGTCCTGCCTCAGATCTGAGTTGGGGCGTGTTGGTGTGTGGAAATAAGAATCGTAACAGAGCCGTACACGGAGACACGGTTGTGGTGGAGTTGTTGCCAAAGAGCGAGTGGAGAGGGAAGGTCACAGCGCTGTCTGAGGGAGAGGAGAAGAGCGGGGAGGAAAACGAGAGCAAACCTATGCCGACAGGTGAGACAATGCATAGCGACTTACAGTAAGTCATCAACTTCACTTATTATGCTGCTGTCGTGTTTTCTGTCCTGTTTGTTTGTCCATTTGCGTGCTAGTGTGTTGAACAGAAAATAAAACTAAAGTAACCCTGATACTGATGTCTCATCTTAAATCCACAGGTCGTGTTGTGGGGATCCTGCAGAGGAACTGGAGGGATTATGTTGTAACTTTTCCTCCCAGAGACGGGACTCAGTCTCAGAGCAGGAACTCTCAGCGGATCCTGGCTGTTCCCTGGGACCGCCGCATCCCCAAGATCCGCATCAGTACTCAGCAGGCCGACGCTCTGCAGGTCTGGATTGCCCTCTGATTTATGTACTCATGTGATTAGAAAAGGAATTTGACTTTGATAAGATTTCCTGACAGGATCCTTATAACTGGATATCTTTTATTCTTCTGTTTGTTTGGTGTAACAAGGGTCACTTCTGGCTTTTTCGCTGCATTTATCTACCTTAAAAAACAAAATAATGATTTAAAATGGAAGTAAATCATGATGCTTCATGTATATAAATAGTACTTAACTTTACTACTGACATGGTTTGAAATCATCTCAACATAAATGGAAATAATGGAATGTAAAGAAAATCTCTCATGTCATAAAATGTGGCCAATGTTGGCTACTTAAACTCTTGTCTCTTTACCCCAGGACCACAGAGTGGTGGTGCGCATTGATTCATGGGAAAGCACGTCGCTCTACCCAAACGGCCACAGTGTGCGGGTGCTGGGTCGGGCTGGAGAGCTGGAGACGGAGGTCCAGACCATCCTCATAGAGAACTGCATCCACGTGCCTCCCTTCTCAGACGCACAGGTCAGAGAGGAAGCTCCTCACCCTCTGATGTTAAACAACACTTACACTCACTGTTTTGAATTTCTGTAGTTGGAGGCAAAAATTAATCAAATAAAGAAATAACACTTCTGACATAAGTTAGCAGACACAGAGCTTTGTTTTCAGACACCTTACAAATTAAAATTTTGTATTTTTTGGTTTCCACCAGCTCCTTAAAAAAAGCTGCTACACTTTCTTCACTTGCTAGTCATGAAGCCATTCAATGATTTAAAGATCCCCTCCAGACATGTTTTAAGATGTATATGAAATACCCTACTTTGGATGATAATTTGCATCTGATGTTTTCCCACAAAAAGTCCAATTATCTTGAAATGACATTTACTCCTTCTCCCTCACTTTAAATTCTTTCCACATCACACTTGTGTTTGCTGAATATTGGACCAGGATCGGCTTCCAAACTATTTTTCAATGAGCTCAGAGAAGATTTTCACTTTGGGCTGGGATGACTGTGGAAGGAGCCCTCTAGTGTCAAACTCAAACAAGAGGGTAAACACATCTAGAATGAATTCTGTGGCAGACAGGGCAACGATGCAAAGATTTGTTTGCATGTCTGGAGTGACTGTTACTTGTGTTGTGATCAGATCTCACTTCCCCTCTCTATATACAAACAACCACGTACATCACTGGGACAAACGGATGCAAGGTTTTTTACACAAAGAAAGAACTTATTGTAGATTATTTGCTGAATTTATAAGAAGGTCCAAATAATGAAGAATTTGTCAGAGACAACGTTTATAAAGTTTCTCCTCACTCACCAACTCACTAAATTTAGCAATTTTTTAAGGGAGTCTGGTGACTTTCTCCACGGGCGACTAAAAAGTATTCACCTTTATTGGTTACTGTTCAGTGTATCTGTAAAATGTGACATGTTTAGCATCAATAAAATGTTATTGAGTGTAAATGGTGAAATCAGTGTAAACAGTGTGTTCAAACAGCTGCTAAATGTTGGCAGGTCAGACTTCAGCACTTTAGACACAGAAGCAGACAGGCTGGTACAGCCATGCTGCCACAAACTGACACTTTTTACAAGGAAACACACAACTTACTGTTTTCATTTAATGCTGAATTTACAAGAAGGAGACAATGATTCAGAATCTGTCAGAGACAGAGTTTCACATAATTCAAAGTTTTTTTAAGTTTTTTTAAAAACTTTTTTTCTCCTAAAGCAACAGCTGTTAAAATCCCATGATTTGTTAAGGGAGTCTGGTGATATTGTGGTTACTAGTTCAATGGTTGGATCCTTCTGCTCCTTCTTCTTCTTCTTCTTGTTTCACAGAGGACATCAGTTGAGTAGGCGGTCCTTCAATGTGGTCACATGCGGCTCAGACCACCTCTGAATGTGGTCTTGAGTGATCGGATCCCAAATATGTCCTCAATGCACCTTGGAGGCGTTCACACCTGTACCTTCATTCATTTGTGATCAGATTACTCATGATAAAAGTCGGGATGAAGACTAGGTCTAGTTTTATACAACTGGTCTCAGTTTTGAACAGCTTCAGAAGGACGGTGCTGAGCAAACATGTGGCGGCGCTGCCACCTGGAGGCCACGTCCTTGGACAGTGTTCTTTCAGGCTGAAGTGTCTCCTCTAAGGAGCAGAGTCCATGAGGTTTAAATGGTCCCCCTACTCTTCGTGAGGCATATTCACCATATGAGGACACAATGATGAATAGTTGTATTGCTCAGTGTGCCGTACGCAGAGGAATGAAACAGCCTTGTTGAAACTACGTATCGGTTAGAGTTCACCTAGCTCATGTTTACCTCTTCCTTTCATTACCTCCAAGGACTTTACAGAATCCAATAACCTTTCTTTCTGCACATTGCTCGTGTTATTTTGTAAAGAAAGACCTCTCAACACAGCACACACTATCTGATGGTCTCCTCTGAGCCCAAAGCACAGGCAACATAAATTATTCAATGAGTCCCTTCACTTTGGCTCGAGTGTTGCACAGCTGCCTTTGTAACATTTTCAAGACCTTATGTAACCCTGAGTTTTCTGTCTGTGCCTGTCCTCAGCTGAGAGAGATGCCGGTCAACTCTCCCGAGAAGCCGTGGAGGATGGATCCAGTCCAGGTGGCAGAGCGGCGGGACCTCAGGGAGACTCACCTGGTGTTCAGCATCGACCCGCGGGGCTGCGAGGACGTGGACGACACGCTGTCGGTGCGCAGCATCGCCGGCGGGAAGCTGCTGGAGCTGGGGGTCCACATCGCAGACGTCACCCACTTCGTCACAGAGGGCTCGCTCACCGACCTGGAAGCACGTATGAGGTGAGGAGCGAGTTGGATTGTACTGTAGTGGAAACACCAGAAACACCTCGAAGCAGAACAGGAGAGAAGAAACTAATGAGAAGTTGTGTCTGACTTTCTGTTGCATCATTCAGCTGTAGCACTGAGTGTCTGTCAGTCTCTGCACTGTGTGGAAAAGTGTCTATTATTCTGTCCAGTCACTGAATACAGTATACAGTTTTGTCCTTCTACAGGGCCGGGACAACACGACATGATGCATAAATTGTCCTTTTACAATAACAGAAACTGAACCTAGAAAACATACTGTATCTTTTCAGTACCGGCTGGATCACATCTGTTTATCATCAGTTCAGTTCAAGATTCTTCACATTTAAACTAAGGATGGGTGTGATTAGCTGACTTGTCGTTTGTCAATTTTGACTATTTTTAGTGTTTTCTGTCTTTTAGACGAGCTGGCTATTCTAAGTTTAAACTTCCTTTTAAACCTCCTAAAATAAAGAATTTGAAGATTATTTATGAATGAAAATGACCTATTTATTTTACAGCATTATCAATAATAACTGGCGAGCTGTAGGTTGTCCCAGCCATTGAAATGAAGACAGTGATGAAGTGATAGAAGAAGGGGGACCAAAGACTGAATGTCACTGCTTTGGATTTTTTATTTTTCCCTCAACTTTGTTCGTCTTCTGTCTCTTTGTAAGGTCGACGACATACTACCTGGCAGACCGCAGGTACGACATGTTGCCTGCTGTTCTCAGTGCAGACCTCTGCTCTCTGCTGGGAGGAGTCGACAGGTCAGTGAACTGCACCTCTCCACATCACTTTGCTTTGGAAGATGTTTAGTTAATTACTTGGTGAACATGTTAAAACACGCCATCTTCAAATCTTTATGCACAGGTATGCCATGAGCGTAATGTGGGAGCTCGATGCACAAACCCTCGCCGTAAACAAGGTGTGGTACGGTCGCACGGTGATCCGCTCCTCTTACCAGCTCCACTATGAGCTGGCACAGGCGCTCCTCAACGGAGAGCAGGCGGAGGTACCGGAGCTGGCCCAGCTGGAGCCTGAGGTGAAGGATGCTAAGCTAGCTGAGCTCACCCAGGCTCTGGAGACGCTGACACATGTAGCCAGACACCTCCGGGCGCAGAGGGACAGAGGAGGAGCACTGGAGCTGGAGGGGGTGGAGGTAAGATTAGTCTATCCTCTTGTCTTTTCTTCTTCTTTTTTAAGTAAAGGATTATCTCGGATGTTTTATTTGTATTTAAGTAGTATTTACTTTTAAGATTTGACATTAAAACTGTGCCGAGTTACTTCCTGGGATCCATTCTTCTCCAGAAACAGATAACATTACAGAAATGTTAATCAAAACTTCAGGCAGATGAGTTCAGGTTCCAAATAAAAACAAATAACCGAAAGACAAGACCAAAACTGTTTTTGTGACTGTTTCCGTAGTTGGAAAAATAATGTAAGGAACTGAAAGATTATCCCGGCAAAACCTTTTTTAGCTCTTCTTAAATAGTAAACGCAGGAGAGAAAATCATGTAGATCAGACTTAGAGGAGGACAGGAGGAGGAAATAGTGCATTTGTTGGGGACTATTTTCAGCGGCGGATAAATCCATATTCGATGCTCTAGTGAGTATTTGTGGCAGCAGGACGGTGTGGGTGGGATTAAGTCAGATGGATGGTATCAAGGGATTTGTTGACAATAAGAACGATATAGAATATCATCAGTTTTGTTTTCCCAGATGGTGAAATTGTAAAACATACTCTTAACTTCGTATCACTGTTAAACCGTCCCTCTTCAGGTGCGTGCCCAGCTGGATGAGGAGAGGAACATCACAGCTCTGGTCCCCCGACAGCCGCTGGAGGTCCACGAGACTGTGGCTGAGTGCATGATTTACGCCAACCACTGGGTGGCGCGCAAGATCCAGGAGACCTTCCCTCATCAGGCCTTGCTGAGGCGACACCCGCCTCCACGGCAGGAGTTCTTCAGCCAGCTGGTGGAGAGCGCCACGGCCAAGGGATTCACCATCGATACCAGGTGACTGACAGTGTTGTTCATGGGAGCTGCATGTTGTTGTTTTGAGTCTTTGATGGTTTACAAAAAAAATCCTCTCTGCCAATGACAACACCGCTTAGAGTGAGCAAGTCACCACATTAAATCTGTGTTGCACTCAGTCACACAACAGTTTCATGACTGAGATGATTTGTTACATCAGTGGGAATTATTTTCTCTCTTTGTCAAGTCGTGATGTATTTTTCCACATCAGCTGTCAGCTGCTGGAAAGAGGCTCGTGTTTATAAAGTTAATTCTGTTCCTCCAGGACCAACAAGGCTTTAGCTGACTCTCTGGACCAGGCTGTGGACCCACAGGACACGCTGGTGAACAGGATGCTGAGAATGATGGCCACCACAGCCATGTCACAGGCCCTGTACTTTTCCACTGGTCTGGAGTCCCAAGACCAGTACTACCACTACGGTACACCAAATACAACCTTCAGAACATCTTTATTTACGTCTTTTTTATGATTTGATGCAAACTGATGTCCATTTTTGTCTCTCAGGTTTGGCTCTGGACCGTTACACACACTTCACCTCACCCATCCGCCGTTATGCCGACATCGTGGTGCACCGCCTTCTCACCGCAGCCATCGCCATGGAGAGGGGGACGGACTCTGGTAAAGAAATAGCCAGTAACAAAGAACTGGAAGAATTGGCTCAGCATATCAACAACAAGAACCGAGTGAGTGCTGTTCTGTGATCCTCTGGGTCGTAATTCACTTCTGACTGTATAAAATAAACTCTTCTGACCTCCGTGTGATTCCTCCAGGCGGCCCAGCGGGCCCAGAAGTTGTCCACAGTCTTGTTCCAGTGTCTCTACTTCAAAGAACGAGACCCTGAGACTGACCAGCAGTGTGTGGCCGACGCCGTCATCTACTCCATCAGAAACAACGGCCTGCTGGTGTTCATCCCAGAGTAAGACACTCACTGGGAGTTTTAAGATCGCCATTCTCTGTATTATCAAGGTTTTTTAAATGTTTTCGGGCTTTCGAGTTGCAACACTATGAACTGTGGGTAATTCCCACGTCCAAAAAATTGTGAAAAATCCTTGTCACAATTTCCCAGAGCCCAAAGTGACGTCTTTAAATTGCTTCTTCTGTCAAACCAACCTGTGCTTTTTCAGGTATGGTGTTAAAGGGCCGGTGTACCTGAAGAATCGAGAGGGTCAGGTGGTGGCTGCAGGACAGGACGGCAGCTGTGAGTGGCAGAGCGGCTCCTTACGCCAACATTCAGACCACATCAGCACCACCTCCAGCTGCGGCACCTCCACCTTCAGACTCTTCGACCACATCACCGTGAGTCGCACGATATGTTTAACCTGAGGGATTAAATTTGATTGTTTTCTAACTCTTAGACTAGTCAACGAGCCTTCATTTAGTTAAAAAAAATATTGTCAATCCTCTGCTCTCCACAGGTTCGTGTATCTGTCCGCTCCACATCTTCTCACGCTGACAGTCTAAACCTGGAGGTCATCAGTAACAAGCCCCACCGCAGCGCCGAGCCCCAGCAGCCCCACTCCCAGGGCCGCAGCCAGCTGGTCCAGGAGGTGGTGCGCCTGGCCGAGGAGGCGCACCAGCAGGCCCAGGAGAAGGCGGCCCGTCGACCCAAACTCTCCAGAGAGGAGAGAGAGTTCAGCCAGAGCAAAACTCCCAATCTGTACTCTCTGCTGGAGGAGGTGAGGGAGCTCGCTCTGATGGACCTGGACATGGCTGCACAGGTGTGTGCGACATCAGCGTAGAGCGGCACTACAGAAGTGATGGACGCAGCAGAGCCTATCACGGATGACTGAAGTGAACATTTTTTTGGAAATATCAGTAAAAACATCCACGAACAAATGACATGAATCTACATCAGAACAGCAACAAGCAGGAAACGTTCTTCTTTCTGAACAATGTTGGAAAGTCAGGTGAAGTTTCGTAGTCCACAGAACATTTCAGGAGCTAGAGACTTGTTTTAAAAACAACCAAAAAACATGAATGGCTCCATGCAGCTCGTCTGCTGTAATCAAAGTCCCAGCTACTTCAGATGTTTAGCAGAATGCTGCAACGCTGTTTTACTGTGAAGCTCCAGAAATGTTCTGTGGACTACGAGACTTCACCTGACTTTCATCAGCATGGAAGGAGGAGATGACGACTGGATTCACATGTTTGGTGAACTTATCCCTGACATTTCTTCATGGCAGATTTGTGGTTATTTATCATCTGAATACTTTGTGTCACCTTAAAGGACAATGACGCCTCCGATCATATTAATATGCTGATTCTGATTGTTTTCCTGATGCTGGTCCACAAAAATAGTGAACACACTGAGACATTAAATGATATCTAACTTGAATTTTAACAAAATTGGTGGCACTTTAATAGCTACTGATACAAACAAGCAAGAGTATAAACTATCAAATGTGATCATTTGATTTTAGCAAGCACATTAAAACATACTGTATGCTTCATAAGGAACTGGTGCTTCAGTAATTACTGACTTGTAATTAGTGTTCACCCTCATTATGACTCTCGTGCATCAGTTGAATGTTTTTTGAGCTCTTGCTTGTTTGTATCACAGTAAAGTTTCCACAGTCTATTTTTGTAACATTGTTGATTTTGTGTCTTTTGTAGTTTGTAATTAAACCTGAATGGATGAACACTGAAGTCGTGTCTGAGTTTGGAGCTGAAGCATTTTATGTATTGTAAATAGTTATAACATAAGTATTAGTATAAAAATAGAGTAATTGAAAACATTCATTAAATTGAGGCAGTTTTTGGTACTCATTTAAAACAGGTGAAATGGAGGACGGTGGATATTATTGAAGTGAAGCCGACTCGTACTTTCCTTAGAGTGTGGACTTTACTATCCTGTATGTGAAGATGAGATCAGTGTCTTTCAACTGAAACAATTCAATTTAAAATTAAATCTTTATTGTTCACTGTTATAAAATCACTGGTGAGACCACAGCTCGGCTCACAGTTTTAGACATTTCCCCAGAACAGACTTAATATTTTAACATGTTGCTGCTTCACATGCTGCACTTATTACATTACTACATGAACAACAAGGCACCTTAACGTCAGGCAGGCATGTTTTTTTAGTTACTAAGTTATAAAGGGTCATTTACAAGTATAAAACAAAGAAGTAACAGGAATTTGTGAAACCAAACACAATCCTACCGGTGGTATAATCTGAAAAAGGAAAAGTTTGGGTCGTGTGTTTCAGGCAGGAACCAGAAGAACAAGTTTTTGGTGTGCTGCTCTTTAGCATTAATCTCCGTCCTCACACTCATTACTGGGCTGATGGAGCTGACTGGTGCTGCCGTCTTCCTCTTTCTCACTCTGAGGTGAATCAGCAGAAGGTTCAGAGTCTTTGTGTGGCTGCTCGCTGGGCTCTTGTGTGCTGCTGCTGGTTGGCTTCAGGTCCAAATCCTCCATCTCCTCATCCTGATTTTCAGAGGTGTTGAGGACATTTGCAGAGGAGACAGACGTGGGTTCATCTGCTGACGTGGACGACTCAACAGTCTGGGAGTCTGAAGGATCTGGAGGGCAGCAGCGTAACGTTCAATTCAACTACTACCCACTGAAATGTAATTATTTTAATTATATTTACTGTGTTTCAGATGTGAAATCAGGTAGAATCTTATTTTCCATCACTGAGCAGATGAAATGCCTCTCACCTGTCTGCTGCTGCTGCTGCTGGCGGGCGAGCTTCCTCTCCAGGGCTCGCTGTCTGTTCAGCTCCATGCGTTTACGCTGCTCCTCGGTCAGAGACGGTGCAGCTGGGGAGGAGGACGCAGCTGGAGAAGGAGCTGCTGGAGAGAAAGAAGGTGGGGCAGCTGGAGCCGGGGTGGAGTGGACCGGCGCTTGCAGGTCATCTGGGAAGACTGTGCTGTTGAACGGATCTGGATCCCCGAAGACGTGAGATTCAGGAGCTGCTGCTTCTTCAGCTAAACCAAAACAATACATCACAGAATCCTGGATTTAGAGTCAATTTGAGCCTCGTTCGCTCTCATATGATTTTTTTTTTTCCTGTGACCTCATGTCAAGGACCTGTCTCACAAAGGAATTAACAATGGCTGAAAAAATTGTAATATTGTCATGTCTTACCATTACCCATGTAGTCCTCGTGTGTCAGCGGCATGTCCAGTCGTATCCGTTTCAGACACGTCTGCCAAATACAAAAATGCCGAGAAGTTACAAACACTGCACTGTAGACAATAAGTACATTTCATTAAATATTCAGCATGAACATCCTCTTCACACCTGCACTTCCTTCTTCTTGCCGAGTTTCTCCACTTTGTCAATAAACTCCTCAAACTGCAGTTTTGGATACAGCCTGTGGGCCCAGTTCTCCATCTTATGCATCAGCAGCTGCAGGTCCTCCGCCTGGTCGGACAAAACACACAAACACCCTGAAACGTGGATGATCTGGTGAAGTACAGTCAACATAAACTTCTCCACAGTCACCTGTAACTTCTGGCTTTATTAACATGTCTGCTGTCAGCTCTCACCTCGTGTCCTTTGCCTTTGAAACGGACGTCATCAAACAGTGTTCGCAGAGCTGGAAGTCCTCTGTCTGAGATCAGCCTGAAGAAAAAGAAGTACTACCATGTAGGTCACTGTCTAGACTCCTTTTATTATCCTGCATTTTAATATATTAAAGTCCTCCATTATATGAAAGCACTGATGTCTGAAGTACCTGTTAGAGTCCAGCTTGGGCTGCGGCCTCTTCACTCCTTTCCTTTTAGCAGCAGGAACCTCATCCAGCTTGGACACGTCGCCATTTTCCTCGTCTGCATGAACCACATCACATGACAACAGGACAGGAGGTCAACATGCTGACAGTGACAGAAACCCTTCAGCAGGGCAGGTTAGGAGCAAATGAAGACTCAGTTACATCTTTAGTGTTACATACAGCTCCTCACCATTTCCAAAGGGGTCTCCTTCATCTTGTCCTCCCTGGCCCGGGGACTGAGGTGGTGGGAGAGGAGGGAAAGCTTCATCCTTCAGGCCATCGTAGTCACCAATTTCTAGTGGGCCGCGCATGGTGTGTAACTTCTGGAAGGGAAAAATAAAACCTGGATCAGTCAATATCAACTTTAAAAGCAATGAGTTCTTGTTTATCTGACTATTTTTTGGCAGATTACACAGGAGCATATAATTTACTGTAGTACAACTATGAAAACATGAATTATTTTGATTTCAAAATCAGTGTCCGTATACTGTATCTCTGAGAGGCTGGACTCAAATTCAGAATGAAAGTAGGATTGATTGAAAGAAACATGGTGGAGAAAACAGCACTCGAGTGACATGGACTGGATTAAAACACAATTAATTACCCACACACTGTACTGCCATACCATCTTGAGATTCTGTTTTAAAGTGCTTGACATCTGCAGTTTGATATTTTACATTACAATATATGACAGCCTTATAAAATTCAGTGTATCTTCATGTAAAGTTGTCTAACCCTCAACCAACTACAACATTAAAAGTGCTCCTTATACATTATGTGATTTATACCCGGTCCTAAAAGTACCCAAAGGTGATACTTGAGTAAAAGTAAAGATGTTGAGGTTGAAGTATTACTTTGGTAATGAACTGTACTGCACGTATCAAAGGTATTTTTCTAGCAATTGATAAATTTAAGTATCAAAAGTACAAGTCAAAGTATACATATATTTACAAGTATGTACTTGTACATACAGTAAACAATGGGTAGACCGATTATCGGATCCAATATTAAACATTTTTCTGATTATCTGACTGTGTGAATCAGCTGATTGTCAATAAAATAAATTAATTTCAAAAGGCATTACTTTGGCTCTGATGCAGCATGTTGTCAGGCAAATAAATGTTGTGTTGACTAAAAAGTACAATATTTGCCTCCAAAATGCAGTGGAGTGTAAGTATTGGGTAGTAGAAAATGTGAATAATCAAGTAAGTTGGTGTTGACATGAATTTTATTTTCAATATTAGGTATGAATATCGGCCCTGATATCAGTCTTCATCATCATCACAGTCGGTATCGGCCATGAGTGGACAGATATCGGTCGAGCGCCGCGTCATCACCAGAAGGCGGTAAACTCAATCACGGCCGAAACACAACGAGTGAAGACGGTTTGTCCTCCGTGTTTCACCGCTACACACAGAAACAAGTGCGAGCTGGACAGACTGTGTGAACAGGACATTCACGTCTTTGTCTGAACGTTGGTTGAATCTAACTTTATGTTGGAGAAACGTTTATAGATGCAGGAGCGAGTGAGCGCCGCTGCTAAGCTAACTACGAGCCGCTGCTAAGCTAACGAGCTAACACGTAAACTAGCTGCTGTCAGCGAGACGGTGAAACGTTACGAGTCAACACAAACCACACAGACACCGACATGACCGCAGCTTATAAAAAACAACACTGTGGTTCAAAGTAAGAGTCAGAAAACTGTCCCACCTGTCAGCAGCTGTCCGGAGGAAGAAGCACGAAGCGGCGGCGAGCTAGCGACACTCACATCCGGTACTGTTGTGTCCTTCAAAATAAAGTCCGACAGATATTAGCCAAAACTACAGATTATACATTTGGAGGGTGGTAATCAGTTTTTCTTACAGTGTTTCTCTGCAAAGATGACATTGAAACATGGACATAAAAACACAAGACGAGGAACGTCTCCATTCAACAGCTACACATAAAGCACATAAGTTAGTTTTTCACCAGTAAAACAAGTGTTAAGTGTCCATTTTCAGTGAATTTGCAGTTGGACCATGTAAAACTATATGATGTGGATGTGTTGTGCTCTCCAGTTAACAGGGCAGTTACAGGTCATCTGCAGGCTGATGAGGCGACGAGAGAAATAAATAAAATGTGTTCAAACTCCTAGAGATTAATGACAGGAGCACTTGCAGAGCTTCTGACTGTAACCTTTCAGAAGAGCCCAAACATGTCTGTCCTCCTTAAATTTGACAGTTTGTTGACCAAAAAAATAATTAAAATAATGTGATTTAGTATTTTTCCAGCTGAAATGTGTCGTGGCGGTACTGGCAGTAAAATGCTTACAGGCCAGCCCGACCTCCATAAAGATATAAACAAAAAACATGTAAGTCTATGGGGAACGCTCAAAGTCTGCTACTTGGACTATAAACCAATAAACAAAGGCCTCTAAAATGTCAAACTGAAGGTATATAGGGGGGCTTGGGGTTTCAAGGGGTTCCCAAATAAACACAGATTCAGAATGAGGGTGAGAGCCACCTGGGTGCCTTCCCCACCTCTTTTAAGCCTTCACAAAAAGGGTGTCATCACACCACGATTGGCTGGGAGGGAAATGCACCAAGCTGCTTCCACTCCTCAATCAGGAGTCAGTCTCCTCACCTGCACACAGGTGATCTGAATCCACTGCAATCAGTCCAGAGGGATTTTGGAAAATCAGCCCAAAGCAAGGAAAGACAGCAAGTCTCAAACAATGGGACTGCTACAGTGGAGAGAGCAGGATGAAATGTACAGACATCATTTACCAGTTAAATAAATAAAACAACAATGTGAACTGTCTTACTGTAACTGCGTTTCAGATTCACAACAATAAACAATAACATTGCTGTGAATTTAGTTCGACTTGATGTAGCTCCTCATAAATCAACCTTATGACAGCAGGGGAATTATCAGAGCAAAAAAATACATTTTCAGTCAATAATCAGCACCATTTAATTCATAAAATGTATTTAATTGAAGTTTGTGATCCACAGAGAGTACAACACTTTATCTCCATCACTCTTTTATTCTTGATTTTACAAACGTGTTGACAGTAAACCTTCTCCTCTCTGCAGTTAGCTTGAGTAGCTCATAAAACTACTTCAAAAACCACACAAGACCAGTTTGTTAAATAATAAAAATAGTAATATACCAAGCGTGAATTCATTCTTTAAGAGTGGTGACAGTTACCGGCTAGTTCGACTCAAATAATGACAACCTGAAAAAAGTGTTTATTCAAACAGAACAGCAGGACAGTTAAATCAACAAGATGCTCTCGACAGGATAAAGTTTACAGCTTTGAAGTCACTCTCAGATTCAGTGTGTGTGTGTGTGTGTGTGTGTGTGTGTGTGTGTGAGTTCAGAGGCGTCCACGCAGCAGGAACATGAGGAAGACTGCGCTGAGGAGGATGCAGAGCGTGCACACGGTGGGAACCACAATCTCTGTCACCATCTCCATGTGGCCTATCAACGGATCTGAAACACATGAAAGGAAATGTGAGTCTCCGTGTGGAAATCAGGGATCAATGGATGTGTTTTATTCAGGGCCGATACCGATTATTGATAATCAAGTAGCCCAATAACTGATATTTGCACGAAAAGTGTCTAAATTTAGAGTTACCAGTGATGAAATGTAACAAAGTACATTTACTCGAGTCTGTAACAGTCTGTCAGACGTAATGTAGACGCCGACTACAAACAAACTCATGACCTCATAACACTGTTATGTGTTGGAAGCTTGTATGTTGGAGTCAACATGTGTGTAACGCTGTGATCCAACCCGCTCACTGAAGCCACACTCTGCAGAAACAAGTGACAGAGACACCGTTCCCCCTGTTACAACACACTGAACCATCGACATGATCCAGAAGACAATGATTTAATGTGAAAAAGTTACATAATGTTGCTTTAAATCACTGGAAAAGGCTTCCGTGGACCTTGAAAACACACATAAAAACATTTAATCTTATAGATTTATTTTATTTCTTTATGCGTTTTATTATTTCTTCATTTATTTGCTGTAATTTACTCTTTAAAATCAGAGAGATGTTATTACACGTCCAAGAAAAGTTTTAAGAAATGGATTTACATGTTTGGATCGTATGAAGCCAAACCAGCTTTGGGAAATATGGAAACTGAAGGAGGAAGACCGTGAGATGTGTGAAAGGAATTTTCTGCTATTTCCAAGTTCAAGAATTGGAAATAAAACTTAATATTAAATATGTCAGTTGTAATTTCTAAAAAATAAATTCGTATCTTTAAATATAAATATTTCTCTTATTCTAGAAAGTGGCATTTTAATGTTTATGTTGGTCGAGACGGAGCTAATTTTATTTATTCTCGTGTACTTTTGAAGATCATCAGATGTTTTAAATGTAAAATCTTAATCTGCAGAGTCACTGTGAAATGTAATAGAGTTATAGAGCAAACACCCTGTTTGCAGATTCACGTCACTCAGAAATGGATCAACTTTTTTGTACCTAAACTTCATCATGCACTGGCCAAGCCTTTTGCATCCCTGCATGTTCCTGATTTCCCTGGGATTTTCTTCTAGCTGGAGGGGCAAAACAAAGAAAATCCCTGTTAGATAGCAGAATAACAAGCTGGAGACAGACTTTTCCTTTGTTTGGCCCCACCTAGCTTATCACAACCTACACTTTATAACACTTTATAACACTGACCTGCAGCCAGGAGCTGGTTACTGGAGGAGCAAGTCTCCACAGCTTTCCTCTTCCAACTTTCCACCTGTAACGATCAGACACAATGTCAACATTTAAACGACACATTCAGCTCCAGAGAGGATTTTAAGGTGGAGAGTGTTGTTGGCGTTCACCTCTCTCTGGTTGGGGAAGCCGTTAGAGCTGATGATGCGTTTATAGAACTGGACAGAGGCCTTCGGGTAGCGTGGCTTATTTTTGTTCCTGAAGTCCACGTAGTAGAGCCCGAACCTCTCGGAGTATCCTTCATCCCACTCAAAGTTGTCGAGGAGAGACCAGGCCGTGTACCCCTTCACATTCACTCCGTCCTTAAGAGCTGTGAGTTGAACCAAAACAAAGAAAATCCATGTTTGATTCATCTCTCACAGCTTTGTTAGTCTAACACACGGACAGTAAAATCTGCTCTTGTTTCACCTTTGAGCATTTCATTAATGTAGTCTTTGAAGTACTTCATCCTCCAGTCGTCACAGAGGTCGGTGCACAGCATTTTCTCCGACACGCCGTTTTCTGTCACGTATATCATCGGGTTTCCGTACTGAGTCTGTAACAGAGATGTGAAGTTACATTCAGGCGTGATGGCCTACATACTGATACTGTGTGATCGTATCATTAGTAACTCATATTTACTTGTACAAGATGCTTTTGGTGGTTTTATTTTTGTTTCTGTTGAGTTTGAAAAGTGTTTAACGAAGATAAAATGACTGTAAATGGAATCTGGTGGATCTGTGGAGAGCAACACAGTGACTGTTTCTGTTAAAACAAAAAGGATTTTACTCTTTAACAAAAAGTTCTATGTATGAAGGGATTAGGGGTGTTGCAGTATACTGATATTTTTGATAACTGTGATATTTTAAAATGAAATGTTGATATCATGTTAATAATACACATATGATTATATCTTGTAGCGCCTAACCCTACCTGCTCACTTTGTCATAGCAGGTGGCGTTAATGCACCTTAATGCTGGACACCACCGCCATTAAAGGAAGAAGAAGGACGATGAACGAAGCAGCTGTATCATTTGTTTTGTCACAACCCCCTCTGGAGTTATTCGCTCAGAAGTTTCTAGTGCGCGTTAGAGTACAGATACCCGACCCAAACGTGTCTGGACCCAGTGGGACCCGTAACTGTACAATTTAAATAAATGTAAACATTTTTTTACTTTATGTGTCGAACAACACCTTTTCAACGTCAACAGACAGCCAAGCTGTAACCATGGTAACAACGGCATGACAGGGTAACAGCTTACATTAACTGCACTGGACTCGAGTCGGGTTTCAAACATTAAAAAGAAGAGAATGTCGAGTTCGGGTCAGGCTCGGTAACTAGTCTTTCTGACTCCGGCGGGCCTGACTCTTGTTCACTTGCTCTGTGGGCCCCACAAGGCCGAAGCAATATGGACGATCCAGATAACTTTACACCCGGGAGGTCAAGCTTTCTTGGCTTAATGTACCACTGAGCAGCTTTCAGAGAGATTAATGGGGGACCACCCTCAACAGATCCAATACAGCTGGATATCTGGATTTTATTTGTGTCGCGTACCTTCACAAAGTTCAACAGGCGTCTGAAGCCCCAGGGAACAGAATAGAGCCACTCGGAGCCAGGATCAGGCCACTGTGGGTCAACCAGCTCAGCCAGGTCACGATCTGAGAAGTAGCTGTCCCCGAGGCCTGACGGGAAATTCTTCATGGTGACGTAGCGAGTGGTGAAATGTCCGAGGCCCAAAAAGTCACAGGTTCCCTTGATGTAACTCTTCTCCTGAGGCGAGAAGACGGGCAGCCGTGAAGCTCCCAGGCCCTGCTGGCCACTCTTCCTGCCTGGAGGGGAGAGTTCAGGTTCAGCTCAGTCCAACATGACATTTTTCTGATGTCACATTTGTCTCAGATATCGTATAAATGGTCTGAGTTGACATACCGATATAATCTTTCATAACCTGGGGGTAGTCTCCATTAAAGATGGGAGTCGCAAACCATCCCATGTAGAACTGGATGTATCTCTCTGCTGCTTCGATGTCCCTCTGGTTGGTGATGTCCACGGGTTCCCCCCAGTCAGCCGTTAGCGAGATCCCAACCAGACCTGGACACACACAAAGACTTAACTGTCCAGCGTGACTTCAATCACAATAATACCAAAATTAAACCAAACTGTGCCCTCAGGGTTTCTTTTTACCTTTCTGTTTGCTTCTCCACTGCATGTCGTACGTGTGCCAGACTTTGGCATGAGCCTGTTTAAAGACAGAAAGGCAGCGTCACCTTGATATCTGTCTTCTTTAGTTGACATTATCAGAAGAAGGACATTATCAAAGTCACAGGAGTCCCAGTCTGGGTTTGACCAGCCCCTTATGACCGCTCACCCCCCAACTTTCTTGCCTTTCTTGCCAAATATTTAATGAAAGAATCAAACTTGCTGCCCAGTTCATGTTTATTCTGGTGAAGGATTTGTAGGTTTTGTAGCTGAGTACCTGGAAATGGTCAGAGTCGAAAGTAGAGCTGGACTGATAATTGATTTTTGGGGCGATATACACACATTTTTTGCACTTGTGACAAATATATCTAATGAAGGCAGGATATTTTACAGGTTAACATAAACACGTCTGTGCTAACCTGCAGCCAGCTTATTTACACCCGATGAAATCTACACTGTAGCTGCTAAACTAGAAGTGTCTGAAGTTGGTGCACCAGCTAGAACGAGAGTTGAGGGTGTAAGTAACCGCTTTTCAAATCAATGTGGGAAAAAAGAAACATAAAATGGCTCCATACAGCTCGTCCATTATCTCCAGAAGCCTTGAGATCCCAAATTATTTTGAAAAGATGTTATTCACACCCTCAACACGCGGTTGAGCTTGTGCAAACACCTTTAGCTTCGTAGCTACAGTCAAAATTTTGGTTTAAAAAAAAAGGGTGTAAATAATGTGTTTCCAAATCAGTTATTAGATCACAAAGCTTCCAGAGATTTGGAGCCATTTTATTTTTTTCTCCAGCTTCTTTAAGTGTTTAGCAAAATGCTGCAACGCTGTTTTGCTGTGCAGCTCCAGAAATGTTTTGTGGACAACGAAAGACTTTCCATCAGCATGGGGGGTGAATCCTATAGATCAATTCTGTGCCTGTCTCACAAACTAAAATATCTTTTCCTAACCTTAACCAAAGTGCTTTCGTTGCCTAAACCTCCTGGATGCAAACCCTGGATTCTGGTGTGAGAGTCTGGCAAATTGTACACCCGCCATCCACCCCGACCTGTGACTGATAGTTTGCAGACCCGTTATAGAAAAGTGGCACAGGTACTAAAGACAGTCGTGCTGATAGTCACAAAAACAATTTAAGATTCAAGTCCAATTACACAAATGCTTTAGATTATATTTTGTGACAATCTCACAAACTGCCTTGATCCCATGTTTGTTCGGCACAGCCATGACAACACCAAACCGGACACAAACCATCACCTCTTGAGTCTCACCTTGATGATGTGGTGAGCGGCTTTGTAAGCTCCTGTTCCCTTCATCTTCAGTCCGGGTGCATGTTCCCCTGTTTCATATCCCTCCACAGCAATGGACTGAAACACAAGACAACATACACGTCAGTCATTACATCTGTCGACAGGACAGTGAACGCACCGTTCCTCTCCACCCTGACGTACCCACGGGTTGTTGAAAGTGATCCAGTACTTCACTCTGTTTCCAAATCGTTCGAAGCACAAGTTGGCAAAGTCATTGAAGTGGTTCACCATGCTGCCGTTCTGCCAGCCGCCGTACTTCTCCTGCAGAAACTGCAGAGTGAAACTGTGTTATCAACCGTTCTGCAGTCAGCAAATTAAAAACCTGAGAGTGTGGTGAGTTTATGTCTCACCTGCGGTAAATCCCAGTGGTACAACGTAACGATGGGTGTGATCTTGTTCTCCAGCAGCATGTTGATCAGGTCGTCATAATATTTGATTCCTTTCTCGTTAATGTGTTCATCTAAAAAAGAGTTAAAGGTGAATGACTACAAAACCCAAAAGTATTTAATGTGCAACGATGTAGAACCGACAAAAAGCAGCAATTAAAGATTAATGTAATTTTCTGACAACTTGACTCAATTTCAACACTGATTTCAATAACTAGTGAAAGAAATAAGTAATTAAGAAAAAACGGTATGGTAAGAAATTAAATTTTCTCCCACAGATTAAAACTGAAAAACACAAATAAATAATAAAATGGATTTTTAAAAAGTCAGGCATGTGGTTACTTTTCAGTCCGCTTGGTAAAATCCTCGGCCAGGAGATGGAGAAACGATAGTGATTCAACTTCATGTCCTTCATCAAGGAAATGTCGTCCTGAAAAACAAAAAGCAGAAAACATTTTTAAAAATTTGCTGATGGTCTCGTTTGCTGTTACAGGTCATTTATAATCATCAGAGGACTCAAGAGACTGATTCATAAACACTTAAAAGTTCCTCGTAGTCACTTTAAGAAATAGTTTGACACTTTCTTTTTCTTCCAGAGAGGTGCTGCATGTTCATTGGATGTTACCTTGAATTTGTAGTAGCCCTCACAGGAGGAGTCTCCCGTGTCATTAGAGAATATTTTCCCCTTTCTGTGGGCAAACGCATCCCAGATGCTCATCCCTTTTCCATCGATGTTCCAAGCTCCCTCAGTCTGATAGGCAGAGCTGCCGGCTCCCCAGGAGAACCCTGCAGAGGAAGACGAAACACATGATGAATGTCATCTCGTGTTTACTCTGGTGACCGTTCTGTGTTTAATCATGTGTCTTACCTGTTGGGAAGGTGCCGTAGTAGAAAGACGATTTTTCATTCTTGGTCCAGTCGAAGTCGTCACTGGCGGACACACACAGCACCAGTGCGAGCACATGGTACGGCCTCAGGATGCACCGCTGCAGCATCGTGGTCTTTGGCAAGGAGCTCACTGTCTTCAGTTACACCTGAAGGACAATAAACACCAAGTTTGATTTCACATCTATAATCTAAAACAGGTCACAGCAGCTGCACAACTCCATTTCCTGTCAGTCTACCCCGAGAGGACCGACCAGAGAATATACAAAGATTCAGAAACTCACGCAGAAGTGTCAGGTGTCCACAGGTTTTGAGTAAAACCATCCTAACTCAAACCCCAAACCTCAGGATCATTTGTTAAATATCCAGTGAAAAAACAGCCAGTCATGATCAGACCTCACAGATATAAAGGAAGAATCTAGTTTCATTTCAGCCAGCTGTAGGACACACTGACACAAAACGCTATCACAGACAGAAAGTAAGCCAGCTTGTCCAGCACCGTCAGGATGAGCGACATGTCAGGCTGCTGTTTATCTCCAGATAACCAAGATTAAAAAGTACCAGTGGGTAAAAAATGTAAAGTTGCCTGAGTGTCCTCCTTGCCAAAGCCTGTGCTGTTTCTCTCCCTACATCTGTCCCTTTGCTCAGTGTCCGTCTCAGCCACACAACCACATATAGATGTCTGACCTGCTGCATTTGTCTCCGCTGGAAACTGCTCCAAAATGCAAGAAACGTCCCCAAGCTTCTGGACCTGGTCCCTGCTGCCCACTGTCACCGGCAGGTTCACTGCCAACGTTACACAAACAAAACAGAGTGAAGCATCCAGGACATTTTCTGCTATTCATCAGCCCACACACAGCAACAACCAAGCCCACCCCCCTCCACACACACACGCTCAATACCTCCATTTGAAGTCAGTGAAGTGGAAATGGAAATTTGCTGCGGCAAACAGATCTTTTGGAAAAAGACGGCAGTTTGTCACTGTAAGCAAAGTTAATGTTAGTGAGCCTGATGCATCTGCAGCTCCATCTCCTATCACTAGTGCATGGATTTATACTGTATATAACACATACTGTGCACTGTATATAACACATACTGAACACTGTATATAACACATACTGTACTCTATATAACACATACTGAACACTGTATACAACACATACTGTACTCTATATAACACATACTGAACACTGTATACAACACATACTGAACACTGTATACAACACATACTGTACACTGTATACAACACATACTGTACACTGTATACAACACATACTGTACTCTATATAACACATACTGTACTCTATATAACACATACTGTACACTGTATATAACACATACTGAACACTGTATACAACACATACTGTACTCTATATAACACATACTGAACACTGTATACAACACATACTGTACTCTATATAACACATACTGAACACTGTATACAACACATACTGAACACTGTATACAACACATACTGAACACTGTATACAACACATACTGTACACTGTATACAACACATACTGTACTCTATATAACACATACTGTACTCTATATAACACATACTGAACACTGTATATAACACATACTGAACACCGTATATAACACATACTGTACACTGTATATAACACATACTGAACACTGTATATAACACATACTGTACACTGTATATAACACATACTGAACACTGTATATAACACATACTGAACACTGTATATAACATACTGTACACTGTATATAACACATACTGAACACTGTATACAACACATACTGTACACTGTATATAACACATACTGTACACTGTATATAACACATACTGAGCACTGTATACAACACATACTGTACTCTGTATATAACACATACTGTACACTGTATATAACACATACTGAACACTGAATATAACACATACTGTACACTGTATATAACATATTGTACACTGTATATAACACATACTATACACTGTATATAACACATACTGTACACTGTATATAACATACTATACACTGTATATAACATATACTGTACACTGTATATAACATATACTGTACACTGTATATAACACATACTTTACACTGTATGTAACACATACTTTACACTGTATGTAACACATACTGAACACTGTATACAACACATACTGTACACTGTATATAACATACTGTACACTGTATATACCACATACTATACACTGTATATAACACATACTGAACACTGTATAACACATACTGAACACTGTATAACACATACTTTACACTGTATGTAACACATACTGAACACTGTATACAACACATACTGTACACTGTATATAACACATACTGTACACTGTATATAACATATACTGTACACTGTATATAACACATACTATACACTGTATATAACACATACTGTACACTGTATATAACACATACTATACACTGTATATAACACATACTGAACACTGTATAGCACATACTTTACACTGTATGTAACACATACTGAACACTGTATACAACACATACTGTACACTGTATATAACACATACTGTACACTGTATATAACATATACTGTACACTGTATATAACACATACTGAACACTGTATATAACACATACTGTACACTGTATATAACACATACTGAACACTGTATATAACACATACTATACACTGTATATAACACATACTGGACACAGTATACAACATATACTGTGCACTGTATATAACACATACTGAACACTGTATACAACACATACTGAACACTGTATATAACACATACTGAACACTGTATATAACATACTGTACACTGTATATAACACATACTGAACACTGTATATAACATACTGTACACTGTATATAACATACTGAACACTGTATATAACACACACTGTACACTGTATATAACACAACAGATATATTGTCACTGAAGGCGCATGTATGGCTGTTGTTTACAATTTTTCCAGTGTTTTTTGATACCACAGCTCACTTTGTCGATAACTAAACACAAACTGAGGTCATCTTGCCATTTTTCTCAAAACACTTAAAACACTACCATCAAAATACTGTTTTATATGTTCTGGTTTTATGAGGTCAGGCTACATTAAAAATGTATGAAACTGAGTAGAAGGTGTTTGATTGTTCTCCTTTTTACTGTAATGATGAAATAAGGGCACAAACAGAAAATCCAGTATCTATTTGTTACTGTAAAACACTAAGATATTCAGCTGACTGCAAAAAAAGTTTTCATAAGGCCACAAAAAATATTATGCAGTGAAACAGATCTACATATTGATCAGGTCAGACGACTTCAATCTGAGGCCTCTTTCATGCACTAACAGGTGATTGAATTGTTTCACTGAGTTTGAACAGGTGAGATGTGAGTGAAACTAACTGGTAATTAGGTTGTGGCATTTTGATTGTCTCTTCCCAGTGAACAAAAATGACATGATTTGTGGAGTTTTGCAAAAATGTGTTCATTTCTATTTGTATGAAAACAGTAGAATTGTGTTTGGCAGAGTGTTTCTTTTTTTTTTATTATTATTATTATTTTTGATGATGATCTGAGCTTTGAGTTTTGAGAACTGTGTGCATAGTTCCAGTTTTTGTGTGAATGCAATGATGAAACCTAAATATAATATAATTTACACTACCCAAAATTAGTTAAGGATATTGGGATATGGGTGCATATATGTGTGTGTATGGATATTCAATAAAAGTGTAATTAAATGTGGACCAAAAATATTCACAAAACACAAAAGAAAATTCAGATATGTCACAGAATAAACAATCAAGTTAAACACTAAAATATCCCTAACTAACTTTGAGAAGTGTAATGTAATATAATATCATGTAATATAGGGCTGAGTATATCAATATTATATCATTATAATGAAATTAGACTTTATATGGTCTTGGATTTCAGATTTCATTATATGGTGATATGACGTAAGTGTTGTCTTTCCCTGGTTTTAATGTCTTTTCCTTAACTTACCAAACTGTTATACTTGTTCTAATATTTTACATTTATCTTTACCCACGTAGTTATTATATCCACATTACTGATGATTATTTGTGTTCATATTTTGTCAAAGTACCAATAGTCATCCATCAATAGTCATATTAATTCTAACCCTACAATAATGTCACAAATTTAAAGTGGAGATATTTGGTCAAACATATTGTTATTTTTGATTTTGTCGCCCAGTTCTTTAGAGGAGATTTCAAAGATATCGAGATTGCGTATTGCGATATGTCACAACATTATTTTGAGGCCATACTGGACAGCTCTCCAAACAAGTAATTTAACAAATAACAGTAACAAAACATTGTTATTCATTTTATTGAAAAAATACAGACTGCCCAGAATTATTTGTGCAAATTTTCAGCAGAATCCCAACAACACCTCTACCTTTGATTTGCTTCTGTTAATTGCTTTATGACACTTGTGTACTCGATGACGGTGAGAAGCTGCACTCACAGCCCCTGACTGTCGCTGCAGCCCCTCTCGGGGTCGTGACCTCTGCAGTGAATACAGTGAGCTGGAGCTGCACAAAGCATGAATACGACCATTATCATAAGGTGTATTGTTTACAGAGCATTGTTGTAAAATGCTGAATTGTTTAAAGCCAAAACTGTTGGCACTGCACTCTCACATTTACATGTTAGTGTGCACTTTGTGTACGTGTGTGTATGTGAGTGTGTGTGTGTGTACAGGCACTCTGTTCTCTGCTCTGTTGTGTTTGTATATGTGCAGCACACGTCTATTTCAATCGTGTGTTTGTATGATTTTTTTGTGCTCTGCATGCGGTTGCAGTGTGTGCAGCAATGATGTGTGTGTGTGGACAGAGAAGACAACATGAGGCCGGTTGTTGTGTGTTTAGCATATCAATGGCGTCCAGGGCCCCGATGACTGCTGCAGAACCACTCTGAGCTTTCTAGTACCTGTCGGCTCACCTCCACTCGCCGTATTTAAGGGGCTTTCTTGTTGCCTCGCAGAGCTGACATGAACATCTTTACTAAGGTCCCAGGATTAGCCCAACAAACCAGGTATGTTGAGAGTGGCGTGCACCAGCCGGGGGGCCCGCAGAGTCAGACCCCCCGCTCAGAGGTGTGGAGGTGGGTGGGCCTGTCCACATGCTCTGCTCTCCGTGACGCCTCCAACACCAGTTTCCCAAAATCACCTGAGGAGTGATAGGAGACATGCACACATATTGAACATTTTAGCTGCAGGTTGATGGTTTTAACTGTAAAGACTGAAGCATGACAATACTTCTAAATCAGAATGAGTCATAATCCGGAGGAGAAATGAAAACTATAATGTTTGTTGACCAGAATAACACCAACGCAATGATGATGATGATGATGATTCAATTTCACTTCAACACATCATCATTTACTTCTCGAGCTTCTCTGTGATTGTTCTATCGTCTGTTTTACACATTAACTTGTATGTTTAGAAGATGATTATTCATTAAAAATGCTTCTATATCTACAGCAAGCTGGGGTCTGTGCTCCAACGTGCCTTCTACGGGTCCAGTGGGAGGGTGAGTCAAATCATTACATGGAGTTATTTTGTTAAAGCAGCGTGTTTATGTGAACAGATGAGGTCCCTGATTGAAAATGTACTATGGTACTGAAATGTGGTCCAAAACAGTCAAAATACTTATATTATTATCTTGATTTTGTGGGGTTGTAATACTATTTTTTAAATACAAAAGATGATAAGATCATCTTAAAGTTTTATGTGAACAAATCATCTTTTAAAAATAACGCAGCGGTACGTTAGTCTCACTCTGATATCTGGTGAGCTGAGTTGTTGCAGTAGTTGTCTAGATTGTTAAAATCAGATTTCCTTCCTTTTCCTCCGTCTCTCTGTGGACTCGGAGCTTCAGAAGCTTTTGTCAGAGTGCAGAAGGAAATCCTTTAAAGGGTCAATTCACCCACTTATTCCTAATTGTTCTCCAGTCATGCAGATAATCTCACAGTTTTTTGTTATGAGATGTCTGTCTCTGAGATTTCTGCCTTCTCAACAGATCATAATTCGATGTGGCAAATACAAAAACTCTATGATTTACACACTTAAAATAATTAAGCATCAAACGTTGACTTAATTACAGCCAATGTTTCAGGCATAGTGATGTTTTGAGGGCATATTCTTTATATACCTTTGGGAGTTTGTCTGTTATTTACCTTCCAAATTGTCCTTTTCAGAGCGTTAGTCATCATTATTCAGGTCATTTTTGTCTTTTTTTGATAAATGAACATTTCTCCTCCCACTCACAGGTGACAGAACTATCCACAGCAGTGTTTACTGGAGTAATGAGTGTCAGAATGTTTAACAGACTGTTTAAAGACTTTAAAGAATGAAACTCAATCAAGTAGACTACTGAGAAAGAAAGAGGATGCACCCTTCTGCACTTCACTTAACAGAATTAACGTTTAAAATTCCCAGAAGTGTAAAACTTATATTTGTGTTGCAGATGAATGTAATATGTATAAAAATGCTCATTAATAAGAAAACCTGAGTGAAGGTCGATCGCAGCAGTCTCTGTATATTTACTGTTTCTCCTGTCCTCAGGTGACCCTTTTCGAGCAGAGGAACTTTGCCGGCAGACGGCTGGACCTGAGTTCTGACTGCTCCAGGCTCAGTGAAAAGAACTTCCCAGAGAGATGTAACTCTGTGCAGGTGGAGAGTGGAGCGTAAGTATACATCACCACCACCACCCAAAGTGAACGACTGCAATAAACAGCATCTGTAGCCTTCACATGAACTTTCACATGTTTTAAACCATTTAAAGAAAGGAACTAGCAGAATCAAATATAAACAAATGTCCATGAAGTTTGGTGGTGAGATTAGCCTTGGGCCAAGAAAGTGATCCAACACTGAGATTATTCTCACAATGAGACATTTATTCAAAGTCAGACATGAATCCACACGTCGTATCCAGTCAGGTAAAACTCTGTCCGGACATCGAAATTAAAAGTGCATGAAAAGTTCAACGTTCAAAGTTGTTTTTATTGCCTCCTGAAAGAGAGAACTGGTTTGGACTAAACACAGATGTTTTAAAATGACACTTAAAGTCACTGAAATGCAGCTGAAACAAGAGTTATGTGTGTTTTAGACATTTAAAAATATGTTTTCAAACTTAAATGTGATGTATGTGTGTTTTTCTATATATTAACATGTAGTGAGGATCTGATTTAAAATAAAATATATTGAACAATAGTGGTATGTCATGTTAACGTTTTTTTTTAAAAAACAGGCACTTATATATATATGGCTCGTCAAACCAGTACTGGGCTTGGGGTCATATTTGTGATATTTGTGACACAAGTTTTGAATCGCTCATGACTTCCTCTGTCCACCAAACTTCATGGAAATAAGTGTACTGGAAATCCTCCTCTAGTTCTGCAGGGACTGTAAATAAATCACTTAAACTTGATTTTGCTTTGAATCTTTTCTCTCCTCTCCCTCTTGATTTTTCTAAAGATGGATCGGTTACGAGCATGACAACTTCCGGGGCCGTCAGTACCTGTGGGACATGTCCGAGCGGGGAGAGTACAACTGCTACGACAAGTGGTGTGCTCAGGTGGACCATGTCTCCTCCGTCCGTGCTGTCAAACAGGTGAGACGTGAAGTTAAAGTTCAGACAGACAGACAGACAGACAGACGGTCGTTAGTCATTGAAGCTGCAACACTCAAAGCACAGATCCCTCCTCTGTGGCTCTTCCTGAGGTTTAAAGTCCAGTGTAAAGCCCACTAAGACAATGTCATTGTGATTTTGGGCTGTATGTTGGTTTAAAAGGATTTTAAAGCTCTACTGTACCTGATGCAACGTATTCAGAAACACATTCACAACATTCACTCACTGACAGTTTCTCTGTTTGTTTCTGTTGTTTCCAGGACAACAACCCAGCCAAAGCTCAGCTGTTTGAGCGGGCCGGCTTCTCTGGTAAGAAGATGGAGATCCAGGACGACATCCCAAACCTGATGAGCCGTTACAGCCTCAACAGAGCCGCCTCCATCCGCGTGCTCGGAGGAGCGTAAGTGGATCATCAGACCCACCTGGTCTCTTTCACTCCCAATCAAAACAGCACAGGATTAAACCTTAAGTCTCAAATCTTCTGAAACCAACTGCATGTTGAGGAAACAGTCTCACCACAGTGTCCATGATGTAGCTGCTCTGGATTTTCCATGATTATCACATGATCTTCCTCAGAAGATGGAGTTAGCTCATCGCCTCTGAATTGTAGATTTTCAAATGTATTTTATTTTTTGAGCACTTTAAGTGTAAAGCAAACTACTTCTGCTGATGAAGATTGAGATATTATGACCAAAAGCTCCAGAACAGCTGTTCAATGAACCTTGTGGCTAGTTTGTTTTCTCAGTAATTTTTCAAATCACAAAGCCGACCATTTAAACTGAATGTATCGTCTACTGCAAGCCAGAACCAAAAGTGATGTTTTAAATGTCTTTTGTTGTAAGAAAATATTTGTCTCAAACCCAAAGATACCTCACTGACCATCATATATGGCAAGAAAAGACAATGAATCCTCAAATTTGAGAAGCTGGAACCAGAATTTTAGCATTTTTGCTTGAAAAATGATTGAAACAATTAGTCAATTATCAAAATAATTAGATTTCCCTAATTCGTCACAGCTCTGCTTTAATGTTGGAATTCAGTCTTGAGTTAAGTCTCACAGGAGTCCAGATCCGTCTGAAGTCCTCCATTTTGTCACTTAAAGGAGAGTTCAGCCAAAAATCAGCATTCAGTCATCACCTCCTCCTCCATGCTGATGGAAAGTCAGGTCAAGTTTCATAGTCCACAGAACATTTCTGGAGCTTCACAGCAAAACAGCGCTGCAGCATTCTGATAAACAGCTGAAGGAGCTGGAGACTTGATTTAAAATGGAGGAAAAATAAAATAAAATGGCTCCTTACAGTCAACAGAACACTGATCCGTCCCTCCTCCCTGTGTCTGTAGGTGGGTGGTGTATCAGGAGCCAAACTACAGAGGACCTCATTACGTCCTGGAGAAGCGGGACTACAACAACTTCTCTGACTGGGGCAGCCAGAACAACACTGTGGGCTCCATGCGCAGAGTCCGCTTCAACTAAACACCAACACCACCTCTGATCTGAGTCCTGCCAGCAGGACACCCCCATCGTCGCACACATGAAACCTGTCAGCTTTACACAGACATCACCTATTTTAGTAATAAACTGTAAAAAGACAACTGTTTGTGTTTTTGTGATTTGATTACTTTTCATTATGGACGGTGTTTGACTCTTTTGGTCTGGGAAAGGTTTAATACTGTGGAACTGCTTGTATCACCTCCAAAAGTCCATAATAGCTTTTTTAACAACAGTATTTCCATTTTGCGCTACTATATACTTCCACTGCACTACATTTTGGAGGTAAACATTGGACTTTTAACTCCATCACATTTATATAAAAGTGCAATTTTTAAGAATTTTAGTTTAATATCCCAAAAAACAACTAAAGTCATCAACATATTGTGAAGAAATAACTGTTGACATTATGTCAAAGACGTCTTTATGTTGTGCTGCAGAGATATCTACTGAAGTTAGCATGCTAACCAGCTAGCCCCAGCACCAACTTTCTGGCTAGCTGCACAGCTAACTTGGCTAACAAGCTAACTGTAGCTACAGTCATAAAGAGAATACAGTTAGCAGCAGTTAGCGAGTCTGGTCATACACTGCCCCTATTTAATTGAGTTCAACAGGTGGCCAATTCTTACATATTGCACCTTTAATAACTTTAGTTACTTTGCGGATTACACACTGCATCAAAGCTGCAGCACACATTTTTTAATTTATTTTAACGGTAATCAGATTTTTTTTTTAAAGAAGAAGAAAGAAAGAAAGAAAGAAAGAAAGAAAGAAAGAAAGAAAGAAAGAAAGCACTGATTCTGATAATTGGAAAAATACTGAACATTGAATCTGATATTAGGTCGGCTGACGACCAGTTAAACCCATAGTTCATAATATATGAATACACGTAAATATGTGCAATACAATTAATTAATTTACTACTTATGTAGCTTGTGTGTTACACAGCGCAACCCTGTGGCCCTTCCGGTTTCCCTCATGGGAACTTATTTGATCAAACCTTTGTGTGTTAGTGATGAAGAGAGACACAAAATGTATTGATCCTGTTTGAATTGTGTTATAAATCACACACATGATGTTTGTCATCAAACTACTGAAACATCAGACTGTGACGTCATTATAAAGACGACAGCCTCGTTAGTGACGTCGTCTCCTGACTTAAACATTGTAGAGCTGCTCCTGTTTATCAGCAGCTCACAGAACTGAACCAGAACCAACTCTCCTTTCACAGAACTGCAGTTGTCAATATGAGCAGATTTACTGTGATGTTCATGTTTTTTACGAGCTTTTCTGAGTCCAGTCGGCTCCATGTTGGTGTTGATGAGACGATGTAGTTGATTGAGCACTTTAACACAAAACTACATAAGATCTGACTTTAATTACAACAAACTGACACTTTATTGACCTGAAATATCTTTTAAACTGACAAACATCGTGTGTGATTCATGACACAATTCAAACAGGATCAATAAATTATTTGTCTCTTCGTTCACTAACATACAGAGTTATTCTGAATTAAGGTCCCATGAGGTCGTGACTTCAGCTCTCTATAAAAGATGTCTGTAAAACACTTTTAAGTGCAAAGAAGCTCAATTATGACTCTTTCTATTATGATTCTTTGATCCATGTGATTTAAAAATCTGTGATATCATCTCAGTGTGAAGTCAGTGAGCTGCACAACCAGGAAGTAAACTGCAGAGCTGGAAACAGAAAGTCTCACTGAACTGAACAGGTGTTATCTGTGTGTTCAGTGTCTGGTTTTATTATGAATCTTAATCTTAATCTCTAAAAGTTATCAAATGTTATACATTTGTATTTAGTGTAGGAGCTAATTATCAAACAGCCGCAGTGAGGACGACTGACAGTTTGGCTCTTGACTCCAAAATAAAGTGAGCACAACACTAAATCCAAAATTAATGCTTTTATTCTGAAGGGGGCGGTATAATAAAGATACATTTAAAATATTTTCATGTAATCACATAAAAAATATTACATCAGGACACAACAGTACATATTGAAGAGTAAAATATCTTAATATGAAGTCAGTCATTTTCTAATGTGAGAGGACTCTGATGTGTTTGATGTCTCAGAAGGATTTTAATATTATAACTGAGCTCATTTCACATTATAAAGTCCAAGGCAGCAGTTTTTAAACTAGTTACTCTTCAAAATGTATGTATGTATAAATCATCTGTATAATTTTCTGTATGAACATCATTGATTATCAGTTAAAAATCACAGTGAAGTTCAGCCACATGAAGAACTAAATCTTCATGAAAGACAAACGAGCAGCATCTTCACACTTTGCTGGTCTTGTTTCCACACGGTGACCTATTGAAAGGGGAAGATGGAGACGTCGTGTTGGCGTTTGACTTCTCAAAGTCTGCCAGCAGCTTCTGTGCCCATCTCCAGCTGTCATCGATACAGATCTGGACATCGCACACAGTTGTGACTCTGTAAGAAACATAACACACATCGTTAGAGGATCCCGTCACAACTGTTTCTTCTCCCGTGAATCATCTGACGAGCCTCAGATGTGACAGATGTGATTGTAACACAACCTTTTGACACTTTAAGTGGATTTTGCTGCCACTTCTTTTGTACTTAAGGTTTTGAGGGCAGTTTTCTAAGTTTCTAAGTTGTTTTATTTTGCATTTCTAATGCTTTAAATGTAGTGGTGAAAATATCACTGTATATATGTGAATATATCAGAAACAGTAAATGATTAATTGAAGTAAAAGTACTTTTCACAGTTTCAGTCACAGTCGACCTGCAGGTACAATAACTACAATAACAGCTCCCTCTTGTGGAGAGTCTTCAAACTACTAGAGATTCATTTATTACTGAGTTATTACTCAATAAAAATATAATTGTTAAGATGTTATTATTATTTGTATCTCTTTGTCTGGTATTTAGAGATTCTGTTACTTTACTTGAGTATTTTCAGTAAATATTGTACGTTTTTACTTTATTCCTGAACTCTTTCCATCAGCATGGAGTGAGGAGATGATGACTGTTCCTTCCTCCTCTCATTAATCAATAAGTTCTTCAGTTTAAAATCAATAAACGATGCACCGTCTGTTAATACTCACATGATTGATGTGACTTGACACTTGCTGTTGCTCCTCGCGACGTTCTGGATCTTTGCTCTGGGAACAGGTATCTTAGTGACTTTTTCACAGCAGAGTTGTTTATCGAACCCTGGTGCGACTTGAGCTGTGAACACACACATGGACACACACATTTAATACTCAGTCTGCAGGTTGGATTGACAGACAGCTCACAGAGACTCAAAGCAGAGGGACTGACCTGCAGAGATGTGATGCAGGAGGCAGATCAGAGCCAGCAGAGCGAAGGTCAGCAGAGTCTTCATGTTTCCTGATGGACAGACGAGCTTCTGTTTGAAGGAAGGTCTTTAATCTTCAGTTGATCTGAGTCCAGAGCTGATCTGAGTCCAGAGCTGATCTGCGTTCAGAGCTGATCTGAGCTGCTTTTATACTCACATCAGCTCTGTTCTCAGAATCACATCTGTTTCCTCTGCTTCTCTTTTCTTGCTTTCTGCTCACTCAGGTTTTTTCTGCTCTATGGAGAAAGTGGTTTCAGTGGTACTTGATTACATTCATGGGTTTTTTGATTCAATTCAAGTTTCACTTCGTTTCCATCAGAAAAAGCGGAACAGAGTTTCTAAAAACAAACTGTCACTGTTCTCTCTCACACACATAAAAAATAAACACCTCTTACTTCATTATTCTCATCATGAAATAATATCTAATGAGGAAAATCACCATCTGCCTCACACTGCAACACATCTCCTTGTTGATTGTTGTCGCTGTCATGCTGGTCAGTGGCTGTGTGAAGTCGTTGGACATTGTGCACAATATTCTTGTTGTCTGCATTATTCTGCACAAACACTCAAAATTCCTACAACTTCAAAATAACTTTTCAAATGTGAACTTAAAAACAAACTCAATCAAAACCAGCGAGACGTTAGTGAGCAGTAAACATTGTTACATTGTTACGGAAACTTAACTCCCAAATCAATTTTCAGGTTTTATTATGTTAAACACACAAAGTGAAAATGCAAACAGAAAACTAACTTCCCTTTAGAAGAACAAGGAGGCCGGTGGCACTACACAAACAAGTTTCCACTAACAGAAAAACACTAGAAGATTCAGTCTGCTCCCACGACTCTGGCCCAGCTTAAATCATTCCCCTGATTAACAACCCACACACACAACCACTGATGGCTCTTAGGCCGTAACAACCATTATGATTCATATTCAGTTTACTTTATTCATTTTATTGATGAAATAGAAGTGATGGTAGTTGTAGAGGCAGATGGATTATCTCAACAAAGTGCTCACTAAAACAGATTTTAACACATTTGTGCTCAAATTCTGAGAAAATAATTATTTTGTGCATAAAAAAAGTCTTAAATCTTGAAACAAAGTGTTGTTTGTTCTGTGCGTCCTGACAGTTTGAGGGCAGGGGATCTTTATTATTCTACATAAACCACAACTTCTTCATTGTCACAGCTCTGTATTTTGACGGCTTAGAATTGATCAACACAATCGTTCGTGGGAACAGATGAGGAAGTGAAACACAAAGATTTCTGTTTATTCACATTAACTTCAACCAGTGAAGAGTAGTGCCAGACAGACGCTGCACAAGCAGACTGGTAAAAGTAGAAGTGCTGAAGGACATTTGTGGTCAAAGCTGGCACATTTGTTGAGTCTCATTCCCAGGACATCAGTTTCACCACTAACAACTCAAACCTCAAAAACAAGTTCTACAGGAACTGAAAGGACATCTTAAAACTGCAAACTGAGTACATTTACTCAAGTATCAGTCGTGCTGGTGGCTCCACCTCCACAACTTTAAGTCAAAGATTTTTGCCAGTTTAACTCACCTGTGTTGTTAAGATACTGAATCATTGTCACACTTTTATATTCAACTTGTGCAGAATCTTATTTTTTGCAGCCATAATGATACAAGTTCAACATGTTGTCTTTGAGGAATGGTGGTACATGTAATATACATGGAAACAAGAGTGTGGTTCCTGGTGGAAGAGAAAGTGTATAAGTGGTGATTTAGCAGACTGAGTGCTGGTGTGGGTGAACCGTTGCTGGCTGGGATGGGGAGTCCAGGAAAGTGTTAGTGACCAGGTTCCCGTGGTCGGGGCTTGTTTGATGGTAAAACAAAAGCTGTCAACCACACAAACTTTACGCACACTAGACAAAGATACTTACATTTGATAGTGTCTCATGTAGGATATTTTAAACACCATCTTTACTTTTACAAGACTGCACTACATGCAAAAAGTTCTCAGGTCGAGATCAGCAGTTAAATATAAAACTGCAGCCAAATCCAGATAAAAACAAAACTCAGATGTTAGAGTATTTGAAGTGTTTTATTTAGCTTTATGGACAAAGTAGACACAAGTCTGAGATCAACTCCATGTACACTATAAGTGCAAATTATGCACAATGTAAACAAGATTCAACTAAAAATACAGAACACACACGGCAACAAATATTTAAGACACACAAAAATAAGGCACTCGTGTCACCCATGAGGAGGCTACAGCTTAAATAAAACCATGTAGTGAGAAACTCTTCAAACTTTAGAGAATTTTCTAGCAACTTTGTTGCAAACAACTTCTGATTGGAAGCTGTGCAAACGTCTCCACTCCGGCTCGACTGACGGTGCAGCAAACACGAACGATTAAAAGCAACAAACCACAAAGCTTCGATCAAAAATTATAAAAACATTTTATTAAAAAACTAGTCAAGTTTCTCCATAGTGATCATCTAAAAATAAAGTGCAAGTGAAACGTCCTCTGATGAAAAGGAAGTTGGTCTCAGGGGTTGTTGAGCAGCGCAGCGGCCAAGTTCTTGACGATTGACGACTTCAGCTGAGGGATGAGGCTGATCTTCATCAGCTTGCTGCTCGAGTACTTTCTCTTCACAGCCTGCAGAGGAACAGTGTTTGAGTTCGTGTTCAACGCAAAATCAGAAGTTCTTGTTCTTTTAGTTGATCAGCTCACCTGGAACTTTGTCTTCCCCTCAGTCACCGTCACAACGTTTTTGGCGATGTGCTGCATGATCGGCTTCAGATGGACCTCGTCATAAGTTGAGTAGTGCTGCTGTGTGGTAGACTGAGACGAGACGGACCAGTTATAAACCACCAAGAGGCAAAATACAGACATGAAACCAGTCGCTTGAAGTCCAGCAACTCACCCACGGCAGCCCTTCGAGCAGCAGCTGGGAGAGACACAGCGCGGCGGCAGCGATCTCAGAGGGCCGATAGTGAACCATGTCGTAGTCGATGAGGGTCAACTCCATCAGGTACTTGGCCAGTGTGTGTCTCTCTACATCAGACTGAGAAACGACCACTGTCAGACATTGTCACACAACAAAAAGGTCGGCTACGCTTGCGAGCACGTGTTAGTCTGCAGTACTGGCAAATTAAGATACATTCTAAGCAGATGAAATTAAATAATGGTCTCAGGAAAACAAAACTCCTGCTCCGTTATTCAAGACAAAATCTGCTCAACTGACCTTTATTGCAGAGAATTTCATTCTTGTTACACAACAAGTGGCCACAGATCTCCTGACTTAAGAATCACATTTGTATTGTGAGAAAAGTAAAGAGTTGAGCAACATTTTGTCGGACGCGACTAGGGAATAATTTTTTGATATTTATACCAATGCCATCATCGGTTCGATTCTTTATGGAGTCCTGATCAGTTTTAGCAACAGTCATAATCTAAAAATGGATGAAATAATATTTTTATCATGCGTGTGTCCCCTAGTAAATCCAAGGCTCAACATTAAACTGATCACTTCCCTTCAAAATACTGCCGCAACTCACACTGGCCACCTTGGACGCCCGTCTGAGGAAGTGTAGAGGAAGAGGACGTCCGAGCTCAAAGTTCAGGGTCTTCAGAACCACCTGCTCCATCTCCAGAATCTGAGCCTTTGTAAACGCGTTGTCAGTGATGTAGGCGAAGTCTCCGACCTCTGGAGCGTACATCTCCTCGTATTTACAGGCCACCAGCATGGCGGTCACACCAACAAGCTGCAGCTTCCTGCGAGAGACCGGCTGGACCTGCAGCACAGGGGGAAGGTTTTCACACAGCTCACAAAACACAAAGACAGAAAAATCAAACTGCTGAGACGGTTCTCACCTGCAGGAATCGATCCAGGACTGCAACTGTGAGGTACAGAGTCTCCTGCAGCAGCTGGAACCTGGAGTGAACCTGGACCAGCCAGTCGATCAGAAGAGCTCGCATGCGTTCAGTGATCTCATAACCCTGCATGTAGTTGGCTCGTACAGCCTGCTGCTCCTGTGGAGACGGAGCCATGAGGACAAAGTACAACACGATGCAGAGCGAGTCTGAATGATGGAGGGGATATATTACCTCCAGGACGTGGAGATATTTATAGATATCTTTGACGTATTGTGAGCAGAGCTGCGGCTGGTCTGCGTCCTGCTCGTCCACGTCCTGCACGGTGAGCAGCGCCTCAGAGAAAGCCTGGCACAGCGCCTCCTCCTCCTTCATGGACACGTCAGCCGACTCCTCCGAGACCGAGGGGAGAGGGTCTGCAGGAGCCGGGACCTGGACCTGGACCACTGGATGCACCGCCTGGACCGCGGTGGGTTTAGTGTTTTGGGCACAAGATGGTTTGGATGATGCTTTGGCTCGTCCCGGCCTCTGAGGACACATTACACATGCAAACTGAACATGAGTGAACACATGAGCATTAATGTGCCTCTGCAACAGTCTCCACTCTTCAGGAAAAACCTCAACAAGACTTTTAATGCACAAAAGGTGTCCACATACTTCTGGCCACACATCACTGCACGTGTCGGGTCATTTTGTGGCTCTCAGCTCTGACAACAGGTGAAACTTGACAGACTGCTGCTGCTCAGTTACCTTCGTGTTGACCGCTGCTGCAGTGAAGTTGGTGATCTCTCCCAGAGCTGCTCTCCTCGGACCCGCTGCGGTGCTTTTCACCATCTTCACCGGGTTTTCTGCGGCTGGAAGCTGCTGAAAGACGAGGACACGCAGCTTAAACACCTCAGAGAAGCGTGAGAAACGTTTTCTGGCGTAAAAGACTCATAAAACCACAAAACGCCGAGCGAGAAGCAGGTTAGCTAACGATGCTAGCTAGCGGAGCTACCTGTAGCAGGCAGCTAACGCAGCGACAGTGAAGTAACTTCAGCGGACTCACCACACCCAGAACTTCCACTGACGACATGTTGACCGTCGGAACCAACGAGTCCAAACTGCGGCTTCAAGAAACGACACGGAGATTTATTCAGCGAGCGGCTCAGTTCAGCGACACGATCCGTGACCAGCGGTGAGTTTCTGCAGGTAAACAACCCGGAGACGAGCGGCTTTCAAATAGCGCTCCGCCGAATCTGATTGGCTGCTGCTCCGGAGGGACGCTCCTGATTGGCTGACGGACGTGGGGTTAAAAGTTCAATTTACGGACTTTAAAAAGCGAAAAATAATAAAAATAAATAAATAAATAGATAAATAAATAAATAACTCTAACATGATGATGATGATAATTATACATATTTTATTATTGTTGTTTTAATTTTTATTATTACTATAAATTAAATGCATTTTCAGGAGTATCCACAATGTTTTCTTTATTTTTTAAACTGTTTCATTCATAAACATAAACACGTTTCTAAATTCATGGATTCATCTTTTGCATGCAGACCTGTGATATGGTACACACATAGCTTAGCTTGTGCTAATTAGCCAATTAGATGATAGAAAAAATCTGCTTGCCTTTCATTTAAATTTAGATCAACAAGTAAAATGTACAAGAAAATGTATGTTAGGGAGCAGTCTTTGTAAATTATTTTAATAGCTCGTGATATTGCCATTACATGAAATTTCTTTTGTCTGTTATGATTGAAAAACACGCAAAGAAAGAAAAGAAATCTCACAGCCAAAAGTTGTAACCCAGAAATTCAGACTAAATCCTCTCACATATAAATTGTGTCCCCTTGTAATTATGAGCATGAACCGAAATTCAAATCTAAAAGTTCTCAACACTTGATTTCGTCTTTAAATCCAGGATTTATAATCACAAAGTCACACATTGGACCTCCAAAAACTTCACAAAAGCAGCACAAAATGTACTTTATTACATCTTTCAGAAGAAACACACGTAAATCTATTGAAAACTGAAAACTACATGGAAAGAGGGTGAATTCAATCACTTTCAAGTTCTTTCAGAGCTCAAAATTGTCATGTTTTTGTAGGAAGTCTGGTCAAAATAACACACAGCTTTATTGCTTTATTTCCATTGATACTTCTGTTTCCTGGTGACATATTACCGTTATCACATCTCAGCCATCGTCTATACAAGAAGCAGAAGTAGTTGCCAGCATTCAGGACAAGATGCTTATGGATTATAAGAAACATCATACAGACAGTATGTATACGTCTGATTCCCATTAACTAGGCCACTAAACCCACAGCTCACTGTTTCCTATATGAAATAACAGGAAAACATCTATCGGCTCCTGTTTAAGCATTTATTGAGATCAATCGCTGAATAGCTGCATCAGGAAAAATCTATAGAATTTCAAAATAAGACAGTTTGTAATCAAATTTAAGCCTCATCAATCTGTTCAAGCCTGGATGTCTTTTATTTTAGAAACAATCATTCATCCATATATTTATCTGTTATGTTATTTCAGCCACTGCAAAGATTAAATTATCTTGTCGATAGGTTGTTTCAGATAAGAGTCGACGTCCGGAGTTCACAGGGATGACCAGTTTTATTTCTTTAAAGGAAAGCAGTTTGAGTATCTTCCTATCTGAAAGCCGTACGGCAGCCGTGTCCTCGACATTTCAATACATCAACAGTACAAAAATACATGATCCCAATGGACGGTTGCATTATGTAAAGCTCCTCTTCATGTAGAAACACCACGGTGACAGAGGATTTAAGCAGTTTTATTTTACTGTGTGATGAGAAAGCAGCCGAGCACATTTAAAGGAGATGTCGGGTAATTTTCTACATTTTCATAAGTGTCAACAAATCCCATGAAATGATAAAAATCAACAATGATGCTCTTGTGATTCATTGGTGACTCACTAGAGCACCAAATGTGTGTTAATCCGCCTCCGAAAATAGTCCCTGAGAAATCTCCTCCTGTTTGAGTAACTTTTGTTAAAAACGACAGTGAGCAACTGTTACTGAACCCTTTTCCTTTTTTAAGTGAAACTTTATACTGTGTGTACTGTTTTTTTACTTCTCGGAGAGTCACAGAGATGCTGGGAGATCAACCGACACATATCCTGGTTTTGGTCTTTCACAGGATTTGATGAAAACAAGAAAAATACAGAATATCACCAGCCTCGTCCTTTAAGATTGTATAAATCCAGTAAAATTAACTTGAGTGAGGAATGATTGATGAAAATGTGTTGAAAAAAGTCTGAAGTACCTAAAATGTTCCAGGCACAAACAACCTTTCACACAGTTAAACATCAGGGGAATGAAACAGAGAAGAGTTTTTGTGGAGTCGACCAAAGTTCAGCCTGTGATCCACTGCCGAGTTACAACGACGTACAAAATAAGTGTCTTGGTGATGTTACCGTATGATCTGCAGATGGCAGGACGCATGTGTTTTACTCCTTATTATCTCTACATATCTTTAAATTTGTTGCCTTCTCAGTTACATCAATGTGACTGAAAATGCGAGTACATCAGTTTAACCCAACTGAAAGGGATTTTTATAAAAAAGTTCACAATATTTTTTATTTTATTCAGTTGCTAATTCAACAGCTGCATAAAGCGACATATTCCTGAAAAAACATCACAATTGATTCTATCTAATATCACGTTGGAGCGTCGGTCGACTAAAACAACCTGAAACATCTTTGTGTTGTGACAAATTACTTGTTTTTTTCACTATTTTCTTCCAGCACCAGTGTGAAGGATTTAGTGGCATCTAGCAGCATGTTGCAGATTGCAAACCAACTGAACACCCCTCGTCTCACCCTCGCCTACAGTGCTCACTAAAAACACAAAAAACATGAAAGTCCCTCTCTAGAGCTGTTGGGTTTGTCTGTTCTGGGCTACTGTAGAAACATGGCGGACTCTGTCGATATAAAAGACTCATTCTAAAGTAGCGAAAACACTACGCTTCTTCAATCATGAGGATTATATTCTATTTGTGCCAGAAGATCCTCCTAAATCCTGCACACTGGACTTTAAATCGATGAATCGTCGAAATGACTGGCAGATTAACTGATGTGGATCATCGTTAGCTGCAGCCTCGGTGCCTTCAGCCAATGCCGATCTCTAAATTTAGTTACAGACAGCTGACAGATCACAGGAAGAACCAGAACGAGTTCAGAAACAGAACAAAATGCAGATGTATTCATACATTAGTGAATCAAATGCTGCGGCCTTTGGTAAAAACATCTCAACACATCTGAACATCTGTGGGAGATTTCAGAGCGACACGTTTGGCAGCACTCACACCACCATCATCAAAACAACACATGAGGAAACGTTGCATATAAAGATGGTGTTTATCCCTCCAGAAGAGCTCAGAGACTTGGAGAAGAAAAATTAAAAATTAAATCTTTAATTTGTAGTTAATCTTAAACTCACACATGATCCTTCAGCTGGCTGGCATTGTTACAGAGTTTCAGTCAAAAACATAATTCATGTAGAAAACATGTGGAGACGCTGCTAGCAGAGCGCTAACAGAGCCTCGTTAGCTCTCTGCTACATCATTAAACCTCACCTTAGTTACTGTTTGTGTCGTTGTGGAGACACAAACAGAACAAACAGGAAGTCTCCTTCAGTCTTCAATTTTAACCGTCACTCTGAAATTCACCGTGAAGAAAACAAATCATTTGGAGTTTGATTTTTGTTGTTTTCTGATCCGAAACAGATAATCAGGAGACAAACGATGACCCAGCATCTCTGGCCTTAACATTTATTCTGCAGTATTCTGTAGGGTGGATGGTTTGGAACAATTCCTAAAAACACAATCAGTTGCCGTTTTGGTTCATCTGAAGATACTCATTGTGTAGTTTCTCCTGGGCCTCGTAGAGCTTACGCAGCTTCTTGGCCTGACCTTTGCTCAGCTCCTTCCCTTCAGCATCGTGCGTGGGGAAACCCTGTGACAGCAAGAAACAACAGGAAAATTAATCTCGGCAAAAGAAAAAAATCTTGGAAGGAGCAATACAATGAGTGAAAAGTACGTGAGAGATTTACCGTTTCATCAAACTGGGAGTACTTGTCAGTTTCTGTGCGAAACATTTCACATGGAGGGACCTTCATCTTTGCCAGTTTAGCCATCTAGAAGAGGAAAAGAAGAGTGAGTGAGTGAATGTGTTCATCATCAGAGAAACAAAAGAAGAGGACTAAACGTCTCTTTAAGGAAACATGTGATCGACCTCTTGCTCTTGTTTCTTCCTGGCAGCTTCTTCCTTCTTCTTTTTCTTCTCTTCTTCGATCTGAGAAAGAAGAAAACAAAAGTTACAGATAATCTTTATGTTAGAAATGAGCAATGAAGACTCACACAGAGCTTCTTTACGGGGCAGAGTTATTGGTATCCAGTTTTTGAAGTTTTTATAACAGACATGACAGTGTTTCCTCTCCTCCTCCTCCTCCTCACCTTCGTCTTCTCCTCTCGCTCCTTCAGTAATGTCTCCTTGTCCACCAGCTTCACCACAGTGGGCAGACCTGTAACAGAGTCACATTGTGTCATCAAGAGCTTAAGATTTATTTTCCTGGAACAAAACATATTATAACAACAAAATATTTACCTTCGTGATCTTCCAGTCGGACTCCCAGCTCCGGTAATGTGTGGTCACGGACAACATCACACAGCTGCAGCAACTCCATCACTACATCGGATTTAAATAAGGACTTTAATATGACCCAGAAGATTAACTCTTAGGGTAAAGTGTTGCCGTAATGATAAGTAGAAAACATTATTAGCAGCTTTTAGGACACCACGTCTTACCTTTCTGCTCTCGGGCGATTTTGCGGACTCCCTCTCTGAAGTCCGACAGCACAGAGAGGTACGGCATCACCGTGCTCTCCAGCTGAGAAACAATACGAACAATATTTTACTACGTGTGGTTTAAATACTCAGATTAAAAATGTAAATCTGAGCATGAAGCATTTTGTGTCTGTGACTGCAGGTTTTGATTTAGAGCAATTTGCTTTGACAAAACACTGTCCAAAATGTCATCAAGACACATTGAGGCCTCGTCTGCATGTGCACGGACATTTTTGAAAACACATTATTTCCTCCGCCGAGTTGGTCACTTAAACATAGGTAACGTTTCAAAGGAAAATAAGCTCACTGCACATATGATATTATTACTCTATACAAAATGTTCTTCTCAGGTATTTGTTGTAACATTGATGGAGACTTTATCGCCACCTACTGGCCCAACACGCCTGTTTAACTGTTTGGAATAGTTTCTGCATTCTTGTGTAAACAAAGATGATGTGGAGAGGATTTTTTGTGTGTATGTGTAGACAAGTTGTTAGTCATTCAGTGAAAGGAAATCCTAGAAGGATGAGGCAGGAATCAGAGTTTATGTTTGCAAAAATAAATGGAGCCAAAAATGAACTCGTCTGAATCAGTATGAGACATCAGGTGTGTGTTTGATGTGAGAAAAAAAACAGTGAAAACACAGAAAGTGTCTCTTTACTTACGTCAACGTTCTGACTTTGTCCTCCCACTGGGAAACCGATGGACCCCGATTCTTCAATGGCACCAAATATCTAAAAGACAACAGACACAAGTCACACTACAGTCACTGCTCATATAAAACATTACAGTTACAGTTACACTGTTTGAAGCTAGAAAGGTGGCAGGGTCCGCCACATATAAACAAAGTAAAACAGTATAAATTGTGTCCTTTAAGGTCAGTTTGTTTGTTTAGGCTGAAAAAAATAATCAGTCAATGAAAATCTTTCTCATCTCATTAAAATGTGTTCCCCAAACCTACAGACTGCTCCTTTAATTTATCTTTTTTAAGTTTAAAAAGTAACACACAGCCTGAGTGTCCAGCCTACACTGCCATCTAGTGGTGACTACATAATCTGCTCCCAGCGTGGTACACAATAAAGACTTTCACACACATTGTATACAGTGTGACACTCCAGAGTCTCTGCAAACATACCAACGCTGCAACTTAAGATTCTTTCATTATCGATTAATCTGCTGATCATTTTTATAATATGTTGATTTATTGTTTACTCTATAAAATGCAAAAAAAGGGAAAATGCTCTTCACAATTTCCAGTGAAGGAATGAACATCTACTCAAGTACAATTTCGATGTACGTATGTTTTACAACACTGACAATTTTCTTAAATGTTCTTACTTTCTGTTATCAGCGCAGAGATCAGGCTACTGTACAACACTACTTCACAGCCAGTAGTACATGTGTTGGGTGTGGTAAGAAGTTCATGTTTCTCAAAGTTGCTCTTTCACTTACGTACCAGTTTTACGTGCAGAAGCATACGACTGTCTGTGGAGATCGACAGGAAGTTAAAGCAGTTAAAACTTGCTCACCTTCAGCATGTTGGTGAGATACACGGCGATACTCTCCACCAGCAGGCGGTTGGGTCTCAGCTTGGCGTTCTTCCTGCTGGCGATGTAGCTGTTGCTCTGACCGACCAGAACTCTCATCTCCTCCATGACGGTGCGAGTGTCCACGTTGTCACACAGAGCCTCGTGGATGGCAAACTTCCTGTCGTAGAAACTACAGAACACAAGACACCATTAGCTTTTAGTGGAGAACTTGACTGTTTTGTTTAATTCGAAAGGCAGATCTTCTTCTTTCTTAATCTTTCCTGTATTAAGACCTTCAGATGTCTCAGCTTCAGGAGGTTTATCTGCTTCTACTCCATGTTTAATCCATCACTCTCATTATCACACTCTTACCTGTTGTTGAGCTCCATCTCCTCCACCTCCCACTTCTCAAACCGACCGGTGAGGTCAGTGGGAGAGCGCAGGATGTCTTTCACATTCAGGAAGAACTCCTGTTAGATGAGAAGGACACAAAACAGCAGATTAATAAAAAAAAAAACAGAGACAAACCTCAAGAATTATACCAAACAATCTGTCACATCGTCACCTACATTCATGAACTTCTCGTACTGGACGGCTGACTCCATTGTGTTGGAAGAGTAGTCCAGGGTGTCTTTCCAGGAATGCATCAAGAAAGCCAGACGGAGCTGACGAGCTGCAGGACAGCGAAATGACGACAGTTAAACCCGCAACTATAACTGATAAATTATTGAAATTTATGACATTTGACGGAGCGTTTTCTAGCTCTTCTAGCACTATTTCAGTGCAAACCTGTGTGCTCAGACAAGCATGGGCTACTCGAGTTAGTGAGTGAAAAAATGTAAAGTTTTAGCCTGTAGTTAGAATTATTTCACGTCTCTACAACATTAATGACATCCAGCTGAAGCAGACAAGTCACCTGTGTTCTTTGCCAAAGCGTCTTTAATGGTGATAAAGTTCTTCAGAGATTTGGACATCTTGCAGCCGGCGATCGTCAGGTGACCGGTGTGGAGGAAGTATCGGACCCAGTGATCGTTCTCAAAGAAAGCCTGCGAGGAGAAGAACCAGCGGTGGTCAACATCTGGGTTTTACTTTCTTTTTGACCGGTCCTTAAATTCACTACAGTTAATCAGCTGTTTTGTGACTTGCTGCCTCCATGTCTCAAACTCTGGCTGGTGAAAATACTTGAAGACAAACAGAACACAATTTTTTATTAAGTGACAAAGACAGACTTTGATTGCGTACCTCAGCCTGAGCCAACTCGTTGTCGTGATGGGGGAATCGGAGATCAAACCCTCCACCGTGGATGTCCATGGACTCACCCAGGACAGATCCAGCCATGGCTGAACATTCAATGTGCCAGCCAGGCCGTCCCTGTTAGAACATTTAAAGAAACAGATACAATCACGTTGTGAACCTCCTGATTATCTACTTAAATAAACCTCCATCTATCATCCTGTTGTGAAGTTCTGTTGGAAATCAGTTTAACAAAGTCTCACCTTCCCCCACGGAGAGTCCCATGAAGGCTCTCCAGGCTTGGAGGCTTTCCACAGGGCAAAGTCATTGGGAGACTTTTTCTCACTTAATCTGTCAGCAGAGATGCTCAGGTCGCCTACGAGCACAGACAGGACACAGCACAGGTTAAAAACAATGAGTGTATTAAAGCCCCTGTGTGCAAGATTTGAACATTTCTGTCTGAGGCAGTGGTTGGATGCAGCACTCAGGATGGTTTTATTTCTCTACACACAACACAACATCCTGCCTGGAGGGGCAATCGTCTCTGAACGAAGTAAAACAGGTCGTTGAAATGTATAAAAACAAACCTTCTCCCTCTTGTAAAGCTTTCTGATCTCCGACAGCCTCTGGCACCAGTTTGGCGTACGAGTGCTGCGAATTGCCATCAAACTTTGAGGTGTTAAAGTACACAGAACCGTTTGACTCATACCTGTCGACACCAGGAATAAAACAGAAAGAAGATCATTTAAACTCTACTGCTGTAACTGACTGTGTGGCTGTAATATGACCTGCAAACACGGCTTCGGTTTCTTCCTCACCCGTAACCGTTTGCGACAATCTTCTTCACAAAGTCGACAATCTCAGGGACGTATTCACTGACTCGGGTGAGGACGTCTGGGGGAAGAACCTGAAGACAAAAACCACATTATAACAAGATATCCTACATGGCCAGAAGTATCTAAAAGTGTTGCTGTAGCATTAAGATTCAAAGACAAGGCTGTCCACATACTTGTGGCTATTTTGTGTTTATTTCGAGAGCTCTGAAATGATTCACAGTTTCTTTGCATTTTAAATGCTGGAACTCTTTTATAACACTTCACTTATTATGTTCACTTTTCGCCACAATTTTAGGACATTTTCTGTCAAATGCAATGTATGTCCTGATTCTAATGGTTACTTTAATACATTTACTGTACAAACAAACACAAAGCATGAAATCACAGCAGGCTGTTTCTAAGAAACATATTTTTAAAGTATAATATACACTGACAAATATAGAGGGATGCTTCTTGTTGTTATTTGTGTTGGTTTTGTCTGCTTTCCTTCCACTTACGTTCAGGGCGTCCATGTCTTTGTGATATTCTCCCTCCCAATAATTCGGCAGAGTGGAGAAGATTGAATTCTCCGTGACTTCACTTCCAAACTGTTTGTCCAACCACTCGGACAGCAGGTCCTTGGAGTTCTCCAACAGCACCTTCAGAACAAAGACAGAAAAAATAAAAGCATTTTTTTAATAACCAATCAATTTAATTTGTAGTTTTTTCGTGTCATTGCTTTCACGACATGTTGACCAAATAAAATTGACAGTCGAAATATAAATCAACCAATTAAAAAGGCTGAAAATATTATGAGATGTTATGTATTCCAGTCCAAAGAGACTAAATAAAAAAGAGAGATGAATTTCTCTTTGTGTTAAATACTTCACTTTCTCGATGAAAAGCGGTTCATATACTGGTGTAAAAAAAACTACATGAATATGGCTGAATATTCTGTTCCACTAACTCAAATGTGGATTTACAGTGAGTGACAGCATGTCTGCTTATCTCACCTGGGCCAGAGGTTGAACGACCTCAGCGGCTGCTTTGCCCTCCATCGCTGCCTGCAGGGGCTGCAGAGCAGCTGTCACAGCAGCATCCAGCCGCTCCAGCATCTGCCTCTTATCTGGATCTGTCGTTGAGGCCAAATAAGCCTGAAAGGGCTGAAAACACCGACGTGAACACGTGAGGATTAAAGACAGAAACATACAGGTAACATACAGGTTTTAAATCAGAAATCTGTATGATCATCATTATTGATTTCTACAGTTACAGATATTTACGCTCAGAGTTTTGTTTGTTGTCGTGGTGAATATATGATCCGACACTTCACTTCTCCACAGGGAAACTTATCTGTGGTTCACAAGCTGCAAAACTCTACAGAGCTTTGTTTTGGCTGCAAGGAACTAAATCTGCAACTTTAATTTTTAATTATTAAATTCTTTTAAACTTGAATAACACAAGCTGCTGTATCTCGTCTATTGAACATGTATAGCCGCTGTCTTTATGTATCAGAGGCTGACCGAGTGTTGGATCTCACCTCTCGGGTGCTCAGGACATCCTCCAGGATCTGAGCAGGTTGTGGCTTCTTCTCCTTGTACTGCTCCAGAAGGAAGTTCTGTCGAGCCCTTTTAATGATCTGAAAGGAAGAGATTAAAAAACATTAAGACCATACAAAGACATAAACCTTATGACTAACAGACTTAAACCGGAAGTTTGCTGATTTTCAACAGGCTTTGCATCACTACAATGTCGGGAGTATGTGCAACTGATCAATGGGGAACTGCTCTCCATCCGGTGGATTCCAGGGCTCGACTTCAGATCACTCTACACTGAACTACAAACCAATATCACATCTTAAATGTCTCTTAAAACGTTTCATTCTATCTCAATGCCAAAACTCTAAATTCAGATCCTTCCAAACACACAAGTGCTTTAGAGACGGGGTTTACAAAATGAAGATATGAGAGAGATGTTGTAGTGAGCGTGTGTCCGCAAACAACAACACCTGATGACTGATGTAATATTGGTACCTGCAAACAGGTGAGGGAACATAAACATACATGATGACAATAGAAGATGGTTTATAATAAAGGCCAGATCCAGAAAAAATCATAAAGTCATAAAGTTGATTTATTCGTCTAATTAAAAACAAACGAGATAAAATGAGCCTTTCTTTTAAGTCTTACTCACTTTGTCATCGATGTCTGTGATGTTCATGCAGTAGAGGACGTCATACTTGAAGTAGTCTCTCAGTATCCTCCGCAGAATATCAAAGGATATGTAGGACCTGTGCAGAGACAGATTATTATATTAAATAACTAAAGAGAACATTTACAGGAATGATGGATGAGATTCACACGTTGAATACTTTTTCTTTGTTTACCTGGCGTGTCCCATGTGTGAGGCATCATACACTGTTGGTCCGCAGCAGTACCACGTTACTTTATTCCCTTTCTGAGGAACGAACGGCTCCTGAAACATAAAGATGACGACATTAACGAGTTGAATAAATCCGATCAGATTCAGCTTCTTTGATGGTTACCATCATTGAATTTGACTTTTTTTTTAACCTTTATGGGTCATAAAGGTTTTTTTGTTTTGTGTTTTGAAGATGTGCATTGACTCTCAGTGATGTGAAGACTTAAATAACGGATTTATCTGATGGATAAAAACTCTGCTGTCTCACATGAATGTATTTTATTCTACTCTGACACAGAATGCAGTTATGAGATTGTCTGAATTATCTGAGACGTTTCCTCTCACACAACAACACTTTCACTCCTCAACCACTTCAGTATGATCTTACAAGGAGTCTGATGTTTAGAGGAGGAAACCGTTAAGCGTTGTTGGCACTTTATACAAACATCCATTACAGGTGTTAATTCCACATCCTCTGAACTAGAATCACCGCCTCGTGCTTTTATAACTGCAAGCAGCAGTCAGGTTGACGGTTACATTCATGTCTGCCCAGACTCATTTCATATACAGTATGTAGTGTCGCATTGAGGGAATTTAATAATATAAATAAATAAAATTAATTGGAGGCCCAGGCAGTCATCGTGAGTGAATGCAGCATGTCCACAGTTACTGTTTAAAGAGACGGGAAAACAGCAACTCATGTGAATCCTCGGTGACATCAGGCACTCGGCCTCTTTGTGCAGCATCTCTGTTTGGACCTTTCTTCTTTCTGAAACAGTTTATGTAGATCTCTTTCCACAAACAACCTGAAGAGGACATGATATTTGTCTCTGATGTACCTTCGATCTCGTCAGGCTGTTGTAGAGGCGAAGTTGGGGAACTTCTGTTCCTGCTGGTGGAGACCAGGCGGGCTGAACCCGCTTCCCTTTCACTGAAATAAAACAAAAAAGAACAAAACATATAAAATCATTAGAAAACTGACACTTTTAATAAGTGAATTGGCTGTTTTTAAATGTTTTCTGCCATCAGTCATGATATACAAAATAATTTTAAAGCCAACATGTGCAGGATTTTAAAATATCTGACTTAGTGGTATAAAAATATTCTGTACCAACTGTCAACAAGATTTTTAACAATGTTCTACAGACAACAACTGCATCAATAATAATTAATTTAAATGATGTTATGTTCACACAAAATATTTTGCACACAGGAGCTTTACATTTGTTATCACTACACATTAGTTTGCCTTGAGGACCAAAGAACGTGAAAAAAGAGGAACACTGGGAGGAAGGTAGATTTACATCACTGACACAACATTACTGAGATCTATGGCTGCAACTTTGGATTGTTCTTTTTATTATCAATTAATATTTTCATCTGTAAAATATCAGAAAATAGCAATCAGTGCCCATTGCAATTTCCCAGACGTCATTTTGTCCGACCAACAGTCTTAAACACAAAGACATTTAATTCACCGTCTCATAAAACAAAGAAAAGCTTAAACTTTTCAGATTTGAGAAGCTGGAAACCAATTAAACCTGCTGGAAATTGTTGCTGATTAACAGACTATTTGTTTCAGCTGTGTCAAAGTGTATCTACAACTTCCAAGTCTGCACTGTCTGTACAACAACATCAGCCAGAGACACAAGTTATATTTGCTTTTAAAACCAGACTGCATCAAGCTTCAAAACCAGTCAGTTAGACAAAGAGAGGGTAGTTATCATCAAAATACATTCCTAATATCCATCCGTCTCAACCTGCATCTCAAATATGAAGGTCCGAATGTGAAAAAATCTGAACATCAGCAGAATCATTAAAGATCTCCTCTCCTGTAGTGATGAATGTTTTCATTATCACAAAGTCATTTGACTAAAGTAGATGTGAATCTGTGATGCGAGAAAAATATATGAACCAAATGTAGAGTTAAAGTGATTGCAGTATGTTGAAGAGCAATTTTAGTTTGTATTTTAAAGTCTTAAGTATATTTTGATAATATCATGAAACACGACTTGAAATTATCATAGCTGGCACATTCATGAGCTACTGCCTCGTGACAGCTCTGCCATCAGTCTGTGAGGCGCTGTAAGCACTGAGAAATCCTGATAGTATCCTGAATCCTGAAGTAGGTAGTTGTACAGAAGCTAAAAAGGCTTTTGAAGCAGTTCTTTCACTGAAGAAGGACTACTGAAGGGCTGGATGAGCTTGAAACAGTTCAGCTATTTCTTTATAACAAAGATTTCTTTGTTTTCTCGGCACAAAAGAGGGAATACACAACAAATTGTTCATTCAAACTTCAACGTCGGTCCAGAATTTTACAATCTGTGCATGCCGAGTGAGAAAAGAGCGAGCGCTAGTTTGAGGTTAGTGTGGTCAGATCAAATCAGACTGCTCAGGACAGGAGAGGAGAACCTGCTAACTGTTAACTAACAGTGGAGGATCATCTTATTTTAAAGAAATGCAGCCCAACATGTTCAGTTAAGGAACACGTGTACTTTAAACCCTGGAAACAATAAGCAGTCAAAGCCACAAACTGCATGCGCTAACACCAGCGAATTATGCATTCAAATGTTTCTGAAGACGTTGCAGGGCAAAGCTGTGAGACATGACATCTAATTTCCTGCAGTGAACTAATTCTGTGTCTTAAACTGTTTGAACAGCATTTGTTCTTTGGGTGGATGTCTGTGTAAAACAACACGTCTGTGGGCAAAACTGACAGGGAGTGTGGTTTGTTCCAGCTGCCATCGCTCTGTTTGAACAGTGATAGACTAACTCTTCTCAGTGTTCCTTGACAGGCGGGCAAACACACTGTGCTGCTACGAGAAGTGAAATGTCAATCTGAATTCCCTGAAATGCCGGAAAAAGAGCTCTGGGTTCATGCATGTGAGTGTTTGCAGAGGTGCAGGTGAGAGGTGCTTTTAGTTTCATGTCTTTGGGAGCTCAGACAGCCTCAACATCCAGGCTGGTACATTCAGAGACCCTGATCACGTCTCGCCTGTTCATGCCTTAAACTGTCTACTCACTGCTGCTGTCAGGGCTGACGTCCTGCTGCAGGGCTGCTATGTGTCTGTACCAGCGCAGAGCGTGAACGTGTTGCGGGTCTGGGGGTCTGCGGAGGAGCTTAAAGGCTTTCTGGTCGGCCTGAGAGTGGCTGAACCCAGCCAGGTAGCTGCGTGAGGTTAGGTAGTCATTCAGGGCCGCCGCCAGCGCGGCCTCCTCATTTATCTGTAGCAAGAAGCCAAACTCAAAGGCTGCAGAAACAAGAGGGCAAATATGCGCAAAGAATTACTGACTAACAGCCTGAGGAAACACTTACAACAAGCTGGAGAACCAGTACGATCAGGCTCACAGCCTCACAGCCAGGAGCAAATACAATCAACAGAAAGTCCAACTCAAGCTATGGAACAAAAATGATGATAAAACTAAACTGAAATCCTGAAATCCAACAAAATAAACAACACAAACTCCTGGTGATCAGATGGGCACATGGACATATTTTGTCTTTAATATAGTAGCATATAAAAAATGTAATCCTTTCAAATATTCTCGTCTCAGTATCGTGTTATTGTAATGTTAGAGAAGAGTAGACTTTAATGGGTATTTTCTTTGTCACTACTCACATTTGAGGGATCACAGCAAAAATGTGTCTATATATCGGCTGATGGATGATATCAGAATTTTTTACGTTCTTATATTGGCATCAGCCTCAAAACAAGACGTTTGACGACACCATCTCAGGAAATTATATAGACCAAACAACTGAACAATTAATCAAGAAAATAATAGAATAACCAACAATGAAAATAATAGTTGCAGCCCTATTTTGAAAGCAGTGGACTGATGTAATTCTGCACATATGAGTGAGTAAAAGGAGAAGCAGAGATATTGTTATTATGGTACAGATGCTGGATGTTGCAACAAGTGTGTAACAACAGCAATCATGACATTTTAGAGAAGTGTAACCTGACCTGGTATTTAAGTATTCGTTCATAGTATTAAATAACAATGCAGCCAGCAGATGCTCTCGGGAGCGTTAGGACTGGGTCACGAAATAGAAGTAATGTGACAAGAAAGACCCTAAATGGGATTATAATGACAAACATAAACAAATGATAATAAATACAAAAGTAAACTAATGGATAAATATCCATAATGCCAATTAATCTTGATCAGTAAATCAGTTCTGCCCCCTCAAGTAACAATTCTCGGTATCCATGTACAGACACAAAAACAAAGTCTTTCCTGTCTGTAACGACACCATTCACCACAACTCAGAGTGAAACTGAAATGGACTGGATGAATTTTCCAACAAGACTGAGAAGTCGTCAATTAGAAACTTAAAAAAACACTGAAAGACTGAAAGTGAAAAAAGTCATAAAAAAACACAAAGTGTTGCCACAAAAGAGGTCTGAGCAGAAAGTGAAGGTCTGAAGACCAAGGAGATGGAAAAAAGAGAGAGACGGCACAACTTAAAAAAAATATCTGAACATAAAATCAAGTGAATGTGGTTTGTTGGCATGCATGCAGCTTTGAAAGCAAGCTCTCAATTAAAGTGAGGAGACGCAACAAAAGGTCCTAAAATCAGATTCAGAGCAGTGACACAGAGGTTACATAACAAAGATGACAGGTTTTTGTTTTACATACAATGAAGCTGGCCCGGGCAATATATCAATATTATATTATAATCCTGATATTAGACTACATGTGTGTCTGGGGTTAGATTTTGGATGTGGTTATATGGTAATATGACATAAGTGTTGTTGTTTCCTAGTTTTAAAGGCTGCATTACAGTAAAGTAATGTAATTTTCTGAATTTATTTACATTGTTCTACTTGTTCTCATACTGGTCTTTACCCACTGAGTCATTATATCCACATTTCTGATGATTATTGATCAAAAAACTCATTGTTGTAAATATTTTGTCAAAGTATCAGTCGTCCCTACAATATTGTCACAAATTGATATTTGTATTTGGTCAAAAATAGTGTGATATTTGATTTTGTCACCTAATCCGAGCACATATGAATTGTTTTGATGAGATTTCAAAATATCAAAATATAAATTTTGCATCGTGATACAGCCTTAAAATATCAAATTATTCTGAAAAACCATAACACCCTACAGAACACATTTCAACATTTCCTGAATTAGAGATATAATCCGAGTTATTGACGCTTATCGACTTCAATGCAGTGCTTATCAAATTATATAACCTTATAACCTTCAAAATAAAGCAGTGTACAGGCGAACAATATGTCATGGTGAGCTTGGAAAAAGGTGCCGAGGTATTTTCATAGGCTGTACAATAATAATAACTAATAATAACTAATAATTATAAGAATAATAGAGACATGAGTGAAACAAAGTGAAATTATCAAATGGAAACTCAAACTAGATGATGCAACTCATCAAAACTGAAAGTGACAACAAACATTAAAATGAGATCTATTTCATTTGATCAAAAATTATAATCCACAAACAAATTACAACCTCCATAGATTTATTTTTTTTTACGTTTCTTGGAAATATCTGCAGTAAACCAGCGTGTAAAATAACATCTGCCCAGATGTGAAGACAAACATTAATCTGTTAGAGATGATGCAGTCTGAGCTGCAGCAGTTCAGGCAGAATGACACTAAACTAAATGAATGTGATGTCTTTACTTCAGGCTGCTATAGATACAGTTGTGTGGTTATATCAGCATGTTGCATTTTATGCTACATAACACTACAAACTGGGATTACAATTAAATTATTTTAGATTAGCTGGGATTAATTTTCATCAGTCAAACGGTTTTTAGTTCATAAAAGTAGCACAGAACAGAGCCACACGTTTTCTTTGACAGACACCAAACAACATTCAAAATCCTGAACCATTCATAACACTTGAAATATTCGTTTTCTTAATGAAATGCTGCTATATGGAAATATGTACATATTGAAAAGCGTCTGCAATAAATTCTGAACAGCTGTTGAATCGTATTTGTTGACTCGTGTTGATTTTTCGCTGGATTCCGCTCCATTAGCCAGCAGGTTAAATAGCCTGTTTTTTAAAGGGGGTTCGGCTTGTCAGTCGCTGACCGGTTACCTTAAGCTAGACCACAGCGCTACATAGCTAAGGCTAATGCTAGCTTATTGACCGTGACAGCTCATCAAAACACATTAAATAATGCTATCACAGGTTTTAAATGTAGTTTCACCTGACGTGTCTGTAAGGTGAAAAACAAACATTATGGACGGTACCTGGCTCTCCTGAGGTCGACATCGCCACAGTGCTGGATGGTTGGATGCTGATGCAACAATAACGTGTCCGGAAGAAGAACCCGGGCACTAAATGCTAACAGTCGGAACAGGAACCAATGTGTTCGAACCTGAGAGCGGGGACGGACGGAAATGACCGACGGACCATCTTCGCGGAAGTTGCTTTAGTTTTGAAAAAAACAGGTGCTAGAAGTCTGATGTGTGTTAAACTAACTAACTCCTCACGTTAGCGGACATATTGTGAACACGGCGGCTAAATGAAGAGTGTGTTTGTCCGTGTGCAGTAAGTCGAAGCGGAAATGTCTCACATTAAAGAGTACATCGATAAAGTGACGCGTTTTTATGAGCGCTACACGGACTATGTGAGGAGGAACCCAGCTGCGACAGCACAGCTGGAGAGCACCGTGCGGACGCTGTCCTACCTGATCGCAGGTGAGTGTCAGCAGACTTTTACTGATATTATTAATACAGAATAAAATGTTACACAGCTTATAGGACGTGTGAAATCTCAACTTCCGTTCTGGCTGCAGTTCACTGGACTGCTCTGGTGCAGACCAGAGTTTCAGTTTCATTTATTTATTCAAACATGACAGGTGTTAATTTAATTCTGCAGCACAGGATCACACTGGATTCACTGTGTTCAGCACGTAGTAAATGTCATGACTCTTGTGTTGCAGGTCGGTTTGCAGATTCCCATGAAATATCTGAACTAGGTAAGTAAAAGTTAACTCACACCTACCAATAATTACCTTATAGTTAGGCAAATAAACCACCCAGGCTGATATATCAGTATATACTTAAACTATATTGGCCTGTAAATAATAAGAAGTTACTGCACAGAAATGAAAGAGGTAACTAAACAACAGTCTCATCAGTAAATATACAGTATTTTGTCCACCAGAGTCAAGTTTATTTTTCAATCACAAAATGTCCAACTCAGTATTCACATTTCAGAGATCTTTATCCAAAATGGTTTTCTATGTTAGATGTTTTTGTAAAAGTAAATAAATGAATGTAGGCAGATACTACATTATAAGACTATTATTTAAGCTCTTAAAGGAACAGTCATCATCTCCTCCCTCCATGCTGATGGAAAGTCAGGTGAAGTTTCGTTGTCCACAGAACATTTCTGGAGCTTCACAGCAAAACAGCGTTGCAGCATTCTCCTAAACAACTGAAGTAGCTGGAGACTTATTTACGTAGTGAATTACAGAAAAAAACTTTACTGACAAATAAGGCTCAGAAACCCGGAAACCCGAGATCCCAAATTTATTTTAAAAGACGATTTTTAGATAATTTTTTAAGCTGAAATCTTCACTGTAGCTGCTAAGCTAAAAGCATCAGCATGCATCCCATCTGGTGTGGGTGCACAGACTCGCCCTGTGTCAAGGGTATAAATAACTTTAAAACCAATTTGGAGTAGATAATGACTGAATTTTCATTTTTGGGGGAACTTATCCTTTAAGCTCTAAAATATTGATATTGGTGTCTGCCTTAAAAATATAGTTGATTGATTTGTGCTGAAAACTAATAACTTATAGTAGATTAATTAATTAATCAATGAACAGAAAATAAAACAACAACTGTTACGATAATCTAAAAGACGTTTTAAATCAATTGTCCATAAAAAGTGTATGACACTATGCTCATTGATCATTCATTATTAAATATATTTGGACTTCATAGATATTTTCCTCATAAACACCAAAGTTTTGTTAGCTGTAAGTTTCCACATACGGCTCAGCATAACATAAAAAATGTACAGTTACATATCCAGATGTATTGTAATTTTGTGAACGTATTGTATGTATCAGGTTATTTACACATCACAATAGTAAAATATTCTATTACATGGTTACAGTGATAAACAATAAGTGATACATAATCAATACATTTCCTGATGAACTCCCTCTGCCTGGCTGTGTGTCTGTTTCAGTGTACTCTGCCTCAAACCTCCTGGTGCTCTTCAATGACAGCATTCTGCGCAAAGGGCTGAGATGTGCCTTCACTGTGGTGAGAAACCATTTTGTATGAGTTATGCTGATAATAATTATGTTTAGATCCAAATACGGGCTGCATGAAAACTCATATAGGGATTATTTTGACAGATATTATGTTTTTATTCCTTGAAGAAACCAGCTGCAGTAGATCTTCAGCGGTAGTTTTCAGTTGAGTGTCATGTTTTCTGTGCTGTGGTCTGACGGTGAACGTGCTGACTCGTGTGTTGTGTTGTGTTGTGTTGTCTTGTGTTGTGTCCAGTCTCTCTCTCAGCAGAGACTCCTGACGTGGCTCTCTGTGTTGGAGTACGTGGAGGTCTTTCTGGAGATGGGAGCCTGTAAGCTGTGGGGCGATGTCGGCCGCTGGCTGGTGATCGGACTCATTCAGATTATCAAGTACGAGTTCATTTTCTTTTCACCTGACGAGGATTTTCTTTAAAAAAAATAAAACACTGGAATAATGAGAGAAACATTAGACTTTCTGTTGGGCTGAATTCTTTTTTTGTTTCTCAATTTGACTGTAATTAAAAATAACCAGTAAAGTATACAAAATATGGCCAGAAGTATGTGGACACGTCTGTTTATGACAACAGTTTATTGGAGACACTTTCTTGTTTCGTCAAGACAGTGTCTCTGTGCTCAAAGTGTCCAGAAAGAAAAGGTTTTCCCATTTTGATGTAGAAGAATTTACCGGATCTGCACCTGAACGACATCCAACACCCGACCTGGATGAACTGGTACACTGACTGTGGGGCAGACCCTGCAGTGTTGGACCTCACTGATGCGTTTGTGACTGAATGGGAGTAAATCTCATCAGCAGGTTATAAAATCTATTGATCGATTGGAGTGGAGGCTGTTCAAGCAGTATAAGTAAATACATTTATATAGTAGGGTGGAACATTTGAGTGTCCACTTACTTTTGGCCATGTAATGTATAAACATTAACATCAATTTTAAATACACAAAAGAGAGTACCCCAGTTCAAAGTGTGCTTTGATATTATTTATTTGAAAAAGGTCTTGTTTTTGTGTGATTGGTTAATAGAAACTCCGCATGTTGTCATATCTGAAAAACTGTGTAATAACCCTTTAAGATAGAGTGACTAGTTAAAAATGAAATAAATAAATTTCATTTCACTTTCTTCATGTCCCACTGTGACATTTCCTGTCTTCTCTCGTGTCTCTGACAACATTTTCTTCTCACTTTCATCTCCAGGGCAATTTTTCGCCTTGTTCTTCTTCTCCGGTACAAATCTGGCATCCAGACTTCCCCTCCCATAATCCCCCTCGACAGAGGTGCAGACTTTGTTGGTGAAGGTCAGTTATCCACTTGCTTCCAGAGAACAGTCTTAAATGTTTCTCCTTGATCTCAAATGAGAAAGAGCAAGTCTTTTTTTTCCTCTTTTAGCTGGTTGTTTTGGTTTTGTGGCACATTTACTGCTTTGGTTCGGTCTCAGACAGCTGTCAGCTGTTTTCAGCCAAAAAGCTCTAAGCTCTAAGGACCAGATGAGACCGTTTTCTTCCTCTTCTCCACAGATGACGGTAACGGGGAGCAGCAGGACGACCCCTGCTTCGTGGGCCAGAGGTCTGGACGGGTCATCAGGCCGATGGGCAGCAGTAAGACCAGTTAAAACTCTTGTGCACCTGTTTGCTGCTTTGAGGGCTGTTTCGTCCTCAGCACTCAGGTTTCATGATCACCTGAGATGCTGTCACTCCCTCAAAACACAACAAATTACTTCGATCAGCTTCTTAAATGTCATCGTGACTGAGATTATCCTTTAACTCTTCTTTTACCCAAAGAGCAGTTGAGTCGTTAATGTTATGAGTGACATGTGTGCTTTTCCTTTTCCCCAAAATGTCTGCTATGAAGGAGGCCTTTTTTTAAAAAAAGATACCAGCTGTTCTGTAGATTTATCAAACTATGTAATCATGCATCACTCTGGTGTTTCAGCTCCCTCCCTGCAGAGTCGGCTGTGGGGAGCACCGAGTCAGAGGAAGAGCAGGAGCGGTTTAAACGGGGAGAAGCTCCACAGCAGACCAACACACCTGAACCTCCAGCAGACCCTCGCTGAGTCCGTGTACATCGGACGGCCGCTCGTACACTGTATCCTTCACTTATTGTCCCTCCTGTCCACCCAGTTTAACAATTTAAAATTAAAATCAGGCTGCAGGTCAAGCGATGCATTTCATCTCCCATCATACACTTTATTTTTAATCCTTTTCCCATGTCTCCATCTATTCCTGCTCTTTTTAACTTTTATCTACTCATTTATTTTCAAGAAAGAAACTCCATTCAAACAATCGTTCATAGTAATTAGTCTTCCCCACTTTTCCAACTCTTTGTTCTCTTTCAGCTGCTTCTTCATACAAAGATATGCCAGCTGTGCAGTTTAGCTCCCAGCTTCTATTTTGCTCTATTTTTAATCCTTCAACCTCTTTTGACATTTTTGATTATTTATACTCCTCCAGCTGCTTTTCTTCATACAAATTTAAGACAGCAATTCAGTTGAGCATCATTTTTTCGACAAAGAGTGAAATATTTTAGCTCTTTAATCTTTAATACATTATTGATGTAACTCAACTTTTAAAGCCAGAAATGCAGTTTAGAGTCAGATTTCTAACATCAAACCTTCACACCTTCTCTAGTTGAGTCTTGTGTTTTAGTTGTATGGCCTTATTTGATGAGGGACTGCCGCACCGACAGATTTTATTGAACTGCACTGACTGATTGTGACGTTGTCTTGCATTCATTTTGTTGACCTATATAATAACGTGTAGCCTTCCTTAAAGACAAAGTGAATATTACTATTTTTGATTGGATTCTTTTTTTTATTTTGGATTTTGTCCTACTTGAGATGTTCTATCCATTATACGACAGTTTTTCCTTAAACCAACCCTCCTGACTTCAGTGCTCTGCCTCGCACTCTGTGGGAAACAGTCCTGGAAGCCGTGGCTCGTCTCCGGAGCCCTCGACCTTTCCAGGTGAACAACCTTTGTGAAATTCATTCACATTCACCTGAAAACAGATTATTACACTTTAAACACCATTTCTAATCTTTCTGTATCTGTAATTATTTTACAAAGAAATATATGTAGTTATCTTTGAAGGAAACCCCGCCTCCAACAAGTTATTTTTATCGTTATGCTAAATCGTATTCATAAATACGTAAGTGGCAAGGGAAAAAAATAATGAGATTATTTTTTATTTTATTGGTTTATTTGAAAGGGGTGATACATGTAGGCATTGCTGTAGCTAATTTGCCAGCCTTGTCTTTGGTTAGACTTTTAAGGAATAAAACAAATGTGATTTCAAAATAAGTCAAATAATTTAAAATAGTCATTAATTATGTAACAGAACAGGTTTAATAGACGGATGTAAGATCAACAGCTGTTTTGTCTTGAGGCATTCATCTGCAGTGAAACTTGGCTCTTCTGAGTCATTCAGGTCTGGTTTGTTTTAAGACGTTGATCAGACCTGACGAGTGAACGTTGAGTAAAGTTTAGATAATTATCGCTTCAGGATGTCATCATCCTCTTTTGTGCCTCAACAAAATCACAGCACAGGAAGTTATTTCTGTTATTTGCCCTCCTTCCTTCAGTTTCGCTGTGCTCAGTGAAAGAAAGTTTCAGAACGGCTGGGAGAGGTCTGAGATGAAGAGGAGAACCTTCCTCCTGCTGTACTACCTTCTCCGTTCACCTTTCTATGACAAATACTCAGAGTAAGTATCTCTGGATGTCTTGAATTCAAGAATATATAATCAGTATTATCAGGGATGAAACTAACAACTATTTTATTAACAGTTAATCTGCTCATAATATTTTCCATTGATTGCTTCATCAAATATATTCAATATACAATCATATAAAAAAGAGTAAAACATCAAATCTTCATGTTTTAGAAGCTGTAGCCAGTGGAAAACAGCAGAAAAGGCACAATTTTTGTACTTTGTTGGAACTTAAATCATGTTTCTTTATCTTCAGACAAAAGATTCTGTTCCTGCTCAGACTTCTGGCTGATCATATTCCAGGGATCGGCCTCGTGGCTCGTAAGTACTGAAGTCATACTGCTTTTAAAAGCTGCCTAAATTATTTCTCTACAACATAAAATTATTCACGACTCACAGACAACAGTGGCCAAAGTTAAAGAGGCAATATGTACAATATGGCAAGAATTAACATACATCATCAACAGTGTGAAGAAACAGCAGTGTCGACGTTCTGTCAAAGACGTCTCTGTTCAGCTGGAGTTAGCATGCTAACCAGCTATCCCAGGCCCGTCCTGTCTCCTAATACGACTTTGTAGCTCATGAGGTGATAGTCTGATAACCACGTAGTTTCAGCTGCCAGCTTTTAGTGTAAAAAATTAATAAAATAAACTCACAAAATGTCAAGAGAGGAAATATTTGTACTACAGAAAAATACAACCATACACCGTCTGAATTCAAGTTTCTCTCTTTGACTGAACTAAGACGAGCTAAAACGCCTCGTTAACTCATTGTGAAACTCACTTCATTCAAACTGGACACAGACTGAATCAAAGTCACCAGAACAGTGTTGGTTTGTCTCCACAGTCACCTCTGGTTCGGTCCAAATAAATCCTCAGTTCACAGAGTAACATGAAAATACTCCTACATCGGCTCTACACGCTGATGTAATTGTAAAAGTTATCCGAATGAAGTTTTCTCTCCGTTGAAACTGTGCCTGGATCTTCGTGTTTCACATCATATGTTTCAGTTTGAATCATATAACAATGGCGCAAATATAACTGACAGAAAATTATTTAATTTTTCTATCAGCTGCACCAGTCATTGTCTTCCCCTCTCTTGCCCCACTACAAAAGTAACAGTATAGAGTAATAAATTACGGAGTAATATAATGCGTTTCTAATAGGACATCAGATCATTGCAGTTAAGCTCGTTTAAAGAGGCTGTAACGATATAAATGTTTCCACTTTTGTCAGTATGGACATGCTCTACATGGTTACATCAGTTAGATTCTCACAGTTCAGTCGTTCAGTTCAGAATAATTCATTCAGATTTGTCGGCAAGATCAGCAAAAGAGACGACTCCCCAACATATCGGTGCTTGTATTGATCCTGTCTGTTTCTCTGTTCAGGCCCTCTGATGGATTACCTCCCCACCTGGCAGAAGATCTACTTCTACAACTGGGGATAAAACCTGCTGGATGTACTCTGATCTTTGATGTTCGCAAATCAGCTCAACGGGGTGATGAGAAAGGAAACTGTCAGGCCCAGAGACAGAGACACTGACTCGTTATAATTCCCCCAAATACCTGATAAAATGACGTGGCAATGATTACCACTTCGGACCATCAGCAAGGACCTTCTTATGAACAAAATGTGTTTAGATTTAAAGAAGGTGAATTCATGTATAAAACCAACACGATTATGACTTTAATTTCAGTAACCAGGAAACAGATTCTTCTCTTTTGCTTCAGGTTTTATTACCTTGTTTCTGACACTACAAATCACTGGTTTAACTGATGCTGAAGACAAAAAACTGCCTCACATGTCTGAGGCGTGTTTGGAGAGCTTCATTCTTTGAGTTCACGATCATCGTATTAACAGTTTTTGTGTGATGTACGGCAGGATGTGTGTGAGCAGTGCCATTTTATCAGGAGCACATGCAGTGATGTTTTCTGTCAAAACATGCAGCGTTGTTCGTTCACTGCAGGGCAGAAATATTTCAAGAGGAGCATAGGACTGAGAAGCACATGAAGGTTGAGCTAAAAAATCTCTACTCTTGACTTCCACCAGCAGGCATCGAATATCCAACTCTGAGCTACTGTACGATGTTAAATGCTGAGCGTGTGTGATGGAGACAATGAGCAGAACAACACAGATGTTTTCAATCTTTAATAACATACTGAATAAGTTTCTTTTTGTAGCCTACAAATAAATAGTTGACTGTTTCATCCTTTCGGTCCATGTTTGTTACTTTTTGGAGAGTGTATGATGGGTGGGACATAAACAGGCATGGCCACGCTAGGAAAAATATGACACTCTTGATCCGTCTAAGAAAATTACAAACCGGTTTCCAGAGTTCTCATCTACATGTTGTCAAGTCTGCCTGGAACCTAAAGTCCTGCAGGTTTTCAGATGATACATGTCAGGTGTCACACCACGATAAATAAATCTGATCCTGTCACAGAGGTTCATACTGGATTGATTTTGTTGGAAATACTTGCATGCTTCCTGCTCCTGGAATAAAATTTGTCATCTTAAAAAAAGTTAAAATATTGGAAATCATTTAGTCTCGTCAGTTTGAGGTGATGTGGTTCACACCTTCAGTGTCAGGAATATTTTTCAGCAGCCAACATGTCTGAGTGAACAGATAATGTAAACTGAAGACGTCTGCCTTCCAAAATAAAAGGTTAAACCGCTGAGAGAACAAAAGGCAGCACAACATTAAAGGAACAGTTCACTCCAAAAGTTAAATTTCAGTCATCATCTCCTCCCTCCATGCTGATGGAAAGTCAGGTGAAGTTTCATATTCCGCTAAACATTTCTGGAGCTTCACAGTAAAACAGAGTTGCAGCATTCTGCTAAACAACTGAAGTAGCTGGGGACTTGTTTTAAAATGGAAAAAACAACCCAAAAAAAAACATAAAACGGCTCCAAACAGCTGGTCCACTGTAATCCAAGTCTCAAAAGATTTTTAGAAAGATGTTATTTACACCTTTTTTTGAGCCTTAATCCTCACTGGTGCTGCTCAGCTAAAAGCGTGTGAACACAGCCCGTCTACAGTGAGATCTCTGGTTTCCAGAGATGAGCTGTATGGAGCCATTTTATGTTTCTCAGTTGTTCTTTTACATTTTAAAACAAGTCTCCAGCTACTTCAGATGTTCAGGAGAACGCTGCAACTCTGTTTTGCTGTGAAGCTCCAGGAATGATTTGTGGACTATGAAACATTTGACTTTCCATCAGCATGGAGGGAGGAGATGACGACTGTTCCTTTAGGCAGACTTCAGTTTCACGCAGCAACACATCGAAGTGAAGCTTCTTTTAAAGGTTGTTAAATGGAGATGCATAGTCAAAAAGTATCATAGTTTTATGAGCTGGGAGTTAGCACGTTCTATCGGACGTCTGTATCCAAACAGACTTGTTCTCTTCGTACTTTAAATTACACTTAATGCTGATTTGTTCTGTCAATTATTGTTTGGGTTTAATTTATAATCTCCAATCACCCTGCGCTGTGTGTTATGCTTCCAAACCAGAGGTATTTGTCTCTATGTGCTCCCTGGATTTAAATATTTTTTAAAAGATAGATAATAAATAACATTAGCAGCTAGGACATCAAATATCTGATGCTCCAATGATTAAGAATATTTACTTTCACCCAGACAGAAAAGTTTAATTCCGAGCTCACAAACAGTCAGAAGTTGTAAAGACAGTTGGCTGTCAGTGCTTTATGTAAATGAATAAAAAAAAGAAACTGAACAAACTCTACAGTGAGTGAATCGAACACTGAATGCAAACATGGTGGCTTCTTGTTCAAATTAACACTTAGAGTTGAAAATATATCCTGCACGTTTTAATATCACAATAAAACAAAATAAAAGACTTAAGCATGAAGTTTTCGATAATATGAATCAAAAAACAACACTTTGATTTTACGTAGAAGGAATAAAATATAGTAGAATTAACTCTGATGTCATTTTGAAAATCTAAGACCAAAAAATTCTCGACAGTAAATTACAACATAACTCTCGGTTTAGAAAAGAGTAACACCCCTTTGATGGTTTCCTTTATGAAAATAAAACTCAAGAGTCTGCAAATGAGAATGAGAGAAGAAAATACTGTCTCACTCCTGGAAAAAAGTCTCTAGAAGAGGACGGGCGAGAGTTTCTTTTCCCCATGCAATCCTTCTCTCTCTCTCCCTCCCTCTCTCTCTCCGTCTCGTCCCATCGACTCTGCCCAAATGCTCGTGTCAGTGAGGAGGCTGGTTGGCTCTACACAGGCGTTAGTTAGTATGTCTTCCCACAGGTTGGTGCTAGTTTCTCAGGGCTGATCAGTAGGAGCCGTAACGATCCTGAGGAAACATGAGCAAAGACAGAAACATGAGCAAACATCTGTGTAGAGGCTGATGATGATATCCAGATGCTTCAGGGTGACTGATGTCTCACCTGGATTGTGTTCATGACACCGTTGGCGAGGACGGCCATCTTGCCCGCTACGGTCTTCACTCCTTGTTTGAACTGTGCGATGTCCGGACCGGAGGGGAGCACGCTGTCAAAGCCCGCGGCCCGTCCTGAGAGGAAGACAGGAAGCATTAGTCAAATTAAAGCATTACATAACGTTTGCTTTCGGTCACGTGGTGTGAGGGGAAAATAATAAAATATAAGGTTTTATCATTATTGAACCTTTCTGAAAAAATTATCTAAAAGCTACACAAATATATAAAGATTTATGTCTCCGTAGGAAGAAATGGGCTTTAGACTCTCACGTCAATTGTCACGGTCTTTTCATGAGAGTTGTTGACAAAATAGAGGATATTGCCTGTGCACGCACACACGAACCAACACACAAAGAAGTTTTACCTTTATGGTCACTGCCGTCCCCAAACAGGTCGGCTGAACTGATGGAGGTGCTTCCAGACATGTTCTCCAGTCTTGTCTTTGCATCGTACTGAGAGAAGACAAAATTAAAGTGAAAATCTGAGTAATAACAGGCCACAGTTCTGAAACTATTTTAAATACACAGAGTTATTTGAGGTTTCTCACCTCCGCACTGCTCTCGCGACCAAAGAACATGTCCGAAGAGATCGCCTTCGCATTTGCAAACTTCTGTCTGGCCTCGCTCGACTCTGACACCGGCGCCGACACCTCGGCTTTTCTTCTGCTGGGAAGTCTGGATCAAACACAGGACAGCACATCAGAGCTGATCACAGTCCAGTCAATACTACTGTCGAAGAATAAAGACAGAGTGGGTGTAAATACCTCTCTCCAATCGGCTGAATACTAGAGATGGTGACCTCTTCTTTGGGGTCCTCTTTCTCCAGAGCCCAGGAGGTGGTGAAGGAGGCGGTCCCTCCCTCAGTGTCCCACCGGGAACCAAAGCTGTCTCCCACTGTAAACGGGTTGTCCTTATATCTGAAACATCCAGTACAGCTGATTCATGAGGATGTGGTCAAAGTATAAAATCAAACAGTGTTGACTTATTCCAGTTGATTTATACAGAAGCAGATAAAAATGCAGGTGTCATACGTACTTTGGGGGTCCAGAGGTGAAACCCGGCTCATCAAACATGTCCAGTTTGGAGCGAGAGGAGGACTTTGCTCCGACTGGAGTTTCCTGCTCAATCACCTGCATCTCTGACATCACTGAGTGAGACACAGCACTGCAACAGGAAACACAAACACTCATTTAGAGATGAACCAAACATCACTGAAGCCGCGACCTTGTGGGGCAGATACAGCACACAGTATCCTGTATAAAGAAAATTATTTCTGTTCTGATCTCAGGATAAAAACAACATTTGTGTTGTGACGTTACCTCCTGGAGCCGAAGCCCATGCCCAGTCTCTCGGCCTGCTCTCTCTTCTTGCCTTCCAGGTTCTGAAGCTTCTTTTCCTCCATCTTCCTGTCGATCTCCAGCTCTTTGTAGGCCAAACGCATCGAGGCCACACTACAAAATCCAGACCAGTGACATCAGACCAGAAGTTCGAAAAATTACACTTTTTCTCGCACCATCAGTGTTTTATCTCTTAAGAAAACACAAGTAGAAATGACAAAAACAATTTTTTATGGAATTATTAAAACAGTATTTTTTTTAGGGAGACCTGCACAGGTGAGAATAAGAGATAAAATAATATTTTATTCCTTACATGGACTCCTCAGCTTGTTTCTTGGCCTCAGCAACCTGCTCCTCCCTCAGCTTCTCGGCCACCTGCGCCTGCTTCTCCACCTCCGTGAAACTCTTACTGCTCACCTTCTGGGCACCGAGACCTTTCTTTGCTCCGAGCTGCATCAGTGAGAAATGTTCCAGGTTAGAGCTGAAGTTAAATATTAAACATCTAAGTGCATCCTCTGCATTCCACTCAAAAACATGTTGTGTTTGTTGCTCCTTGGCTGTAATGTTTGACCTTCATCACTGTGCAGAATGATGTGAATGAGAGTTTATTTTAACGTTCTTCTGCTGAAGGAGGAAAGTTTCTTTGTGCTCACCTTAAATCTCAGTTTAACACGTGTACATATGGGCAGGGTTTTGTCACATTACAACAATTTTATGTACCAGTCATGGTCTAATATGCAGCTTTCAACAGCAGGGGCCTCATTTATACAACAGAATGTACGAATTAAACAGAAAAATATGTATTAACATGCTATCAATATGACGTGTTCATTTAGATTATTTGCAGTAATGCGTAACAAAAAAAACACTAATGCACCAAAAATGTTCAAAACATAGTGTTCACTCACAGATATATAATCTTTTAGGTGGCTAAAATGTGTCTTTCTGTCGATGTCGTTCAGCAGTACAACGCTCTGCTCCCCTGTCGGTGCTACGTGCTGCTTCTCCACACAGGTGGAGCGCTAACGGTCATCTGCTGCAGGTAACACACTGACACTGACTAGAGGTGAGTATCTCATACAACCCCACATCAAAAGACCCCAACTATCACTTTTAGCAGGATGAGGAGCAGCTACAGAGGTCTGGTGAACTCAAATATTTCTACTTCCACTCCAACAGATTTGTTCAACCAGTTTTCAACCAACGCTGACTCCAGCTCCTTCTGGAGGCACAAAATACTTTCAGCAACTTTTTCACATGTGCAGTATTTCTCCACAGCACCTGTTACTACACTTAAATGTGTGAAATTGTTGAAAAGGTGAATCAAACTCGTGGAGTTTTCATTCCAAGTACGGCTGCTCCTAAAACACAACATGAGCGGTTTGTTGAAAACATGACTCACCCCTTTCTTGGCAGTCATGGGCTTCTTTTTTCCAATGATGGAGGTCTTTACTTCTGTAACACAAGTGACAATCTGTTAAAAGACTGCAAGACATTCTTATTGTTAAACCTTCAGTTAGCATTAGAGAGCAAGTTAAACCCTGCCGGCCTGAAATCAAAGCATGTAGAAACACACCAGCTCAGAAAAACAAGCCGATATCACAGAGAAACAGACTGAGAACGAACAAGGCTTTAGTCGGCTTTTGTTGTTAATTCCCAAACCTGGGCCACAAGACAGAAACTGTCGTAACACTGATGTTAGTCAGTCAGTTTTGCCCTCAGAAGCATTTGTATCGTGAGAGAATTAACACTGAGAGGAACTAAATCTGTCGGGGACATCAGAGTATTGTGACAAAACTATAATTAGACTCCTTTAATCTCACCTGTCAGGGAAACATTACCCTCTGAGTTATGACGCTGTGCCAAACATGTGAAATGCTTGCAGCAAAATACTTATTGCATTCAGCTTAACAATGACGGTTCTCTTTTTACACAATAAAAGGTGCCTTCGTTAACCTTTCTGACTGAGAGGGAGCTTCAGATTGTTTAACAGCAGGTGCTCCACAGAAATAGCACACGACTATAGTGAGCTCCGTAAAGTGAGCTGCATCCATTGCGTGATAAGCAGAGAAGGAGACTGGGAGGCGGCTGATCGGATGTCAATTAAGCAACACAGCCATGCATCTGAGGTGTAAACCAGCCACTGCACACGACAGCTAAGCCCACACTGATCACCTTTAGGTGTCTGTCCTTCTTGTGATGACAGACGCATGGAGTCCTCTACATGACAGGACAAACCAGTGACCACAGTCATAATCAAAACACAGAGGAAGATGAAATTAGGCTACTTAATACAGTGCAGGCTGGATTTGTGGCACTCATAGTGTTGATGTTAATGTGGAATTCAAGCACTTTTAAACCTGGGCCTTATATTTACACGTTTGAGGGTTAAATGATTCTCCTCAACTGGCAACATAAACCTTTGTGGCAACTCTGACTGTCAAAGTTACATCCACTGAAAAGTCTTGTTTTTGTCACTGACAGGCTGAGGTTGTTATTCTAAGTGTCTGGCAACATTACAAAAAATGCTGTGTAATGTAAGTTTTATTATTCACAAAACGTCACAATAATTTAATCGTCAGATGAATCGATCGTCTTCCGAGGACATTTGGAAATGAGATACAAAACATGTTCACGGGTCTAAAGAGGAACAAAACAACCTGCACGCTGATGCTTCATAAAACTAAAAACGAGCAAGGTGTGTGCAGGTATTTCTTCTGTCATTGTGCAGATAATTACCACGCTGCATAACTAAAAGATGAGTGTGTGACTCTGAGAGGTTATCTTCTGAGAAAAACAAGACTTTGTATGACGAGAACTAACAAACTAACTGGGAAACATTATCAGTGAAACAATGACTACTACTGTCAGTTTTTAATAATACATTTATAATAATAATGATATACTTAATATCATTATAATCGTTACACTTTTATCATATATATAGTGGTAACACACAGTGACTGAGAGATAAGACACTGTAGAGAAAGACTGAGGACAGCGTGTTCCCTCTGAATAAGCACAAACGTCAAACCCGAGCAGGGAAACTGTAGATGACATTGTGGTGACGTGACGACAGAGCAGAGAAACGTTTCCTCACAGAGGCTGAATCAAGCCAACAGACTCACCGATGGAAGCTTTGGGTGATGTGCTCAGACCGTCGATGCTCGGTCCGTCCTCCGGTTCTATAAAGGATCAGAAGAAAAACATTTCACACAACAAAATGTCGTCGGGGTAAAAAGTGATGTTATAGAACTGTTGTCACGAGCTAAACTGACTTTCATGTGTAAAACCGTGGTTGAGTAAAATGTGTGAGTTAGTTTTACTGACGGTTGTCATCCTGGACTTTAGCCGTTGAGTTCGTCAGCTGCGAGGTGACAGCGGCTCCATTCTGCTCCGACTCAGAAGGCGGCGCCATGCTCCAGTCATTAGAAGGCTGAAGACATGAAAACAAATCCAAAGTATTTATGTTTTCAGTGAGGAGCACAATAATTCATAAAGCCAGGTCCTTTTCTTTTGATTTTGTCCAGCAGCATCCCTCAACACAAATTCAACATCAAACATTTTGCACCAGATTTATCTGGAGGGTTAAGGCTTAATCAACAATGTGTGAACCTAATGAATGTAGAAAACTTTCACTTGTATGTAACAGTCCCACACTCCAGTTCTAGGTTACAAATAATATTAAAGTTTCAAATTTACTGTTATATTTTACATTTTATCAAGTGTAATGGGAGCCACACTAAATGACAAAGTTGTCAGCACTAGCAAGTAAGTTTATAATCCTTTTTAATAATGCACAGCAGCCGTAAGAAACAAATGTCATAGTGATGCTGAGGAAGGCCAAGGGCTGAAAAGTGTCTGTTTCTTGCTGCTTTGCATTATTAAGTATTATACAACTTCATTTCTTATTTCACAACTGTCTGATTATCAAATTAAAGAGATCATTTTCAATAATATTTGTTTGAATTATGTTTTTATATTAAAAAAACAAATTGTTTTTATCTGTCAAATATCTAAATTGGCCTCAAATAATCCAGTAGTGATGACATAATGAAAAAGAAAAATACTACATTTCCACAAAAAACAGAAATAAAACATTCCTGTATACTTGGAAAACATTTTCCTCACAGACTGTTTTTGTTGAAGTTGGCAGCAGGGAATGATTTTGCAAAGAAATATCAAACCTGTGTAAGTTCTGCAAAAAAGTCTGCCTCTTTCTTCTCGGGAGCTGCAGGGGTGCTTCCTGCAGAGGAGTCGATCCAGAGCTGTGACGAACAGAGGAAGAGACAGTCAGACAGTCCTAATAATTATGTTCCAAGAGGAGGTTTATTGCCTGTGATGTGATCGTCACGTACACGCTACTCGTGGACTCTGAACTGGATCTGCTAACATCACTGAGACACTGATAATCACTTAGGATAACCACTGTTATGTAACATGTCAGAGATCCACAGGACGTCGATTCATTTCTGTTATGTTGATTGTGAAGAAGAAGTCGTCATATAATAATTTCATAATAGCAATAAATATTGAGCTCGACTTAAAATGTCTTTAATGTTATTCATAATGTTTGTACAATAAAGACCTCAGTATGCACACAGATTGTACTGAATGTTCCAGGGTTAAGCAACGTTTCATTATATTAAATGTGAGTTTGTCCTCTGTGGTAATGTGTCATCTTTCCAGTTAGGATTAATAAAGTCGGGCAGGTTCTTTCAGATGACTTTTGTAATCATGCGAGTTAAAAACAGGCTGAAGAGGAGAGGAGTCTTTCACTGTCACAGAACGTAAGATAAATGTGCAGTTTTATGATGTTTGGATGCAAAAATAGATGACAAGGCAACAGTACTGTAGCTTTATCAACAAAGCCTGCCAGACTAATGCTGACTGCATCAATGGCCGACAATAAAATCTGTCATGATTTAGGCTACATGATGTGTTTTATTCCTCAAACTGTTTTCATTTGTCCAATACTCACATCTGTGCCATATTTAGACAAAGCAGCATTAGCTTGCTGCCGAATCTTCTCTCTGTACATCTGGGCAGCACGGCTGTTATACTTGGCGTTAGTGTCGTTCGTGGAGCAGCCATGCTGGCGGAAGAAGGCCGTCTTCAGACAGAAGGAGAGAGGAAGTTATTCAATCACATTGCAGGAATCTACCATGACCGATACATGAGCGCCACGTCCGACTTACCGCATTGGCATTGCCTCCAACCTGCATACATCTGAGCTGAAACCAGTTCCAGTTGGAGTCTAACTCAGTGGACCTGAGGGCAGAAGGGAAAAAGAAGAGAAGTAAATACTCTGTCAGGTACACCTGATCATGAAAGGACAGGTCACTAAGTGTCTGAAGATTTTCCATTCATTCACAGTCTGTGGTCAAAAGACAGAAGCATTCACAGCACACATTCCTCCGACCACTGATGGACCGCTCAGCCACTCATTGACAGTGTCACAGAAGTACAAACCGTGACGACTTTTGACAGCTATGATTACTGTTGTGGCACTGAAGCCTACCTGATGAAGCTGAGATGCACACCCAGGGAGCGGTGGATGCCAGAGCAGTCGATGCACAAGAACACGCCATACGGGATGCTCGCCCAGCTGGGGTTTTTAGCGGCACAGTCAAAACATACCTGCACACAAACAGAGCCTCCATTTCATGTAACAACTTTAATGGGATCTCAGTAGCCAACATTAGGGTGCTAATTACGCTGTTCTGCAGCATTACAACCACCATGACATGTGATATTTTCTCAATTATCTATACATGCCCATCATGACTTGGGCAAGTTGACAAATTCAAACACAGGTTCAACAACTTGCCCGGGGGCAAGTAAAATGCCATGTTGGGCTTGTACATCCAGGAGCCTTAATGAGGTCTCTGTTCCAGCGATTAAAGTAATGAAAGGCTGCAGTTACACCTGTATTACACAGGATAAAATGCCTTCCCTGGTCATGTGCCATCTATGTATGACTCTGCACCTTCCAGTTTAGTAACCGCTGCAGTAGACTGTACGCAATGAGTTGGCAGAACAAACTGTGGATGGCCACAACCATGTGGGAACGAGATCAGAGGAAACAATAAGCACTGTACGCAGGCACAACCCACAAAACAGAGATGTTCTGAGTCACACTGGATTTTCAGCTATGTCGAAATATTGGTTATACTTTGATGTTGGTTATACGAGTATTGATATATGTGCTGTATGTTGAGTATGATATTAGTGTTGTGGTATGTGTATTTTATTGTATTTCCATATCTATTGTGTGTTTGTTATATCATAATTCTGACTACTGACAGCTGTGTTTAATTACGCTGTACATGAAAAAGCCAAAGTATGGGACGAGAGTTGAGCAACAATAGTTATAAACTCTGTACTGGAGCTATGTATAATATTCAAATAAACAAAATCTGTTTTGGACTGTGTGTCAGCCAAAACAAGACACTGACATCCTGTAACAGTAAGAAACAGAGGAAATACAACTGGTAAACATGAGCAAAGACTAAAACTATTCATTATATAATCAACTATTTAGATAAAGAATATTTGATGTAAGTCATTCTTTAATCTAAACCTCTGAATATTGTTTTTATAGCAGCTTTTCACCTTTAGATCTAACTATTACTGATGGTCAGGCAACACGAGACACTGACAAGTTGTCAACTTGGACTCACTGGTCATTTCTCAATGTCATATCTTGATTTTACATTGTAGAGACGAAACAAATGATCGATTAAACTGGTAACTTACAAGCTGGCATATCATTAGATAATAAAAACTGGTTATCAGTTGCAGCCCTTGTCATCTTTTAAGGAAAACAGATACTGAAAAGCGGACAGGTGGATGACTCTTTAGATCCACGACTGTTTATTAAAATAAAGACATTAATGAGAAACAGAAGATGCCAACTACACATCCTGGTCTAGCAGAGCTACAGGACTACAGCAGCTTAACATACAACATCTTTTATTGAAGCTAGCTCAGTTTCAAGTGTTAATAAATATATAAAAGTGAGCATATGGCTCTGACAGGCGAGCTGCCGACCATAACACAAGCTGTTGCTGTACATTAGGCACTGCTAGCTTTAGCGACATATGGTTCAATACTGTCCAACGTTACGACTTCAAATGTGTAACGTTGATGTGTTTACTAAACTGCGTGCCTCATCTTGATACACCTAGAGTTCAGTTAGGTTAACAGATTAACATGTTTTCCTTTCATTTCCCAAACGTAACGTCACCTAAGTGGTTAGCTTCACCAGCCAACACAGATTGTATACGTGGCCTTTATGTTTGACTGCTTTACCGGTAAGCTAGCAGCCGTTAGCTTCCCTCTGCGGTCTGACCGTGGGCCCAGCTAGCTCCGTGCTAGCTAACAGTTAGCCAACAAGCTAACAGTTAGCCAACAAGCTAACCCGCTTCCGACCGAACCGACGAGGCGAACCGACGAACTGCCAACACGAACCGAGCCGACAGAAAGACACGCGGACAGCGGCGGCGTCTCGTCCCCTTACCTTGTTTGTGGGAATAGATCTTAATCTTTTGAAAATCGTGAGGATTTCAGTCTTATTTGGTTCCGTAGCCATCTTGCCACTGTGACAATTTCCATACACTGACGTCAGTACGGGTCGCCGTGCGCCTCAAATCTGACGGAAGCGAAAATGTCCTTGACCATCGCGGTTTACACACACACAAACTTAAACACATTATTAAATCAATAAAAAAAACCCAACGCGAATATTTTGTCATTCCTACAGTTTTTCTCAATTTACACTCTTATCCAATCATATTCATTTATCCAACAGTTACCTGCCCTGCCGCTCAACCAATCAGCATTCAGCACTTAATAGGCTCAAAAAGCAAGATTAGTGAAATTGGCCTGAAGGACTTTATTTTATCTTTCCAAGAGGATTTACAGCTTTTTTTTTTCTTATTTGCAGTTATGATATTAGCAAAATGCAACTAAAGTCTGACTTTCATCATAAAACATCTCACTTCTTATATTTTTTATATGGAATTATAACCATTAGATGAGGATATGGTATAAACACAAATCAAACAGTTTGTCTTTATTTGTTTAGCAACAATTTAACAACAAAAGTCATCTCATGACACTTTCCAGATTGAGCAGGTCTGGATCATACTCTTGTAAATGTATTTAAATCTTTTTGTTTTGTTTTGTTTTGTTCCAAAGCAACATTATACTGCTGGACTGACTATTTATCAAGGATTTATTTATTTATTTATTTATGTACTGGGAGGAGTTTCCTCATAAATTACATCTCAATCATTTACCTTTTTATTTATTTATGTATTTATTTGCATCCCTGTTGTCGGCTCGTACCTTATCATTATCTAATGAACACAATTACAAAGGTGTCTTTTATTAATTCATTTTAGATACATAAAATGTTTTTGTTTTTTTAAATCTGGAAAGATTGTGACATAAACTGTGCTCTCTAAAGTAGATCTCCTTAAACTATGATTTTGGTAGAGCCATAGGTATAAACATTTGTTGTTATTTTGGTTCTATGTTCTTGGATGATGACAACAATGTGAGATCTCAGCTGTATATTTCCAACGTTGTCATTTACATAAATGCAAATTTATGGGTAAAATTTACAAAGAAGGACAAAATGACTCGATTAATTTCTTTATAAATCCAAAGGCTTTGTTTAATATCTTTATATAGATGTACTCCCTCAAACTTTTCTTCCTGTATACCTTATTACAGTTGTTCTACCACTGAGCCTAATTCTGAATCAGCAGCTAATAAAGTTTCTTTGGTATTTTTTAAGTGACACTCAAAAATTCAGAGGCTCTGCATCATCAGGACTGTGTGGGTGCAGGTGCAATAACGTTTCCCAGGCTACATGAGCACAGAGTCCTCAACTGCCATTATAATTCTGATTGGTGCAAATACGCCTGTTACATGTGATTATTTTCAAAATGAGCCCAGCCTGCATCAAAGTAACGGAAGGAGCATAAAAACACAAATCTGTCGTGTCAAAATAACCAAAACTGTTCTGACTTTGGCAGAAAACAATGAGTTCTTTCAGTGCCTCATCTGTCATGGTGGGAAATAAAGAGAGAAAACAGATTTACAGAGCCTAAAATCAAAACAGTTCAAGAACTAGAAACATTTTCCACAAGTTCATTTACAGTTATAGCTTTAGTTACTCTGTGGTTTAAAGATTTTACATAAAAAAACTAATACATACATAAAACCACAGATAAGTATGTAGAAAAGTCAAGATTAGCTCATCAGCTACAACATTAAAATGCAATCAGTAATAACATATTAGATGTATTACGTTTGAAATGATAACACTGACATGGCTCACTGCAGAATAATTACTTCAGCTTACTGAAAGTACATTTGACTCATAATTCTGATCAAACATTTTAAATGCAGAACTTTTACTTGTGGAGCATTTTTACATTGTTGTCTTTATACTTTTAGTGAAACCTGATGCTTCTTCCACAGCTGCTGCCAACTTAAAATACTCCTGTCAGTAGTTCATAAATCAGCCTGCACCTTAACATTGTTCTGTGTGTGAGTGTGTGTGTGTGTGTCTGTTGTTGTTTTGCTATGTAGTTTGCATCTACTACACTTGATGCAAATGTTGGGAGGTATGTCACCGTCTTCTTTGTCGTCCATTTTGTTGTGGTTGGTGTGATATCAGGACTTTTCACGCTGCATGTTCTCAGCACTGAGCGAACGATATCTCTGGCATAATTTAGCCACTTTTTCACACAACGCTTGTTAACCTGAGTAACAAACCCAGGGCTACACTATTCACTCTGCACTTCTACTGGCCCTGGGTCAAACATACAAGTGCTTTGACGCTCAGCTGAACCGTCTAAAAGGTTGTGTTACTACTCGGCTTCCTTGATTTTTCTGGGGATAACCCCACAAAGAGCCCGAGGCTAAAGTCCAGGTTAGTCCACTTTGGAATGTGCCAGTGTGAACGTTTATTTAGCCCGGGGCTAAGTGCAGTGTGAAAAGCACTACAGCCTGTGGCTCCTCCCGTCCAGCTCATGGTCAGGGTCAGAGGCCTCAGGAAAACTGTCACCAATGTTTGATTAACCATTTATTCTTAAGTTATCAGTTGATCAGAGTCAGCTCCGAACTGAGAGCTAATCTGACTGTGACTCTAAAGTTGAAGGATTAAATCTCCACGTCCATCCATCAAAACAATATCAAAGATCATAAAAATAAAGATTTAAAACTTTTAAAAATGATTTTTATCCCCTACGATTAGGCTAGAGCCTATTGACTTGCTGACTTTAAGCCAAAGCAGTGGATGGAAGTCTGTAGCACAGTGGTTTTTAAACGTTTGTGCCCAGGGCAGACCAAAGGCCGGTCCAAAATCTCAAGGCACACCTGTATTCACACCTGTGCATCATAGCCTCTATAGCATGTGTTATCTAATCACTCTATACTCCAACACAGATTCTGTTGTCATCGACAATCATCTCAACAACTTGTGCCTCATTTCCAGAAACATAATAAATAGCACAGATCTGGTTTGACCTGTTGGGTGAACTTCTGAGGAGCCGCCTCTGAGACGTCTGAGAAAGAAACTGACTGAATGAGCTTTCACATGAACAGACTCTGAAAGGCATCATGGAGGCAGGTGCGACTCTGCTGCTGCTGTTCTCGTTACTGAGTCCTGCTTCGACTCTCAGCTTTTACGGAGACAGCATCAGTTTCACGCCTTTAAAGAAGCAGAGTGATGGAACAATTAAGGTACACGAATGGTCTTATTCATCATATTTTGTTAAACAGGATCTATTTTGTTTGAATTTGATGCTGTTTGAAAAAGAAAGAACGGAGTAAAGACATCAGCTACACCGGAAGAAATGCTGCTCCAAAAATAAGTTAATGAAAATCACAATTTCACATGTGAAGTAACATTTAAACAAGTGAAAATAAAACATTATCACATGTTAGCTGCGTATTTTATTACAGATAAATGAAGAATTTCCACATAAGGCGTCACATTTCCACATGTGAATTACATATGTTTATACATAATTATCTTTATTTCACATGTGGTGATGAAAAAAAAATGTAAATGCAATATGTCACATGTGTTTTGAGTTCATAAAGGTGTGTAAAACATAAATAACACAGATTATTGCTAAGAGCTCCTCCCTTTGACATACAATCAATGTAAAACAATGACAATATATTAAATGTTTAACATCATCAGCTTGTAAATATAAACATATTTATTGACATGATTCAAACAAGTTGAAGACGTTTAGGAGAAGCGCTGCTCGTCTTGACATTCACACCTCCTACTGTCACATCGGATCTACTGACCTGGTTTTACTAAATGTGGAATTTAAACAACCTGCTGCGATCGAACAAGAAAAGAATAACAATCCAAATTAATATGGATGCTCCTTGTTTTCTGTATGTCAGCGATGAAGCTCTTTCTACATGCTGTTTTTATTGTGTTTCACCGTACTGTGCAGGTGACCTTTCATCACAGACTGAATGGCAGAAGCGACTGTCAGAGGCAGTCGTCCCTCTCATGTGAGACCGGAGTGTGTACGAGCGTTAACAGGCTGAGTGTGCTGGACACGGACGAGGACGGCACGGGGCAGGACAGGTGGTGCCAGTCTGAGGGGAAGACAACAGCAACCATCTCCACTAATAACACCACCTTCTCTCTGAGGTAAGACCAGCTCACAGGGACTCTCGTGTCTGGTTTTGAGGTGTCAGAGCTGTTGTCATTCAGGGTATTTTGGGTGTTTGAAGACACGATTACATCAGAAAGTTCTGCAGAAATTAAAGGGAATAAGGAGCATTATTGTCAATGTGAAGCGCAGCTCTAAAACAACAAACTTCAGCTAAAACATAAAACATGGAGGCTCAGTTTGTTGTCGAAATGGCTGGTAATCAGAATCAGAATTGGGTTTTCAGTAGAAACGAAGGAGATGAACACATATTGTAATTTGCAGGCTTTTAAACCCTGTGTGGGAGTGTCCTTACAGAGTCGTTAGGGCCACCTGTGGGTCGTTGTGGGTCTCAGAGCTCACACATGTCCTTAACGACTCTGTAAGGACACACAGGGTTTAAAAGCCTGCAGCTCCCCTCCAGATAGTTAGAAGTGAAGAAGCCTCCTGGGTGAGAGGTGAAACTGAATCATGTCCAGTTGTCTACAATAAAGCGCTTAACATTACCCTGACGTGGATGACTGAGAACCTTCATCAACATATTGTAATTTGATGAGTCTCCATCTTTATCGGTTCCCAGATGGCAGGGGGGGGGGTCGAGGAGTGGGAGGTGGAGGGGGCATCAATATATTCATGAGTGATAGAAACACATTGAACCTTCTTCCTCTCAGGGACTCGGGCTGCTGCTGGGTGTCTAATGTCAACGGGAAAACCAACTGGACGTCTGATGCAGAGCTGAACCTGGGAACTCGATCTGACTCACACACCCTCAACAGCTGTCCGGTGACCACGACCGTGTCGTCTTTACGGTACAAACCTTTTACTATCAAACACACGAAAAACACACAGCAGAGTCAAGAAGACAACAAACCTGTCAGTGCACACAGAATAACAGGCAGAGCAGCTTTGACACAAACATTACTGCCATTATCTTTTTTATTCTTGCTGCAGCACCTCCTCAATTCAATATTCATTCTCTGTTCAACATATTTTGTTGTTTGGTTTCGAGATAATTTATAGACTGATAACATAAATATTAGAGGTCGACTAATACGCCTTTGTTGGGGCCGATAACAATATCAGTTATTAAAAATTAGGAGACTGAAAACAGATATTTCTTGTTTCATCTCACCTCAGACGAGGAGTCCTTATTGTTGTTTTAAATTAATTTATTTTATCAATCTGAAAGAAAAATCAACAATACTGATAATCGGAAAAATGCTGACTATCAGCCACAATAACAGGCCTAATATTACTCCCAATAAATCGATTGTTCGAAAAAACAAATGAGGCTTCTTTTATTGGTGACTGGATAGTCATAGGAGACTCAGAGTGGTCAAATTTCTTTTAAAAAGTACCAAGTTTTATTAAAAATGACTCTAGATGTTTGAACTTATGTTGATATTTACCTCAGATCCTTGTGTTTTCATGCAGGGTGCCTCAGAACTGTTTTTCCAGACTTCGTCTTCTGGCACACGATCCAGACGGAGATCACGTGAGATGCAAGTTTACGTCAGAAGCGGAAGTTTCCCCAAACTTTGCTCTGGATGAGGTAATCTATTACTATTTGTAAAACAATACAACAGATCATTAACATTCAATCCACACCAAGCAATATAATTGTTGTAATTAATATCTGATTGGAGTTGAACATGTTGAGCTTTCATGTTTACATCAGAGTAAGTGTCACACTCACAGTGTATCTTCACCTTCTGTCCAGCTGTGTCTTTTCATCTAACAGATGGTTTATTAACATTAGAAATGTACAATGATGATAACTATTGATGTTAAGAAATATTTCTCAGTGATTCTTTTCCTCTAAGATCAACATCCAAAGTGACATAAAGTATTTAAATCGTCTCCACGTCCTCTCAGGCTGCGTGCACACTGACGAGCACAGGTCAAGTCGGTGTCGGCGTCCACGTGTTCGAGGTGACGCTGCAGGACTTTCCCAAGAAAAACATCACCTTGACGTACGCAGGTGGAACAACAGCATCCCGGGCGGCCTCGGACACGACGGCGTCACCTCTGTGCAAAGTGAAGCTGCAGTTCTCGATGGAGGGTGAGAAATTCAAACACGTCAGATGTGCTTTTGATAGAAAAACACACCTCAAACAATTGTCTGACCCTTTGACCATAAAACAAGAGACAGGGGATCTATTGTATTAACAGAAGATGGTTGTAATTTTATGAGGAAAATTATATAAACTTATGATCACAAAGTTGTAATTTAAGCAAAAACACGTTTTATATTTGGTCATTTGAAATAGATAACAGCACCGTAAAGTCACAACCTTTTTCTCAAAATATTATGACTTTATTTCTATGATGTCATGACTTTACCCCCCAAAATTGCAACTTCATTCTCAGACTTTTTTCCCTTCCAAGACATTTCATATAAATTTAGCTGTTCATTTGTACATTATCAATAAAAATGTTATGACAGTATCTTACATCATTGTGTGCGACATGTCTTGATAACTCTTTGCGTCTGTGTTTCAGTCCTTCCTGCGATACCGAACTGTGAGGCGGGTCATGTGCAGCCCATGTTCCTGTCTACGACTCCTTCACATGGCGATGTCCTCTACGCCACCGTGGGCCAGAACTTCCAGCTCAAGGCCGAGGCACAGGCTCAACACTCCAGGTATTTACTGCTCAAGTTGTTTAACCGTGCCACTAACTCAGCTAAAGAAACATCCTTGAGTGAAAAATAAGTGTAATTATTTCATGTTTCTTCCTGAAGCATTCACGACTTCCAGGTCAGCGGCCCACACAACATGAGCAAAGTGTTCAGCGACGAGGCGAACGGAAAGGCTGCAGTGACTCTGAGCTGGACTCCTCAGCAGAGAGACCTGTACAGATTCGTCCCGGTCTGCTTCACTGCAGAGACGAACGAGACGTGAGTGGTTTTATGAGCAGCTGCTGGAAAAAGTGTGTGTTAAATTATCCTGCTCACGGCTATAAGAAGCCTCGATCTATTAATTAAGAGATTTTGGTAATTTCATGTCTCTGTAGCACTTCAACACAAACACACTGTCACTTTATTACATCTCGTGTCACGAACAGTGAAATGACTTCTCATTTAGATATTCAAGAAGAGTAGGCTACATGTGTTGTTATTATATACTTTATTACCACATCAGATATTGTGATTATTATTACTGTTTTTTTTTTGTTTTGCATTTTGCACTGAAACCTGTTTTCTTTGTTTTGTCATTCAGCCAATCAGATATGAGGTGTGTTGTTGTCCTGGTGACCCAAGCGTCTCTCATTCAAGGTTTGTTAACCATCAAGATATCTGTTTTAAAAAATGTGTCTCTACAGTCGAAACTATTAGCGATCAAACTTTGGTTTGTTGTTCAGCATCAGCTGTTTGTCCAGAAACATCTTAAATTTCTCGCTCCATGAAACCTCTTCATGATCATGGTCATGGCTTGTTGCTCTTTATTTAAAGGTCCAGTGTGTAGAATTTGTTATTTGACCAGAAATTATACTTGAGTAAAAGTAAAGATGGCATCTTTAAAAAGTCTTAAAGTATCCGGTAACAAATTTACTTCAGTATCTAAAGTACCAGCAGATTATATATAAATGTACATGTATGTAGTCTTTATACTTTATAAAATGGGTAGATCAATTACCTGCATCATCATTCTTTTAATGTATTTTTAAATCTGATTGCTGATAAAATAAATACATTTTAAAAGTCACCACTTCGCCTCAGTATAACGTTTGTATTGGGGGGTAATAAAGCAGAGGAAGCATAATGTGTGAGCCACACTACAGTCTGTGAGTTACAGTCTGATGCTGATGAAGAAGTTCATATGAAATGTGATTCACAGGCAAAGCCATAGTTGAGTGCTCCCCCAACAAGATGGTGGTGTCCCTGGAGAAAGCCTCCATGCCCGACATCGACAAGAACTTTCTCCGGCTGAGAGACGCGTCGTGCTCTCTCACCTCCAACAGCACTCACATCACGGGCAGCATGTCGTTCAGCACCTGCGGCACCAAGTTCGAGGTGTGGAGGGACATTTACATTTTCATCTGAATGAGATCACACTGGTGGTTATTGTGAAATCTCCAGTGATGAGCTTTAAAACAAACTGAAGAAGAGATAATACATCTATCATTGTATGAACTCCTCTGTGTTTTATACCACTGTTATTTGTCTCCAACACAGGATAAAGGCGACTTTATCGTTTTCAACAATGAGATCAACTCCTTCGAGCTGCCCAACGAGGTTATCGTCCGAAGAAAGACCGTGAAGATCGGTTTTTCTTGCCAGTTTCCCAAAGCCATCAGCATCTCCAGTTACTACAACCTCAAAAAGTCTGAATACATTTTCACAGAGTCCAGCTTCGGCAGCTTCGGCTACTCTTTCGAGATATACCGAGACAGCAACTTTACCAATAAGGTGGAGGCCAGCGCCTATCCAGTGGAGGTGAAGCTGATGGAGCCACTTTACATCGGCATTCAAGCTCAGTCGGACCTTCCGAATGTGAGACTGTTTGTCGAGTCGTGCAAAGGAACTCCTGATGACAACCCTGAAAACGCCCTCTACTACGACCTCATCAGCAACGGGTGAGTGCTCATGAATAACTGAAAAATGTTAATCTTTAAGAGGATCAGATATCATCTTTCACACGCAGCTCCTTCATCGGTGTGTGTGTGTTACAATTCATGTCTCTCGCAGGTGTATCCGGGACGAGACACTTAAAGTCCACCCATCCAGCAACGATTCATTCAACTTTGAGGTTCAAGCCTTCAAATTTACTGGAAACTTTGACCAGGTAATAAAAATCAATATTAAATCACATTAAACTTAAATCAAAATATTATTCAGGCATGTTTTATCTTTTGATATTTCCACTTTTGTCGGTGTCTGTTGCAATGTGAAGCGTTTGTTGTGGCACAAACACACACACACGATAAATGACAGATATCTATTTCATAGTGTACCGACTTATACCAGCCTGATAAGGTTACACTTCCTCATGCCTGATAGATCTGATGTCTGACTCTGCGCCCAGTCAGAAGGAAACTTCACACATGGTTTGAAAATACTGGCTGTGTGACGGCGCGTGATTATAAAGTGCAGGTTGTTTAATTCAACGTTAAAAGCAGAACGTTTTCACTTGATTTCCTCCTTCTCACCTGCCACCTCACAGGTCTACATCACCTGCTCCGTCATCCTGTGTGAGCCCGGCAGTCCCTTCTCCAGATGTGCTCAGGGCTGCCTGAAGACTGCATCCAGACGCAAGAGAGATCTGAGCAAAGAGACCGGCAGCCATTACATCATCCAGGGTCCTCTGCAGGTGGTCGGGCAGGCCGTCCCCAACGCAGCCGTGGACAGTCACATGAAGGACGTTGTGATGAGTCAGAGCGAGACGCCCAGAGAAGGTTTATATCTGATCTATTGATTTATCTATCTGCATGTCTGTCTGTCTGTCTGTCTGTCAATAAAACTACTGTACCGTTGTGTTTCAGTGATTCCCTCAGAAATCGAACCAAGCGGAGGAGGCAGGAGAATCAAGGAGATCCTCAGCACCAACATCAGCACCGTGGTGTTCGCCGTCTGCTTCTTGGTTTCGCTGGTGTTGATGGCTGTGATCGTTCGTTACTTCACCAGGAAGAGAACAGCTGAAGACCGCAATGCTCTCATCCTCTCTGACTACTAAACCCAGAAAATCTCAACTAATCTCAGACTGTTTATTACTGTTTATTATTGTTTATTACGTCAAAGATATGTTCACAGTTTTTAAAAGTCTGTCCTCTAAACGATATTCTCACGGCCACTCTGCATGCACAGTGAAATGTTTTTTGCTTCTCTGCTGCAAAAATATATTTCAAAGTTTATCTCTGATCAGCTGCAGATAAATCTTTGGAAGATGGTTTGGCACAGACGGAGGACTGGATTTCGTAAGCCACCACACAACGCCAGCATCAGGCCTCAAATACCAAGTCAGGTGGTGCATTAAAAACACCAGTCCTTCCAGTGATCGCCTGGAAACAACCTGCTGTGGTCACCAATCATATCAGCTAGTGATCTCACCAGCCGGTCAGCAGTGCTGCTGTTCAACCTGTTGACACTAAATTTAGTTTTAAGAAGAGAATTATAGCCAACTATGATCATACATGCAATGGAGTGGATGTTGCTCCCAAGCTGAAAGTCAAAAACAGGCCGAGTTCATGGACCAAACCCTGATACTCTCCCTGTTGTATCCACTCTTAAAGGAAAAGTTCACCCAAAAAAGACATAAAACGGTTCCTAGTCTCTGGAAGCCCCAAGATCCTAAAAAGATTTCAAATGTTATTTACAGCCTTTTTGAGGCCAAAGTCTTCACTGTAGCTGCTAAGCTAAAAGCGTTAGCGTGCACATGCTCGAATGCGCATTGAGGGTGTTAATAACATCCTTCTCAAATCAGTTTGGATCTCGGGGCTTCTGCAGACTTGGATTACGGCTGTTTTACTGTGAAGCTCCTGAAATGTTTTGTGGACTATGAGACTTCTTCACCTAACTTTTCATCAGCTCCGCAGGGAGGAGATAAATCTTTATTTTTGCGGTGAATTCATCCTTTAATGGCCAGAATAAATTGATCAGCTTCACTGTTCATATCAGCAGCCATTGAAATAATCGAAACAATCTTAAGATGAAGCATTTTGTATCAAACTGAAAGTGTTTGTTCAAAGTTCACTCAACCAGTTTGAGACAAGTGATGGAATTTTAACAATCATCTGCTGTAAAAACAAAATCCACTCCGTCCGGTTCTGCAGGATGTTTTCGATACGTCTGTCTGGTTTTGCATTCAGGTTCCCAGCAAATATCTTCAGGCGTTCAAAGTTTGTTTGTCTTATTTCTGTTAATTGGTTCATTTAGGACCCAACGAGCAGCAGAAGAGTCAGACTCATAGATGAAACATTAGCATTTTATTTTGTTTTATATACACGGCATGATCAGAAATTAGTTTACATTTTTAATTTACAGCCAATACTGGTGTAAACAAACATTTAAAGTGACAGCAGCTTCACATCTATACTCCACATGTGTATCTTTAATATACGTTGCAGTTAGACGAGCAGTTCTGGTGAGGAATATATGTAATGGTGAAATTATATGATTGTTAAATGGTAAATGTGCAATATATCTACTTTCCATCTGAAGTCTTAATCACATAATAAACACAACTTTGTGTGGTTTGTGTCTGTGTGGTTTGTGAGTTCAATCAGTTAATTGTTAGAATTACTGGGCAGAATCTCAGCTCAGGTTGAGAATAATGATCTGCACTGATTGACAGGGACTGTAGATCTGGAGAAGACGGTTACATGAGTAAGTTGTTACCTAAATGGACTCAACTGAAAGCATTTACTGAAACTCAACGTAAGATCTTTTTAAAACATAACGAGAGGTTTTAATGTCTAGATCTAACCAAACTGCAACCGTTGTCCAACATTAAGTACAACCCAGAAGTAATAATATGTGACATGTTTGTCAGCGAGCTTTCATCTGAGAGTCTAACCGGATGTTGCATACGAATGATAACTTAATGTCACATGCAAAAATGATGCTAGAGGCTGTGAGGGTCTTAGTTTGAAGCTTCAGGCGACAGAGCTGCTGTGTTTGACGAGTTGGGAGTGAGAACGTGTTGGTTCGGTAGTTCTCTAAAGTAAAGACTTAAAGTAAGAACTCGTTACTTATTTTGAGGAGATTAGAGCCACCATGTGGTCATTTACAAAACACTTTCACTTATGGGTGTATGAACAAAGATAGATTCTTTATTTTTCCTGATTTCCTTCCTATAACGTGACCAGTGTCTATCCATAAAGGCCACGTAAAATCTCTCATACGCTTATAACCCAGTCTTCACCACACACACCACACGACAGACATTCGGTTTTTGTGTTTTTTATACACGCCTCCATGATGGTGATAGTCGAGGTTCTGGGTTGTCAGTCTGTCCGAGCGTCTGCCTATCTGTCTCATTCTTACGAACGTGATATCTCGAGAATGCCTTGAGGGAATTTCTTCAAATCTGGCACAACTGTCCACTTAAAGACAGACTTGGCCATTCCTCAGGTGAGATTGTGACAGATACTGAATCTAATCTTGGGTGTTCACCTTCAAACTGCACTGACTGTTGAGATTTGTGGAGTGAAAGTATAAAGTAGCAGGAAATGGAAATACTCAAGTTGAAGCCCCTCAAAATCCAGTTTATTTTGGCATTTTTATGATATTTAATATTTTTCTGAGTCATTTTCCTGATCCTTGTTTTGACTCATGCCTTGTTCTGATAATTTGACAGCACACATGCACGTTGGTTGATGATGTTGGCATGTGATAGTTGGATGACGCAATCAAAAAACACGCTCCACAATCAGCGATTGAAGCAAATGCAACATGTTCTTCACACGCCAGCATACCAGGTGAGGGAGAGCCAGGCTACAGCCATACTGGTAGCCTCAGTCTGGCTGTGGCCTGACTGAGGCACAAAAAGAGACACAACATTTCCACAAAGAGATACAAAACCACTTCAAAGAAACAGAGAACAACCACAGACACACAAAACCTCCAGAGTGATGCACAAAACCTCCACAAACGAACTCACAACCTCCACAATCTGACGCACTGCCGGCCTGCGCGAGGACGCACTTGGTGTGTTTCTCCATGTGTCTCCAATAGACTTCACCACAGTCTGGCACCAAGGCAAGATTCAGTGACGCAATAACCCTTCGTTCTTGTTTAGGTTTGGTTAGTTGTTGGCACAGAAACTACTGTGAGGTTTAGCAATAGATCTCTTAACCAAAGTGACTTAACTCACGTAAAAATATGTTACATACTGTCAGTAAGTTAGCATGTAATATAAAACATTACATCATTTAAAAACTCTTGATCGTCACAAATAGGACACAAACTCAAACAATAAAGTGACACGAGAGGAGTAACTGCAGCGTCAGAGCTCGTGACCAGGCTGCTCTGTTTCACACGCTCAGAGCGAAAACAGGTTGTGACTTTAATTACAGAAACAAGAACAACTGCTGCTTTGTTTCAGATAATCAGGACGTTTTTCACCAGGTCACAAATCCAAAACAAAGCTGTGTTCATTAGTTCATTATGGCAGACTGAGTGATGGAGAGATTTAATAACAGTGATGAAATATGATAAGTCTGCCGCACTTCCCTTCAGAATCATCTCAGGAAGGAAGAAACAATTTCCCATAGCAGCTGTAGCTGTCGGCCAAACCCAGGAACAAAACCCAGTGTCATGATACCTGACTGCTCTACCAACCCTGTCTGGGCCAAAACGATGTGTTGGCTTCTTTCCACGTCTTCTGTTGTTACTGGCTACAGTTTGAGGTCAAGACTGCAGAAAAGGTTACCCCTTAACCCTAACCCCAACCCCCCGTGATCGACAGAAAAATCAACGTGGCAGATTTTACAAAATTGCCCCTTTCCTTTAAAACTCTCCGTAAGAAATGTGAATTCTCTGTGCAGTGCCAGAAACAGGATGTGATAACTAAAAGCGGAAAAAGGTGTGAAAATGTCTCATAAATCAAACAAATCGAAATACAGAAGAGTTGTAACCCCGAAAGAAATCGGTAGAGGGCAATGAAAAACAGGACTCTCCCAGGAAAATCTTGAGGTTTGGCACGTGTGCAAGGTCACAACTTCATCAGCAGTAGAAGTAATTTGATGATATAGCCTGAACAAGGTTTCTTTGTCTCACAGTGATTTGAGATTCCTGCTCTTCCACATGCTTTTCGCTTTGCAACACATTAATCTCACAGGTGTTGACAGACAGGAAATAATAATGTTGTGCACACTTCACACGAGGCACCATAATGTAGTGCTTCATGCGACAGTAACAGGGAGTTTTGGGTTAAATTTGGCTATCAATAATAATTAATGATTATCAGTGATAATTATTAATTCTGATTAATAATAAGATCCAATTTACATTAGATCACCTCGGGGCACCAAAAAAAAGAGCCAATTCACCAAATCAGTCTCAGAAAAAGTATTAAACTGTTTGAAACTCTGATTAATAATTAACTTAATAACTACAACCAAAATGACCATAACAGCTGTGATGGTTGAAGGATTTTGGAGCTCTTGACAGAGTCGAGGTCGACAACATTCACTCTTGTACAATATTAAATAGACAGCATGAAGGTTCAAAAATCTTTTATTTAACACAAAGATGAGAACACACTAACTAACATGTACTGTATACAGGTGTGTGTGTGTGTGTGTGTGTGTGTGTGTGTGTGTGTGTGTGTGTATGTGTGTGTGTGTGTGGCAGAACAAAGAAACGACGGTGGTGCTCACTGATATCACATGTGGGTGTGATATGCTCCAGGCTGAAGGAGTGTGTGTGTGTGTGTGTGTGAGACGTGATGCCAGGTTATAGAAGATGGTTAGTTGCATGCAATGATCCTGAGTCTGTGTGAAGCATCATTCAACTAACGTCGAATTCGCCGTGTAGCAAAGCAAACTACCAATAACCTGACCGTAGATCACAATAACACCGAACAGTGAACACATAGATTGAACACATGTGCATCACATCAACCAGAGTTAAACGGTCCTGTGCTTAGCCGTGCTATGCTATGCTGTGTGCTATCCAGGCCCAGTTCAACGTTACCAGTCTTTGAAGAAAAGGTGCTGGTGGTTCCTTGGCAGATGAGCCACGCAGGAGAAGGTTGTAATCCCAATGTTGAACAATGCTGTTCTTGCTGTGGAGGGTGGAGGAACCTGGTCGCTCCTTTCCTTTGCAGGGACAGCAGCTCGGTGCTAACTGGCTTGGTGTTCCTCAGATTGTGGAGTGAGCTGGCAGCTTTGCGTCACAGCTGCTGGCGCTAACTGATCTGGAATACGAGCCGGACCTCGTGTCGCTGCAGGGAGGAGAAGTTCTTTGGGCCTGCTAGGAATGTAGCTTGCAGCTCCCAGCAGCTGTTGGGCCCAGAAGAGTCCAGGAGAAGCGAACTTGAGGGTAGGCAGCCCCGTGAGGAGAGAAGCACATGGGGAAGAGAGAAGAGAGAATAAAGGAAGGAGCTGGAGTTTTGACGGTCTGGTCAGAGGGGGGTCTGTCACCCTGACCAATACTAGCTCAAAGCTGAATTTGCACCTCGGTGTGAAGACTGGAGAATTCTGGGAAACTGAGTTCAGTTCAGAGGCCATTTTGAAATCCACAGTGAACGACTTCATCTGTGGGTCCCAACAATAAGAACTTCGCCGTGCAGAGCTGTTCCAGCTCCAACTTGCTTTGAGCACCTGAAGAAATCATTTCTATCTCTAATGTTTCAGGTTCAAAATATTTCTTACACCACAATATGATATATACTCCATATCTCTTATAATATAATGGAATTCTTTAGTTTTGTTTTACCTAACAATCACAATGATTCACTATTTTACTATTTTACAATGATTTAGTATTTTGCATTTGGTAACGTGATACCATCGTTTAACAGCTGCACATAATTCGAATTGAAACTCATTTTAGTTTCCAAAAAGAAACCCTCCCTCTGAATGCTGCCTTTCTTTTCCCTGGAGGCTGATGTTAATTTATTCACTTAAAGTCTGACTCGGCTGCAAATTATTTAATTACAGGAACGAACAACAATGCATGACAAGGAACATTTAGCTCAAGTGGTTTTCCTCGCCCCTTTTACCACTTTACATATCACATACACTGCATTTTATTTGATTAAACTGATGGACTCTGACAGAACGAGAATTACGTGTTTTCCTGTAATGTGACTGCGTGACTGCGTTATATAATTTACAGCCTGATGATGACGGCTGACTGACTCCTTATCAATAACCCCCGTAAATTCCTCCTCCTCCACCAAAGGTATGATTGTAGATAATAATACATTTCCTCATTGACACACTAATCTCATATCTTCAGATCAACATTGAGCTGCATCACCTGTCCTCGACAACGAGCTGTTTCCCAGAACTTACATCTTCATGTGTCAAGAATGTGACAAGTAAGAATGTCAGTAAGGCACTGATTTACTGGAAGATGGATCTGAAAGTAGTTCATCAGTGAAAAGATTTTTACAGTAGCTGCTGCGTGACATCAGTAAGACGTTGTCACATTGATAGCCTCTCAGCCGTGACTGAAAAGTACTGCGGTTGATCGGCAGGTGTTTTTTTAATCTAACAGGTGTAGGCGCCATGGTCATGGCCACTGGGTGTGTCCGCCAAGTTACCAACCCAATGTACCGTGGGTGTTTCACAAAGAAGCAAACATACTTACTAGGGCATCAAGCGCTGGAAGAACAAATGATCTTTGTTATTATTCAAGACAGGTTTACGTAACGAAATGAAAGTTTGTAAACATTTACATAAACACGTAGTGCATTTTTTAAATTTGAGCCAAGGTGAATGTAAATAGAAGCAACAGGATGGTGATGATAATAAGGTCGGCATCTTCACGTTTAAAGTTCGACATCAGGAAAACACTGTCCATCAACTTTGACTGCGTGTAGGCAGAACACATCAATGACCAGGCTCGATTAGCATGGCTATTATCGTGGATCTCTCTTCCTCTCCTCCCTAGGGTGGTGCAGCCGGTGTAATGGATCATGATGTGCCCTGAAGAGGGTTACATGTCATCCTCCGACACCCTTTTCCCCTGTTTGTACTATCTACAGTCAAACAGAGGCACAGGCCATAAAATATTCTTAAACGATGATCTTTAGATGAAGGACATTTGTGGTTGTTTGCCACAAGATAAAAAACAACCACAACCCCATCTGCAGCTTGAAGTTCTCTTGAAGGTATTGTGCAGGATTTTCCTAAAAACTATGTCTTCACTTATACACAAATAATCCTTCTCAATCATCAAACTGTTGTTAAATACTGATATGAAGGAACCGTAAGAAGTGCACTCAACTGTACGGTAACTTTGTCTACGTGAGATACATGAACCTAATACAATAATCATCCTGAGAGTGAGTCACAGTTCCAGTTCTTTACACAATAACAGCACTCAGTTGATGAATGCTGATACTTCCACACATGATGATTTCATCACCTCCTCTTTCCCATCACAGTAGTAATGTAACACTGTATTGTTAGAGGCCAACATGACTAACAGCTCTCCGTGGATCAATAAGTTCAGTTTTTCCTTGATGATCAGCATTTCTGCATGTTGACTGGTCAAACAGGCCACTCATCATGTTTCTTTTGAAACTGATGTAATTTACCAAGTAAATGTGTTTCCTTGGCTTGTGATAGCCTGACAGTAACTTGCCAAAACTTTATTTCCGTGTCAAAAAGTACATACGAACCATTGTTTGTCCACAGTGAGCAGACAGGAGGAGGCAGCACCTGGAGAACCATGGCTGCTGTCATGCTGCTGCTGCTGCAACTGCTGGTTCTGGTCTCAAGTGCGTCTCTGTGTGTCATTTCTGCATTAAAACGCCTTAAAATGACGAGAATGTTCAAACCCTGAGAAATATGCATGGAGGATGCAGAGAAGAAAATTGCATATAAAACGTAATAACTTTTTTTGCTAGAGGAAGCATGTAAATGTTATACCGATCGAAGCTGTAGAACTGCAGGAACTGTGAGTCATGTTACATCATCTACGAGAAGAATGAATACTCATCCTCCCAGAAGTAACTTGTAATTAATGTGATAGTTGTGTTTAATAAATAAGGGAAAACTGAAAACTGCTCAGGCTCCATTACATGTCGCCTAATGAACAACTAGGGGGTTAACGCTCACTTGTTCTGTTTATCTGGGACGTGACTGCCGAGACTGAGGATAAAGATGATTTACTTGATGACTTGTTAAACCTGCAGGTGCAAAGAAGGAGGAGCACAAACTGAGAATGTTTCTCGAAACTTGGCTTCACTTAAAAGAAGAGTACATTCTTCAGATTCAGGTGGTGACTTCTCAGCAGCAGCCCTGTGCATGAGAACAGAATATAATCAGTCTTCAAAATCTTGATCAGAGATTATGATTATGATTCAGTAAAATAACAACAGCAGGGCGTCTTCAGTGGAATGAGATGCACTTGTTGACACTTTCTGCATGTCTTTGTTGGTACCCAGGTGTGCTCCAAACACTGGTTACTTAAACTAACTAGAATTGTATAATACTGACACTTGTATCATTAGTGTGCACCTTTATTCTCATGTCCACTACTGTCCCGTCTGAAATATCTTAACTATTGGATGGATTGCCATTGCCATCCATCCAATAGCCGAGGACACTGCGGATGTCTTGACCTGCCACCAGCAGGTCAGAGTTTTCAGTTATCCGGTGAAATATTCTATGTGATGCATTGGAAAAAACACTGGCACCAGTGGTGTTGCCCCAATAATTCATCCTAATGATTTCGGTGATACGCTGCCACCATTAGATTACAATTTGAGGTTGGGAATGGATGAAATAATTGAATTAATTAATGTCTCATCAACTCCTGGATGGATTACCTGCAATTTGGTGCAAGCATTCATGTTCCCCTCAGGATTAATTACAATCACCTGAGCCAAAAGCTAAAAACTGGTCAAATAAGAAAACAACAATTATAATCTACTTATTGGCTGGTGACACCCCGACTCAATGATCTTCAGATTTTTTATCTGGTGCCACCATTAGAGGGACGAAGGAAAGGAAAGGAAAGGAAAGGAAAGGAAAGGAAAGGAAAGGAAGAGGAAACAAGGGGGGGATAAGATGAAAGGAAAGCAGAGGAAACAAGAGGAGAGAAAAGGAGGGATGAAGGAAAGGAGAGGAAATGAGAGGGAAGGAAAGGAAAACAGTGGAGAGGAAACAAGGGGGGAGAAGAGGAGGGGAGAGATGGGAGGAAAGGAAAGGAAACGAGATGAGAAAGGAGGAGCGACAAGGAGGGACGAAAGAAGGGAAAGGAAAGGAAAGGAAAGGAAAGGAAAGGAAAGGAAAGGAAAAGAGAGGAGAGGAAACAAGGGGGGAGAAGAGGAGGAGAGGAGATCGGAGGAAAGGAAAGCAAAAGAAAGGAAACAAGAAGAGATAAAAGGAGGGACGAAGGAAAGGAAAGGAAAAGAGAGGAAAGGGAAAGAGTTAAGAGGAAACGAGTGGGAGGAGAGGGGAAGGAAAGGAAACAAGGAGGGGTAGCGGGGTAAGTTGTGTGGAGGGCAAAAAGAGCTAAAAGCCTCCTTCTTTTTCAACACAACTGACGTTATGACTGCTGATTCAAAAAATGGAAATACATTACAAATTAATACTAGAATGGCCCTCAGTAGAGCGCATACCTCCGCCAAGGCCCAACAGTGCCCTTTAATTCCAAAAAGCCTAATCTAACATCGAACTCAGTCACCATGTATCAGACTGTACCAGCCACCTAAATACGCCTGATTCATCTCATCAAGATCCACGGATTATTCCCCGAGAAATTAACGAACACGTCAAAAAACGTCATATCAGAAAATGTGACAGAAAGTGAGAAACAAATCCTGGATCTGACCTTTTATCAGGAACCGCACCAAAGTTAGTGAAGTCTATTCTGGGCCGAGACTCATCCTCCATCCAAGTTTAGTGGAAATCTGTTTGGTAGTTTTTGTTTCATCCTGCTGACAAACCAACCAACAAACAAACAGGTACAGGTGACACACGTGAAAACAAAATAATAATCCTTTAGGCTTTTATGGAAAAATGGCAATTTGTTGGAAGATCAGATTGTTGGAATGAACTTTGTGAACCAGAAATAATTAAAAGTTAAATACATACAGTATATGTTTAATTTTTCATTCAAAGGTGATTCTGGATTCTGGAGGAAGACAGTTGTTTGTTGAGTCTCATTCCCAGGTTGGCGGGTCACCAACCCAAAATGTTTGATGAGTTCGACATAATTGCAGCAGGGCATCTGAAATATCTGTTCCACCCATTCTCCAATGTGTTTTCGTGTTGAAAGAACATTAGAGCATTGCTGAAAGACAGCCGAGGTCTTTGATGGGACAGGGGGGTAGAACTAGTTCTACTTCATGCTTCAGACTTTCAGCAAATGATGTAGACAAGTCATCGACAAGCGTCTTCGTTTCCTCATAGCAGAACATTTAAGATTCAGCTCACGTTGAAGTTGGGGTAATCAGAAAGATGGCTTCTCTCACGCTGCTGCTGCATCTGCTGCTCATGGTCTCCGCTGCATCAGCATGGTCCAGGTCCAGGACCAGGACTGACCCAAACATGAAGAGGTTCTTTGGTGGTTCGCTCACTGTCGCTGCAAAAGGGAGGAATTCAGACGGGACTTATGAGGTAAGTTCAACTTTGGGTGTCATCTCATCAGAGGGTGTCCTGATGAACTGATATTTTCATTGTCAGGGAAAAAATAAAAATCCTACAAATAAAGAAAATAGAGAAAATATATACATTTTAGATGTTAATGTCCGGATGTCACTTTTACAGCTCAACCAGGACACAACTGTAAACGTGTGTGTGTTTACAGGCATTATTTACTTTATTTTCCTTACTTATTTTATTGTATTTATCTAGTAACATTTTTTTCAATTTGATCTGTTATTATTATTATTATCATTACAGCATTTAAATATATTTTATTGTCATATTTATTTCCGTTTTTGTCTTTTTAATTTTGTCTACATTTTCTTCTATACTCCGTCCAATTATTGGCTTGTCAGTGACATGAGAACCACTTTGAGACGTTCTCCTCATCCATGAATCTTTGCTTGACTGGGCCTTAAATATCATGAAAGAAGTCAGTCTGATCACGACAAGATGAATGTCAATTCAAAGTTTGGTTTCAAAATGAGATATCGAACACACGCTGTTTTCTTCTGGCTTTAGAGTTCAACAGATTTTGTTGGAGTTGTCACATGATGATCTTTACATGATTCTTTGCAGGTGGAACTTCGTGACAAGCAAACCGTACGTGATTGCTTTGTGAATCACTACACGTGTTACTTTAATTGTGGGTCTCAGACGTCCTCTAGCGTCACACGAATTGCCGTAAATTCGTATAGTTTCCGCTGGTGCCAACATGAGGTGGTGACAAAAAGAAAACTACCCAGCAACCTACCCTTTTTGATCAGGTGAGCAAAATCCACCTCAGTATTTGATTTTGAAATACATTCTGTAATTACATTTCTTGAAAACTTGACGATATCTACCAAGTTTTATGATGATTGGACCAATGGTTCTTCAATTATTTGCTAATTCCCTTTGTGAGGAAAAGGCCGTCCAACTACACTTTTTTTTGGCCGGGCAGTATAGTTCTGAACTCCATCCTGTGTTCAGACCTTGTTACTGTGCCATTGAAGAGATAACATTTTAAATATTGACAGACTGTCCTCATTTTTCAAATATTTATTCAAACAGATACCCCTCTCGGGTCACTAGTACCACTGGTGAGGGCTACTGGGTAGCCAACGCCAGAACCTCAGCAGGTATCTGGAGAATGATGGCAAGTATTGACCTGGGAACCCGATCTGATACTGGTAAATCCAACAGACCTCCAGTCACTACCATGCTGCCTATTCTCAGGTAACGACCACCACTCCCTCTTTTGTTTTTAATGGTTGCTGGTTTGTTGCATCGCTCCGATGTCTACAATACGTTGTTTATCATTTGGTCGTGATGTAACAGGATAAATACACTCCAGTCAGTCAGCAGACACAGCTGCTACTGCTGTAGCAACGTTATTTTAGATCACACTACCTTCTCGGCATGACCCGCTCTACTCTGCCTCTGATTAGCTACATCCTGCTTGTTAAGTAATGTGCATGTGCAACTCAGAGGCACAATGTCTCACTCTGTAGCTAAAACAGAGTGTTCGAGACACAGCGTGAAAAGGGAAGCTGTAGCAATGCACCGTATGAGAAAAATAATGTGTTTTTTGATATATATGACCTCTTGAAATTATACAATTAAAATCTCAAACATGAAACTGCAATCTTAATTTAATTACATTTCCACACCTTTCAAACTGATACTGATGTGAATCCACTTCTGCTACTAAACTAGTTAACTAACTACGTTGTATTTCATCAGAAGCAAACTGTCCCTAAATTCGGTGGATTTGTATGTTACAGAGTATCCCTGAACTGCCCTCGATCATTCAATCTGAACATGTTTGACCCTGATGGTGACCAAGTCAGATGCAGGTTAGCAGCAAGTTCCAGTGCCTATGAGTGTGGGCTGTGTGGTCTGATGACAGGTTTCTCTTTCGATCAGGTAAGGAGGAACTTTTCTTATTTTGAGGTGGAAGCTATATCACATTATTATTTCCTTAACTTTAGGCAATTCATCAAATAAAGAGGTTTACCTAATTGTAGTGAACACTAGAGAACACTGGGATATAAATGGGACTGAAACCAAGGATGCTAATTAAACTATGCAAAAAACAGTTTGCGCCACTGTTACTTTTTAAAGTAATAATAAACTAAACATGAAGTGCGGTGATTGGGTATTGAAGAGCAACTGATTTAAAGGCCACAGCTTTCACCTCCATGGAGTGATTTGGTGCATTTTCAGTGGTGTTACTGGGAAACTGGGCACTGCAGCATTGCCAATATGTGCTGCCCTCCCTTCGACACACTGGAGTAGCTCCAGTCTCTTCGCCTGTATGTCGCGCAGTAGCTTTCATCATTGATAGGCTGTTACCTGTAGCGTGCATCCATTCAGAAGCAGCTGTTGTCATTTATACTGCGTGATGAAAATATTTTTCCTTTTTGTCAGAATTCCTGCACATTAAAGTATACAAGAGCAACTACAACTGGGTACTTTCCCATTGAGCTCGTGGTGGAGGACTTTCCCAACAGAAACATTACGCTGTCCTACTCTGATGGATCGTACACATCGAAGGGCCCCCTGTCTGTGGGAAGGAGTAAACGTCAAAGCCCACTCACCACCACAACTGTGCCAACGACCACGGCGCGTTTCCGAAGCTCAATTGCTCCTTTGAGCAAGCTCCCCCTGCAGTTCTCTGTTTTTGGTTAGATTTATTTTTTTTAAATCTTAACAACATTGATTTAAATGTAAACATTTTTATCAATTACTCAACGTCCGTCACTTCTGTCGTCTGATTTTCAGTGGACAGTTCTGCCCCTTCATGCATTGACGGTGATTACTTTCCCATTTTCTTGGCACCAACTCCAATTAATGGAGCAAATCTTCCGGCGTTTGTCAACCAGACCCTCAGCATCAAAGTCAGATCCAGAGCACAAAACGCCACGTAAGGAAACGTTGTGTTTAAATCATTCTGTAATGACATTACACGGGTGTAAATTCTCCTGTTGGGTTTTATTTTGCAATCATGACCTACTTTCTGTAACTTAACACAGATTCATTTGTCACAAACTTATCCAGAGAATATTTGTTATATTTAATTATAATGCTGTTGAAGAATAATGTTCCCCATTGCTAAATAATGACAGCATTGTTTCTCTTGTAGGATTCAAGGCCTGATTGTCACTGGACCAAAGGGAATTTCATATCGAAGACTCTCCGTAGAGGAATATGTCATAAAATGGAAACCAACTGAAAATGAATTGAATCATCATTTCCCTATTTGCTTCTTTTCTGACGCAAAGGACAGGTGAGTTTTAAATGAATCATTTGGTTTGACTACGTGGGCTCCAAGTTAAATATGGAAACTTACAACATTTAACAACAAATCCAGATTTTTACTATATTTTATTATATATATTTGTTATATTTCAGACACAACAGAGGCTATCAATCAGAGCCACGCTGTGTGACTGTTGATGTTGGACACCATGGTTAGTAGACGACATTTATTTATTAGACAAAAGTCATTTTTCTATAACGTCCCTGACTGCATCATCACAATGACACAAATAAAGGTCACATGTCTCACACTATATTTAGACGCCACCGTGACATGCAATGAAACAACAATGAAGGTAGAGGTGGAGAAGACCTACCTCATCAGACGCTTCGAGGACGACTTGCATCTGAACGACTTCCGGGATTCTTCCTGCAACCTGACAACGCGGTCCAACTCAACCCACCTGGTGGCCTTCATGTCGCTGAACACATGTGGAACCCTGATCGAGGTAAAGCACGTAGAAACTGTTCAACGCCTTTAATTCAATGCCCACATCTGCGTTGTCTTCAGCCATTCAAACATTGACTGTTACTGGCAACTAGATCTGTTCCGATACCAGTTTTTCCTTCCCGATACCGATTTTGATACCTGGGCTTTGTACCCATCCGATAACAGCTGTATACACTTCTAACCCTGTATGGATGTGATCTGATTGCTATCATTGTTCTTTCTTTTATTATCTATTTTGACAGTCAGTCATAACCAAAAAAGAACAAATAAAGAAATCTCGGATAAATAACAATTCCTTTAAAAACTTTAAACCCACATTTTCGATGACCGACGGCGGCTGGTCGTCCAGGACAATAAACTTGACAAACTTCGCCTTGGTGAAGTCGTCGTGCTCTTTCATGTGATGCATCTTCAAATGCTTTACAAGGTTGCTGGTGTTGAAATTGGCAACACTCGTGCCCAACCCCTCGAAATGACAGCCTTGCATACTGAACATGTGGCCGTTTTACTGGTGGGGTTATCCAGAGTCCAAATGTAATTCTGTTTCATTTTCAGGAGGATGACAACAACATCATCTTCAAGAACGAGATCACTTCTGCTGACACAAATGGAGTCATTTCAAGGCAACATGACGTCGAGATCGCCTTCTCGTGTGTCTACCCCAAGCGAACCAACCTGACCCTGGGATTCACGCACAAGAACCCGTACGCCTTCACAGAGAAGGGCTTCGGTGCTTTCACCTTCCAGTTTGAATTCTTTGAGAGCGAGCGGTTCAGAAGACAAGTTTCCAGCAGCACTTACCCGGTGGAGGTGTACCTCAAACAGATGATGTTCATGCAGATCGAGGCGACCACCTCCATCCCCAACACAGAGCTGTTTGTGGAGTCCTGCAGGGCCACGCCCTTTGACAATCCCAACTCTCGTATCAGCTACACCATCATCCAAAATGGGTATGTGTGCGCAATGAAAAGGCTTATTAGCTGATGATTGTATGAATTCTTCTATTCTGCCTCTGTTTCTCTTATAAATTGTAACTGCATCACGTTGCAGGTGTGTGAAGGACAACACAGTGCAGATCTACCCCAGCTCCAGCGCTCAATTCAGATTTGGAATGGAGGCTTTTGAGTTCATCGGTGCTCATGAACAGGTGAGGTCACTTTGTAAATCACAGATGTTTCCTATTATAAATTTTAAGTAGTTCCCACCACCTAAAATGTCAGAATTTGTTGGAAGTAACATGTTTATTATATATATATATTTTTTTTAAACACAGAAGAGACAGTTCCTCTCTGTCTTTCCAATAACTTTTTACAGCTGAGTCTGACTTCACGTCTTCTTGCCTGCAGGTGTACATCACCTGCTCAGTCATCCTGTGTGAGTCCGGCGTTTCTGGAACCAGGTGCTCTCAGGGATGCGTCAGATCCACCTCAGGGAACAGCCGCCGCAAAAGAGAAGCTGTGGCCGAGACTTCAAGCCACTCCATTTCCCAGGGTCCTTTGCACCTGGTTAAAACTTCTGACAGCCAAGGTCAGCGTGCACGTCCACACAGCTGCCAGTTCATTAGATACTCCTGCTGCAGATGAGACAGTCCTGCAATAATCTGAACCTTCATGAAGGAGAAAGAGCTTTGACTGTATAGTTTCCATATTTAACTTGGAGCCCATGTAGTCAAACCAAATTATTAATTAAAAACTCACCTGTCCTTTGCTTCAGAAATAAAGCAAATAGGGAATATTCAATTCATTTTAAGTTGGCTTCCATTTTATGACATATTCCTCTGTGGAGATTCTTCGATATGAAATTCCTTTTTGGTTCGGTGACAATCAGGCCATGAATCCTACAAGAGAAACAATGCTCTCATTATTTAGCAACATTATTCTTCAACAGCATTATAATTAAATGACGTTAAATACAACAAATATTCTCTGGATGAGTTTGTGACAAATGAATCTGTGTCGAGGTTAGTAGTCAGTAGTTTGTGTTACTATTGAGTTGTGTTACGTTGTTACTCTACCTGAATTTTTTTTGTTTCACCATCAGGTCCGAGCCTGAACCTGGGCATGAACATCGTCTTCGTTGTCGGCTGCCTCCTGGCATGCGGCGTGGTGATCTACCGGTCGAGGAGGTCCAACGCTAAATACCAACCGCTGCCAACCTCTGACATGGACTGAAGACAGAGAAGCCATTTTGATTCGCAGAGCTGATGATTAGAAAGATTCTCCGCTACGGTCTGTGTGTTTCTGTCTCTTTTGAGGGGTTTTATTGATGGTTTGAATCATTGTCACGCAGTCCAAAATTTGAAAAAGTTAGAGGTTGCTTTCATCGGTTGAGACAATATGAAGCACATAGTGTGTGGATGAGTCTGTACAGAGGTTACTCAGCACTTCAGCTGCTCTGAAAACTGGAAAAAGATAATTCACCGTTGACAATGAATATCTACAAATGTGTTTTTAATATTACTTGCAGAGGTTTGAGGGAAACATTTTAGTCACTTGATATGAATTTGAGTATACTGATTATATATTTTTAGGGTAAGGCTAAACACATGGCTAATATACACTGTATTCTCTTCACTTAAAGGTCATGTCAGTAACATTTTTTAAAAATAGCACATCTGTAGAAGCTCGTTGAAAGGTGCAGGGTAAAAGTCAACAATATTATGATTTTAAATGTTTGTCAGGTCAATAATGATAGTTTTGTTTATCTCTGTGTCAGAATTCTTACGGTTGTTTCCAGCTTCTAACGGTTTGTCAGCCAGTAGTGTAACGGCGTTGGTATCACGTGGGAACTGTGTTTCGTCAGCGATCAAGAGTCTTAGGAGTTGCCAGTTTGTGGAAGAAGAACACACACATCCTACAGTATGCGCTCAGTGCACCATACTGCCTCATGCTAGCGTTAGCATCATTGGCTAACGTTTGCACAAACTGGCAGCCACTCGAGGGGGCAGATGATTCGAACAACAGTGGTGTTGTAACATGATGCAATTGAAGGGGGAGATGGACTGGCTCATTTGATGGCTGAATGTTACAATAACATATTTAATGACAAAGTTTGTTCACATTTGTTTGTAGAGCTGCAACAATTAGTCGACCGAATGAAAATAAATTGGGAACTTTAACATGTTTCTTGTGTTTTTTTCCTTTTTGTTTCTTGTATTTTGGACTTTTTGGATTACAGTTGACTTTATTAAAGCTCGTCTTTCGTCCTCTTACTTGCCTTTGTGTGTGTGCATTTGGGTCCTATTTTCTGAAAATATAAGAATATTATATAACAATTTATAACCATTACAACAATCAACCACTGCCCTCACTGCTATATCAAAAAATCCTGAAAACCACGGTCCAATTATAAACTATCAATTCAACCAACAAACAAAACAAAACAAAAAAAATGCAATTTGCAGCCTCATCTTAAAAACCAGATCAGTGAGCTGAATGAGCTCTCAGACAGGAAGTCTTGCTGACATAAACTCAGTCACTAAAATGGCTTTTTTGGATTCAAAGCGCCACTGAGCAGCTTTCATAGGAATGAACGGGGCGCCGCCTCCAACGCTGTGTCCAGGTTTAAATTAAACATCCCTGATTTCTAAGCTAACATTAGCTACTGCTGCTCTCTGTTAGAGAGAGGCACTGAGACGAGGCACTCGAAAACATTCATAAAGTCACATCCTCTGGACGGTCGTGGAAAATCCGACCCGAGTCCTTCACAAAGAAATCCACAGTCCAGCAGCAATGAACAACTTCACCTAATCGTCCACAGGCTCGTATAGTCAACCGAGTAAGATGGGGACGGTCTCATTTTCCACCTCACGTTACTAAAACTAAAAACTGAACTAGAATTACACTCAGGAGAGCACATAATGTTGTCCATTCTGGACCGAGACCCATCCTCCATCCTCCTCCTCCATTGTGTAATCCTGCTGACAAACCAACAAACAAAACACAAAACGAACACGCATGAAAACATATGACTCTGATGAAGGTAATTACATAAATGTATTAAAATTATTATTAAATTCTTGAAGTTACTAAGAGGACAAACTGGTCTGATGAGTGTGTTTGTTGTTCTTGTATTTTTCCTGGCAACAGATAAAACTTCTGAATAGGTGAGAACATTTGACAGTCATGGGTGTGTGTTTGTGTTCAGCCAAACCTCAGTGGCCCTGCCTTTTAATCCGATCAGAGATCTCACCTGCTGCAGCATTGTCTGCAAAAGCTGGCCTTTGTTGCAGCTAACAATTACATCCTGACCTGCTTCTAAGTTGGCCTGGTTCTGTTTATCTGGGTAACCTTGCAAACAAACAAAGGATGTGTGGGTTGCTGTTTGTATACGTGCCATTTAAAGGTGTGGGAAGCGACTCTGGAGAATGCTTCAGACACTTTGGGCTGGCAGGCCACCAGGGTTGTTCAAAATGGCAAGTTAGTGGCCAAAGGTAGAAGGAGTCAAGAAAACCTAGCACATGAATTATCCACCACAGTCCCCTCCTACTTTTACCACCTCGCGGTTGTGGAGCGTACAGAACCCTTCTTTGCAGAAGTCGACGTCTTTGACCTCCATTAAGTTGTCCACAGCAGCGATAACCTCATCATCATTGTCAAAAGGCCGAACACTGAGTTGTTCATCTCTGGGAACAGACGACCAAATTATGTAAACAACCCGCCCCCCCGTTGGACAAGTTCAAATCCACATTTTTGGATGGCAGCCATCGCCACTGTGGACTTGTGGGCTGGACTGTGAATGAATAACAATTTTGAATTACCAGAAACAGAAATACCACAGATGTTATTGGCCTTAAACTTCCTGCTTGATCACTCAAAGAGTTGATCTGCGACTGCATGGAATGAACCCATGAACTCATCAATCATCCCTGGGACACACTGAGCGAAACAGTTTACAGCTGAAAAATTAACTAGGTCAGAAAAAAAAAAAAAAACGACCTCAAAACTTGTTTGGCATTTTTGTTTCGCACTTTCTTGTCACTCATCAGCTGGCACACATTAACTGCTGGGGAACGTCTGGTTCCTGCGTTCATGTTGGTACCGCTTGACACGCACCACATACCCAAACACTGACGCAGACCAATCCCACGCTCCCTCCATTAGCAACTGTTTTCCCCGCTGGCAGTGACCCGACAGCAGGAAGAACTGCTCAGTAAGGGTCCGAAGAACTTCTGTTGAGAAACATTTATGCTCGCTTTGTTTCTTGTGTGTTTCATCTGTCTTTCGTAAAATGAATAACACTCATCATACGAGTGTCGGGAGGTGGAGGGAGAGTCTGTGGAAGCAATAAACTGTGTTGTTTCCAAATGATTTCGTGCAGCAGTAGTAAATCAGTGAGGAGCAGCTGTGCACTTGCCAGCTAACAGTTAACTGTTCATGCAGCTTTTGTGTTTCTACACTGGATGCGCTGGATTATTTGCACAATATTATCATATGTCTATTATTAACATAATGCTAAATCAATATTGGCCGGTCTCAGTCCCATATCTCTAACCTTTTGTTTTCTGTTCCCTCAAGCTGTGTTGCTCTCTCACTCTCCTCCTCCTCCTCGTCCTCCTCCTCTCTTTTCATTCAGGCTCCTTTCTGCTGGACCACGGCCCTCCAGGAACATCTCTCTCTCCTGGATCCTGCTGCCTGCTGCCTCCTTCCTGAGGTTTCTTCCATCTTTTGTTTTCCCTGTTAAAAGTTTTGTGTTTCCTCACTTGAATCGAGTGTCTAAGGACAGAAGATGTAAAGCCCACTGAGACAATGTGATTGTGATTTTGGGCTATATAAATAAAACTGACTTGATTTGATTTGAATATCTCACTGAATATCACGGTTGTTGTCAATACTGGTTATCGGCGACACCCCTAATTCATAATGAACTCTTAGTTTCTCTTTCAGTTTGAGAAAGAAGTCGTACAAACTGTATTCAGGTGTCATGGAACAATGCCTGTCCTCGCCCTGCTTATCCATATAATTATGCTCTTTATCATGACTGGACTCTGTGGTATGTCTGCATCTACTTCCTTGTAGGTTTTAGACTGACGATGTGTATTTAGCACCGGCTTAGTACCTGAAACTTTCCATTCAAAATTCAAAAAGCAACCACTGGGCCGCATCCCTATTCATTATAAATTCAAAGCACAACCGCAGGACAACAGTCCGTCAAGATGTCGGTTGATTCTGAACTTGAATTGTTTGTTTTGTCTTGGACCAAACTTCAGTAGCTTTCATTGGCTTGTTTCCCTGAACCAAATGAATGATGCGGAAAAATGTAAGTTGTCGCCATGAAAATGCTAAAGTTTGTCATACTTTGGTCTCTGACCTCAGGTAGTTTGCAGGATTGTTATTAAAGCTACATTTGAAGTAGTAGATCTCAATAGTGAATAAAACCTTCTGGATGCATGAATGTGAAGACCTGAAAACCTTATGTAGGTAAACAGCGTGTCTAATATGAGAATAATAAATAAGAAATAATACAAAAAGACCAGTGTGCATGTGTTTTTGTGCAGTGATGTACGACAACCTGTCGACTAAAGTCCCCAAATAATCCACCAGCCAATAGTGCAGCTCCCTCCTATCACTGAGCAATATCATACCAAGTACAAATGTTTTTTATTTATCTACAGTTGAATGAAAATAAAGTTATTACTTTTATTGAAAGCTGAAAAAACAGACATATGATCATACCTGATTCACAAGGTCTCACAGACAGAAATGAGACTGATAAGTGTCGATGAGAGATGTAGATAAAAACAAGGTGTTAAGAGGCCACAGGAGGACTGTTACGGCAGCAGCTGTGTGTTGGAGCTATGAGGAAACAGTGCAGCTCTACTTACTGGAATCAGCTGCAACAACAAAGCACTTAATCTGTGACAGAATCCTCACAATGCATGACATGTTTTCATTCGGGTTTGTGCAAGCGATGATGGTAAAATGTGACCCTGGACGCACCTGTTGTACATCTGGGAACTCCCACAGAAGTGGTTTGAGTACTTTGCCAGGTGTATATCTGTCTCAATATTACACAGCTATGCATGATGCAGTCACGAAACTTTCCAGGTGTTCAACTGAGATCAAAATATAGGCAGAAATGCAAGATGGGTGTGGTCCGAGCGAGGGCCGCGGGACACTGGATGTAGGAAGGGAGAATGGAGCCATTGGACATCTACGGCCCTGACCCACAATCACTTTAAGTCTGTTTGTCTGTCTGTCTGAGACACAATCCCTGAAGTTAGCATCACCTGGGTTCCCTCCACAAAAAGCCTGTGAGATTTTTCAATTGGATTTTGGATTATTGCAGAAAATAAACAGAAACACAAGTTTATGATACTAACATGTTTTGTTCATCAAGATAATCTTCACAGATGAACACCATTTGTGATGATTGAAGCGTAAATTAAATGTGTAGCAGTAAAAAGCTAATGTTAGGCTATAAACGGACGACATCACGGTCACATGACTTAAACGTCTCCACCACTAAGTGTCTTACTGCACAATTACTATACAGGTTTTCTATAAACTGATCAATGTACAAATTTTAAAGTTAGACACTTGTGAGCAACCGCTAACCATTTTTAACACACAGAAGACCTTTATAATTAAACTGTGGGACATTTAATGATGGATTTTATGTTGTAGAAACAAACGTGTAAATAACTTGTGGTCACCACGCACCTTATTTCACACATTTAACTGTAAACCAATTTTAAAAACTCACAGACTTTCAGGTGAGGGAACCGGATGTGCAAAAATGCTAACTGATTTCTGGGTTTTAGGACTCGTTCCTGCATCACTCTACTCGTATCTGTTGTCTTAACCCTCACCCAGGTCAGAGCAGAGAAACAGCAGAACAGAAACTAAAAGCTAAATGCCTCTGCCTCCACCTCTGACTGATGAGATGTAGATTACGGTAGATTAAGGTATCAAACAGGTTTTTCGTTTATGGGAAGACTGAGACGTATTTCAGGCTGCTCAATGAAACCGGTTTTGAAACATAGTGCACATACCTTTCAACATGCATGACTGCTTGTCAGCTTCTCCAGCGGGCATATATAAAGATGCTGCAGGCGACAAATCTGGAGACAGAGGAGAGTTTGCGGCATCATGGCCTCCACACTGGTGATCCTGCTTCTGCCGCTCCTGGTCTCGCTGGCATCGGCATCACATCACTATGGTGCAACCTCGACCTTCACCTACAAAGGGAAAAACCCTGATGGCTCACACAGGGTGAGTGATTCAACTTTTATTGAGATGTAACATTAAATACAGATAATGTGTGAATTTATTTTATCACTTTATTATTATTATTGCTGTTGTTATTCTGCAGAAGAGAATTAAAACCACCTGTGAAAATGAGTTTTTTCTCCAGAACTCTGGGGACAAAAAAATCAGAACTCAAAGTGGCCTCAAGGCTCTTTCATAAATAATATTGATTGTCCACTGAGTGCTTAATTATTATTAATTATGCTCTTGTGTTTAGTATTTTCACTCCAAATGGCTTTGTTGATTTCCTATATTCAAGACACAATAGTTACGTCAACGTAGAACTTGGGTGGACAGTAAATTATATTATCTTGTAAAACATTCTTTGATTAATATATGCCTGCAAAACAATAAACGGTACGGATAAAAGAAGAATTAGCTACGGTGGAATTTCCCACTAGTTTAAAGGGACGTCCTCCAGCCTCACTTTTTATTAAAGAAACGATAAAGAAGCTACAGATCATCTGAAGATGAGATTACACCAGCCATCTGCTCTAGAAATGTATGCAAATGAAAGCAGATAGACGGCATATTCAAACACCACATATCAAACCTTTTAATGTAAAATATTATTGTCTTAAAGTAACAAATCACAACTGGGGAAGTTTAAAGTTGAGATATAGTAGTTTTTGTTTTTGTCTACCCTTAATTATGTCCACATTCAAACAATGACTTCATCGACATATTGTGATATTATTGTTTATTTCTGATTTCAAAAACATCTGCTCTGAAATGATCAAAACATGGAGCTCACAGCCTTCAGGTAATTGAAAATTGGAAGTCAGCCCCACAGTCCACAGTGTTGATGGCTGCCATCCATAGTACTGATCTGAACTCGTCCACCCGTCCTGCTCACTTGATTTGACCCCCTCAGACTACCACCTCTTCCCTAAGATGAAGAAGGAGCTCACTGGTCACCATTTTGACAGTGATGATGACGCTAACGCTTTTAACAATGATGAATAAATGTTCTAGGTTCTCTGAAATTGACTCCTTCCACCTCAGGCAACCTCTTGTAAACTCTTGTCGCATTATATTTACGAAATATAAAGAAATGTCATTTTAAAACGGTTCTGTAGCTTCAGCAGAGCAACCATCTCCAACTGCACAATTGCTTAATCTCATCTTTTTCCACAGGTTGATGTTCGCAGCAGGGAAACCTTCACTGGATGTTGGCACATCCTCAACTGGTATTGTTACAACGGCAACTGTGGCAGTAGAACCAGTTATAGGAGAGGCACACTTGACAGCAGCACCAATGGAGCACGATATAGCAGCCGATGGTGCGAAACTGAGACGGTTTCAACAAGAATCGTCCCGAGTGACAAACCTTTTCATTTGAAGTGAGTTTTTTGCTTCATTAAATCATATTAATATTGTTGCTGCTGTGCTTTATTTATTGAGTGAAGTTTGTGAAGCTTCGTCTTAGTCATCAAAACTGCTTTGAGTCACCCAGTTGCACACAATCAATAATGAGTATTGTTTCCACGCATACCAGGGCATCCAGCTGCTGTTGGGTCCGAAATCGTAACCATTTAAGCGGTTGGTCTCCACTGACCTCTGTGGATTTGGGAACAAGATCTGACACCGGACAACCAAACAGATCACCAGACATCGCCATTCTACCTTTCCTACGGTAAGTTCCCTGCAGTCAGCATGAAACAGATGTCCTACTCTCCCAGTGGTAGTATGTAAAAGATATATTGTGGCAGCCAGATAATTGTGTCAAAATCAAGTCCAATGATATTGAAATCATTGGGCTGAAAGCAAAACGTAGACTGCAAACATTTTTACTGGGAATGTTTCCCACAGCACGTCTACAAACCAAAAGATCTGTCAGCAGGATCATTTACAAAATGTTACAATCACATAAACATGACTGCCTCAAAAATCAGGTGACATGTTTTGTATCATTTGGCAAAAGAGTGGGGGGCTTTGGGTGCAGGCAAGATGGAGAGAAGTTTACCATTGTCCAGTTACTTAAACAAACAAGTTCCCGTTTAACACATTTCTGGTTTTACTGCAGGTCTGTGAGTGGTTTGTTCACGCGGCGCCACCGTACCTTAGTGTCAAACATGGCCGATGCACTCTGCAGAAGGCCGTTACTAACCATTAATGTTTCTATTCCAGAGTGCCTCAAAACTGTCCACGGACATACAAACTGCCGTCTTTTGATCCTGATGGTGACAACGTTCGATGCAGATATGGAAGTATCAGATCTGTGGAGTGCAGCTCGTGCCGCTCACCTTCAGGCTTCGACTTAGATCAGGTTAGTCAACAAATCCATATACAAGGTATGATGAAACTGATTATTGATGAATTGATTGATGCCTGACTTAACTAGTAATTGTTCACATTGTCAGGGCTCTTGCACACTAAACTACCGCTCCTCCCCTGCCGACGTCAGAGTTTATGGATTTGAGATGGTTGTGGAGGACTTCCCGAAAAGGAGCATCAGTCTGACCTACGATGACGGATCCCGGACCGACAGGGCGCCTCTGCCTGTGAGGGCAAAGAGACAAGCATGGTGGACAACAACCGCAGCTCCAACCACAACCACAGCCCCATGGTGGTGGTGGCCAACAACCACAACCACAGCTGCCCCCACAACCACAGCCCCATGGTGGTGGTGGTGGGGGCGGACATCTACAACCACAGCTTTCCCCACAACCACAACCACAGCTGCCCCCACAACCACAACCACAGCTGCACCCACAACCACAACCACAGCTGCCCCTACAACCACAACCACAGTTGCACCCACAACCACAACCACAGCTGCACCCACAACTACAACCACACCTGCACCCACAACTACAACCACAGCTGCACCCACAACTACAACCACAGCTGCCCCCACAACCACAACCACAGTTGCACCCACAACTACAACCACAGCTGCCCCCACAACCACAACCACAGCTGCCCCCACAACCACAACCACAGCTGCACCCACAACCACAACCACAGCTGCCCCCACAACCACAACCACAGCTGCACCCACAACCACAACCACAGCTGCCCCTACAACCACAACCACAGCTGCACCCACAACCACAACCACAGCTCCACCCACAACTACAACCACAGCTGCACCTACAACCACAACCACAGCTGCCCCCACAACCACAACCACAGCTGCACCCACAACCACAACCACAGCTGCACCCACAACCACAACCACAGCTGCACCCACAACTACAACCACAGCTGCCCCCACAACCACAACCACAGCTGCCCCCACAACCACAACCACAGCTGCACCCACAACCACATCCACAGCTGCACCCACAACCACATCGAACCCTGGCGCCATTGGTCCTCTCAGCAAACTTCCTTTGCATTTCTCTTTTCTTGGTAAGTCAGGTTTCTCCTGTCATAATTTTCTGACTACATTGTTAATGAGAAAATCTTTATTCTTTAATATCTTAGATAAAGACTTTGACATTGAGTAGAAACGTTTGTGCATGTTGCAGCTCAGGCAACACCCTCATGTGTAATGTTACACATGGTGGTCGCCAGAAAAGCTTAACCAGAAACCTTTTTTTATTGTTATTATAGACATTTTAAATATTTTATTTATTCAGTTAACTTTTATGTTTTGGTCATTGAATAATTGCATTTGGAATTTTAATTAAAAAAAAAAAAAATGTAATTCCAGTGGACCCACCTGCTCCATCATGTGACGAGGGGCTCTACTTGCCAAAGTTGTTGCCCCCAACACCTGCAAATGGAGTACACATCCAAGCAGAGATCAACAAAGAACTGGAGATAAAAGTCAAAGCACAAGCTTCATACGCAAGGTAAGTGAGAACCAACGAGATCAATGTGGCAGAAAAAACATTTTTATCATTTCAGCAGGTAAAATAACATCAGATTAAAGAAGTCTGTGCTTTCTTTCTTTTGTTTCCATACAGAATAATTGATATCATCATAAGTGGGCCCTTGAATATCAGCAAGCACCGGACCACAAATGGCGATTTTGCCATTAGGTGGACACCTATCACGGACGAACTGGGAAATTATTACTCAATCTGCTTTGCTGTTGAATCCATGGCAGGGTGAGTTTAGAGTCGAGAGAAAGTAAAAATTAGGATAGCTACGAACAAATAAGGAACTTATCAAGCTGCCAAGATTTAAAGGATAAAAATGTGTTCATTAAATAGTAAAGTCAGAGGAAAACGTGTATCAAAAGTAAAATAAAGGTTCAAAAAGCATTTTCAAACTACACCTCACTTTTAATCTTTTTTAAGACTGGATAGTCTGGTTTAAGTCACTTAACATTTACACTTCTGTCACTTTACATGTAAGGGTTAGGGTTAACCTGTCGAACCAAGTTCACCCCAAACAAATAGGGGGCAGCATGTCATGAGTAACCACTTACTCCTGCTAAACTCCTGCCTTTAGCTAGTTAGCTCAGTCAGCTGTGCAGTAAGTGGTCCCGACTGGGTATTCCAAGACAGGACAGGCTGGAGCTAGCTGGTTAGCATGCTAACCTCAGTAGATACCTCTACAAGACAATACATAGACATCTTTGACAAAGTGTAAGAACTGTTATTTCTTCATATTCCGTTGATAACTAATTTTTTTAAATGTTTCAAACCAAAATTCTGACATGTTCTTACATATTACTGGAGACTTTAACAATGACAAAATGAGCTAAGCTGAATGAGTAACAGACATTAACCTCCTCAGTTAAAATGTTGTAACAGTGTTTACTGATGCTTTCCAGGTCGAGGATCTACCAGTCTGAGATGAGGTGTGTTGTGGTGGACGTCGTGGATCAGAAAGGTGAGTTCAAGCGTTACTTTAATATCAACATTTTGTAGTGTAACTACAATTGTAATGATGTGTTTTTACCCAATACACTATCACATGCTGAATGCTATGTTGATGTTACGACGTAACTGCTGTACATGAGAGAACAATTTTTAAAGCTGCAAGAACTGGACTCATGTTAAGTGCTGTGTTCAGGTTAACTTTGCTACGAAACAAAACCATCAATTGTATATTGCAAAGTTTTATGCAAAAACACCACCAGGGTTCTTTATTCATACAAACTGAAACCTCTCCATGAATATACTTCACTTTGTTTTTTGGTGTAAACTTAAAGTTAACCTGTGGAGTTTCCTTGAAAACAAACACAAGTCATGTTCAGTGGTGGAATGTAACAAGGTACCTGTACTTTACTAAAGTATTCCCATTTTATGAAGCTATTTTTAAACCCTCTTAGATTACAACTGTTGCCTATAAAACCTGTTGATACACAACATTCAGTCCTGTGTTTTATGAGTAAGGCATGCTCAATCTGATTGGGATCTGGTGAATTTGGAGGCCAGGTTGATGCTTTGAGCTCTTTGTCACTTTCTTCAGGCCATTCCTGAGCTGCTCTTCAGCATAATGTGTATAAATAATTCACAAATATACTGTATGTCCTTGCTCTAGTTAAGTCCTATGTGAGCTGCAGTGAGTCCACAATGACAGTAGAGATTGAGAAATCTTCATTCCCTCGACTCCATGAGGATAATTTGCGACTCAATGACCCCACCAACACCATCTGCAGCCTCCAGAGACACTCCAACAGCACTCACGTCATCGCTGTCATCCCCCTCAACGCTTGTGGCACTGAGATCGAGGTAACACAGGCTCATTTTCTGGTATCATGTGCTCTTCCCTTCTTAGCAGTATGATGACTGAGGATATGACTTTCTATTCTGCAGGAAGATGAGGACAACCTCATTTTCACTAATGAAATCACCACCGTCGACAGAAGGACGGATGTGATCACCAGGAAACACCTGCTGGAAGTGCAAGTGTGCTGCCAGTACCCAAAACGGGGAAATGTGTCACAGAGCTTCACAGTGCACAGGCCGAACGTAACGGTCTGGGAGAAAGGCTACGGCAAGTTTACCTACGGGTTTGAGTTCTATCCTGACAGCACATTCCGAACCATGGTGGATCCAAATACGTACCCTCTGGAGTACGAGATAGGGAGCAGGATTTTCATGCAGATCGAGGCCACCTCTTCAATCAACAACACCGTGCTGTTTGTGGAATCCTGCAGCGCTGCACCATATGACAACCCAAACTCCAGGCCAAAGTACACCATCATTGAAAATGGGTAGGCATGAGTACACCCTCTAGTGGCGGCAGAGGACATAAAAAAGACGTGTTGCTCGTTAAGTTTAGGTTTCACCTACATTTCCTCATCATGTAGATACCTTCAATAGAATATTATTCCACTCTGCCCTTTAATGTTATCCATTGTAAGACGTACAGAGAGAACATTTCTTTAGTTTTCATTTTTCTTTGTTCTGATAAGGTGTAATGTGGACTCGACTCTTCAAAGACACACCCCTGACCACCAGAGACAGTTCCAGTTCAGCATGGAGGCCTTCAAGTTCATCGGTCGGAACAACCAGGTGAGGGATGGATTATGTGGTTAGACTGGAGGGAGTGACTGTAAATATCTCTGCGATCATCTCTTAATGCCTCAGTGAATAGGTCCAATTCATAATTTCCTCCTTTTATATATATTTTTTATATATAGTTTCATATTGCAAATCTGATGCCTGATGATCACGACTGAAACACCTATCTTTAATAAACCCAGTGCTGACATGCCTAACCAAAGGCATGATCTTGTATTTGGGGTCTGACAGCTAATTTTTCTTAGTTGTTTGTGTATGTCTGTTAAATGACAGCATGTCCTGTTGTATTCAGGTGTACATCAGCTGTTCAGTCATGATGTGTGAAGCAGGGATCCCCAACACCAGGTGTGCACAGGGATGCCTCAACTCCACCCAGCTAGGCGGTCGTAGCAAGAGAGAGGCTGTCACCCAGACTTCAAGGCACCTGGTTTCCCAGGGTCCCCTCCGCTTAAAGAGATCAGCAGAGGGCGCTGAAAGCCCAGGTAATGAGGACAGGGAGTGTTTCTGAACAGCACGCCTGCCGTGTTTGAGAGTGAATTCACATTATGCTTCTCTTTCCTCCAGTGATGAACCTAAACCTGAACCTGGTCTTCATCGCTGGATGTCTTCTTGCAGCTGTCGGCATGATCAGTGCAGTGGTCATGTACAAAACCAAAATGTCAAAGGTCAAATACCAACCTCTGCCCACATTTGAGAGTTAAACAACAGCATGAGCAGAATACAAGTTCTGTTTTTAATTACATTTGAAGATATGAAGCTCTAGGTGATGGGCGGCAGCTGTCTAATTAAATGCACTTTTAAACAAATGAATGTATCTTACATACAGGAAGTTGTATATTAAATGAAACTTAAAATGAAGGATGAACAGCTGGTACTGCAGCTGCTGGCTAGTCAGGTGTTGGGTTTACTGTCGTGGGATCCCATGTAACCTTACAACTGTTTTACTATTACAGTATGATTTAGCTTCATTTATGTGTAATCCGTCCAAATGATATATGAATATGTAAGAATCGGCCACTTGTAAAATTCCTACTCAGAAATTTGGGGTAACGCTGTGGGTACCTTAGGTCATATAGGTAGAAGGGCAGGTGTAGGACCATGATGCACCTGGGTTGGGTTCTGTTATTTACTAGAGGAGGTGAGGCATGCAGGATTCCTTTGTTCTTTGTTTGCTTGCTTTTTGGGAAATAAACCATGAAAAAAAAAACTTTGAGTGGACATTACACTTCTTTTGCCTGCCTACATTACATTAAAGGAGCAATCTGTAGTTTGGGGGAGGAAACGTTAATCAGAAGAGAAAGGTGTTTTTCTGACTGATTTATTTTCTGCCTCAACAAACTAAATAATCAAACTCTTTGTTTTCATGACTGAATAAACAAACTGAGCCGAACGGACAACACAATTTATACTGTTTTGCTTTGTTGCGGACCCTGCCACCTTTCTAGCTTCGAAAAGTGTTTAGGGGGTGCTTGATGAGCCAAACCACCACTACCTCCCCCTCTCGTATCCAGCGCCAGGGAACCCTCTCGTGGCTTCGACAGACTCTCCCTCTGCTTGTCAACTCAGGTGCTGACAACAATTATATTGACTCTGACACAGTAACTCAAGCTAACATTCCCACACTCACTCTCTCATCACCCAAAGGCGTATTCGCTGTTGACAGCAGACTTCTAGCTCAAATTACACGAGGTGGCTGCAGCCAGGTCGGACGCGGAGTGCTCCACTCTGATGGCGCAGAGCTCTCAACCTCCCCCAAGTGACTGTCCACCCAGACATATGTTTGTCCCGGACTCTACCAGGTCCCAGGTCCTCCAGCGGGGGCAATTCGTCAGCGTTTTTGGTGGCCCTCAGTATACGCTGACAGCAAGGAGTTCGTCTGTGCCTGCTGGCCTGCTACAGCCACTGCCGGTGCCCCACCAACCCTGGTCCCACATCGCCGTGGATTTCCTCACGGGTCTGCCATCCTCTGAAGGTAACACAGCTATACTGACTATTGTGGACAGATTCTCCAAAGCTGTACATTTTGTTCCCCTGCCTAAACTCCCGTCTGCTTTAGAGACCGCTAACCTGCTAGTCCTCCATGTCTTCAAGCTCCATGGGATCCCTACGGACATTGTGTCTGACAGGGTGTCACAGTTTATTTCCCAGGTCTGGAGGGCTTTTTGCCAGGCAATCGGTGCTTCAGTCAGTCTCTCCTCCGGCTATCACCGGCAGTCCAATGGGCAGACAGAGCGGGCGAACCAGGACTTGGAATCTGCGCTGCACTGTGTTTCTGCCAGACATCCCGTCTCCTTAGCGTACATGGTGGTGCTGTTGAGTTGTGTTGCGTTGTTTCTCTACCTGAATTCTTTTGGGTTTTTTTTCCTTTCAGCATCAAGTCCTAGCCAGAACCGGGCCATGAACATCGTCTTCGTTGTCTGATGCCTCCTGGCATGCGGCGTGGTGATCTACCGGTCGAGGAGGCCCAACGCTAATTACCAACCACTGCCAACCTCTAACAAGGACTGAAGACGGAGAAGCCATTTTGATTCACAGAGCTGAGGATTAGAAAGATTCTCAGCTACAGTCTGTGTGTTTTGGTCTCTTTTGAGGGGTTTTATTGATGGTTTGAATCATTGTCACACAGTCCAAAATTTGATAAAAGTTAGAAGAATAATTCCTGGATCCGTCCCTTCATCCAGATCTGCACCAAAAAGTTAATGATGTCCATTCTGGACCGAGACCCATCCTCCATCCTCCTCCTCCATTGTGTAATCCTGCTGACAAATCAACAAACAAACCACAAATCACGAGTTACTAAGAGGACAAAGATGAGTGTGTTTGTTGTTCTTGTATTTTTCCTGGTATTAGATATAACTTCTGAATAGGTGAGAACATTTGACAGTCATGGGTGTGTGTTTGTGTTCAGCCAAACCTCAGTGGCCCTGCATTTTAATCCGGTCAGAGATCTCACCTGCTGCAGCATTGTCTGCAAAAGCTGGCTTTTGTTGCAGCTAACAATTACATCCTGACCCGCTTCTAAGTTGGTCTGGTTCTGTTTATCTGGGTAACCTTGCAAACAAACAAAGGATGTGTGGGTTGCTGTTTGTATACACGCTATTTAAAGGTGTGGGAAGCGACTCTGGAGAATGCTTCAGACACTTTGGGCTGGCAGGCCACCAGGGTTGTTGGTTAGTGGCCAAAGGTAGAAGGAGTCAAGAAAACCTAGCACATGAATTATCCAACACAGTCCCCTCCTACTTTTACCACCATGCGGTCGTGGAGCGTACTGAACCCTTCTTTGCAGAAGTCGACGTTTTTGACCTCCATTAAGTTGTCCACAGCAGCGATAACCTCATCATCATTGTCAAAAGGCCGAACACTGAGTTGTTCATCTCTGGGAACAGACGACCAAATTATGTAAACAACCCGCCCCCCCGTTGGACGAGTTCAAATCCACATTTTTGGATGGCAGCCATCGCCACTGTGGTCTTGTGGGCTGGACTGTGAATGAATAGCAATTTTGAACTAGACAATTCCCCGTTGGGAAATCGCGAGAGTGGGCTGTGCTGCGCTGCATGTCTCTGTGTGTGTCTGTCTCTGTGTGTGTTTGTGTCGTCTGCCTGCCTGCCTGTCTGCCTGCCTGCCTGCCTGCCTGCCTGCCTGTCTGTCTGTCTGTCTGCCTGCCTGCCTGCCTGCCTGCCTGCCTGCCTGCCTGCCTGTCTGTCTGTCTGTCTGCCTGTCTGTCTGTCTGCCTGCCTGCCTGCCTGCCTGCGATTTACATTGAAGTGAATGGAGCAGTTGAGAGCTACTCTTGTCGGTTAGAGGCAGATAAATCAAAAACCGTAAATCCTACTGATAAAGCAGACACATTGGGAGAAAGAAAACAAGTGTGGCTACAACTCTGTGAAAAATCAGGGTTCTCCTGTGTAATTTGTGGCTGGGGTCGTCACGGAAAGAGAGAATTTCTGAGAGTTTTTTTGAGTCTCCACCACTCTGTTATTTGGCTCCTGCAGCCTGCTGCACCAACATTCTGCCATACACAATCATTGAAAATCCTGAATTTTTCCAAAATCACTCACCATCATTAAAGGGTCAGGGTTCAAAAACAAAACATCGTAGGAAGAAAGTTCAAATACAACTCAAATAGACAGGACCCGTGCCTACATTTTAAAGTTTGAATGGTGTTTCTAGGTGAAAGTAGGCCAGAGCAGGAGATGTTTGAAAAAGTGGCAGATCTGCGAGGTTTTTGACCTCGTCCCATTCATTGCTTATGGAAAAGTTTTTCGCGTCTCTCGCGAGAGCTACTCTTGTCGGTTAGGGGCAGATAAATCAAAAACCGTAAATCCTACTGATAAAGTAGACACATTGGGAGAAAGAAGACAAGTGATGCTACAACTCTGTGAAAAAAATCACATTTCTACTGTGTAATTTGTGGCTGGCGTCGTCAGAGAAAGAGAGAATTCCTGAGAGTTTTTTTTGAGTCTCCCACACTCTGGCAGTTGGCTCTGCATGAACATTCCGCAATACACAATCATTGAAAAAACTAAAATTTTCAAAATTCTTCAAAATTCACTCAGCATCATTAAAGGGTCACTGTTCAAAAACGAAACATCGTGGGAAAAACGTTCAAATACGACTTAAATAGACAAGACCCGTGCCTACATTTTAAAGTTTGAATGGTGTTTCTAGGTGAACGTAGGCCAGAGCAGGAGATGTTTGAAAAACGTCGCAGATTTGCGATTTTTTTGACCTCATCCCATTCATTCCTTATGGGAAATTTGTCGCAGTTTTTCGCGTCTTACGACGCGAAAAATTAATTTTTTGGAAATCTGAATAAGAGCACACCTCACCCGATCGAGGCGCACGTTTTGATGTATTTTTTGTTTGTGTGCGCTCAACGGTGCGGGGCAAGTTAAGTGCCAAAAAACGGCAGAAACGGAATAATAAAAGAGGCGCGAGCAATAACAATAGTGGGCTGTGCTTCACCTATAGCTTTGCTATAGAGGTGTCCATAGTGGGCTTTGCGGAGCACAGCCCACTAATTACCAGAAACAGAAATACCACAGATGTTATTGGCCTTAAACTTCCTGCTTGATCACTCAAAGAGTTGATCTGCGACTGCATGGAATGAACCCATGAACTCATCAATCATCCCTGGGACACACTGAGCGAAACAGTTTACAGCTGAAAAATTAACTAATTCATTAAAAAAAAAAAACGACCTCAAAACTTGTTTGGCATTTTTGTTTCGCACTTGTCACTCATCAGCTGGCACACATTAACTGCTGGGGAACGTCGGTTTCCTGACATTCATGTTGGTACCGCTTGACACGCACCACATACCCAAACACTGACGCAGACCAATCCCACGCTCCCTCCATTAGCAACTGTTTTCCCCGCTGGCAGTGACCCCGACAGCAGGAAGAACTGCTCAGTAAGGGTCCGAAGAACTTCTGTTGAGAAACGCTTATGTTCGCTTTGTTTCTTGTGTGTTTCATCTGTCTTTCGTAAAATGAATAACACTCATCATACGAGTGTCGGGAGGTGGAGGGAGAGTCTGTGGAAGCAATAAACTGTGTTGTTTCCAAATGATTTCGTGCAGCAGTAGTAAATCAGTGAGGAGCAGCTGTGCACTTGCCAGCTAACAGTTAACTGTTCATGCAGCTTTTGTGTTTCTACACAGAAAGAAACAGAACCGATTACAGAGGCGCTGGATTATTTGCACGATATTATCATATGTCTATTATTAACATAATGATCAATCAATATTGGCCGGTCTCAGTCCCATATCTCTCTAACCTTAGTTTTTTGTTTTCTGTTCCCTCAAGCTGTGTTGCTCTCTCACTCTCCTCGTCCTCCTCGTCCTCCTCGTCCTCCTCCTCGTCGTCCTCCTCCTCCTCGTCCTCCTCCTCTCTTTTCATTCAGGCTCCTTTCTGCTGGACCACGGCCCTCCAGGAACATCTCTCTCTCCTGGATCCTGCTGCCTCACACACTGACGGATGTGGGCTCCTCTTCTGTTTTACTATATTCTTATATCTGTCCTTCTGTAAAATGTAAATCTTTTTACACTCTGATTTATCTTGTGTGGCCTGTCGGTGGCACCACTGATGATGCCTCGGCCTGCTCAGTCGTGGAACAATGCCTGTCCTCGCCCTGCTTATCCATATAATTATGCTCTTTATCACAATTGGACTCTGTGGTATGTCTGCATCTACTTCCTTGTAGGTTTTAGACTGACGATGTGTATTTAGCACCGGCTTGGTACCTGAAACTTTCCATTCAAAATTCAAAAAGCAACCACTGGGCCGCATCCCTATTCATTATAAATTCAAAGCACAACCGCAGGACAACAGTCCGTCAAGATGTCGGTTGATTCTGAACTTGAATTGTTTGTTTTGTCTTGGACCAAACTTCAGTAGCTTTCATTGGCTTGTTTCCCCTGAACCAAATGAATGATGCGGAAAAATGTAAGTTGTCGCCACGAAAATGCTAAAGTTTGTCATACTTTGGTCTCTGACCTCAGGCAGTTTGCAGGATTGTTATAAAAGCTACATTTGAAGTAGTAGATCTCAATAGTGAATAAAACCTTCTGGATGCATGAATGTGAAGACCTGAAAACCTTATGTAGGTAAACAGCGTGTCTAATATGAGAATAAGAAATAAGAAATAATACAAAAAGACCAGTGTGCATGTGTTTTTGTGCAGTGATGTACGACAACCTGTCGACTAAAGTCCCCAAATAATCCACCAGCCAATAGTGCAGCTCCCTCCTATCACTGAGCAATATCATAGCAAGTACAAATGTTTTTTATTTATCTACAGTTGAATGAAAATAAAGTTATTACTTTTATTGAAAGCTGAACAAACAGACATATACCTGATCATACCTGATTCACAAGGTCTCACAGACAGAAATGAGACTAATAAGTGTCGATGAGAGATGTAGATGAAAACAAGGTGTTAAGAAGCCATAGGAGGACTGTTACGGCAGCAGCTGTGTGTTGGAGCTATGAGAAAACAGTGCAGCTCTACTTACTGGAATCAGCCGCAACAACAAAGCACTTAATCTGTGACAGAATCCTCACAATGCATGACATGTTTTCATTCGGGTTTGTGCAAGCGATGATGGTAAAATGTGACCCTGGACGCACCTGTTGTACACCTGGGAACTATTACACAGCTATGCATGATGCAGTCACGAAACTTTCCAGGTGTTTAACTGAGATCAAAATATAGGCAGAAATACAAGATGGGTGTGGTCCGAGCGAGGGCCGCGGGACACTGGATGTAGGAAGGGAGAATGGAGCCATTGGACATCTACGGCCCTGACCCACAATCACTTTAAGACTGTCTTACGACGCGAAAAAATCTTGTTTGGACAATCTGAATAATAGCATACCGAGTCCGATCGAGCCGCACGTTTTGATGTATTTTTTGTTTGTGTGCGCTCAACGGTGCGGGGCAAGTTACGCGCCAAAAAAACGCCGGAGGGGGAATAATAAAAAGAGACGCGAGCAATAACAATTGCTAGTCAATTGCTAAACCTGTTTGATACCTTATTGTACAACAGGCAGGTTTTCTGTATGTCATCCATCAGAGGCAGAGGCATTTAGCTTTTTAGTGGGCTGTGCTCCGCAAAGCCCACTATGGACACCTATAGCTTTGCTATAGAGGTGCCTGTTGTACAATAAGGTATCAAACAGGTTTTTCGTTTATAGGAAGACTGAGACGTATTTCAGGCTGTTCAATGAAACCGGTTTTGAAACATAGTGCACCTACCTTTCAACTTACATGACAGCTTGTCAGCTTCTCCAGCGGGCGTATATAAAGATGCTGCAGGTGACAAATCTGGAGACAGAGGAGAGTTTGCGGCATCATGGCCTCCAAACTGGTGATCCTGCTTCTGCCGCTTCTGGTCTCGCTGGCGTCGGCATCACATTACTATGGTACAACCGCGACCTTCACCTACAAAGGGAAAAACCCTGATGGCTCACACAGGGTGAGTGATTCAACTTTTATTGAGATGTAACATTAAATACAGATAATGTGTGAATTTATTTTATCACTTTATTATTATTATTGCTGTTGTTATTCTGCAGAAGAGAATTAAAACCACCTGTGAAAATGAGTTTTTTCTCCAGAACTCCAGAAAAATGTCAGAACTCAAACTGGTCTTGATGCTCTTTCATACCATAGAAAAGGATTTGGGCCACAGAAAAAAAAGAAATTCTCTGAAAAGTTACTTTTTTCTGCAGATTTCTGAGCTTAAAGTCAGAATTCAATCTTTTTCTCAGAAGGAAAATCAGAATTCTGATAAATATCTTCCTCTGAAACAATAAAAATCCCACTGATACTGATCTACCAAAGGAACCTAAAATATTCTGTCACTTTTCAAGGAAGTTATTTAAAATATATACAAGTTTTCACAGCCGATGTCTCTCGTTTTTGCCGCAACATGTAAAGCAACTGTGCGTCAATGTTTCTTGACATCTGAGAGTAAGAACTGATGACAAGACAGCTGAAAAATAATATGGATTGTCCACTGAGTGCTTAATTATTATTAATTATGCTCTTGTGTTTAGTATTTTCACTCCAAATGGCTTTGTTGATTTCCCATATTCAAGACACAATAGTTACGTCAACGTAGAACTTGGGTGGACAGTAAATTATATTATCTTGTAAAACATTCTTTGATTAATATATGCCTGCAAAACAATAAACGGTACGGATAAAAGAAGAATTAGCTACGGTGGAATTTCCCACTAGTTTAAAGGGACGTCCTCCAGCCTCACTTTTTATTAAAGAAACGATAAAGAAGCTACAGATCATCTGAAGATGAGATTACACCAGCCATCACGCCCTACAGCATGTTCATGTTCAGCACTCAAAGCTGCCTGTGTTTGTTCCTGCAACAAACTGTGTCTTTTTGTCATGATGACACACACACACACATACACACACACACACACACACACACACTTTAATTCAGACTTTGAACTCAAAAAAGTCAATAAATAGATATTTATTTATTTATGATCCTCTGTCTGCAACAAAGGCTGTGCTGTTTCATCTTTCTTTTTTTGTTGTATCTTTTATTCTTTTACCAGAATTTTATCATTAATTTTCGTTGTCATTTTTTTCCCCAGGTGAGAATTTTCATCTTTCAGACTAATAGAAAGAAAACATTTAAAAAAAAAAAAAATTTCATACTGGATTTCTGCTCCAGAAATGTATGCAAATGAAATTAAATTGTAGATATTTATTGATTTATGATTTATGTGATTAACACCACATATCAAACCTTGTAATGTAAAATATTATTGTCTTAATGTAACAAATCACAACTGGGGAAGTTTAAAGTTGAGATATAGTAGTTTTTGTTTTTGTCTACCCTTAATTATGTCCACATTCAAACAATGACTTCATCGACATATTGCGATATTATTGTTTATGTCTGATTTCAAAAACATCTGCTCTGAAATGATCAAAACATGGAGCTCACAGCCTTCAGGTAATTGAAAATTGGAAGTCAGCCCCACAGTCCACAGTGTTGATGGCTGCCATCCATAGTACTGATCTGAACTCGTCCACCCGTCCTGCTCACTTGATTTGACCCCCTCAGACTACCACCTCTTCCCTAAGATGAAGAAGGAGCTCACTGGTCACCATTTTGACAGTGATGATGACGCTAACCCTTTTAACAATGATGAATAAATGTTCTAGGTTCTCTGAAATTGACTCCTTCCACCTCAGGCAACCTCTTGTAAACTCTTGTCGCATTATATTTACGAAATATAAAGAAATGTCATTTTAAAACGGTTCTGTAGCTTCTGCAGAGCAACCATCTCCAACTGCACAATTGCTTAATCTCATCTTTTTCCACAGGTTGATGTTCGCAGCAGGGAAACCTTCACTAGATGTGTGCACGACCTCAACTGGTATTGTTACAACGGCAACTGTGGCAGTAGAACCAGTTATAGGAGAGGCACACTTGGCAGCAGCTCCAATGGAGCACGATGGTGCGAAACTGAGACAGTTTCAACAAGAATCGTCCCGAATGACAAACCTTTTAATTTGAGGTGAGTTTTTTACTTCATTAAATCATATTAATATTGTTGCTGCTGTTCTTTATTTATTGAGTGAAGTTTGTGAAGCTTCGTCTTAGTCATCAAAACTGCTTTGAGTCACCCAGTTGCACACAATCAATAATGAGTATTGTTTCCACGCATACCAGGGCATCCAGCTGCTGTTGGATCCGAAATCGTAACCATGTAAGCAGTTGGTCTCAACTGACCTCTGTGGATTTGGGAACAAGATCTGACACCGGACAACCAAACAGATCACCAGACATCGCCATTCTACCTGTACTACGGTAAGTTCCCTGCAGTCAGCATGAAACAGATGTCCTACTCTCCCAGTGGTAGTACGTCAAACATCAGTAAAATCAAGCCCAATGATATTGAAATCATTGGGCTGAAAGCAAAACGTAGACTGCGAACATTTTACTGGGAATGTTTCCCACAGCACGTCGACAAACCAAAAGATCTGTCAGCAGGATCATTTACAAAATGTTACAATCACATAAACATGACTGCCTCAAAAATCAGGTGACATGTTTTGTATCATTTGGCAAAAGAGTGGGGGGCTTTGGGTGCAGGCAAGATGGAGAGAAGTTTACCATTGTCCAGTTACTTAAACAAACAAGTTCCCGTTTAACACATTTCTGGTTTTACTGCAGGTCTGTGTGTGGTTTGTTCACGCGGCGCCACCGTACCTTAGTGTCAAACATGGCCGATGCACTCTGCAGAAGGCCGTTACTAACCATTAATGTTTCTATTCCAGAGTGCCTCAAAACTGTCCACGGACATACAAACTGCCGTCTTTTGATCCTGATGGTGACAACGTTCGATGCAGGTATGGAAGTTTCAGATCTGCGGAGTGCAGCTCGTGCCGCTCACCTTCAGGCTTCGACTTAGATCAGGTTAGTCATCAAATCCATATACAAGGTATGAGGAAACTGATTATTGATGAATTGATTGATGCCTGACTTAACTAGTAATTGTTCACATTGTCAGGGCTCTTGCACACTAAACTACCGCTCCTCCCCTGCCGACGTCAGAGTTTATGGATTTGAGATGGTTGTGGAGGACTTCCCGAAAAGGAGCATCAGTCTGACCTACGATGACGGATCCCGGACCTACAGGGCGCCACTGCCTGTGAGGGCAAAGAGACAAGCAGCTGCCCCCACAGCCACAACCACAGCTGCACCCACAACTACAACCACAGCTGCACCCACAACCACAACCACAGCTGCACCCACAACCACAACCACAGCTGCACCCACAACCACAACCACAGCTGCACCCACAACTACAACCACAGCTGCACCCACAACCACAACCACAGCTGCCCCCACAACCACAACCACAGCTGCACCCACAACTACAACCACAGCTGCACCCACAACCACAGCTGCCCCCACAACCACAACCACAGCTGCACCCACAACCACAGCTGCCCCCACAACCACAACCACAGCTGCACCCACAACTACAACCACATCTGCACCCACAACCACCACAGCTGCACCCACAACCACAACCACAGCTGCACCCACAACCACAACCACAGCTCCACCCACAACCACAACCACAGCTCCACCCACAACTACAACCACAGCTGCACCCACAACCACAACCACAACCACAGCTGCACCCACAACTACAACCACAGCTGCACCCACAACCACAGCTGCCCCCACAACCACAACCACAGCTGCACCCACAACCACAACCACAGCTGCACCCACAACCACAACCACAGCTGCCCCCACAACCACAACCACAGCTGCACCCACAACTACAACCACATCTGCACCCACAACCACCACAGCTGCACCCACAACCACAACCACAGCTCCACCCACAACTACAACCACAGCTGCACCCACAACCACAGCTCCACCCACAACCACAACCACAGCTCCACCCACAACCACAACCACAGCTACCCCCACAACCACAGCTCCACCCACAACCACAACCACAGCTCCACCCACAACCACAACCACAGCTGCACCCACAACCACAACCACAGCTCCACCCACAACCACAACCACAGCTCCACCCACAACTACAACCACAGCTGCACCCACAACCACAACCACAACCACAGCTGCCCCCACAACCACAGCTCCACCCACAACCACAACCACAGCTGCACCCACAACCACATCGAACCCTGGCACCATTGGTCCTCTCAGTAAACTACCTTTGCATTTCTCTTTTCTTGGTAAGTCAGGTTTCTCCTGTCATAATTTTCTGACTACATTGTTAATGAGAAAATCTTTATTCTTTAATATCTTAGATAAAGACTTTGACATTGAGTAGAAACGTTTGTGCATGTTGCAGCTCAGGCAACACCCTCATGTGTAATGTTACACATGGTGGTCGCCAGAAAAGCTTAACCAGAAACCTTTTTTTATTGTTATTATAGACATTTTAAATATTTTATTTATTCAGTTAACTTTTATGTTTTGGTCATTGAATAATTGTATTTGGAATTTTAATTTAAAAAAAAAAAAATGTAATTCCAGTGGACCCACCTGCTCCATCATGTGACGAGGGGCTCTACTTGCCAAAGTTGCTGCCCCCAACACCTGCAAATGGAGAACGCATCCAAGCAGAGATCAACAAAGAACTGGAGATAAAAGTCAAAGCACAAGCTTCATACGCAAGGTAAGTGAGAACCAACGAGATCAATGTGGCAGAAAAAACATTTTTATCATTTCAGCAGGTAAAATATCATCAGATTAAAGAAGTCTGTGCTTTCTTTCTTTTGTTTCCATACAGAATAATTGATATCATCATAAGTGGGCCCTTGAATATCAGCAAGCACCGGACCACAAATGGCGATTTTGCCATTAGGTGGACACCTATCACGGACGAACTGGGAAATTATTACTCAATCTGCTTTGCTGTTGAATCCATGGCAGGGTGAGTTTAGAGTCGAGAGAAACTTTAATTTTTTTAAATGTTTGAAACCAAAATTCTGACATGTTCTTACATATTACTGGAGACTTTAACAATGACAAAATGAGCTAAGCTGAATGAGTAACAGACATTGACCTCCTCAGTTAAAATGTTGTAACAGTGTTTACTGATGCTTTCCAGGTCGAGGATCTACCAGTCTGAGATGAGGTGTGTTGTGGTGGACGTCGTGGACGTCGTGGATCAGAAAGGTGAGTTCAAGCGTTACTTTAATATCAACATTTTGTAGTGTAAGTACAATTGTAATGATGTGTTTTTACCCAATACACTATCATGTGCTGAATGCTATGTTGATGTTACGACGTAACTGCTGTACATGAGAGAACAATTCTTAAAGCTGCAAGAACTGGACTCATGTTAAGTGCTGTGTTCAGGTTAACTTAACTGCTATGAAACAAAACCATCAATTGTATATTGCAAAGTTTAATGCAAAAACACCACCAGGGTTCTTTATTCATACAAACTGAAACCTCTCCATGAATATACTTCACTTTGCTTTTTTGGTGTAAACTTAAAGTTAACCTGTGGAGTTTCCTTGAAAACAAACACAAGTCATGTTCAGTGGTGGAATGTAACAAGGTACCTGTACTTTACTCGAGTATTTCCATTTTATGAAGCTATTTTTAAACCCTCTTAGATTACAACTGTTTCCTATAAAACCTGTTGATACACAACATTCAGTCCTGTGTTTTATGAGTAAGGCATGCTCAATCTGATTGGGATCTGGTGAATTTGGAGGCCAGGTTGATGCTTTGAGCTCTTTGTCACTTTCTTCAGGCCATTCCTGAGCTGCTCTTCAGCATAATGTGTATAAATTATTTACAAATATACTGTATGTCCTTGCCCTAGTTAAGTCCTATGTGAGCTGCAGCGAGTCCACAATGACAGTAGAGATTGAGAAATCTTCATTCCCTCAACTCCATGAGGATAGTTTGCGACTCAATGACCCCACCAACACCATCTGCAGCCTCCAGAGACACTCCAACAGCACTCACGTCGTCGCTGTCATCCCCCTCAACGCTTGTGGCACTGAGATCGAGGTAACACAGGCTCATTTTCTGGTATCATGTGCTCTTCCCTTCTTAGCAGTATGATGGCTGAGGATATGACTTTTTATTCTGCAGGAAGATGAGAACAACCTCATTTTCACTAATGAAATCACCAGCGTCGACAGAAGGACGGATGTGATCACCAGGAAACACCTGCTGGAAGTGCAGGTGTGCTGCCAGTACCCAAAACGGGGAAATGTGTCACAGAGCTTCACAGTGCACAGGCCGAACGTTACCATCTGGGAGAAAGGCTACGGCAAGTTTACCTACGGGTTTGAGTTCTATCCTGACAGCACATTCCGAACCATGGTGGATCCAAATACGTACCCTCTGGAGTACGAGATAGGGAGCAGGATTTTCATGCAGATCGAGGCCACCTCTTCAATCAACAACACCGTGCTGTTTGTGGAATCCTGCAGCGCTGCACCATATGACAACCCAAACTCCAGGCCAAAGTACACCATCATTGAAAATGGGTAGGCATGAGTACACCCTCTAGTGGCGGCAGAGGACATAAAAAAGACGTGTTGCTCGTTAAGTTTAGGTTTCACCTACATTTCCTCATCATGTAGATACCTTCAATAGAATATTATTCCACTCTGCCCTTTAATGTTATCCATTGTAAGACGTACAGAGAGAACATTTCTTTAGTTTTCATTTTTCTTTGTTCTGATAAGGTGTAATGTGGACTCGACTCTTCAAAGACACACCCCTGACCACCAGAGACAGTTCCAGTTCAGCATGGAGGCCTTCAAGTTCATCGGTCGGAACAACCAGGTGAGGGATGGATTATGTGGTTAGACTGGAGGGAGTGACTGTAAATGTCTCTGTGATCATCTCTTAATGCCTCAATGAATGAGTCCAATTCATAATTTCCTCCTTTTATATATATTTTTTATATATAGTTTCATATTGCAAATCTGATGCCTGATGATCACGACTGAAACACCTATCTTTAATAAACCCAGTGCTGACATGCCTAACCAAAGGCATGATCTTGCATTTGGGGTCTGACAGCTAATTTTTCTTAGTTGTTTGTGTACGTCTGTTAAATGACAGCATGTCCTGTTGTATTCAGGTGTACATCAGCTGTTCAGTCATGATGTGTGAAGCAGGGATCCCCAACACCAGGTGTGCACAGGGATGCCTCAACTCCACCCAGCTAGGCGGTCGTAGCAAGAGAGAGGCTGTCACCCAGACTTCAAGGCACCTGGTTTCCCAGGGTCCCCTCCGCTTAAAGAGATCAGCTGAGGGTGCTGAAAGCCCAGGTAATGAGAACAGGGAGTGTTTCTGAACAGCACGCCTGCCGTGTTTGAGAGTGAATTCACATTATGCTTCTCTTTCCTCCAGTGATGAACCTAAACCTGAACCTGGTCTTCATCGCTGGATGTCTTCTTGCAGCTGTCGGCATGATCAGTGCAGTGGTCATGTACAAAACCAAAATGTCAAAGGTCAAATACCAACCTCTGCCCACATTTGAGAGTTAAACAACAGCATGAGCACAATACAAGTTCTGTTTTTAATTACATTTGAAGATATGAAGCTCTAGGTGATGGGTGGTGGGTGTCTAATTAAATGCACTTTTAAACAAATGGATGTATCTTACATACAGGAAGTTGCATATTAAATGAAACTTAAAATGAAGGATGAACAGCTGGTACTGCAGCTGCTGGCTAGTCAGGTGTTGGGTTTACTGTTGTGGGATCCCATGTAACCTTACAACTGTTTTACTATTACAGTATGATTTATCTTCATTTATGTGTTATCCATTCAAATGATATATGAATATGTAAGAATTGGCCACTTGTCAAATTCCTACTCAGAAATTTGGGGTAACGCTGTGGGTACCTTAGGTCATATAGGTAGAAGGGCAGGTGTAGGACCATGATGCACCTGGGTTGGGTTCTGTTATTTACTAGAGGAGGTGAGGCATGCAGGATTCCTTTGTTCTTTGTTTGCTTGCTTTTTGGGAAATAAACCATGAAAAAAAAAACTTTGAGTGGACATTAAACTTCTTTTGCCTGCCTACATTACATTAAAGGAGCAATCTGTAGTTTGGGGGAGGAAACGTAATCAGAAGAGAAAGGTGTTTTTCTGACTGATTTATTTTCTGCCTCAACAAACTAAATAATCAAACTCTTTGTTTTCATGACTGAATAAACAAACTGACCCGAAAAGAAAACACAATTTATACTGTTTTGCTTTGTTGCGGACCCTGCCACCTTTCTAGCTTCGAAAAGTGTTTGGGGGGTGCTTGATGAGCCAAACCACCACTACCTCCCCCTCTCGTATCCAGCGCCAGGGAACCCTCTTGTGGCTTCGACAGACTCTCCCTCTGCTTGTCAACTCAGGTGCTGACGACAATTATATTGACTCTGACACAGTAACTCAAGCTAACATTCCCACACTCACTCTCTCATCACCCAAAGACGTATTCGCTGTTGACAGCAGACTTCTAGCTCAAATTACACGAGGTGGCTGCAGCCAGGTCGGACGCGGAGTGCTCCACTCTGATGGCGCAGAGCTCTCAACCTCCCCCAAGTGACTGTCCACCCAGACATATGTTTGTCCCGGACTCTACCAGGTCCCAGGTCGTCCAGTGGGGGCAATTCGTCAGCATTTTTGGTGGCCCTCAGTATACGCTGACAGCAAGGAGTTCGTCTGTGCCTGCTGGCCTGCTACAGCCACTGCCGGTGCCCCACCAACCCTGGTCCCACATCGCCGTGGATTTCCTCACTGGTCTGCCATCCTCTGAAGGTAACACAGCTATACTGACTATTGTGGACAGATTCTCCAAAGCTGTACATTTTGTTCCCCTGCCTAAACTCCCGTCTGCTTTAGAGACCGCTAACCTGCTAGTCCTCCATGGGATCCCTACGGACATTGTGTCTGACAGGGTGTCACAGTTTATTTCCCAGGTCTGGAGGGCTTTTTGCCAGGCAATCGGTGCTTCAGTCAGTCTCTCCTCCGGCTATCACCGGCAGTCCAATGGGCAGACAGAGCGGGCGAACCAGGACTTGGAATCTGCGCTGCACTGTGTTTCTGCCAGACATCCCGTCTCCTTAGCGTACATGGTGGTGCTGTTGAGTTGTGTTGCGTTGTTTTTCTACCTGAATTCTTTTGTTTTTTTTTTCCTTTCAGCATCAAGTCCTAGCCAGAACCGGGCCATGAACATCGTCTTCGTTGTCGGATGCCTCCTGGCATGCGGTGTGGTGATCTACCGGTCGAGGATGTCCAACGCTAATTACCAACCACTGCCAACCTCTAACAAGGACTGAAGACGGAGAAGCCATTTTGATTCACAGAGCTGAGGATTAGAAAGATTCTCAGCTACAGTCCGTGTGTTTTGGTCTCTTTTGAGGGGTTTTATTGATGGTTTGAATCATTGTCACACAGTCCAAAATTTGATAAAAGTTAGAAGAATAATTCCTGGATCCGTCCCTTCATCCAGATCTGCACCAAAAAGTTAATGATGTCCATTCTGGACCGAGACCCACCCTCCATCCTCCTCCTCCATTGTGTAATCCTGCTGACAAATCAACAAACAAACCACAAATCACGAGTTACTAAGAGGACAAAGATGAGTGTGTTTGTTGTTCTTGTATTTTTCCTGGTATTAGATATAACTTCTGAATAGGTGAGAACATTTGACAGTCATGGGTGTGTGTTTGTGTTCAGCCAAACCTCAGTGGCCCTGCATTTTAATCCGATCAGAGATCTCACCTGCTGCAGCATTGTCTGCAAAAGCTGGCCTTTGTTGCAGCTAACAATTACATCCTGACCAGCTTCTAAGTTGGTCTGGTTCTGTTTATCTGGGTAACCTTGCAAACAAACGAATGATGTGTGGGTTGCTGTTTGTATACACGCTATTTAAAGGTGTGGGAAGCAACTCTGGAGAATGCTTCAGACACTTTGGGTTGGCAGGCCACCAGGGTTGTTGGTTAGTGGCCAAAGGTAGAAGGAGTCAAGAAAACCTAGTGAGGTGTATGGGCTGTCGTCCTCGAAAGGTGTCGGCGTGTAGTATGTTGATAAAGAAATTCTGCGGAGGCAAGGCTGGGTGGATTTGACAGAGCAATCTTTATTGAAACGTATTTCAAGCCAGCGTCCGAACCAGAGTGTGGCCACTCCCTGGTATTCTCTCTGTATACTTAAATGGAAATGTGTACATTAAATCAACCCTGAACCTCTCTCTACCCCTACTTTTATCACCATGTGGTCGTGGAGCGTACAGAACCCTTCTTTGCAGAAGTCGACGTCTTTGACCTCCATAAAGTTGTCCAGAGCAGCGATAACCTCAACATCATTGTGAATGAATAACAATTTTGAATTACCAGAAACAGAAATACCACAGATGTTATTGGCCTTAAAGGGGACATATTATGCAAAACTCACTTTTTCCTTGCTTTTGTATGTATATCCGGAGTGCCTCCCCACCCCTTAAGCATGATTTTTCGACAACTAAGTCAATATTTCGTAAACTACTGGAGTCAGGGATTGGGTCTCTAAACGAGCCGTTTGGATTTCGACCGGATTGTGACGTCACAATCCAGTCTTTTGCATACTCCAGTCCTGGCGCTGGCTATCTCCTCCCACACTTGGCCAGCTACCTGGACGAGGATCCGCCATTTTTCTCGTTCTCGCTTAACTTCTACGCGACAGCCTGACCGCTACCATGTACAACCCGAAAGCCGAGCACTGCTGCTCTGTCGTCGGATGCACGTATCCTCCTGTTTCGCTACATGGCCTCCCTACCAAAGAGGATATCAGAGCGAAGCGGCTACATTTTATTTATCAGGGAAACGTCCCAGCTTCAGTGAGCAAAGCGTTACGGTCTGTGCCAGTCACTTCACGCCGGACTGCTTCAGCAACCAGGTCAGGACTGGACGCTGGACTGGCAACAAGATTGTCCCTTAAAAGATGGATCCATACCCACTGTCAATGATGGAACTGTAAATATTTAAAAAACAGTGTAGTTTGTGTTACTTTGGCCGTTTAGCACATGAGCTAACGCTAATGCTAACGCTAACGCTAACGGTCGATGTAAATATGAGGCTAACGTGAAGTTATCAACGTTGGGCTTACTGGCCGTAGTATTCACGATTTGTCATATCAGCACTCTTTTAAAACATGACAGTGAATTGAGAAAATGAATTAAGATATTGAGATTTTATCACTTCTAACCGGCCGGTGAACCACTGCTCTGCCGTAAACAAGCAGAGGAGATTGTATGAAATCGTCTCGGTTGTTAGCGGACGGTGAGCTGCTGTTCCTCCGTGAACAAGCAGAGGAGACGGGGTGAAATGTCTCGGTTGTTAGCGGACGGTGAGGTACTGTTCCTCCATGAACAAGCAGAGGAGACGGGGTGAAATGTCTCGGTTGTTAGCGGACGGTGGGCTGCTGTTCCTCTGTGAACACGCAGAGGAGACGGGGTGAAATGTCTCAGTTGTTCGCGGACGGTGAGCTACGTTAATTCATTAGCATGTTGTGCTAAAGGACAGTGACCTGCACGTTACCTGCAGTAAAGCAATCACTACTTTGTTTTGGAGCCGGAGACAGGGGTTACCTGCTACATGTCTGCTGTGCTACTATCAGTTAAATGCAGGCATGGACACAGAAAAGTTGCTTCGCAAATGTGTATAGCTCGTTGCCATGGTCACGCGATTGTAGGAACATATGTCCATCGCCTCTGCATAACACTGAGGCCCTGTTGTTCTTGTTAACCCTTTTCATCTGGATGAAGATTATTCACAGGAAGAAGCCTGCCATCTTATCTCCTGGCAGAGAGGATAGTGTTTTTCTGGACCATAAAGACTTCAAATGAGGACAGTTTTAATTAATTTACAACTAAACTCCCATTTCTGAACTCTCTTTCCCCTTTGAACAGATAAATTCTTCACACAGGTCATGTTGAGTCCTCTGCCAGTTCACCAGGAGGGACGAACGAACTGGTCATCAGAAGGTGTCAATACAGAGTCTTTACATGTGTAAATTAATTAACACATCAAATGGCTCTCTTCCCCTTTGTTTTACTGTATTTCTTTCTACCTATGTCTCTCTCTCTGTCTCTATGACTTCTGATCCATAAACACACTCTCCAGAGTGGACACCAGACACCTTCTGACGTGTTGTTCTATGCTATTACTCTGTCTTCTGTTATTTACGATGCATCTGGTTCCACAGATAGTGGGACATTCCATTCAAATGGCCTCTGTATTCTTCCAGATTTCAGACCATTTCTAATTAACCATTAAGTCAGTATCTCACAATCTCATTTCTAACACATTAAGAAACAGTAAGAGAAGTTCATAAAACTGATCTTTTTCCCGTTTCTCTACGATTAAGATTGACTGAAATCAAGTTTTAATGTTTAATCTGTCCTGTGTTCGGTGGAACCACAGCACCTCCTGATGGTGAGTCCTGGTACAGTTGGACGAGAAATATTCTGTTTAATATGTTCATGGTTATAACCAGTAAATGACTCTGATATGTCTTTGTTTTAACAAGTATTAAGCTGAAATATGTATACGTGATTTTAATCACGTCATAATCATTTTCATGATAGACAACGTACATCTATTAAGCCATGGTGAGAATCTGTGAGAAGGTGAAGTACTGTTTTGTAACGTTTAAATCTTGGAGATAAAAGCCGGTAAGCCCCGCCTAGACACGCCTCGATTTGCAAATAGTAAAACGGAGAGATCACGTCTCTCGAGTCAGTTTTTTTTAAGGTTCAGTTTTAGTTTTCAGTTTTGTTTAGTTTAAGTTTTTGTTTTAAAGTTTCTTTTGTAACTTATTTTTGAAGCTCTTTACTTTACTTTGAAACACGCTCCAAGACAGCAATTTCAGCAGAAGTGCTCACGCGTTGATTTTTCTCACTTTTATATTTTTCGCAGTATTGATTAGCTTCTTTTATTAAGTTTGTACCAGAACAAAGTTCTGTTTTAATTTGTTTTATACCGTTAAGTATCGTAACCTGCTTTTGAAGAAGTGAACTTAATTTAGATTACCTTGCATTAACTAACAACGGAAGATCCGCCTGATCAACGTATCATCCTCAGTTATTTTATTCAAGAAGTTAAATTTAGTTTACAAAGTCAGAGCCTGAGAACCACTCGAAGAAACGAAGAACATCTTTATCAATCATCATCACGACACCACAGCAACTTGCTGTGTCCGAGACCGTGCAAGCGGTTTCCAACGAAAGACAGACTCTTTTGACAAGCCCCCAGCGATCGCTAGCGGTATCATCCCGCTGGGCACTGAGCCAAGATCTGCACCGGATCGGTACGGGACCAGCTGCCCTCTTCCTAAGACAACGGACCGAGGTGCCCAACCGACTGATACCGGACGAGCTGACCCCCGGCCATTGGACCAGGACTGCCAGCTAGAGCCGCAAATCACCCGAGGGAATCCGCTGCCGCGGACTCCGCAACTCTGCTGAGAAAGTAGGCTCTCCATCACTCACAACAGCTGGATTCACACATGATACATGAGATGGTGTCTATGGCTCTGATTCTGATCTTTTAGCTTAAGAGAAATTCGGTTAGGGTCTCGTTAGTATTAAAATTACTCCCGTAATCTTTAAATGCTTCAACCTAACTCGTGATCTCACCATCAGCCCATATCCCACTAATAACCCATTACTTAGTTATTTCACTTTTCCTGTTACCTGTTGTTATTCATTTAAATTGCCATTTCATTTATTTAACCTGAATTATTTAGTCAATAAACATATTTAACCGTATGTCGTTGTCTGTGCAGGTTTGTTTTTAATGTGGAGAACCGATGGATATGTGTAGAATTCACTACTTCATTTATGAGATTGAATAAATTGATCTGAAATTGATTAGAATTGATACAAGTTAAACTTGTCCAGTCGAATTTGATTAATTACCTCCGGATTATTCAAATAGACAAAACAACGGAGGTGGTGCCCCATTAACGAGTGTTTTATTAATCGCCAGTGATTAATAAATTACATTTATTATTAGTGTATCTCCTACACGATGCCGTCCTCACGTCTTCCGCCCGGCAGGAAGAGGTGGGCGGCGCACGCAGTAGCTCATTAGCATAAAAGGGAAAGGCACTCAAACCAGCCGCTTAAAACAGGGCTGTGAAACTGGTGTGTAAACACCCTGCTGTGCTCAATCCTTCGGTTTTTTCGACCAAAGCATGTTACTGTCATTCCATTTAGACATCAAGGAACCATGTCAACAAGCAGAAATGAGCATAATATGTCACCTTTAAACTTCCTGCTTGATCACTCAAAGAGTTGATCTGCGACTGCATGGAATGAACCCATGAACTCATCAATCATCCCTGGGACACACTGAGCGAAACAGTTTACAGCTGAAAAATTAACTAGGTCAGCTGTCAGCTGACACACATTAACTGCTGGGGAACGTCGGGTTCCTGACATTCATGTTGGTGCCACTTGACTCGCACCACACACCCAAACACTGACGCAGACCAATCCCACGCCCCCTCCATTAGCAACTGTTTTCCCCGCTGGCAGTGACCCGACAGCAGGAAGAACTGCTCAGTAAGGGTCCGAAGAACTTCTGTTGAGAAACGCTTATGTTCGCTTTGTTTCTTGTGTGTTTCATCTGTCTTTCGTAAAATGAATAACACTCATCATACGAGTGTCGGGAGGTGGAGGGAGAGTCTGCGGAAGCAATAAACTGTGTTGTTTGCAAATGATTTCGTGCAGCAGTAGTAAATCAGTGAGGAGCAGCTGTGCACTAGCCAGCTAACAGTTCTTTCTTTCTTTCTTTCTTTCTTTCTTTCTTTCTTTATTTGTTCTGATCATGGCAATTTAACAATCATACAAAAACAAAACAAAACACAACTATCAACTAAAACATATTCCATGACCAGAAAGGAGCAGGAAGAAGAAAATCTTATTTTACCTGCCCCTCCCTCAAGACAAAATAAATGATAGATGTTCTGCACAATTACAGTTTACAATACAACATTAACATCACAAGAAAAAGTAAAGATAAAACAAGAAATAAATTCTCTGTCTCAACACTCGTACACAATATAGATCCTAACTATTTTGTTCATACAATACAACTATTCTTTTTTTATATATTTTTTTAAACTGAAATATATTCGGACAACACTTTAAATCACTCTGTAAAGAATTCCACAGCTTAACTCCAGCAACAGAAATACACATCTGTTTTAAAGTTGTTCTTGCAAATTGGTGCTTGAAATTAAATTTCCTGCGATGATCATTAGAACTAAAAACAAACAAATTTTGCAATTTTTCTGGTAAAACTTTACATTTTGCCATGAACATAACTGTGAGTGTCTGTAGTTTGACCAAATCATGAAGTTTCAATAGTCTTGATTCAATAAATAACCTGTTGGTGTGTTCTCTATATCCCACATTATGAATAAGTCTAACTGCTCTTTTCTGTAATAAAAATAAAGGAGTTATACTGGTGGAGTATGTATTACCCCAAACTGCAGCACAATAACTAAAATAAGGCAAAATTAGTGAACAATATAAAATGATCATTGCTTTATAATTTAACATATATTTAGCCTTATTCAGAACAAAAATATTCTTACTCACTTTTGATTTTAACTGAGCCATATGAGCTTTCCATGTCAATTTATCATCCATGGTCACACCTAAAAATCTAAATTCTGACACTCTGTCAATTAATGCTCCTTCTAAAGAAAGTGATATATTCGCCTCATTTCTTTGATGGCCAAAAATCATAAACTTAGTTTTGTTCAAATTTAGTGACAGCTTATTGACATCAAGCCATTTTTTCAATTTCACCATTTCCTTTTCTATACCGTTTGCAAGAGTTTTTAAATCATCACCAGAACAAAAAAAAGTTGTGTCATCTGCAAACAACACAAACTGTAGTGATTTTGACACTTCACATATATCATTAATATACAAATTAAAAAGTTTGGGCCCCAAAACTGAACCCTGTGGGACTCCACACTCAATGTTCATATAATCAGATGTGTTACCAAAAAAATGCACATATTGTTTTCTGCTAAGTAGCTTTGTACCCAGTTTAAAACCACGCCCCTCACCCCATACGAATATAATTTTGAAATGAGAATTTTGTGGTCAATTGTATCAAACGGTTTTTTTAAATCAATAAAAACCCCAATTGTTTGTTTCTTACTTTCTATTGCTGTGGTAATTTCTTCAGTTAGTTTCATTAGAGCAAAACTCGTGGACCGATTCTTTCGAAAGCCAAATTGACTCTCACTTAACAATTTATTTTTTTCAATAAAATAATCCAATTTTATTACAAACAGTTTCTCCAACACTTTTGAAAATTGTGACAATAATGATACCGGTCTATAATTAGTGAAACTATGTTTATCTCTGACGATGTGTATTTAGCACCGGCTTGGTACCTGAAACTTTCCATTCAAATTTCAAAAAGCAACCACTGGGCCGCATCCCTATTCATTATAAATTCAAAGCACAACCGCAGGACAACAGTCTGTCAAGATGTCGGTTGATTCTGAACTTGAATTGTTTGTTTTGTCTTGGACCAAACTTCAGTAGCTTTCATTGGCTTGTTTCCCCTGAACCAAATGAATGATGCGGAAAAATGTAAGTTGTCGCCACGAAAATGCTAAAGTTTGTCATACTTTGGTCTCTGACCTCAGGCAGTTTGCAGGATTGTTATAAAAGCTACATTTGAAGTAGTAGATCTCAATAGTGAATAAAACCTTCTGGATGCATGAATGTGAAGACCTGAAAACCTTATGTAGGTAAACAGCGTGTCTAATATGAGAATAATAAATAAGAAATAATACAAAAAGACCAGTGTGCATGTGTTTTTGTGCAGTGATGTACGACAACCTGTCGACTAAAGTCCCCAAATAATCCACCAGCCAATAGTGCAGCTCCCTCCTATCACTGAGCAATATCATAGCAAGTACAAATGTTTTTTATTTATCTACAGTTGAATGAAAATAAAGTTATTACTTTTATTGAAAGCTGAACAAACAGACATATACCTGATCATACCTGATTCACAAGGTCTCACAGACAGAAATGAGACTGATAAGTGTCGATGAGAGATGTAGATAAAAACAAGGTGTTAAGAAGCCATAGGAGGACTGTTACGGCAGCAGCTGTGTGTTGGAGCTATGAGAAAACAGTGCAGCTCTACTTACTGCAATCAGCCGCAACAACAAAGCACTTAATCTGTGACAGAATCCTCACAATGCATGACATGTTTTCATTCGGGTTTGTGCAAGCGACGATGGTAAAATGTGACCCTGGACGCACCTGTTGTACACCTGGGAACTCCCACAGAAGTGGTTTGAGTACTTTGCCAGGTGTATATCTGTCTCAATATTACACAGGTTTTCTATAAACTGATCAATGTACAAGTTTTAAAGTTAGACACTTGTGAGCAACCGCTAACCATTTTTAACACACAGAAGACCTTTATAATTAAACTGTGGAACATTTAATGATGGATTTTATGTTGTAGAAAGAAACGTGTAAATAACTTGTGGTCACCACGCACCTTATTTCACACATTTAACTGTAAACCAATTTTAAAAACTCACAGACTTTCAGGTGAGGGAACCGGATGTGAAAAAATGCTAACTGATTTCTGTGTTTTAGGACTCGTTCCTGCATCACTCTACTCGTATCTGTTGTCTTAACCCTCACCCAGGTCAGAGCAGAGAAACAGCAGAACAGAAACTAAAAGCTAAATGCCTCTGCCTCCACCTCTGACTGATGAGATGTAGATTACCTGCTTGTTGTACAATAAGGTATCAAACAGGTTTTTCGTTTATGGGAAGACTGAGACGTATTTCAGGCTGTTCAATGAAACCGGTTTTGAAACATAGTGCACATACCTTTCAACATGCATGACAGCCTGTCAGCTTCTCCAGTGGGCGTATATAAAGATGCTGCAGGTGACAAATCTGGAGACAGAGGAGAGTTTGCGGCATCATGGCCTCCACACTGGTGATCCTGCTTCTGCCGCTTCTGGTCTCGCTGGCATCGGCATCACATCACTATGGTGCAACCTCGACCTTCACCTACAAAGGGAAAAACCCTGATGGCTCACACAGGGTGAGTGATTCAACTTTTATTAAAATGTAACATTACATACAAATAATGTGTGAATTTATTTTATCACTTTATTATTATTATTGCTGTTGTTATTCTGCAGAAGAGAATTAAAACCACCTGTGAAAATGAGTTTTTTCTCCAGAACTCTGGGGACAAAAAAGTCAGAACTCAAAGTGGCCTCAAGGCTCTTTCATAAATAATATTGATTGTCCACTGAGTGCTTAATTATTATTAATTATGCTCTTGTGTTTAGTATTTTCACTCCAAATGGCTTTGTTGATTTCCTATATTCAAGACACAATAGTTACGTCAACGTAGAACTTGGGTGGACAGTAAATTATATTATCTTGTAAAACATTCTTTGATTAATATATGCCTGCAAAACAATAAACGGTACGGATAAAAGAAGAATTAGCTACGGTGGAATTTCCCACTAGTTTAAAGGGACGTCCTCCAGCCTCACTTTTTATTAAAGAAACGATAAAGAAGCTACAGATCATCTGAAGATGAGATTACACCAGCCATCTGCTCTAGAAATGTATGCAAATGAAAGCAGATAGACGGCATATTCAAACACCACATATCAAACCTTTTAATGTAAAATATTATTGTCTTAAAGTAACAAATCACAACTGGGGAAGTTTAAAGTTGATATATAGTAGTTTTTGTTTTTGTCTACCCTTAATTATGTCCACATTCAAACAATGACTTCATCGACATATTGTGATATTATTGTTTATGTCTGATTTCAAAAACATCTGCTCTGAAATGATCAAAACATGGAGGTCACAGCCTTCAGGTAATTGAAAATTGGAAGTCAGCCCCACAGTCCACAGTGTTGATGGCTGCCATCCATAGTACTGATCTGAACTCGTCCACCCGTCCTGCTCACTTGATTTGACCCCCTCAGACTACCACCTCTTCCCTAAGATGAAGAAGGAGCTCACTGGTCACCATTTTGACAGTGATGATGACGCTAACCCTTTTAACAATGATGAATAAATGTTCTAGGTTCTCTGAAATTGACTCCTTCCACCTCAGGCAACCTCTTGTAAACTCTTGTCGCATTATATTTACGAAATATAAAGAAATGTCATTTTAAAACGGTTCTGTAGCTTCTGCAGAGCAACCATCTCCAACTGCACAATTGCTTAATCTCATCTTTTTCCACAGGTTGATGTTCGCAGCAGGGAAACCTTCACTGGATGTTGGCACATCCTCAACTGGTATTGTTACAACGGCAACTGTGGCAGTAGAACCAGTTATAGGAGAGGCACACTTGACAACAGCACCAATGGAGCACGATGGTGCGAAACTGAGACGGTTTCAACAAGAATCGTCCCGAATGACAAACCTTTTAATTTGAGGTGAGTTTTTTACTTCATTAAATCATATTAATATTGTTGCTGCTGTGCTTTATTTATTGAGTGAAGTTTGTGAAGCTTCGTCTTAGCCATCAAAACTGCTTTGAGTCACCCAGTTGCACACAATCAATAATGAGTATTGTTTCCACACATACCAGGGCATCCAGCTGCTGTTGGGTCCGAAATCGTAACCATTTAAGCGGTTGGTCTCCACTGACCTCTGTGGATTTGGGAACAAGATCTGACACCGGACAACCAAACAGATCACCAGACATCGCCATTCTACCTTTCCTACGGTAAGTTCCCTGCAGTCAGCATGAAACAGATGTCCTACTCTCCCAGTGGTAGTATGTAAAAGATATATTGTGGCAGCCAGATAATTGTGTCAAAATCAAGCCCAATGATATTGAAATCGTTGGGCTGAAAGCAAAACGTAGACTGCAAACATTTTTACTGGGAATGTTTCCCACAGCACGTCTACAAACCAAAAGATCTGTCAGCAGGATCATTTACAAAATGTTACAATCACATAAACATGACTGCCTCAAAAATCAGGTGACATGTTTTGTATCATTTGGCAAAAGAGTGGGGGGCTTTGGGTGCAGGCAAGATGGAGAGAAGTTTACCATTGTCCAGTTACTTAAACAAACAAGTTCCCGTTTAACACATTTCTGGTTTTACTGCAGGTCTGTGAGTGGTTTGTTCACGCGGCGCCACCGTACCTTAGTGTCAAACATGGCCGATGCACTCTGCAGAAGGCCGTTACTAACCATTAATGTTTCTATTCCAGAGTGCCTCAAAACTGTCCACGGACATACAAACTGCCGTCTTTTGATCCTGATGGTGACAACGTTCGATGCAGATATGGAAGTATCAGATCTGTGGAGTGCAGCTCGTGCCGCTCACCTTCAGGCTTCGACTTAGATCAGGTTAGTCAACAAATCCATATACAATGTATGAGGAAACTGATTATTGATGAATTGATTGATGCCTGACTTAACTAGTAATTGTTTACATTGTCAGGGCTCTTGCACACTAAACTACCGCTCCTCCCCTGCCGACGTCAGAGTTTATGGATTTGAGATGGTTGTGGAGGACTTCCCGAAAAGGAGCATCAGTCTGACCTATGATGACGGATCCCGGACCTACAGGGCGCCACTGCCTGTGAGGGCAAAGAGACAAGCATGGTGGACAACAACCGCAGCTCCAACCACAACCACAGCCGCATGGCAGTGGTGGAGGGGGCTGACAACCTCAACCACAGCTTTCCCCACAACCACAACCACAGCTTTCCCCACAACCACAACCACAGCTGCCCCCACAACCACAACCACAGCTGCACCCACAACCACAACCACAGCTGCCACCACAACCACAACCACAGCTGCCCCCACAACCACCACAGCTGCACCCACAACCACAACCACAGCTGCCCCCACAACCACAACCACAGCTGCACCAACCACAACCACAGCTGCACCCACAACCACCACAGCTGCACCCACAACCACAACCACAGCTGCACCCACAACCACCACAGCTGCACCCACAACCACAACCGCACCCGCAACCACAACCACAGCTGCACCCACAACCACAACCACAGCTGCCCCCACAACCACAACCGCAACCACAACCACAGCTGCACCCACAACCACAACCACAGCTGCACCCACAACCACATCGTACCCTGGCGCCATTGGTCCTCTCAGTAAACTACCTTTGCATTTCTCTTTTCTTGGTAAGTCAGGTTTCTCCTGTCATAATTTTCTGACTACATTATTAATGAGAAAATCTTTATTCTTTAATATCTTAGATAAAGACTTTGACATTGAGTAGAAACGTTTGTGCATGTTGCAGCTCAGGCAACACCCTCATGTGTAATGTTACACATGGTGGTCGCCAGAAAAGCTTAACCAGAAACCTTTTTTTATTGTTATTATTGACATTTTAAATATTTTATTTATTCAGTTAACTTTTATGCTTTGGTCATTGAATAATTGCATTTGGAATTTTAATTTAAAAAAAAAAAAATGTAATTCCAGTGGACCCACCTGCTCCATCATGTGAGGAGGGGCTCTACTTGCCAAAGTTGTTGCCCCCAACACCTGCAAATGGAGAACGCATCCAAGCAGAGATCAACAAAGAACTGGAGATAAAAGTCAAAGCACAAGCTTCATACGCAAGGTAAGTGAGAACCAACGAGATCAATGTGGCAGAAAAAACATTTTTATCATTTCAGCAGGTAAAATAACATCAGATTAAAGAAGTCTGTGCTTTCTTTCTTTTGTTTCCATACAGAATAATTGATATCATCATAAGTGGGCCCTTGAATATCAGCAAGCACCGGACCACAAATGGCGATTTTGCCATTAGGTGGACACCTATCACGGACGAACTGGGAAATTATTACTCAATCTGCTTTGCTGTTGAATCCATGGCAGGGTGAGTTTAGAGTCGAGAGAAAGTGAAAATTAGGAAAGCTACAAACAAATAAGGAACTTATCAAGCTGCCAAGATTTAAAGAATAAAAATGTGTTCATTAAATAGTAAAGTCAGAGGAAAACGTGTATCAAAAGTAAAATAAAGTTTCAAAAAGCATTTTCAAACTACACCTTACTTTTAATCTTTTTTAAGACTGGATAGTCTGGTTTAAGTCACTTAACATTTACACTTCTGTCACTTTACATGTAAGGGTTAGGGTTAACCTGTCGAACCAAGTTCACCCCAAACAAATAGGGGGCAGCATGTCATGAGTAACCACTTACTCCTGCTAAACTCCTGCCTTTAGCTAGTTAGCTCAGTTAGCTGTGCAGTGGTCCCAACTGGGAGCTTGTAAAGGTATCACAAGACAGGAAATGCTGGAGCTAGCTGCTTAGCATGCTAATCTCAGTAGATATCTCTACAAGACAATACATAGACATCTTTGACAAAGTGTAAGAACTGTTATTTCTTCACAACAAATGTTTGAAACCAAAATTCTGACATGTTCTTACATATTACTGGAGACTTTAACAATGCCAAAATGAGCTAAGCTGAATGAGTAACGGACATTAACCTCCTCAGTTAAAATGTTGTAACAGTGTTTACTGATGCTTTCCAGGTCTAGGATCTACCAGTCTGAGATGAGGTGTGTTGTGGTGGACGTCGTGGATCAGAAAGGTGAGTTCAAGCGTTACTTTAATATCAACATTTTGTAGTGTAACTACAATTGTAATGATGTGTTTTTACCCAATACACTATCATGTGCTGAATGCTATGTTGATGTGGACTCATGTTAAGTGCTGTGTTCAGGTTAACTTAAATGCTATGAAACAAAACCATCAATTGTATATTGCAAAGTTTAATGCAAAAACACCACCAGGGTTCTTTATTCATACAAACTGAAACCTCTCCATGAATATACTTCACTTTGCTTTTTTGGTGTAAACTTAAAGTTAACCTGTGGAGTTTCCTTGAAAACAAACACAAGTCATGTTCAGTGGTGGAATGTAACAAGGTACCTGTACTTTACTCGAGTATTTCCATTTTATGAAGCTATTTTTAAACCCTCTTAGATTACAACTGTTTCCTATAAAACCTGTTGATACACAACATTCAGTCCTGTGTTTTATGAGTAAGGCATGCTCAATCTGATTGGGATCTGGTGAATTTGGAGGCCAGGTTGATGCTTTGAGCTCTTTGTCACTTTCTTCAGGCCATTCCTGAGCTGCTCTTCAGCATAATGTGTATAAATTATTCACAAATATACTGTATTTCCTTGCCCTAGTTAAGTCCTATGTGAGCTGCAGTGAGTCCACAATGACAGTAGAGATTGAGAAATCTTCATTCCCTCGACTCCATGAGGATAGTTTGCGACTCAATGACCCCACCAACACCATCTGCAGCCTCCAGAGACACTCCAACAGCACTCACGTCATCGCTGTCATCCCCCTCAACGCTTGTGGCACTGAGATCGAGGTAACACAGGCTCATTTTCTGGTATCATGTGCTCTTCCCTTCTTAGCAGTATGATGGCTGAGGATATGACTTTTTATTCTGCAGGAAGATGAGGACAACCTCATTTTCACTAATGAAATCACCACCGTCGACAGAAGGACGGATGTGATCACCAGGAAACACCTGCTGGAAGTGCAGGTGTGCTGCCAGTACCCAAAACGGGGAAATGTGTCACAGAGCTTCACAGTGCACAGGCCGAACGTTACCGTCTGGGAGAAAGGCTACGGCAAGTTTACCTACAGGTTTGAGTTCTATCCTGACAGCACATTCCGAACCATGGTGGATCCAAATACGTACCCTCTGGAGTACGAGATAGGGAGCAGGATTTTCATGCAGATCGAGGCCACCTCTTCAATCAACAACACCGTGCTGTTTGTGGAATCCTGCAGCGCTGCACCATATGACAACCCAAACTCCAGGCCAAAGTACACCATCATTGAAAATGGGTAGGCATGAGTACACCCTCTAGTGGCGGCAGAGGACATAAAAAAGATGTGTTGCTCGTTAAGTTTAGGTTTCACCTACATTTCCTCATCATCTAGATACCTTCAATAGAATATTATTCCACTCTGCCCTTTAATGTTATCCATTGTAAGACGTACAGAGAGAACATTTCTTTAGTTTTCATTTTTCTTTGTTCTGATAAGGTGTAATGTGGACTCGACTCTTCAAAGACACACCCCTGACCACCAGAGACAGTTCCAGTTCAGCATGGAGGCCTTCAAGTTCATCGGTCGGAACAACCAGGTGAGGGATGGATTATGTGGTTAGACTGGAGGGAGTGACTGTAAATGTCTCTGTGATCATCTCTTAATGCCTCAATGAATAGGTCCAATTCATAATTTCCTCCTTTTATATATATTTTTTATATATAGTTTCATATTGCAAATCTGATGCCTGATGATCACGACTGAAACACCTATCTTTAATAAACCCAGTGCTGACATGCCTAACCAAAGGCATGATCTTGCATTTGGGGTCTGACAGCTAATTTTTCTTAGTTGTTTGTGTACGTCTGTTAAATGACAGCATGTCCTGTTGTATTCAGGTGTACATCAGCTGTTCAGTCATGATGTGTGAAGCAGGGAACCCCAACACCAGGTGTGCACAGGGATGCCTCAACTCCACCCAGCTAGGCGGTCGTAGCAAGAGAGAGGCTGTCACCCAGACTTCAAGGCACCTGGTTTCCCAGGGTCCCCTCCGCTTAAAGAGATCAGCTGAGGGTGCTGAAAGCCCAGGTAATGAGAACAGGGAGTGTTTCTGAACAGCACGCCTGCCGTGTTTGAGAGTGAATTCACATTATGCTTCTCTTTCCTCCAGTGATGAACCTGAACCTGGTCTTCATCGCTGGATGTCTTCTTGCAGCTGTCGGCATGATCAGTGCAGTGGTCATGTACAAAACCAAAATGTCAAAGGTCAAATACCAACCTCTGCCCACATTTGAGAGTTAAACAACAGCATGAGCAGAATACAAGTTCTGTTTTTAATTACATTTGAAGATATGAAGCTCTAGGTGATGGGTGGTAGGTGTCTAATTAAATGCACTTTTAAACAAATGGATGTATCTTACATACAGGAAGTTGCATATTAAATGAAACTTAAAATGAAGGATGAACAGCTGGTACTGCACCTGCTGGCTAGTCAGGTGTTGGGTTTACTGTTGTGGGATCCCATGTAACCTTACAACTGTTTTACTATTACAGTATGATTTAGCTTCATTTATGTGTTATCCATTCAAATGATATATGAATATGTAAGAATTGGCCACTTGTCAAATTCCTACTCAGAAATTTGGGGTAACGCTGTGGGTACCTTAGGTCATATAGGTAGAAGGGCAGGTGTAGGACCATGATGCACCTGGGTTGGGTTCTGTTATTTACCAGAGGAGGTGAGGCATGCAGGATTCCTTTGTTCTTTGTTTGCTTGCTTTTTGGGAAATAAACCATGAAAAAAAAAACTTTGAGTGGACATTAAACTTCTTTTGCCTGCCTACATTACATTAAAGGAGCAATCTGTAGTTTGGGGGAGGAAACGTTAATCAGAAGAGAAAGGTGTTTTTCTGACTGATTTATTTTCTGCCTCAACAAACTAAATAATCAAACTCTTTGTTTTCATGACTGAATAAACAAACTGAGCCGAAAGGAAAACACAATTTATACTGTTTTGCTTTGTCGCGGACCCTGCCACCTTTCTAGCTTCGAAAAGTGTTTGGGGGGTGCTTGATGAGCCAAACCACCACTACCTCCCCCTCTCGTATCCAGCGCCAGGGAACCCTCTCGTGGCTTCGACAGACTCTCCCTCTGCTTGTCAACTCAGGTGCTGACGACAATTATATTGACTCTGACAGTAACTCAAGCTAACATTCCCACACTCACTCTCTCATCACCCAAAGGCGTATTCGCTGTTGACAGCAGACTTCTAGCTCAAATTACAAGAGGTGGCTGCAGCCAGGTCGGACGCGGAGTGCTCCACTCGGATGGCGCAGAGCTCTCAACCTCCCCCAAGTGACTGTCCACCCAGACATATGTTTGTCCCGGACTCTACCAGGTCCCAGGTCCTCCAGCGGGGGCAATTCGTCAGCGTTTTTGGTGGCCCTCAGTATACGCCACAGCAAGGAGTTCGTCTGTGCCTGCGGCAAAACCTCCCATCATCCGCCTGCTGGCCTGCTACAGCCACTGCCGGTGCCCCACCAACCCTGGTCCCACATCGCCGTGGATTTCCTCACGGGTCTGCCATCCTCTGAAGGTAACACAGCTATACTGACTATTGTGGACAGATTCTCCAAAGCTGTACATTTTGTTCCCCTGCCTAAACTCCCGTCTGCTTTAGAGACCGCTAACCTGCTAGTCCTCCATGTCTTCAAGCTCCATGGGATCCCTACGGACATTGTGTCTGACAGGGTGTCACAGTTTATTTCCCAGGTCTGGAGGGCTTTTTGCCAGGCAATCGGTGCTTCAGTCAGTCTCTCCTCCGGCTATCACTGGCAGTCCAATGAAGTCGCGGTTAAGTAGTGGGAGAATTGTCTCAAGGCTTTCTCCCTGGTGGTTGTATTCCGTGTAGTCCTCGTTGTTAAGAGCTAGTGCTATCCAGGTAAGTATCCGCAGAGCTGCTAACAATGTTGGCCTACTGTGCCGAAGTTAAGCTCATTGTGATTCCCCCGTACGGCGTATTACACACGGTGGTGTGTTAACACGACCCAGGGAGGTTGGGCTCCAGCTGGCGTTGGCCTGTCTGTTCCCAAGTGAGGCAAACACATTGTGTATACATTCCCCCATTCGGTAGCTTTCCCCGTACAGCGCACACATGGGCTTCAGCTCCAGGTGTTGGTCTCTCTGCAAACAATCACAGAGCCACGACCAAACCGACAAACAGCTAACCTAGCCTAGCCCAAGGGGGGACTAACTTCTCCGAGGTAAGTAAACCCTCATGGCCAGGCGTGACATCATCACGCAAGACTCACATGTGATCTTGCGAGACTTGCAACGGCATTTAAAAAAAAGGAAAAAAGGGGGCTTTCCCAATTAAAAAATAATAAATAATAAAATAGAGGAATAAAGAGGCAGGTAAGTATAGTTTTCAGGTAAGTATATATATATATAAATAAAAAAAAAATTGAAATAGAAAAGCCGTTGACTGATGTTGTCTGCCATCATGACCAGTGCGTCCACTGTGCGTGGCCTGTAACGTCACACTGCCTATGGAGGATGGGCACGACAAGTGCATAGCATGTCTGGGTTCCCAGCATGCCGAGGCTGCCAGAGAAAACCCTGCAGTATGCATGAATTGCTTTATAATGCCTCTGCGCACAAGGGAGGCTCGTGCCCATTTCTTTGCCGGAAAACGACCCCACTCCCATTCAAAAAAAGACGGAGCTGGAAAGTGGCAGTGACTGCAATCCCCCGACAGAGAGGATTGCCGCTCCTCTTTACCCCCAGGGTACTCAGGAGGGGAAACAGATGAGGATGTACTCTCCTTGTTTCCCTCGGGAGACGAGGCCATGCTGATAGCAGGGCAAGAAAGCCAAGGACAGGGGTCCAGCCCAAGAACTGAGTCCAGCTCAGGGGTGCAAGAGTGACCTGCGGTTTCCCAGCTACAAGAGGTGCTGAATCGAGCAGCAGTAGCCTTAGACATCACGTTACCAGAGGATCCAGTCCTCCCTACCTCCCGCTTCGAGGAGAGGGGTGCACCAAGGCCGGCATGGGCAAGGGTGCCTCTCCTGCCAGACTTCGAGGCTGTGGGCGTATTGGTTGCGAACACCCCCCTCCAATTGACCAGTCCATGGCTGCCCTTATGTCACCAGCAGGGTCAGCTTTAGGACCAACCAGCTGTCCTAACAGGAACTGTAGGACAATGGATGGCTTTTTGCTTAGATCACACAGTGCAATGGCAGTTCAGAAAAAGCTAGCCAACACTACAGCAATCCTTTCTCTCTATCTGCGCTATCTCTCTCATGGGGAAGAGACCACAATGGAGGAAATACAGCTTGTCTCCTCTCTCCTTTCACTAGCCGTCAAGGAGCAGGCCGTAGCAGCAGGGAAAGTGATTGCTTCACTTTGGGTGGCAAGAAGGCACCTGTGGCTGATGCAGTCTCGCTTCCAGCCAGCTGATCATACATCTCTCACAGGGCTGCCAATCGAACCCACCGCCGTGTTTGGTTCGGGGGTGCTAACAATGCTGCAACAGGCCCAAGAGGCCAGGCGCTATGCCAGTGAGCTCTCAGGCCCATTAGCCTACCCACAAAGAAGCCATCGCCCTCAGGCCCCCTCACGTCAAGCTGTGTCACCACAACCCAGTTGGGGCCCAGGAGACCTTAGGCAGCAGCTGGTTTGTCGGCGGGGACAGACATTATAGCAGCAGAGCAGGAGTAGAGGGGCCAGCCGGCGCCAGGGCTGACAGCCTCCACCCCGCTCCTGACGGTGTGCCGAGCCCCAGCTACCCAGACCCCCAACCAGGAGGAGCAGAAGCCTGGGCAGCACTAGGGGCCAACCCATGGGTCTTGTCAACCATGACCCAGGGGTACCAGCTGCAATTTTACGCAAACCCCCACTGTCAATATGTGGGGCTCAGCCCGCAGTACGAGGCTAGCACCACAGGCAACTATTAGAGAAAGAGGTAGCAAAACTCCTCTCCAAAGGCGTCATCAGGGAAGTGGAGAAGGCCGACCATCAGGTAAGGTTCCTCTCACACTATTTTCTGATTCCCAAGAGGGACGGAAGCCTTCGGCCAGTCCTAGACTTAAGAGGCCTGAACCGGTATCTCCGTCCCCTCCGGTGCAAAATGCTCACAGTTCCAAGAGTACGCCAGGCCATAAATCAAGGCGACTGGTTTGCCACAGTTGATCTCAAAGACGCCTATTTTCAAAAACCAATTTGGAGAGGGCATTGGCACTTCCTTCGGTTCCAATCTGGGGACAGAACATATGAGTTCATAGTCCTCCCTTTCGGAATCTCTCTGGCACCTCGCACATTCACAAGGTGCATGGATGCAGTCCTCGGACCCCTTCATCGGCAAGGCTTCAGGGTCCTTAACTATTTGGACAATTGGTTGGTATGTGCCCAGACACAACAGATGTGCTGCAACCACATTTCCAGGTCGCTGCGGCACATCAAAAAATTGGGGCTGCAGATAAATGAAAAAAAGAGTGACCTAGAACCATCACAGGTCACCCAGTTTCTCGGCATGACCCTGGACTCCAGAGCAGCATCAATCTCCCTGATCGCACAGCGGAGAGAGGCCATAAGGGCTTACCTCCGCCACTTTCGCCTCAACACAAGGGTGAGCTGGAGGCTGTGTCTCTGTCTGATGGGCTTAATGGCAACCACTGTCCAGATAGTCTCGCTCGGCCTTTTGCATATGCAACCGGTGCAGCGTTGTCTGCTGAGCTTGGGCTTGAGACCCCAGTCTCCCCTGTCGACCAAGGTTTGGGTGACACAACGACTTTATGTGGCACTCCGCTGGTGGAGCCACCCACAGAACTTGGGGAGGGGCAACAGTCTGGGCCCCGTGATGCATCAGCAAATCCTGGCAACAGATGCCTCGCAGGCAGGTTGGGGGGCCGTACACGCAGGCCTAGGAGTCCGGGGAGCCTGGACCGGCAAGCAGTTGAAACAACATATCAATGCTCTCAAGCTCCAGGCAATTCACCTTGCGCTCCTACAATTCCTCCCACGCCTGCAGGGCTGCCATGTATTAGTCAGGACCGACAGCACAGTGGCAGCAGCCTATGTTAACAGGCAGAGGGGACTGAGCTCTCCCCACTTAGGTCAGCTGGCCCACGAATTATGGACATTGGCATACCCAAGGTTCCTTTCTCTAAGAGCCACCTACCTGCTGGGCCCTCTGAACACCGCAGCGGACTTGTTGTCCAGGGGAGGCCCTCAGCCAGGAGAATGGAGGCTCCATACGGAGGTTGTTGTGCAGATCTGGCACCGCTTCGGGATGGCAGTAGCTGATCTGTTTGCCTCCAGGGAGACAGCTCACTGTCCAATGTTCTACTCCCTGGGGAGGGACAACCCACCACTCGGTACGGACGCTCTGGCTCACCAGTGGCCTCAAGGCCTGCTGTATGCCTTTCCCCCTTTCAGCCTTCTCCGCCACCTCTTATGGAGGATCCGGCTCGGGGATGCGGCAGTGATCTTGGTGGCCCCAAATTGGCCCCACATGCCATGGTTCTCAGAAATCGCACCACTCTTGAACGAAACTCCTTGGGAGCTCTCTCGGAGAGACCTGTTGCTGCAGGCACAAGGCCCCTTGTTTCACCCCTTCCTGCAGGGCCAGAAACTGTGGGCATGGCCCCTGAAAGGGCAGAAATCAGGGCCCTAGGCTTGCCAGAGCCAGTCATCCAAACATTGGAGTCAGCAAGGGCACCTTCTACCCGTGCGGGATATGCCTTCCATTGGGGCAAGTTCACCTCTTGGTGTGAAGTCCATCACGTGGACCCCCTCGTTTCCACATCATTGCATATCCTGCAGTTCCTGCAAGAGCAGCTGGGCCAGGGTAAATCTTCTGCCACCCTCAGAGGCATGGTAGCCACGATTAAGGCTTCACGAGTGGGGAACCGTAGTCTGTCGGGAAGCTTCTGTGCCCTCATTTCACAATTCCTGAAGGGCGCCCAGCGACAAACAGTGCAACCTAAGGCACCAAGGGTGCCCTCGTGGAGTTTTACCAGATTAACTCAAACACATTAATAATGGTCACACAGCTGTGTACTCAGGATGCTGCACAATGAGCGAGACATTCTGCACAGAGAACACTCAAGTCCTCACAAGGTCTCACAGACAGAAATGAGATTGATGTGTCGATGAGAGATGTAGATAAAAACAATGTGATAAGAGGCCAAAGTAGGACTGTTATGGTCGCAGTTGTGTGTTGGAGCTATGAGGAAACAGTGCAGCTCTTCTTACTGGAATCAGCTGCCAGAAAAAAAGCACTAACACTGAGAAAGAATCATCACAACACATGACATGTTTTCATTCAGGTTTGTGCAAGTGGCAATGGTAAAATGTGATCCTGGACACAGCTGTTGTTGGGGGAACTAAAGCTTTTAGGACTCATTCCTGCATCACTCTACTCGCATCTGTAGTCCTAACACTCACCCAGGAGGAGCAGAGAAACAGCAGAACAGAAACAAAAAGCTAACTGCCTCTGCCTCTGATGGATGACATGTAGAAAACCTGCTTGTTGTACAATAAGGTATCAAAGGTATCATTTATGGGAAAACTGAGACGTTTATTTCAGTCTGTTCAATGAAACCGGTTTTGCAGCTGGACCATTGTTCTGAAACATAGTGCACATACCTTTCAACTTGCATGACTGCTTGTCAGCTTCTCCAGCAGGTGTATATAAAGATGCTGCAGGCGACAAATCTGGAGACAGAGGAGAGTTTGCGGCATCATGGCCTCCACACTGGTGATCCTGCTTCTGCCGCTCCTGGTCTCGCTGGCATCGGCATCACATCACTATGGTGCAACCTCGACCTTCACCTACAAAGGGAAAAACCCTGATGGCTCACACAGGGTGAGTGATTCAACTTTTATTGAGATGTAACATTAAATACAGATAATGTGTGAATTTATTTTATCACTTTATTATTATTATTGCTGTTGTTATTCTGCAGAAGAGAATTAAAACCACCTGTGAAAATGAGTTTTTTCTCCAGAACTCTGGGGACAAAAAAGTCAGAATTCAAATAAATTTTTCAAAGTGGCCTCAAGGCTCTTTCATACCATAGAAAAGGATTTGGGCCACAGAAAAAAAAGAAATTCTCTGAAAAGTTACTTTTTTCTGCAGATTTCTGGGCTTAAAGTCAGAATTCAGACTTTTTCTCAGAAGGAAAATCAGAATTCTGATAAATATTTTCCTCTCTGAAATAATAAAAATCCCACTGATACTGATCTTGTTTGCATACCAAAGGAACCTAAAATATTCTGTCACTTTTCAAGGAAGTTATTTAGAATATATACAAGTTTTCACAGCCGATGTCTCTCGTTTTTGCCGCAACATGTAAAGCAACTGTGCGTCAACGTTTCTTGACATCTGAGAGTAAGAACTGATGACAAGACAGCTGAAAAATAATATGGATTGTCCACTGAGTGCTTAATTATTATTAATTATGCTCTTGTGTTTAGTATTTTCACTCCAAATGGCTTTGTTGATTTCCCATATTCAAGACACAATAGTTACGTCAACGTAGAACTTGAGTGGACAGTAAATTATATTATCTTGTAAAACATTCTTTGATTAATATATGCCTGCAAAACAACAAACGGTGCGGATAAAAGAAGAATTAGCTATGGTGGAATTTCCCACTAGTTTAAAGGGACGTCCTCCAGCCTCACTTTTTATTAAAGAAATGATAAAGAAGCTCCAGATCATCTGAAGATGAGATTACACCAGCCATCACGCCCTACAGCATGTTCATGTTCAGCACTCAAAGCTGCCTGTGTTTGTTCCTGCAACAAACTGTGTCTTTTTGTCATGATGACACACACACACACACACACACACACTTTAATTCAGACTTTGAACTAAAAAAAAGTCAATAAATAGATATTTATTGATTTATGATCCTCTGTCTGCAACATAGGCTGTGCTGTTTCATCTTTCTTTTACCAGAATTTTATCATTAATTTTCGTTGTCATTTTTTTCCCCAGGTGAGAATTTTCATCTTTCAGACTAAAAGAAAGAAAACATTATTTTTTTATTTTTTTTTCATATTGGATATCTGCTCCAGAAATGTATGCAAATGAACAGGATTTGAACTTGTCCACCCGTCCTGCTCACTTGATTTGACCCCCTCAGACTACCACCTCTTCCCTAAGATGAAGAAGGAGCTCACTGGTCACCATTTTGACAGTGATGATGACGCTAACGCTTTTAACAATGATGAATAAATGTTCTAGGTTCTCTGAAATCGACTCCTTCCACCTCAGGCAACTTATCACCTCTTGTAAACCCCCTTTTTATTTTAAAACGGTTCTGTAGCTTCAGCAGAGCAACCATCTCCAACTGCACAATTGCTTAATCTCATCTTTTTCCACAGGTTGATGTTCGCAGCAGGGAAACCTTCACTGGATGTTTGCACATCCTCAACTGGTATTGTTACAACGGCAACTGTGGCAGTAGAACCAGTTATAGGAGAGGCACACTTGACAGCAGCACCAATGGACCGCTATATAGCAGCCGATGGTGCGAAACTGAGACGGTTTCAACAAGAATCATCCCGAATGACAAACCTTTTAATTTGAGGTGAGTTTTTTGCTTCATTAAATCATATTAATATTGTTGCTGCTGTTCTTTATTTATTGAGTGAAGTTTGTGAAGCTTCGTCTTAGTCATCAAAACTGCTTTGAGTCACCCAGTTGCACACAATCAATAATGAGTATTGTTTCCACACATACCAGGGCATCCAGCTGCTGTTGGGTTGCAAACCGTAACCATTTAAGCGGTTGGTCTCCACTGACCTCTGTGGATTTGGGAACAAGATCTGACACCGGACAACCAAACAGATCACCAGACATCGCCATTCTACCTTTCCTACGGTAAGTTCCCTGCAGTCAGCATGAAACAGATGTCCTACTCTCCCAGTGGTAGTATGTAAAAGATATATTGTGGCAGCCAGATAATTGTGTCAAAATCAAGCCCAATGATATTGAAATCATTGGGCTGAAAGCAAAACGTAGACTGCGAACATTTTACTGGGAATGTTTCCCACAGCACGTCTACAAACCAAAAGATCTGTCAGCAGGATCATTTACAAAATGTTACAATCACATAAACATGACTGCCTCAAAAATCCTTCAGATTACATGTTTTGTATCATTTGGCAAAAGAGTGGGGGGCTTTGGGTGCAGGCAAGATGGAGAGAAGTTTACCATTGTCCAGTTACTTAAACAAACAAGTTCCCGTTTAACACATTTCTGGTTTTACTGCAGGTCTGTGAGTGGTTTGTTCACACGGCGCCACCGTACCTTAGTGTCAAACATGGCCGATGCACTCTGCAGAAGGCCGTTACTAACCATTAATGTTTCTATTCCAGAGTGCCTCAAAACTGTCCACGGACATACAAACTGCCGTCTTTTGATCCTGATGGTGACAACGTTCGATGCAGGTATGGAAGTATCAGATCTGTGGAGTGCAGCTCGTGCCGCTCACCTTCAGGCTTCGACTTAGATCAGGTTAGTCAACAAATCCATATAAAAGGTATGAGGAAACTGATTATTGATGAATTGATTGATGCCTGACTTAACAAGTAATTGTTCACATTGTCAGGGCTCTTGCGCGTTAAACTACCGTTACTCCCCTGCCGACGTCAGAGTTTATGGATTTGAGATGGTTGTGGAGGACTTCCCGAAAAGGAGCATCAGTCTGACCTATGATGACGGATCCCGGACCTACAGGGCGCCACTGCCTGTGAGGGCAAAGAGACAAGCAGCTGCACCCACAGCCACAACCACAGCTGCCCCCATAACTACAACCACAGCTGCACCCACAACTACAACCACAGCTGCACCCACAACCACAACCACAGCTGCCCCCACAACCACAACCACAGCTGCCCCCACAACCACAACCACAAGTGCCCCCACAACCACAACCACAGCTGCAACCACAACCACAGCTGCACCCACAACTACAACCACAGCTGCACCCACAACCACAACCACAGCTGCACCCACAACCACAACCACAGCTGCAACCACAACCACAGCTGCACCCACAACCACAACCACAGCTACAACCACAACCACAACCACAGCTGCACCCACAACTACAACCACAGCTGCACCCACAACCACAACCACAGCTGCCCCCACAACCACAACCACAGCTGCACCCACAACCACAACCACAACCACAGCTGCACCCACAACCACAACCACAACCACAGCTGCACCCACAACCACAACCACAGCTACAACCACAACCACAACCACAGCTGCACCCACAACCACAACCACAGCTGCCCCCACAACCACAACCACAGCTGCACCCACAACCACAACCACAACCACAGCTGCACCCACAACCACAACCACAACCACAGCTGCACCCACAACCACAACCACAACCACAGCTGCACCCACAACCACAACCACAGCTCCACCCACAACCACAACCACAGCTACCCCCACAACCACAACCACAGCTCCACCCACAACCACAACCACAGCTGCACCCACAACCACAACCACAGCTGCACCCACAACCACAACGACATCGAACCCTGGCACCATTGGTCCTCTCAGTAAACTACCTTTGCATTTCTCTTTTCTTGGTAAGTCAGGTTTCTCCTGTCATAATTTTCTGACTACATTGTTAATGAGAAAATCTTTATTCTTTAATATCTTAGATAAAGACTTTGACATTGAGTAGAAACGTTTGTGCATGTTGCAGCTCAGGCAACACCCTCATGTGTAATGTTACACATGGTGGTCGCCAGAAAAGCTTAACCAGAAACCTTTTTTTATTGTTATTATTGACATTTTAAATATTTATATTATTTATTCAGTTAACTTTTATCTTTTGGTCATTGAATAATTGCATTTGGAATTTAATGTAAATTTTTTTTAACTCCAGTGGACCCACCTGCTCCATCATGTGAGGAGGGGCTCTACTTGCCAAGGTTGTTGCCCCCAACACCTGCAAATGGAGTACGCATCCAAGCAGAGATCAACAAAGAACTGGAGATAAAAGTCAAAGCACAAGCTTCATACGCAAGGTAAGTGAGAACCAACGAGATCAATGTGGCAGAAAAAACATTTTTATCATTTCAGCAGGTAAAATAACATCAGATTAAAGAAGTCTGTGTTTTCTTTCTTTTGTTTCCATACAGAATAATTGATATCATCATAAGTGGGCCCTTGAATATCAGCAAGCACCGAACCACAAATGGCGATTTTGCCATTAGGTGGACACCTATCACGGACGAACTGGGAAATTATTACTCAATCTGCTTTGCTGTTGAATCCATGGCAGGGTGAGTTTAGAGTCGAGGAAAAGCTACGAACAAATAAGGAACTTATCAAGCTGCCAAGATTTAAAGAATAAAAATGTGTTCATTAAATAGTAAAGTCAGAGGAAAACGTGTATCAAAAGTAAAACAAAGTTTCAAAAAGCATTTTCAAACTACACCTTACTTTTAATCTTTTTTAAGACTGGATAGTCTGGTTTAAGTCACTTAACATTTACACTTCTGTCACTTTACATGTAAGGGTTAGGGTTAACCTGTCGACCCAAGTTCACCCCAAACAAATAGGGGGCAGCATGTCATGAGTAACCACTTACTCCTGCTAAACTCCTGCCTTTAGCTAGTTAGCTCAGTTAGCTGTGCAGTGGTCCCAACTGGGAGCTTGTAAAGGTATCACAAGACAGGAAATGCTGGAGCTAGCTGGTTAGCATGCTAATCTCAGTAGATATCTCTACAAGACAATACATAGACATCTTTGACAAAGTGTAAGAACTGTTATTTCTTCACATTCCGTTGATAACTTTATTTTTTTTAAATGTTTGAAACCAAAATTCTGACATGTTCTTACATATTACTGGAGACTTTAACAATGACAAAATGAGCTAAGCTGAATGAGTAACGGACATTAACCTCCTCAGTTAAAATGTTGTAACAGTGTTTACTGATGCTTTCCAGGTCGAGGATCTACCAGTCTGAGATGAGGTGTGTTGTGGTGGACGTCGTGGATCAGAAAGGTGAGTTCAAGCGTTACTTTAATATCAACATTTTGTAGTGTAAGTACAATTGTAATGATGTGTTTTCACCTAATACACTATCACGTGCTGAATGCTATGTTGAAGTGTTACATATTGGCGACGTAACTGCTGTACATGAGAGAACAGTTTTTAAAGCTGCAAGAACTGGACTCATGTTAAGTGCTGTGTTCAGGTTAACTTAAATGCTATGAAACAAAACCATCAATTGTATATTGCAAAGTTTAATGCAAAAACACCACCAAGGTTCTTTATTCATACAAACTGAAACCTCTCCATGAATATACTTCACTTTGCTTTTTTGGTGTAAACTTAAAGTTAACCTGTGGAGTTTCCTTGAAAACAAACACAAGTCATGTTCAGTGGTGGAATGTAACAAGGTACCTGTACTTTACTCGAGTATTTCCATTTTATGAAGCTATTTTTAAACCCTCTTAGATTACAGCTGTTTCCTATAAAACCTGTTGATACACAACATTCAGTCCTGTGTTTTATGAGTAAGGCATGCTCAATCTGATTGGGATCTGGTGAATTTGGAGGCCAGGTTGATGCTTTGAGCTCTTTGTCACTTTCTTCAGGCCATTCCTGAGCTGCTCTTCAGCATAATGTGTATAAATAATTGACAAATATACTGTATTTCCTTGCCCTAGTTAAGTCCTATGTGAGCTGCAGTGAGTCCACAGTGACAGTAGAGATTGAGAAATCTTCATTCCCTCGACTCGATGAGGATAATTTGCGACTCAATGACCCCACCAACACCATCTGCAGCCTCCAGAGACACTCCAACAGCACTCACGTCGTTGCTGTCATCCCCCTCAACGCTTGTGGCACTGAGATCGAGGTAACACAGGCTCATTTTCTGGTATCATGTGCTCTTCCCTTCTTAGCAGTATGATGACTGAGGATATGACTTTTTATTCTGCAGGAAGATGAGGACAACCTCATTTTCACTAATGAAATCACCACCGTCGACAGAAGGACGGATGTGATCACCAGGAAACACCTGCTGGAAGTGCAGGTCCGCTGCGAGTATCCAAAACGGGGAAATGTGTCACAGAGCTTCACAGTGCACAGGCCGAACGTAACGGTCTGGGAGAAAGGCTACGGCAAGTTTACCTACGGGTTTGAGTTCTATCCTGACAGCACATTCCGAACCATGGTGGATCCAAATACGTACCCTCTGGGGTACGAGATAGGGAGCAGGATTTTCATGCAGATCGAGGCCACCTCTTCAATCAACAACACCGTGCTGTTTGTGGAATCCTGCAGCGCTGCACCATATGACAACCCAAACTCCAGGCCAAAGTACACCATCATTGAAAATGGGTAGGCATGAGTACACCCTCTAGTGGCGACAGAGGACATAAAAAAGATGTGTTGCTTGCTTGAAGATAAGAAGTTTGTAACTAAATCGCCTGTCGGTGTGAATGACAGTGTGAAAGCTTGTCCGTCATGCATGTTTGCTACGATAGGATCCATCTATCCATCCAATTGTAGACAGTGGATGGAAAGATAAACTAAACACTTTAATGCATTTTACCTTGTAGATGATTATCTCTTTTTACCTGAGAGGCTCACCTATGCACAACATGTTCTCATCCAGGGTCCCAAATGCTGATGCTGCTTTGTCATGCCCCTCGCTGCTCATACAGACACACAAAGTACCCTGTAGCATCTGTGTGTGACAATCAGAGCCTTCCCTTTAGGCAAGAAATGTGGTCCACACAAGTATGTGAATGCAGACGCAGTGCCCCTGCTGGCACAAATGCGCATCTCTAGTGAACATAGAACATACTCAATTTATGCTCTTACACACAGGAGGAGGTAACAAACTTCAGTCCACAAAGGGGAGATATAGAGCTCATCAGACACTTCCATGACCACAGTAGTAAACAAACATGGCCTGTGTGGAGAGAAAGCAGAAGGCTTAGCTTTCTCTTGTTGTTTTGTGCCACGGCTCGCAGCTCGCGTTGCGTTATGATTTTCAGGTGACATATTCCAGAACGCAACGACGTCTGCGTTTACGTCCTTGTGTTTGGCCAAAGTATACGTGTAAGGCCTTCCTGTCAGAAAGCCTTTCTAGCACCTGGATAAAAAGAAATGGCCGGTTGGTTAGTTTTAGGAAATGATCCTTGACGCTTGACTGCAAGCGGGACATGAACCCCGGTCTCCTGGGTGAAGGTCCTGTGTGTGTGACGCACCATTTTAACCCAAACCACCAATGTCCGGTGGAGGAGGCTCTGACTGCCTCATATTGCCACAGATGGGGCATTAGTTTAAGCCCTCATATGGAAAAAGGTATGACTGGGTCTGTATGAAGCACCGAAGGACCTGAGAAAAAATGTGTATTTGACAGTCTGGGAATGAGACCAGGCAGCGCTGCAATACGACTGTGTTTTGATTAGGAATATTTAACATCCACAGTCTGGACGTAAAAGTCGAGGTTTCACCTACATTTCCTCATCATGTAGATACCTTCAATAGAATATTATTCTACTCTGCCCTTTAATGTTATCCATTGTAAGACGTACAGAGAGAACATTTCTTAAGTTTTCTTTTTTCTTTGTTCTGATAAGGTGTAATGTGGACTCGACTCTTCAAAGACACATCCCTGACCACCAGAGACAGTTCAAGTTCAGCATGGAGGCCTTCAAGTTCATCGGTCAGAATAACCAGGTGAGGGATGGATTATGTGGTTAGACTGGAGGGAGTGACTGTAAATATCTCTGTGATCATCTCTTAATGCCTCAATGAATAGGTCCAATTCATAATGTCTGCCTTTTATATATATTTTTTTTATATATAGTTTCATATTGCAAATCTGATGCCTGGTGATCACGACTGAAACACCTACCTTTAATAATAATTAATTAAAATGGGGTCTGACAGCTAATTTTTCTTAGTTGTTTGTGTACGTCTGCTAAATGACAGCATGTCCTGTTGTATTCAGGTGTACATCAGCTGTTCAGTCATGATGTGTGAAGCAGGGAACCCCAACACCAGGTGTGCACAGGGATGCCTCAACTCCACCCAGCCAGGCGGTCGTAGCAAGAGAGAGGCTGTCACCCAGACTTCAAGGCACCTGGTTTCCCAGGGTCCCCTCCGCTTAAAGAGATCAGCAGAGGGCGCTGAAAGCCCAGGTAATGAGAACAGGGAGTGTTTCTGAACAGCACGCCTGCCGTGTTTGAGAGTGAATTCACATTATGCTTCTCTTTCCTCCAGTGATGAACCTAAACCTGAACCTGGTCTTCATCGCTGGATGTCTTCTTGCAGCTGTCGGCATGATCAGTGCAGTGGTCATGTACAAAACCAAAATGTCAAAGGTCAAATACCAACCTCTGCCCACATTTGAGAGTTAAACAACAGCGTGAGCAGAATACAAGTTCTGTTTTTAATTACATTTGAAGATATGAAGCTCTAGGTGATGGGTGGCAGCTGTCTAATTACACGCACTTTTAAACAAATGAATGTATCTTACATACAGGAAGTTTTATATTAAATGAAACTTAAAATGAAGGATGAACAGCTGGTACTGCATCTGCTGGCTAGTCAGGTGTTGGGTTTACTGTTGTGGGATCCCATTTAACCTTACAACTGTTTCTACTATTACAGTATGATTTAGCTTAATTTATGTGTGTAATCCATTCAAATGATATATGAATATGTAAGAATTGGCCACTTGTCAAATTCCTACTCAGAAATTTGGGGTAACGCTGTGGGTACCTTAGGTCATATAGGTAGAAGGGCAGGTGTAGGACCATGATGCACCTGGGTTGGGTTCTGTTATTTACCAGAGGAGGAGAGGCATGCAGGATTCCTTTGTTCTTCGTTTGCTTGCTTTTTGGGAAATAAACCATGAAAAAAAAACTTTGAGTGGACATTAAACTTCTTTTGCCTGCCTACATTACATTAAAGGAGCAATCTGTAGTTTGGGGGAGGAAACGTTAATCAGAAGAGAAAGGTGTTTTTCTGACTGATTTATTTTCTGCCTCAACAAACTAAATAATCAAACTCTCTTTGTTTTCATTTCTTTGACTGTCACAACCTGGCTCAACAGTAGGTGACAAAAGAGGCAACACATAGTCTGTAAATAATGCAAAAGGTTTTAATTAAATGAAATAAGCAATAAGATTATGTCCATCAGTCAATCATGCAATGTCTGTGTGGGTGTATGGACGTGGAAGACAAAAGAGAAATAAATAATAATGTCAGGTCAGGGCAAGAGAGCGAGCGAGGATCCTCCAGGTCTGATTTATAGCCACCTGAGCCCAGCCTGCTCAGGTGTGTTGCATCACTGATGACTCAGCTCCATCCATCAACTTCCCGAAACAAAGGAAATAAACAGCTCACTCAAAGAAGTATCCACTCACTGTTCACTGATAAGCTCCTGCTGAGAGATAGAAAGAGATCCAGCTACATGCAAATCAATTTCCAAATCACATTTTTCCCTCTGAACTGTGGAATCTGACTGATCTCTAGTCATTGCACGTGTCACAGCACAAGCTGTGAAGACCTCAGGGAACTCTTGTTTACAGTCATTTGGTTCCTTTAACAAAAGGTGTAGACTTAACAGGTGGAAAGCCAACAGCCCAGACACAATTGCCAGCCAAATCACTCCCCAAAATCACATCTACCTGATCGAGAGACAAAGCAGGCCTGACCCCAATGTGGACATCACCATCCACAAGGTCACAAGACAGTCTAGCTTTGTGCAAAGGAGCACACAGGACAGTTAAACCCATTCCTCGTACAAGCACACAATCACCAGTATCTGAGTCCCGGGAAAAGGGCAGCACAGACGCCAGATTAAATGAATCCTTTGCTCCTGTATCTCGGAGAATTTTCACAGGCACTTTACTGTCACTACCAGTGAGATACAAACCCATCTGATACAAAAGCTTCAAAACCAGAATAATTATCATTTTCAGGTTTAACTGAATCAAGCATACAGTAGAATAATTCTGGCTGTCAACTTTACCAAGCGCTGAATACGCTTCTTGGGCCTTTCCTGTCAATACCGATTGCAACATAACTACATGGTCAGCCTCAGGCCAACCTCTCACATTGGCGACACGTTCAGAAAGGGAAAAAAACGTGTCTGGGTCTCTCTCCTCAAACTTCGGTACTAGACGCAAGTTGCCCACCACGTCAAATATTTTCAAACTTTGTAAACCAGATGCTACAGACTCTTCTGAACCGCCCTGCACCAGCATCACCCGATAGCCTACCTGCCTTAATTAGATCTAATCTAAGATTCACTACCCATAGCTCTTGGCCATAGGTGAGGGTTGGAACATAGATGGACCGGTAAATCAAGAGCTTCGCCTTGTGGCTCAGCTCCCTCTTCACCACAACGGCCCGGTACAATGCCTGCAATACTGCAGACACTGCACCAATCCGTCTGTCCACCTCATGCTCCATTCTCACATCACTCGTGAACAAGACCCCAAGATACTTAAACTCCTTCGCTTGGGTCAGGAGCTCACTCCCCAACCGGAGGGGGCAATCCACCATTTTCCGGCAGAGAACCATGACCTCAGACTTAGAGGTGCTGACCCTCATCCCGACCGCTTCACACTCGGTTGCGAACCGCCCCAATGCCTGCTGGAGGTCACGGGCTGAGGAAGCCAACAGAACCACATCATCCGCAAAAAGCAAAGACGCAGTTCTGAGGTCCCCATACCGGACACTCTCCTCACCACGACTGCACCTTGAGATCCACAAACAGGATCGGAGACAAGGGGCAGTCCAACACCCACTGGAAACGTATTCGACTTTGTGCCGAGTATATGGACACAACTCTCACTTTGGTCACTTTTGGTACAAGGACCGGATAGCTCGTACCAACGGCCCCGGTACCCTATACTCCCTCAGAAACTCCCGGGGGACCTGATCGTAGGCCTTCTCCAAGTCTACAAAACACATGAAGACTGGATGGGCAAACTCCCATGACCCCCCCAGCAAGCCTGCAGGCCAGGGCGGAATCCGCATTGTTCCTCCTGAATCAGAGGTTCGACGATCGGACGTACCCTCCTTTCTAGCACCCTGGAATAAACTTTCCCAGGGAGGCTGAGCAGTGTGATACCCCAATAATTGGAACACACCCTCCGGTCCCCCTTTTTGAAAATGGGGACCACCACCCTGGTCTGCCACTCCAGAGGTACCTTCCCTGACCTCCACGCGACACTGAAAAGACGTGTCAGCCATGACAGCCCAACAATGTCCAGAGCCTTCAGCATCTCGGGGCGCCCGACGATATCCCCAGTCCAGTTCAGCAGGTCCCCTCCCTGACTGAAAACAGCCTAGGCTGAGTCCCGCTTCCCTTTTCTGAGTTGCTGGATGGTTTGCCAGAACTTCCTTGAGGCTGACCGAAAGTCCTTCTCCATAGTCTCACCAAACTCCTCCCACAACCGGGTTTTTGCTTCGGCAACCACTGAAGCTGCAGCCCTCCTGGCCTCCCGGTACCAGTCTGCTGTTTCAGGAGACCCCTGGGCCAGCCAAGCCCAAAAGGCCTTCTTCTTCAGCTTGACGGCCTCCTTCACCGCTAGTGTCCACCAGTGGGTCCTTCAGTTGCCGCCCCGACTGGCACCGATGACCAACTGACCACAGCTCTTAGCGGCCACCTCTACAATGGAGGCTCTGAACATGGTCCATTCGGATTCCATGTACCCAGTCTCCCCTGGGATGAGCGAAAGTTCTTCCGGAGGTGGGAGTTAAAGACCTGACGGACCGGGGCCTCCGCCAGATGTTCCCAGTTCACCCTCACTACTCGTTTGGGTTTCCCAGGTCTGTCCGGCAGCCTCCCCCGCCACCTGATCCAACTTACCACCAGGTGGTGATCAGTTGACAACTCTGCTCCTCTGTTCACCCGAGTGTCCAAGACATACGGCCGCAGGTCCGATGATACGACCACAAAGTCTATCATCGACCTTTGGCCTAAGGTGGCCTGGTACCAGGTACACTTATGTGCCACCCTATGCTCGAACATGGTGTTCGTTATGGCCAATCCATGACTAGCACAGAAGTCCAATAACAAAACCCCCTTCGGGTTCAGTTCGGGCAGGCCGTTCCTCTTAATCACCCCCCTCCAAGTTTCACCATCGTCACCCACGTGAGCGTTAAAAAGTCCCCCATAAGAACTATAGAGTCCCCAGGTGGAGCCCCTTTCAGGAAACCACCCAAGGACTCCAAGAAGGACGGGTATTCTGAGCTGCTGTTCGGTGCATAAGCACAAACAACAGTCAGAGCCTTCCCCCCAGCAACCTGCAGTCGCATGGAGGCGACCCTCTTGTCCCTTGGGGAGAACTCCAACACAGCAGCGCTCAGCCGGGAGCTTGTGAGTATCCCCACACCTGCCCGGCGCCTCTCACCCTTGGCAACTCCGGAAAAGGAGAGAGTCCAGCCCCTCTCAAGAAGTTTGGTTCCAGAACCGGTGCTGTGCGTGGAGGTGAGCTCAACTATATCTAGCTGGTACTCCTCTACCTCCCGCACCTGCTCCGGTTCCTTCCCCACCATAGAGGTGACATTCCATGTACCAAGAGCTAGTCTGCAAAGCTGGGGGTCAGGACTCCCAGGTCCCCCCCTTCGCCTGCTGCCCGATGTACATAGCATCCGACCCCATCGCTCTCCCCTGCGGGTGGTGAGTCCACAGAGGCGCAGCCCCACGTTGTTCTTTTGGCGAGCTCCACCCCCGGGTCTGGCTCCAGGGGAGGGGCCCCGGTGCCCCCATACTGGGCGAGGTACTCCTTGCCTGTGACTGCCGATTCATAGGGTCATTAGTCCGCTCTTAGTCCGCCCCTTTTTCTCAAATATCGACGTCATAATGCTCAACGAGCTTCAAGAGTTGCTCTTTTGTACTAACTATTGTTCATCTGATGGAGACTGAACAAAACTAGTAACAGTAGCCATAACAGGACAATATTGATCCCTGAGGTGCAGTAAAAATTAGAGCTTTCCCGCTAACTACCTACCCAGAAACTTATTCATCTCAACCCTAGTCTCCATGCAGTTACTTACAGTGGGTATTTATGCGCTAAAACCCCCTAGAACAAGCAAGGCAACTGCAAAAACAGCGACCCCCTCGAATCCAGGGATGTGCCCCCGAGACAACTGCTCTAACCTTTTTCACTGCAACACTATCAAGATTTACGAACGAATCCCAAAGGAGAAACATTCCTTCAACCTACCAGAGAAAGCTCAAATTCTAACATGTGCACAACAAACAATCAACATTGTCTCTATGGCCCTCAATTTCCAATACTGTCTCCAGCCCTACCCAAGACAGCCCTAACCATATGCACAACTGACCAAAACTAAGCAATTAACCATACAAGAACCCCAACAAACTGATCTCCATCACAGCCATTAACCCAAAACTCCAGACTATGAGGCCTCCAAAAAGCTTTAATACCCAGACTACTACCTCATGTCATCCATAGCAAAACCTAATACTAATTCACTCTATTCTCCTCTAAAAGGCAAGCCCCAAACCTTTAGTAGTGCAGATTAGCATGAGATAGAAGTGACGCAAATAGTACTAGTTCCAGCAGACTACAAAAAAAAACTAACACAACATCAGAAAACTTACCAGACAAAGAAAATCAGAAATTGGACAAATGAGCCCCCATTTTGTCAAAACCTGGCTCAACAGTAGGTGGCAAAAGAGGGAGACCACACATAGTCAATAAGTCATAATGCAAAAGGTTTTAGTTAACTAAATGAAATGAGCAATGTAATTATGTCCATCAGTCAATCAGTATGTATGCAATGTCTGTGTGGGTGTATGAATGTGGAAGACAAAAGAGAAACAAATAATAACGTCAGTTGGCAGGTCAGGGCAAGAGAGTGAGAGAGGATCCTGCTGGTCTGGTTTATAATTACCTGAGCCCAGCCTGCTCAGGTGTGTTGCATCACTGACGACTCAGCTCCATCCATCAACTTCCTGAAACAATGGAAATACACAGCCAGCAGAGGACAGAACAAGACCAACCCTGAGGCCATCACATGACTGAATAAACTGAATAAACAAACTGACCTCAAAGGACAACACAATTTATACTGTTTTACTTTGTTTATATGTGGCGGACCCTGCCACCTTTCTAGCTTCAAACAGTGTTCTGGGACCTTATTTTCCTCTGAGAACAGCTTGTTTATTCACTTATGGAAAAATAAATATGAGTTTGTGCCCCTTTAAAAGCCTCTTTGCTGCTGATGACCTTTTGTTAATCAAACGTGTTCCACAGCGTTTTTCTATCTATTCCCTTTTAATGAGTCTTTTAATAGCAGAAAGCAGAATATTTGAGAAAAATAGGCCATAAATGTTCAATTATCTAAAAGCATGGATTATCAAACAGCTTATCTAGAATTCTGATGTAAAGCTGCTGAAGATCGATCATTGTGTCATCAATAGTTCACTTTGAAACTTCCACAGTTTTAACTGTGTGCATCTTTTATTGTTTTCATGTTTATAAAACATTTCTTGTATTTATCATGAGATTTCACTCAGCAGTGCAGAGATGCCTCGTAAAGAGAGGAGAAATGAAGCCAGAACCAAAGAATGTTTGACATTTTTACTGGTACGACACCAGCGCCTGCTGTAGTAAAGATCTTTGCTAGCACGTTCCAGCGGCGTGTGCACTTGTTTTGGAAGCGAGTGACAGAAAGCTTGTGATGATGTTATATATTTATATGTGATTTTATATATGATATATGTGATCGGACCCGGAGAACACAGGCATCAATAATAACTATATAAAAACAGCAGTCTGTTACAGGTCATTTATAACCATCAGATGAATCAAGAGACTGACAACACTTCTCTTGAGACCAGTCTGTGTGCTGCAGAAAAGTAGTTGAATAGTTGGAATGCAATGTGATACAACGTGTGTTATTTCCGAGCAGCCCCTGAATGCATCATGGAGGGCGCGTGCACTCGGGCTCGGTTTGAAGATGGCACAGAATTAAGTTTCGATCTGACTGTCCCGTCTGTCTCAGCACGTGGCACACAATCACCGATATCAATACCGATGTGATCATTGTGTCGTGATGTCTGAGGTGAACTGCCACGAATGAACTTCCCAAACACACAGGTGGCGTTTTCTTTTCTCTCCACTGCTCCATCATTAAATATAAATACATAACTGAGTCACATGCACGTTTAAACACGAAAATGTAAATATAAAATGTTAATTATGTGAATCATCCAGTCTTATTAAGCAGCAGCAGAGATCTTAAACACATGTTCTCAGGATGTGATCTGACATTGATCCCACTGAGGAAACAATCGATATCACACATCAGGCCTGTTAACATCTGTAGAGTCAAAACTCTGGGGATCGATCCTCCTCCCCCCTGAATTATTGCCAGATGTTTACAGCAGTCTGACAGAAAACGGTCAAAAACTCCGACTTAACCTTTTGGAGAGTCTCAGATCCGTGAAGAGACTCGGTGAGAGGAGAAAATGTATTTTTTCGCAGTTGTGGTCCTCTTGGGGACAGGACTGAGGACAGCCAGCTGCGGTAAATCACACTTTTCTTACACATTAGTGTGAGTGAAAGTAAGAGAGGGGAAGCTGTGACGTCTTTAAAATTCAGATTTGTGGTATTTATAAATTTGCCTCTGAAGAAAGTTTAGTGATTTTACATGTGTTGTTGATTGTGAAATGAAAAATGAGTTTTGTTGCATCCACTGCAGAAAAATACGCTGTTACAAGTAAAAAAGTACTGCATTGGAAATGTGATATAAGTATGTAGGTCTAAGTATGAGCAGGGAAATTGTAAAAGCATTAAAGTACTAAAAGGAAAATGTCCCCGGTGAATGTTATGGTCTACTATTATATAATTATTACTCATGCATTCATGGAAAAGAAGCATTTGGAGTTGGTTGAGGTGGAGCACACCTAATCATTATTTTCATTATTGATGGATTTGATTGTTACTTTCTTGATGAACTGATTGATTGTTGGTTGGTAAAAAAAAATCTGAAAAACGATGAGAAAAGCTAATTAAAAGTTATCAGAGCCCAAAGTGATAAGTCCGAACATGAAATGAAATTAAAAAGACAATTGAAGATAAAAGCACAAAATGTGTGATTATTTTACAACAAAACACATTTTTAAAGTTAGTTGTACGTTTTGTAAAGTAACTAAAACTGTCAGATAAATGTAGTGGAGTAGAAGTATAAAGTAGCATCAGTAGAAAAGACTCCAGTAAAGTACAAGTACCTCAAATCCAGCACTAGAGTACAGTACTTGAGTTACTTTACTTAGTTACATTCCATCACCAGTAGAGCTAAAGCACATTTGGAAATAAATTGGTGGAGTTACCCTTTAAAGTGTCCTGTGGAGTTTGTATATCTTACTGCATAAAGCACTTTAATAATGAAGAAAATAAAGCTTACTGCAGGTTTTTATCACACTTATCTTGTTGACAGTGTGCAGTTTTCAGCGTTACGTCTATAAACAGTTTATAATCCACCGTCTGCTCCAGTTAAATCCAGTGTGAGCTGCACTGAGACCACGATGACAGCGGCCGTTGAGAGAGCGTCGTACCCCGGACTCCTTGTTGGTCATCTGCAGCTCCTTGAGCACGCCGACAGCCGCTGCAACTTCCAGTCCAACAGCACCCACATCTTCACTGTCGTCCCCCTCAACTCTTGTGGCACTACGATCCAGGTAACGCAGGGTCCTATGTCAAGCCCACCTCATGACATTTTCAGCAACCTATAGCTGTAACCGACCATCAGTGACCCTGATGAGGCCCGATTGTGTCGGCTATCTGCGAATGCAGTTGCTTTTCCTTTTCATCAGTAAATTATTTTATAAAACCAGTATGATGACTGACTGTATGACCTTTAACTCTACAGGAAGATGATGACAACCTAATTTTCAAGAATGAAATCATTTCAGTCGACAACGCCAATGACCTGATCACCAGAAAATGTGAGGTGAAAGTGCGGTTCCAGTGCCAGTACCCCAAACGGGGAAAAGTGAAACAGACCTTCTCAGCACACAGAGAGAACGTCACAGTGTTGGAGAAAGGCTTCGGCAGGTTCACCTACGAGTTTGAGTTCTACTCTGACAACCAGTACAGGAGCGTGATTAGCTCCAGATTGTACCCTCTGCAGTGTGAGCTCAGGAGCAGGATGTACATGCAGATAAAGGCCACCACTACACTCAGCAGCACCGAGCTGTTTGTGGAGTCCTGCAGTGCTGCACCATATGACAACCCAAACTCCCAGCCAACCTACCCCATCATCGACAAGGGGTAGGTATGAGTACGCCCTCTAGTGGCAACAGAGGACGTAACAAAGTAAATTTTGTTGTGTGCTTGTTTATAAGAAGTTCATCTACACACCTTGTAGATGTTTACCTCTTGTTACCTGTACCATGTGACTCTGGATGTTAAAGTAAAGGCTTGATTTCCCTCTCGGAGCTACAGAGGCAACATGTCTCATGGTTTCTATGTTTTGCTCTCACTAGGTGCGACAAGGACCCGACTATTAAACACCATCCCTCCCCCACCAAGAGACACTTCAGGTTCAGCATGGAGGCCTTCAAGTTCATCAGTTTGCATGACCAGGTGCTGGGAATACACTGTCATGTGAACAAAGCTTGAAATCCTGAAAATCCTGAGCAACAATGTGAAACCACCACATCTTTATACTGAAGCCACAGCATGAAACAACACATTACAAATCACCTCTAAATACCCAAAACACTTATCACATTAATAATTGATTTTTTTTCTAAATACTCTACTTTTAAACTCCTTTAAAGTTAGATATTTGTCCAGAAGAGACAATGTCTGATGATGTAATGACAGCGTGTCCTGTTGTATTCAGGTGTACATCAGCTGTTCAGTCATGATGTGTGAAATGGAGGCCGACAACACCAGGTGCTCTCAGGGCTGCATCAACTCCGGGCGGTCAGGCCGTCACGTCCTAAGAAGAGAGGCCGTCACCCAGACTTCAAGGCACCTGGTTTCCCAGGGTCCCCTCCGCTTGAAGAGATCAGCAGAGGGCGCTGAAAGCCCAGGTAATGAGGACAGGGAGTGTTTCTGAGCAGCACACCTGCCGTGTTTGAGAGTGAATTCACATTATGCTTCTCTTTCCTCCAGTGATGAACCTGAACCTGAACCTGGTCTTCATCGCTGGATGTCTTCTTGCAGCTGTCGGCATGATCAGTGCAGTGGTCATGTACAAAACCAAAATGTCAGAGGTCAAATACCGACCTTTGAACGCACGTGAGAGCATTCCAGCAGCGTGAGCAGAACACAAGTTCTGTTTTATTTACATTTGAAGTTCTCAAGCTTATTTTTGGTTTTATATTCGTCATCGCTGTAAAGATGATCAGCTGGCACCTCAGCTGCTGGGTGTTCAGGTTCAGTGTTTACTGTTGTGGGATCCCGTTTAGCTTCACAGCTGCTTTTACTATTATGTATGACAGCATGATGTCAGGCAAGTATCTTTATTTTATCCAATCATACCTGCATCAAAGGACATCATTATATGTCTAAGACCTATACAGCTCAATCTAAGTCAGTTAGGATACTCTTGTTTATTGCATCATTAAATACACACCTTCACCTGGACCTTTGGCCTAAAAAAATCAGCTGTTTTCCAGTAAGAGACAGGTCTTTGCACCATATGACCCAGATAACTGTTGTTGGGTCAAAGACATAAAACAGAAAGGCAGAAAAATTGTCACATGTAATAGATTAGAAACAAGACGAAACGTTTGGTAGTTTTCTTGAAAAATGACTCAAACAATGAATCACTTTTTAAAATAGTTTCTTATTTATTGTTTGTCGATGAAGTAATCATTTCTGCTCATGTTGACACAATGCAATAAACAATAATCAGTGAGGATATTTTTTAAATGATAAATTAAAGTATTCTCATGATAAGAAATTTAAAACATTAACTTTTATTGCTTAAAGTTGCAATATGTAAGAATTTTTGTTCAAAACTAAAAAGACGTGTTTATTGTGTTTAAGAGATCTGAAAACGTCTTTCTTCTAGCGGTCCAAAGCTCCTGTGCCAGCGGTGTGAACGCCAACACTCCTCTGGTACTCTCACTATCTGCACAGCTAACTGAGCTGACAAGCTAACAGTAGGTAGAGTCATAAATGTCTACATCAGAATACATCATGTGATTGTTTTCTGTACAGGAAGGCTTTTATCTAAAAGAACAGCCTCTATCTAAAGCCAGTAATGAATCGGTCTCTTATCGGGTTGATGATTTAAAATGTGACTCCTTTTCTTTGCTTTGTATTTGCTTGATATGATTGTAAATGAGGGTGACCTCAATGATCTCTCAAATATCAATAAATAAAGATTCAATCTTTGTGTAACGTCTGTGTTGCATTGTTTTTGTTCACCTTCTGTAAAAGGTGTTATATGTCGTGAAATACACACTGGATGTAAAGAAGTTAACATTAGTTTATGATAGAAATACGACTGAGAAAGAAGAGCATGTTAATTAAAATGTATTCAGATGTAATCTGGTGCAGAGATGCAGATTGTACGACTTTTCGATTAACTGCAACTGGTAGCAGGGTTAGGATGAGTTCAAGTATGGCAAATGTGCACCAAACAAATAGTGTTTAACATGTCTTAAAGAAACATTCTGTCATTTTTAACCTTAAACTCACAGCGTCACAATCACGTTGGTGCTTCAGTGTCCTGTAACAGGGTGAACAGTCTCTGTCACTTGATTCATTATATCAGTGAATGCTTATGCTTAATCTTAATTTACTCCCATACTTATTATTGCTGGCCACTCACAACCAAGATAAATACTAAGGGGGGACCTCTCTTTAAAAAAATCCTCTAGGGTTGCCTGCAGTACATGAGATAACCGTTCAGGAAGAATCGATAGTAGTTTATTGTACCACATTGATATTGTAGGAGGATGTACATCAAGCCGACCCTGCAGGATCGAAAGGCGTGCAGCATATAACATGATATTTAACAATTTTACAGTTCGACCAGACAAGGACATGGGGCTGATACCAAAAATACACTGTTTAGGATCCATCACTATCTGAATGCCAAGAAAGTTCCTTATCTCTGTTTGAGCAGTAGACCAGAATATTTTAATCAATGGACATGACATGAAAATAAGTGCCTAGTTGTTTTTGACACTTCCTGCATGCTGCAGAACACGAGTCATCATATTTACTATGTATTTCAGGAGTCACATGCAGTTTATTAATTATCTTATCTTGTGTTTCATGTGATTTGTCTGATCTAGTAATTTTCTTGGCATTATACAAAACTTTGCGCCAGGTCTGGTCATCTAGGTGAATACCCAAGTCTCTTTCCCAGCTATTTTTCATTCATATGCAACTGGTGATATATATCTCTTTATTGTTTTCTCAATATTGCAAATGTTTTGGGCTATATCATGCTACACAATGTATATCTCAATCAGCACTTCATAAATGCAACAACTGGTGGACAAAAATCAAATATCATGGTGTTTTTGACTATTGTCACTTTCTCAAAATATATACACAATAATAAATAATCATCAGTAATAGTCGTTATATCCAATGGCTAAGTAATGCCTGTAATCAGATTACATTAAACTATTCTTGGCCTATCTTTTTCCAAGATGTGACATACAAATAATGGCAAATCCTGCCAGAAGATTGAAATTATAGTGTTTCACTTTAATTATAAAAAGGTGTAATTGTATTTCCTTGGTAAGACTTCACATTAGTTTACACTCTGCATTATAAATAAGAGGCGTGTTGTGTTGATTAAGCACAAGATGGCGCCCTTATTCTGCTTATTGTGAGTCCTGCATGAGAGTTTCATGTGAATGTAGGTCAGTCAGTGAAATGGTTAAATAACTGTGACGCTAATTAAACTAAATATATTGTTTGTAAAAAAAATGATCCAGTATTATGTTTACTGTTTAATTATATCAAAGAGTGCAATCTCAATTATTTATTTAAATTTGATATATATTTTTTCCAGTTATATTAATTTTAATCCAAAGGGGGGAAAAGCACAATTTTGTTTTCAGCCGTGTTAAACTGCAATTTTTGTTATTTTTTTAAATTGGCTGTTGAAAAAAAAAAAAAAAAAAAAATGCATTCAACAAGTTTACAAAATTAAATAGGAAATCAGGACAAAGTGTTTATTAAGTGTTACATGTCTCGGCCTCTGTTGTTATTATTAGTCTATTAAAGACCATTAAATAGGCCTACCTACATCATAGATTGGTCCATGTGACTGTATCGAGGCGGTGGGTGTTAAATAAGTGCATCGTTGATGGGATCGTGTGTCGCTGCAGCTGTGCGGTCCGACAGGAACTGAGCTTCCCTCCTGCTGCAGCCGAGGAGCTGCTCTCCTCCCGCGGACCGACCGGCTCACGAGCAGCGCAGGCGACGCGGAGCAACCATTGGCTGTCCCGACTGCCGAGGCTGGCAGGCAGTGGCGACAGGGAAGGACCGGACCGACGGACCCTTTTTTTTTTGGTGGAAATACCGAGAGAACCTGCGGAAACTCGGACGGAAACGAAGGGAATATAAGTTCGTGGTTTGGATTTCCCAAAACGGACCAAAAACCGCGCTGGCGTGCAGCGTTAGCTGGAAGTTTTCGGGTCGAGCAGTGATGTGGTGACGCGACTCCGCCGAGTCGACGGGAAGCTAACGCTAGCTAGCTGCTGCGCTAACGTTACTTGATAGATTAATCATTTCGGCAGAGCTTTGGAGACCTACTTCAGGATTTTTAATACTTATTTTTTAGTATTTTCGATAATGTAAGACAGATAGTAATGAGATATTATACCATGTTGTCTACTTTTTTACGAAACAGATCTTATCCTTAGATAACTACCTTGACGTTATCTTAGCTAAGTTAGTGTATGAAACTAGCAAGTGTTAGCTACCTAGCTGGCTAGTAGCTAACGTTGGCTAGCGGTCGACTTTAAACTGACTTCAAGCCAAAGAACTGCTTCAAATTAGCTAACGCTAGCCAGGCTACCACTGTTTCCACGTCACCCAGCTGTAACATCGTATGTGTAGCTGTTATGAAATGTTTTATTCGGCGTGTTGAACTTTATGTCAGAGGATGGCCGTTTGTTTTGATAAGCAAAGATAGACACTTTACTTCCAAATCCAGATATGCAATCATCGAATCACCAGCTTACTTAATGCTAGCTTGCTAACGTTGAGTTAGCCGGCCAAACTTGGAGCACTGCCCCCTGCTCACTTTATGTGGGTTTCGCTTTGAGGCCTTTAGGAAATTATCCCTTTTTTTTCCACCGAGAAGACCCTTTTTTAAAGCCTTAATGCATCCCAGCATCTGAATGGAGTTTATATCCGCTTAATGACTCTGGATGTTTGTGGAGCTTGACAAGGTTGTGACATAAATTGGAGGACCTGGACTTTGTTGCTGTTTACTTGGCATCATAGAGACACTTGGATTACACCTGCACCTGGACTAACTTTATATTTCAAAGGTGAGATACAGACACACGTGAACACTTATCAACTTCAGCCATAAAGTGGATTAGTTTCGTGTCAGAAACATATTTTGGTCTGTGTGTGACAGCACTGATTGAGCTGTACTTCAGTTTCTGGCATTAAGTTGACCTTTTTCCCTGTAGGACAGATCAAATGTATATAAACTTAATATTTCATAAGTTTGACACTTGCAAGTGCAATTATAATTACATAAATCACATCAAATCTCAACTGTGTCACAAGTGTCAATGTCCTCAGTGTGATGTAAAGACAGATTTGCTTCTCTGACATCAGTTGATCAACTTTGTCTCATAATAAGATGAACTTTCAGTTTACACGCAGGTTATAAATAAGGGTGGGAATCACAGAGTAACTCACGATATGATACGATTCACAATTTGTTGCCCCCAATAGCGATATTATCACGATACAGCAATTCTGCGATAATTTTTACATTGCAAGACAATCCTGTAAGGATATATCCTGATGTGTTACTCACTAAACAATACAAAATACCCCTAAAAGACAAAGTGCAGGAGTTATGTAGTTAATCACCGCATTGTGGTGTCAGTATAAAAAAGTGTTTAGGTTCGTAGCTCAGTGCATCGTTAACAAACACACAGACTTAAACATGTTTATTTCCACGTGTGCCTTCGTTTCAGTGTAAAAGTGCCAGAAAACAGAGCAGTTCTGGACTTTAAATGTTTAAAGGAAAGATGCAACTACAATTTTTTTTTTTCAGTCTGTGTAAATTAGATTTACAGACATTTACACACGGAGAAGGTTTGAAGTAGTGACTCTGGTAAATCAAATTGTCAGGGGATGTTTTGTGTTGATTTTTTGTCCCACTCCTCATCTTAACCGAGTCACAAGTGGTGGTGCCTCAGTCTTCTGTCATGCTTCTCTGATATTCGCTCATCGTCTCTGCCTCATGCTCCAAAAATAGAAAACACTCCAGAAAATAGAAATACTCCAAAATTGTACTTAAGTGGATTAAGTGGTTTTATGTCCAGGTCTATTTAAGCGTCCTGCCGTCAGATCACGGTTTGTCATCTTTACTTTTTGACGCACAGGATGTCTGTGCTAAGTTCCTCTGGACCCACCATCTGTCACACCCTCTCGTGGATGCTGTGTGACCCTCCCCCTCATAAACATTGTCGAGCCTGAGTGGCTTGACCTCAATATGGAGCGTTGGTTTTGATAAATTAGGTTATGTTTGGCTTCTTCCACCAAAAATAGTGTTTACCATCCAAAACAGGCAATCTGCAATTGAAGTCAATTAAAGATTGCAGGTTGTTTTTCGTCCGGTTAACTCGCATGTGACAGGTACGCTCCAGCCATCGAACACCGCTGTTGGAAGACACAGTTAAGTGTTGGTGCACTGAACCGAACGCAGTGGTTTCTGAAAGCAAATGGCTTTTGGCATCTCAGGCGATGCAAAGAATAAGATGAAGGGGGTTGCTCTGGCTGCCACCAAGTTCCTACTGGACTTGTTCCAGTTTGTAAATTGTTGTTCCTTGTAGGTATGTTAAATCCAGCTCACATGATTCTTGGCTTTTTGTCTAACAGTCTGTCTGCAGGACCTAAGCTCCTTGGTGTGGAGGTTGCTTCTAATTCCCCAGACCTTTCTGCCCAGCTGTTGTTAGATGCAACACGACTCAGACAGCTTCAGACGACACAGCTCTTTTTGTTGTCCGTCATTCATTTACGGTTCTCTGTTGTTTTCTAAACAGGACCTGTGTAGGTTAACTCGACCGTTTACCTTGGGCAGGTATATGCCAGCAGTAGTTAACCATTAGTAACAATCAGTAAGCACGTTCAGCTGTTTTGCCTTCTGCTCAGTCAATAAGCTGTTGTAGTGGCCATTGCAAAGTATGTGGATTAATCACCTCGGAGATGCACTTTTAAACTTGCCGTCTTCTGTTTTATCTCAAATATGTCAGGACGTCTGCTTTAGAAACATTCATGTTTTTCTCTTGATATTAGACCTTTTAAAAATAAAGTGAGAGGGAAAGCGGCGCTCATACTGGTTTATCGATGAGTATTGAAATGGCTTCAAATGTTCATTATTAGTTTATATCAAAGGATACGTTGGTAAGTCTTTTGATGAGGACTGTGAATGAAGACCTGCATGGCAGACTTGAGGGAGTCCCTCCAAACACAATCTGAATACTCCTGGAAAGGTTTTGGTTTATTCACTCTGGCTGTGAAAAGGCTAAAGGTCTTTACAGTTCAGATGTTTAAAAACTGAAATGTTGCATTTCATCACATGTCTTTTCTTCTCCTGAGATTTTCTTGCCCTCACCATTTTCATCTCCATTCTAACTCCAAATTGTTTCTTCCCCTGCTGTCTCCTCTGGCGCTGATCCGTGGTCGTAGATGATGTGCGAGGTGATGCCCACCATCAGCGAGGCCGAAGGGCCTGGCGGGGGAGGCGGCGGTGGTCGTCGGGGCTCTGGCTCTCCACTGCAGTCGGACTCGGAGGGTCACTTCGAGTCGCTGATGGTGTCCATGCTGGAGGAGAGGGATCGTCTTCTCGACACTTTGAGAGAGACTCAGGAGAATCTCGGCTTGACTCAGGGCAAACTGCACGAAGTCAGCCATGAAAGAGACTCATTGCAGAGACAACTGAACACTGCTTTGCCACAAGTAAGTGAGAGAGACCTTTTTTATTTATTTATTTTTTTAAAGAAAACTCAGCCGCGGAGTGGGATGATATGAGCATGTGTGCTGTGAGATGAGAGAGATTTATCAGCTGCAGTTGCCATCCTGTACAAAGTAGGGTTGTAAATCACATGTCTTTTTTTATTTATGTATTTATTTGACATTTGCCTTTGTCACAAAGTCTGCCACGATAATCAATTAAATTTAATTCAGGGACAATATCATATGTCCATTTAACACAGTAGAAGCTGCCACCACTTTCCTTTCTGGTTCTGGCCATTAAAGAACAAAAACAACTCATAAATAATAGTAAATAATTGTAAGGGTTAGTGCAGGAAAGTTTACTTTAAACTGACTCCACTAACACACAAAAAACATGGCTTCCAAAATCCAACATATTCCCACTGGAGGTGTGAACCTTCACCGGCCTCATGATTCGTTTCAATTACGATTCAGCTGTCAACGATTCAAAAGCAAAACGATTCTCGATGCATCTCAGTGTACGGCATCCTCAACAATCTATCAATCATCCTACAAAATAAAAGCTGCATCTTTTCAATGCATCAAACAAAACATGTATCCATCTGCAGCGCCTCACACGTTAGTTGTTATCTACAGTAAGATTGTTTTGACATGGCAGCTTTGAGATAAGTCATTTATTGACTCTGCTGCACACACCTCTCTCTGAGTTGGACGGCAAAGTTGACAACGCCTCCTCAGATCTTGGCTGATTAGCTGGGCTAGCTGTAACAGTTATTATTCATGCCTGCAGACGTTATCTTCGTGTGAAAATGGCTAACGTGATTAATAATTGTTGTGTAGCAGAAGTCTCGTCCACTTCCCAGCAAGTTCATAGAGATGTCTGTTTAAAAAAATACTCAGAGTTTTTTATCTCTTGCAGATGGTCTCTGCCTCCCTCCGACATACCTCCTACATAAGTAACGTTAGGCTAATGTCCGCCCACAATTCAAAGCATGGGAGCAAAGTTGCGACGTAACTTTATTGTCCAGCTGAGGCTTTATTGTCCACATCGCGATCGTGATTCATTTTATAATCCAGAAATTTCCACTATCTGATTTATTCCCAGGCGAGTAAATATCCTCCTCATCTTCTTCTTGTTATAACCTGCCTGGTGACAGCACTGTATGACTGTTAACAAATGATGTGATCTAGGACAGACAGGGTGACGTGGACGTGTCAGGAGAATTTCAAAATAAAGCAGCATATTTAAAATGATGATATGGATCGATGTCACAGTGGATCGTTCGGATCAATGGATTGTTACACCCCTTCTGCTAAGCTGTCCAGAATATCTATCAGGTCTCAGGATGTAAAGGTCAAGAAGACTAACATGTCTTTGTTGCTATTTCACATCATGAACATTTGTAATGTTTAAAAAAATACCAGCACCCTGCGTAGCAATCCTCCTGTATGGCTCCTTGCTGCACTGTCAGCCTAAGTCTAAATCTCACCTTTAGATGACCACTCTCAAAGATCTTTGGCTCCTACATTAGAGAAAGTGATACCCGAGTGTAGTGCGGTTCGGGTACCTGTATGGCCGACTGATTGAAAGGTGCAGTGGGGTGTGCACAAAATAAAATTAGGCCCTACACAGTCTGCTGAAAGCCATTTCTCATTTTTCATGAGTAGTTTCACTAATGAGTAACATGGTGACCGATCACAGTCGTTCTGAGAGTGGTCTGCTTTGTGATGAGGAGCCACATGGAGTGTTTTGTTTCTTTCTGTCCAAATGGAGCTGCCATGCAAGGTGTTTCAATTATTTCAAGTACTTTTCAAAACAAGAAAATGTTTCTTTCTCAAATGCCATTCAGTCCTACTGTGCAGATAATTAAAACGTAAGAATCTTACAGTAATTAGGTTGTCATAGCCGTGCTTCCGTTTCTTCTATTTGCATAACGTAATGTGGAACGAACGGCGATCCCGACTTTGTACATCTGCGTGCAGGTCTTTGTTATATTAATGACTCATGTTTCTACCCGCCGTGGTAAAACAAAGCGATCAGGTTTCCAGATTTTAATAATGCATAAGAGGCTCGTTATCAGTTAAGCGTTGTTGTAGTTTTGATAAATATGCATTCAGTGTATAAAGTTCAGACGCTGTTTATTGTCAGCGTTTGTTTCTTTATTAGATGAGTGTGAGGGAGCCATGAGGCTGTGAGCGATCACAGCTCAGAATATGACAGATTACAGATCACAGTACTGACAGCGGAGGGGCCTGTGGATTGTGAGGGACCACTGCATAAAGAAAGCCGAACAGGTTACACAGAAGTCTAACTGATAGTATACAAACTTTCCTGGAACAGCATATGGTAACAGCTGATGTTAAACACACTTGTGGGACGCAAAGGCTTTTATTTGCAGCTCTGTGTTATACAGCCAGGAAAACTACATCCATAGTGAAAACATTCAGACACAGTGTTAGCACTCTGATTCATTCAGTTGACACTTAATGTAGTGCAGAATAAATATGTGGCGTTGTCATCACTAGCACTCACAAGTTATTGTGTTTATGGATGTTGAATTAATGACAGCATTGGAGGTGAACTTCTTAACAACCAGGAGTTGTTGATCTTGACGAAGGCCTGCGAGCCGAACGTCGATTTTAAAAAGATGGATGCATGTGGAGCCAGTGTGTACGACACTCATCTGTCAAATATCATCAAAAAATATTTCAGAGGAGCCGATCTCCAGCCAGTCAAATCATTTACTGAAACTGGAAAATCAATTGTGGTAAGCTATAGACAATGAATCGAGGATTTATTCAGGCTAAAAGCTAAAGATATTAAAGCTGTAATCCTGTCGACGCAGGGCCATCTCACAAACATCCAACATGTTTAGGTGTTTCAAACTTGTCTTCATCGCGTTGCCTTGAAGGGATAAAAGTGTATATATTTGGGGAAAAATCATTGACGAGCATCATTTTCATCATCACTTTACGCACAGCACGAAATATCCCCCCAAAAAACATTACTTTAGTGATGTCTGTTATCATTTTGTTAGCATATGAAGTCTCACTTTTTAATCCAGTCTAACAGGTAATCAGTCACCATCAATCTACTTCTGTCTGTATTTCACCTTCACTCTATTATATTCCTGTTATTCATCAGAGAAGTATCAGAGTTCATACGTGTGCTTCGCTGTGTGTCCGTACGTACGTGTGCATGCCTGCTGCTGCTTATGCTGCGCTGGTGTTTTCAGCTGATTATCTGGCTGTCTGCCAGGCCTCCTGGGATTTGTATCTGGAAGGCCAGAAAATCCAGCTGTTAAAAAAAGTAGAAGCACTTTATATGCTGTAATCTGGTGTTAATACACTGTGACATTCTTTTGTTTTCAGTGCAGTTTGCGTGTAAATTACCAATCCAAAACCCCTTTTTAGCTGTTTTCACTTAATTCCGCTAATTGATTAATAACATCATGTAACTGAAGGATTAGATCACGTCGTCAGTAGGGCTGCAGATAACGATTATTTTCATGATCGATGCATCTGCTGATTAATTGCTTCTTTTCTTCAACTAACGACCCAGATTCCATAGACTCTGGATTTAATAACATAAATGACAAAGAAAAGCAGCAAATCCTTCCCTCAATTGTCTCATCGATTAATTGATTAATCATTACAGCTCCACTCATTAGTGTTTTATATTTTATAAACCTTATATAAGACTTCAGGACCACTTGCGTTAACAGGCCTGTGCATCAGTCAAATCCTAACTTTAAATATCTATTATGATTATTTAGATTTAAAGAAATCTCGGCAGACCAATTACAGCATCCAGATCTAAACATTTGTCAATAATTTTTAGTTTATTTTAGGATTTCTTAACCAGATGCTCTTACACAAAATGCTCCATCAGAATTTTAATTTGCTTTGTATTGCATGTCTTGGATGTGTATTGCTGTGTTAGCTCAAACTTTATCTTGAGATCTCTTCTCTGTCTTGATTTCATCCCTCATAGATGAAAGATTTATTAATTGATTCACACTTGGCCAGTGAATCTCGATTTGTAGACTTAATAAATATTGGATTGAAGATGGCACTTCAATGTGAAGAAAGCACTTTTCAAGAAGCGTTTTCAATGAAAGATAATTGGAGAATATGTAAACCAAAGGGAACATAAAATCAAGAACAACTAAAAGCCTGAGGACTGCACTGAGATACGTCCCTAAGCCCTATTCGCACTGGACTAGTATTACCAGGGAACCTCATGTGATTGAAAAATTACCCACCATCCCGTGCAAATGTCGTGTATCTTAAAGTGTATTTTACTCCAATTTACTGACATTATCCCCCGGATATGATGTGAAGGCATCAACGTACCATCAGTGTGTCTGAAGCATCTGTTCGTCAGCAGCCAGATTAATTACATAGTGTATTGTTGTTTTTCCCACTTTCTGCATGTGTTCGCATGTTGGAAGCATTAATACACATTTGCAGTTCATTTATATTGAGTGACAGATGCTTTGTGGCTGTACTTGTGTACGACATCCTTTTGTTGCTCCAAACCGTCTTTTTCATCACTTATTTTAAACGTCACTACAACCAATCTGACAGCACATCTGTTATGAATATTATATTCCATTTCTGCCAATAGATCCTCCTAAACACACATTGGACCTTTTTAAGGACCTCTACTTATTTGGTTTAGAAAGTAGAGTTTGTAATGACTGACCCACTGCTTTAGCATTAGCCTATTGATACTGTCCTGGACATTATTAAAGTAAGTTCAGTAAGTTTTTACATTTTTGTCTCAAAAGTGTGATTTAAATATATTATATTCAGAAGTGGCATGTCATGTTGGCTGCTTCAGTTGGTATGTTACATAAAATACATTTCCAAATCCCTGACATGTTTGTTCTCACGAGACTAATATTATCACACGACCTCTGTGTTTGGCAAAATATGGTCGTTAGTATGCAGTGGAATATTTACTTAACAAATTACGGACATGTCTGAAGATTTGCACAGGATTAAGATCACAGACGTGTTCTGCAATTATAAGAAATTACCAGAAGTCCCCAGGTAATACTAGTCCTGTTCGAATTGGGCTCTAGTAACCGTATAGAGATGTTAACGGATGAAATTGGTGCTGTCTTGAACGATTGCATTAGGGAGAGTCTGAGTGTTCAGGCCGGAGTAGATAGGTAAAGGGGAGGTGCAGTTTTCCCGGCCGTCCCCTCCCTCCCGGTGAGCGTACCCTTCGACTGGAATGCACAAACATTCCAGGGCAGCTTGCTCACACGTCAACAGCTTTTCCAAACCCCAGCGGCGCCCTGTTGAACGGTGCCTATTTCTTCTTTTTTCTGTTTTCTCTTTCTGCTGTACAGTATGTGTTCAGTGTGCAGGCCTAATTGGTCCGACACTCCCACAACAAATGTTGTCTTGTGGGAAGTTCATTGACTCCAGTTTTTATGTGTGCACAGATAGATTTCTTTAGTGATCCAATTTTAGGGCCCACATGTTGCGGCGAAGACAATTTCGTTGCTTCTGTGTCAGCCAAGGCTTGTAATATTTCTGCTTGAAGTGGGCCTCACTGGGTTTATGTCCGCTGGCAGTGAATTTCCAGCTGCTTTTCTGCAACTGCTGTGAAGATGTTAAGGCAGTAAAAGTAGTAAAATAAGTGGTAGTAGTAAGCTAAATGCTTGGTGTTGCCTCTTTATGTTTTCCCACACACATTTGTCAGGTGACGCTCTGGGTGACCGCTTTCCTCTCCCAACTCCTCACTGTAGACAAAGCAAAAAGTCCCGGCCAAAACCACGACCACATGACGTTATCAGGCACAACTCTCTCATATGTCAGTATTACATTCAGTGTGAATGAAACGAAGGAAACTATCTGAGCATATGGACAAACAAACAGGTGTCATTGACCATTTGTCATGGGCTCAGTTGTGTTGATGACTTTTCCACATGGTGATGTTGATGTGCTGTTTCCAGTGTGATGTCTGGTGAGGGCTATTGCCTTTGGGTGCAATTCTAAATGTAAATCTTAATCTGAAAATAATATTGTTTTGTCGAACATGTGAATTAAGTGGAAATTCAGTGTAGTTAGACATATTTTGTGTATTTTTTTTCCGGTTATGTGTAAGCTAACGGGACATCCTGTCATGTCTGTGTTTAATGAGTTTACTGGACTTTCTGTGTAGAGTTTTTTTGCACTTGCACATAAGCTGCGTGTGGTACAACAGTCCAGCAACATACTGTCTCAGTGACACTGTGAACTAGAGGCTGACTCATACTGGATATTTGGGGCAGATGACCATACTGATTATAGGCAGTAGGATTGCAATGGGATGAGATTTCACATTACAAACATTACAAAATTAATAGTGTTATTGTCAATTACAATTATCCTTAAAGGAATGAAAACAGAAGGGTTAACTAGTTTTACTAGGTTCATGTTTTGTGTGTATAGGGTCTCACCAGACGCTCAGACCATAAACAGCACTGCCTTAAAAAATGCAAGTGGCTCTTGCTTCAGGTACCAGTGAGCAGATGAAATACAACCCATGAGGCTGGTTTGAGTAATGAAACCCCTGCCTGTCTGTCACTGTGAGGACCCTGTCGCCGCTCATCTCGGTCAAGGCTCCTCTCTGTTCTGGTCCCACAGTGGTGAAACGAACTCCTGACTGAAGTCACAGCAGAATCACTGCCCATCACACGCCGCAAGCTGAAAATCTACTCACACTCTACTAACACAGTGCCAGCAAACGCCTTCTTTCTTAATAAATGGAAAAAAGGCCTCTATTGCACTGATAAAAGTTTAAGTTGCTCCCTTTCCTCTGAGGACATTTAGCTCTCGTCTTGCATGGAGTTTGATTTGGACAAAAGCATCTCCCAAATGAATGTTCTGTATTGTACAGATTAAGGAGTTTGAGGGCTTATCAGATACCACAACCCTGTGGTTTATAAGACTACAACAACTTTAGAAAGTTAGCACTGTGTTAGCTATTTTATCAGTTGTGTGGTGCACAGCAGAATGACAATCGAGCTGTTATCTGACTGACCAGCGCAGTGCTTTGTCTGTAAATCTGTTTGATTTGAAATGAAAGTGAATACGGGAAGTATTTCGGTCCTTGAGCCTTCAACTTTAAACTTGCTGAATGAACAAACTGCAATGTTGTATGGCTAAAAAAAATGTCCTGTTCTCCATCTTAAGCTATTGTGCAAGATGAGAAACTGTTCCGTGCTGTTAAAAGCTAAAGAGGTAGAAAATAGACTTGGAGACCTCAGTATTGGGGTTGTGGTTTGGTAAACATCCGGTGTAGTAGGCAAAAAAGTGACTTTTGTTTGTGTGGCAGAAGAAAAAACTTGATCTCTCTGATTCATGATTTAAAAGCAGAATCACAGGTGTAAGTTGTTTGTGATATTTTGCTCATGGTTTAGAAGGGGCCAGTTGACCACACTGACCAAAGTCAGTGGCACAATGGCATGAATTCAGAGTGCACACTGGTAAGACGGAGACAAAGACTGACTTGTTTCACACAGTGACATGAAAGTGACAGAGTGCAAGTGTTGCCTTTTGCCAAATGTGAGCTGAATTTGAAACTTAAAAGGGAACAGACCGAAGACAGGGAAGTGAAGGCCGTGCTCCTCAGTTCACTTCGGCCTTAAAGCTGACTGCTCTCTGCTGTTAACTTCCCACAAGCTGCACCAAAGATCCTTAAAGCCGTTTTTGTGAAGCAGTTTCTTGCAGCAAGGCACAATGTTGTGTTAGAGGAATTGATCAGATTAAGATGGTGGGCCCTTTATCCAGAGCTTATCATTTTTTCATTGCAAACTGTCTCATGTTGATACAACTAGATCAGTAATACAGTCTTAATATTGTTGTCTTTGTAAACCAGATTTCAGACAGCAGCTGATACATGGCACCTTTTTAATACCAATTTATTCACCGTCTCAGTAGAGCTTCACTGTTTAATAAAGGTAGATTGCCAAACAAAATTTAAGTTATAATTTCCCAGGCTACATGTATGTATACCTGACAAACATGTATCCAACTGAATGATGACCCTTTTGAGGCACCGGCAGCTTAGCTAAGTGGGCTAAGCAATAAAAATAATGTCAGTAGTATTCACTAGATAAAGAAGAACAGTAGCATCCTGTTAGCATCGAAAATACCGCTTCTGGTTCAGTGACAGGGCGCACCTGAAGTTTCCTAATTCGTACAAGGTATCTTGGGGGCTAGGAATAAGGAGTGTAGTTCAAGATTAAGACCTGTCTGGTTCTCAGTGAAGATGGGAAGTTAATTTCTCTGTTAGTCCGTGTGAAAAGACAGTTAGGACGAGGCAAGTGATGAGAAAACTCTTCAGAACAGGGAAGTGCAACTGAAAATAACCTCAACCTTTTTAGTGTCCACGCCACTGTTTGTGTTCTCAAGTTCTCTTTTACTCGCCTCTTAAGTGAGAGTGTGTCCTACTAACTCGTATTAAAAGGATTTAGTCAAAAATGTAATTTCATGTGCACAATATAACATTGATTTCCTACCTTAACACTCTGAGGAGTTAGGAGTCACTAATATTACTAGTTAAAGGTACAATATGTAAGAATTGGCCACCTGTCGAATTCATACTCAAAACAAATAGAGGGCAGCTTATCACCACAGTAACCACTAATTGCTGCTTACTGTAGCTGCTGTGAGCTACTTAGCTCAGTTAGTTGTGCAACTTGCCGTACAGACAGTGAGCTTGGAGCACCAGGGAAGTGCTGATGCCAGCACCACTAGCATGGGAGCTTTGGACCATGATGGGCCTGGGCTAGCTGGTTAGCATGTTAACTTAAGTAGATATCTCTTCAACATGATACAGAGCCGCATTACGTCAATAATGTTATTTCTTCACATTCTGTGGATAGATTTAGTCAATTTCTGAATGTTTTCAATTAAAGTTCTTACATATTGCACCTTTTAAGGCTAAAGGAGACTGTAGCTACTTAAAAATAAAATCCTGACAATGATTGCAAAGCAGCAAATAACAGACCTTTATGGGGCCTTACACATTTCTGGGTGCATCCTCAAGATACATGAGGGGAGAACACAGAGTCACAAAACTGTACATATTTTATTGACATATACCTCTTAATTTCATCCTCAGTCTGAATTAATGTAGTAATTTTTGTTCACATATTAGAGAATCGTAGGGAACCTCCTGTCTGGAGGTAGCCTGTGACACCCTCTTTTTGTTTCACCTTATAGTTATTTGGTAAACTACTGAGGTAGTGAACGAGATAATGCCTCGACCAAATATACAATATGGTGGATTAGAAGGAACTTGCATCACCTCTAATGTTGTTTCCCTAAATGCTCATTTTAATATTTTGACAGAATAAGTGTTACGATACACATATAACAACATGTGTTGGGCTGGATTCCTGCAAGACATCTGATGAACGGGACATAATGATGATGTCTCTTAACAGGGGGGACTTGAGGAAGAGGTGGTCCAAACTATCACTCGGTCAGCTCCTTTAAATTGACTTTGTCTGTGTGTGTTTGGGCAGCAGTCTGAGCAGCTCTGAATAGGAGCCATTGTGGTGTCTAATTAGTTTTTGACGGTGAGTCCTCCTCCAGGAGAACAGATGCCCTCTGCACAGTGTCAGATTTCAGCACACGCTATAAGCTTTTAAGAACGGCTAAAGTCATTATGTAGGAGGAAGGCCTATTGGTTCCGATCTCAGCTCCAAATACAGCACAGTCTGTCGACGGTATGTTGTAGGAAGTAAAAAGAAGTTATTCATCAGCAGCCTTGCTTTGATGAAATTGAGAATCCATTAAGCACAGGTGCTTTCAGGCAGAATAAGTCTGAAACAAAATGTAAATTTGTTTTTTTGACTGTTGCAAAATGAAAAAGATGCTCATGTGTAGGTTTGAACGGCTGCAGCTCTGTGATGGAGCAGTGTTGGCAGGAGCCTTCAGCGATGGCAGACACGACATGTATTCAACGTGCGCACAAAACGACCTTTAGCGTCACCGAGTATGTTGTCATTTGGAGTTTGTTTTACATTCTTGTCCTTATATTGACATAACAGAGAGGGGCCTCACTGCTTCCTGATCTTCCTCCATCATTTATCAGTGTAGCCAGAGCTGCAGTGGAGTCCGTTCCTCTCTCCTATTGTTTATAACTGATCTGCCAACAAAAAAAAAAAAAGGCATTGTTATATGGACAGAAAATATGAGATATCTTTGGCCCTTAAGGGCTGATGTAGCTTATAATAATCATAATTGTGTTACATTGTGAAACTGTGTTGTTTTCTGAGTAGTATAATGATGGATGCATAGTCTTAATTTCTTCGGGACTGCTGGATATTTATATTACAAAAAAGAATATTAAATATGGAATAAACAAGATAACAAAAACTCTTTTTTTGTAAAACATTTTGTGGTGGAAAGAATTAGCAATCCTACACAATATGTAATAATTAGGGCTGCATGATATGGTTGAAAAATATATTGCAAGATATTGCGATATGATTATTACAATTTTAGGACCACAATTTTCACTGAACAAAAACTATTAAAATCATGATGATGTTGTGGTGTGTGCTAAACAAACATATTTTCTTACATGGAGAACAAGATTTGTAGGCCAGGACATCTCCGCCTCTCGCCCTTTTACTTTATTTCACCTGTATCAAAGAATTGTAGCTTCTGCGATTTGGATATTGCGCTTGTCAATATTGCGATTTTTAGAATATTTGCGATTAATTGTGCAGCCCTAGTTTTTATATATGAAAACTAAGGGAAACATGTTATTGCTGTGTTGAAGCATTACTCATTTTTGTCATTCCTGTGCTCGCATTTTCCTTCACTCACATCAAATCAGGCAGATTTCTTAATTATATTATAATACAGAAATAAGTCTCCGTCTTGGTGCTCCGTGAGGCTGAATGCAGAAAATGACCATACAGTCATCCCTGAAAAGCTTTTGTGTGTTCCTCTGTGTTTTGGTACACTGTTCCTTTAATAGGTTGGCACACATATTCGTGTACCCCCCCCCTTAATCCCCTCCCCTGTTCTAAGGCTTACAGAGCAGCTCAGTCCACTTCTAACCAGCATGTCGCTCGTCTACTCTTGCTGAGCCATACACCAGTTCACCCTGCTGCAGGGAGAAATGGGATCAGCTCGAATGCCAATGGCTGCATTCGCATGTATACCAGCTTATGATTCTGCTGCGTTCAATCTGCATATTTACATTTAGAGTATTTATTTTGGGATTAAAGTGTTGAACGTTTGAAACAAATGAACACTCAGATTTTACGTTTGATGTCTGGATTCCATACATGACAGTGAAAGTCAAGATTCTTAAAATTAAAATGTTTAATGTTAGTATTGTCGGGCATGTGCCCAGTTTGTGAAGTGGGTTGGCATATGTATACGTTATGTAGTGGGTGGGAGTGACTGTGGGTTGGTTTTGATGGTCCACTGAAGGTCCAGGTTGTCTCTTTATCTGCTCCCTCCTTTGTGAAGGTATTACAAATTCACCGTGTAACGAATACAATTATTTTGAACTTTAAACGTCCGTAGTCAAAATAAATATTTTTTGCAATTGATTAATTATAATGACTAATATCTTTGCATCAATATACTAGGTTTGATAGCCAGTGAGCGTCTTATGTGTGCTCCTGTCTGGCTTTATTTTACATCACACTCTTAAACTCCGTACACACTCCCATTTGTTTTTGCTCCGTACAATTTTTTCTATAAATGATGAGTTAAAGAACAAAGAGGGTCATAAATGGCAGATAGAAGCAGAGGGAAATCTCAAGGCTGCTGTACAACTCAACCTCAGCGTCTGCTGTGGAATGTAGGAAGTAAGCCACTCTGTAATTACCCCCGGGCCTGCCTCTAACGGCCTCTCATTGGCCAGCAGAGAGTGGAGACTTTGGTCGTAGCCAATAGCAAACTCCCCCTCACTTCTTTAGACTCTGTGCCAGTCGCTGGAAAAGCTCAGAGGCTGGAGTGAAGGGAAGAGAGAATAGTTGTGGTAGTGACTGAAAAGAACGATCAGTTCCAGCCCCCCCAGCCCCTGTACACACACACACACACACACACACACACACACACACACACACACACACACACACACACACACACACACACACACACACACACACACACACACACACACACACACAGAAACGTAGCAAGAAGGCCTCAGCACTCAGGGCGCCTGTGCTGGTTTTTGCGGGGCAAAAAATCAGGATGGCACATTCTTTAGGTCCAACCATGCATGTAATCCATAAAAGCAAGTGTGTGAGAGAGAGAGTGTGTATGTGTGTGTGCACAGCTGCATTTATTCAAAGAGAACCTGAGAAAGCTTTGAGTGATATAAGGTTTATTTGAACAAGTCTGTTCTAAAAGTGGAGTGTGATTATATTTACTGTATTTTCATATTTCTCACTGACTTGGAGATGTTTGTCAGAAGTCTCTCTGATGGAGTTTCACCATCTTGATCTTCTCTTCTTCTATTTTAACATCAAACCTTGGTGCTGTATGTTTTACACTCTGCTATGATTGGTCTGTGTTAAGTCTGTGTGGTCTACACAATTAACTCTACACAGTTTGTGGAGATTGCTGACAAACGCTCCAGATCAGAGGCAAATCGCTGCTTTCTCCCATGAGAATCGATAACCATGTTTGAATTGACAAAGATGTGATCTGAGAGATGTCCTGATGGACCCGTCTACGAGTCAAAATCCTAACGTGTGAAATTTGTTTTGTTAGGCTAATGAGATACGGGACGTGGGTAATATCAGCGGAGGAGTCCCCTGTCACTTCTCACATGTTTTGTTGGCCAAGTGGAGTTTGTAGATCAGACAGACTTACCTGAGATTTCTCCTTCTGACACGTCTTTATTTATGAACATTTTTCACATTATCCACATTATAAGAACCGTGCACAAAAAGACAATAAGGGGGGAAAAACAAATACAAACGATAAACACGAGGTCGTAGGACAATCATTAAATTAAGGCAAATGTGCCTATTTTAAAATAAAAAGTTACACATGATACAATATAGCGATTTGGCTAAAAATACAAAAACATTTTCCCATCGCTTTTCTCCCAGTACTTTTTTAAGCTGTATGGAGTAAGTCATCTGCTCTAAAAGATTTAAATGTCTAACAATATTGACAAAGAGGCCAGCAGTGGGACAATTTTCCTGGAGCCGCCAGTATTGTGTGATCAATACAGCAATCTGACTACTTTGAAAGTCATATATTGTGCCAATAGAAAAGAGTTAACACACTTTAACACACTTTCACACAGCAAGCAGTCCTCTGAACTAAATTTTCTTCCGATGTAAACATGACCATAGTCTCGTCCAAACAAAAAGAGTGATGTAGAAACTACCTTTACTGGTATTTTACACCAGCGCAGAACAAATATGTTAATAAAGAAAAACTGCCTTGGGGCAACATCAGATCCAAAGTCTGATGATCTGATGTGGACCAGAAAACAAAGACGTCTGATCCTAAACGGTTTGCAGCTGTCTGACAAACCTTTTAGGATCAGACGTTATATTTCTGCATTGGATTTAAAATCGATTTCTCACTGTAGAAGTTTTAAACTTTAACTATGCAAGTTCCCTGCCTCTACATTACCAACAGTTTTTAGACTTTCCCATGCACAGCTTCTTAGGAAAAAACTGAGCTCAGTAAGCAGCGGTTACATGATACTGTATTTGTACATTTCTATTCTAGGAGTTTGCTGCACTAACGAAGGAGGTGAACGTGTGCCGGGAGCAGCTTCTGGAGAAGGAGGAGGAGATCGCAGAGCTGAAGGCTGAGAGAAACAACACACGGGTTCGTATAATGTATATACACACACACACACACACACGCACACGCACACGCACACACGCACACACAGTTGTCCATCAATGTTTAGGACAAAGTTCCACAAACAAGTATGACACATTGACACAGGACACAAGCTCCACTATCCACCATTAATGAGGAACATTTTTTGCATGCTCGTCAAATTCCTGCATGTTTCTGTTTTGGTTATAGATGGTTGTCATAACACTGGTTGACTAATCAGCTTCTGTCCTATAATCCAAACCATTGTCAGAAGTCATGGGCGTTGCTAATTGCTCAATCATTAAAATATTTCAACCGCTGACTATAAATTTCACTACAGATTCCAGCTGTTTGTGCTGAAACGCAGCAGGACCATAACTCAGAGAGTGTTTGATATTAGTCAGTACTGTCTCTCTGTGACTGTGTTTACTCTTTGCATGCTCTTTGCATAGAACAATCTCTTGCCTATTTATCTGAATCATAATAGTATAGGTCAGTGAAAAGCGTCAGTCATGCAAGATGAGTAATTCAAAAATATTATTCAAAGTTGGACTCCTGATCCAACAGCACTAACCTCATCACAGTTCCACCAAAGCTCTACGATGGCTGTATAAAAACATTTTATAGTGATTTATTGTGGTAGGATAGGTTTCGCAAATGTGACTTCAAATGTGCAAGTTTTATTCTGAATGGTTTCTAACCCATTTGTCTTGTGTATGTCCAGCTCCTCTTGGAGCACCTGGAGTGCCTGGTGTCTCGCCATGAGCGTAGTCTGAGAATGACGGTGGTGAAGAGACAGGCCCAGTCTCCAGCAGGAGTCTCAAGTGAGGTGGAGGTCCTCAAAGCCCTTAAGTCACTTTTCGAACACCACAAAGCCCTCGATGAGAAGGTACGTTGAAAGGAGTGATTGAAGTAGGTGTGTCTACATACTGTACGTGTACAAAGACTTAGGAGAGACATAAAGAATTGTAAAGTTGAGGTTTGTTTATATTTGTTTGACATGTTTTCTAGGTGAGAGAGCGACTTCGTGTTGCCTTGGAACGATGCAGCGCATTGGAGGAACAACTCACCATCTCACACAAAGAAGTAAGCAAACAGAACAAAAAAGAGAAATTTTCTTAACCGCAACCTCCAACTCAATACCAATACAACCTTTTCAAGTTGTATGTCATATTCTGCACAGGTGATATAGGAATATTTCCCAGAACACTTTGACAGCTTAAAGTAATAAATTCAAATCACCTAGCGTGCTTACATTTGTTTATTCTCAGTTATTTCCTGCGTAGCATATGTGCACCTGGTGAGTGATACATTTAGTTTTAAATTTAACACCAAACTGAACATAGACAATCTGAGTGCAGAAATAGATGCTTCCCAAAAATTGCTGTCCCTGCTGCTGTCATAAATGTTGAACTTCAGGAGCAGTATTTATGCTTTATTGGGAAGCTCTCCACAGTAGGACTAGTTGTCCCTATCTTTTTATTATTTTTGAGGAGTTTATTGGTAGATTTTCACATTTAAACAGCAAGTCAGGTGTCCCAAATGTACTGATTCAAAGGCCCCGTGAAAGGTAAAATTCAGTTATTATCTCGTCCTCCCCCCGTGCTGATGAAAAGTCAGGTGAAGTTTCGTTAGTTTGGGATCTTGGGGCGTCTGCAGAATTGGCTTACAGCAGACAAGCTTTATGGAGCCATTTGATGTTTTTTTTGGGGGGTTGTTTTTACGTTTTAAAACAAGTCTCCAGCTACTTCAGTTGTTTAGGAAAATGCTGCACTTTCCATCAGCATGGAGGAAGGAGATAATGTCTGAAATTTCATTTTAGGGTGAACTGTTCCTTTAGGAAATTAATTTAGGTTGTACATCTTCATAGAAATCTAAAGTGAATAAAGTGTATATCGGTTATCAAAACATGTCAGTGAAATGCAGTGACATTCAGTTCACACTGAATCTAATAAAAAGAGATTTACGACTCCTACACACATAAATGTGCACATGCATGCAAATGGACAGAGAGTCTCGAGTCCACTGTGTGCTGAGTGGGATTAAGATTGACAAAAGGCCCAGAGGATCTTGGGGAAGTGTCCTAGATTTCTTCTCTGCTTCATGCGACAGCTCTTCATGCTACACTCATCTTTTGTTCCCGGGAATCAGCCTGGGACCACACACACGCACACACACACACACACCCCAACACATTAAATCCACCACTTGCCACTCTTTGCTTTTATTAGTAACCTTACATCCTAAGGCGAGGCGGCTTTTTGCTGTTTTGTTTTCTCACAGTTTGACCATGTGGCACAGAGAATATTATGTACTGCAGCTCATTCATGTGAGTGTGCAACCAGAATAGTTGTGGTTTGAAGTCAAGGCTCTGGGCACTGAGAGCTGCTGGCTGCGCTTCTTTGTGTATCTGTCCCATGTACACACACACACACACTCTCACACACACACACACACACTCACACACACACTCACTCACACACACTGAGTACTTGCTTTAGCGAAATGGAAAAAAAAGCATCACAGATGATAAAAGGAAACTCACTAGTTTTAGTGCTCTTGGCTGCGTGGTCAACCAGATAATTGTTTAGAGGGTTATCACCGTCAGATGAATGACTGCAGAAGGTGTTAACAAACTGGTGTTTTCTCTAGTTGGCTTACCTCAGGGAGCAGCACAGCCAGAAGAGAGGGCTGGCAGATGGAACGAGCGAGGTCAACCACAACTCTGAAAACACACCAAGCACTAATGGCAAGGTGAGGTTACTCAACAGCATATGTTAAATTGTACATGTGTGAAGTCCAAGCGGGAGACGAGGCCACAGTTGTTTGTGTGTGACACGTGTCTCGCATCTATTCAGTTAATGAAATAAAATCTGACCTGATTAAATAAACTCAGGATATATATGCACTGTGTCTACTATGGATGTTTTGCAAGTCCGTAAATCTGATGAAAACACAATTACAAACTGTTTAAACAAATAAGAATAAGCAGAAACTCTGCATGTTAATAATGCATGTATTTTTCTGTTCTCCCTCCTTCCATTTATTGAGAAAAATTTAACATTTCTGTCCTGGCACGTAGTAATTAACTGTACTATGCTATGTTGTCTATATTCATGCATGGACAAGAATGGAAGAGGTGAGCAGCCTTGAAATAGTCCAGGTTACTGCTGACAGCTCGTTCTGCTTTTCCTCAAGCACTGATTAATTAATGTCAGAGTTTTATCATTTTAAGCTGGGACATACTGCAGTTTTAGAGTGAGCGTGAAAGTTCTCATGATCATTATGTGCATGATAAACTTAATCCTAATATAAAATGGCAACATATCTGACGGCTGCGCCATATTTTATGTGGATTTTCTGCTAAATATATTGCGATATGAAAAAAAACAAAACAGCAGGAATGTCCTCCAGATAACTTGAGTAGCTCTAATTTTTCACGTACTGTATATACTATGAAGAAATTTCTTTTCAAGCTTGGTTTGCTGATTTCTGATTTCTTTCCACTTCAGTGTTGTCATGTTGATCATTCCTCCATTCTTACGTTTATGCTTGTTGCCTCATCTCCCTCGAGAAAATGTTTGAATAAGGTTAATTAAATCACTGCTGGATTTGGCCTTTGTTCTGTACATCTTGTTTGAGCTCACTAAAACATGTTAATTCACCCACAGCGGTCATCGGATGGTTCGCTGAGTCAGGAAGAGGAGTCGGGGCCTGTGTTCGGGAAGGTCGGCGAGCTCCAGGATGTAGTGGACCGTCAGACAGCTGATCTGGGCCAGATGAAGGAGCGCATGGCTGCTATGGTTTCACGTATCAGTGAGCTGGAGGAGGATCTGGACACGGCCCGAAAAGACCTCATCAAGTCTGAAGACATGAACACGCGGCTGCAGAGAGACCTGAGAGAGGTGGGTTAGTGTGAGCAGAGCAGCAACATCTAGACACATCTCTTTTATCTTTTCTTTTCCTTTACATTACTTATTTTCATTCAGTAGATGATATCAGAATGCTGTTTATGTACAATATACTGCAGAACAATGTTAACAGCATTACCTGCATATTTGAGAAAAATTCTGTCAGCCGTTGTTTGTGCTTGTACAGTATTATCCAGTCATATGAGGACACTGATGCTAATGTTATGTATGTGCAGTCAATGGCTCAGAAGGAAGACATGGAGGAGAGGATCACAACCTTGGAGAAGCGCTACCTGGCAGCTCAGCGGGAGGCTACCTCCGTCCACGACCTGAACGACAAGCTGGAGAATGAAGTGGCCAACAAGGACTCTCTCTTCAGACAAGTAAGTCCCATGTTCTTAATTTGACTAGCGTCTAATCACAGAGTTGTTGAAGCCTGCATCGATTCGTCTGTGAATCCCTTACCTTGTTCACTGCATCATATAAGATATTAGATATATCCTCACACTCCTAACATCGACACATATCTGTGTTATAATCTGACTCAGAGTTGATAAGTCATGTGTATATTTTGGTGTTTGCGTCTCAGAGTTGTCTGCCAGCAGGAATCGCCTGCAGTTCCCCTTGTCAGTTTCCAAACCCCTGCTAATGAATTCCTGCTGTATTCACACTGACCAGCGCAGCAGGCTCTGAATGGGAAGCCTCAAAGACACTGTCTTTTTTCTTTACATGTACTCACTGAGATGGAGATGTCGCTCTCCTCTTTTCTTATGGGTTTTGTCCGTCTTTGTGTCATTATGAATGCTCTCTTCCTCACTTCCTGCCCACCCCACCCTTACCCATCCCCTTTCCCTGTCTCCCTTTGTCTCCCTCCCTCTCTCTAACTCCCTGACCTGCAGTCTTATTTCTTGCCTCTCTCTTCACCTTGTGGAACTGAAAGCAAAAAACCCTGAGGCCAGGATGTAGCACAGACGAGTCTTCAGCCTGCTTGCCAATGACTGTTTGCTTTTGGTTTGTTTGTTATAGACTGAAGACAGAAACCGACAACTCCAAGAGAAGCTGGAGCTGGCTGAGCAGAAGCTGCAGCAAACCATCCGCAAGGCCGAGACTCTGCCTGAGGTGGAGGCCGAGCTCGCTCAGAGGGTAGCTGCCCTCACAAAGGTACCAGCACCTTCCCCCCCCCCTGTGTCCCTCTCAACCCACCTTCACCTTCTCTTAACATATTACAATGTTGAGTAATTAGGGGCCTCCTGCATAAGCATATCTGTTGGTTGCAACTGTGAATTTTTTTTTAAATGAATAAACTAAAAATTGCATTGCTTCAAATCATGATTGTAACTTAAGCGTCCACTGGGCACCAGCACACATAAAGTCACCCAGACTGTTAGATTAGTTCCTTTACATCGCAGCAACCAGCAGCTCCTGCGGAAGCTGCTGGGGAAGCCATTGTTTATGTTACTCCAAATATCCACAGGGACCTATTTTTAGAGATTTGGCTCATGTTTTTGTCCATTTATAGTTTGAGTCTTTGACTTGGACAACGCATGCTGCCGAACCTACACAGGCATTTTAGCACCTTATTAGTGTAGGAACTGGCTCACAGTGCATATCTGATATTTAAGTTAGCATTCGTTCTTATTCTCAGCTGAGTCTTTTGAAGTTCATCAGGAAGCACGTGGCTCTGTCCTCCATTTTAAAAAATATATTTTTTCCCCACTCTGTAACTCTTCAGTCTTATCTTAGATATATCCATAGATAAGGTATTTTTAATTATCTTTGGCTACAGCCTAAGCCACATAGTTGGCATATAGAACACAGCAGACTGACAGATGTGCTTGGTATTTCTTTAATATCGCCTCAATGCAGTTCCAAGACATCAACATAAATCATCCACACTTTTCTCCACCCTCCCAATCTTGGAGGAGCTTAAAGTGCAGTTGTCTCATCATCCATCGTTCAGTCAGAGTCTGTCTGCAACATTGTTCCTCGTCTAACACACAGTGTGTCATCTGTTTGTCTACCTGTTCTGTCTTCAAGCTAGGAATGGAAGTGACAACGGACATCAAAGTCATGTTCCGTTGCTGAATCTACCTCGTCTGTCCTCACTTTGTCCCTCCAACCACAGTTTAATTGTGCTAAAGCTCACATTAAACGTATACCCTGTTCTCTCCTCTTTCTCATGTCTTTCTGTCTCTTTGTCATGCTCTTTTTGTGTGATCTTCATGCTGCCTGCACCACCTCCCTGTCAAACCCCTAGTGTGTTCTGTGTGGCTCTAAAGGCACTAAGACTCAGAAGAAGGTAGATCAGCTTTACTCACAGAGCTAAAACCCGTCCCACTGGATACTGGAACATTCTCAGTTGTGTTCTGCTACTGAGCTTAACCAGGCAGATAGAAGTTTTAGTGAGGAGTATTTCTGGAACAGCTGAGGGGAAAATGATTGTTGTTTCTTGAAATAGTGAAAATTTCCTAACACATTGTCACCAAGATCTCTAACTTCTTCACATCTTTTACATGAGAAGTGCCTGGTTAAGTGCAGTGTCAGACAATATTTCATCATCATTACAGTTTATATCATAATCTTCCTTGTACGCCTCTGTGTGTTTCTGCTTTATGTGCTGGTGAGCCGTGTTGATCGGAAAGTCATGCTGGTACCTCTCCTTTTTTCTTAAACACAGAAAACGCTTTGGTTTGGTGTCTAACAAACAGGAAGTGCCAGCTGATCAGCTCAAAGGGGACCCTGCCTATTAGAGCTACTGAAAACTAGAACAGGCTGTGCCACAGAAAAATGTTTACCAGTCTACTGACTCTTAATTAAGAGCCAATACACTGATAAAATATGTTAGTGAACACTCGTTTATCATCTGTTCATTCATGAGACAGTAATCATTATTCACATAAACACGTCTGTACTCCTCAGTAGAACCGTGATGATTCTGTAGTAGATTTGCATTCAGGGAAATATTCTCTGCTGTATTTGTTGTGGTCTTTCTGTGGGTCGTGCTGCTGGTGCATGATTTTATTACCTCTAGCTGTAAGTTGCTAGAGATGCTTGCTTATCTGGCTTTTCATGTTGATGACTCCATCCTTCTGAAGGACTTAAGCTTTGCACACACAACCTCAAACAGGGCCAAGTTTAGGCCTTTCTTAGCGAGGTCCTTCTCCAGAATGGATTACAAACAACTCTAGGGGAGATCAAGGCCTAGCACTGGTGCTGAGACACTTGGACATCTTGGTACAGAGAAGATAAAGGTTTTAATTATTGTCTCCCATTTTTAGGCAGAAGAACGTCATGGAAATGTGGAGGAGAGACTGAGGCAGATGGAGGCCCAGCTGGAGGAGAAGAATCAGGAACTGCTCAGGGTGAGAAAGATGGGAAAGTGGAAATGTGCTGTCAAATGTGCTGTCACTACACCAGACCTCCGCCTCATGCTTTCACTGCTACAGAGACAATCTCGTCATGTGCACATTTTGAAATGTTTGTTTCTCTGTTTTTAAAGGCACGACAGCGAGAGAAGATGAACGAGGAGCACAATAAGCGACTGTCTGAGACGGTGGACAAGCTCCTTTCAGAGTCCAACGAGAGACTTCAGCTTCACCTCAAAGAGAGGATGTCTGCTCTGGAGGATAAGGTGAATAATACAGAAATGTGATCAAAAGTCAGTGAGATTAACAAAGAGACAAACAAGCTGAGGACAGTAATTCTGTACCAATATAGACATTTGTTGTTCCTCCACTTTGTGTGTCCCATGACTAGTTTATAATGCCAAATAAATTTCATAGCTGTAACAAGCTTCTTTTTAAAACACAGAATTATAGGAAATCTTATCAGTGGTTAAAAAAAATCAATATGGTGCATCCCTAATGATGGCATGGCATGTCATGGTGCATGGTAAGTAGCTCGGTCACTGTTTATTTGCCAGCGTGTCAGCTTCTTCCTGTCTCTCTTCAGAATGCCCTGATCAGAGAACTGGATCACACCAAGAAGTTGATCGAGGAGTCTCACCATGAGAAGGTGAGGGATCGTTTTAAACTGAATCTCCCCCTAAATCTGTGTTTTTTGGGGGGAATGTTGGCTCCTTATAATAATTATTATGTCTGTGAATGTCCTCTCCTATAGGAGCAACTCCTGATCCAGATTGAGACCATGAGAGCAGAGAACGAGCAGGGGCGGAGCAGAAGCAACTCCTTACTACACGGGTAAGCCATTCAACTTTTAAGAGTTCACAGATTCAACCTTGGCCCTCAGAGTCTTTCTGATTGTTCTTTTTTTTAATGTTTTCCCCAGACGGTCTCAGCTGGGCAGCACTCCAGATTTCAGGTATCCAGTGTCGGCTTCCTCAATGATGGACAGTAACTCAGACCATTATGGTAGCGCTCTTGTGCTCAGACGGCCTCAAAAGGGACGGATGGCAGCGCTCCGGGACGAACCATCCAAGGTGAGCTCCCAGCTCCTCTGCTGCTGGCTTATTTATTGTTTACATGCAACACTTATCTAAAAATTGGGATAATCTACATGTCCACTGTTGTATCAACCCCAGTGATTTAGGCTGACACTCCAATGTAGAAAGTAAGGATGACCAATTACTTCATTTATTATTAAAATCACAGTATCTGAATCGCAGAAGCTTCATTTTTCGAATTAAGGTAAAAGGTGTCTCAACATATTGTTATAAATGAAGCATTGTGGTGCTGCAGAGATGATCCCACTAAAATCGTGACAATTGATAACCACAATTGCAGTCTGTCAAAACATTTGCTATTTTTTTTCAGCCCAGATAGTTTGTGAAGCATAAACAATGACTCATGTTTTCCAATCAAATAGGAAAATGAAAACTTCTCCCTTTCTAGAAAGGGTTGTCTTCTTCGTAATGCGCTATTTGTATTGTGTGCATTTTTCCTTCCTTTACCTGTTTCAGTCTAATGTTTGAGTTCTCTCTGATGATTTTCTTCTTCATTTCTTTCTGTTTGCTTCCGCTTTGGACATCAGCGACATGTAAGTCAGTGTGTTGGAGATAACAGTGTCAGTGTGGTGTGTTAATGTTCAATGCTCAAGTATCAAGCTAACTTCCTGCCTGTTTGCTGCCTCTCATTCTGTGTCTCTTTTTGTGTTTTTATTCTTTTCTTTGATATCCTTTTTCTGCTTTCTGTATCTGCTTTCCCTGTCTGAATACCCTTCCTCCATTTCCTCTCCATTCCCTGTTTTAATCCAGGTGCAGACTTTGAATGAGCAGGAGTGGGAGCGCATGCAGCAGGCCAACGTTCTGGCGAATGTTGCCCAGGCGTTTGAGAGCGACATGGATGCTTCAGACCTGGAGGAGGACCGGGAGACGATTTTCAGCTCAGTGGACCTGCTGTCCCCTGGTGGCCAGGCTGACGCACAGACCCTCGCCTTAATGCTGCAGGAGCAGCTGGACGCTATCAACAATGAAATTAGGTACCAGCAGCTACATGGCAGACCAAAACCTTATCTCTTTAAGGCCACAACTATCGATTACTTTTATTGTCCAGTAATCTGTTGTTGGCATCAATTAGTAGTTTGGCCTATAAAATGCCAAAAAATGGTGAAAAGTGTTGATTAGTGTTCAGATGACATCCTCAAATGTCTTGTTTTGTCCACAACTTGAAGATATTGAGTTTACTGTCATAGAGGAGGGAAGAAACAAAAAAAAAAAACACATTTAAAAAGCTAGAATCCGAGAATTTAGACTAATATAAGACTACTAATCATTTAATCGGTTAGCCGTTGTAGCTCTAATACTTTTCATTAAAAATGTCAGGGACTGTTGTGTGTTAAATGAACCTCACCATCTCCTTCCTTTATCGTTGCAGGATGATCCAGGAGGAGAAGGAGAGCACAGCCATCCGGGCAGAGGAGATCGAGTGCCGGGTGGGCAGCGGCGATAGCCTGGGAGGACGCTTCCGCTCCATGAGCTCCATCCCTCCGTCACTGTGTGCGGGCTCCTCGTTGGGAGGCTCGCCCCCAGGCTCCGGCCACTCCACCCCCAGACGCATCCCCCGCAGCCCCAACAGAGAACTGGACCGAATGGGTGTCATGACCTTGGTAACGCTTAGTTTACTTTCAGATCATACAAGTGCACTGAAAGGCACATTTAACTTCCTTTTGGTAATGCCACTAGTTTTGGTTTCCACCATTAAGTAACTCTAATAAGTAAGGATTATAGTTTCCTTTGTAATTTGTTTTTTGTTTTGTAATTTTCTTGTAGTTCAGATGTAAGACTGTACTGTCCGTTCTTCCTCTGTGTTTTAACTTGCTCTTTTGTCATGTTGATTTTGTGTATTGAAGCTGTCTCCACTCACCAGTGTGATTAGTGCACTAATGTTTTGTATGTGTGCATGAGAGAATGTAACCATGTGTATGTGTAACTGCCCCCCGCCCGTAGCATTATTGCTATGACCCCTACATCATCCAGAGCTCCCTCTCCCAGCAGACTGTAACTTACCTGCCCTATGGTGCAGCTGGCTTCAGTCCTCCCCCTCAGGCCTATAGCTATGCACCATACTTACAGGTACCTGTAGATCTCTGGATGACTCCTTCCTTTTCTTCGCAGATGGGTGCAGTCTGCCACTTTCTCTCCGTTCTGTTCCTTTTTGCATCTCCAAACACATCACTTTGCTTCGACAATAATTGTGATTATGGCTTTGTTGTGAAGAAACGGCTTCTTTATGAAACTAACAGCCGTAATGTAGCTGAATTAAAGTTGCTGTAAGTGTAGTCGTTGTTTTAGCTTTAACTTCCTGTCCGTCGTGCGTTTCTCTTCGCCTGGTCTGTTTGGTAGTTCAAGCCGTCACATGTTGGGGAATAGTCATTTGTTTTCCTGTTAACACCGGCGCTGGTGATACCCATCCGTCTGTCTTTCAGGAATTTGTGATCTTGCGATTTTAAGAATTCACTTTTAAGCAGTTTACATTTGTTCAGTCCTGCAAGAATTCTGGAAGACAAAGGTCACCAATCACTAAGCACTTCCAGTAATGTCATATTTATTGAAGTTAAGAATAAAAAATGAAATCCTCATGCAATGGCTCGATTGCAGAGCAGAGACAGAGGGATTTAGACAGATCATGAAGTTTATTGAAGTAGGACTGTAAAACATTACAGACATGAAAGGAGTGCTGCTTGTAGTTTGGCAGATAGTGTCTGAGAAAAGACTGTCAGCCTTAACATCGTTCTGTTTTCAATCTTGCCTTGATAAACTATCACATCTGTGTGCAAAGCATCTGTGAAACTTGTCAAAATATCCTCTAATTCCTGAAAAAGAAGACACTCGAAGAAAAGGAACATTTTGGGCGATTAAATTAATTTGCTGCTCACCCCCTCAATTTCCTCTTCCTGTTTCCCTTTTATAGCTCACTAATCTCTTCCCTGCCCGGGCCTCCGTGTGTCAGTTGAGGAAAGGAAATGAGTGATTAGGTATTTTCCTCCTGGGGGCAAGAGAAACTCCTGTAGAAATGTGGCACGCTGGTGGTTTATTTGCTCTGCTAATGCCAGGCCGGTGAGGAATGCAGCAGGGAAAAAAATCCCCCCCCCCCTTTTAGATGCACAGTGGAAAATATGACGAACAGCTCTGCTCCATAAATTCAGGTGTCAGACTGCCCGTGGCCAAATACAACCCAGTAAACGTTGAAGCTAACTAGCGCTTAGTGTCGTCACCTGTGATTTCAGCACTCCGATGTTAATCAGAAGTAACCTGTTCGCTGCTTGGTGTCTTATTCAGTTAACTCTTCAAATAGATTTCATCAAGGCTTTGATTCAACTGAAGTCTGCACTTCTCCCTCTGATTTCTTTATCTGTTTCCTCGAGCTAGGCTGCACCCATCCTGCCATCCTGACCCAACCTTCATTGTGGTTGTTTTGCGGTGATTCTCCTGTTTCCCAAGAACTGCACGTCTTACTGCGCAATTAAACCGACAGTTTCTCTTTGTCTTCACTGTTTGTGTGTGTGTTTCTGTGTACCAGTATACATGGGTAAATGTATATCTTGTTCTGATTTCCCGCTCGTGTGTGTTTGTGCATGGCTTGGTTCCACCGCTGCTCTGTTGTTCGTCTCATTAACGGCTTTTCTCCTCTCTCCTTTTTTGCCATGCTTCAGCCTAGTGACCTGCGCAAGCATCGCAGGAAGGTAAACTAGAGACCTGCTTTCCTGGGCTCTGTCATCTACCTGTATATTACCCTCATATTATCCCCCCCCAAGTGAAATCCACAATGTATACACTCTTTTACTGAACATACAAAGTTGCTGCAGTCAGATCTTCAGAGATTCTTGTTGTCTTTGAGGGGCTTTGCTTTCCCACCAACACAGTGTCGTACAGAAGTCATTCTGTTATGTTATTCTAGCGCTAAAATGATTAATAGAGTGATTGCTCAGGTCATTGAAAAACATCGGTCTGCAACAATTTTGATGGCTATAAAAAAATAAGCAACTCATTTGCTAGGTTAACAACTAAAATGTAAAGATTTGCAGCTTTTTAGTCTTACATCTTAGTAAATTGAAAATATCTGTGTTTTGAACTGCTGGGCAGACAAAACAAACATGCGTAATTGACAATTTAAATAATTTTTCACCATTTTCTGACAGTTCATAGATCAAACTATTATCAGTGAATCCATAACATAACATAGCAGATTTATAGATACTGAAAATAAAAAATGTATGACAGGAAATCATTACTGAGGAAGTGACTAAAGGTGTATGATGATTAACACTTCAAAACACTGAGGTTGTTTCACCCAACAAGTTAAAGCAGTACGACCAGTTATAACTCGACGTTTTGGCACCGGGTCAGCGTTTTGATCCTTTAATTGGTTTTCACAAATTGTTGTCGTCTGTTGCATCCGTTCCAAAACAAGAAGAGAAGTCAAAATCAACTCTGTACCAAACAAACAAGAACATAATGCCAATGATTAAGGTCTAGAGTGTTATTGTGAGACATATAACCTGGCTTAGAGGTCTTTTCCTGGTCAGTCCTGATTCTTTGCACCTTATAACTAATACTTTTGCTTTGCTACGATGTTTGTTTCTTTGCTTGCAGAAATTCTGAGAATTAATTCTTCTAGTTTTGGAGAACAGTGTTTCTGTGTCTTTTTGTCAATAGCAAAGCAACAATACAGCTGCACTTGTTAGACAGTTCAATATTAACTGTGCACTATATCCTATTGATATGATATCATGATAAAGATAAATCATGATAAAGGGTTTTGTCGTTACCTCATGGTCTGTACAGAGTAAAATCAGGAATGATCCACCTCATTAACATGTAACCCTCCCGCTGCTCTGCAGTCTGCTCAGGATGACAAGGCCACTATCCGATGTGAAACGTCACCCCCCACCACTCCACGCTCCATGCGCCTGAACAGGGAGGCAGGGCATGCTGCAAGCCATGAGGACATCAGAGACATTCGAGGGTAAGACCTGCAACACCTGTAAATTTTCCTTTATCGTCATCTTTCTCCTTTTCTACCATTGATGCATGAATCTAATAAGAGAACAGTCTGGATCCAGCATCAGAGGCAGAGCCCTGTTAGTTCCTGTTAAAGCTACTTGGTACATGAAGCCAAAATAGTAGAGTTTGCTCACTAGAGACTTCAGCAGACTTTCCAAATGTTATTGGACCACATGGATCAAAATCTAATCATTTTGTGACACTCAATTTTTTTTTTTCAGTTGCTTCTATTATAATTTAAGCTTATAGGAAAAAATCTTTTTGAGCCCAGTTCACTGCGGGACGTAAATACATGGTTTGGACACTATTACCCCTTTTTGACCAAGGCAGTTCAGGTTCTGGTTCAGAGCCAGTGCCTACTCTGGAACCAGTTCTTTGCATTTCGACAGCCAAAGGACTGGTTCTCAGCCAGGAAAACTGGTTCCAGAGTGGCACCAACAATTTGCTGGTTTGAAACAACGAATCTCTTAAGTCAGGAGGCGTGGGGGTTTATCGTGACCGAGGTCCAACTTGAAAAAGAAAACCAATGCTAGTGTATCATGTTCTGACTCATCCATGGGAGAAAAAACAAAAGATTTTTTTTTTTTGTGAACAACTTTTTTATTGTTTTTAAATGTAAACGAGTACAGCAGTCAGACAACAGGACAGGTACATTGCAATCAAAAATACAGAAAAAGAAAAGTAAGGGATAAAGAAAAAGAAAGAAAAAGAAAAGAAATCTGGCGCTCTTCCTGGGGGCCTTCATTCATATTTTTATTCTCTCTCCATCTTATCACCCTTTGGATCGATAGTCTGGCAGGCCTGCAGGACGGCCAGGGCAGTAACCCCAGCAGCAGTAACAGCAGCCAGGACTCCCTCAACAAAGCAGCTAAGAAGAAGAGCATCAAGTCTTCCATTGGACGTCTCTTTGGGAAGAAGGAGAAGGGCCGACCCAGCATTCCCGGCAAGGACTCCCCCAGCCAAGGTCTGGTTTTATTACACTGCAGCACGTGTTTATGTAAATGTAATGCACGCTGCCAGTATTGCTGTGTTCCTGGCCCTGTCAGACCGCTGAACAAGGTGTTTGTATATGTTCCTAGCTGGCACTCCTGAGGCAGAGAGCTCACCTAAAGATGGGTTAGGAATGGGCACCCTGGGCGGCCCTGCAGAGAAGAACAGGAAGCTGCAGAAGAAGTAAGTGTCCTCTAACATCTTCCCACCCTCTGCTGTTTCCACTTTTTATGTAGACTGAGAAAAAAGTTTAAAGATGATGAGATATCACGGTACTACACAGGATGTCTGATGTGTTAATAAATTAAAAGTCCTTGGCACTCCTGCTGCAGTCCAGGGCTGGCTCACACGCTCACCCCCCGCCATCTGACCCACGCTCCCTCCAGTCAGCTCATCTTCCTTCCATTCCCCACCCAGTTGTTTCCATCGCAGTCATCTCCCACATCTCTTTTATGTTTTCTTTCCTTTATTCTCATTTAATTGCAGACATATTACAAACACCATAAATGTTGCTTTGCTTCCATGTAGCTCTAAAATTAGCATTAGTTCATTCTTTCTCTTTATTGTTTTTGCCAACCTCCCTTTTCTTTATCATCCCCTTCTCATTCCATGTGTAGTCCAAAGACCGGGTAAGTTGGTTCACGTTGCTTTTGCTTTGCCTTATCTTCTTCCCACACTTGGCTTCATGTTGACCTCACCAATAACTCTGAGGACCCTGAACAACTGTCCCTCCAAATGTCTGATGGCTTTTCCGTGCTGCTCTTTACCCTGCTTTCCACAGAGCTTAACTAACAGGAATGTGTGTGTGCTGATATTTAGTGAGTGGCACATTTTCCTCTCGCAGTTTTCCTATTGGAGCATGACGTTATGCACCACAGCTACACAAAAGATGGTTAATGGAAGAATTTAGACTAATAGTGACATTTTGTTGTCCAAGCAGGAAAAAAAATCACATAATATACTTGAGCACAGTCACTGTGTTGCTGTAAATATCAGAATTTTAATTAAAGTTACTTTCTTAATAGAACATATTTGAAGCCTTTTAAAGTGGCAGATTTGCCAAACAGAGGATGGGCTTGTTCTCTATCAGTGATCTGTGGCACACAGCCCCATCAAGTGGACAAATACCACTGCTGTCTTCATGTTATAACATCAGTTAAGACCCGGTAATTGGATCAACTTTGAGAGAACTTAAATCAGACACTACCTTCCAAAATCTCCAGAAACCTGCAGCGATTTTCTGCCAATTGTTCCTTCATTACAAACTGAGAATGTGCATGAGATGGACGTACAGAGTTTCGAAGGTTTTCCTGCTTTAAATACTTCCCTCTATGCATGTTATGACCCCTACAGTTGTAGAGGAATGCATCCATACTAAAGTTATTTCCTCAGTGGACTCTCAAAGCACTGGTTCTGGGAGAAAACTCTACTGACTAATAGTCAGGTCTTCATTCCTGAAGCCCTGGCGGCTGTAACCCCTCAGAGGCTTAACTAAAGAGCCATCTGGTCAAACCTGGACAGTCGAGGCTTGAAAAATACTGAGGATGTTTTTACTCTTCTGGTCTTTAAAGGCCAGTGTTTGATGTGAAGGTTTTCCAGATGAGCATGTCTCTGTTTGAGTCTTCCTGGTTTTCAGTTTCTTTGTTTTCTCTCAAACTCCTGCTCTCTGTTTGGAGTGTGCATGTTGGTTGATGTCTTTGGGTTTGTGTATGTGTGTGTTCCAACGGTGAATTGGATGGATTGCATATTGGGAGTTACGACGGGCTCTGTGGGTTTGAGCTTGCTAGATGTGGGGCTATTAGGGGTGTCACGATTCTCCAAAACCACAATTCGATTTGACGTTCTACTTAAACTTTTTTTTTTTTCCAGCACTGATGGCTATGCCAAAGTTATACTTTTGCATCTGGATTTGTAAAGATCAACAGATCATTGGTTTTATGCCCTGACGACAGAAATTCTGTTTGTTTTACGGAGTTCAGTTTCTTAGATCTGTGCAGAGTTGACCCTCTTTCAAACCAAATCAAGAATGAATCTTTGCTGTAAACAGCAACAGCATGATTTTAACCCTGATCTGCAAAAAGACGCCAGGATAGACACGTTTAGATAATATTAACCCAAAATACAGATTCCAGAGTTCAACAAAAAATACCAGCCTTCAGTGATTGAACAATAAACAACAAAGATAGAAATTCAGTTTGTTCAGTTTCTCAAATCTGTCCCAAGTAAACCCTCTTCCCAAACAAATCAACAAAGGATCTCTGATAAAGAAAATAAACCCAACATCTTCGACGCTGTCAGGGTTTTCTCTGGTACTGGTCAGTTGATCGTCTTCATGCACACAGGATACGTGTCTGGAAGTGCAGCTGTAAGCTAACGCTAAGCTAGCTGTGTTGTCTTTGAAGTTTTGTGTTCTTTCTACCCTTCAGTCGCTCTCAAGTAGGCGGAGGTGGAGAGAAATAAGATTACTGGAAAAATTTGATTTTAATGATCAAAATTAAAAGCTCATTTTGAATGAATTTCAATTTAGAATCGAAATCGTGAACCCCTAGTGGCTGTGCAAGTGTGTGTGTTTTGGCCAGTGAACTTTTATTGTATATGTGCTTTAATATATATTTTGTGTGTCAGGCATGAATTACTGGAGGAGGCTCGCATGCAGGGCCTGCCATTTGCCCAGTGGGACGGACCGACTGTTGTGGTTTGGCTGGAGGTATGGCGCACACACAGATGACCTGAAAACCATTTAAACCAGTAACTTGTCTGTAAGCATTTATCCAGGTTCACTAATGTCTCTGACCTGCCCCCCTGTTGTCAGCTGTGGGTGGGCATGCCAGCCTGGTACGTGGCTGCCTGCCGTGCCAACGTGAAGAGTGGAGCCATCATGTCAGCGCTGTCAGACACTGAGATCCAGAGGGAGATCGGTATCAGCAACCCGTTACATCGCCTGAAGCTTCGCCTGGCCATCCAGGAGATCATGTCTCTGACCAGCCCATCTGCCCCGCCGACCTCGAGAACGGTAACTGTGCAGGAGCTGTTTGAGACACACTCCCTCTTAGCTCTCTGTCTACACAATCCTGTCATCTGATTGGGCATGACACTTTATTGCATTAACATTTTAACTACTTTAACCTGCACTAACAATGGGATTGAACTCGTTTTGATTTTAGCTGAATTCTTCTAACAATAAATAAACAAACTTTTCTTGACCTTCTCTCCATCCTGCTCTCTTTCTGTCCTTCATCGCTCTTCTCTCTTCACACACTTCTCTCACTTGTGATTGGGGGGTGTCACATGATCAGACCACAGGAAACGTTTGGGTCACACATGAAGAAATGGAAACTTTGGCAGCCACACCTCCCACGGTTAGTCTACCCTGATTGGCTGGACGCTGGTGGCTTCTCGCTTCTGTGGTGACTGTAGAGGCTCGTTCCAAGTTGCCTTCACAGCCACCAAACCTCATTCATTGCATGCTTATTATTTGACACGTCAGTGTGGTTTATCAGTCCATTATTAATCTGGCTGCATGGACTCTCAGCAGGCAACTTGGAACAAGATCTTATTCTGTCGTGTAGTTTGTATTTTACTTTCCTTCTTGTTGGCTTTAGTAGTTTTGTCGTCTCCTCTTTAAGACCTTATAAACTGTGTGTGTGTTTCTGCTTTTATATTAGTTAGTTTTTAGTGTTTGTATGTGTGTTTGTGTTGGTCATTTATAGTTGCTTAGAGAAAACACCTGCTGCTAAGTTTATTGCAGTTTCTATGTTTTTATATTTGAATAAGATAAGTTATAATTTTGAGCCAGAACAAGGTGTCTAAATACCAGAAGAACACTGAAAATATGCACGAAGGACTCCCTCCAGCTCTCACCTTTAACCCTTATTAATTTATTCATTTTAATTTATTTTTTAATAAACTGTGTCTGTAACACTGCAATTTATTAGGGTTGGACAATATGATTATATGAAACAAGACAATAAGAATTTGTCAGATACCATTTATACCGAGGTCTTCATATCTGTTATATTACACCACTGTGTGCAAACAAGTGCCTCATTCCACTGCATGGTGCGGTTTTCCATTGACAAAAGTTGCGGACAGTACCTGGTTCTTGGTCCAAGCAAGCTAAACCGATACTAAATGATGGAGTGAAACTGCAGACCGCTGATTGGTGGGAGATGTTCGTCACCAGGATGACACGGACATCCTCACTTAACTCCACATAACGTCTGACCGAAATCTCTATGTAGCGCCACGCCAGCGATAGATGTGGCCAGATGTTTTCAGGCTGTCCATTCTTGTGATTGCAGTATCTCAAGAATGTATTGTGGGAATTTCTTCAAATTTGGCACAAATGTCCACTGAAGGAGGAACCGGTTAGAATTTGAGGTCACTGTAACCTCACAATGGACATTTTTGGCAATATGACATTTTATATCCATGAGGTCAAAGGTCATCTTCGCTGTTACATCATTATGTAAAACAAAATGCTCAGGCCATTATTCAATACCAAAGCTCAGGAACAGAGACCTGACTGGTAATTCCAGTTTTATTCACTTGACGCAGATTAAAAAAAAGGCAGCCCACTAAACCACACTGTGGTTCAGACGTTTCTCTGTTCAGTTGCTGATGAAAGGATCTGAAAAAGAAAGGATATCCGCTGATGTTTCTATGTGTTACGTCGTGTTTAAGTTACACCTGGTGCTGCTATGACGTTCAGCCAAGAATCCCACCTACACCGAGGGGGAACCAGCAGCTGGAGAAAACAAAATCAAAAAAAGTACCTGGCACCAAACGTGCGTTGAGCCAAGCCGTACCGTGCAGTGGGAACACGGCAACATCTGCTGCTTTATTACAATATCAGATTTTTAAATTAATGTTTGTCTGGTGTTAAATTGACTAGATTTGCATAAAACACACACACTATATTGATATGGATGAATACAATTACATAATCAAATAATAACCCATAATAGAGGATTTATCTATCGCCCACTGCGCCAATTTCTCGTTGGTCCACATTTTTATTTCCTGTTCGACGCCTTTCCTTTAATTTGTCTGTCTTGTTATTTTAGTTTGAATGATATTTTCCACATGAAGCTGCTCTAACCCGGCACTGCTGCCTCACTAACCCCTCGCCTTTCTGTTCTTCTCACCATGCTCACTCTAACCATGCTAACACCAGGAGGATGACGAGGGCAGCTGGGCCCAGGTTTGCACACGTTCCCCCCAAAAACTCACCTTTGCTCACCTTCTAGATTCTACTATCTTTAAGTCTGTGTTTTTTACTTTTTAACTCATAGAGGAGATGTCACAGTTTTCCCTTTATGTTTAATTCCAATCACTTTTCACTGAGGGTGCGTTCACAACAAGCATGTTTGGAATGATCCATTCAAATTGTGCAGTTTTACCCCTTTAGTTTGGTTCGTTTATACAGTCGAACTACTTAAAGATTCTCACTATCAGCCAATCAATCAATCAATCAAAATGTATTTATAAAGCACATTTAAAAACAACAACAGCTGACCAAAGTGCTGTACTAAAATACTCAAAACTGTGGGTGTGTTTGTTAGTAGTTAGAGCATCGTACAAACCAGCTGCAGGAAACAACCCCAGAACAAGATGTTTTATGTTGTTCAACACACAGCCAGTTGAGGTGAAGTACAAGAAAGAAGGGTTAATAATGCAAATGAAACAAGAGCTGCATAAATGATGAAGTCAAGCCTTTCTGCTGTTGTTTAAACCCTATAAAATACACTTTTTAAGGAATGGACAGAGACAAGTTAAAAACCAGAGCGGATGGTTATTTTTTATGTTATTTTTATAAAATAACATAAAATGACAGGCTGCAAACACAGCACATGAATTATCTTTTAACCATAATTCTGTTTTCTTTGCTTGTTATTATAATAATGTATTGTGGTGTGCAGTTCATAACCCCGGCGCTGGACTTTTTAGTCAGCGACTCATTGGCTCCATCTAGTGGTTGTCCAGCTGAAGTGCAGGGATGAATTTTTCAGAAGGAAACCTGTGGTGACTTTCTCATCACAGGTTTTGTCACTTGTGGTTTCTGTGCAGCAAGTCTGGTTTCCTGTGTTAAAACCCCAGATAGTGTTGGAAGATACTCAGACAATACACACACACATGTAGCTCACACAGTGAAAGCTTTCCTGAACATTTTGATTAATCAAATAAACGTTAACTTACATTGTACTCTCACTAGAATGGCTTTTAATAAATTGTGTCTGATCATTCACCTGTTAAATTAAGATTAATATCATAGTTCCAGTTATCGAATCCTGTCAGTGATTCATAAATGATTCTGGGTGAATAAGATTCTCATTGGTTCCATAAATTATTATTATTCTAATAAAGCACTGGTACCCGACAGAATACTTATTTCTATGTACTGTATTTACTGTAATATTTATATTATATTAATAGTTGATGATAGAACTACATATAGATTATATAAATTGTTTATATAAACATTATAGATTAATAATATTTAGAGTCTGTCTGCCTTTAAAAAACTTGAATCAATGGTCGTATTAGGACTGAAAGATTCCTCCAGGTCAGTGTGTGAGGCTGATGTAAGGTTATATTTTTACTTGCCATGAAAAAGAGAAGTTAGTAAGAAGTTTAACTGTATTTATCACAAAACAAATATTTCAAGCTCCTGTAAGAAAAAATCGTGGCACTTTAAAATTTAAAATTTAAATGTCCATATTTTCAGCACTCACAAACACTTGCTGAGCCGTCTCTTCTCTGACCGTAGACTCTCGCGTATGGAGACATGAACCACGAGTGGATTGGTAACGAGTGGTTACCCAGTCTGGGTTTACCGCAGTACCGCTCCTACTTCATGGAGTCCCTGGTGGACGCCCGCATGCTTGACCACCTCACCAAGAAGGACCTCAGAGGACAGCTCAAAATGGTGGATAGCTTCCACAGGTAAAACAACACGATCCAAGTATAACTATGGTTTTAAACTGTTAAACATGAGATGGGGCTATAGTGTTTCATTGGGAGGCACTTATACAGAAGAAAGAATGTTCATCAATTTATACAAGTAGATTTGCCAAGATAACAAATTAATGGGGATCCAATTAAATAATTGTCTTTTTGTGTGTGCAACAGAAACAGTTTTCAGTGTGGAGTGATGAGTCTGAGGCGGCTCAACTATGACAGGAAGGAGCTGGAGAGGAGACGGGAAGAGTCTCAGATGGAGCTTCAAGGTAACAAACATCCTGTGGATTTGTGACCAAAACTATAAATTCTGCAGATTCAGTAACACAGGACCATCCACATCCATATTTTATATGTTTAAATGAAACTGTAAGACACAATGTCACACGTCACATGTCTTTCAGAAGTGTTGGTGTGGAGTAACGAGCGTGTGATCAGCTGGGTTCAGGCCATCGGGCTGAAAGAGTACAGTGGCAACCTTTATGAGAGCGGAGTCCACGGAGCGCTGATGGCCCTCGACGAAACCTTCGATCACAACGCTCTCGCCCTGCTGCTGCAGATCCCCACACAGAACACACAGGTACACACAGCTCGTCAGCCGTTTCACCAACTTGCTGCACTTTTTAACATCATCTGATGTGTCCATTGAAAGTCAAAGAGATGCTGTGATTATTTCATGTAAAGAGGTTAGAATTCAGTAATATTCTGAGCCTGTCCTTCTTTCTTTCCAGGCCAGAGCAACACTTGAGCGTGAATACAACAGTCTGCTGGCCATTGGCACAGACAGGAGAATGGAAGAGGTGACATACACACACATAACACACTTATCACCACACAACTGATTGAGGAATTATATGTGAAACCAACTTCCTCCCCACCCTCCTCCTCCTCCTTCAGGATGACGATAAGAACTTCCGCCGGGCTCCCTCATGGAGGAAGAAGTTCAGGCCCAAAGACATGAGGGGGATGTCGTTGGGTGCGTCAGACACCCTGCCTGCCAACTTCCGAGTGACCAGCAGCAGCGCGTCGTCTCCCTCCACGCAGCCAAAGAGGAGCCCGATGGAGGGTAAGCTGAGGAATGAGTGCACGTGAATGTGTTGGTGTGTGTGTGATATCTCTGTCATTGCTGCTACTTACTCCAGTAATACTTCTCTGACGGGTCCTAAAGAGCCCAGACTCCTCGTGAACTCTTAATTCTTCTTGAATGGCTTTGCTGCTCGTTTATTCTGCTGTGACTAATGGCACGTCTCTGCATGTGATTCTACCAACATGGAAACACAGGAAGTCAGTCTATACAGAGGCTGGACACTGCCACAGTCAGGACCTACTCTTGTTAACACACAACGGTAAGATCACACACATCACCTGTAACTTCAGAGCATTCAGTACGGCTGATACCTGACTGCACTCTGCTCCTCTCTCTCCAAGCAGAAAGCAGCTGTCTTGTTTTTTCGGCTTTAATAACGCACGATCTACGCCTCTCCTCTTCTTCTTCTTCCTCTTCTGTCCTGCTTCCCCTCTCGTGCCCGCTCATCTCTCTCTTCCCCTTCTCAGTTTATCCTCATTATTTCTATAGGTAACCGCTGGTCAGAGGATGAAGGGGAATTCCCTGCATTCAAGACCCGGATGATGAATTGAAATGACTTGCAAGGACACTAAAAAGATGTTTTGTTTTTTGTCGTCATCACAGAGAGAGACCTTACTCACCGATCTCAGTATCCCTAGAGGAAACTTTCTAGATTTATCTACATTTGTTATTATATTTATGTAAACCAATGGGACATTTTAATTGATTTTAGAATTTCTATGTAATCCCTTTTGCCTCTATCCCCTTAATCAACCTTCTTTTTTAAAAAGAAACATTTCTCCACTGTGCCCGTATTAAGCTCAGCTCTCAGATGTATGTAACTGAATGTTTCAGCTGTCTGGAGTTTGTATATTTCTACCAACAGACATTTTATCTAATCTTTTTTATAATCCTGATTCTATTGACCAGATGTATGTTTTTTTTCCCCTCTTCTCTTTGATTTGAATTCTAATCATTGAATTTATGCTTAAGTGACTTTCATATGTGATATAACTTAATTCATATCCTTTGCCCTTTTTAACTGTTGTAATTTTTGTAGCTTATTACCTGTGATTTTGTGTAAATGCAGCTCTTAGGTCTACGGATGTGTGAATATCAGACAAAATTGCTGGAGTTGTCAGACTGTTTCACAAACTGCTCAACACTGTGAGTCATCCATCGCCGTTAAAATAACTGCTGGCAAGCCAGGTGATGGTGACGACACATATCATGTGAAACACACAGTATATTTTCCTTTTCTCTCTCTTTTCTCTTCTTTTTCTTTCATATCTGCGATACCAAAATGAAACTCTTGAATTTAAGAATTTAAGCCATATAACCGTAGCGAAAACGTAACAGAGGGCTTCTTTCGGATGCAAGTGAAAACAGAATTCGAGGTTTCTCTCTTGTTGACCTTGCATGCAGAAACTTCTCCACTTATCCCCACCCGACCACACCCCAACAGCTCGACACCCTTTAACGAAAACAAACCTCCCTCACCTCTGGAGGAACACACAGGCTCACCTGTACAGGAGGACTTGAAACATACAGACGAGTCGAACGTGTGGAAACTCCTTCGATGGACCAACTTCACTGAGGCCTCAGTCGATCCCCGCTGTGACTCGATACCCCTCAAGGCGGTGCGATCCCCCCACAGCCCTTTTTTAAAAACACTTTGTACGAAGATTTCATATCAAGCCTTATTGTTTCTTAACTCCTCTCTGTCGTCTGTTCTTATTTATTGTTACTCATCCACGTTGTGTTTCGTCAGTTACTCTTTCATAGTTTGCTCCTATGAATGTAGCAACGCTCCTCACGTCTGAGTTTGTCCCGTCTACGCTCCCAACACAGGTTCCACCATTAATGAATGAGAAGGAACCGAAGAGTTTTCTTTCACCCTTCATGTAGCTGAAGATTAAAGTAGAAACGCTTCTTTTTTCTGTTTGTGATTTAGTCATTTATGCACAAATCATGTTGCTGTTGTTTTATTCCTGCTCTTCCCATTGAATCTTCTGATCTTGTAACAATGATGTACAGTCTGAGTACTTATAAACTATTTTTATCACAATATTATTTATTGCTTACTTTCAATAAAATACTGAAACTTATTTTCCACTGCAGATAAAACAGACTTAAAGCTTTTCTTTTCAACAATCTCTCGCCATTTCCTGGTTCTGTCTTTGGTTTCTTGACACTCACAAAAAGTGGAGTAAAGACTATGTTGTGTCGATCACATGCTCGTCATGTGCACATCTAAAATGTGTCATTAATCGTCTGCCTCAGGGATTATTTCTTTAGGTAACCGCTGGTCAGAAGATGAAGGAATTCCCTGCATTCAAGATCAGGATGTTAAACTGAAATGACTTGCAAGGACACAAAAGATGTGAAAGAGAAAAACCTTACTCACCGATCTCAGGATCCCCTGAGGAAACTTTCTGTTTTCCACTTCCAGTTTTAGGCAGTGCTGCAGCGATGAGTCAGCACCGTTCAAAAGGTCAAGAAACACTTTATTTTACGGGCTGTAACTTCCCAGAAGTTTTGTGGAAAAAAAAACAATGTACTTTGATTCTAACTTTAGAGGAAAATTGAGGCATTGTCAAACAAATTATTCCTTGTTATTTGCTACTTTAACCAGACAGTGTTTAGGTGCTGCAGAGTAGGTCAGCTGAACAAAAACAAATATAAAATGAAAAAGGTGAATTTTTGAAAATATTTGTTTAAGGATTGTTTTTATAATTAAAAGTTGTGTAATTGGCAACATAATCCATCTTTCAACAGCTGCAACTGAGGATGTGACAGTAAAAAACAACTAATTTGTCTAATTCATCAGATTTTATTTTCTACTTGTCTGTTTCCTGACAAATTCAGAGCAGATGGAGAAAATGCTGAACACAATATTCTAGTTTTATCAGTTAATGATGTTGGCATAGGCAGAAATCACGGGGGGACAGGGTCCAGAAAAAAAAAGATTTGTCCTCCTCAATAACCTTTATCAGCGAAAAAAAATAATTTAAAAGTAAAAAAGTATATAATGATGATGATGACGATGCATTGAAAACATTTTTTGCTAATTAAAGATGCAAAAACAATTATGTTTTTAAGTTTCTAAAGATTGGTTCCCACCCTCCGTGTGCCGCTCAGTGGTTTGGTCCACTGCCAATCAACCTGCACCTCACACACCTGTCTGTGGAGCCTCTGGGCCTGGTGGTGCTGGTGGTGCTGTGGACCATAGTAAGTAATACTTTTTTAAAGAAAGGTTTTGTTTGTTTCTTGTCAAAGTTTCAGGTTTAAGCACAGAAACACATTTGGTTTGGTCAGAAAAACAGTGTGCTGTTTTAGTCACCACAAACACTGCAGATGTCCTGAGGTGTCTCTAAAACACCTGGTTTAGTCTCCAGAAAATGTCCCAGGTTGTCTCTGAAGTATTCAGGGGCGTCACGTTTACAAATGTTGAAACACATGCAGAAAATGTAACTGCTAACATGTGCTCCTGGCAACATTTGGCATTTGTATTTACTTCTACTTGAACAGAACAAAACATGCACAGTTACAGCTGCGTTTTGTTCTGCCTGTTACCTCACAGCTGTGTCCAAACCAAAATACTGGTACTTTTAACACGCAGGTGGAAACCTGAGGTTATTTATCTTTCACTACACAGTAAAGTTTAATTGTAGGCATGGTCATCAGTGTTTCCTCTATATACTTTTAGTATAACAGTACTTTTGGTGTCTCCTTCAGGAATCACTCTTGAGAATGTTTTCTGTTCCCCCCATAAATCAATAACTCTGGATCAATCGGATACTGGATCAGACGTAAACAGGCTTTCTTTTCACCTCAAGTTTCTTAAAGTGGTGACAGAAAAACATTCCTGAGTCGTATAAACACACAAACGGACTCAGTCCTAACAAGATTAACGAAACTGTATTTTTATTGAAGCTTTGTTTAATATTTGCAGAAAGTATTCAGTCAGTGTTTGTTTTTACAGTCTGTCACAACTGTGTGTGAGCTGAAACCATTTAGATTCAAGGATAAAACCTTTTGAGAACGAGGCTTTTTCTGTTGTGGTATAATTTTAAGAAAAAAATAAATATGGAAGCCCAAATAAAACTTTAGCCTTGATTTTACAAAATAAATAAATACATTTATGACATAAAAAGTCATAATTATCAGATACATTTTGTTATTGTTATCTCATAATTTTGATTTATCTCATAATTCGATTTTTTCATAATAGTGAATTATGTCTATCTGAAATGTTTGACTTTATGTCTCATAATTATGACTTTTTTCTCAGTTTTTGCGACTGTCTCATAATGATTTTTTTGCAATATTTAGATTTTTTTGTTTAATTGTGATTTTTATCTCATTTAGATTTTTAATCTCATAGACTTTTTGTCTCATAATTTCTATTTTTATCTCATAATTACATTAAATTAAATCATTTTTCACTATTTCAATCTCAATTTTTGCGACTTTATGTCTCAATATTGACTTTTTCTTGATATTTAGATTTCTTTTCTTTCTTTCATTGTGACTTTTAGGTCATAATTTAGATTTTTTTTAAATGTCATTATGACTATCATAATTTTGCTTTTTTTCATCTCATATTTGACTTTTTATTTAAATTTTTGCAACTTTATGTCTCATATTTATGACTATCTCACAATTTAATTTTTTAAATCTCATTATTGACTTTTTGTCTCTATACTATATTACATTTTACATTAAATTAAATCATTTTCACTATTTCAATCTAGATTTTTGCGACTTTTTCCTCATAATTTAGATTTTTCGTCTCATAATTATGACTTTGTATCTCATAGTTTCTATTTGTATCTTATAATTTAAAGACATTTTAAACTAAATCATTATTATTATTTTATTTATTTATTTATTTATTTTTAAACTAAATCATTATTATTATTATTATTTTATTTATTTATTTATTTATTTATTTTTTAACTAAATCATTATTATTATTAATATTATTATTATTTATTTTTTAACTAAATCATTATTATTATTAATATTATTATTATTTATTTTTTAACTAATCAATATTGTTTACGTGCCCCGCCCACCTGTGACGTCAGCGCTGGCGGAGGACGGGACGCTGGGAGAGCCGGAAGCGGAGCCGCGGAGGGAGCGAGAGCCCAGCAGAGACCCAGCAGAGCCCAGCAGAGACCCAGCAGAGCCCAGCAGAGACCCAGCAGAGCCCAGCGAGCCGCTTCTCCATCCGAGCTGGAGCTGTGAACGGGCTGCATCCACCAGGTTGGACCGGAGAATCGACGTCGAGCCTGCGGTCGGAGCTGTGTTCGCGGTCGGACGGTGAGTGTGAACTGGACTATTTCAGGAAAATGTCTACCTGTGTCGCCGAGCGCGCGCTGAGTCAGTTAATCAGCCCGGCAGGCACGTTAGCTTTAGCATGCTAGCTAACTGGAAAACTGGAACAGGAAATGCCAGAGCCAGGCACGCACACACACACACACACACACACACAGAGCCAGGCACGCACACACACACACACACACACACACACACACACACACACACACACACTGTTCTGATTCTGGAGCTGGAATAAGCGCGGTACCGCTCCTCATCTCTCAGCTTTAAACCCCGATGTGTCGACAGATCCGGTTCCGAGGTGTTCATCCCGTCTCCACAGCCCGTCTGCGGGCGAGGAAAGACGGGTTCAACCGTCTAATTAACTGCGTTTCACCTCCGGACATGATCCCCTTTAATTCTGTGACCCGACCCACTTTGATTGGAGCGAACTGACCGACATTAACGTTAGCTGGGGTGACGTCAGACGGGCTAACTTCACGGAAATCACGCTAACGCGTCGGGATAACTTGGCTCTGCTAGCTGCTCCCCGTGGTTCCGACTCATTAGCACCGACGAACCGAAGCTTTCCTCCCCAGAAACACTTGAAGTGTGAGTGTGTGGATGTGAGCAGCAGATGGGTGTGGTTGTGTTGCAGGAGACACCTCGGTCGTGTAACCAACACGCTGAAAGTTTGGACCGGTCCGGCTGCTTCCGGGTCTGAGGAGCCTCCTGTTGTTCCTGCTGAGGTGAACGGAGCCACGTCTGCTGCCCCCTCTGATCCAACACAGATGGGGACTGACCACACAGCGCTGAGTCAGGAATCAAGATTAGCACAGGACGCTTTTGTTCCAGTCAGAGGGCAGATCACCGGAGATCACCCAGAACCAGAACCAGCCAGACAATAAACACCATTTAGCTGTGCCGCATCTCTGATCCAGTACATTGGACTGTCACACATATATTTGAATATAAAGTTGAACCACATTTGGAGGATCAGTGTATATTGACATTGAAATCTTTTACCTTCCGATGTTGGTTTCAGGCCCAAAGATCCAGAATCTGTTGGGTTCTGCAGGTTGGTGTACTTGAGCGTGCAAGCAGGATTTGGTGTATGTGAGCTGGCAGAGACTCCGCATGTTGTGCTAAGATAGTTTATTAAGGAGAGTTTTCAAGTTTATATTAATACACTACACTTCTAAAAAGTAGTTGTACTGCTTTTTTTTTAAGATGAGTAGATTTTTGAGTCTCATTCCCAACGAGTCAAAAACTGACTGTGGGACGGTGGCCGACCCGTCCTACAATCCCAAAGCATCGTTATCTGATGAGTTGGGAGTGGGACTCAAAAATCAGCTTTTCTTACAAATGGCACCTTTAAATGAAAAGTTTCACGTTATCTGTGGGGACCAAACATATTCACAAACTTAAAATTCAGATATGTCGCAGGATAAACAATCAAGTGAAATAACAAAATATCCCAAACTAATTTTGAGTGTATTTGAACTGCAACGTTTAATTGATTAGTGGTCAACTCTTAAATGAATTACCAGACATGTGACTCAAGTCATCGAGCAGGTAATCTTTTCTTGTGCAAGTCAAGTCGAGTCTTTAATTAAGGCAAGTTCCCCTCCCGGGATGCTTCGGTCTCACCTCAAGGTCAATCTATGTAACCTGTTAAAAAAAATAAGACAATGAATTAAATTTGTATTCCAAATTAATGTAATCAATCAATAAACAAACAGCTTCATAAAAGCTCACTTATTTCTTAATTTCTTCTCATGCAAAAACAAATATTCATTCACTCCACACCACTTTTAAGCTGTGAAACCCTGACAGACTAAACAACTATCTGAAAACACAAAATGGACCCAGACAAGTCATTCACGTCATCATGTCTTAAGTTAAGTCAAGTCACAAGTCTTTGACTTCCAAGTTGAGTCTCATTGAGTGAAAACTCTCTGATTCCCCTTAATGTGAATATTTTCTGGTTTCTGTCCTCCTCTGTGACAGTAAACTGAATATCTTTGGGTTGTGGACAAAACAAGACATTTGAAGACGACATGTTGGGCTTTGGTGAACATTTTTTACCATTTTCTGACATTTTATTGGCCGAACAGCTAATCGGGAAAAGTTTTGACCGATTAATCAACAATGAAAATAACCGTTAGTTGCAGCTCTATACCCTACCCACATGCCCTCATATCTTTTGAGGTGTTGGTTACTGTAAACAGTAATGGTTTGTCTTTTGCCAGTTTACATCATCACAACTCTACATGTGATTATTGTTTAACATATTTGGGACACAAACTGCAGTAAATATTAAAACATTAAAACATACGGTCCACTGACGAAACTGGTCTTGTAGCTTTCGACTGTTTTCCCTGTTTAGATTTGAAGAGATCTAAATTTATCCTGAAGAACTGAATCTGATCTCTCTGCCTGTTTAAATTCTGTTTGTCTCAAGTTCACTTTCTTTGTTTTTCAGTGTGAGTTGCTCTAAACATGTGGAAGGCAGCAGCAGGACAGTCAGTCAATGTGGCTGTAAATGACGAGGCAGACGACTGGGAGACTGACCCAGACTTCGAGGTACGTTTCACTCGTCTGTTTCCCTTTTAGTTCTCCTCGCTCCACTTCTAAAGTTCAGCTCCATCCTTCATTCTCCTCATCGCCATTTTCTTGCTCTTGCCATTTTTTTTCTAGAATGACGTATCGGAGAAGGAGCAGCGCTGGGGGGCCAAGACGGTGTCGGGCTCCGGACATCAGGAGCACATAGAGTGAGGAAGCGAATCATTTTTCATTTGGTATTAAGTTCGACGTAGAAAGCACTAAAATGTGTGACCTGACTCTGTCCTCCCTCGGCACAGTATCCACCGGCTGCGTGAGACGGTGTCGACGGAGCACACCAGCCTGAAGCAGAAGGAGTTGGAGACCATGCCCAAAGCCTCGCATGGATACGGAGGAAAATTTGGAGTTCAGCAGGACCGCATGGACAAGGTAAGAGAGATGAATGTCCCTGTGAAGACCTCTAAGTGGTCCTCACAGGGAGATTATTTTGGCAAGTGATATTTCCAATGTACAAAATAAACTTTCAAACTTGTTTTTTGTGTATCATATCTAAGGATGCACTGAGCTGTTGGTGAATGACGGTATCAACCTTTATTCTCATTGTTGACCGATGTCGGCAGATGAGATTTCAATCACTGATGTTTATCTGTTGTATTACAACAATTGTGCAGGAACATGAGCTCGTGACATCTCTGCCGTCAGTTTGTAAGGCTGTAAGTCCTTAATTTTCTTGTCATTGGTTATTTAGCTGGATAAAAAGGCATTCAAAGCAGTTTATTTCCAAAAAAGGATATTTGTTGTGTAAAATCAGGTTATATTAAAGGTTGCTTCATGAATTTGTTTGACTGAATTTGTGCTCTTTCCAACGAATCTGCTGATTTTTGCACACTTTTCAGCGGTGATCCAGAATGAATATCTACATGTTAAAGTGAAATACAACAGTCATTTCAGATAACAAACATTGTTTTTGACATTTAAAAAACCTAAAGTTATCTCAAGCAGGTCAAAATACATATTTTATTTCAGCAGTAAATCCAGTTTTTTGACATATCGTCACACTGCACCACAATCTTTGATCTTAACGCTGACTGTATGACACATGACTGTCCCACACATGCACATGAGGGTGGAGATGTGTTAATGATCTGAGGCTGAAGAGCAGCGACTGTACTTGTTTAAAATCTGGGAAAATGTGTGGAGTTCTGCGGCTGTAGTTTCTGTGTGGTCCTGGTGATGCTGAATGACTTAAACAGTTCTGTTATTTTATTTTAATGAAGATTTCTTGGTTTACCTGGCAACAGTATGAGTTATAAATAACAAAAAGGATTGCAGCCCTGAAACGGGAACATCCCAAAATCATTAAATTCGTTCCACCTTTGAAGAAGGACCTTGTCAGCCTGAGGTCTTTGAACGCAGCAGTTACTGTAAACTGCCTGTTGATCTAATATAAGTTTGTGTGTTTTAGAAAGTGAGACCTGAAAGCAGCAAAATCTATGTGCCCAACAAAACCGGTTTGTCAACAAGCCCGAGCTTGATAATGAAGTATTTCATCATATTCTGATGTCCTTATCCAACAGGAAATCATTTTGTCTGGTCTCTCAAGAGGTGATCATCATCATCATCATCATCATTATCACCCTCAGTGTAGTGTAACATTATGTGTCAGACATTTATCCCAGATTAGGTTGTATTAGGTTGTAGTGCTCATTGTTGACTGTTATTTGATCTCTGGATCAATAATGGATGCTTTCCTCTAATGTAATGTACCTTCTGTTCACTTTATTGTGAATATCTTGCCTGTGCACAGCTGCACTATGGCACAGTGAGTTCTCTATAGCTGATACGTGGACGGATAGATTAAATCTTATCCTGCTGTTGTGTTTTTTCACCACTTTTCTTTGAGGTGTGAAACCAGTTTCCTGCAGCTGTAGCTAAATATAAACCAGCTTGTTAGATCCGGTTTGTATTTCTTAAACATCTCCCATTTTGTAGCTTTTCATTTTTTCAAAGAGGGTTAGAACATTTTCACAAACCTAAATCACCTGCGAGTCCTTTGAGCCTTTTCAGCAGGTTCTCTAATGTTCCTCTCAGTGTGTGTGTGTGTGTGTGCATGTGTGTGCGTGAACAGGCTGAGTCAGTTGTGACCGTTTCACACTCGATAATCTTTCCTGGCAAGCAGCTCCGTCCATCCACACCTTTCTCTCTCTGGGCTGTGTGGTCACTGCAGCGTGAATGTGATGACCGGGCACTGTTTACACCACACTGTGATGAGTCAGGTGTCACCACTTCAAACCGCTGGCAGTGTTTCCAGCTGTGTTGCTCTTTTCCTGACCTCTCCCCTCCTCAGATGCTCCCTCGCTGCTCTTTTTTTATGTACTGAGATTGTCTTTTTTCTGTGTGTTTGCTGACAGTCTGCTGTGGGTCACGACTATCAGAGCAAGTTGTCCAAGCACTGCTCCCAGACGGACACCTCCAAGGGCTTTGGAGGGAAGTTTGGAGTGCAGGCTGACCGTGTTGACCAGGTATTTCCTGTCCTGGCCACAACTTAGAGTAACAACAACATGTATCGCTGATTTTAAACATGGTTTTTGTTGATGCATAAAATGTTAAACTCCTCCACGAAACACAGCCGGACTGAGACTGTTCCAGAAAATGTTCACAATCAGTGCAGTGATGTTGCAGCAGTGATTGTATTGAATCTTCCTCTCTCATTCCAGTCAGCTGTTGGGTTCGAGTACGCTGGGAAGACGGAGAAACACGCTTCGCAGAAAGGTGATGTCACAAACTTGACTTCTTGCCCGTTTGCTTCAGCCTCAGATCACCTGCAGTTATGTTTGGCAGACTTCTCTGAATAAATATATGTCGCCATTAATCCAGGACATGGAGCTGACCTCCTCGTTCAGGGGACACAAATAAATGTTTATGTTTTTATCAGCCTGTTAGGTTTTGATTAGCTTTGTAAATTGCCTACAGGAGACACATTTTAGAGGCACAAACAGTTTGATGAACATCTGGCTGGTGGCCAGCTGCACCATGTGCGCTGCTGTTGTCTGATCAGAGGCTGGCTGATCTCTGCTCTGCCAGGATGTCCTGCACAGACACACCACGCCTGGAAGCTGTGTTAATGTTGTTGGCTAGTGAAGCTGCTGTTTTGTATTTGTTTTACTGCCGTTTCATAGTTAACAGTGCAGTTTGTAAGTGTTATGGTCGTGGGATGTTACTTTGTAGTAAACAGTCAGTTCATTGCATTTGAACTGACACGTTGAGCTGTAGATACTCATCAGCAGTGTTGAATTGTTTCCCTTCTGCCCCTCAGTGAGGATGTAAATGGAGCTGTGGTTTCTACATTAAGAAAAAAACAGATTAAAGTTTAAATTCAACACTCTAACATCTGATGTGCTGGAATACAGCTGAAACAAAACTACTCAACACTTACCCACTGCACTGTGTACAGTGTGAACGGTGGCCTCAGTGCTCTGGAGTCCACTCTGGCTTCTGGGCTTTTGGTATTTAAAGCTGCGATCTCATGAGCTCATACTGTCATCACCTTTGTGTTGCTCCATCCCCTCCAGAGTTTCATGCACAGGAGTGCTGCACATTTGCCCAATTCCAATGATTCCTCCGTAGTGTCACTATTTAACAACAGTGCAGATATTTCTCTTTTTAAGTGTATCTCATTAAAAGGATTGTTCATCCCCAAATCAAAAATGCATTCATCTAGATCCTTTTGGTGAGCTTTGGAGATATGGGCCTCGGATTGGTTTGTTTCTCTCATTATGGAGCCGGATGGAACCAAAAAATACATTTGACTCAACAGTAGTGTCTCTTTCAGGAATCATGACCGGGTTACTCCAGATTGTCCATAGACCTTTTTTTCCCAGAAGATTCATGTAGGAACTATTTTCTTTCTATCAAACTGCATCCACCAAAACCTGTCCAGAGGGAAGTGTACATTCACTCATGGACGAGAGGCTGGCTGACATTACAGCTCAGCCGAGGAGGACGCCATTAATGTTTACATCCTAGACTGTCAAGAGCAAGAGCCTCTCGTCCTTGATGCATGTTGTCTTCTGTCTGTGGATTATCTTGAGTAACCAGGTCATGATTTCTGGAAAGAGACATTGCTGTTGAGTTTTTTTTTAAATCTAATTTTATGGTGCCATCTGGCTCCATGACATTGGAGAGACGGCCGATATCTCTACGGCCGATATCTCCAAAACTTTGCAACTCACAGCAAAACAATCCAGATGTATGAAAAGCAATACAAGAGGAAAAATATGTATTGTTGATTTTGGGGTGAACAGGATTTAAGAACAGCATGACAGGTGTGTGATGATGACAGCTGACATTTTATAAATGTTATGGGGAATTTTGGAATTGGGCTGCTTTGTGACCGCTGCTTCACCCTGACCTTTGACCCTTGACCCCCCCTTCCCCTGCTTTGCTGTGTAGACTACTCCACTGGGTTTGGGGGGCGATACGGCGTGCAGGCAGATCGTGTCGACCAGAGCGCAGTGGGCTTCGATTACCAGGGCAAAACCGAGAAACACGAGTCCCAGAAAGGTTTGTTTAGATCTCCTGACGCAGAATTCCCATCAACCCGGAGGGTATGGAGAAATGTGGATAATGGAGACACACACACACACACACACACACACACACACACACACACACACACACACACACACACACACACACACACACAACCTCTACAAAACGACACGTCCTGACTGAGCACAGCTCCACGCAGGTCCTGACAAATCATGTTATTTTGCATTTCTTCCTCTTCCTTCATTCCTCAGCCTGCTTATGTAAGGTTGCAAACCACGGCTTTGTTTTCTTTTAACTCTCTTTGCGTGTGTGACGTGATGTTTGTTTGCCTCAGTGTCAAATAAAACATTTTATTATGTTGTTTGTAAGATATGACACACACGGTACATCTGCCTCAGAGGACGTTAAGGACTCTGAAGTCTTATTAGACGTAGGAGGCCATTTCCTCTCTGAAACACTCTCCTTTCATGTTCCTGCTTCCTCCTCGTCTCAGGTTTCAGGTGACTGGCTCGGAGTCGCCAGCACCTTCTAGTCTGTGGCTTCAGCCTGATAAACATGCCCTTTGTTGTGAAGGCATCGGTTTTCTTCCTGTTCACTTATTCTCTTTTTTCTTTCTTTCTTTCTTAAAAATGCAGATATACAACTGAAATATGCTCAGAGGCTCACTTCAGTATTTCAGAGGGATTATAATGACCTCTTAGTTTATGTCTCATGTAAAATGTAGAGTTTGACAGAAGAAACATGTGACTGTGATAACTTTTAGAGAAACTATATTGAGTCATAATGAATATACAAAAAATTATAGATCTGTATAAAGTTGGATCTCATTTTATATCTCCAGTTTCGTTGCATGGGGAGAAAAATATTTGGTGGTGAAAGACTCATCGGTCGTGGGTTACCTCTGTTCCACCTCTTCCTGACTTAACTTTGTGTTTTCCTCTCCCTCCTCTTCCTCCTTTGCTTTGGCCATCGGCAGATTATGCCAAAGGCTTTGGTGGAAAGTTTGGTGTCGAGACCGACAAGGTGGACAAGAGCGCTGTGGGCTTCGAGTACCAGGGCAAAACTGAGAGGCACGAGTCACAGAAAGGTTGGTACCATCAGAGACGCATCGCATCACATCACACTGTATTATGTGTTATATGTGTAGAGATATCAGCCAGTTGAGCCTCTGCGGTCATGTACGAATATTCCCACGTGGTGATAATGTGTATTGATCACATAAGCTGTTTACGTCCATGTATTTTATTAGCGATTTAAAGTTTGACATTAGAAAAGTGGGATAGAGATCGCAAAATTTGAAGAAGCTTCGCATAAGTTCTGATGGACACCTGGCTATAGTCCATTTACCAACCATCAGATTGTCATCAACATATTTAGGTGTGGTTTGTTCTGATCCCTGAACTCTCTGCTGCTGATGTGTTATCAGTGGGTTTATGTGTCCAGAGGGAAGTGACTGAGTCACACCTTCATGTGTGTCCTGACTTGTCTGGACTCTGTTGCAACACAGCAGAGCAGCTTTACCTGTAGCTTCTTGTCTGACTGACTTTACTGCCTGTTGGCCAACTGCAGCTTAAATATACGGGATGATGTCGACGGCGCAGGTGACCTCAAGAATTCCCACAATGCATTGGGCTGTGTTTGCATGTGTGATGTAGGCTGTGATAACTGGGTCACATGCTCTGATAACAGGACCAGACTTTTTAAAGCACCAGTGATAAAACAACCTGTGCACAAGGAAACAGGATGAGGTTTTTTTCAGATGATACAATAACCAATAACTACCCGTTTCTCATGGCCGATACTGATAATATAATCAATAATTTCTTAAAAAGACGTTCCTAACTTGTGGTTTATGCTCACTGTCGGATAATATAGGCTCAGATGTTCTGAGCACAGATGGATGATTTAATATTTCACAGCTCTAATAAGGTTTGTGTCAAAACTTTGTCCCTCTCTGAATCCTTCTGGAACATGTTTTGCAAATTACAATCATGTCGTCTTCCTCTCAAACTTTAATAAAACACTGGCAACATGTTTGGCTGTCTGGTCAACACTTTGTGGCTCTACGAGGTGGAGCAGTTTGCGGCGTCCGACGCTTCTTTGTCTTCTGTGGTTGTTGGCAGATCGCAAACCCACTTTAAAGGTGCATACCGCCACGTAGTGTATCAGAGTGTGTAGATGCTGTGCTTGTTGGTCAATGAAAGCGACTGACTGATAATATAAGTGTATATCGTACATCCCTGATACTTCACACAATATGTTGATAATGTTTCTAAATATTTACATCATGCAGCTGTTGTTGCAGATCAGTGAGCAGAAGTGTTTAATGGGATATTTGCTTTATGTTAAATAACTGAAATAGTCCAAAGCATTCCCATCAGATTTTTCTATACGGATGGGGGAAGTTATTAATTATTTAATGCATCATGATTCTCTTTTGAAAGATTTTGCTTTGCAGATAAAGTTTAATAATCAGAAATTTAAAACCCAGTTCTTGACATTATGATCACCTGTAATAATTTTGTAGGACACAGTTGTACGCTCTTTATGATGAAATGTAACGGACATAAACACAGGTAATTCAACCAGAGGAAGAAATCAGGATCCAGAAACATGTTCATGTGTTCACGTCTGATTCTCCCGTGTGTTCTGTTTCTCTGCAGACTACGTCAAAGGCTTCGGGGGCAAGTTTGGTGTGCAGACGGACAGACAGGATAAATCGGCGCTGGGATGGGACCACCAGGAGAAACTGCAGCTCCACGAGTCCCAGAAAGGTACTGGTTCTGATTTCTATGGTTTTTAGGGAAGACACGATCTGTCTGAGCAAAAATCTACAGTTATAGGGACCGAAAATATAGACCTCCAGACTGATGATGTCAAATCTGATTGTTTCAGTGTTCAGGGGAAAATCCACCCCTGTTAAACACTAATCACCACCAGCTGAAGCTTGGCTGTTTTTATACTTGACTTGATAAAACAGTCTTTGTCTTCTCTATTGTAAATAAATTAGATTAAGTAAGAAATGTATTATAAATTATGGGTGAAGAGGAATAAAATCTGGATATTTGTCTCGTTTAAGTTGCACATCAAACCCTCCTTTTGGGGGGAATTTCCACCAAATGTCAGCCTTTATAAGTTGTCTGCTTTGAGTTTAGCAAACAATGTGTGTTCACTGTAAAAAGCCTTCTTCCTCCTCGGCCCTGCTCTTCAGCTCTGATGTGGTTTGATTGTGGCTTTGGATGTGGTCGTTCAAAGGTTGAAAACTTCCTCAATCTGTGGGTGAAAAACGTTTCAGATAGAGGAAGTGAAACCACAGCTCAGATTTAGATTTGCATGTCTGCTGATGCTGCTGTCATTCAGAGTAAATAAGGTCAGTTGTGAAATAAAACAGAAAGCCCTTTATCCTATTAAAAACATTCTCAAAGCTGAGGAAAGCTTCTCTGAAGGTCGAGCAGCGAGGTCTGCAACTTTCTAACTTCCTGAAGCTCATTATCAGACAGCAAAGGTCAGTTTGTGCAGTGACTGAACAGAGAAATGAACCCAGTGTGCTTTCAGAGAAGTGACGAGAGGAGAAAAAACTAAAACTAAAAATTTTTAGATTCAGTTTTGAGTCGCGGCCAGAGCAGAAATGAGCCACAAGTCCTTTACCTGAAGGAATTACCCACAATTCACAGCGTTGTCGTGTTTTTAAAGCCCTTAAACTAAAAAAAAACCCCAAAAAACCATTGATAATCCTACTAATGACGCTCTTAATTATTTGGTTAATCTTATTATTCCACAAGCACAAAAATGTTAAGATCTGACATTTTCTCCTGAAACTGATTCTTCACTCAAATCACTCATCTCAGCCTTTTCAACTAAAGTAACAAGCTGGAAAATATTCTGGACCTTGTTTTGTTTCTATCGGAGCTGAAACGATTCCTCGATTAACTCGATTACTAAAGTCGTTTTTGTGATCACGTTGTTGCAGCCTCTCCTCTGAACTCCTGCTGTGACAGATTTTACAAATTTAATTTAATTTCTCAAAAAAGGAAATCAATGATTTGTTCATTTAAGAGACCTGTCTTACTTTCTCTTCTGGATATTACTATTGCTCTTAAAGCAAAAGTAATTTAATGAAAATTACTTCATTACTTACTCGCCAGAATACTCGATTACCAAAGTGGTCGATAGCTGCTGCTCTGGTTTGTTTTGTTTTGATGTGTTCTCTCTTTTTTTGTTGTCATATATTTTAAAACGTAAAATCGAAAGTCCCAAACCCACAAAGGGGAAGTGAAATGTCACAAACTGCTGTCCCAGTCCTATTTATACCATTTTGACACTTCAGTCCATAAAGGCTCAGGGTTTGAGGAACGAGGGGGACACTGGGAAAGCATCCGGTCACTAAATGTTACATGAGGAGGCCAGTAAAGAAATGAGCCAGATAAAGAGAGCAGGTACAGAGAGGCCGGGGAGAAGGATGAGGGGAGAGCTCAGTGTTCGTTGTAGAGCTTTGACCTCTGACCTCCATCATGTTTAGAAAGAGCTCAGCGGTGATTCTGATCACAAGAATTCAACATCACGTGAAGAAGAATGAAGATTTTTCCCACAAATTTCCTGTTTTAAACCACGACGTGTCTCCTTCATGTCACTGAACCTGCCCGGTGTATCACTGTCTCTGTATGTTTGTCTATTTATATGTATATATATGTGTGTGTCTGTGTGTGTTTATCTGTCCACATATATGTGTGTGTTTGTGTGTGTTGTGTTGTGTTGCAGACTATAAGCGTGGGTTTGGAGGGCGGTATGGGGTAGAGCTGGAGAAGCAGGACCAGTGTGCCCTGGGCTATGAGCACAAGGAGAGCCTGGCCAAGCACGAGTCCCAGAAAGGCACAGATACCCCCAGAACACCACAACCTCCCCCACCTCCCATTTCAGTTCCCCCCACAATCCTCACCCAAACGCTTCCTCCCAGCCTGATACTGCGTCCTTCACTCCATCCTCCTCGTCCTCAGCAATGGCTGTTTTCCTTTTAGTGAAGGACGCCCCTCCTGTCAGATAACCCCTCACTGTTACACAGCCTCCACCTCTGCAGCACCAAACAGTTCACATGAACACTGTAGACGAGCTCATCCACCCAAATGACGACAAACTCACCTGCCTCTGGTGTCATTTTGTTTGATAGAAAAATTTATATTTTTTATGAAGATCAAAGTTCACACTTGATTTTGGAGGCACACCACACAGCTATAAACCAATCAAAATGTTTGTTTACAATAACTGGGTAGTAAACTCCTGCATCAACTTATAATTGTTCTTGGTTCTTCATCTAAAATGCACGTTTGCCACTTTAATTCTCATTAATAACAACACCTTGATTAATGTTAACTTTGGAGACCTCATGAACCTCTCGGACAACAGATTAAAGAAAATGCAGACTTCAGCTTAGAGCTGACCGATAAACTGCCAACTTTTAAATTAACTATTTTTGATAATCGATTAATCAGTTATTTTTTAAAGGATAAAAAGTCATCATTCTCAGTTATGAAAATGTCACCAGAGTCAGTTGGGAAAATGTTTTTGTTATTTGGGTGAACTGACCCTTTTTAATTGGAGAGAAATGAGTTTTTATTCGACTTCTTTTAGCTTTAGTCTGACTGATCTTCTCTGTAGAAGGAAACAATTAAGTCCACAGTTCCTGTAATATTTCTATATTTTCTTCTGTGCTGCTCAGGCGTGGTAACTTTCTGTTGCCAGCCTTTTTATTTGCTCTTATTCTTTTATTTATTTTTGTTATGTGCAGATCGTTCCCTGCTGCAAACAGCTTTTGTTTTGGGTCAGGTGATGTTAATCAGTGTGCAGCTTCATGTAAATAATCTACACAGAAGTTAGCTGTAGACGTGTAGAGCTCCTCCTGTGGCGTGGCCCATACGTTACATCATTATATGAAGGAACTGATGACATATTAATAGAGCAGTATTTATCTCTGACTGTATATCACCTCGGCCCTGCTCCTCCCTGATCATCTCCCCTGCTGTTTGTAGCTGCCGTGAAGCTGTTTGTATGCTTCTGCATTTGTTTTGTGCATGAAGTCTTCCGACCACAGCGGCCTCCTGCTGTGAGCTCACAGACACGGCTGATCTTCAAGCAGAGTTTGAGCCAAGATGGCTGCTTCACCCCACCTGTCTGCCTTCTGTTATGTTCAGACTCTCCTGTCCGTCCTCCTGCTGTCTCTGTCTGCACTCAGTTTATTTTGTTTCTCCTCTCTACAGGTTTGCATGAGCTCATCAGCCCCCAGCAGCTCGTTTCAGTTCAGTTTATCAGTTCCTGAAACCAACCACAGTCTGCCTCATCTGAACTTCAGCAGACCTGAGAAGCTTCTAATACAGAAACTTGAAGGTCCGCTGTGGGAAACAGGTTCTGGTGAAGCGGACTGTGGTTGAGTCATTAATGTGAAACAGAAACTTAAAATGTTCTTTTCTCCTGTTTGTTACCAGATTATTCTAAAGGATTTGGAGGAAAATTTGGAGTCCAGAATGATCGCATGGATAAGGTGAGGAGTGTTTTGAGTGTTTTGTGTGTTTGTGTGTGTGAAATGATGAGGAGAGCTCTTTGTCACGTCTTTGTCTCTTGTCTCGACAGAGTGCAGGGACCTTTGATGAGGTGGAGAAGCCGACCTCATCTTACCAGAAAACCAAACCTGTGGAGGCTGGTGAGTTTGTCAACATCAGCTGTGTGTCAGTCAGAGTTTAAAGCAACGTGTGAACTCATTTCTTTATCCTCCGATTCTCCACTCACCAGCCGGCAGCAGCACAGGAAGCATCAAGGCCCGCTTTGAGAACATCGCCAAGCAGAAGGAGGAGGAGGACAGGAAGAGGGCCGAGGAGGAGCGAGCGCGTCGACAGGCCAAGGAGAAGCAGGAGCAAGAGGAGGCGCGCCGTAAAATCGAAGAGAAGGCCAAGGCCCCTTCTCCCGTCCCTGCTGCCAGTCCCAGTCCCAGTCCCAGCCCGACTCCACCAGTCCAGCCAGCTGCAGCGACATACCAGGTGAGTCATGCTGGTTGTTACAGCAGGGTTCATGCGAGTGCTTTTAATGAGGCGTTTTCAAGGGTTAAATTTTGGATAAAGTGATTGATGCTCCTCGAATAAATCGCTTGTTCAAGTGATCAGCTCAGCCAGGTTCAGGACAGAGCCATGATATCACAAGACATCATTTTGGTTGTTTGTAGCACAATAACGTTTGATTTAATGTGATGAAGTAAAATAAGTATTTTAAGTGTGTACGTATATACATTTGTAAATTACCATAGCTGTAAGGTGCTGAAAAAGCTTGAAAATGCACCTTGAAAGTGCTTGAAAAGTGACTGAACTGGACTCTAGAAAAGGTGTAGGAACACTTTAACTGTATATCTGTGTTGTTGGCTCAAAGCTACAAAATGCACATTTCAGGTAGAAGTGCAAAGAAGTTATTCTCTAAGACTTAAACCTTTTCAAAAATATTGCAATAGAAGCATGAATGAAGCTACAGGTGCTCGGTTTGAAATTACAAGTAAACCAAACAATATTGGATGATGATTTGACGTAGCTTGTGTTAATTTGTTGAGGGTTAATGTTAACCTCTTACTGGTGATGACAGGATGAACATTTTATTTTGTTGTAGTCGCTGCAGGTGATGCCCCACAAACACAGCCTCCTAGACACGAGACACAGCAGTACCAAACACTGTTTACTGATCCAGCTCAGAAACCAACAGTATAAAAAAGAAGTCTGATGAATTTATCTATAGTATGCTACATTTCTCCTCCCCGTGCTGTAGAGTTATGCAAAAAATGCTAAAACATGATCAGAAAGTATTAAAGCGTCATCCTTAATAACTATTACATCTAAATCATGAGATATATAAAAAGTCTGTCCTCCTGTTTTAATATGTTGTTAATAAACCACATCGTTGCTGCACTTGACATACTTTTCACTCTTAAATGCATAATTAGCTCTCAGTTCTGCCTGTGTGCGTTTAGCTTCACTTGGTAATACACTGACTCTGTGACCTGATTAACATGTAAAAATAATTGATTTTATTCCATCAGTGTTCTTTGCAGAAGACGATGTCCCTAAAGCAGATTGTGTTTGTCTCGTCAGAGCGCAGAGGAAGTGTCGCACGATGCCGCGGAGGAGAACGGAGAGCAGCTGTATGAGCTGGAGCCACAGAGCCAGCCTGCTCAGCAGGAGGAACCGGACCAGGACCTGTACCAGACCCCCGAGGAGACACCAGCAGGAGGTGAGGCTCTGCTTTCATTTGTGACCGTTGATGTTTATGATTGATAAATAACTCGTCAGGGTTAATTATGAGGTGGATTGATCAGTTAATGATTCCAGCTGCAGATCTGCTGACACGAGATCAGAGACGTCTCTTCAAAGTCTTACAGAAAAGCTCACAAAGATTTCAGGAATACAGTAAAACTTTATTGTCTACAAAGGTGAAAAAATGATGGCAATTTATTCAAATTTACACTCAGTTTATTAGTTAAAGTAATGCAGTGTAAGACAACAGTCCTGTAATAAATCCTCCGTCATGAACACCTGAAGATGAAGACATCTCTCAAACTGTTTCAACAACAACTGAACATATTAACTACATGAAGGGAGGATTTCTTGCAGGACTGTTGTGTTAGACTGCATTAGATTTGGCTTGGCATACCCAAGAAACACAGAACACTGGCACCCAAAACTGCAGAAAAGATTTAAATGATGTCTCATAGAAACGATCCTGTGAGAAAAATGACTTCATACGAACCTTTTGTGTCCAGAGTCAGTCTGTCGTCTCTTACTAGCAGCCGTTCTCTTGCAGACGGACAGCAGTACGATTACGGCGAGGACCTCGGGGTGACGGCGGTGGCTCTGTACGACTACCAAGCAGGTGAGGCTGAAGCGCTCTCTCGTGCACCAAATGACAAATCACCACTTTAACAGACAGACAAAGCCAGACAAGTTTTGTTTGAAAGGTTGAGTGTCCAAATATCTCACTGACTTCATACAAAATCCTTTATGGGTCATTTAGGACAACCCACCCAAAACCCAGAACTTTTCCCAGTTCAGGTCATGGATGTTGAAACTTCTACTGAATCCATGGGTGTTTCTGAAGTTTGGCTCTCGGAGCTAAATTTCAGCATTGTAGTGATTCTTCAGATGAAGTGTACTCAGAGCCCCGACTCGTCTTCACTGGATTGGGTTGAAATTTGTCCTGAACTTCCAACAAACCTTAAGGAAACTTTACAGTAATCAAATTAATAACAGGAAGTCATTTATTTTTTCACCAGAATGAAGAATCTGTCATTTTCAGAAATTCATATCTCCACTAGTTTTTACCTTCTTGCAACTGAATTTTGGTTCTGTTTATTAATGTAGTTCTGTCACAACTTGTTAAATAGCTTCAGAGCTGAAATAAAAACTCACTTTATGGATTATTTTGAGTGTAGATTTCTCCAAAAAGGATTATTTTCATTTTCTTGAAAATTGCATATATATATATATATATATATATATATATATATATATATATATATATATATATATATATATATATATATGAACAAAGATGTTAGATTAATCCTTTATAATTGCTTGAAATTAGCACTTTTTTTTGTACTTTTCACTGTCTGTAAAGTCCCATTCAGTGTTTTTATTTCATCAGATATTTGTGCTGTGATGACTTCAAGGTTTTCTGTCTGTCTGATACCTATTAAGCCTGTTTTTCATTGGTGTCTGGAAATTTGCACGTTACATCTTAAAATGGTTTGGTTTGTTGCATAACAGATGATGTCATCCTGTCCTGTGTGTCTGACGACATTAATGAGTTCTGAAACTTCAACTTAGTGTAGTCGATGCTGAAGATGTCAGAAATCAGTTGGCATCGTGAAATAATGTGCATCAACACAGAGAACAAGATGACATCATCTAGTACGCAACAAACCAAACCATGAGCTGTAACTTTAAAATGTCCAGAAGCCAATGAAAAACAGGCTCAACAGGTATCAGACAGACAGAAAACTGTGAAATCAACACAGAACAAAAATCTGCTGAATGTAACATCACAGCCAGTTTAAAACTGTATAACCAGTGAAGGATTAATACAACATCTTTGAATGTTTTCATTTTAAATTATCCTTCTTGGGGAAATCTGCAGTCAAAATAACCCTAAAAGTGAGTTTTCAGCTCTCAAGCTAAATTTAACAACATATGTGACACTCATAACAGAATGACCTTATGGTCTCTTGGAGGTTCAGGATAAGTTTCAACCCAATCCGGTGAAAAATGACGGACGGGTTCAGATTACACACAGAGAATCAGCTCTGAGGGCCAAACTTCAAAAACTCAGAACGTAAAAAAGTATTTGGAGTACAGCTTTGGGATCCTGTTGGGTCAAAGTTTCCACAAGATTCCTTGTTAAAGAAAATCCATGACATGAGCTGGGAAAAGGTAACTGATTAATTTTCTATTGATTGACGAATAGAATTATTGGTTAATCACCTCAGCTCTATAAATACCTCGTGCTCCTTCGTCACCTCTCTGTCTTCTCCCGTTTCAGCCGGCGACGACGAGATATCCTTCGACCCTGATGACATCATCACCAACATTGAGATGATCGATGAGGGCTGGTGGCGAGGCGTGTGCAGAGGCGCCTACGGCCTTTTCCCGGCCAACTACGTGGAGGTTCGACAATGATGATGCCGCGCTGAGACGACCTGTGTCCCCCGTCCTTGTGCAAAAAAAAAAAAAAAAAGAGGAAGGAGACGAATCCTCTTCTTTCCTTTCCACTCTTTTCTCTCTTCACCTCATCTGCTTCGACACTGTGAGACGTCCTCAGGTCTCCCAGCTCTCTTTCTGTTGCTCCTTTTTTCCATCCGTCGCTACAGAGTCCAAGTTTGTTTCCCTGTGTGCAGCAGAGGACAGGATGAGTTGTACAAGAGTGATTCAATACCAAGAGAAGAAACAGAACTCATTGTCTGGGCTTAAAGGTGCTATATGTAAGAATGTGCCACCTGTCAAATTCAGACTCCAAACTAACTGGACTTTCTTTCATCTAACTCACATATTAACACCATAAGTAATGTTATTATTAGCCCCCTTTAAGCTATCGCTACATCGCTAATGTTAGCATCAACCTCTGTACTTACCACACTTCTTGTCTTTGATGCAAAACGCAGGTGGTCAGAGCAGCGCTGCATCTTAATCCTCTGATGTTGGACTGGTGTCATGAGACAGGATGGGCCAAAGCTAGCTGGTTAGCATGCTAACTTCTGTAGCTATCTCTGCAACACACATATACAAGGTTAAAGTTATTTCTCCATATTCTGTTGATAATTTTTTAAACTATAATTCTTACATAAAGCTCCTTTAAAAACAGGCACAAAGCTTTCTTTGTATTAGTTAAAGCTGCAGAATGCATCGTGGCTGTTCAGGCCTGAGGTGACTCCTGTGTTACATTTTGAAGCTTTTTGTTTGTACAGAAACAATATTCGAGCTCACATGGTGTTGATCAGGTATCGCTGCTTCTTTAAGTCTCACCAAAGACCAGAGTAATGACAGCAACGAGCTGAACATGTGTCTCAGACGAGTCTTGTGCACGGGGCTCACGGTGCTCACTGCGAAGTAGCTCAACCTTAATGTCAGCAGGGGAGTTTAAACTTTGGATTATCGTGTATATTGATGGATAAATACTTTCAGTGCAGCGAGTGTGGACCAAAAAGCTGATAAACCTCTTTTTGCTTCCTGGTCCGTCAAGTTTAAATTCCCCTCGATTCTCGGTGGGAAACTAAACGTCCGTTAGACTTTAATTCGTCGTACGAGTCCTTTTCCTGAATGCTTGCATCAGTCTTAAGGTTGATTTGATAAATGATCAATAATCAGGTTTGCTCCTTTACTGATGTTTAAATTGTTCGCAGAATAACGGGGCCATAATATCAAAGACTTTCTCCACTGTGGCAAATCACAAGCTAAACAAAAGCACTACAGCTCATAGTATTATTTTAATCATCGTCAGACATTAAACAGCTTAGAATCATGTACAGAGAGATCTGATTTATGATGCTTTGAGAAATAAGAGATTTGAAAACATATTTTTGTCCGCCGTCGCTGTGGTTTTCTTTGGATGTGTATTTGTGTCTTTCTGCCGTGAATGCTCGGAGGGTTTTTTTTTGTGTCATAAAATGTTGACGTGCACACGTGAGCGAACATCCTCATCACGACCAAACGAGTGAGTGACCTTTATAAATGGGTTTGATTTCTCAGCAGTAAAGACGGCCTGCGGAGACGGACAGCAGGCTGTTGTTAAGGGAAGACGCTGTGGTGAATTCTCCAAACACTAATTAATTATTTCTACCAGACGGCAGCTCGTCTGTGGATCGCAGTAGTGTAGCTTAAACAGTGTGTGTGTGTGTTTGAGAGAGCGTGTGTGTGTGAGGGCTTTCATTAAATCCATCTTTGGGGTTTTATAATAAAAAAGTGACCTTTTCAAATGCATTATTTTTATCTGTACCTCTGTTTGCTTGAGTCACATCATTACCTGCTTGTTCTTTTTTTTTAGTTTCAATAAATAAACTATGAACGATGAGCTGCCGCCTTGTTTCATTTCCCTCCAGCTGAAAATCAACAGATTTGTCTTTGGTTTTTTTCTTTTAGTCAAGCCGTGATTTCCTGAATCAGAGATAAACCTTCAAACTCTAAAAAACATTAAGCTAAACTTTTATCACCAAGAAATTACACTGCTCATCAAACTGAGCTTCAGTTATTCAGATTAGGAATCAGGCGGGCGGCATTTGCAACTTTTAAATCTTCTCTTAAAACCTTTTTTATAGGAAGCATTTATGAATTCTTAAGAGGTTTTCAGTTTTATTATTTCACTCTGATTATTCCTTGTTTTATCCAATAATCTTTCATAATTTTACAGTTCTTTAATCGTTTTTACCTGCTGTGGATTCTTTTCTGTGAAGCACTTTATAAAGCGCTATTAATAAAATTATCTTAAAAGGAAAAACAAGTGAACATCTGACAATACTTTTATTTTTGATAATCCTTAATTCACTATTTTATTATTGTCTATTTGTCTTATTCTTTCAGTATTAGTCTATTTTACACATTTTATTTAATATTATTTTTGTTTTATTTTTCTGTCTGGTGCTATTTGAATTTTCTGTTTTTGAAAATTTGGAATCCAACAAACTTTAAATCATTAAACAAAAGTGTGACAGCGTCATTAAAATAACTGGCCAGGTGAGGGCGCCACAACGCTAATTTTAATTCTCCTGATACATAAATACTGTACTTTAACAGCTGGAGGTACTTGTTACACTGCAGGGTGAGATGTGGCATTAAATACAAACTGCTATCAGTTTAGCATCAACATTAAATTAGCTTCACTGATGAGGAGGATGCACACGGGCTCACTTCAGACGCTCCCACCGGGACAATGAGAGGACTGAGCTGGTTTACTGAGATCTGTTTGGTGGATACAGCAGAGCATCACATTTATAAATCCACTGAGTCTCTGTTTGTGGAGCCGTCTGTCAGAGGTGCAGATGGACTTGATAAATAACTTCAGAGATTGACAGGCAGACCACAAATGATCCTTTAAAAAACCAAAAAGGTTAATTAACCTGCAGCACTTCATTTCCATGACTGTCATCACGGCAGCGACGGCCTTCAGAGGAGGAGTGTCGAGTCTGTTCGAGGAGGTGATCGTCTTAATGAACTTCAGACAGAGACCTGTGAAGCTCTGCTGTTTCCACGAAACTGATATTTTTATAATCTTTATTTTTGTTATAGATATAACTTCCACTGTGACTTAACTTCCTTCCCACATATTTGATCTGTGGTATTTTTATTGCACAACATTCAGACTTATGACCACTAATATTATTTCTATATAAAGGAATCACAACATTTCACTGGTTGACCAGAGGAAGCTCCAGTGTCTTGTTTTCTCTTCCTGACTGACTAATAAAGCTTTTGGTGGTGGTGTTTTTAAATAAGCTCCTCTGACGAGCTACAGGATTTAAAATGCTGATTTTATAATACAAAACTAAACTTTGCCTTCTGACTGAGAACTTTTACTTCAGGGCGAAGAGAAAAATAAGTGTCAGCTGCTATCACCATGAAACGTCATCAGTTGTTTACTTATATTAACAATTATTGTTTTGTACTGCACTTTATTTTGTTGTTTTATGTTTACATATGCAAATAAGGCTAATTAAATATGTGCCAATTTGAAAATTGTCTCACCGTCTCACCTTGATGAAGAGATGCTTTCGTCTAGTGGACTTGATGATGAAGATGAAGGTGATGACGATGATGATGATGAAGGTGATGATGATGATGATGAAGATGAAGGTGATGATGATGATGATGATGATGATGTCTCCTCTGGCACATCTGTCTCAGCAGCAGGTTTCATGTCTGGTAAATAATCACAAATTCAAAAATTACTTTCACAGAAACAACATTTATTACAGAAGAGTGAAGATATTTCACTGCTGAGTGCTGCAGCTCGTAAACTACAGCCTGACGGAGATTTAAGAGTTTAAAATAAATATGTATTTGTTTATTAAAAACAAACATTTTGTTAACGTGAATGTTTCCATTATTTCTGAACAGGATATAAACTGAGTTGGTCACTTCACAGTTGCAGTGAGCCTGTCGCTGCCCTCTGCTGGACAAACTCAAACACACAGTAACAGAATGTAACTAAGTACTGTACTCAAGTACAACTTTGAGGTACTTGTACCAGGTTTAAAAACAAAACAAAAACACTGATTCCAATATAAACAAGAATATTAATAATATGTGATCTGATAATTGGCCTGTCAACACATAATATACAGTATCAAGCCATATACATGTGAATATATGAAAATTTACTTTTCTTGTACTTTGGATACTTCATATAGTTACTGCCAGAAAATTACTTTAGATACTTGAGTAAAAGTCTTGAAGTACCTGACATTAAATGTACTAATGAAGCCGACAATCTAACTGTATTATGGGCCTAAATGTTTTTATAATCACATATAAAAGCTTTTTATCTGTTGTACAACTTTTACTTTTAAATTCACTCATTTACATTTGTTTGCATGTTGATCGATGCACACTGTCCCTTTTACTTTTAACAGCTCTGGTTTATCATCAGGTACATCTGCCTCAGTATAATCCAGGTGTCTGCTCATTTGGAGGAAGTAGTTTCTGTTATTAATCTGACCCTCTGTGAAATAAATGGGGTGGACAAAATAATAGAAACACCTCTCTGTAGCCTGTAATGTAATAATTCAGCAGCAGCAGCTCCATCCTCCATCCAGATGAATCAACACATCACCTGAACATTATGATCACGAGGGCAGGATCCACTGCAGGACTGCTGTGTTAGCCGCATTAGCTTTAGCTTGGTTCAGTTCAGTTCAGTTCAGTTCAGTTCAGAACTGAACTGAAGCTTTAGCATGGTGTACCTTATAAACTGGACACTGAGTGTATCTGTTAGCTTCGTTAAGAGTAAACTGTGAACGATCATCTGACTGAAGGTGTTTCTGAACTGTAGCCCAGATCCTTCAGGTGTACGCAGTCACAGTCTGCAGTGTTTCTGTCAGGTGTTACAGAATACATCAACACACCTGTGAACCAACAGGAAATGATGTAACACATGAATCAAACTGAAACTCACGTCTCACACTTCTAATAATCAGACTTCATAACAGAAACATCACAATGTTTGTTCAACTTACGTTTTGTTCGACCATCACCATCAATTAGCTTTAATTCTGTCCACCTGTGAGCAGCTGCCCCATTTCCGTTGCGCAATGCATTGTGGGAGATTGTGTTTATCAACAACACACTAAAAATAAATCTCAGGAAATGTAGTTTTAATCTGCATATTGCCTGTTAGAGCTGCTTTATTAACGTCATCACGTGTCTGTGTGAAGACTCAACGCGTCACAGGTCGTTTTTATCAGACACATTTATACGTGACGTCACAGTGACGCGCTGCACTGTGCGTCGACGTCGCCGCCATATTGGATGTGGCAGGTCTGCCCTGCAGATACAAGATGTGACAACTGTTCTGAATAAAAAGCATCAATGTTCACATTTAACTGACTTTGATGAATTATATTATAATATAATGTAATAAAATATAATATTCATCTAAGTACTAATAATGACGTCATTGAGATTTGAAAATGATACATGTTTTATTGCATACAGTTACATTTTAAGGTAAACATTAATGTGACATCATGAAAGGTGTTTTGCTCTCATATGAAGTGTCGTCACCGGTGACTGATGGATTCAACAACAATAAAGAGTCACTTTAATATCAGAGCACGTGAATCTTCAGTTGTATTTATTCATGCTGTTTTATTTATTTCCTCTCTGGGTCCTCCAGCCACGTTTAATGGAGATGGATGAAATTTATGTTGTTTTGCTCACAGCACTGAAATACTGGAGCTATTTATTATGGAGGAAATAATCCTGAAGTTTGTCCACAAACTTGTAGTGTTTAATTTTTCTGTACATTTATTTAATTTGCTTTTAAATGATACTATACAAAACTGAAAGTAAAAACAAAACCACAGTGAAAAGATCATAAATGAACAACAAACTGTTTCTTTGAACAATTTAAACACAATTCTTTTTATTTCAAAGCTTGTGAGCAGTGAGACGCCTTTTACTTTCAGGTGGCTCACCATTAAATCATCTTTAAACTACAGAGAGCAGACTTTGAACTAGAGCTCATGAAATATAAAAACTGTAAACGTTAAAGCAGGAGATTAAATGAACTGAGTGTGAACTGCTTTATGGAAAAATAGCAGAATATTATTATTACATCATGTTGGGCTCATTTTCAGAAAGATTTGAGGTCTTCATCGCGGTAGCTGGGAGGTCATCTCAAAGAAATCTCAAATGTTACTCACCATGAAACCTGCGGACCTGTAAAATGAAGTGTTAACAGATGCTGAGAAGAAAAAGCATATAAAATAAATGAGTTTTTCTCAGTTTTAAAAACATTAAGAAGTGTCGCTTATTTTTATTTTGGTCGACACAAACTGACGACCTGAGTTTGTGAGTTCAGGTGTGATGAGCGGCGCCGATCCAGCTCCGACAGGCCCGTGGACTGTAAAGACTGAGAGGGAAACAACACTAGTGCAATATTATATTTATTTCTTACAGTGAATTTTGGTTGCCATACAAGAAGTCTTGAGGATTTGAGGGGGCAGGGGGGGAAGGAAGAGTGCAGTTACAGGAAAATTCTCTCTCTTTTCATTTCAGTAATTAGTTGACTCTATGATGATTCAGTAGCACAAAATTACAGCAACATAGAAAACATGAACACAAGTCTCTGCACAAATTACCGAAAAAACATCTTAGCCTCTATGAAGACTTAATCAAAGAATAAAATCTATTCATGAGAAAAATAAATTAATTAATCAAGAAAGAAAGAAAAAAAGAAACAGTTACCCAAATGTTGGACGATGATAAAGGTGGGAGCAGTGTTTTTGACGGGGAGTGGAAGTGGGTTAGTGAGCCATGCCTGTCCTAAACACGGCCTGGTGATGCTCTTTAAAGATTCCTACTACATCTACTCAGCTCTACGTCTCCACAGAGAAAACTGCTCAGTGGCCTGCTGATCCACAGAGAGGACACAGCAGCCACCGCTAATCTTTGTGGTGGATTTATGTATGTATACATATATATAGGTTTCATATAGTTTCCTACCAAGATGGCCTGCGGATATATACTTTTTTTTTTTTTTTTTAATTTACAGATTTTTGCTCTTTTTATACACACACTCTGGACTCGGGGGGTTTCAGGAGATGAGAGTCAGGCAGATGGTGGTCGTCAGAAGATACCTGGGTTTGTGGTCACTTGATTGGCCAAAAGAAATCTTAATTCTACTGCAGAAGAGAGTTTATCTACTTTAGGCAACACGCAGCCCAGTCGCCAGGATGAAATGTTGGCAGGGAACGTTTCTGCAAACCGCTGACACATTCACATCTGTACGTTTCATATGTGCCTTATTCACATTTCAACAAACGTGTCACATCATGTGAAGGCTGTCCAGCCAGTGGACGCAGTTTGGGACTGCTTTTTAACATTTGGAGTCATGACACTGCATTTATGGTCGCATTTATTAACGGACACCACTGGCCGTGTTTGTGGCAACGAATCCAGATGTTTTTGACAAGAAGTCAGGATGTCTCCAGCCGTGTTTGTGGCGACAAAACCTTGTGTTTTTAACAAGACATTGGGCCAATTTCAAAGTATTAGTATGAGTGTATCTAATGAGACCTGTGGACATCCACAAAAAAGTCAGGACATCACCGGCCTTGGTGGCGACAAAGCTTGTTATTTTTAATGTGAAGTCCTGAAGTCTCCGACCACGTTTTTGGTGACTGATGAGAAGTAGGGACAAACCCTCAGCCGTGTTTCGTGCAGACAAAACTGGGTGTTTTTAACGAAACATCAGGAAATCTCAAGCTGCTTTTGTGAGGACAAAAAATGGATAGTTTTAATCAGTCCCTCCAGAAAAACGCGATTATGCGATCGCATAATTCAACGCATAATCAGCCAAAGTCTGCACATTTATGCAGGGGACGCATTTTTTCAAAGACGCTGCACTTTGGCCACATAAATCACCGATTTCTGTCCAAAATGCGCGAAATATGCATGAAATATGCGGGGCTTGCATGATTTCATAATCCCCGCATTTTCGTTACAAAAAAGTCACATATATCTTCGCAGAAAGTTGAAAAATGTTCCGCATTTTTCTGGAAGGACTGTTTAATGAGAAGTTGGGACATCTCCAGTCATGTTTGTGACGACAAAACCTGGTGTTTTAACAAGACCAAGGGACATGTCCTGGATCGTATGTAGCTACAAAAAACTGATATTTTTGATGGGAAGTTGGGACAATTTCCAGCCGTGTTTGTGGTGAGAAAACACAGATGTGTTGTGTTTTTGAGCAGTCGGGACGTGTGTTGTCAGACAGGTGATCTACAGCGTCGTCACAACGTAACAGAGGGAGAAATGTAAAGTCTCAACGTGTCCGTGGTTTGCAGAAACGTACGTCGCCACCTTTTATTCTGGCGACTGGGTTGGCAACACTTTATTAAAAACACTGACAAGTGATTGCGTCATGATATGTAACTTAAAATGGTAAAATAAAACACAACCAAGGAGATTCATTCAGAATAAATATTGCTTCTTACATAACCCATAAGTCTAATAATATCCACGTTTTTATCTATATAGTATTTCTGTTTTTTGGCAATCCACGCGTCAGTGTTGAACCTCTATAAAATTTCATAGAACTCTATACAAATCTTTAAAAATACTGTGCTTTTCTGCCCCTCCGACACGTCACTGTTTGTTTTTAAAATAAGTTACATGTTCAAACAGGAACAGCGTTATAGCAGCATCGTCCCGTGCCAGCCTCCGTACGGCTTAATGTTCACAGAACACAGAGCTTGTGTATGTTTCACTTTGTCTCCTCGAAAGCTGCACCTGCATGAAGCTGCGGAGTGTGATATGAAACCAAACGAGGGTGAAGTTGCTCTAAAACGATATATATATATATATATTTCCAGACGTTGGGTTACTGTCGAGCACATATCAAACCACACGTGAGGTGTGCTCTGAAAGAATCTACTTTAGGATAAAAACACGAGCTCTTCTTCTCTACAGAGCGACAGTGGTGCAGGTAGTGGAGGAGGGGAGCTATTTAAGGCATCCTCTGCAGGATGATGGTGTGAATGAGACCACTGCGCTGGTCCTCAGGTCAGCTCTGGCAACTATAAATCAACCTTCATAGAATTTCTTTTTTTTTTTTACTCTAAACCTTTTAATAGAGCTATACATAGAATCAAATAGACATTTTTATCCTGTTAAACACTCTTATATACACACATTTCAACACATACTGCACTTCTACTTCTGACCAGCCTGTATCATTGCTAGCAAACACATACAAATGTCCAGCTTTTATAAATGCTGATTAATTTTAAATTGGACCCTTATAACAAAGTTTAAATCACGTCTCTTCAGCCGGAGCTGCAGCGAGACCGGATCAGAATACGGGAGAAGCTCGGAGAAGCTCTTTGTCCAGTCGAGTTCATCTGCACCAGATCAGAAACGTTTTTCTTTCCCTTTCTAATCTCACACAGGGCTCACGCTGACGAACATCTGCCGGCTCTGTCAGGTTATTCTCTGCTTGTGTTTTTTGCACAGTGGTTAGAGGGCAGGACGAGGCATGAGGACTTACGTGAACACGTAATTCTACATAAAACCCTGAAGCCTCGGATTCTCCATCTGCTCCAAAAAGCAAAACGCTTCGCCGAGATTTCATGTCATCTGGCTGAAGTCGCTTTACAAAGTATTAACCTGCTGATATGTACAATTATAGGACAAGATCTTTTTTTAATCTTCAAACTCAATCGACCTGACTCTGCCAGCGTCGGTCTGCAACAGCTTCGTTAACGCAGCGTCGCGTCTCCAGCTTCTTTATTAAAGAAAACCACTGAAGGCTGTTTTGGTCTGAAACAGAAGTTGGTTTCATTTTGACTCCAGATCACAGGATTGTGCAGTTTGAGATTGCCGTTTGGTTGGACTTGAGCTCGAGTTAGCTTGACGTTAGCAAATCTCACTGAGTCTTAATCTCCTTGCTCTTTTTCTATTAACAAAGAACAATGTACAAAATGTTCAGGTAGTCATCGGATAAATAGAAAAGATCTTAATTTCTCTGGCAAAACTTGAGTTTTAGTTCTTAAATATCAGGTTACTTATAACTTGTGTTGTTTAAAATTGTTGACAGCTAAAAAAGGGATCCAAAGGGATTCAACACTGGATTCAGATTCAGTAAAATACTATCAGGTGACAGCTTTAAATGGGTCGACATTTTAGGAAATACACTTATAATTTTCTTGTTCAGAGTTTGTTGAGAAGATTGATACCACGGTTATGTAAATGTGGAGCTAAAGCCTGGAGATGATTAGCTTAGCTTAGCACTAAGACTGGAAACAGGGAAAAGCATGGAAGTATTCAAGAGCGATACAGCTTCTGTGTCAGGGCCTCGTTCAAATTAAAGCTGCTCTGTGATGCATGAAGCCAAGAAAGTTCAACTTCCGGATATAAAATTACCGACATCATTGTTGTGCGGAGGACGGAGACTTCCACTGACACTTTCAGCTTAACCCTTCGCTAAATAAAATGATGTAATCGTCTCGCTCCTCCAGACATTCTTACCAGAATGGATCAAAATGGATAATTTTGAAGGGATGTGATGGTTTATCCAAATTAGAAATATTCAAATAGTTCATGTAACTATAGTTTTGTCTAAAAATATATATTTGCCATTGTCTTTTCCCTCATACCTGGTGGTATCACATTATTACAGGCCTTGGTGCCTCTGTATGCTACAGTACATACAAACAGCAGATCTTTGAACGATCGTCGAACAGTTCCCGGTGACTATAGAATATCATTTTTGCTTGAAATGTCCATCCCTACTAGTCACAGCAGCTTAGCTGTGGACTAAATGCTAACATCGGCATACTAACATGCTGATGTTTTATACCAGGTATAATGTTGAACTGGGTAAGCATCTTAGTTTAGCAGGTTAGCAAGCTTAACTTAGCAAATTAGCAGTAAACAAAAAGTACAGCTGAGTTTGATGGGAACCTCATGAGTATATAAATATGTTTTTATACCTGGCAAATTTTATTTTCTACCTGATGATGGAGCTGAATGAAAGGTTAAGTTATTAAAATTCATCCTGAAGAAATTTAATTGGGAATTCATCCAGATGTTGTAATAACCTCATGGTGGCACTCGACAGGAGGAAATGTCAGGGGGTAGTTGGGCTTTATCCAGCCGGGATTCTGGGCAGTAGTTCAGTAGCTGTAGATGTCTGGACTGAAGCAGTGGACGCACTGACAGCATGGAGCTGCTAGCGTGTCTAAAAATCTGCCTGCAAACTCCTCCAGAGCTCACTAATCAACAGGTGAGATATAACATGTTGAACTGCCTCCAGTCTTAATGCTAAGCTAATCGTCTCCAGCTTCATATTTCGTGCACAGACACGAGAGTGCTATCAGTGTTCTAACTCGCAGCGATAAAGCCAGTACGTTTATTCCCCCAAACTGTGAAACTATTCCTTTAAACCTTGTAATGCTCTCTCTGATTATCCCTCTTCTACCACGTACACACAGGGTGTTGGATGCTTTAGCGTTGCTGTGGGGCCACATGAACGCCGAGTGTTGACCTGCTGATGGTGAGGCGAAGGAGATCTGACGTCGTGAGGAAAAGGAAAGTACAAAAGCGAAGAACAGCTCTAGTTTACCTACTGTGGCCTAAAGAGCGGGTCCGAGGAAAGAGCTAAACTGGCCTTAGTGATATTTCGGGTCAACCATCACACGCACACACACGCACACACACAACACTTGAAGGAAAAGCCAAGAGGACGCCCTTATCAGACAGACAAGCTGAAACCACTTCAAGGTGAGAATATTTCTGGTCCAACGTTTGTCTGTCCGTCTTGTACCTCGTGTCCTCGCCTCGGTTTTCCTCGTATGATGAGGTGGACACCGGGTGGGTGTAGACTGATGAGGGGCCCCGGGGCCCCTGCTACAGCGGAGCTCCTCCTCTGGTGACCACCTCTCTCCACGCTTTGCTCTCTCTCAGGAGAAGAAGGCCATCGCAGTATCGGTGTGTGTATACATGCTTAGGGTGTGTGAAGACAGTATGTGTTCTCGTTTGTCAGTGTGTGGCACTCTGCATAAAGTGTGTGTATGTGTGTGCGTGTGTCTGTGTGTGCACGGACATGAGATATGGTTTAGTATTCGTTTAAACATGTCAGCTAACGTTCTTATTTTTGACACAAACAGGTGAAAAGCAAAAAAATGGAGTCTATCTCAAATTTTTCTCTACAACCTTAGATGCACCCAGAAATATAACTCCGGTAGGACTCTAGTGAAGAAATATTATTCTCTGAACAAACTCTAGCAAAGATAGAAAAGGAGCAACGACCAGCTCAGCTGGTTCTTCATGCACCCACACCGGGTGTATGGAAAAAGTCTTCAGTATTCCAAAGCAGTTGGGTGAGCACGAGTCTTTATGTGAAATAAACCTCCAGACAAGTATTTTTCCAGTGTTTGAGTACACGCTATTCCAGAGTTTTTGTTTTCTGGTCAGTCCTTCATACTGGCCTCCTCTTCTCTCTCTCCTTCATGTGACTTAGCAGCTATTCTCTTCTCTCTCTCTCCCCCTGCAGCTCCGCCGACATCCCATGATCGCCTGATGCTCAGGGCGGTGGGAAGGAGGAAGAGGGCGGACAAGACCGGAGCACTGAGATGAGGGCGACAGAGGATGAGAGAGGACAAAAACAGCAAGAGGCAGCATCAGCTTGGACAAAACTTCTACCCAGTTCCACGACTTGAGATTATGTCTGATGAAGAGATTGGTAAAAGTGATCGGTAACACCTCCCTCTCCTCGGCCTGGACTCCACGCGTCTCCTCCCCGTCTCCTCGGGGCTTATCTGTCCTGCAGCAGCTTGAGGGCCCTCTCGATGTTCATGCGGTGGCCCACCCTTGTCACGCCCAGGTCTATCAGGTCCTCTTTTTGCAGCGAGGGCAGGTGGGCGCCCTCGATCTCATTGTCCAGGAAAGCGTCCCTGTGCTCCCCCAGGTTGAGGCTTTCCAGCCAGTCCGCCACGTCGTGCTTGCTCCACAGCTCCATGGGTTTGGAGGCGAAGGGCTTGCCCGAGGCCGCAACCGCCTGCATCAGCGTGAGCGGCGATGGAGAGCGCGAGCTCCCGCTGCCGCCGCAGGAGGAGCTCAGGCTGTACCCGCCGCCGCTGCCCATGGGCGGGGTGGGCAGACCGAAGACGTCGGTGAGGGTGGGCGACACGGAGGGCGGCAGTGAGGAGCAGGGGGTGAGGGAGGAGGCGGAGTCAGGCGGGCTGCAAGGATGCGTCTGGGATGGGAGGCTGCTGGGAGGGGTGGAGGTGAGGGCAGCAGCGCCGGCAGCGTTGTTACGCATTCCTGAGTCTTCAGTGGGAGGCCTGAGGAGGACAGAGGAGACGACAGGTCAGTCAGAGCGAGACAAACACAGACTGATCCAAGTTCAACCAAAGATTCTCATAAAGACACGTTACATGTTTATGAGCTGACTTTCATGTCTGGAGGTGGAGGGGATGATGGAGTTACAGGTGACACGGCTGACAAGGTTGAAACCAAAGTTCGAGACTGCGTTTCAACATTTGTAAGTGTGACACCACTGGATATCTTTAAGTAAACCTCGAGAACATTTTTCTGGTTTCCGTGGCAACAAATCTGGGTGTTTTTGACGAGACCTTGGGACACGTCGGGCTGTTTGTCTGGTCAAAAAAACGGATATTTAGAAACAGGTGTTTTAGGTAAAAACATGATGTTTTCCTAACCTGAACCAGTGGCTGGTGTGCCTAAACCTAACTGGACCAATTGTAGTGCAGATAAAATTGAAAATTGAATCTAAAGAAACAAAGTTGCAACATATCAGTGGTTTTGCAAAAAAAATAAAATACATTGCCAACATTTATTTTGGTAATTGGCTTTTCCCCTGAATTTATAACTAGAATATAAATGTTGGTTTTAATTCATCACTTGTTTGAGAGGCAATAATAATCAGTCAACAACTGATTGCATCCTTTGAAACCTGCATTACTTGATGTTTTTGGCCGCAGCGCAAAGGATGATGGAGAGGTGGGGAAGGAGCTGTAGGAAATGTAAATATAAAAATCTAATTAGAAGATTAAACACAGAAGATGTTATAATAATGTGATCTCTGTAGCTCTTTGTCCTGATCTGAAACCAACACACACCTGAGAGGTTGGAAATAATCCTAAAAACATACGACAGCGATGTGAAGGTCATGAGACGTGTAACGAAGAGCTGAATGAAAGACTGAAGGTTTGATTTAAAAGTCTCTTTATTGTTCATTAAACCGTGTTGCTGAAGGATCTCATGATGTAATGCTGCACAGTGAACAGTAGGTGGCATCACAGGCAAACATTTCGACCAAATGCGCAGCAGCTGATGAAACATGTTGGATGTTAAATCAGGTCAGAGCCGTTTGGTTTGAATCTCCATCCAGACTGTTTAGTTACAGTAACCGTACTCTACTGTTAGTGTTCATATTTACTGTTCTCTGTCAGCTGTCATCTTGTACGTGTCACTTCTATTTGGATTAATTTCCTTTTGATAAAATTATTTTTTTACTATAATATTTATCAATGGAATAATTATCAAGGAAATGGGAATCACTCCACCCCTTAAACTTCATACAGGAACCTGTTTTAAAACATAGATTAAAGGTTATGATCAGTTAAACACATTAAAGGGATATTTTCTTTTTAAATTTAAACTTACATATGTTAAGATACATGTTATTTGTGAATTTCTAGATGTTTTTTTTAAAAATCATAATAATTATTTGAACCTTGTATTGATTAACATGCAGAGTTTAATGATATTCTCCTTGGATTTGATTAACTGTTAAGTACGAAGTAAGTTTTATAGGTTTTTTGGTTATTTTTTAAAAGAAAAATGTAGCAGACGATTAAAACAGGATTATTAAAACAATCTTCCCTGATTCACATGGACCTCAGTGATCAAACCTTGATTTTATTTAGTCAAATTTAACAACTTGAAGCCGTCTTCTTTTGGGGAAAAACACGATATTGGTCGGGATTTTACATGACATTTTTTACTCATAATCACGCCAATTCAAGAATCCTGATAAATATTTTTTAATATTTTCACTCTATCCAAAAAAGCCTAAAAATAATTATTTCCTAGATGAAATGAAGCTTCCACCTTTCGCCACGTTTTCCCTAAAATGTACAACATTTAAAGGATTTTCCAGGATTTTAAAGGATTTTATTTCTTGGTGGTCGCAACAAAGTCCAAGCACAGCCGCCGCCTGCTGAGTGAACCACGGCCGGAGGGAAGCCTGTTTCCTAATGGATGGACGTGTACGGCTTCACGGGGAGGGGGAAGGTTACTCAAACCTTTATATAGCCTTCACACTACCAGAGGGAACAGAGTAATAGAATACTGAAGTAACTGTTCACCCTCGGAGAGATGGATATCGTCAGCAAAGAAACGTTTCTCGCATTTCATTTAAACAAAAAAGAAATACAGCTAAACTGCAGCACAGCTGTTTCTCTCTGGAAGAGCTCACAAGATTAATCTGATTAGTGAGTCAGGAAACATTTAAATTAACATACAAATGACTTTTTTCTGACATTTTCCTGGTCTTTCTTCCCTTGCTTTGTTTTTGAAGTACAGTCAGTTTTTCATCTTCGAAAGGTTTAAACGGCTCACAGCTCAAAGACAACCTGCGATAAAAGGTCACAAGCAGACACCGTTTCATTTTAGTGGACAAGTCTAGTCTTATTATTTCTTCTGTAACTTTTCTTATTGTCAGAAAATCCCATGAGAAAACCAAAACCAACCTCTGGGACGGATACCAGTGTTAGAGTTACTTGAGTTAAAGTAAAGATATCATGTTAAAATATTACTTTGGTAAAAGTGAAAGTATCAAATGTATGATAAGTAAAAGTAAATTTTACATATATTAAATGCATGTAATGTACCTTCTGTATACTATGTGTGGGATCGATATTCAGCATTTTATCAGAAACTGTATTTTAAAAAAAAAATCCGATTGCTGATAAAAATACATTTTAATTTCTTTAAAAATCTAGCAGTGCAAAAAAGTTAAATATTTGTCTCCAGAATGTGAGTTTAAGAATAAAGTAGTAATACCTAAGCAATGCTGAGTAATAACTCAAAATGGTAAAACAAATTTGACAAAAGTACAGTACTGGAGTAAATGTACTTAGTTACATTCCATCATTGTTGGAGACAAACTCCATGGGCACCAAATGTGGATTAATCCGCCACTGAAAATAGTCCCAAAGAAAAGCACCATTTCCTCCTGTTTGAATAATGTTTGACAAACACTGAGCAGCTGTTTACACAACCTTTAAAAAATACTTTATATAACTATATTGGTGCTGTTAGTGAGCCATTTTAAATATTTATGTCTTCAGTAGGAACCAATGAGCTTGGAGCTCAGAGCCACAGATGGTATTATTTATAACAAACAACACATTGTTGGTTTTGGTCTTTTCAAGGATTTGTTGACATTTATAGAACAACTGACTTATAAAACCTAATAAAGTGTGTTAAGATGCTTTTAAACAGGAGGGTTGAACATGAGCCAGTTATTACAGGATAAATACACCCAAAAATGTAAATTCAGTCATCATCTCCTCCCTCCATGCTGATTCAAAGTCAGGTGAAATTTCGTGGTCCACAAGACTGAAACCAAGTGATTTTTTTCAGAGACTATCCTGGTAAAACTACCGTGCAGCCCGACTGAAGTGGGTGCACGAGCTCGACCGCACGTTGAGGGTGTAAATAACGTCTTCTCAAATCAATTTGGGATCTTGAGGTTTCCAGAGACTTGGATTACACCGGACGAGCTGTATGGAGCCATCTGATGTTTTTTTGGTTGTCTTTTATGTTTTAAATCATCTCCAGCTGCTTCAGATGTTTAGCAGAATGCTGCAACTCTGTTTCACTGTGAAGCTCCAGAAATGTTCTGTGGACTACGAGACTTCACCTGACTTTCATCAGCATGGAGGGAGGAGATGATGACTGGATTTTTAAAACATTTTTTAGATGAACTGTTCCTTTAAGACAAGACAAAGCCCCAACAAGACAGTTCTGCATTAAAAAACAAAGTCCACCACCACAGGAAGAAACACAGGAGACACATCAGAGAGTTACAGAGAGTCACCCTCATGTTACCTGCTGCACTCAAGATGGAGGGATGTGATGATGCAGTGACACCACATCACACACACACACACACACACACACACACACACACACACCAATCCATGCAGAATGATCACACCTTCCTTCAACTTCCCCCAAGGATTTTTTTTTAATAAACTGAATCTTCAACTCAAAAATCGAGCTGATCTTGACTCTTGTGAGAAAAACTGAGACAAGGGCAGAAAACCACCACGAGGTTACGTGTAGCCCAGATCTGGATCTTTCCTTACTGTAACATATGGAACAGCCCGAGGGGAAGTGAAGGGGACTAAAGGGGGTCGGCTCTGCCAACATGGAAGTGGGCCATTGTTAAAGTGCTGCCTTCAACAAGCCCGAAAAAACTTACAGTCTTCACTGTTCAACACCAGCTTCTCCACAGGAAGTCGTGTTGATGGATGAGATGGAGACAGAGGACGATGTTAGACACGTGATGGACGACATGACACACAAACAATGACGTGAGATAAAAGAAAACAAAGGGATGTTCATCAGTCTGCCTCCTGTTGTCGCTTCTGCTGTACGACGTGGACTCGTGCTCCTCGGTCACATTTTAATTTTCATCTTCATCAAACCCGACAACAAACGAACCGACTCTGATTCCAAACAACAGCACAGATGCTTAAAAATACTTAACCTGAGATCTGTCAAGCACTTGTCTAATTGGTATTCTGGTATTTCATCCTCTATTAAACACGTTTTGTTACAGGACTCAAATTGATGTGAAAAGTATGTAATTGCCTATTAGACTAATTAGCACAGTGCCTCGTTTAGCTTCTCTGACCTTATTACCGTTTCTTGCAGCCACCAGGAGTCACGTATGACAAAAAGAGGACGAGCTACGCTGTGAGTTTCTCTCAGCCGTCCGGATGATTTGTGATCATATGTTTGTTCGTTGATTGCAAACACAATCTTTATCGCTCAGACGTCACTTTAACAGCAGCAGTCACACACAGAAGGTCCAGGCAGGAATCCAAACAGTCATCATTCAGTCAGTGACGTGTTGCACCTGCACTGTGCACAGAAGTTTTTATCATTTCTGCACGCTAACATGCTGAGGTTAAGCAGTTATTTTGTTTAACCAGGGTCACCACTTGAGTTTAGTTTGTTAATTAGCATCAAACACAGAGCTGATGAAGTGTTGTTTGTTTTGCAGGCGTTCGGTCATTAACCAAATTATTGGACATGATGAAATTTAGATCTGATAATCATCATCTTGTGCCATAATACGTGGTCGATGTGGAGATACTTTAATGGAAACTTGTTGGGCTGCTACTAACGATTATTTTCATGTTTAATTGATTAATTGTTTAGTCTAGTAATTGTCCAAAAAAATTGTGAATAGTCCTCATCATAATTTCCCAGAGCCCAAAGTGACGTCTTCAAATCGCTTCATTCGTCTAAAACCCCAAAACTCTTCATTTACTATCAGAAATGACAAAGAAAAGCAGCAAATCCTCAAATTTAACCAAATCTTTTGAATACTTTTTTGTTATAAATTTTCCTTTTGATTCATCAGCTAATCGCTGCAGCTTCAGAAAATGATAAACTTCACTAAAGTCAGCAGACTTCATCTTCTGGATTAAAGTCTGTACAAAAGTTTCAGAGGTATTTCACGTGATGCAGCCTCGCCTGACATTGTCATCCCTCGAGTCACTTAAGAATTCTTACAAGCAACACTTTAACTTTTCATTTTTAACTGCAGGCTGAGGAGGTTTATTTATTACTTAAAACCCTGAAAGGAAACACAGGAAACAACATCCCAGATAGCAAAATTGTATAAGACGCGTTCATCTGGCCCACACACCGCGGGGAGTGATGGCACTTGGGCGATTCACTCCTGTTTGCCAGATCTGAGCAGACCATAACATGGTGTCAGGTGTCAGCCAAGAGCGAACCGAATAAACCAGAACTGGCCTACATGTGGGCCAGATCCAGACCACTAAAATAGAAATTAACTGTGGCCCAGATCTGGGCCAGTTCTGGCTTATTTGGCTCGCTTGTGGCTCAGTTCTGGCAAACAGGAGCGAACTGAGCGCCATCACTCCATGCTGCATGTGGGCCGGATGAACACGTCTGGTGTGGGCCAGATCTGGGCAACAATTTTGTTATCTGGGTTGAGCACTGGACAAAATGGATAACTCATGTTTCATCGTTTAGACAAGATTTTGTGTAAAATTCATTATTTAAATAAATTCCTGTGTGTTAATTTTAGATCTGATGTGGTCATTGGTTGGATCCAGCGTCTCAAATATGAGGATTTACTGCTTTTGTCTGTTTTACAAAACTGAATATGTTTTGGATTTGGACTGTTAGTTAGACAAAATGAGCAATTTGAGTTATAGGACACCTGAGATGGCCATTTTTAACAGTTTTCAGATACCAAGTAGGTAAAGACAAGTATTAGAACAAGACGAACAGTCTGGTGTGTTCACTTTACTGTGATGCAGTCTTTAAAACCAGGAAGAAAAAACACTTATGTCAATATATCCAAAATCTAAGACCTTATACAGCACAGTCTCAAATCATGATCACAATATAGTATAATAATGATAATAATTCAAGGTCAGTGTGTCTGTTTTGTTAAGTGTTACTTCAAAAGTCACAAAACAAAAATACAAAATAAAAGTCATCACAGAGCTTTAAACTGCAGGATCGAGCCGTCCTCTGTGGAAGTTACAGTCTCAAACCAGCAGCCCTCTTTCTGCAAATGTACCACAAATGCACTACACATAGGTAACGTTAGCACGTGTCCCTCGCTGGCCTCCTTCACTTCAGCAGGAACAGCGCTCGCCCTCCATCAGCTGAGCAGGTTGAAGGAAAGTGATGCAGAGCTATTGATATCAGTGGTGGGAGACCTCGCCTTCGCCACGCCCACACATCGCATGACTCCCTGCTTCTTTCTAGCACACACTGGCTCACGCATACAGGGTCGTTTCATTGGCATGCATGCACATGCTGCCTTTATTTATAGAAGCTTGAATGCACGCACACACACACACACACACACACACACACACACACACACACACACACACACACTCACTCACTCACTCATACGGACTGACTCGGCTGTGCTGGGTTACATAACGGTGGCCTACTAAAGCAGTGCGGCACGTGACCTGCGTGAGATGATGTTGAACTCTGCTGAGGGTTAGGCCCGCCATCCTCTTGCTCCATCTCAAAACACACACACACACACATGTACGAACACACACCCCTCCCCCGACTCAGACTGACATCACTGCAGGCCTCAAGGCTGCTCTCATCAGCTGGTTGCTAGGCAACCCTTTCGTCCACAGGCACAACCAACGCACATTTAATCTGGGAGGCTAAGAGACAGGGATAAAAAAAAAAAAGAAGAAGAAGAACAGAGAAAGAAAACACAAATGTCCAAAGAAGAAAATCTGATGTTCGCACTGGTGATGAGGCTCATTCTAACATACTGAGGAAGAAAAAGAGAGAGAAAAAGAGAGAGAGAGAGAGAGAGAGAGAGAGAGAGAGTAGGAGAGCAGAGGATGGAGGGAGAGCGAGGCGGAGAGGGAGAGCATGTGTGAATCTAGGCCATCTTCTGTGCATCTCTGTTGCCATCTGTTTGACGGCCTCAGAAGCAGGACCACCTTCACCCTCCGCAGGCCTCTTCACATGACGAGGTGCCCTCTCGCTGCCTACAACCTTATCTTCTGCCGCCGCGCCTGGCAACCCTCTCCACACGGCTACAACTCAAAAACCCCTCTGAGCACGGAGGCAGATAATCGCAGACCCCGGCGGCACACGAGTGAGTAGGGTTTAAAACTTCATCCGACACGAGAAACACACACACAAACTCCTCAGAGCAACAATCGAACAGACCAGATTACAAGAGACTGAGAGATTTCAGCGGGATGTTCGGCGTCGCTTTAGGAACGAGGGGCGAACGCTGCAGTTACGTCAAGGCAGGACGACATCTGGTTGTTTGATCCTGTTATGAACCAGTTACTGAAGTGAACTGAGCTCATCAGACCAGTCAACATTACTTCAAACTACACACACACAGATAAAAAGGCAGCCAAGAGACCTGTTTCTTTAAGCATATGATTCAAAATACAGTAAATAGCAACCACAGAACTGTAAATTACATTTGCTTTATATGAGTCTCAGCTGTGTATGATTGTATATTCAGCAGCTGGGGACAACTATGATGAGTTTTGTCTTTAATGTGGGCAGAAATATTGAAATATTAAACCAAGTTTGAGATTCCTACACCTCACAAAAGCACCAGCTCAGACCACAAATTGCAACGAATTGGAACTGAAGTCTGTGGGTGTAGCTTTGTCACTGGGAAATTACAACACCACCCATTACTGCAACTTCAGGTAATTGACTACTGATGTGAATCACTGATCAGTCTGACTCTATCCAGCTACTGTAATTCTATCCCTATTTACATTGAAGGGACGTCCACACAAGAACGATAAATAGATAGTTTTAAAAATCGTTCTAACTCAAATGGATGGAAACCACAGTGGGGAACGATATCTTTGGGCTCACTTTGATGAACAGAAACACTGACAGCCAATCAGAATACACCCCAAATGACCGGGCCATCAACTGGTTTGGTTTCGGGAGCATTTCCCTACAAAATGTTGCAGAATGGCTTTTAATATTCGTTTCAATAGCCGACCTCCTTTATGTAAGCTAAGTGATGGTATTCAGGAGACATTTTTTAGATGGTCTACTTTGTAGCTCAGTCTTGGATATCTATCCAACTTATGAAATGCTTATAAAACTTATACCAGACTGTAAAATATACATAAAAACCTAATTTTAGCTGAGACATACTATACTGCCAAACAGTCTCAGGTGATGGGGTCTTTGCGGTGTTTTGATGTCCTTTATAATGATCGGCAGGTTAATTGATGTTGACTCAGCCTAAAGTATGAATAAAACTAGAGTGACAACTAGACAACTACAGTGCTGGATTCTTCAAACCCGAACCATAACCCATATCCTTCTGGGGGTTTCTCTTTTATCCATGAAGTATGAGAGACTTTCTGGCCTGATGTTGAAAGGTGTGCATCAGTCGCAAAAATATGTGTATGTAAGTATTTCTCTAGTTATGTTGAACTAAACTCCACAGGGTCTTTACTGCTGTGTTAATTTCAAATTAAGTCAACATATAAAACCAGAGTCCGCACACTCGATAAATGTTCCCATGAACGTTTATTCCAAAATGCAAAATTTTAGAAAATAACCATTACTATGTATGCAGATGATTATTTTTATTTATTCCTCATTTTAATCATTGTTTTTCTTTTTTAAGGATTTGACACATTTTCACACAGCACACGCATAACTTTGAGTTTAAAATTTGCTATACTGTATGTGTAATGTTTGCTTTTCCTCTGACTGCTCTGTGAATTCAACTCCCATTCTTACGCAATTCAAAAGCCCAAGAGGGAAAAACCAGAACCTTAAAAATGATCCAACACATCTCTCTTTTAATTTTCATCAGGAAACTGACGCACAAGAGTTTTCCCAATGTGCAGCTCAAATTTTCAATAAATCTGACATGAGTCACATGACCTTAAAATTGCAATAAGAAGTACATAAAAATGTCTGATTTCTAGAAATCATGAGAAAATTCACTGAGCCAAACAATCCTCTTAGCACAGGAGATCGCTGTGAATGCATGGCTTGGGGGGAATAAATAGTTTACTTTGAGAAGCTGCCAGCTTCATGCACCTGATACCTTAACATCATAAAACTACTAACAGCAGAAAGAGACAACCAGATGACTCTTTGCTTTATAGGAAAAGACGTGAAGCTACAATCACTGTGAGTTTAAATACAATGCTGTGGTAATGAAGTTATTAATTAAGCTCATTCATTATGCATTATGCATTGTGTATAATTTATATTTTTATTCTGCTTAAGTTCTTTGCCAAAATGTCTGACTTAACATATGGTGGCATTAAAATGTATTTGGTGTCATATAAAGGGATATCTTGAACACTGAATACATCACATTTTTCCTCACCTATATCCAACTTCATGCTGCAAAGTGATCTAAATCAAATCTACTCGACAGGAGAAGCATTTATAACAAGAGCGTCACCCAAGGAACAGTTAGGGAACAGTTCACCCAAAAATGTAAATCCAGTCACCATCTCCTCCCTCCATGTTGATAGAAAGTCAGGTGAAGTTTCGCAGTCCACAAAACATTTCTGGAGCTTCACAGCAAAACAGTTTTGCAGCATTCTCCTAAACAACTGAAGTTGTTGCCGTTGACTAGAATACATGGCACTCAGTGGAGCGCATACCTCCAGCAAGGCCCAACAGTCCTCTTTTGTTCTCACTAATAGATACCAGCCACCTGTATATGCCTGATTTTTTTCATCAAGATCCATGAATTATGTTGAAAAATCTCACAATGTTAAAGAACATGAGAAAAGTTATTGGGGTCTATTCTGGGTGACCCATCCTCGATCCAAGTTTCACGGAAATACGTTTAGTAGTTTTTGTGTAATCCTGCTGACAAACCAACCGACCAACAAACAGACACGTGAAAACATAACGTCCTTGGTGGAGGTATAAAACAAACAAAAGGAACATAAATTGGCTCCTTGCAGCTCGTCCAGCGTATTCCAAGTCTGAGATCCCAAACTGATTTGAAAAGATGTTATTTGCACCCTTGACATGCTGTCGTACTCTTGCAACTACTTCAGATGGGGTGCACGCTAACACTTTTAGCTTAGCATCTACAGTGAAGCTTTTGGCTTTAAAAAGGGTGTAAATAATATCTTTTTAAAATCAATGTGGGATCTCAGGGCTTCCAGAGACTTGGATTACACTGGACGAGCTATACAGAGACGTTTTATGGTTTTAAAGGGCTCGACTGATATTTAGTTTGGCTGAAATCAGCCTATACCAGAACAGTACTATCGTCCCCAGCTACTTCAGTTGTTTAGAAAAATGCTGCAACCCTGTTTTGCTGTGAAGCTCCAGAAATGTTTTGTTGACTATGAAACTTCACCTGACTTCCCATCAGTATGGGGGGAAGGAGATAATGACTGAATGTTCAGTTATTGATGAACTTATTCTTTAATTTCCTAAAAAGCATGTGGCATGGCACGGATTGACGTCCACATTTAAAACACACAAAATTGGAAAAAGGGTTGTGGTGTGACGTGGTGGCAGCCGGTGGAACGTACCTGTGAAGATGGGAGACACAGAGGACATGAAGAAAGAAGAGGTGAAGGAACTACGGGAGACTGAAGAGAATGGAGATGAAGATGGAGAGGCGTGAGCTGAAAATGAAATGAGTACAAGGTGTAAAGGTCAACAGACATGACTTTGAACTGCAGAGGAGGAAAATGAGGATAACATGATAGCATGCGGCTTGAAGCGTGAAGCGTGAAGGAGCGTATACGAGGCCGGACCAGAGCAGCTGCCAGCCATCTCACTGTAATTACCACAACTAGACGTCACTGTGTAGATGTAACAGTGTAGATGTAACAGTGTCTATAAGATGAGAAAGCAGGAACCCAGAGGATCAACTCTCTCCCTCTGCTCTCTACACCTCTCTGATGAGCGATGGGACCATTCATACAAAATGCATGTGAGCAGTGAATTATTTATTGTGCTTTTTATTTCCCTCTCATACACGGGAAATGTGAGTTTAAAAAACCATGAGATGAGCTGGTTCAGGTGCAGGGTCCACCAAAACGTTGTCCCAGTTACTGCAAATTTGACTCCTGCGTGCCCTGGACAGTCTCAAACATGGCTAGGCAAGGAATCAATCTTGTTATACTTAATGTACCACACTGTGCCGATCAACAAGTAAACAGCGTTTATGTTCATATTTATCGCCTAAAGTGACTGTTCTCAATGTGACAGAAAACAGTGTGAATAAATGTCAAACAGATAAAGTAGTGAGAGGATGAGCTGAATGATAAGTGATGTCTGCACATGTGCTACATTATAAACTGAGGATTCAGCTCCCCACAGTGTTTTTCATCAGATCTTCAGGTTAAGAACTTACAGCAGGTTATCTGTGGATCATGACTCCGTAACACAACGACCTGTAAAAACGGCTACCACGTTTCAGTAAGAGTAAACCCTCCAACATGGACTACCGTTTGGAAACCTCAAGTTTAATTTCGGAAGTTACCACATTTGGATGAGACAGTGGAGCTGGAGAGGATATCCTGATTGGATCTGACTGAGAACTAGAGGACTTGTCAATCATGAGGTTAACTTGCCCTGAAGCAGGGGTCTTCAACGTTTTTCAGGCCAAGGACCCCATAGCTGTTAGAGATACAGATGACGTACCTTGTTCCGAAGGCTCCCCTGGTCCCCGTGGGGGAGTCGAGGCTTTCTCCTGGCTTGGCTGGCCTGTCACGGTTCATTTGCTGCAGAATGGAGCTCAGTTCGGTGATGACGGTGTTCTTGGAGTCTGGTGTAGATGGAGGGCTGCGCAGCTCAGGGGGCTGATCGCCCCACAGTTTGGATGTCCTTTGTGTAGGAGTCCTAGGAGGTTCAGAGGATGAAGGGGGAGGGGGAGGGGCCTGAGGTGGTGACCCATAGGACTCCGGGGGCTCTTCAATGAGAGCGTCATGATAAAGCGATGTTCTGTTGATGACTGACTTGCCCTTGGGTTTGGGTGGCACAGGAGGCCGATCCACCAGGAAGGCATGCCCGTCTGCAGTGGCATAGAGGCTCTCCAGAGTGCTGTCGCAGAAGCCTCCCTCTGACGACAGCGTGGAGATACTGGAAACGGTGCTGGTGGTCTCCATGTGCTGAGGATCCCCGCTACTGCGGCTGTCTACCTCTTCGATGCCCGAGTCACCTACCCCGGACTCCGGGTCCGGTGGAGGAGGAGGGTATGATGGTGGCATGTTGTTTGCGACCCGTTTGTGTTGATCAGTGACAGGTGGTGGAGCGTGAGCGTGGTATGGGGGTAGAGGAGGTCCCCCATTCCGTCTCTGTTGCTGAAGCATCTCTGCAATGGCACTAGCCTGATCATCAGGAATGTCAATACTGTTGGCAAACTCCAGCGGTGGGGGGAGGGGCTCTGTGAAGTCAAAGTCCTCGTCGATGTCAACTGAGGCCAGAGGGGGAGGGGGGATGCGGAAGGGCAGCTTGACCGGTTCATCCAAGGACTCGCCTAAGGGAATGCTCCTCCTCCGCAACGAGGGCGGCTGGGGGTTGGCGGACAGAGTTGAAGCTTTGAGAGGATCGGGTTGGTTGGGGTCCTTCAGTTCTGATGGCCTGTTGCTGTCCTGCCCCTCCTCCTGGTTGTTCACCTTGTTGCTTGCATCTGTGGTGTGGACCATCAACAGCCCAGCTGACTTTGGCTGTGACGTGTCTGCCACATCCGCTGGTGCGCTTTTCCTCTCCTCAACTGCCTGATGCTGCCGTTCTTCCCGTGCCCCGTCAGACTCATACTTCTGCTCTGTCATCTGTCTCCGCAGGCCACCTCGGCCGGGCCGCCCCATGGTCGCAGTGGAGATCGCAGCAAAACTTGTCTCGATCCCAGAGCGTAGTTTGGTGTCAATAAACAGCGGTTGGTTGAGGTCTGGTTTGTGGCTTGGCTGAATTGGGAGGGACTGGGCTTCATGCTTGGTGGGTTGCTGAACCTGAGGAGGATTTTGTGGCTGATTCTGAGGATGGTTCTGTTGCTCCTTCATGGCCCGGTCACGAGCTGCCAGGGCCAGAGCTAGTGGAGAGTTAGGGTCCAAGGGCTTGCCGGTGACAGGATGGAGGTAGGTCCCGTTGGCCCTGTAGTGGCTCTTAGGAGGAGTGGATGGGAGACTTACAGGACTGTCCAGGTTGGGACACTGGCCTGTTCTGGTGTTAAGAGGCTCCCGCACCACTGTGGGCTCAGGAGTGTTGAAATCTGTCATGTTGCCACTGCCACCCCCAACAGGGGGCCCGAGCTGTGCTGCTGAAGGAGCCAATATCCTTCGAAGCCGCTCGTCGCTACTGAACATGCCTTCATCGATGGACTTTGACTGGCGAAGGCGAGGGGTCGGTGTGGGACTACTGAATTCATCATCCCCCATGTCTATTGACTGGAAGGCAATTGAGTGCTTTTTTGCCTCTAGCCTCTTCTCCCGGTCCCGTACTGCCCCGGCAATAGCTGCTGCAAACGGGTTGCTTAGAGACATAGGGTCTTCAGGACGCAAACCACCGCTTCCACCTACAGTGGGCGTGAGGGGTGGGTGTTCAGGGGTGGTGGGCTCGATCTCCATACTGCTACCCTGGCTGCTCTTGCCACTGCTGCTGGTGGAGGGCTCCTTAACAATGATAGTGGGGATGGGGATGGAGGAGCATGTTCGTTCTACAGGCGTGGTAGGCATGGAAACCGGGCCTGAGGGGCTTGATGGCATGTGGCATGTTTTCTCGGGACTGTCCTCAACATTGGACTGCTTTACTAGCATTCCCTTCCTTCGCGCTGGTTTTGCTGGCACATACAGTGTCTTATTGCCCACCTCGGAGTAAGGGTTCTCTGGCACTGGCGTGCGCCCTCGGGTGCGTGTGCTTTCAAAATGCTCTGAGCTCTGGCGGAAGTAGCCACGCCTTAACGTACCGACATCTGTGGTTCGGCTAATGGTTGTCACTGCATTGGGTGAGTTCTGGGTGAAGCTGGGTCGTGTGGTGCCGTAGCTCTTGGGTGTAGGTCCAGCAGCTGAGTTGTAGGCAGGTGGCGATGGGGGTGAAATGGCTGGGGGAGGAGGAATGTCCTCTGAGGTGTCAGGCATAGAGAGGCTGCGGGCGAACTTGAGTAGGGGAGGTGTAAGATATCCCTGTTTCTCATCCTGCGATGTATCTGGGAAAAGTGGAGCAGAAAGAAAAATTATGTGAGGACCTGAGGGAGACATCCCTATTTTTTTATTTCCAGCATGGCCTCCTCTTTCCACAGGAAATGTCTCATTCATTGATGTGAGCTGTTTCTTAACCTTTATTTATCCAGGCAGGGGGTTCCTGAAATTGGTGGAGGCCAGAGAGAAAAGTGGCCAACTATAAGATGGTGCAGCACCAAGTGGGAATTTCCTGGTGAGTTAATTTGACCAATTACCCTCCAACTGAAGTGTTGAAAAACGGAAACAAGGACAAGAATAAACATTTAGATTAAAGGCCGAATGATGAATCGAGATGTGTTCCGAATAGTAGCCATGGAGTTGTATAAATTAAAAAGGTGTCATGTAAAGTTATCTCAATTTAAAGACCAACATGACCTGCACAAATGTACATGTGTTTAATTTTGTTTCTCAGAAACTAAGATACATCCAGATTTGAAGCAGCCTTCTGGGTATCTAGACGTGAGTAGATGGCTGTTCATCCATCTTTCAGAAGACGCTTGTTTACTTCCTTTCCTATGTACAATTCTTTAAATGTTAAAGTTGGGGGAGGAAGCACCTTGCTCAGGTCAATGAGTGACATCATATACTTCACAGATGAAAGCATTTCCCAAGTGTCATCTTTCCCCAGAGTGTCATCAAACAAGAACAACCTCAAAGTGCTTTCATGGCAGTTAAAGCAAAATAAAAAAAAAAGGCATTCAATTTTTGTCATAATAATGATGGCATTGCAAATCAAAAGAGCTGTGAGTAACATTAGCCTGCATGACGTCCCTCTAGTTCAGCAGTGAGAATGAGGTCTCAGCATATGCTTAATGACCTCCAATATTATCGCCTGAAAGCACACTTTGCTGACTGGATCATTCTAATTTATCTATAATTAGCTTTAATATTGAGCACACAGAGCAAGTCCTCCGAGCATTAATAGAATATTACAACAAGCTAAAAGCACCAGGTACTGGAGTTCACAACTCAAGCTCAAGCTGACACACACTGTGCCCTCCAACACACACACACACACACACACACACACACACACACACACTGTATACACACTGTATACACATCATACCTATGGACTTTTGCTTTTTCATCGTCCCCTTCTCAGGTATCCCCAGGAAGGCCCCTGGCACAGTGGGTGGCACCACTGCTACTCCCTGGCGGTCATGATACAAGGACTGCAAACCAGAATGTTGTTAATGACACACCCAGAAACACACATATCATCGGCTCTGTAACAGCATTTAAAGATTTAATTTGTAAAATATGGCCAGAATTTGAGCTCCAAAACGACAGGGGGAACCTAACTGCTGAGCTTTGCTAGCTATTTTTGGATGTAGCTAGCTGAGGAGCTAGTGGCCCTATTAGCTGATGGAAGTCTGCCTGGATCACAGGGCGAGTCATTGTGGGCAACAGGGCTCTACCGCCTCCAAGTAAAGAAAATGGACAGCAGACTGGGACTGAACACATCCTCTGAGAGCCACAGAAGTCAGTTTGAAGACAGGGGACACAGTACAGAGGTGATTTACAGCGGCTCGGACCAGGACTATGACTCCAGGGACGAGAAGACACGGTGGACATCAGCAGCGGGTGAAAACGGCGTGTAGAGACGGAATATTTTCACATCTTACTCGTCGAATGAAGAATTTATTTTATTATGGAAAAACAATCAAGACTGTTTTGGTGAGTTTAGTTTGTGTCCAGTTTGAATGAAGTGGGTTTTACGATGAGTTAATGAGGCGATTAACCTCGTCTTAGTTCGATAAAGAAGATAGACTTGAATTCAGAAGGTGTGCGGTCGTACTTTACTGTTTGGTAAGAGTTAGAGAGTAAATTCACGCCTTATCTTACATGATATAATCCACTAAAACCCAAAACAAGAGCTCAACACCTTCAGAATCACAGTGACACCACAGTGTACTTTATATTCTGTGTACTAAATAATCAAATGTTCAGTTCAGTTTTCTTCACTTACATTCATGTCAGCTTGCGTCACCAAACAGCGACTGGATGGGCGTGGTTTGATTGTAGCGATCTTCATATCAACAGGTGAGGTCTTCTGGGCGTGTGTCATCTCTTCAACTTTGTCTGCAAAAATAAAATGAGCTGTGATGAGCAACAAAAACGACGAGGGCAGGACTTAATTTGCAAAGCCTTCGAAGGGTTTTTATGGGCCAAACGCAAGCTAATCATTCACAGTGACCCTTCCCTGTGTGTCCACACTGAGTTGCGGATGAAACTGAAACAAAAAACATTGAAAGAAAATTTTGTGGAGGGGGGGGCACAGGAGGACTTTGATGAAATGCATCAGGGTGCGTCCAGCCTCGCAAGCCGTGCAAGCTCTTTCCAAACAGCCGACTCAGCAGCATCATCTAACTCTCAGGGTCGTTCCCTCATTGAATGTAAAATGAGCAATGAATGTGAAGTCTGTCAAGTTTGCCGTTATCTTTCTCAGTCTGATTTTTTTTTTTGAGCCTGCAAAGTGGGAAAGGTGTCAACGGCAAATTTGGCAGAACTGAACTTCCCTCTGGCGTGTGATGATGCCATCAGATAAGAGTCCACCTACAAGGTTTATGCTAACAGAAGCTACATGCTCTCCCTGATCTAGCCTCCTCGCTCTATCACCTCCCTGCTTCCCCTAGCTCTGTCTAGGATGTAGAAAGCTTCCATGCATTAGGGGGAGTGATTACTTAGAGTGACTTGGAAAACAATCCTCTTCTTCTGCGCATCTACACACAGAGGAGAGGAGTGGGGAAAGGGGGAGAGGTGGGGAGGGGAGGAAAGGGGGAGGAAAGGAACATCAATGACCTTCACTACAGTCAGAGCTAAAACACAAAAACACACACAGAACAGAAAAAATGCACATTTCCTCTCTCTCTCTCCGATTGCTCTCCCAGTTGGATTGCAGCTACAGCTTATCAGACAACATGCAACACGGTTGCCCTGGAAACCTATCTGTGAGTGAAACATTTCCTGGAATAAACCTCCCCCTCCTCGCACAAACACACACACACACACACACACACACACACTTACAAAAACACACACACACACGTACACACAGTTACACACACACACACACACACACACACACACACACACAAGCCTGCAACAGAGGAGGAAAAAAAAGAGGCACACGTGAAGAAGAGACACGACAAACCTTTACAGTTCAGGTAAAGTGAACAAACATTGACTTACAGCGACCGTGTTTTGTTTTCATTTTACATTTTTTCCTTACATACGCACAAACACTCACAGACACAAAGACGCACGAGTAAAACATTCTGTAATTCCTCATTAAAGATCTGCTGCTGTGTTCCTTTGCATCTGAAGCTCCCAGAAAAGTAAATATGTGGGCTCACTCCTGCTCCTGCACGAAGGGTTTAGGAAGCACCCTGAGCTGAACTACAGCTTTTACTCAAACGTGAATCAAAAGGACTACTCAGCATCCACGCGGTTGCAATATTGAGTCAAAAGAAAGAAGAAATAATCTGTGGTTGTGAACAAGGGACAGAGGAGTTCAGACATCTTTCTATTCTACATCACTACAACATTAAACCATGCACCAACAACATTCAAGTTCAAAACATCTGCAGTAAAAAATTTAAAAATCATGCAAGAACACACTACGGGCAACACCATTCAGTTGCACTGAAAGTCAAATATCAAAATCAAATTCTTGTGGAAATACTGAAACAAACTGTCAACATGTACAACAGTGTTAGTGGGTGGGGAAGATACGTGGCAGGAATCAATCATTGGATCAGAGTGAAACATGCCTACAGGAACTTACCACCTTTCTTTTTCCTTAGAGTTGCTTAAAGGGGCGACACAAAAAGATTTCTGAGTCTTTGAAGCACAAACACAGACTCAGTCCTTCTCCCAAGATCAACACAAATCTACTTGTTTTTAATCTGTGTAAATTTGTCCTGCTGCAGCTGATGCATATGTGTAGTGCATCCCATAATGCACACACGCTACCGAGCCATACTATCACTACTATAAATGCAGTAAAGTAAAGAATGAAATGCAAATGTGTCAAATAAGCAGCTCTATAAAGAACATGCTGACCGCAGGAATCTCTCTGTCAGCATTTTTCTGTAATCTAAGTGGACTCCCTCCGCTGTCATTTATTTATTCATTCACCTTTCATCTCCCGGCCGGCTCTCTGCACACCTCTGACACCGGCCGCAGAGCTGCAATTATTACTGATTGATCCAGAAGTACGTACACTGAATCACAAGCTGCTATACAGAACAATGTACGCACCAATCAGGCTGCAGCTAATGATGTTTTTATGAGTCTTTATTAATCATTCAATCTCTATTGTCACAAAATACAGCTAGAAATGAACAACAAGTCCAAAAAACAATTAACACTGCCACTAACGGTCGTTTTTAAAATAATCTATTTTTCTATAATTATTTTTTCGGCTAATTAATCAGCTGTTTGCTCCCTAAAATGTCAAATGTGTCCTGAAATGTCTTGTTTTTTTCCACAACCCAAAGATATTCAGTTTACTGTCAGAGGAGGAAAGAAACCAGAACATATTCAGGTTTAACAAGCAGCAATCAGAGAATTTTGACTTTTATTTCCTGATAACAGCAATTCATTAAATAGCTGACAACTGATCGATTAATTGTTAGAGCCCTAAACACAAATGTATTCAGTTTACAATGAAACAAACCAAAAGAGACGCAAAATAAACATTATTTGCTTCATTTTTTGACGAATGATTTAATCAACATTTCTTTCAGAGTTTTAGAAAAGAGATCGGCCAGCTCGCCAAAAAAAAAGACAAGCCCTGCTCGACGTGTTTCTTCAACAGCCGCAACATCCAGAATACCCTCAGTAATTATCTCAGTATAAGTATATTTATAAAGCTGACAGCTTGAATCAAGCAGTCTGATAAAATTATTACCATTTATAAAACAAAAAAAGCTACTAATTCCTTTGCACGATTCGGTTTCACTCCTCCTGAGAGTACTTCAGGCTTGCTTCTCTCGTAACGAGTCGACACAGTAAGACTTTAACAATATTATTTCACAATTTTAGACGGTTACCATGTTAATAAAAACGGTTTAAAGTCGAATGTGTCTGTGTGTACTTTCTTATTGGTAGTGGCGGAGTCCGGCATTCCTGCGCTAGATTCAGATTGCCTACCTAAGAGGCCGATCACACCGAGATGTGTCACTGAAAACCATCCAGATATCCAGTGTTTATTATGGTATGGAGTGCCTGGCTTACCGTCTTCTCTTCTGCTGCGCGACACGTTTTTCTTGTGCTTTTTAGAAGTTGAAATATTTTAACTACAAGTATAACTATTCAGCGCAAGACATGGAGTCACACCGCTTTGGCCTCACTTCTGCTGCTTCACATTCAAAACATTTAACTGTTTTAAACATGCGGTGGCTTTTATTGTGAAGCAGTCACAGGACATGTGTGATTTCTTTGGCACCGTGGTCAGCAGCTCTGACTGCTTCAACAAAACAGATATTTTTTATTTTTGTCAGGGAGTAATGGAGCAGCCACGGTGAGCTGGTGACAGGCTGCACACCTCCAGCTCTTTTCACTGCGTCCTGCTGCTGTGTGCTGAACTACTTACACTGAAGTCAGATCAAAGCTGTAATTATTACTGACTGACTGTTGGAGCGAGCGTTTGGCTGCACTGTAAACAGACGGACCAGTTTGATTCTGTTGGACTGTAGCTGCTCGAGGAGCGTGTTGGCTGTAGTATTAAACTGCACTTGCTGTTACCACGGTAACCACGAGCGTTGCCAAATCAGCCAGGACTGAACTCTCAGGGAAACAACTTGAACATAATAAATAACATCCTGATAGATGAGCACACGTTTCAGGAGAAGAGACACACAGTGGATTTAACGAGAGCGATCACTGTGTCGGCTGCCAGCTGCTGACTGAACTGATGACGTCACATGTGTCAGGATCTTAGCACCCTTTGTTTGACGGTTTCCTGAGGGAAAGCCCTGGTGTAGTATTTACTACTTTCTCCTTCTCTGTCACATACGCCCTCCCCTCCATGCAGCCTTCACTCCTCCTGTCCTTCCACCTCTCTCTCCTTCCTGATCAGCACCGACGTGGCTTCTCTTTCTGTCCGCGTGTCTCAGAAAACGCTGACTGTCCCGTCTGTCAGAAAGTATCAGGACGCTACAGCTGATAACGCAACACACACAGGGTCCTCTGATGTGGTCCTCACCACACACACACATAAAAAGCAACAAAAACAGAGAAGACGCTGTCACACTACTGTCATATTTTTTGACTCATTTGCGCCTTGCAGCCACAGCGACAGCTCATGGATGCGTGGGTCTTTAGAAGCAAGAGTCCTTCATGCATAATGGCAAAGAGGACAGGAGATGAGGAGGGAGGAGAAGCAAAGAAAAAAACAACAGAACAATATTTTCTTAAGAGTCAAATCAAAGCAAAATGATCAAACGATGGAAACTTAAACTGCATCAGCCTGAACAAACGCTTCATTCAGCCGCTGCGAGCCGATGGAAGTTGCAGTTGAGCGAAATGGAAGGCAGAAGGTTACGCAGCATTAACTGCTTACCTTTATCCACTACAGAGAGATTAAACAATCAATGAGAGTAAGAAAGGGGAACAAAAGAGAGAGGAGTTGTTAGACAGAAAGTTCCTGAAGACATGCTGAGTTAAAGTCAAACCAGGGAGACCTTACCGAGTTCCTCCAGTTCAGAGGTCATGGACTTGGAGCGCATGGACAGGGCTGTGGTGGGGGCTCTCTTAGGTGGAGGAGGAGCTGAGGGACGCAGAGACGAAACACAGACATGTTATTTTGTTTTATTCAAGTGTGAAGTGACTTTTCTCACAGATGATGCTCATGAATTAGAATCAGGGCTGAAAAACACTGTGATACTTTGGTTTCTGTGATACATACAGCAAAAATATTTATAAAAATACGTGAATTTTCACCAGATAACTTGAGACGCTCTGTTTGGAATTAAATTAAATGTGAATATTTTCTGGTTTCCTTCCTCCTCTGTGACGGTAAACTGACTATCTTTGGGCTTTAGGAAACACTTGATCGACATTTTTCACCATTTCCTGACATCTTGTAAGCTTCCTTTAACTCTTCTTGTTGACGGGCAGTTAAAACTTTGAGGTTCTGAACTGTTAAATGAAGTTCTGATAATCTGACATCTAACAAGCTGTAATTACGCCGCCTCATTTCCTCCCAGAGACTCAGCTGACTTTTGACATCCAGCAGCGAAGCATGTGAACTTCTGCTGCTGTTATTTTTGTTTGCATTGTGAACGTGGAGGAAGTCAGGTTTCTGTCTGCCTCTGAGGGATGTTATTACATAACACATCATCAGTCAGCACACTGCTTTACTGCAGAGTCTCTGGCATTTTAATACAGGAGGTACAACTGTTAGCAGAGCCGTGCAGCAGGAGGTTTCTCACACCAGCTGTGTGCTGCAGCTCAATATTATTTTATTTTCTAATCCATGTATGATTTTGTTTCACACTGTCAGTCATTTCTACCCCAGTCTGGACAGGATATCTCACTCTGGTTATAGGTTTTCTTTGGTGTAGAAATGTGAAAAGTATAATTTGAGGTCGTTGTACCTTTTTTGCGTGCCGTGTCCTCGGGGTCCAGATTCCGGCTCACCGTCACCACCTTGATGAGGAGCCGGTTGCCTCCCTGGCGGATCATGTTGACCACCTGTCTGTGGCCCACCTTCACCACATTCTCCTGGTTCACCTGCCGTGGACACACATCAGTGGAGTCATTAATGGCGGGACTTGGACTCACATTGTTGGAAAGTTTGGAACGAATAATCTTATCTGCGTTATAATTTGACATGTATGATCGATGTCAGCGGGTCAAGAGGCAAAACTGGTCGGTCCTTTTAGTCCGATTGTGATTTTGAGAAAATAAACTTCACTGTCGATGTTTGTTTACACAAGACGGAAAAAAAACAACATCTCTGAAAAGCAAATTTAAAGCAACAATCCAGAACCTTCATGGTGGTAAACAGCATGAAAAAACCAGCAGCAGACAAGACATTCAAAGACTTGCAGCAGTTGCTGACTCTCACTTGAAGCCTGCGGTGGCTTCACGCTGGGCCTGATGCTATTTCCAGATAGACAGCTCATCAAAGTGACTGACAAATGATGCAGCATCAACTCGACTGACCACAGGAAGAGGGAGGGACTGATGGTACACTTCGATATGATAAAATGTGTCCCGATTACACACAGTGTGTTAACACTGACTGAATGTTTCGAGGGTGGGTAAAGAGATGTACAACATTGTGTCACACAGTACCGTTTGATTGACTTCCCTCTAATCCTCCTCCAACCTTTGGGTTGGACAAATTACACCATCAACATCATTTTTGTTTTTTATTTTAAAAGGAAAAGTTTGACATCTTAGAGAAAGACAGGAAACGTCATTTGTCATTATAAATCCAGCTCCTATACTTTTATTTGTCTCATGGTAAAAAAACTGAACCTTTAGAGCTGCACTGATTAGCTGAAGCTCCTTCAATGTGAGAATTTGCTGCTTTTCTTTCTCATTAATGGCTGTAAATGAAAAGTCTTTGGGTTTTCTGGACAACACGAGCAGAGGATTATTGGGACGCAGGGGCTTTTGTCCATTATGGTGAAAATTTGTGACTTTAACAGTTCGAATTATCCTTTGATTCATCCTGCAGGTAATGTCTCCCAGCACTAAGTAGACTTCAAGGAAAAAGCCTGAAAAATGCAATTTTCAACCTGACCATGGATATGCAAATACGGTGCTGGTTGGTTGGGTGTTAGCTCTTTCTTCCCGTCCTGCTGCCAATCTTCATAATTGCAGCATTCATGTTTGGCGGCAGGAGAGGGAGCCGCGGCCGCTGCCCTCACAGTCAGCCTTCAAAGACAATCAGAGCGAGTTGGTTTGTGGCCAAAAAAAATCCTGCTGCTGAAAATTCAGCCACGATTCGATTATAATTAAAGGTGACGTGTGTGTGTGTGTGTGTGTGTGTGTGTGTGTGTGTGTGTGTGTGTGTGACACTAGCGGGCAGCTTGTATATTAACATCTGAATATAGCTGATACCCAACACGCTACACACCCACATGCTCATATCAGATTTAAACACACACACACACACACACACACATATATTTCATACTTCCTCTTTCAACACGTACATGCGTGCCCACATGGAGGAGGGTTTAATCTCATTACTGCTCGTCTAATTTAATATGGACCCTGCTGCAGCGCTCCTCTCATCTCCTCCACCCCTCCTCTCTTCTTCCAGACAAACGGAGGAGGGGTCAGATGGAGGGATGAAAAGAGAGACCGGCCCGGAGCGACGGGGACGAATGATGGATGTCAGGAGGGCGGAATGAGGAGGAAAATGTAGAGGACGATGGAGTGACGGCGGCGAGGGGAAGTGATGGCGACACGCAGAGAAAGACTTTATATTTTCTCTCTCGTGGTTTTAATCTAACAGACGCCGGCCGGCCGTCACGAGGGCGGACATTTTGATAATTAGAGAGAAATGCCCCAACAGCTGTTTCACTGTGACCTCGTGTTCCCTCCATCGGGCTCCATCACACACCGAGCCTCTCTGATACCATCCAGTACACTGGTTCACATATAGGGGGGTGGCCTTATGTAATCCGCTCTGTCTGTCCACCCTATTATGTAACTACGCGTGAAGGATGGACACACACACACACACACACACACACACACTCATGTGACCGTACACACACTCATGAATATTTTCTTCTGCCAACTTCAGAGTGAAAAGCCAGCTTGGATTTGGTGTAAGACTGGTTTTGGAGAGGCCTTTGCGAGGATGAGAGATGAGTCTGACACGCTGACAAAAAACTGAGAACACATTTATCTTCGGGGGCTGAGTTCACATCTGAAAGTATGAGGAATGATTCTCTCCACTGACTCTCTTTACTCACTTCACAGCTGTCAGAATATGAAACTGAATCCATTGTTGCATTTGTCAATTCATTTTCCCACATTTTTAAAAAAATATTTTGACCTATTTTTTTCCACTGAAAAATAGAAGCATAAAAATTGGATTTTCATTTCACAGTTAACACTTAGGAAACTGAACCCAACTATAAAACTTGCCCACTCGGGCTGCAACTAATGATTATTTCTGTCGGGATCCACGGATTAATATGTTCATCGTTGATTTCAAAATGGACTCTGAACTGAACTCAGTCCCCCAGAAGTCCCGTCTTCACAAGACCCCCCTGAAAACAAAACTCCAGCGGCCCCTTTTGGGTTTTTCAACACTAATTCTGCTCCAAACCTGGTTCATTTCCTTCAGCTTCTTCACAATAAAAGCCCTCCGTTATTTAGTCATTTTAAAGCTTTTATTATGAAGCAGCATCACAGGAAACGCTGTGTTTTCAGCAGCAGTAACTAAACATGAACCAGCTGACAGTGAACATGGTGAAACAGTGAAACACAGCAGATGTTTGAAAGAACAAACAGGACGAGAGAAACTAAAGAGATTCAGTTAGCAGCTACAGATGTACTGAGAGCTGAACACACTGGCTTTATAAAACCTCTTTCTCTCAGGTTTCCTGCACAGACATGAGTTCAGTATTGATTTGCAACAAACACTCAGTCGCGAGACGTCACCACGGCCCGCTTGGAGGCGGGGCAGATGCGGCTTGGCTCTGCCCGGAGCAGGTCCATGATGGAAAAGCAAATCGGGATGGCTCAGTTTGACTCGGCCAAAAGTGCTGGTGGAAAAAACGCTGTTTGTTCTCTCTCTCTCTCTCTCTCTCCAGGGCCCCCCGCCCTCTGAGCTACTCTTTCTCCTGGGCTCAACAGGAGCTGCAGAGAGCTGCCAGCTGCAGGTCCAACCGGCCCACAGAACTGCTCTCTACAGCAGCAACATGAGGTCCTGCTAGAACCCAAGCTCAGTTAGCATCAGCAGCGGTGACACAAAGCTTGTCAGCTAACTCCACAAGCAAGTTAGTACAGAGCTGCTAACTCAGCAAGGAACAACAGGCGAGACCAGTTTCCTCCACCTTCTCGGCACTGTTCAGCATTAGAGCCGTATTTTTGTCTCCTATGGATCATGTCATCACCCACATCCTCCCCGCTCTGATGTCCTGATGTCAAATAAAAAACAAACAGATAGTAAACTGCAAAAAGGGACAGTGTCGATCATACAGCAGCGGTTGTCAAGATATTGTTGTTAAAGAGACGAGAAGCACGTGCAGCGTTTTTTTCTCTCAGCGCTCCAAAACGTACAGCAAGTGCTTTTCTATGTGGACACTATGTGGACACTATGTGGACGCTATGTGGACACTATGTGGACGCTATGTGGACACTATGTGGGCACTATGTGGACACTATGTGGACACTATGTGGACACGGGCCCTGAGTGTCTCCTGGGGGGCAGGATAGCAACTAGCAGGGGACCTCCGACGCCAACAGTGTGTGAGTGAGAGGACAATTGTGAAGTTCTTTGTCCATTGAGGTAGAAAAGCACTTAAATACAGCCCATTTACCATTTTAACCATTAATAGTACGAATGGAAATGAAAAATGAAGAAGTCGCCCCCCCGATGGAGCTCTGCTGTGTGTGACGGGTCAGACGAGGCCACCAGGGAGCAAATCAGTGCGTCAGCTATCACTTACATGCAGTCGATTAGTGGTATTGATTAACTTCTGCGGTCGTTGACACCGGTGTGAACGCAGCCAATCGAACGCTGACACTCATGGGTTACACATGAGTGTGGTTTATTGAGTGAGCGAGCGAGAGAGAGAGTGAGAGATGAAGCCTGAAGGCCATAAACAGCCCAAACACTCCTGAACCAATAAGTACAAGAAAGAGAAACAGCACTGAAGCAGCAGCTTTATGCCTGAACATTAACAGTTTAATCAATAGTACACACACACACACGCACACACACGCACACACACAGACAAACACATACACTTAAAGATGGAAAACGCAGAAGATAAACCGGGCCTCCGGTACAGTTTGCATGTAAAAGCCATCCGTCTGTCAGATCAGGCAGAAGGAGCCTATTCAAAAGCCATTATCATTATCATAACCATTATAATAGTTCCACAACATTAAGCATCAGCCGGCCCATTTAGCAGAACACAGGCAGCCCAGAATCTATCTGATCGCTCGATCTCATCTCAGGCAAATATTCCTCGCTCGCTGACAGTCGCTAATCTGATTAATCAATTATAATCTGACCCACACAGGCGCCGCTAATCCAGCCCGTCAGAGCCGGGAGGGGTTAACAAGCCCGCGCTGAGCTCATCTCTCTACACCAATATAAATACAGACACGAGTATTTAACATAAATCTTTGTTTACACCTGCAATACCTCACTGAATACATAATTCATACATTGTGTTGTTGCTGTCGGGTTGAGGATCGGGTGGTGTTGGAAAAGAGGAGGCAATAAAAGTACAAGTAAATAAAAGACGCCAAATCTGCGATTCAAATAGGAACCTGCTGTACTGCTTTTTTATTGCAGGAGAGAACACTGGATGACAGCAACAACAACAACAACAGCGATGAGTTAATTGTTTTCAGAGGCCGTTAAAATCTTCATTTATGTACAACTCTGATCCTAAAGAGTTGTCTGAGCCGATCAAAGACCCCCCGTCACACTCACGATGTCGTGATTTCAATTCTAAATCGGAAAATGGATCAAAATGAGCTTTCAGTCTCAATCATCTAAATCAAAGGCTGCATCCAAAAGTAAGAACACGTCAAAGAAGACACGACTAGCTTAGCATTAGCCTGCAGCTGCCCTCTCGAATCCTGTGTGCACGATCGACTGACCAGACCAGAGCTCCTTCATTGGTTTCTCTGAGAGGAGGGTTCACTTGTGGAGAAAGGACTGAACTGAACTAAGCAGATAACACTGCCAAAGATCCTTTATTGGTTTGCTTGGGAAGAGGGTTTACTCGGGACAGATTTGAGAAAATGAACATTTAAAAAACAAACTGAATTTGTATCTTTTGTTGTTTATTCTTGAGTCACTGAAGGGTTTTATTTATTGAACCTAACCTGCAAAAAGCCACCAGGATAACATCAAGCTGTAAATAAATAAATACATAAAATATTGTTTTAAGGAACCATTTTAAATTCTAAAAGACATTAATCAGGGGATAAAACCAAAGATCTGTTCATCCTTCTCATCCATGAGTCTAACAATGACATCATTTATTTATTTATTTATTTCTAAATCAATAATCGAATCGTGACCTTAAAATTAGAATCAAATTAATTGTGGACTTCAGTTTTTTGTTGCTCCTGTCTGAACATGTTTAAAACAATAAGCAGATATTTACAAAATCAATCAATGAATTCGATGAGGTCACACATTAAATATATTGTCTTTGTGCTGTTTTTCATTGAGTTTATATCAAAGGATTTGCAAATGATCACATTCTGTTTTATTTATGATTTACAAATCGTCCCACATTTTTTGGGGTTAGGGTTTAATATTGGCTTAAATATTGAAAAGGTGCTGGCAGAGGATGAGGCTGCTGTAAAAACAACCTTCTGGTAGTTTCAAAGTGAAACATTTAGTAAACCAAAACCATAAAATGAAAGATGAATGTCAGACCGGCCCGAACAGCTGAATGTGCACAAAAGCAAATGTCAGCGATGAAATACAAATGAACAGAGAGAGAGAAGATGGAAAAGCTGAGAGAAATGGGACAACAAGGTGAAGAGACACTGAAGGTCAGATAAATGTAGGACGTGAGCGCTGAAGATCACCTCTGTCCTTCACCACAGGCCGGATACAGAAGCATGTGGAGGAGAAGCTGCAGCAGACGGAGGATCTTGATCTCACTCCATAATCCAACCAGATCTGTGCGGTGGAAGAAAACCAACAAGTCCTCCCAACAAACCGATCCGTCACCTCGTTCTCCTCAGATAATCGTGAACACAGGTTGTGTTTTGGCATTTGAACAAATGACTAATGCTGTCACTCTTTATCACGAGTCACCAGAAAACAGATGGAGAGAGGTCACACAGCTCCACTCAGATGAGGTCTTCTCTCAAAGTAACACATTTAATTCATGAGTCTTATTTTTACACAAAACTTTAACAAATCATGAGTTTATTTAAGGTGTGTACGTAAAGGTTTAGTGTCCGCAGACCTGTTGATCAGTGTGAATCAGGTCCTAACTTCAGCTTGAAATATTTTCTTTTGTAGACAAATTTCGATACCTCAGCTCAGGTTATCCACAGATCAGGATCAGATATCAAGATATTAAAACCTGTTCTGTATCCTGCCTGGGACTATGTCAGGAAAAAGGTGTTGATTGTTCAGTCTCATTCCCAGGTTGTCAAATACTTCGACTTTGGGTTATTGTATTTTATTTAAATGTGATAAACACAGATAATACTTGATTGGATTTTCTCCCATTTTCCAGGAAATTAAATCTTCCAGGTCACGTTGACAGGCAGCACCGATCACAGAAACACCGAGCTGTATGACGACATTGTTGAAGAAGCTGTATTTAATTATGGATCTTAAATGCTGATACCAAATCCGCTTAAGAAGGTCAGTGTCGAACTGATCCAGTGGATCAGATCAGATCACTGAATCCATACTCATCTAAATGTTATGGTAACATGACTGCAGTAACCACTGTGGACACTGAGGTCACCTCTGCTGTAAATCTTTCCTTTAGATGTTTTACAAGCGGATTTGAGCCGTTTTATACAAATGAATAATCAAATCAAGGACTGATCAGTGTTTATTTATGGGCTGAGAAAATCCCCCTGTGTCTTTGTCTCAATAATTAAAGATCTGAATAGTTTTTGCAACCGTGTTTTTGTTTTTATATTGTTTTTTTAACCTTTTTGTTTTTTTATGGTCACATGGAAATATCACGATCTTTGAATAATGGTCCAATAGTTCCCAGTGAATCTCAAAAAGCATTTTTAGGAGTGTGAGTCTTGATCACTTGATACAATCTGATTCTGATTATTGGGTGTTTGATTTGATTCAGACTTGATTGATTGATTTTTTTGATAATACACAGTCACAAGGTCTAACAATCCTCCACTTCAACCACATTAAGTTGAGTTTCAACAGTAACATCTGACGTCTTCTCACTGAAAATGCTGAAAATAGTTTTCCATAGCTCACAAAAAGTTAACGTTAATAGAAATAATAATAATAATGATAATAATAATAATAATAATAACACAAGTTGTTTGCAGGACAGACACATGTTAGGAAACATAAATAAAAAATTCAAATAGAAATGTTATCCAAATAATGAAAGAATTCAGACTTAATTGATGGTTTCTGGTCACATTTTTCTGGTGGATCGTTGACTTGAACGTCAGTATTTCTAAAATCCAGACATAATCCTCCAGTTTTTTACCAAAATGAGTTCTGTTTGAACCGTAAAACATCTGATGTCTTTTGACTCGTCAGTCACAAGGAAAAGACGTTTAACAACAAATTAAATTAAAAAAAACATAAATAATAAAAAAAAAGAAAAAAGAAGAAGTGATGAAACGCAATGAAACTACACGCGACCACACACACACACACACACACACACACACTGACACAGGCGTGTTACAGGTAGCTGTGTATGGCTGTAAACCTTCACCCACACATGAAAGCAGCAGCGTTCATCAGCATCTGAAACATTGGAGCTGATCTGCATCGAGGCGGGAGGGTGAGAGCTCTCTGAATCCTGTGTGTGTGTTTTCCCCTTGTAGGAAGCTGGAGTACATCAAAGCAGGCTCATTAAATACAGAAATATACAGACAGTGTGTGTGTGTGTGTGTGAGAGAGAGACACACAGGGAAACATAAAGAAGAATAAAGTAAAGGATTGAAACAGGATGAGGAGGGAGGCAGCAGGGACGGAGACGAGAGTTTGATTCTGATGACTCAGAGTCCTACTTAGAGGAGTCTTCACTCTGATGAATCATGTGGCTGAATATCAAACGGACGATGAGAGCACATGTTAGGGCACGCACACACACTCTACACACACACACACACACACACACACACACACACACACACACACACACACACACACACACACACACACACACACACACTCTGGATGCAGTTTCTTCAGTGGTGGCCTGCACATCAGCTCCACCCTCAACACACACACTCATCTCATGTCCTTCTGCTGAAACACACTCCTACAGCACAAACATCACGCCCAGGTGACAGTCTGACTGAGAGGTATCGTCTCTCGTTGAATCTGCTGGCTCTCCTCGGGCATCACCAGAGGAGTCACGTGACCGAGCCGTCAGCCAATGGCCAAACAGAAGTAAGATAAGCCTCTCATGCAGCACAGAGGAGGACACTAATGGATAGTTGGTGGCGGTTAACTACCGCTCTGCCCTACTGGCACACATCCAGACAGTCGACAGGCACAAACCCACGTCTGCATCACACCCTGTCACACACACACACACACACACACACACACACACACACACACACACACACACACACACAGTCTGTTTTAAATCTCTGTGTTCAATTTGTTTGAGCTCACACTACAATTACAACTCAAAGGGTCAGTTCACCCCAACTGTGGAAACTGTATTGACATAGTTGAGCTGAGTAACAGTGACAAACAAATTCTATTAATCTCTGTTGTTTGGAGGCGACCTGACTTCAGAAGTGGTTTATCTCAGAGCTCTGGCACATAAAAACTGAAGCTGTTGGCACAGTCAGTTAGGATTTGTTGTTGAAAGCACTTCAGCATCTTTAGCAGCTCCTGAAATGAAAGCTAGAATCACCTGCTGGTGGACGGTAACACCTGGAATCAACAGTATCCTATAAAATCTGCTTCTCCCCATCAGGACAGTAACGCCATGTAGGTCCAGCTCTGACCCGATTCCAGACCTCTGAACTTTCACTCACATCAGTTTGATTTAATTAGCAATTCAAAATCTGTCAGGTGCTCTGCTCATCAACAAAATGAGTTGATGGGATTAAGAATGGGGATGTTTTCCTCCTGAGCCCGAGTCAGAGAGTCAGAGAGTCAGAGAGTCAGAGAGCGGTGGACGTATACGTTTAGAGCCAAACAAAGCGGAAAGCAATTATAATAATAATAATAATAAGCTTTTCATTTAAACAGCACCATTCAAAAAAATTAAAAAAAACAGACAAATTAAAACAATGAGATTAAACAAGCGATCAAATGAGAAACAAGGACAAAAAATACATTTCATCAGCGTCAGAAAAATCGGGGTCAACTAATCTACAGCTCAAAGACTTCAGACTCGTGTTGGTCTGTTGGTCGTCTCCTCTCTGTCCTCATGTCCTCCGTCCCCTCAGTCTCTCCGTCTCCTGAGTCTCTGCTTTACTCTTAAAAGCTGCGTTATCACTGTGTACACAGTAAGCCACAACATGTTCCCGGTTGCTAAGCGACAGTTGCCGTGTGATACCGCTGGAGGTGGGAGTGGTGCTGAGAATGTTATCAGTGTTGGTGGTGGGGGGGATCGTACCATTCATCATTAAAGGGGGACTTCATTTGATACCAAGCTCCTCTTTTGTCAATGGAGCGCTTCGTCAACATCTCAGCCCCATTTCCTCCTCCTCCTCCTCCCCCCTCCTCCTCCTCCTCCTCCTCCTCCTCCTCCTCCTCCTCCTCCTCCTCCTCCTCCTCCTCCTGCTGCAGCCATCTTAAAGGTTTTAGTCTCATGCCATATTTTCACAGCGGGCTGCGATGTGGTTGTTTTAAAAATAAAAAGCAGCTCCCTGAGCTCCGTGGGCTCAGGCACGCTGCTCTTTGTGCGCTGTACCTATAAATAAATTATTTATAGGAAACGACGCTTCCACTCTGTGTTATTTTAAGACGGAGCGTCATGTGATTTCACTGCGTGTCTCTGCGTATGCGCGTCGACTTGTGGGGTTTGTGTGCACACAGCTGTATGTGTGAGAGCTTCCTGACCTTCACTAGTTTCTCTTACGCTGAGATCCTGCAACACGGCCGTAGAGAAGAGCTGTCAGTTCACCAGCTTTGCTTTTTTACACTCAACCAAACAAACGGCGGCGTAATGCTGCTGCAGCGTGTGATTTCAGAGGTACGCTCAGGAAGAGGCGTGACGTGTAACATCACAGTGTCAGCGTCTGGTGCGGCTCCTGGCACGCCGCCTCACACTTTTAACACAGATGCAGATTTGGCTCTGTTGCCTCCTCAGCTGCCAGCAGAACAACAGATTCCTGCAGGGTTGTGTAAAAGAGGCCACAGAGAGGTATTGATCAGTGTTAAAGTGTTAGAGTGAGTAAAGGGGAGCTGATGATGACGATGGAGGCCTTTCTTCATTCTTCACACACTGGAGGTGTTTTAATTTGTGTGATTCATTCGCACGTCAATATGTGTTGTTTTTGTCACGAGTACCTTCACACAGAGTATTACACAGCGAAAAAAGTGACTTTTTTCAGAACAAGGTTGATTTTTTTTCACTGCAAATGAAGGCGTCAACTAATCAGGTTGAAGGAAACTGACGTCATGTCACACCTCGTGACCTGCTGACTGTTTATGCCGTCACGCTGTATTTTATGACCAAGGACACAAAAATATAAAGACAATTTGACGAAGGTGACCTCGACGGCTCCCTGCACAGACAGACTGCTGTACATGTTGGATCTGAAGCTGAGCGCTCTTCAAATCCACCAGACTACTTTGATAAAAACAGTAATTTTTCTTGGAACGTTGGCGCTGCTGGTCCACTGCCGCCTCGATCGGTTAGTTTGTTTTTACATCTTAACGGACCGGGCCGGAGCCTGGACTGGGACAGGCAGCTGAGATGAAGCTGGTGAATGCGACCAGCAGAGAAACTCTCCGTCTGCCTTCCCGGAGGTCCCCACAACAAGAATCAATACTCAGTATCAGACACACATGAACCTGACTGAGCTCAGACGTGTCACATGTCATGTCACTAAAAAACATCCTGTATGGACGATAAGATGATTTCAGAAATTGTAAATAATTGATTTGTGTTGATGTCGATTATCACAGCTGATGAGGTGAACGTCTGAGCAAACACTTACTATTTACACATCCAGCAGTCACACAGCAGCATTAGCATTCATCTGGAGTGCTGATTCTGGCCACTTGATGAATGTAAGTACAATATTTACCCTCCACTCAGCTCGCTCTCCATCAACTCCAGAGAAAATCATCTGTTTCTTTTGTTTACCAGCGAGCATTAAACTGAGCCCGTTGTTTGGTGCTGAGCAGGTGGTGAACCGGTTCCTGCAGGACGGTGCCATGTTGCCGTTTCCAATCTCTGGACAACATTGCAACGTCGTGTAGAATTCACAAACACCACATCGGTATGACGATTGGTCGAATTTGCAGAAATGTTGGTGAAGAATTTGCATCTTCCTGGAGGGACTGGTGTGTATGAGAGCTTTTCTGACGAACACTGCTGACGGAGGTGAAGCTGGTGAGACTAAACCAAAACAGATCATTCTCTGAGTTTGTCACTGCAAGCGACACCTTCCACTTTGCACAGTTTCATCCATTGTTCATTTAAGCATACTGAATACTGCAGCCTTAAAACTTGAAACTGAAACATTCAGTCACTATTACTTTGCAGAAAAAATCTCAAATCACAGAGGATGAAAAGACGTCAGCTGTAGCTGGATGACTGGATCAATCAGTTATGAGTATGAGATGATATCATCTTAGATTTTGCTGCAACGATTAGCAGACTAATTAATCAAAAGAAAATTAGTTGCAGAATGTTTGGTAATACATGAATTGTTTCATTTATCAAGCAAGTCTTTGGGTTTTGGACTGCTGGTTGAACGAAACAAGCAATTTAAAGACGTTGTCACGTTGGGCTCTGAGAACTTGTGTCTTGTGACATTTTGAGATGAAACAATTTATCAATTAATTGTGTAAATAATCTGCAGATAATCAATCATGAGAATAATCGTTCTAGTTTATAGAAAAAGACACACACATCCCTGTGGGCTGAAGTCAGCAGGTAAATATAAATGTAAACGTGGGGACAGGAACCGGTCGGGCAGCTTCAGTCTCTCAGACGGACTTTCAAGACAAACACTGCAGAAGCAAACCGGACATTAAACTGTCCATGTCCAGCGAGGGGAATCCACCGCTGCAGGGGTCCTGTCAGACTCACACACCTGGTCGCAGGTGTACAAATGTACAAATGCAGATGCAGTGTCGACACACAAACATGTCTACACAGCACAGTTTCTACACACAAACAAGGACACACTGGCCATCTGTCTGAGCTGCTCTGGGCTGGAGGGACGCTCTGAACACTTTCTCCTCTATTATCTTTCCTCTGTGTGATTTTCAGTCTACTCTATCACTCCCACAGCATTATATTATGTTTACAGAGACACTTCCTCTTGTGGGTTTTTCACTGAAACTCTGAAAACAGGAAATGTAATAGCTGCAGGCCAACTTCTCTGCAAGGTCTCAGGATGACGGGGAAACTTTGAGTGGCTCATAATGTTGTTGACTGAAATGATTCACAGTCTGCAGAATGACCTCGGGATGACCTCGAGTCGACACAGTCATGAGAGTCTGAGCGGACGTACGGTTGTAATTAATGAAGTCATCACGGGTCACGTTTCTGCCATCTTCTAAAAACTATTACCTCGTTATCTGAACGTCCTGTGTGCGCGTGTGTGTGTGTGTTAGGTGGACTGGCTCGGAGCGACTGGAGGAGAGTCAGATCCAGAGGCTAAATAATTCATTTCAGATCCAGCTGCTTTCCAAAAACAGCTGGGGGCTGCAGAGCAAACAACACTGACGCAGGAGTAAATAGAGAATTTGTCGGGGACTTTTTTCAGTTGTGTTTTCGGTGCTTTCATGGCAGCAGGATGGTGTGTGTGTGTGTGTGTGTGTGTGTTTGTGTGTGTGTGTTCATGGTAATGAATGATCGTGTCACAGTGCAACAGTGTGGCTCATTGATGTGGTTTGATTGCTTTTGGACAACAATGAATCTGTGTGGCTCAGAGGAGGACGATACACGAGGCTTTGATAAACACACACAGCACTTCATTGTTTGCTTTTTGTCTTTTCATTGAGTTTACATACAACAACAAAAATATAGAATATTGCCAGTCGTCTCCCTTTAGACACAGTTTGTAATAAATGTGCAGGTTTCTAGTCTTACGAGGTCGGAGTCACGGATCACGGAGGGAACGACACCTCCTTATGTTGCACCTCTCAGACAGGCGTGTAACCAGACTGTAATGTATTACATATTACTAGTTACTATTATCTAAAAGTCATAAAAAAAACTGCAGAATGGCGACTCAGCATTATAAAATGGAAGAAGGTAATATTGTCTCTCTACTACAGCCTCAGCCTGGTCTCTGTTGACTATTAAACATGCATTCAGCTGCATTCAGAAAACAACTGGAAAAATAAAAAATAGCTCGGCTCCCAGGCAACCGACACACCCGATGGAAAGGCAAAATGATTGGCGACAGTCGTGTGTGATTGATTTGTTGATAGCCAATCACAGCTCGTTCGAACATGGCAGCAAAGTCACAAGAAAGAGCCGATCGGACCTCCAAACTGGGAGTGCTGGCCAACAGAAACAGGTGGAGACACCTTCATGTTGTCGGCAGCAACATAAAGAAAGACCGACGTACTCAACGACACAGCGGGCAGGAAGAAGAGACAGTATGTGTCCTGTCAGAACAAGTTCTGTTTCGTTGGGCCGACAGTGAGCGATGGACTTCACAGGAAAATATTCACAACTGTTATCAGTGGACACTTACAGACTAAAGGAACACAAATCATTGGAGACAGGACACAAATTAGGACTTTATGACCACTTTAAACGACTGAACTGTGGAGAATCTAACTAATCTGACCATGTAGAGCAGGTTCATACTGACAAAAGTTAAAATTTAGGTTGTTATGAGCCGTTTTGAAAAACATCTGTGAACAATTTATGAAATTACAAGTAGCGACACATTACTGGACAAAGTCACTGTAGTCATTGTTGATCACATTTTAAAACATTTGCTCATGTAGCAGAAGTAAAATGTCAGTTGTGAAGGTGAAAATCCCGAAGGGGAACTGAAGTCTTTGTTTAATAAGCCAACAAGCGGCCACAGTTGGCCTTCTAACCCTCCGGTCAGCCGCGCTGCCACCAGCCACCGGGCGACCCAGTCGACCAGAAGTGGGTCAAGAGCAATAATGCCTGTAATCCATCAAGAGGACGCCGAGTGTTAGAAACAAAAAGGTAGCAGGATTTTGTTTTAAACTGGTATTTAAAGTGAGATCAGTCTGTCCACACAGAAACAGATGATGTAACCTGAATCCAGATCTAAAAAAAGAGGTCAGACAGGAACAAACCCAAAGTGAAGCCAGACGTTTGACAGTCTGCTCGTGTCCCCGGACTCCAACTGTAGCTTTTCTCTTCTATATTTAACTGCATGTTAAAGCTTTCTGCCTTCAGGATGACAGACACAGAGAGGAAAAAGACACATAGTGACATTTGAAATAATGCTTTTTGCATATTTTGGCCAAATCTAAGAGGAAGATTACTTCTGAATACGGCACGTCATGTCTGTTACCGTCACAAGGATCACGTCAGGCACCAGAATGAAGTATTGTTAGTTAGATTTGTACGACAATAAATCTTTAAAATACAGAAGTTAGACATTACAAGATAAAAGTTAGATCTATGACAGCTTCAACTGGATGCTCTACATGCATACGAGGACATAGACAGTGTTGTAGATATTATGGATCGACTGATACGATGACCAATATCTGGATGTAAATTTACAGTAAAAATAAAATCTTGGTATCAAAATTTAGAATAAACGATACAATTTACTGTAGTACTGTAAAATTTGGGGTACTTCTGTAAAGTATCTCGTAGATATATTTTACATTTTAACTCAAAATTGGCATTGCATCACGTTTCATGTCATTTTATTAGAGCTGCAGAGATGAACTGATAAGCTGTCAACTATTAAATGAATGGTCAAATATTCTGATTAACTATTAAATCAATCTGAGTCATTTTTTAAGAAAAAAAGCTTCTTTAATGTGAATATTTTCTGGTTTCTTTCCTCCACTATGACAGTAAACTGAATATCTTTGGGTTGCGAGACATTTTAGAGCAAAACGGACACTTTTCATTATTTCCTGACGTTTGACTAACCAAACAACTGACCGACCAAAAGAGATCAGTCGCAGCCCGACATTTAAGGTTTCAGTTCTTACTCAGGAAACTTGAGTATTATTCTGAACAAAAAGTTGATGATAACATTGTTAAAAGATCCCTGAGATGAATATTTTCCTCAGCTGAAAACACCTAAAAACTAACTGTGGAAGACGTTAATCTCTTTGTGTTTCACATCATGTGCTTATGATAAATGTTATCTGGGAGGAAAAATCATCGCTCGGCCTCGGCCAGAGAGTCAGTTAGTCCTGCTGCACGGCAGTAAGAGACAACCCCTCCTCCTCCCTCCTCCTCCCTCCTCCTCTCTCCTCCTTTTTCTTTAAGAGCTTTTGGAGAAAGAAATGGTGAGCAGAGGACTGCCTGTGCTAGTTCACTGCACAACTGACAGTTGTGTGCTGTGTTGCAGCCCTCAGAGGGATGCAGAGAGGCAGAGATCTGACAGAAGGACAAGAGCGCACACACACACACACACACACATATACACACACACACAGACAGACACACACACACACACACACACACACATATACACACACACACACACAGACACACACACACACACACACACACACACACACACACACACACACACACCTGAGGGCACAGGGAGGCAGATGCATTTGCATGTTACACTGGTCACACATCCTTCTGTTGGCCAAAGTTGTGTGTTATATAAGAAACTAAGTGCTTTACTCCATCTACCTACACTACACACACACACACACAGAAGACACACGTACACACACACACACAGAAGACACACACACACACACACACACACACACACAGGACGTTAACTTTTTATACCCGTTATGTACAGTTAGTAAACCACTTACTATATAATTTTGTCTCCGGGCCCAATCAGAGCAGCTTTGTGACGAGCGCTCTCTTCTTTAAAGACACACTTCATGTTGTTATTGGACCTCACAGACCTCCTGAGCGCCCCGACGTCCTCCCGCTCATTGTCGGTGCTTCGGTTCACGGTTGAGCTTCACACATCAACACTGAGCCGGGAGGACATGCGAGGATAGGAGCGTATATTTTTAACTTTGGGAGAGCCGTTAGTGTACGTACGTCCCTCTGCAGGGGTTCATGGAATGGTCAATGATGGAGTCAGACGGAGGCATCAACGCAGCGGATGGATGAAGCCGACTGTGGTTTTGTAGTTCAGTGAGGCTGACAGAGAGCGAGTCCTCTCCACTGAAACCAGACAGCTGATCGCATCACGTCAGGGTCACGAGTCTCACAGTTTGACTTTCATTCATATCATGTCTGCTGATTGACTTCTGAATCAGGAGGTCGGGTTTCTGACAGCTCAGTCAGCAGTAGACCTGTTGGCAGGTAACGTTTCTGCGAACACACTGACACTTCTACAAAACACGTCGCCAAATTCACATGACATGTTTATGACCTGACTTTCACGTCGGGAGGTCGAGGCGATGGTGGTGAAGTTACAGCTGGGTTTCAACATCTGTAACCATGACGCCACTTGATGCTTTTAAGTAGAGCTTGGGACAATTTCCAGATGTGTTTGTGGAAACTAAAACTATTATTTAAGCCAAAATAACACTTTTTTCTAACACTAGCAATGATTTTTGTGCCAAACATTGTCACAAGATAAGATTGAAAATTGAACCTAAAGAAACACAAAGTTTCAACATATCTGAAAAATACATCGCAAAATTTTTAATGATTTGGTTGTTTTCTCTGACCATATACCAACAACCCGCTAAAATATCCACGAATCCCGTGAAATATAAGTTGTGCAAATATAAGTTCAAACATTTCATTTTCAGGTTTTATCTAAAAAGTGTGTATATTCAGGCCAGAACTCAAATATGTTCACATCTATTCTGCCAACAAAAAGAACTGAGCTCACCTGAGTTTTTGATTTTTTCAGTATTTTTAACTTGAGTTGATTCAATAAGCAACTTTGATACTGGATGAAGATTTGATGTGACGGTATAGGAACATTAAATATCTGCTAATATTGTTTGGATCATTTTAATCTCTCAAATATCAACGTCAGTGTTTGGCCTCAACGATCCGTCCTCAGTCAGGTTCTAATCAATCAGCGCAGCGGCCCGTCGTGAACACCACCTGTTTATTATGTTGGTCGAAGGCTAAAATGTTTTTTTGTCACATTTACAGACAAAGAAACTGAATGAGGGAAAATATTATCTCGTGCTGTGTAATGGATCTGACCTTTGTCAAGAGGTCATTTAGCCTTTTTATATTATTGAGAGCGACACGAGAAAAACAGGAAAAAGTTTTGTCTGAAAAACTGAAAAAACACTTTGAGCTGCGTGTTGACTGACTCACGTCTGTCTGCAGCCTTCATTCAGCATTTCTTTTTTTCTTATTCACAAGTTTTTACTGACTTCATTTCTTTGACTTCTTAAAAACTGAATGTCTCTTGTCGTCTGCACTCGGAGAAACAGCTGCACACACTCCATCAGATGTAATCACAGATGTCTCCACAGTGACGAACAAACATCCAAAAATATTTTCCTCTCTCTTTTTCTAATCTGTCTTCATCATCAGCTCAGACTGAACGCAGACGGTTAGCTGCAGTATTTACTATTTAAATTTAATTTAAAGGTTTTAAAACCGGGTTTAAAAAATGATCCAATATCAACTCATCAGATCTTTTTTCTTTTACCGTTTGCCTTTTCCTGTGGATGAACGTCAGGGTCCGAAATGAACACCCCAGCATCAAACGTGGGAAGATTTTTCTTTTGGCGAGTAAATCTCCACCACACTGACGGATACATGTTGGTACCAAAATAATAAGAAACTGTGCTATTACAGCATTATTCAGTTTTAGAAGCTAAAATCATCACGATATTCAAATCGTTTCTCCATCGGCAGATTTGAACAACAAATCTCAGAAACCGTTTAATTTAATTCTTCATGTAAACATTAATGTTCTTTAATACTGAACCCGGCAGGACGGTTCCTCGTACAATCTACAACATCAGTTCTCTCAGAATCTCTTTCATATCCCAGAAAAATGTGGTATTGTAGCTGAAATATCTCATACTGAATTGATAATTAATCAAATCAGAAATCAGTGGCAGAGTCGCAGCTCTAGACAAATTCACAACACATTTATTTATTGTCAGATTTAATTAAAGACAGAACGAACACAGATGCATCTCAAGACTAAAGACGGATTTGTGAGCGGTGACTGTGGATCTCTAATTTCCTGAACACTGAAAGCAACACTGAGGCTTTGTCGCTTGCACAAACATGTTGGGGTAACGTGAAGCAGAGAAAATGAGCCACAGTGTCCTGCCATGAACTCGGCCTCCGGCTTAATCAGCAGTGATGAGACGATCCCAATGGACACCACGTAATTATGATGACCGTTCACCTCCTGTGGCCACGGGAACGACTCTGCTGCAGCACGCACTGACCAAGAGGACACTGAGCTGCAGTCCATCTCTGAGAGCAGAGGAACGAGTCTGCATCATCACAATCACCTCTGATCTTCTGATTTCTGACTTTCAGCCTCTGGAGTGCAACAGACAGGTGATTAGGATCTCAATAACGAGTCCTCCTCCTCCTTCGTCACACGCCGCAGCCTCCCCTCGTTGACTCGTCTCACTTACTCAAAGTCAACGAGCTGTATTGATATGAAGCCCAGACCGCTGAAGCATGGCGGTTATTGATGGGGACTACGACAAGCACCCACTTAAACACATTTAGGCAAATGATTTGAGTGCTCGTGTATGAGTGCAGAAAAGTGCGTGCATGCATCCTCATGCCAAGCTGTAAGAGGCAATGAAAGATTGATGCTCAGCCAGGCCCTAAATCATGCATGCAAATGGATATGTTCTGCTAATGTACAGTAGGAGGGAAACATGTGCACCCATGCAGACACAAAAACAGATGTTTAAAACATACACACACACACACATACACACGTTAGCCAGGTACAGCTCCACAATGCTAACTCACATCAGTTCCTTTACTACTATAAAACAAATCTTTTGTGGTAGTCGAGGCCTCTGTCTCGTTCTTTTTACTGAATCTTTGTTCCTGTCCTTTAACTCACGTTGTGAAAATCCATCATCTGTGAGGATGTCCCACTTAATTAAATGCATCAGAAGGAGAGGAGACTTTAAGAGGAGCTCAGAGTGATGATGCTGTATCTGTATATGGAAATCAATTATCCAGACATGTAATGTACACGTGTGATGAGACTAATGGAGATAAAGAGATCACCTGTCACAGAAATATGACACAAACATCTCCTCATTTAAAATCTGTCCAGCAGCTGAATCCTGCAGGTCAGAGGTGAGACTGTCACCGCATCATCACCACGATGCTATAACAAACAACACGCATTCATCGAGGGTGAGATACAGATCGAGGCTGAAACAAGTCCTCCAGAAACTTGAACAAACTTTTTTTAAATCCATGATCTGAATGCACTGATTGCAAGATGTCAGCTGTCAGCTGCTGCTCGTCTACTACTATCATTAATCTAGTATAGACTTAATTAAGACAACTTAAAGTTGTTTATCTTCTGCTGTTCGGTTCAATAAACAGGTCTTTAATGCTCTATACTGTGTTTTTGTCACTATCAGTCTCTGTAATGTAAGTCTGAGCCCACTGTGAGTCGTCCAGGACTCATCATTTGTGAAACGTGGTGACTCCATGTGTGATCTACGTATGAACCCCAGATCCATCATAGTTCTCATCTCACTGTCAGGGATTCACATCATCAGTGTGTCGAAATATTTTTTGTCCTTTTAAGCATCACAGAACATTCAGCGATCCAATAAAAAGTGGTTTGTTCTGGATCACCATAAAACAGGTTTATCTGATCACCGTGTTGTTCCTAAAACATCATAATTAATGTTTAACAACCATCATTTGAATATACGAAAAGCTGTCGTGGTCCAGTGGGTCAGGTACCGGACTGTCACTCAGGATCGACACACTGCTTGGATCAAATCTTTACACTGTTCACTTATTATTTTCTGTTTCTCTTCAGTTTTCTGTCTCTTTGGTTTCGGTTCAGGAATAAATGGTTTGGATCAAATATATACAGTACTTTCACAACATTAAACTAGTGATGTAAAATATATCAAAATGTGGAAAAATATCAATACTGAACATTTGAAACTGTTTCCACAGCATCCATACTGTGCAGCCGCCTCCTCTCATTCTTCTGACAAACGCTCAGAAGTCATTTATCCTGAATGCTGTTGTGCTCAACACACACAACACAAGCCTTGTTATATTTATCTTTTATTAAATATCTAAAGACGTTTTGCCCTCGAACATGTTTTCCAATATCGATATTTTTCAAAGTATTGGATCTAAGTTAGAAATTCCAGTATCGTAACAACACTACTTTATTATTATTTTCCATTTCTTTTCAGTTTTCTTTGGCTGACTGGTTAGAGATAGGGAACTAAAATACTTAGTTAGGTTCAGGAATAAATGGTTTGAATCAAATTTATACTTTCACATTGTTGCACAGCTTTGACATTACAAAAACGGACATTCAAGTAAAGAAAAAAAACAGGGCAGTATCAGATCGTGCACATATTTGATCTGTCTTTGGATAACTCTTCAACTTTACACTTCTCCAACACATTTTTCAATATGTCTACTGATTTACAGACAGAACACAGCGGCCATTACAATAACACATCACATCACAACACTAAATGACGACAGTACAATCCATTAGGAGCCCGGTGACAGGTGAGACAGGTGAGACAGCTGTGCAGCGAGCTCATTGGCAGCACTTCAAAACAAGGCTGGACTGAGACGCTCATGTGTGTCGTGTCCTCCATCATATCCGTGCATCTCCTACTGGTAATAGGAGGAGCTGAGGAGCGAGGACAGGAGAGTGATGAAGCTGGCGAGGACTGACACGTGAAGGAAGAGGAACGAGCTGTTCATCACGTTAAAGAGGGTCCTGATTTATTGTCGGGGAGCTGAGCTGCACCTCGAGGACGGCCGGACTCAAACAGCGCCACAGAAACTTTCCTCTGAGGCGACTGTAAGAGTCCTGACGGATCTCTCAACAAATATTTAGACTTAAACTGCAGTCTGAGGTCCAGATTCAAACCACAGTGATTGTAATCAGCGTGATATTCTGCTCACACTCATTAGAGAGTATGAGCTGTGGACGGCTAACTCCAGCAGCTAGAGGCTGTGCAGCTGTGAAAGCGTCAAACATCCTCAATCCCTGTGATGCATTTAGTAAACATGTTCGTTCTCTGATGCTTCTGCAGTTTTGACTTCAGTCGGCAGAAGACTGATGAGACGATTAAAGGGGTCAACAGAATATTGAGATAAAACAAATGAGAGCTGAGGAGTGAGTGATGCTGAGGGAGAGCGAGCTGCAGATACAGTTTGCTCTCCTCATTTGATGCTCCATTTAACAGAAACACAAAATAAAGCCGTCCCCAGCGCAGCGCTGCTTACAGACACACAGTCGTTATGGAGTCGTATAAGAAGAGCAAAAAAGTGCAGCTCAAAATAGACAATGTGATTTTTCCTCTGACTGTTTTTTTCTCTCAGCTGCTGTGATATGATTTGTAATAAGCGAGGAAACAACAGTGACTGAAATCCTGACAATCGCACTCAGCACATGACATTTCACCTGATACATGAGCAGTGATAAAGACGCTGTGCAGCACTAAAGATGATTTTCAGTTATTTGGATTAAAAAAAAAAAGTATTTAATATGAAGGCATTTGGAAAATAAACCCAGGAGATCAAATGTTACATAACACAGTGTAATTCTCATTTGTGCAGGCTTCATAAAAAACCTTGATAAACGCAGGAAATCTATCTTTAAGATGAAGGATTAGATTTATTCTGAAATATATCAACTGTCGAACAATGTCAGAGATCAGAGAGAGGAAATGAACAAATGTCACAACAACAAAAAATGACAACGAAAGGTAAACATACAACAGAAATCCTGAACTCGATTAGTTGTTTGGTGTTTTGACGCCTTTTTTTGCTCTATTTTCTGACTTTATTTGGACCAAACAACTAATCGATTAATAGACAGTGAAAATAATCATTGTATGTTTCAATTACTAAGGTTGTGACTGACACTCTGAGTTATGTTTCTCCAGTCTCAGTTCTTATGGTGGAGGAGCTAATGTGGCTAGTGGGCAAACAACAGCTTCCACAAAGTTTAAGAGACAAAATGAGATATTGAATATTTTCTAATTTTCTAATATTTTTTCCTTCTCCGCTGCTTTCATTTCATTCCAGTATCGATCGACCAAATCATGGATACATTGGTAATGGCGTATATGTTGTCCAATATGCTTTTTTTTTAAAGATCATAATGCAGAAAAAGATGCTTTGGGTAATTTATCATTATTAAAGTCCCAGTGGAGTTCACCATTTCAGTGCACTGATGTCATTTTGGACAATAAAGTGTATCGACTGCGCTCTACGATCAAAGCCCGTCTTTCAAAATGGCTGAACAATGGAGAGCCTGTGGGAATCACAGAGTAACTCACGATATGACACTATAATGACACGCTGTGCACAATAACGATTGTATCACTATACAGTGATTCTGCGATACATTGGAAGGCAAACATCTGTTTAGAGCTCATGCATTCTTTTTAATACAAATATCAATATTTGGCAAAAGTGTATCGATAACGTATTGCAGAAGAAGCAATACAATATATTTCCGTATCAATATTTTGTCAAACCCCTACGGTGCAGGATAAGGGACAAAACTGATGCTGCAGAGGCCGGTTACTGATCTGGCCAATGATAAGCCAGCACTGGTAACCGAGAGGCTGGTGAGGAAGAGAAGAGGAAGAAAACCCGATCGAACGCTAATGTAGCTAGCATCAGAAGCAGCTACCAGCTGAGGAACGCTAATGTCCAACCAGGGCAGGACCTGACCCAGCGGGTTAGTAGGTTGGACACGAGTCTCATTTTCCACCGATGGCCTCTCCGTTAGCAGCGCCGGCTTATCATTGGCCAGATCAGGAGCTGGGAAACAGCCTCTGCTGGCTTCTCAGTAGAATTAATTTTGTCCCTTATCTTGTGCCATACCACCCAAACTCACAACAGCGTCGACACGATTACACTCTGCATGAACTGAAAGATGGCGGTTCAGTTCATGACCAGAAGCAGATACGTGTCACCCTGTTCCTCACAGAGATGAATGGAGGGAGAGGTCCAGTCTGACGCACCGTGACACACAGTTCTGTGGGCGGGTGTTACCGGGCCAACATCCCCAGTGGTCAACAGAGAGTCTAACAGTGGTGTAACTCTATTTATCTTCCCCCGTTCTGGATATGCAGCTGCAACAATCATCACGTTCCTCATGATGCAACAACTAGTTTTGTTGATGAGCAGTAAGTGCTCAGACAGACCCGAGCAACAGTCGTCATGAACTTCACTAACGAGCTTCTCTGAGACAAAAAGCTACTGACAAACTGTGGCCCCACACAGAAGACCCTTAGTGGGAAATCAAACCTTTACACAACTTAAAATAAAAACTAAACGTGACGCAACAGGAGTGATTCCTTCATGTGGAGAGTAAACTGACGCTGCTCCTGTCGTCACACTGGGGACAGCTCCCGGTGCTGACATGAGTCTAATAAACTGAACAAATGAATTAACAGGATTCTTCATTTTAATTTAATAATACTGTGGCGTACTTAATTCAAACACAAATCTAATTCATCAGTTATATTAAAAACAACAGAGGTCTCACTCACACAGATAAAGATGGTTTTACTTTGAGACACAACAGCCTGAGAAAGACAATCCTTCTTTAAAACTCCTCATCATCCTCAGCTTCTCACACTGACATGGTGTCTTTCATTGGGTGTGAAGTCAACCAGTTAAATATAAACTATATTATCCAATTCATTAGCAGCTGTTTCTCCTGTTACAGGCAGGAAGTCGCAGCGGAGTGAATGTAAACAGCACAACAGTTTCATCAAACAGCTGGATTACACCGAAGCATTTCAATAAATATATAAAAGACTCAAACCCTGCAGGTCTATCTTTTCACTATCACTGGCTGCTTAATGAACAGCGAGAGCCAAAATACTGGCGCTTTGGCTAACCTCACTGCACACAGGTCTCAAGACTCACTCTGGACACCGGTCATCACATGACAACAGCTGCCGCGGCCCAGTCAGACTGATAAATGCCTCATATGAACACCTCAGTCAGAACTGGACTCGGACTGGTGGAGAGGGTCGATGTAAACCTTTGATAATCCGTTCAACAGGAGAATATTAACGCCTAATAACAACGTGTTTAATCCGTTTGTCTCTGTCTGGAGGGACAGAAACATGGGGAACGTATCACACACGACCACTGTAGGAACTTTTACTAATCACCTATAATCCAAAAGAAGACGTTCCTCTGAGAGTAAAGCTGCTAAACCTCCAATAAAAGTTCACATTTCATTCACATAATTGTTGCTTTTTCAATAAAATGTCTGAAGAATTCAAAAGAACTTCAAGATTAACTGACTGCCGTCATCTTTCAGGCAGATTAAACACACATCTTATTGGATCGGTTCATTTAGTGACCAATCAGACAAAATCTTTTCTTCCATCCACGAGTCGACGTTCCAGTCAGAGGTGGCCGGAGACGCAGCTGCTCTACATACATGTAAACTGACAATTTCACAGTAACAAGCTGCTAAAACCGTTTTAAATGCCCCTGAGTATTATGATGATAATAACTCACATACAGTTGAACACATTACCCTGAAGAAGATCCACTGAACAGCTCACACAGCTCACACTTTGCTTATCGATGCACACGAGCAACACAAATATTCATCAGAAACTAAATATAAGGCAGCAGGTCAGAGCTGCTGAGCCTTTCACTTTACATCCTGAAGGACTTAGCAGCAGGAGAAGCTCAGCATCCTCGGTTACCAAAATGCAACCAGCAGTAGAATCCAACAACAACGACTGAAGCCAGAAACCAAAGCCAGAAACATTTACCAGCTAATAAGCACAAGAAGTATCTTTAAAATCAGTCTCAGGATTCATCATGTTCCCGGCTGTGCTGGACCAGGTTCTGCAACCGAACACATACGCAGATATCACAAAAATCAATCTGTAAAATGAAGCAGCTCTTACCTCGATCAGGAAGTCCCCCGTCCTGAGCCCCGCCTGCCATGCCACTCCCCCCTCGTCCACCGACTCCAGGTACTGCAGGGCGGGGAAGGCAGGTGTGGGAGTGAACTCCTCGATGGGCGTGTCCGCTGCACAGCGAGGAGGGACAGAAGAGGACGGAGACGATTAAAGAGAACGAACCAAAACACAAACGGTGCAGACAGAAGATGAGACAACGTCAGAGGAGAAGGTTTGACAAGGAGACAACGACAGGATGGTTTAGTTTAACAGATAATAACTCAAACCATTGTTGATGGCTGCATTTCAATTACAACTGAATGCAATTAAAGGAAAATTTCACCCAAAAATATTGAAAAGTCAGTCATTATGTGAAGTTTCGTCGTCCACAAAACATTTCTGGAGCTTCACAGCTGTTTTAAATAAACCAATACAGAAAGACGAAGAAAGGAAAACAGTATCGCACCTACACAAGTGAAGAGGCCGGGGACTAAAACAAGCACAACAAAACATAAAATGGCTCCATACAGCTCGTCTGGTGAAATTCAAGTCTCCAGATCTCGAACTGATTTAAATAAAGACGTAATTTACAAACTCAAATCTTCACTGTAGCTGCTAAGCTAAAAGTTTTAGCGCACACCTCGTCTGAGGGTGTAAATAACGTCTCTTCAAATCAATGTGGGATCTCAGGGCTTCCAGAGACTTGGATTACTTTTTAGTCTCCAGCTGCTTCAGTTGTTCAGGAGAACGCTGCATCTCTGTTTTGCTCCAGAAATGTTTTGTGGACTACGAACTATCACCCGGCTTTCCATCAGGATGGAGTTGGATAGAAAACGACTGACATTTTGTTTCTGGATGGACTTGAATGATATTAGTAACGCCTGATCCTACTGTAACAAGTCAAATCTGCAGTGGAAACGGCCGTTATTACCATTTTAAATCACCAAGACGTGGCTGGGATGTGTTGACCCTGAGCACAGAGGCATGAAGCAATGTTTACGGTGAAGTAGTTTAGTCTTTTTCACGAGGCTCTGCTATTTTTCATTTTTACATTTCGTTAGGATGCATATATTATTATGAAGTGCTTCTTGAGCTACTTCGTTACGTTGTTATGAATGAACTTATTTGAACTCAAATAACTAAATAGCAAACAAATAAACAGTAATAAATAGGCTTCATATGTTGCATAATTAACACAAATAGAAATGGCTTTAGAGTTTTTGTCATATTGTGCAGACTGTAACTATTATTTTACAGCTACAGTGTCTCCTGTTTATGACCCAACACTGGCACTTTAATCTAAATAAAATCCAATATTAGCGAATATTTTCCACTGAGGTAATAAAATGTTTGAGCCTTGTTGTCACTTGTTAACGTTTCACGACACAATAGCTAATTTTGTATACAGATTAGACGATGACAACCAGCTGGTATAATAAATGCCTGAACGCTCAGCTTTGCTTCAGTTTTCTGTGAGGACGCAGCAGCATCAGCTCACACGTTGGATTTATTCCCACCAGCTGGACGCGATTAGCATGTCAGCAGTCGTGACCTCAGAGAGGATAGCAGGTTAGCTAGCTGCCACAGTTGAACAAAAGGTGATTTTTTAAAGTATTAGTGAATTACTATGAGTACATGTGACAGCTTTAGAGACTCTACGGGTTTTCTTTGTCATTATTCGACTTTTGATGGAGGCTAATTGTTTAATACTGCTTCCCGTCTTTGTGCTAAGCTACGTTTAGCTGGTTATAACACGCAGAAAGTCACAGACAGGCAGCAAATATCACTCTTATCTCTGTCAAAGTGTTCCTTTAAACAATAAAACATAACTTATGTATTAAAAGGAAGACTGTGGTGTCAGTAGGAAACCTTTGTCTTCATAGGATTTTCAAGATATTTATGAATCTCTGCTCATATTTAAGCATTTTTTGTGTCTATTCAGGATATCTGATGGAGGAAAGTGCTTTACGGAAGAGCATGAGGGAACATAAAGGTTTTTTATAAGGGCTGGTACCATTTCACAATTTTCAAAACTTTGTTTTGGGCTAACAACACTAAAGTCAGATTAGATTAATTGTCCCAGGCCCGTCAACACAGGGAACAAACAGATCCTCTAACCGTTAACATAATCTGCTGGGTTCGCCTTTAGAGATCATCTCGTCTGTCCACGAGTAAGACGATCAGCAGCCCTGACTAAAGTGAGACAGTTTGAAGTCTCTTTTCTCAACACAAAGCAGCGGACAATACGGTCTAAATTTAGCAAAATTATGATTTATCTGATGAAAGATTACATAATGAAGACACAAACATTTCAATGCCAACCATTCTCCGTCCCTGACAGCTTTCAATGCTCAGTGCTAGAGCTACATTTCAGCTGATACTTATAAAGTATTGAGGGTAGATACCCGGCACTAATGTTCAACAAGAGAAGCAGAGAGGTGATGAAAGTAACAGAGACAAACAGAGATGGTTATTTATGCCAGAAAGCACGATGGAAACCAGAACCAGCATGCATAAACACAATGTTTCGGTCCAAACATGCACAGAAAATGCAAATGTTGTTTCCCTTTCATTTCCAGCCACAGTTAACATCCAGCCTGCACTGTAGTATCACTCTGTTCTCCCCCACACATGGCTCCAGCCCACCATCCCACCATCCCTCCATTCCTCTCTCGCTCTCGGGGAGGTTAAAAAATATTGCGGCTGGGAGAAACCAGTGGTGACAAGTGACACTTCCTATAACTCATCCTCCTACTGGAAGACACAGTCCACGAGTGCGTACGAGGGTATTTACATGATTGTGATGACTGCGTTTCTTTAGGTGTCTGACACAGGGATGCAGGGAGGGAGAGAGGGATGGATGGAGAGCACAAAAAAAACAAAAACGCAGGGAGCAAAAGAGGATGTGAGCTTATGTGACAGCTCGAGCGGCGGTGTGTGTTTGCGTGCTCGTGTGTGTGTGTGTGTGGGTGTGTGTGTGTGTGTGTGTGTGTGTTCACCCCCGTGCGGGATAAGCTCGGCTGGGTCAGTTCCCCGGGGTGATAGCAGAGTGTGTCAGAATGACTAGAACATTCCTCTTGTTTTTCAAGCCAAATCCCTCTTTTCCTCCCTCTCTCCCCTCCATGTCAGTCCCTCTCTCCGTCTCTGCCTCCCCCCCTCTCTTTCTCTCTCTCTACGTCTTAAAAAAAGAAAAGCACGGGCGCACGAATACACTAAATTTACCTCTCGACAGTAACCATGGCGTAGACCAATCCAACGGCACCGCACAGTTGTGGAATGCAACGTGGATTATGACATGGCGAGAATCGTCATAGAAACCGACGCAGCAGCTCAAACTGGCTATTTTTAGAGGCAATCTCACGGCCTGGTAAAATATCAAACTGCCTGGATCGGCCGCTCGGATCACAACAACTCATATGATGATGTGGTGGTGGAGAGGTGAACGGCGGCGGGGAGGAAAAAAGGATTTCTTTAGTGCCTTTCCTCGATAAACAGGTGATGTCACGTTACAGATGTTTATTTGAGCCCTGAAAGCTGCAGAAAACTCCTGCAAACACAGAAAATGAAGGCAAGTTCTGGTGTTCTTACAATCAGCTGCATCCCTGACATCACATGGATCTGACGCTCCTGCAGTGTGTGTGATGTGTGCACGAGGCTTCACAATAAAGTTGCATTCAATGTATTTTTTATTGCAGAAGTTATTTGCATGTTTCTGTTGGCGGGGAGGGGGATGCATTCTCTCACACTCTCTCCTCAGGATGATCTAACATGAGACAAACTGCACAAAAATGCACCTTAGTACATTTTTGCAAAGTGTGCAGATGTGTGTGTGTGTGTGTTGGTGGTGGAAGCGCCAAAACAGACAGATGTGACTGCTGGTGTGAATGGGTAAAAGGAGATAAATGACTAAAAGCACATAAAGTCAGTGAATGTTCCTACCTTTTGCTCCTCTGAGGACGAAGCCAAATCCCTCATTCTCCTTCTTCTGGAGCACCACCGTCTTCTCGTCCACCACGCAGTCACTGTGGAGGAGATGCCGAGCAGAGCGCCCGTTAGCACAGCCCATCATCCGCAGCATGGCCACGGACGCCCTGCCCGAGTGGAGGTTCATGCTGCTGGAGGAGAGCTAGTCCGGCCAGGGCAGGGCAGGGCAACCCCGACCCCACCCCACCACCACCACCGCCGCTGCCGCCTCCCCCTCCTCCTCCTCCTCCTCCTCCTCCTCTCGCCGGCCTCTATCTCTATCAAACGGTATGACAGCGGCCCCGACAGCCCGGCGACAGCATCTCCAGATAGAGACGACCCAAAATAAAAAAAATAAAAGAAGAGGGAGACGACGAGAGAGGCGCGCCTCCCTCTCCTCTCCTCTCCTCTCCTCTCCTCTCCTCTCCTCTGCGCTCCTCTGCGCTCCCCTCAGCCGCCTCTCCTGCGCGGAGACGCGGGTCGGCAGCGCGGTTACCCCCGCCGCTGCTGCTGCGGAGGCTCCGGCCGGCGGTGTGGGAGTGCTGCGCCGTCGAGGAGAAGCGACATCGGGCTGGTGGTGTTAGCGGCTAATGGCTCATGATGAGGCGGGGAGGAAGGCTGAGGCTCGCCGGGCTGGTGGGGGGGTGGAGGGAGGGAGGGAGCGCGCAACGGAGGGAGCAGCAGAGAGTCGGTGTGGATGGAGGTCTGTGCGCGCGGCTCTGCAATGTGCAACCACAGATACACAAGCGACTGACTGGCTGGTGGGGAGGGTGTGTGTGTGTGTGCGTGTGTGTGTGTGTGTGTCATATGGTCCAGTCTGCCGAACTCATCGACTGATCAGTTAATTGATTATTGATCGATTTATTATTTGATCGATTTAACTTATTTAACTTTTGTAAAACAACTTTATTTAAACTTTCATCCTAAAAACTTTCACCTCTGTCACAAAAAGACACAAATCAGTGGGTGAGAGTCATATTTTTGGATACCACAGAAGGTAAAAGTAGCCTATAAAGAAAATCATATTATGACAGGAGTGACCTATCTTAACTACAGCTGCAACAATCAGCCAATTAAGCAACAGTCAATCGGTCCTTTCAGTCGTTTCTCCAGCAAAAATATCAAACGTTTGTTGGTTCCAGCTTCTTGAACGTGAGGATTTGCTGCTTTTCTTTGTCATTTCTGCCAGTAAATGGAAAGTATTTGGGTTTTGAACTGTTGCTTGGACAAAAGAAGCAATTGGACGTTGAACACCTGAACCGAGACCGAGGCTGCGTCCGGAACCACTCACGACCCATTATAAAGTGCCATTTTGTAGTGCTGTCTGAATGCATTGTGAAAATTATTATTCCCTATATAGTTTCCCACAATGCATCGTGAAAATAAGTGTACAACTGATGGTCACTAACCAAGCATTATATACCATCATGCATTGTGCTAGAGTGCAAGAAATGACTCGAGTGGTGTCTCAAGTGTTTTTTCATTTGACCGATGAGCTCGCTGTATACTGCAGTCCTCAGAGTAGGGACCAGTGCATGTCCCACAATGCACGATACACAATAAAATGTAATAAATAATGTAATGTAATGTAATAAAATGCCACAGAAGACAAAGAAAGATTCATTTTCATTCTCTTCATTTGTTGCCGTATAGAGCAAATAAATACAAACAGGAAGGAGCTGAAATTAACTGTCTTTATTCAACACTTCTCAATGTCTTACTGTCCACCTGACACAAGACGGGAAGGGTTTATGCAAGCGTCAGGTTTTTTCTCGACGACTCTCGTCTTCCCGTAGAAACCGTCATTAAGTATCTGACAGTACGTATCAAACTATTATTTTATTATTTTATTATACTTTATAATTATTTCTTGAGACTAATCTTGAGTACAACAACACAACACCAAATTTTAAAGACGTCACTTTGGGCTCTTAGAAGTTGTGATGAGCACATTTTATAAACTAAGCCAGGTGGACCCAAACTTTTCTGTTTGGAGGGCAAAAACTGAAAATAAATATTGGGACGAGGGCCAAATGGGACAAAGGCAACACGTGCACCACTTGCTTTATCTCTTTTTTTGTGGTTCAGGTCACAAAAAAATCCACTTCCAATGAAAAAGATTAATTCCTGCACAAACTTTCCACTTCCGCATTGATTGCAGGGCCGCGGGCCAAACACAGTAATGATAGGATGCAGAGTGGTGCAAGGATCTCAGGGAATCAAGGGATTTACACAACAATTAAAACAGCTTAATCAGCGATTAATGTTCACATTTTTTTTGTTAGTTTGACATTTTTATCACCAGACAGCAGTCGGGCCGAACAAGCCTTATGGCTGGCCAAAGTTGGCCTGCAGGCCTCACTTTGGGCAGCCCTGGACTGAACGATTAATCAACTTAACTTAAAAATAATCTGCATTTTAATTGATAACCAAAAAAAAATCATGTGTTACAGCCCTAATTGTTACCCTTTTTAACAGGCCAACTAAAGACAGATTGCAGATTTGTAGGGTCAGATTTGCTCGAGGGACCAAGCAGCCCAAATGTTGGTCGTCAAATTACCAAAAAAGCAGCTGACACATAATGAAAATGAGGCCGTATGATCCAGATTTACTCCGTGCATTCTGACAAACAAATATCTGGTAATATCTGATAACTTAGATCAGTTATTTCATAAATGAATTCAGGTGCTCGCAGGTTAACGCTCCATGATTCATCCTCATTAAACAACAGAGGAGACAGCGCTGCAGTCAGCAACCGTGGCTTCAAAATTAAAAAATGCATGTGACGTTCTGTATCTCATTTCCTGCCTTTGACTAACAGTAGCAGCAGCTGTGGTCGTCACACTGTTGTTGCTTCAGTTGTGTATGTGAGGAATCCTCCATATGGTGATGCAGCTACAGGAGAAGGATTACTCTCTAACGAGAAGCACCTCTCCAAGTTTGACTCAGCATCAGACCGTCTCATCTGACATCTTCCTCTAAACTCACAGTCCTGTATGTTAACCCAGTTTTTTTTTTTCCCCCGCTGGTCTCCGTTTTCTGGAACACGCATGAAATGGTACGTTCCGCCTCTCATTTCCTGCAGTAATCATGGCCGGGCCTGGTGTGGTGAGACTGATCAGAGTCATCTGAGCCGGGGGTACCGAGCCGAGGAGAGGTGCAACTTAAAAGGCCAAGTTCTCTCCTCCATGCCGGAGGTGTTTTGCCGTGAGGGTGCATCGCTCGGCTTATATTAGGTGAGAGGATTACACTGAATAGACACGTGGGATGAGAGAGAGAAAAAGACAGAGAGAGGGGAGAATAAAGACGGAGAGAGAGGTGCGACTGCCATCCTAGCAACAGTTCCCTTAGCAACGCAATCTGTCTAGAGAGGAAGGAGGCCCGCACTGCTGACACACTGAAGGTTATCTCCCAGCATTCCTCTACACACACACACACACACACACACACACACACACACACACACACACACACACACACACACACACACACACACACACACACACATCCTCTGGTCCATAGTGGACGGCTGCAGGTAATCACACCTTGATCACCCAAATCTGGCATGGCGGCAGCTTCAGTAGGTCAGCCTGCTGCAGAGAAGGGGCCTGACAGTTTATCGGAGGTGTCATCGTGTTCAACAAGTGATGCGAGGTGCTGACGACGGTCCACTTCATCAAAACAAAGTGGATGCAGCGTGAAGGATGTGGGACAGGCTGTACGACAGGCTGACGGGATAAAGTGCAAGCTTACTCTAGGGAGCACGCTGCCTCAATCTGGGCTCCACCGTGGGAGGCCGCGGTGTATTTATAGTCTGGAGGAGAGGCTCTGTATGCAATGCAACGACTGTTTGTTTGTCAGACATTCATCTCCCGCTGAGAAACTTTTTATTGGAGTTTGGAGGTCTGGCTCAAGGGTGGTTAGACAGTCATCGAGCTCTTACACCGCATGACTGATGGCTGGCGGAGAAAATGATGCAGGGTAATCTATCAGTCATGTGGACGAGGGCTTCTAACCTCTGGATGCCTCTGCAGAGCGCTCTCATTCCTCCGTATGCAATCACGTGACTCTGCAACGACTCCTCGGGCACCGGCATCATCAGCATCTTATCTCAGATGGCAGAGAGCTGATGCATCACGTACCGAAATCCACATCTGGCTCTCCTCCCTCTGCATCTCACCCAGCGGGGAGGGATCGTCTGTCCACGAGTCAGATTTGAAGACGGATGGAAAAGAGACGAGCTCGTGCACACTCTCAGCGCTAAACTTCTAGTCTGACACCATCATCAAGACACGCAGCGCTAAAGAGTCAGCAACAAACAGTTTGACAGCAACACATCGCTGCCAGTATGAACAAATCTGCTATATTTATTTTTATAGCAAAGACAATGTGTTTTAAGAAGAAAACTAATGAGATCAGTTTTCTGCTCATGACAAAATATTTTCATGAGAGTGTCTCTAAACATTGTGGGACCATGTCGTGCTGTGACTTTGATATTTATCCCCTCGGATCAGTGAGTTTTCTGGATCCGTAGATAAATCCAGTAAAAAAAAACAAATATAAGCAGTTTTCCATGTGCTGCACGCTGTCGTCAGGATGACTGTGCATCTTCTCTGAGCCTGGAGGTGCAGCACAGCACAGTTTTAATTTATGTAAGCACACAATGAACTGTCAGCGAGGCGTTATGGCCTGCTGTAACTACACTCTGCATCCATTATGGTAATAGGTACCATAATGTTCATAACCTTTACTCTGTGTTCGTTTTTTATGTGAAAAAAGGTCATTTTAAACATAACGTGTGCAAAAGCATCACATACTTCTCTGTCTCCTATATGGAAGTTTGAAATATTCTGGCTGGAAGGAGGAATTATGACGTATGTTCATGTAAATCATTATAGATAGCTATCGTTTATCTTAATAATTCAACATGAGCCATAAACTTACAGTAGATTCCTGCCTCCTCGTCGCCTCTGATGAGAGGAAGCTCGACAGTTAAATATCCTGCAGCGCTCTCTTCTTTCACTCGTATTGACCCTCTGGTCACAGTTTGGATTGTGTAGAAGAATAAACTGACTGAAACCAAAACAAATCTGTTCCATCAAACTGACATGAGAGGAAAATACTATTTTTAATATAAAATGTCAAAAAAATCAGAAAAACACTCATCACAATTTCCCAGAAACCAAAGTGACGTCTTCAAATCACTTCTCTTGTCCAAAACCCAAAGACTCTTCATTTACTGTCAGAAAAGCAGCGAATCTTCACATTAAAGAAGCTGGAAGCCGTAAACGTTTGACACATTGTGAAAATGTACTGAAACCATGTCCTCCGTGTTATGTCCTCCGTGTCTTTACGTACTACAATTTAAATCTTACACGATGTATTTTCCAGTATTTTTACATTTGGCGTGTTTAATTTGTTATGTGTTTAATTTAACAATAAACATATTGATTACTTAATGAATGATCGAGTCGCTACTTCCAACCAAATGTTCCTCTCACTGTGGAGAAGGCTCAATATTTCGAAAATAATGTCTTTTGTCTTGTCTCTGTGTGGGCAGTGACGGTTATATTGTTTGAGACGGACCTTTCTATTTTCGTACGTAAGGGGGACATACATGTGCGCAAACCTGCAGTATTCAATCTTTATAAAGAGAAAAGACACGATATTAGTACGTGTCTGATAATGATATTATTGGTCTATTTATTTAAGGATGACAATGAATTGCATTTGTGTTATAATTAATAAAGATTCCCTCCACATCACTTTTAGGCAGAAAAATACTGACGGTCAGACTTCATAACATCAAACTCTGTTACAGTCCACATCGTCCATCTGTCCATCTGTCCGTCTGTCCATCTGTTCTCAGAAATAGACCCTCAGTTCTGAACAGATTCTGGCTCTTAAGCCGCATATGTGTGAGGATTTCTTGTTCCTGCTCGTTGTTTGATAACCATCCACAGAAATAAATCAAATACTCAAACATGAAATGAACGCAGGCGAGTCATCACGTCTCAAGTCGACACGAGTCTTTGACCTCCAAAGTCGGAGTCAAGTCTCGCTCTCAAGTCATTTTATTTCCTGCCAAGTCGAGTCACAGTGAGTCTTGGTCTGCGCTCACAGCTCAGCTCATCTTCCCTTTTAAATCTGTGAGTGAGCGGAGATCAGACCGCTGTTTGGCACCTTCTTCCTGCCCGTCAACACACAGACCAGGGGACTTCCTGCCTCATGCAACATTTAACGGCACCCTCTGCCTGTTTAAAAAAACAATTATGAATCTTTAACGAGCAGAGGAAGGACGTGATGTGAGTGCCTCGGAAAAGTCAGCTTTCCAAAAGGAAATACACACAGTTATTCTCATATCTGGAAAAATACGAGTTATGACACAGTGGGCTCCATCAGAGAGCACAGGACCGACGTGTACGAGTCTATATCCAGGTTCACTTTTCATTTCCAGCTGAGATTTCCCCTGGATCTCCGATGTCACATGGGTCTTTAGTCTGAGCCACAATCCACATTCAGCCAACCTGCGCTGGGTGGGAGAAGGTTCACCTTGACCCACATACTGGACACCGACTGGAAAAACACCTTCTAGTATGTTCACGACCAGAGGAGATCCAGCAGAGTAACAACACTCTGTCCTTCACGGCCTTATCACCCCACACGTCCACATGTGATATATGACTACATGACATTTTGTCTTTCTGTGTGCAGAGAGCAGTGTAGTCATTTAAAACTGACAGAAAAAAACCTTTGTGTCCACTCGTCACTGTTAATCTTTCACATACAGTTAGGCAGAATCAGCATGTTTGATACTTTTGATCCTAAAGAAATTATTTAATCATGCAGAGACCAAACCAGCAGTCTGAGATTCAATCAGCGTGTTGTTTTGGAAGCCTGTTAGAGCCGTCCATTAGCTGATGAAAGACCGCCAACATGTGAGGTTTGAATCATGAAAAAGGACGGACAAGGACACGACAAATGTCTTAAAGGAGCACGTCTGACGCAAAGAAAACGTTGATTTATTTCCACATCCAAGAGGCGACAAAAAGTCAGCGGTGACTTCTGATGATTTATTAAAGTAAAAAGTATGTACCTGAAGTATCAAAGATAAACAAACTCATTACACACAAAAGCCTTTCGCACACTTTTAATATCATAAAACATTACACTGATTCTTTTTTATTATTTCAATGCTGCAGCGGCCTGATTTTAAACTGCTTTTCATACTGTTCAGTTGTTTAATCTTTAATCTTTAACAATACATCACAGTTATAAAAACTGAATATGCAAAGTAATGAGTAACCACATCTGTCAGATAAATACAGCGGAGTAAAAAGCAATATCAGCCTCTGAAATATAAAGTGAATCAGAAGTGTGTAGTGGGAAAAGAATGGAAAAACTCCAGTGCTTCAGCGTGTACTCAAGTACAAGAACACAACTGCACAAAGTGAACAAGTTAAATAACAAATGTTTACTTTATTTCATGTTTTGTCACTTCTTGAATGTGGAAATAAAAGAGATGAATCAATATAAATGACTAAATATCAGCTACAGCCGTGACATCATCATTAAAAGTTCTGGAATGAGAACGGACCGCTCAGTTGTCAGACCGCTCATCTCTTATTAAAGCAGTTTTTATAAGTCGGAGTAAAATCTGCCTGCACTTCATCCTCTGCAGCTCCGTCTCTCCGTCCAGGACAGACGGAGGAAGGTCAGAACTGCCTCACTTCCATGCAGGGGTTTAAAAACCACTGCATGCAAACCGCTGTGTGAATGATGATGTCGGTCCGCTGACCCGGTGCAATCAAACACAACCTGATTCATATTCATGCTCCTACAAGGACGTCCAGCTCACCTGTGTGATCGATTCTTTCTAAATAGGATTTGTTCACGATGGAGAATACTCTCTCTCTCTCTCTCTCTCTCTCTCTCTCTCTCTCTCTCTCACACACACACATGCACAAACACACACACACAAACAGAGGAGGATACATCTATCTTCATTTCTAATGAAGCTTGTATAGAAGTGGATGTGACAGAAGGGAAGAGACGAGTGGAGCAGAATAACTTAAGAGCAGAGCATGGTGGAGACCTTGGGATTCAACGTCAGGTAACATTAGACGGGACACGATCGCATCTAAATCCTTTTTTCCCCTCAAGAACAGAGGAAACGTTTCCAGTTTGTTTTCAGCTCCACGCAAAGACGAACAGCAGATTAGTTTGTAGATTCTGTTTGTACGTTGGTTTCATTGCACGCAAAACATTTTAAAAAGACAAACAGCTGCCTGAAACTAAATCTTATATCAATCAGTGCTTTAAAGAAACAGTATATATACACATAAATATACATGTAGCCCTGTTTCCACCAGCCGCTTTGGCTCAGTTCAGTTCGTTACACATCAGAACAGTAAACCCAGATTCTGCTCTGTGCTTCCACCACAGATCTTACTCTTACTCAGCAGGCGGAGTATTTATCGGGTGTGTCAGCCACGTCAGTAACCTGACATGATATCTAATGCGATGTGAACCATCTCCAGCTTTATCTATTAGCAACACTCTCGACTGCTGCGGTTCTTAATCCTCCTGAAAATCACTCCTGAGCTTTCTGCATTGCTCGGACGTGCGCTGGAAGCTCCGGGCAGCCGATCGCTGAGAAACACACTGAAGCGGGTTTGTGGCAGGATTTGTGCTTTATTCCTTGATTGTGACGATTCTGTCGACCAGTCAGCAGACTGAAGGGTTTCTAGCTCCACCCTTTAGGTAACAAATCAATATGCTCTGTGTAACGAACTAAAGTGAACTGAACCGGACTGGACCGCTTGGTGGAAACAGGGCTGAGGTGTGAGGTCTCACCTGGAAGCATCGAAGCTGTCGTAGGAGCCCACAGTGTAATGTCTGAAGAGCTTCCGTCTGTCGGCGCGGTCCGCTCGAGAATCTGACAAAACACAGAAGAATGAGATTAATATTCACATCTGTCACATTTGTGACCAATGACAGAACTTCAGGATCCGATCCATCAGCGTGGCAGGACAGGTTTTTAACACAAATCAATATATTCCTGCATTTTCAAAGTATCTGTTAGACATGAGAGATTTGTCAGCACGATAACATTTCATTTCACTTCATTCATCTTTCCTCTACAGCCGAAGGAGTTCAGACCAGTCTCCAGAATAAAATGCTGGCAGTTTATGTTTCTGCAAAACTATGTACCTTATTGACATTTCAACATATCATATCATGTTCACGTTACATGTTTATGACTTTTATATCGTGAGGTAGACGTGTGGGAGAGGAGGTTAAGCGAGAAGGCGAGAAGCTGAGAAGTCCAAGACCTCGTTTAAATATTTGTAAGTGTCAAACTACGGGAAATGTTACGAGATCTTGAAGACAATTTCCAGCCGTGTTTTGATGTTTTTCTAACCCTCAGTGGTCAATCTGATCATTTGTTTTTTAAACTGTCCATAACGAGACTGCTTTTCAAAACCTGTCGCCTACATTACCCACAATGCAACCTATCCACTGAGTGACATCACTGGAGGTGACAGATGACAGCAGCCCATCTGTGTACTTTGCCCTTGCACCACTTTAATGTGTAAAGTTGTTGGAGTTACTCTGTAAGCGTCCAGCCATCAGATCTGCTCCTCAGCTGCAGCTTTAAGGATTTAGCATCACGCTCTCATAATGAACATCCCAGTCAGCTGTATTATTATACAGTAATCCTGTTGATCCTTGAAAATTAACTGAGTTTAAAGCTGCATTAACCGACTTTTTGGCCACTTGAGGAAGAAAAAGCTGTAATTAAAATCTAACATATTTAAGTTGTTGTCTTAGTAAACAATTCCCTGTTTACAAATCCAGCAGACTCACAGCAACATGAGCATCTCCCTGTGGTCGTGTTTCTGGATATCTGACTAATGTTAGTGCAATATTCACTCTTTACCTCCCCCCTCTGCCTCTGCCAGCTCCTGAGCAGTGAAGTGCAGACTGCTACAGAAACATCGATACATCCGATCCTAAATTATTCAAAGATCGATACCTAAACTCAGCAATTTGGGCTAAACGTGTATTTTATCATCAACAGGGACACAGTGGAAAGAAACAATACCATTACCAGGATCTGGTCTAAGTAGTACCGACAGGTCCACAGGGATTTCTTTCCCTTTCACCCGTCATGGTCGTAAGCAAACTCCAGCTCTGTTAATGTGCTGCAGTTGATGATGATGGCTGAACACAAACACTGTCATGTGTGGAGTTGCTTCTATCTGATATTTTACATTGGGTACTATTAATTGACTGTAAATCAATGATGCATATTTTTCATACAAGTTCAGGTGAAAGTAATAAGACGTGCACAGCCATCAGTCACTGCTTGTATCCAGGTCCAGAGAGAGAGGGTGGAGATACAGGTGATCAGTTCATCACTGAAGTGATTCACGTCTGTCGACAGCTTCAGTTTGTGTGCTGATGTTCAAACAACAGTTTCTTGCATTCTTACAACTACAGAATGCTGTTTCATTAAGCTTTTGTACAAAGTATCTGTATCGTATTGGTGTTACCTGCTATTGGGTTGGACAGAACTTGCTCCCTCCCGGTTTCCTCCTGGGGTCACAATTCTCCCGTATTACCCCCAGTTTGTCAAACTTTTTTAGTAATCACAGCCCGTCTCTGTCGCTGCGCAGTGTGTGGTCTGCTGAATAAACTTCAGAAGAAGTTTTAAAGGAAACAGGCTGTAAATTCTGTCACATTGATTTCTTTCTGTCAGTCCCCATCGAGAGGCTCAACAGGGCAGCACCGTGCACAGACTCTCTAAAGGGCAGCAGATTTATGCATGTTTACATGAAAGGGTGAATTATTCTGCATTGTTTTCTGAAGATTAAACTGATTTGATGTAAAAATGCTGTTGCATTTGACTTCTGTTGCTACTTTCGTTCTTTAAATGTCACCAGAACACAGAAGACACAGTCCTTGAACCTCAGATTATGGGGGGTAAGACCTGCAGAGCCCTGCTTTGGTTTCAAAACTCAAACTCAAAGGTTGTTTCACCAGCTAGATTAAACTATATTGATTTAAATATAATCAGTGAGTGCAACTTTACGAGCTGGTAGCATCTTAACATAACATCTTAGCATCTCTTAGTCACTGGCAATGACACATGGAGCTGAACGGATGCAGTGCCAGACGCACATTTTCAACAAGCTTCCTCTTAAAATGCAAAAAGGTATTAGTTTATGTATATTTAACATCTATAGTAAATGATATAAATATAAACAGATAATTTGAGATCAACAATCAGTGATGAACCTCGACAGGACAAATACAGGAAGCGTGACCTGCTAACACTGCGTCAATTAAAGGCTCTTACTGAACATTAGTTAATATAAATCAATCAGGAGCTTTTAAACCAGGGGAGGTCCAGAGGGCGGCAATATTGACTAATAAACAGAGAAATAAGAGGCTTTGACTGTTTAACCTCCAACTGCAAAGATTGTTTAAACATGGTGGATGTGTCGAGCGTGAAAACCGGAGGAAAACACCTCGGATTCAAGGCTCGTCTGGTAAATGAGACGGTTTACACTCAGCTCTCCTTTGACCTCAGCCCTCCTTCATCTGCCTGCCTTTAATTACATTTAAAGAGTCTGTGCAGTAACAGTTCATAGAGGAAAAGAGGATCAGATGGTTTATAAAAAAGCTGTATTTTAAACCCACACATGACCTGCAGAGTGAAGCTGCCTCCTGTCATCCTCCGCCCCATTCAGCTCCATCTCCTCCCCCCTTTTCTCTCCCTCTCTTTCCTTCACTTCACATACTCTCTCACACCAGCTGTCACACTTTCACAGAAACTCCATCTCCTCTGATCCGGCTTAGATCTTGTCATCCTCGCAGGAACATTTTTTTTTTCTCCCCCCCTCCTGATTCTACGTCCACAGTGTCAGATTGGAGGAGGAGGGAGGATGCGGCTGGGAGATGATGATCGACCGACAGAGATGAAAAATGGGTTACAGCTTTGTTTTTTTGTACAGAAAAGGAGGAGGCGGGGGGAAGAAGACAGAGTTTATATGTGTAAGAAAAAAACCAGAGTATAGAGAGAGAGAATCTCCACAACATACTGTAGTCACACTCCATAGCAACTGACTGCGACCAGCTGGTTTCTATGGTCACAGATCAATAGAGATACTGCATGCATGGTGTGTGTGTGTGTGTGTGTGTTGTGTGAAAATATGCACGTTACCGCGTCTGTATTTGTGTTTTTGGTCTGTCAGATGTTTGTACCTCAGCCATGTGTGTGTGTTTGTGTGTGTGTGCGTCTGGGCCTCTCCAGGTCTTTAGTGTGTCCCTCCTCGCCTCCTGACCTCGTATCTCACCTTACGACGCGACGGAGAGACTCGAGAATGAGATGAAGGAAGTGACGCGATGCCTATTTGCTAAATGGGACGTCACACCATTACCTCCAGTGTGACGTGCTGCACAGCCGAATCACTGAACTGTGATGGAGGCTGAATCAGTTTTTGCTGAGATCATTTGATTTGCTGTCGTACTAATAGCTACTAATAATTATTTTTTCATTGTGTGGCGTTAATAAAAGCAATCCTCAGACTTCACCATCAGGTCATAATTTGTTCAAATACATGTCCAATATTTTGGTTTAGGACCAAATATCTGCTAAACTAATTACCATCAGCTGTAATAGACGGAGAACATCGTGAACATTAAACCTCAAAAGGCATTTTGCTTGATTAGCATGCTGATGCAGCAAAAGTCCACACTGTCTCTCCTCCAGTAGAAGTTCAGATACTTGTATAAAAACAGACTCTGGTAAAAGTAGAAGTACTG